>NC_091797.1:86302500-87502500 GCF_041296235.1 Equus asinus | reverse complement strand
TATTTTGACTTCTGTGTAGACTGCATTGTGTTCACCACCCAAAGTCTAGTTGCCATCCGTCACTGTACACATGGGCCCTTCTACCCTCCCCCGCCCCCTCTTCCCTTCTGGTAACCACCATTCCGTTCTCTGTGTCTATATGTTTGGTTTTTGTTGTTTTTTATCTTCCACGGATGAGTGTGATGGTGCGGTGTTTGGCTTTCTCCATCTGACTTATTTCGCTGAGCGTGATGTCCTCACGGTCCATCCATGTTGTCGCAAATGGCAAGATTTCATCTTTTTTTATGGCTGAGTAGCCATCCATTGTGTATCTTCTTTATCCATGCATCCGCTGGTGGGCGCTTAAGTTGTTTCCGAGACTTGGCTATTGTGAGTAATGTTGCAATGAACATAGGGATGCAAATATCTTTTTTTTTTTTTAAGATTTTATTTTTCCTTTTTCTCCCCAAAGCCCCCCGGTACATAGTTGTGCATTTTTAGTGTGGGTCCTTCCAGTTGTGCTATGTGGGATGCTGCCCCAGCATGGCCTGATGAGCGGTGCCATGTCCACACCCAGGATTCAAACTGGCAAAACCCTGGGCCGCCGAAGTGGAGCGCACGAACTTAACTACTTGGCCATGGACCTGGCCCTTTTTTTTTTTTTTTTGGGAAGATTAGCCCTGAGCTAACATCTACTGCCAATCCTCTTCTTTTTTGCTGAGGAAGACTAGCCCTGAGCTGAGGGATATAAATATCTTTACACATTCATATTTTCATGTTCTTTGAATAAATACCCAGAAGTGGAATAGCTGGATCATCTGGTACTTCTATTTTTAATTTTTTGAGGAATTTCCATACTGTTTTCCATAGTGGTTGTGCCAGTTTACTTTCCAGCAGCAGCGTACAAGATTCTCCACATCCTGTCCAACGCTTATTTGTGTTTTATTGTTATTATTATTTTTTTGTCTAAGGAAGACTCACCCTGAGCTAACATCTGTGCCAGTCTTCCTCTCTTTTATATGTGAGTTGCCGCCACAGCATGGCTACCAACGAGTGGTGTAGGTCCACGCCCAGGAGCTAAACCCGGGCCACTGAAGCCGAGTGCACCGAACTTAACCACTAGGCCACGGGGCCAGGCCCTGCCCATTTTTTGATCAGGTTGTTTTTGTTGTTGTTGTTGAGTTGTATGAGTTCTTTATATAGTTTGAATATTAACTCCTTATCAGATATATGATTTGCAAATATCTTCTCCCAATTGTTGGGTTGTTTTTTCATTTTGTTCATGGTTTCCTTTGCCTTGCAGAAGCTTTTTAGTCTGTGTAGTCCCATTTGTTTATTTTTTCCTTTGTTTCCCTTGCCCAGTCAGACATGGTATTCAAAAAGATATTGCTAAGACCAAAGTCAAAAACCATCCTGCCTATGTTTTCTTCTAGGAGTTTTATGGTTTCAGGTCTTACATTCAAGTCTTTAATCCATTTTGAGTTAATTTTTGTGTATGGTGTAAGATAATGGGTCTACTTTCATTTTTTTGCACATGGCTGTCCAGTTTTTCCCAGCACCATTTATTGAAGAGATTTTCCTTTCTCCATTGTATGTTCTTGGCTCCGTTGTCGAAAATTAACTGTCTATAGAGTCACATTTTAGTTTTGAGGTCTACATTAAAGGTGTTGTGTTGCTATTTGGAACTGCCAGGCTCTGAACCCCGTTTTGCAATTTTTCATTTCCGAGTATACTTGGAACCTCCTAGAAAGGAAGAGGCCCAGGCTTCTTTCCCCCAAAGCGGCATGACTTGGTAGAATAGAGGGGAAAGAGTGTGGGTAGGCTTGAGCTAAGAATTTGGGGCCTGGAGTAAGATGGTGTTGGGCATGAATCCAGCCCTCCTGTTTCCTCCCTGGGTGACCTGGGAAGGTAAGTCCATCACGTGAGCTACCATTTCTACAACAGTAGGATGAACATCGGAGGCAGCGCCTACCTTGGGACTGTGGGAAGAGTCCAGGGATCATTCTAGGAGATAATGCCAGTAATCCACTTGCACAGTGCAGGGACTGTGGAAAGTGACTGATAAATTCCTTCAGTGAATTGTTATCGAGCATCTGCATTGAGCAGTGCACTGCATCAGCTACTGTGCAGATACAGATGTGGGCAAGACACAGCTTGGGAGCCCACAAAGGGCTTAAAACTAAGAGGGATGGAGGAGAAAGATGTCCACGAGATCCAAGCAGAGGCAGGTAAGTGCCACCTGTGAGGCTGAGCAGCGAGCCGGGACCAGTGAAGGAGGAGCCCCCTGTGTAAGCCATCCCCACTCACCACCTCTCGATGTGTCTTTCTCATTAGGCCACAGCCTTCCTCGAAGACACCCAAGGTCCCCAAGATTTACACCAAAACAGGAGACAAAGGTAGGGTGGGGACGGGTGAAAAATGCAAAGAAAGACATGGCCGACTTCATGTTAAAGTTCCTCCAAATTCTTTACGGCCATTAAAAAGTATGTGAAAAATATAGATCACAAAATATGATGTGAAATGAAAGATGCCCAAGATATATAATGAGAAAAGCAAGTTGTAGAACAATCCAAATAATTGGAATCTGTTTGGATAAAAGTGTCTGTGTGTGTGTGTGTAGATATGTGTAGTGTAGTCTGAAAGGTGACATCTGGGACTACTCCCTGGGAGAGAGACTGAGCTGGGGGAGGGGAATGAACAGAGGGCTTTCATTGTTTGTTCTACATACTTTTATTCTCTTCTATTAGTTTTTGTAACGAGCATATATGGCTTTGATCATTTAAACAATACCAGAACAGGGGCCGGCCCTGTGGCTGAGTGGTTAGGCTCACAGGCTCCGCTTCAGCGGCCCGGGGTTTCACGGGGTCGGATCCTGGGCGCAGACATGGCACCATTATCAGGCCACGCTGAGGTGGCGTCCCACATAGCACAACAAGGAGGACCCACAACTAAAATATACAGCTGTGTACTGGGGGGATTTGGGGAGAAAAAGCAGAACAAAAAAAAAAAGATGATTGGCAACAGCTGTTAGCTCAGGTGCCAATCTTTAAAAAAATAAAATAAAATAAACAATACCAGAACTTACAGAAGAAAGTAAGATGCAGAGGAATATCTCATTGTGATATATTTTCTAAAGTTTAAAACCATGCAGATCACTAGTATATATTGTTTTTTGGATGTGTATTTAGGGAGTGAAAGTATAGAAACATGCATGCCACTGAACTGGCTCTGCTCTGGATTGGATGCTGTCAGGAAGCAGGGCTAATTCTGTAATTGGGTGTTGCATCATTTTTTCTAGAAGGTGGGAGGGACCAACAGGGGCTCAAGCTCCAGTTGATAGACCCCATCGGTCACCCACATTCGCCAGGAAGGGGGAATTTGGTCTCTCGTCTGGTTTGGACACTGTTCTGTGCTCACACGAGGAGATGGAGTGGTCCTCTTCTGGTCTGGATCCGTCACAGCCCTAGCGTGGCCCGTCTGGTGGCGTTCTGTGAAATCGTTGTGTTCAACGGGAGGCCACCACGGCCTGTCTGGGAGTGCCAGGCCAGCCCCCGGCCGTCAGAGCAGGTCTGCTCTGTCTCAGTGGCTGGGGGAGGAAGTGGAAATGTGACCTAGGCGGGGGACTTCGATTTCTTGTGAACTCTAATTGTAATGTATACATAACATGGACCTATATGTTTCATTTCTTTAGCCGGATGGTTAGTACATGATTTTTAACTTTAAATTAAAAGCCTGTCAGGGAAGAACTGAGGATAGTGGTTACCCTTGAGGGGTAGCGACTGCAGGGGGTCCACAGGGCCTTCCAGGGTGCTGGTCTCAGTCCACTTCTTGATCTGGGTGCTGATCGCAGAGCCCTACCCAGTTAGTGGCAACGCATCAACTTGCCCACTTAGGATCTGAGCGCTTTTCTCTGCAATGTTATACTTCAAGTGGAAAGTCTGTAAAAGAGCGTATCAGGGACAAACGTCTTAATTTGGGCGGCTAAACATTTGTTCCCAGGGTTTTCGAGCACCTTCACTGGAGAAAGGAGACCCAAAGACGACCAAGTGTTTGAAGCCGTGGGAACTACAGATGAATTAAGTTCAGCCATTGGGTAAGGGAGCCGCGGTTGGCCTTGAGGTTGAATTTGAACTGGGCATTAAGAAATGGGGTTCATGCCACGCTCTCGAGAGTGCTGGCTGGTCCCCGAGGCTGCCAGCCCTTGATGAACCTGCCAGCACAGGGCATCTGATCGGCTCCACAAGGCTGCGGGCTGCGGGCGCCTCTCCCTCTGCTCCTGCTCTGGCATCTGGCCCACCCCTTGTGAAGCTGCCTCGCCCCTCCATCCCCGGCTCTCTCACTCTTCAGGTGCGTATGTGTGCGCCACGGAGGTGCACAGATTAAGTGAAAGAGGTGAGTTGAGCACAGAACACACTGCATCAGACGCGATCCCTTTTGTGAGTCTTCTTTTTGAAATAAGCGTCTATACAGCCAGAGCTTAGAAGGTGGACTCACGGGATCCCCCCTAGTTTAGAAGGTGCCGCGGTCAGGATCTGCCAGGCTCATGGCTTGCACCACCAAAGGTGTATTTCATGCTCTTTCTTCAAGCCTCTTGTGAGTGGGGTTTGTCTCTGCTCCACGTGACATCTCTCCAGAACTCAGGCTGGCAGGACAGCTGCGTCTGGAGCAATCTCAGTAACCGTGGCAGAGGGAAAAGAGATCCTGGTAAGGCTCCCACTGGCTCTGAAGGCTCCCAGGGGCGTGACACAGCGCGTCTGCTCACATGCCATTGGCCAGAGCCACCCTTGTGGACACGCCTGACAGCTGTGGGGTGGAAGGGGCAGCAAATACTTGAGGACAGAATCAGCCTACCGCGCTCAGCTGGCTGTTGACCTTGACCATGTGAGCAGCCGTATCTCAAGTGCTGGGTCAGGAGCTCTGACATAGCCCTGGGGGCGAAGGTCATGGCAATCAGCAGACCTGGCTTCAAATTTTCAAATTCTTTACTGCTGCTGACTGGCTGTGACTTCAAGCAAATCACCTGGCCTCTCTGAGTCTCAGTTCCCTGTTCTGTCAGATGATCATAGTAATAGTATCCACCTCACCGGATTCTTGTGAGGATTGGGTGAAATAATTCTGTTTCCCTTAGGACAGTTCCCAGCACAGTAATAATAGCATTAGCTGTTACTGTTATTATTATTAAGACTTACCTGTTCATGGCTTCCAGTACTCAATGATGGGCCAGGCTAGATGAGGTTTTCAGGACAGATCATGGGAAGCATAGCTAGCCAGCCAGCAGAGTAGAAAAGGATGTGCGGGAAGGTTGCAGGGGGGCTGGGAGGCAGACACACAGTTAAGTGGGCAGGGGGCAGGGAGGGGGTTCTAGAATCAGCTGTGGCAGATCAGCATGCCATCATCTCTCAGCCGCCGTGGGGCCGGAGATGGGGAACCCGTGAGTGTAGGTTCTGTTGTCAGACACGGGTGGAGCGTCTCCGTGTGCCTGGCGCTGCCAAGCAGAGAGCCGCAGCCCTGCCTTCGTGGAGCCCACAGTCTGGGGGCGCAGGGCGAGCAGACAGACACTAAAGGGCCAACTACAAGTAGGCGGAGCTGGGATGGAGCAGGCCCTGAGGCGTTCCTGTCACTGGCCTCCGTCACGGGAACACCTTCAGCAAGTAGATAGTCTTGAACACCTACTACGTGCAGGCGTGAGGCATGCTGCTGTGACGAAGAGACTGTGTCCCAGCCCGCGTGGCCTCTCCTTGCAGTCCAGAGGGGAAGACCAACACTAGGCAGTGAATTTCGCATTTGTTTATTTCGTTCTGGCTGGGAGACATTCTGACCGTGAGGCGGCCTGGGAAGGCGCACGGGGGGTCCTTCACCTGCCCTTCCCAAGCCGCTCTCACCCTCCTCTGCCTCTCTGTCCGGGAGGCTGACCTCTATCACCTGCTGACCGTTTCACCCCATCGCCCTGTCCTCTGGCTTTCAGGGGGTCCAGCCAGTGGGAGGCGCCGGCGGGAGACGGGACAGTGGGGGAGAGGTGTGGGAGTGTTGATTACTCCGTCCCCGCTGTGTGTGGCTCTGGCCCTTCCACCTACTCTCTCCCGGCTGCTCGGCTCCCGGCGGTGGCCCCACGGAGAACCCAGCTCTCTCCGGCTCCGGAGCCTTTGCCCTCCCTGCCCCTTCAGGCTCCTGCCTTTGCTCGTCTTTGCCACCCACTGTCACTTCCTGCAACTCCTCCCACCTCTGTGAATGGCCCCTCCTCGAGGCGTTCCTCTGGAGCCCTTTGGATGTTCCCTGCTGAGACCCTGACTCTGCTTCCCTGGCCCGTCTTAGCAGAGCACTCCCACTCAGCCTTCAAATCCCACCTGCAGCATCACTTCCTCCAGGAAGCCCTCCTGGAAGCCTAGCCCAGGCCCAGTTCCTCAGGACTCTCACCCTTCCCTGCAGAGCACTGACCTCAGTTTGAAACTTCACATTTAGTTGTGTGACATCCAATTCACGTGTCCCTCTCCTTATGAACAGAGCCTCTGTCACATCTGCTCATGAGTGACTGCCCGGACCTGGCCAGGGTAGGCCCTGAAAGAGGAATTGCTGACCGGATGAGCAATGAGTACAAGAAAAGGCACTCTGAGAAACAAACACCCTTATCCACATGGAAGGTTATGGTGTTCTTACTGTCAGCAAGAAAAATACCACCATGGCGTTACAGCCACCTTAGCTAAACGGCCTCCCCCTGGGACTCTGTTGCCTCCCACAAGACGGGGCCTGGGTGTCACAATAGAGGCGCCACGCGGGGGCTGGCCCAGTGGCGCAGTGGTTAAGTTCACACGTTCCACTTCCGCGGCCGGGGGTTTGCCAGTTCGGATCCCGGGTGTGGACATGGCACCACTTGGCAAAAGCCATGCTGTGGTAGGCGTCCCACATATAAAGTAGAGGAAGATGAGCATGGATGTTAGCTCAGGGCCAGTCTTCCTCAGCAAAAAAAGGAGGATTGGCAGCAGTTAGCTCAGGGCTAATCTTCCTCGGAAAAAAAAAAAAGGTGCATGCGGTTCTTTCCTCCTAGGTTTGCTATGGAGCTAATCGCAGAAAAGGGACACCCGTTTGCTGAAGAGCTTCAGAAAGTGAGTAACATCGTCTCACCCCAGTTGGGATTTTTCATCCCTGAGGCCTGGTGGCCATAACTGGATTTGCCATTCAATCCTCATTTCCTCTCTGTCACCTGGAGGTAGTCACTCTCCCTTTGAGAGCCTCAGTTTCTCCTTCTGTCAAATGGGGACGCTCAGAGGTAGTCCTTCCTCATGGGTGAGTGGTGAGAGTCACACTAGGGGCGAAGCGTACAGAGCAGGGGCCTCAGCCTGGGCGATTCCGCTCCAGGAGATGAGTGGGGTGTGTTTGCTTCTCACCACTGGGGCGGGGGGTGCGACTGAGACCTAGTGGGTGGGGGCCAGGGGTGCAGCTAAACATCCTACAACACACAGGATGGCCCGCACACAGAGAAGGGCCCGGCCCCAACTGTCCACAGCAGGGCGGTGGAGGGACCCCAGAAGCCCCTCGCAGGAAGCCCTCCACCGCCGGGGGCGCACGGTGTTGGCACTGCTGCTCTGACCTTGAGAATCAGTGGGGACTCCGACCCACACAGAGGGCTTCAGAAATGGAGACAGGGACGCCCCCACAGCGTGCAGGGCGTCCATGGGACCTGAGTCTTTAGAAGCTGTCTCCGGGAGAGTGGGCCCTCAGCCCGCTTTGTCCTGCAGGCCAGGCTGGAGCCCACTCGGGCTCCGGGAGCAGAAGGAGGGCAGTGAGGGGGCTGTAGAGGATGGGCAGTCCCAGTGCTGGAATATTCTGTGAATGAGGCCCCTCCTATGTGGTGGAGGATGGTTTCCAGCCTCGTCATGAGGACGTTCTTGCCCGCAGTGGTCGTTTCTGTATGCTGGGCTCATCCCGAGCCCAGTGCTTTAGGCCCCGTCCTTTGGGTCCAGCTGCAACATCACCTCCTCCAGGGCCTTCCCTGGCCGTCCCCGCCTCCTGCTGGGTCAGGCTCCTCTCCCAGGTTTCCACAGCTCCTGCACTTCCGCCTCTGACAGCAGGCGTCACACAGGGTGTTAAACCGCTGTCACCTCAGGCCAGGACACCCTGAGGGCACAGGCTGTGGCTTGTTCACCTGGGCATCCAGCCTGGCCCCAGGCAGCCCATTCACAGCTCTCCTCGAGTCACCCCACTTGGTCCTCACAGAAGCCCGGAGGTGCGCTTAGCATCTGCATTTTATAGGGGGCAAGACCGAGGCTCAGGGAGGGCCACTTGCCCAAGGCCCCACAGCCAGGAATCAGCAGAGCTGGGGTCTGATTCCCAAAGCGGGCCACCTCTCTCCAGCCCTGGGGGTAAACGCTGCAGCTGGCCAGCCGGTGGGGAAGTGTCGTCACTCCCCTTCCACCAGAAGTCACAGAGACACCGCACTGCCAAGTAGCTCACCCCAGTCCTGCTGGTCGGGAGCCCAGGGAGGGTTCCCACCCACTGCTGGGCAGGCAGCCTCTGCTCTCCCCTGCTGTGTCCTGCTCCTGCCACGGTCACAGTGGCCGTCTTATGGGAGGTCACAGACCTCCACTCTCCCCGCAGCCTACCATCCAGCTCCAGTGGACACGGCTGGGCTCAAGGTCAGGCGGTGTTTGTGGGTCTCATGGGCTCGGGAGTCCATTGGTCATCTGCCCCGCAGGGACCTGGGGTCCCCTCAGCAGAGCCCCACAGGCCACCTCTGTTCCAGGCAGCCTACTCCTTCCCGCCCCTCGGACTGAGCACAGGCCTCAGCCGGCCGCAGCTTCCTGCCCCAGGCACCCCCACACTCAGCTGGCCCTGTTCGCGCAGGTGCTTGTCCGTTACAGTTTAGAAAGCACATCATGTTTGGTCTCTTGGCCCGGCTGTTCCAGTTTAGAGAAAAGACGAAAACCTCACAGGGCCCAGGCACGTGGGAGAGGAGGATCGGGCTAGAAGATTCCTCATCACTATCGCTGGGCGCTTGACGGCTCATTGTCTGCGTAAGCCAGATGTCCCCAAGGGAGCCAGGTCCCCTCGCAGCCAGGCTGGTGTCCTATGCAGATGTTCAGAGGTTCAGACAGTTTGCTAATTAGCCTTTAAATGCCAGCTAATTAAAGCTTCGGACAGTCCCCCGCAGGCCAGCCCCACAGGCCTTGCAGGCGTGTCGGTCCACGTCATTCCGTGTCGCCTGCCATGGACAGATCTTCAGTGGCGCCTTCTCTTGCTTCCCCAGATCCAGTGCTCTCTGCAGGACATCGGCTCTGCCCTGGCGACACCACGCTCCTCGGCCCGGGAGGCTCACTTAAGTAATTCTCTCTCTCAACCCGCCGTATGTGCTCAGAGGGCCCTGCCGAGGCCCAAGGGGGGCACCCTTTCCTGGGTTTCACCTGGGACCCCTGTTGGCCGGGCCTGTAGACCCTAAGAGGGAAGCTACCTCCCGAGCCAGTGGAAGCCATCTGCGGCCCCCCGGGGAGAAGGGATGTGGGGCGGCGTCCCTATGATCTGGTGGGCAGTGGGCTCACAGCAGTGTCCTTCTGCTCCCTGACTCCTCAGGACACACGGCGTTCGAGGCAGGGCCCATCCTGGAGCTGGAGCGGTGGATCGACAAGTACTCCAGCCAGCTGCCGCCCCTCACAGAGTTCATCCTGCCCGTAGGTACCGACAGCCTCCCCCTGTGGGCTGCAGGCCCCGGGAATTGACAGAAACACACGGACATGGAATCAATCCCCCTCTTTAATTTTCAACTGCAACAGAAGCTGTCCCCCAGTCCCCTCCAGACCCTCGCTGGTCCCTCCCCAGCCCTGCCCGCTTTGGAGGGGGCTGCCCAGTGGGTGCACCCGGGCAGGGCCCCCTGGAGGCAGAACGCTGCCCATTGCGGGGCAGGGCCTGTGCATCCATCCATCCGTCTGTCCAAGGAGCTCCCTGTCTGCAGTGGGCTTGCTGCCCCCGCCAGCCAACACCCGCTTTCTCCTTGCAGTCGGGAGGCAAGAGCAGCTCGGTGCTGCATCTCTGTCGGGCCGTGTGCCGCCGAGCTGAGAGACGGTAAGGGAGCCAGGTGGAGGGAGGGGGGCCGGTGGGGGTGGCTCCATGCCGTGAGCTGCTCACCACAGATCTCCTGGCTGCTGCACCGCGCCAGGTGGGCTCCAGGCAGACCAGGTGCTTGTCCTCAGAGCCCCGTGTTGTGGAGGGAGACAGTGGCCGTGAGCAGACGGATGACAGAGGATGGAACTGCACATCCAGATCAGAGCTGGGGGGGAACAAGCAGTTAAGGGGGACGGGGGAGGAGACCCCGGGGGGCTGGGCTGCTTATTTGTAATTCTAACACTCACAGTGCCCTTCAAGAGAGGATTCAGGGAAAATCTGCCTGCCCTGGGCCCAGCTCCCTGCTCTGGGGGTAGCGTAAATGGGGCGGGCTGAGCTGTGCAGAAGTGACTGCAGAGCTCCACACTGGGCTAAGGGCTGGGAGCAGGGTGCTCGGTGCTGGGGTGCCCAGCCTGGGAGTGGGCGTGCTGTGTTGTCTCTCTCCCGGTCCTGCCGTGTGAGCCAAGAGTTGAAGGACGGGGGGCGGGGGCAGTGTCCAGGGCGAGCGGATGGCAAGGGGAGAGATGGCAGTCTGCATTGAAAGGACGGAAAGGAAGCCAGGGGTCTGGGTCCAGAGCAAGTGGCATGTGGCACAATGAGGCCAGGGGCTGAGCCGGGGCCATGCAGGGCTTTGTAAGCCCAGAGGGGTCTGTCTGCCTTTATCCTGAGAGCAACAGGAAGCCACTTCTGGGTTTTAGGCCATGGGGTGACATGAAAGGACCCTGCTGGCTGCTGGGTAGAGAAGGGCCCAGAGGGACACACATGGCTGTTGGGGGCCAAGGTGGAAGCTGTCAACAGACCATCCAACCCCCCAACCCACCCACCCCCAACTCAGAGTCAGGGAAAGGAGGGTCCCTCCCTCAAAGGCTACTGATTGCCTTTTCAAGGGATCTTCAAAAGAGTAATTGCAAAATCTTCACTCCCCATAGACCAGGCTGCCACCCAGCTTTACAGAGAAATGGAAATAGAGCCCCACTTTGATATGACATGCAAGGCTATGCAGGAAATTTTTTTTTAAAGGTATGCTTTTTGGTGAGGAAGATTGGCCCTGAGCTAACATCTGTTGCCAATCTTCCTCTTGTTTTTTCTTTCCTCCCCAAAGCCCAGTACATAGTGGTATATCCTAGTTGTAGGTCATTCTAGTTCTTCTACGTGGGACGCCGCCTCAGCGTGGCTTGATGAGCGGTGCTAGCTTTGTGCCCAGGATCCAAACCAGCGAACCTGGGCTGCCAAAGCAGAGTGTGCGAACTTAACCACTGGGTCATGGGGCCAGCCCCTGTGCAGGCACTCGATAGTCATTATTTCACTGATTCTTCATGATAACCTTGGGAGAGAGGTGGTGGCAGCCTCCACTTTACAGGAGTCAGGAAATTGGGGCTCAGAGAGGTGACATCATGGCCAGGGTCACCTGAGTGGTCCATGGTAGAGAGGAGATTTGAGGACCAGGTCTGTCTGGTCCAAACCTGAGCTCTTCTGCCCCCCATCTCATAAGGCTTCCTCCTTCATGAAAGGCACTCGGGCCCGACTGGTACCTCCAGGGATCCTGGGAGAGCTTTGGCTTCAAAAGAAAAAAATAGCCATTTGTACAAAGCCATCCACATCAGCAGTGCTCACAATAGCAAAAAACTGGAGACAACCCACAGGCCCAACAGAGGGGAATGGCCGAACAGAGGGTGGGTCCTCAGGACTCCAGACGAGGAGCTGGAGACGTGCCTGTGGTTCACCACTGGGTGGAGGGCACAAACCCAGAGCCTCGGTTTTGGGGAGAGCATCCCCCAGCGAGGGTCATGCAGCAGAGGTGACGCGCATGCAGGGCTGAGCGCAGTGCTTAGCAGGCAGCAGCCCTCCGTCCGGAATGCCCTCGGGAGCGCCAGGTCGGCTGCGGAACGCTGGCTGGGATGCAGCCTGGCCCCTGCGCGTTGCCCCCCTGCTGCAGGGTGACGCTGTGTTTCCTCCCTTTCCAGCGTGGTGCCTCTCGTGCAGATGGGTGAGACGGACGCAAACGTGGCCAAGTTCTTAAACAGGTACCTCCGTGGAATTGGGAGAGTCCCCTCCTCTGAAAACTAGGCACATTGCGGGACGTGACAATGGAACGGGCTCCGGTCACTCAGTCGCTTCCTATTCCCTGAGGGGCTGCTGGGTGCCAGCACTGTGCAGGCGGGAGGTACAGCTGAGAACAAGACGGGTGCTGTCCCTGTCTCTGGTGGGTGAAGATCGTGTTGGGAGAGGCTGCTATAAAAACCAGCAGAGAAAAATGTAGGAATGGGGCAGCAGGGGCCCTGCTTTGAGGCTGGGTGACTGGGAGGCCTCGTAAGGTATGGTGGTGACGGACCAGGGAGCCCAAGCAGGAGCCAGGCCCTCTCAGTCTGCCTCCTGCCAGGCCCCAGGGCCGCGTGAGCTAAGAGGAGACAGGCAGGCAAAGCCAGCTCCAGACGGTCAGGCTCAGGGCCCCGGCGCAGGCGCCTCTGAGCTGGGCTGGTCCTACAGCCCCAGTCAGCCCCCACGGCCTGCTCTGCCAGATTCCGCCCCAGCCTTGGCTCGTGCAGTTCCGGTGTGGGCAAGGCCAGGGCCCAGGGCTGGGCCGAGAGCTGGAGGACCCCTGGGAGCTGTCCTGGGGTGTCCAGTAAGTGACCTCACAGCCGGGGTCTGGCCCCTTACTGTGGACACTCCTCCTGCCGGGACATGGCCTGGGCTCCCTTCCTCCTGGGAGGGGAGTGGGCCTGAGGGGCGTGAGGAACGTTCCATTTGTCAGGACGTCACTGAGTGGATGAGAAACAGGCCTGTCACCGCCCTCCGGGAGCCCACGGCCCAGGACAGGGAGACACTCAGAGCAGAATCTCTTCCACTGCCCCCCTCCCCCACCCCAAGAGACAGCAGGGGCTGCCAGGCATTAGGAGGAGGGGCTTCTGATCCCAGGGGCGGCATGGGCTGGGGAGGGTTCCAGCAGGACCTGGCATGGAGTTGGCCGCAGAGGGTAGGAGTGAGGCGAGGTGGAGGAGGGTGGTGGTCAGTGCTGGGCATGCAAACAAGGCCAAGTGTGGGCCAGCTGAGAGGTGGACAGCTTCGCCAACTCACCACAAGCACCTCAAGGGCAGGCGCGCGTCTCCTCTTGTATTTCTCTCCTCCCCACCGCTGCGCAGAGGCCCCCCCACTGCTGGGTCAGAAAAAGAAGGGAGAGGGCCTAGAGTGTAGCCACTCGAACACTCCAGGCAGTGCTTCTCAGCCGCCGGCTGGCACTGTGTGCAAACATGTTTGGTTGTCCCAGTTGGGTGGGGGTGCTCCTGGCATCGAGTGGGCGGAGGCCAGGGGTGCTGCTTAAGGTGCTACAGTGCACACGAGAGCTTCCCTCCCCCACCGCAAAGAATGACCCAGAGTGTCAGCAGTGCCGAGGCTGAGAGCCCTGTTCCCGGGCCCCTCTCCTCGAGGTGGGGTCCTCAGACCAGCAGCGCCAGCACCCCACAGGTGTAGTTCAGACCTGCCGAGTCAGACTCTGCACGCCACCGCAATCCCCAGGTGACTGTGCACACTCCGGCTCGGGAGGCGCCAGTCCTAGGCACCGGGAGGTGCAGAAGCCAACCCAGGGAGCAGCTCAAAGTCGCCAGCCCTGTGAGGTCTGGCGGGGCTGGTGGTCTCGTCCTGCAGGAACCTTCCGAGCCCCAGCATCAGAGTCGGGCGCTCCCTCTCACGGAAGCTGGCCTCGAGAGCCATCCGTCAAGCCCAAGGTGGCTGAGCCACCGCTGTCGCTCCCGATGCTTCTAGGGGCGAGTGACTTATATTTCCTCCTTGAAGGCTAATGCGGGAAGGACCCAGTTAGCATTGATCTCCCCTTTCAAATCACTCCATTTGCTTCTCTCTGTCCCTCCAGACTCAGCGACTACCTCTTCACATTAGCCAGATATGTGGCCATGAAGGAGGGGAACCAAGAGAAAATATACAAGAAAAACGAGCCTTCGGACGGAGACTGAGGCCCTCGGCAGTGATGGAGAGGGGAGCTCTGTAGACCCTTCCATGGTGGCGTCAGGGAAGAGAAGAGGCTGCCCCTGGTGTCCTGATCCCTGGCGACCTCACCCAGAGAGGCTGGAAGCCGGGCTTCTGTCCGGCCTCCTCTGCCCCTCAGACCCCTCCCTGCCCGCACGGAGCTGTGGCTGTGTCAGAGTTCTGCCCGCCTCCCGTGGTCTTAGAGGAAGTGGGCATGACTTCAGTGTTGCAGAAAAGAAGGGTGAAGTGATTGTTGCCACGCAGAGAAAAGAATAAAAGTGGGAAAGGCTTGAGCCTGTGTGTGTGTGTGTGCGTGCATGCATGTGTGCATATGTGTGCACCCTTCCACTGCCGGCTCAGGTTTTGTGCAAGGATTTGGAGTGGTACCAGAGGCTGTTGGAAGTGTAATTGTGATTTACCTGTGCCAAAGGGGCTTTAAATGTCACCTTTATAAAGGGGAAGGCAGGATTTGGAAGTTTGCGCACCTCTGAGCCCCCATCACTGCCCAAGTGTGGGGGAAGGACAGCTGCAGACCGACAGGTGCGGCCTCGGGACTCTGCACTCGGATAAAGGGCCATGGCGGGGGGTGAGCCTGGAGAATCCTCTCAGACCCCACCGAGGGGCGGAGACCCTGGGGAGAGGCCAGCACTGCTTCCAGGAGGCCACCTCCTGCCTGGCGGATGGCGTCGGGGCCCTGAGGTGGAGGTGCTCCACTTGAGACAAGATCTTCCCTTCCAGCGAGGCTGACACGGGCTGACTGATTTCTCTGATGTCGCACTTGGCTGGTTTGTGCCTCTGAGATCCGTGCCACGGCTGTATTTTATTTCACTTGTCACCACTGCTCCCTCCCGCCATGAAACGACACTGCTGGTGCCAGCTGTGTCCTTGGGAAGGGGGATATTTATGAAGGGCGAGGAGGCAGCCCTGAGAGCCTGAAGACTGCACGCTGCTAATTGCAGGAAACGGCTTCGGAAGGGCAGGCCCCTGCTGACCGGCAGGCCTCCAGTGCCTGGTGAACGCAGTCTAGCCATCGGTTCTCTCCCGAGCGCCTGCTGAGCATGCGGCCCAGGCCAGGCTGGGGGTGCTGGCCACTCTCTGTCCTCCTTGTGGCCAGTTAGCCAACATTAAAGTGATCAGTTCACACCTATTTTTGCTTTCATTCTTACCGCCTCGCCTGCTAATTTTGCTGGAGGAACAGGTACATTTTGTCCCTTCTGGGTCTGTCCTGGCAGGCTGCGGTGGCCCCCTGCTGCCTGGGCAGAGTGGCTGCGGTGCAGGTGACTGTGGGAGAGTGAAAACTGTCCAGGAAGTGGCCGTGCCCAGCGCCTTGGCCGCCCTGCCCGGTGGTCCGCACCAGGTCTGAACTGGAAGCAGGAGCAGCTGGAGCCCCGGGTGTTAACTGGTTCCGAGGGCTTGTGGCAAAACGCTCAGTTCACTCAATTCTGCCCACTCCTCAGAACCTTTCAGGAAGGAGCAGGACGTATATAAGAACAGCAACCCGATGCTCTGAGCCATGGTGGAACATACCCCACACGGACAAGAGCAGCTCTTGGAGTAAATACAGTGTCCTACACTGACAACCTTTGAAACAAGGGTTTGTTGCCAAATCCGGTCCAGCCAGCTCCTGCTGGGAGGGGCTGTCACAGGCCGGATGTTGACCCAGGTCCCCAGGCCCCACGTCTGCGTCTTCCTTTCACAGCAGACAGCAGACTTTCTGAGCACTGAGCACCGGCCCAGGGGCAGGGAGGAGGTTTCTCCTGGGCGGCCACCCTGGGAGGACTGAGAAGCCTGCTCTATGGGCTGGAGGATGGGGTGGTCTCTGCTCTTCTGCAGGCCCTTCCGAAGCCATCCTGGACCTGGGGCAAGAGGAAAGTGTGTGCCCTGCGTGCCCTCACCAGAATACGCTCCCCAGCCTTGACCCCAGCGGGACAAGTTAATGAAGCTCCACAATCGAACCACATGACTAGGGAAAGCCCATGGCGCCTGACCTGTTTGCACCACTGTCCACCCTGGGAAATGACTGTCCCTGCTGCACGGGGACGCAGGGTCGGGAAGCAAACAGCAAAATTGTGATACCTTGATCATAGATCTTTTTTGCATAATTTTGATTTTTTAAACTATTGCATGAAAACATTGTTTTTGTTGCTTAGTGGGTTTTTTTGGCACTCCCATACATCTTGCACCCAAGAAAGTGCCTCACATGCCCCAGCCTAGTCCAGGTCCAGCTCCCGGGATACATTGCCAGAGATGAGCTGGTGGTCGGCGCTTCCCTCGGAGAGCACCCGCCATAACAATAGTGCCAGCCCGCACTGTGGCAGCGCTTGCCATGAGCCGGGCCCCCAGCCAGGGCCCCTCAGACATCATCTCGTCCAGACCTCCCAGCAGCCCTGAGACAGGCGCTTCCTATGGACTCCTCTGTGCAGGTGAGGAAACTGAGGCTCATGGGAACCAACTTGTCTCAGGGAGTCAGCGCCAAGAAGTGGGCCTGGGACATGGCCTTGTGACTCTTGGCCCAGTGCTCCTCGCCTCTCCCCACTGCCACTTGACAGTCATTTTAATCACAACCTGGGCTGCCAAGAACAATGTCAGGCACTAATAGATTCTGCTGTCTCATTTCTCAACCTAGTTTCCCTTAACTGATATTTCATGGCTATTGTTAATGTGCATTTTTCACCGAGTAATTTCCATAGCCCCAACTTGTAACACATCCCAATGACAAACGTCCCCGGTTCCGAATCCCCCGTCAGCTGCAATGTCACCCTCGCCTCCTCCCTGACACCTGCCTCCGACAGCCCATCCGGTTTTATGATCGCTCTGTCCCAGTTATCACTACTGAACCTCTAAGAATCCAGACGCATTTCAAGTTTAATTGAATAAAATTCTTTGTATAATAAATTCCGCATGAATGCTACATAAATCAGTGCCTGGAAGGATTTGTGGCTCGCCTCCCACTTCACCCAGGCCCTGGAATCTCGCTGGCTATACCGGACCCAGGCCGGTCCTGTCTCGCTTATTGAGAGGGCTCGCTCCAGCTTTGTGGCCCACCTGGGCGTGCCATTTCATTTGCTTTGGCCTGGTGCTTTTCTTCCCTGGGAGCCCCTCTTGGAAGACAGTGCTGGAGCCCCAGCAGAGGGTGGGGACACCCAGGAAATTCAGGGATGTCCCTTGTGTTCTCCACTCTGCAGAATCAGAAACATCTGATGAAGGCTACCTGCACTCTCTCCCTACGCAGATGCGCACACACGTGCTCACAGTTTGTACACAACTTGAAGTCCACGGAAGCCCGAGGGGAGAATCCCTGGTCTGAGATGACCAGTGCAGCGCCCTCTTCAGGAGCCGTGGGACTCATGGGCCGCCGGCTCCAGCAGCCTGTGTGTGGGGCTTGCATAGCTCCAGCCTGGAAGGGTGGGAAGGAGCACCTGGAGCTGCTGGATGACCTGTGATGCCTGCAAGACTGTGTGAACAAGTCAAGCACACGGCTCCCGCCTCGGCCTCAGTTAGACCTGGGTTCAAGACCAGCTCTGTCACTTCCTAGCCTCATGACTCTGGGCAATTCATCCCATCTTTTTTTTTTAAAGATTGGCACCTGAGCTAACATCTGTTGCCAATCTTCTTTTTTTTCCCTCTCTTCCCCAAAGCCCCCTAGTACACGGTCGTATATTGCAGCTGTAGATCCTTCTGGTTGTGCTCTGTGGGGTCTGACAAGCGGTGCCACGTCTGCGCCCAGGATCCAAACTGGAGAAACCCTGGGCTGCTGAAGGTGAGCGTGTGAACCTAACCACTCGGCCAAGGGGCCGGCCCCTCATCCCATCTTTCTCGGACTTGCTGCTTCATCTGTAAAACGGGAATAATAGTATCTACCCCGTGGGGTCACTGGGAGAGTTTAATGAGCCAGTATTTAAAAGGGCCTGGCGCGCTCCACGGCAAATGTTAGCTGCTACATTATTGTTGTTGGCTGTTATTATTACTGTTGTTACTGGAATTCAAGTTCCGGCTCTGCCACTTCCGGCTGAGTCACCTTGACTAAATCATTAAACCGCTCTGAGCCTCAGTCCTCATCTTTTCTAACTGGGGATAAAGATGCCAACTTCCAAGGGTTCAGGGAATAAGTCCACGGGCCTGGCACATTGCCAGCAGCTCAAAAAAAATTGTAGTTATTGTTGTTGAATCTTGTTTTATCCTTTTCAGGCCCAGGGGAAGGGCAGAGGACCACTGAGCAGCGCCTCTGGTTTGTGTAGACTTGCCGAGGGTGGGGGACGCTGGTGGCCTTCAGAGGGGGCTGGTCCCCGTCAGACCAGGGGGACACGGCTCCCCCAAGATCCCAAGAGTGAAAAAGAGGCAACTTGGTCACAGAGCAATGAGAGCCGAAAGGGATCTGAGATCACTGCCCCTGTTTTACAGATGAGGAAACTGAGGCCGAGAGAGGAGATCAGTAAGTAAATGTGAATAATAACCACAAACTGAGCACGGCTTGTATCCAGCATCTTGCTGAGCACTTCCAGGCAACAGGTCATTTAATTCTTTCAACAGCCCTTGAAGGTGGTGCTGTTCATATTACATATTATCATCATCCCCGGCTTACAGAGAAGACGCTGAGGCCCACAGGAGCACTGACTTTCTCAAGGCCCCTGGGCTCCAGGAGGTGGAGCTAGGCTCTCATCAGCGCTGTAGGCCCCCAGCATCACGAGTAGCATTTACTTAGCACTCGCCCTCACGCTCGATTGTACCGCGGTCCTGCGCTTTTATGCCTCCTTGTTTCTCAGAACCCCTCCGAGGCACGCAGCTATTCTCCCCATGTCACAGGGGAGGAAACTGAGGCTGAGGGTGAAGTCATTTGCTTGAAGTCACACAGTCCTCCAGCACGTTCTTACCACTCCACGGTGACTCAGGCTGCCTGAGGTCTCCCGTGGGCAGCAGCTGAGTCAGGACAAGGACTCCAGTCTTCAGATGCCCGGGAGTGGCCATCTTGGGACAGTGGCGATGAGGACGTGATTAGCAATTACACGGGGCAGGGGAGAGAAGAGGGTCCCCTAAACCCAGAGGACCTGCTGGCCCCGATACAAGTGGCCTCAAAAGTAGGCACGGGTTCAGGGTGGCACTGGCGCCAAGGCAGCCTGGAGAACCGATGGAATCAACGGCAGAAATGCGTCCAGCTGACTCAGGATCTGGGGTCTCTGGGTGACCTCTCCCCGCACCAGATGCTCCGGAGGCGCAGATCCTCTGGCCCTCGTCACTGGCCATCTGCAGCGCCCACGTCCCTCCCCCGCGAGCAGGTGCCTTTATTTACGATCACCTTGGAAGGGTCGAGCAGACATATGTTGCTAAGGGTCGTTTATTCTTGTTTATAAAATTTATGGCTTCACCTCGATTACACACTGTCAAAACGGGAAGGATTGGCCCCAAAGTCTCTTGCCGCATGACTGCCTCAGACGTGCGTACATCTGTTAACTCCGTGGGAGCTGTAGAGGGAAATAAGGCTGCCGATAACTCACAAGCTCGCCGTCCCGGCACGAGGGGCGGGCAGCAGGCCTGGGAGAAGACATCAGGGCGCCTGAATGGCAGGGGGAGGTGAGGGTCTGTGAGGGCCCCCGCCCCGGCCTGGCAGTGGGCGCTCTGCAGGCACTTGGGTTGGGGAGAGGGAGAGGAGGAGCTTGGCTCCCACAGCCCTCACGGGTCGGCCGCAGGACCCGGCAGCTGGGAGGGCTCTGAGCCCGGGGCTCTCCACCTGCAGACTTCAGAAATGCTGACTCTGCGCTGCTGGGGGCCTGGAGAGGGCTACGACCTTTCAGGAGGGCAACTCGGCAACGTGTCCAAAGGTCCTAGAAAAGTGCATCCTTACAGTCCAGCAATTCCGCGTCTGAGAATTTCTCAGAAGGAAATTGATACATTGGTGGAGCCATAAGGATTCTTTTCAGGGCAGTGCTGCTCATTATAGTGAAAAATTGGAAACAAATGTCCAACAATAGGGAGCTAATTATTAAATAAGTAAAATATTTAACAATAAGGGACTATAAGAAATATCATAAAGCTACTGAAAGTGATGGTGTCCGCATGTGTACTGCTATGGAAAAGTGTTCACAATCTATTAAGTGAAAGAAAATCCCAAGTTATAATATGGTGTATAGCATGATCCAAATCCTGTAAAAGAAATATACGTGAGTGTATATATACCATAGGAAAAATGCAAGGATCTGCTTCAGAATACTTACCTCGAAATCATGAGATTATGGCTGGTTTTAACTTTCATTTTTGTCTGGATTTTCTAATTTTTTTTCCAATGAATTTGGGTTGGATTTGACAAAGGCTTACTTGTGTAATAAACATGAATGAAAAAGAGAAAAGAATTGACCACTGCTTTCCCTGCTGGTAATAAGTCATCTACCTCCCTTGGGATGTTTGGAGCCAAGAGAGATGCCCACGGGGAGGGTGCCCTCCAGGAGCAAACCCATGGGGCCCCTCCAAAGTCTAGAAGCCTGAAGAACACACCTGTGTTCATCTGTCAGCGACAGCCGGCTGTTTGGAGTGCGGCCCTGGGCAGCCTGAATGTGGACGCTTGGCTTCCATTCTAGAGCAACAGAGGAAAGAAAAATGATGAGGACCCCACTGAGGTGGCCCTGGGGGAGTCAGGCCAGCTTTTCAGAGGATGTCAAGGATGCTGGCATCCTTCTTTCTCCTCTGTTGGTTGCTGCATCTTTATCTTGTACAGGGTCTGAGAGTAGACAGAGAACTTTCACGTTTATTATCTTGTATGAATTTCCCTCCTGGATTATCACCTGAACTTTGCCAGGACAAACTGGTGCCCCACTGGGGAGAGTGATGAGTCCAATGTGCCACAATCAGCAAGTGACAAAACCAGCACTCAACCCGGGCCTCCTGTATCAAAATCCGGCTTCCTTTCCCAGCTCTGTACTGCTGAGACAGGGGAAGGGCTTATCCCAGGGCTGGGACAAAACGCCAATTCCAGTTGATTGGTAGTGGCTGCCTGGAGGGCTGTGTTCAGGAGCCTGAGGCTGGATCCAGATTCAGCAGGAAGGAGTTTGGTAATCCATTAGTAATGTCTGCCACAGCTTCCCGATGGAGGTAGTGGAAAAAATGGGGTGTAGTTGACAGTTCTGGATTCCTAGGCTAAAGCCCTCACAGATTTCAAAAGGGTGGGGACTTCAGAGGCAGGTACCATCTCCAGGCTGCCTGAGAATGGTCCGACTCTCCCTCCAAGGCAGCCCTAAAAGTAGCTCTCCCAATGCCACAGCTCCCCGAGAGAGCAGACTGGCAGGACAGGGATTTCTCAGAGCTTTGGGGAGACACATCAGGGTCACAGATCTCTGAGGACCAAATACCTATAAATCTGACTAATTAATTAGGCAGCCCTGATGAGCTCACCACCATAATTCAGAATCTGTAATTACACTTTACATTAAAGCATGAGAAGTTAAGATTAAAGCCAGTGAGAAATGGCGTGACACCTCCCGCCCCCAGCCCACCTCCCCCCTCTGCACAATCCTCGACCCTCCTCCCGCCAGCAGGCAGGTCTCCTGCAGGTAGTTCCAGAAGGCACACCCTTTGGGCTGCTTTTTGTTTCCTCTGGTGCTGTTTCCTGCTGTGCGAGGCACCTTCCCGGAGGTGCTGCATTAGTTGAGGCAAACTGTTCAGGGGGACATTTTTGGGTTTATGTTTACAATGCGCTCCAGCCAAAGACCACGCAGAACGCACCTGTGGTTGAACCAAGTCGGATGATAGCGTCGTGCAAGGAGAGAGCACGCATACCACGGGCAACCGCGGGTGTTTCAGGAAGAGGGTGTTAAAAGGACTTGTGTGGGGTGCTTTGGGGAGGGTTCAAGAACCCGGGGGAAGTTCTGTGATTGGGTATCTTAATAACTCTTACCTAGGAGGAGGGAGGAATGAATGAGGCTAAAGCTGTAACGAAATACACTGGAGGGCTGATAGGCACAGCCCCCACCCCAAGGACCTGGACCCACTTTGCAGACATGCAGGCGTGCGCGCACACACACACATACAATGTGACTGAGCATTTGGTGTGGGAAGTAACCAGAATGCTTACCATGTGCCAGGCAGAGCACGAATGACCTCACAGCACCTACATGGGAAGAGTCATCATCCCGCTCTGCATGCTCGGAGAGGTGACCTGCCCCGGGTCACAGTGAGCAAGTGGCCGAGCTGGACTTGAATTCTAGTCTGCCTAATCCCAGAATCGGAACCCTTACCACCGCCCGCCCTGGAGGCCAGAGCAGGCCTTGGAAGGCTTCCCTGGAAACGGCAGGAACCCCCACGGATATCTGCTGTGTGGGAACACACCATCCATTCTCTCCATTTCTTTCGGGGGATTTACTTTTCCCCACGGGACATAATCTCCAGGGACCTCTGCCTTATTTTCAACACACCAGAAATCATCCTGTTCGGTGTCTGTCTCTCCCAAAGCTGACTGTATCCCAGGGCCGAGACCAGTGCTTGGCACCCAGCAGATGCCCAAGAATATTTATCGACTGAGTAAATGGAAGAACGACCTCAGTGCCTCGGTCAGTCTACTTACTCTCCCCGAGTTTTCTGTGAATTTCCCTGAAGGTTCACGTGTGCACTGAACGAGGGGAGATTCCCGGTCGGAGCTGAGTCATTCACGCCGAGTCCTGAAGATGAAGAGACACAGCTGCAGTCTCTGCTCTCCAGCCCCCTGACTGCCCCGGCTCCAGTTTCCCCTCAGGCCTGGTCCTCCAGCCCTCCCCACCTGCCAGTCAACTCCATTCCTGTCTACGGGAGGCAGAGCTGGCTTCCGTGGCTCATGGCTCAAGAGCCCTCGCTGATACAGACCACCCCTGATGGTGGTTAGAGGTGGGCAGTTTCCCACCTTCCAGCTTTGTAGCGTGAACACCTGCTGGACAAGCCACCTGGCTTGTTACCAACAGGGAAGACCAGGGAACTCTGCCATTGCCGCTGAGGCAGCAGCAAGTTCATCATCATTATTAAGATGTTTTGGGGGCCGAGGAACAAGGCCTTCATAAAGAAGACACCACAGTCCCAAATGGATCCTGTTCCCAGATGCACGCAGCAGCCACTTGTGGAGGGGGCAGGGCCCGTCCCGCCTGGTCTCTGCCTCAGCTGGCGAGGAGGGGCTGCAGCTTGTTGGCACAGGAGTGATGCGCTGAGGAAGCGGTGGGCTCCTGGAGCTCCTCAGCCTCCCTCCACCTGGGGAGCTTCGATAGGGGGATGGTAAGACAGCAGAGCAGAGCACCCTGGGCTCAGGTGCACTCCCAGAGCCAACTCTGCCTTTTAGCTCTGTAGCTGGCAACCAGTGCCGTGCTGCGAACTGTCAGCTCTCCTGGTTTTGCCAGGACGTGGGGAGACGGAGCTCTGGGGTCCTCAGCAAGTCCTTAAAATTGCTGCAGGGCCTTATTTGCAAAGCGGGCACAGTTTTGTCTGTTTCCAGCAGCAGCCCCCAGGAGGGGGGATGGGAGAGGAACATGCAGCAGATGCAGCAGGCTCTGGGTCAGGGGTAGGGCAGCCCCTGGGGCTTTGCTCAAGCTTGGGCCCTTTGCCTAGAAGACTCTCCCACCCCTCTTCTGCCTGCTCAAGCTGGCTAAGAGCTCTGGAGCGTGGCAGACCAGGGTTCAGATGTTGGCTCTGACACTCACTGACCCCAGGACCTTGGACAAGGGCCTTGCCATCTCTGAATCTCAGTTTTCCCAGCTGTGAAGTGGGCATGCTAACAGCATGCCGCCAGGCACAGTATGTGAGCATACGTCTCTTCCTTGGCTTATTACACCTCTTCCCCTACCCGATAGCGAGCTCTGTAGGGCAGGGTGATGCCCATATTCCTCCTGGCTGCACCCCCAGCACCAGCCTAGCCTGGAGCATAGTAGGTCCTGTGTGTCTACTTCTTGGATGAATGACACGAGCCTGAGCTCCCTGGCAGTCTGGCTTCCTGGGCCGGCTCCTGGCTGGGACACCTGCCAGCTGCCTGGCCCATCTGGTACCATCTGTGGTGATGAGAACGCCATCCTGGCCATACGGCAGACTCCATGCTAACCCTCGCTGCCCCCCACAGGGTAATGCTCCCTTCCGTGGACACTGTGCCTGGGGTGGGACACGAGCAGGTCGGGGAGTCAGTGGGGCCAGGCCCCGTGGGGAAAGGATCGTGGAGCCTGATGTTTGGTACAAGTGCCCAGAGCAGGCCAAATTGTCAAGAGGACAAGTGTCACCATGTCCCCACCAAAGCGTCACTGTGTCCCCATCCCCCGTCTCTCTTTACCCCCAACCCCAGGCTCCCCTGCCTCTGCCTGGAGATCCCTCCCTGGCAGCCCCTCTCGGTCTGATTGCACCTGACTTCTAACCCTCCCTGGCCCGCCCATCTCCAGTGCTCCCCACCGCACGGCGTGTCCAGCACAGACGACTGCTGAGGCAGCAAAGCTAGTGGAGGTTGAAGGGGACTTGCGGAGTCACAAAGACCCAGGGCCAAAGCCCAGCGCTGGCGCTTTCCAGCTGTGTGGTCTCCTGTAAGTGACTCTGCCTCTCTGTCCTCACGTGCAGAACACACCAGTTGCACGCCCAGTGCCCAGGGCAGGTTAAATGCAGCCGCTCCTGCAGAGGGCTGAGCGCAGGGCTCGGCCCGAGGGAAGGGAGCTACTGCTGCTACCACTGATGGCACGACGCCCACTCCTGTCCTTGGTGGCAGATGAGCTTAATTCCCCCCCGTTCGCCCTCTCCACGCCTTTGGTCGGCCGCCTCCTCTGCCCCGAATGCCCTCCTTCCTGTCTCTGAAGTGGAAACCTCTTCCCAGGTGAAAATAAACGAACACATCCTTTGTGGCCTCCATCTCCCTAGACATGTGTGACCCCTCTTCTCTGACCTCCAGGCACTACTTGTCCCACCACCGTGAAGATGCTTTCTAAGGTGTGACTCATTATGCCCATTTCTCAGATGAGGAGAGAGGCTCCCACAGCCAATGAGTGGCCGGCTGGGCTTGGCACCCATGTCTGACTCAGCCCACGTTTCCACCACTGCCCCTGCTGTTTGTGAGGTCATCAGGACAAGGATTACTATTACCGGGGCAATTTTACTGACGGGGAAAGAAGGTTCAAGGGGTCGGACACTTGCAGCCAGGCTCTCTGGTGGAGGGTCTGTAAACTGCCACACTCACCCCAGGCTACCCAACCTGTGGGTCTCCCTATAGCTCAGAAACCACCCAACTGCCAAGGGCTGAGAAAATCACGATGGGAGTATGGCTGCTGGTCCCAGGCGGGGGAGACGCTGTGCCAAAGTGCAAGGGGGAAGCTCAGGGTACAGCCAGGGCTCAGGCAAAGGAGGGGCCGCAAACCTGGGGCTGAGGGTGAAACGCAGCCAGAGCTCCTCGGACATCCTGCTAACGTCAGTGGATGCTTCCTGGCAAGGAGTTTGAGAAACAAAGACGAACTCCAGAGAGGGCCTCCAATCAGCCCCTAGAACGAAATAATGACAGCAGTTATAATGGCCACGACTCGCTGTCTGTCCTCCGAGGGCCCGGCTGGGGCTTTTCAGGCAATGCCGCGTGGTGGGTGCTGCCACCCCTACTTTACAGAAGAGGAAACTCCAGCCCAGATGAGCACGGGGCCTAGTCCCCGCCTCCCTCCCAGCTAGTGAGGGGCCCAGCTGGGGCGCGAACCCAGTTCCAAAGCCCCTGCTCTCTGCCACGCCCTCAGTGAGATCCAGATGTGCTTGGCTCAGACTCTGCAGTCGGCTGCAATCTGTTAAGCACTTGCCTGCAACAAATGTTAGTATCATGATGACTATAGTGAGGAGGCTATTCCATTCGGACTCCACGCTCACAAGGCTGGAGAACCATGGGTGCCATCTGGGCCTCAGCGCAGCCTCTTCTCCGACACGGTCTAACACTGAGAGTGTGAGTGTGTGTGTGTGCGCATGTGTGGTGGTTGGGGGCACAGCACAGCGAGGTGCCCCCGGCGTGCACAAGCCTGGAAACACCTTGGCCCGGAGCCTTCTGACTGAAGACCTCTTGGCTTCTGTGCTGTTCCTCTCGGCCGACTCCCCGTGGGCAGCCTGGAGGAGGGGGCATGCCTTCCCCAGTCCTGCAGAAGTTCCACACAGCTCACAGATGACCCTTCTCCACGTACCTTCCCATCGCCCTGCTGTGGCTGGCGGTAGCAGCAGAAGCTACTCTGGAAGCCTGGCCAGGGGCTGGTCACGGGTGGTGTGCAGCCCCATTTTCCTCAAGTGCAAGGTGAGGACATGTAGGACGAGGACTGCCGTGTGAGGGCCGCCTCGGTGCCAGGAAGTGAGCCAGGCGCCCTGCACACGGGACTCCATGCACTCTCGGCACCCCCTGCAGGAGGCATGAAGACTCTCGGGAGCGTGCACAGGGGCCGCCCTGTGTGACTCAGAGCCAGGGAGGGAGGGCCTGCGTTCGCACACGTACAGAGCCCTCACTCTCCTTCTTGGAGAAGGACGCTGAACCAGTCACTTTCCACAGCTCTTGAGCCACTCTTATCACTTTAAGAAGTTTCCAGGAAATAAGTCTGAGGCCTAAGGGAGCCCTAGATCGACACATTAACCAAGCTTAGAAATAACCCACCTGTCCAGACCCTATCGCATTCTTTCAGCAGCGCGCTATCAGCTAAACTAACAGGACAAAGGCCGATGGCTTTGCTGCAGTCAGAAACACAGTGGAGACCAGTTTCTCAAACTGTGTTCCTCCCAAAGGTTCTTAGGCACTTGCAAGCTGCCAGTGTACTAAAATTACCTTCAGTTTAGTAACTTTTTTTAAAAACCTACTTATTTTTCCTATAGAGACAAACTTCCTCTTTGCAGTGATAACTTGTAAGTGAAAGCCAAAATGTCACAGAAGGCGGCACTGGGTCTTCAGGTGAGGCCTCTCTCTGAGGCTGCCGATGTAGCTGGGGGCTCTGCTGCGCTGTTTCCCTTTCGTGATGTAAAGAGCCCACGTGAGAAAGCCTGCAGGGTCCAATTGCTCCAGGTGCCCAGGTGTTCCCACAGTCGTGAAAAGCCTGCCAGGCTCTCAGGGTTTCTTTCCCTGAATCCCTGGATTTCAACAGGTCAGCGAGGCGCTCAGACCCTCAGGTGCCCCCAGGCCAGGGGAGGCAGCAAGAACTCACAGGGGAGGGGAAAAGCCACCCACGGTGGAGTCGGAAACACTGGCAGGTTTGAGATGGTTTATGCTGAGTGTAAATCTGGGCCTGTTTAACAGAATGAGACAGGGCTGCGTGTCCTGCATGAGCCTCAGGAAGAGAGAAAAGCAGAATATACCCAGATGTAGCTGTAAAATGTTACTTCGCACACTTTTGAATTATCTGGATTCTTTTCAACAAACGTCTATCACTGTACATCACCGTGTGAAACATGCAGTTGGGGGATGGCTGCCTCTGAGAAGGGGGAGAAGGGCGGGAGACGGAGGGGGCTCCTGGTGGCTTTAGCTTTACCTGAAACGGGGTCCTTCTGAAGACAAACTTGGAAGCAGCTATGACAAACTGTCAACCAGTTACCTCTGCGTGTCAGTGGGACGCAATGCCTGTTATACCATCCTCTGCATCTTCTGTCCACTGCGCGAGCCGACGTGCTCGAGAAGCCCCAGCCGCCCCATCCTGAGCTACCCAGGCACGGGAAAGCGCTCCTTCTTTGGATAAAAAGCAGAACGCAGCCATCATGTGCTGAAGTACAAATTTAATAAAGCCTTTAGCAAGTTTTAATCCATAAGTTATCTATGAAAACAAAAAAACCCACAATTTTTTAGAGCCATCAAGAGCCGTCAAGGTGTCAGTGAACACCAGCTATAAAAGAACAGAGTCAGTGTTTTAGATAGTGCAATATTTCCAGCTGTTGAAAAGAAGAATTTAAACAAAATTACAAACTACCCTTCCTCGTCCAAAAACAAAGTTGATGTTGGTGCTTAGAACCCACCCTCTCCCCAATCCCACGCTGGCCGATTCTCAGGTAATAAAATCAGGATGGGACCAAACCCCCTCGTGAAGGCTGACAACTATTTAGGCCCCAGCGGAAATGCACAAACCTGCTCAGGGTACACACACACACCTTCAGAAGAGATCTCCAGAGGAACTGAGCATTTAAGGGAAGGGGCAAATCCATGGAATCAGAGGGTACTAACGAATCTTAAATAATAATAAGTTCCTGTCTGTCTTTAAATGCCCTGCCAACTTTCCATCAAAGTAAAATGGACACTGTTCTCCAGAAGTCCAGGGGTTCTGAGAGAGCCAGGCTTGGAGGCGGCAGGACACTGGTGCCCAGCTGAAAGCCTCTAGGGGAGGATGGAGATGGGCCTTGGCCTCCTTGCTGCCAACAGGAAGGTTCTTGCGGGGGGGGGGGGGGGGGGGGGGGGGGTGAGAAGAGAGCTGTAAGCCCTAAGCTGGCACACACAGCGGGGGAGGAACCAGGCACTCCCGGCTTCCATTCTGGCTTCAGTCTTGGTGGTGGGGATGCACAGGGAGGGTGAGGAGGTGGGCGAGGGTGGATGGCGCTCAGTATAGACCACCAACATGGCCTTTGCCTCAATTCCCTGGATCTAGAGTAAAGTTCTCATGATAAAGGTAAAGAACAAGGGCAAAAGAGTAAAACGGGCTAGAAGAGAAAATGAAGTAAAAACAAAACAAACAAAAATAGCCAACCCAGAGGGCACGTGAGTTTCCTCAGCCGCACGAGCGTCTGGCAGCGGGAAGGGCTGCCAGATCCCCTGTGCTGAGGAAGGGCGAGGAGCAAGACCCCAAGTTCTCGGGCTTCTGCGACTACGGAGTAAAGCCACTTCCCCGACGGGAGAGGCTCCTTCCACTAGTGTTTGTTCCTGACTAGATAAGAGGCAGGGCGAACAAGCAGGGGACAGGCAGCTGGCCCCTCAAGAATCAGCAGGCTTTGACTAACAGCCAGCACCTTCTGGAAACGGAGCTGCTCTTCAGGGCCAACAGGTTTTTTCTTCCAAACCCAGGATGCCAATGTGAATGCGCAAGGTGGGAACAAGCCAGTGGAGGCCCCCTGGCAGCTCAGCCTGCCGAGGACTGAGTATCTGAGAAGGGGCACTGCCGCTTGTGGAACGGGTAGCTTCGAGGTGGCGGCAGCACCCAGAACATCCTGTGCCCCACGGCCTCCCCAGCAGGCGGCTCTGCTTCCCTGGGGCGCAGGTGGGCCTGGCTGCCTGGAGCGAGGCCACTGTGGACGGAGTGGAGGCCGAGACTCTGTCGGGTGCATAGAGGCTTGGAAAGGCCTGACCTGAGTAGAGTTTTCAGAAATGGAAGGAGCGCGTTGCAGTTGCACGCACAGTAGGCTTCGTGCTCTCAGGCCCACGTCATGAAAACTGCTCTGGGCCTTGGAGTTCCTGGGACTCGTTCATGCACAGCTCTCTCAGAGAGTTAAGGAAAGAAGACGACTCACAAAAAGACCCGACTATGAAGAGAAGCCCTCTGCACTCCCGGCCTGGGCTTCAGGCCACTGGAAAGGAGGAAACAGGACCAATGCTGGCAGGATCTGGAGGTTTATTTTCAACACCCCCTTCCCATTAGTGTCACCTGGAGAAGGCTGTGTAGAGTTGTCAGGTGCGTCCACAGTTCTTGAGGCCACAGGGGAGTCTCATGGCTATAGAGAGGGTCTGGGGGCCGCTGTCACTTGGCATGTCAATCACACTCCCAAGGGAACACTGCCTCCTGGAGCTGAAGGTCCCTGTAGCCCGGGAGCCTGCAAGGGCAGGGGGGCAGGCCCGGGGCGGGAGCTAGGAGAGCTCGAAGCCCGTGTTCATGCTGATGGCGTAGCGCAGCTTCTCCCGGAGGACGCTCTTCTTGCTGTAGTTGGGCAGCTTGAGCAGGTTGAAGCAGGTGGAGGAGGTGGGCAGACGGCCGCCTGGCTCCCGCTTGCGGATGGTGAAGAAGCCCCGGAGGACGCTGCCCAGGGTGTCCCCAGTGTCCTGCAAACACATACCACAGCCTCAGGATAGGAGGTGCCCGGCATAAGCGCCTAGGCAGGTGCCAAAGAGGGTAGCTGAGGAGAGGGCCTGGCCAGCCCCTGGGTGTTAAGCAGAGAGTGGGCGCTGCCGTGGCACACCTGGGCCTGTGAGCGGACACCGATGCCTGAGGCCAGCCCCCAAACTGGCCAACTGGCCCAAGTGGCCCTTAGGGGTGAGTGCACAGAAGCAAGCCTGGCTCCGCAGGTCTTGCACAGGGGAATCCTGTATTAAGTGAGCGCGTGGAGATGGGGCCTCCAGTTAACTGCGAGTTATCAGTTAACCAATTTGCAAAGAGCCAGAATACTGTAAAAATACTTTAGGTGCCACTTCTGCATGCAGCCTGACACTGTCTCCCTGACCTCGCAACACGGTGGCCCATGGCAGACTGTGACTCGGGGCAGCCATCCTTCAGTAAGGGGGCTGAGGATCATTAAGTGTCACGTGGGAAGAGGGATCCGGAGCCCAGACCACAGCACCCTGAAAGGCAGTCACATTCAGAGGCCACCGGGTTTTCATGGAGGGTGGCGGGGGTGAGACACCTTTAACAAGAGCGACTATCTGAACATCCCCACGCGGAGCCTGACAACCCCCAAGGCACCCCTTCTCCCTTCACAGATGAGGGCACAGAGCAGCTTGCCCACATGCGCGCAGCCGGAGGGTGGAGGAGTCTGACCCCAGCTCACGCCTGTCCAGTTCTGAAGCCCGTGTCCTGCCCCTCTCCCACACTGCCTCCCGGCCCTGAGCCATTCTAAACACACCCCAGGTACTCTCCCCTGTGGGAGTGGAGAGAAAGGGAGAGCTGAGGCCCAGAGCAGCCTGAGTCCACGGGCACTCTCTGCAGGGCCAGCCTGCTCTCCTGGCTGGAGAACCGAGGACCTCCTACCCGGCTCTGAGGAGCCCAGCTGCCCGCTCTAGGGTGCAGCCTGGGTGAAGGTCCCACCTGGTAGGCACAGCAGACAACAACCAAGAGTGGTGAACCCCTCCCTCAGCAGCGGTACCTGGTCATCAGACACTTCGACACAGCGGATGGAGAACGGAGGCTTGAGGTAGGCAAATCCCAGGAGTGGGGGCCTGGAGCAGCTGGTCACAAACTGCAACACAAGGCAGGGTCGGGGGACAGAGTGGGGCTCTCGCTCCCTCAGAAATGGGCCCTTTACCAGTTGAGCTGTGCTCTTTAGCTTTCTCCAGTCATTGCATCATTCATTAACTGCTGTTCAGCAGGCAGGATGCATACAGGGTGCATTTGGCCCAAGAACTGGTACTCGTCTCACATCTCTCTTAAGGGTGCTGCTCTCTGGGGCTAAAACACATGAAATCCACACCAGCTGACATGGCTAATCACTTGTGGGAGTCAACCCAGGGGCTGATGGAGCACGTGCGGCTGAGGAGTTCAGGAACCACACAAACTCCCCAGCGGGGACTGCTCTCCAGTGGGACTGCCATGCAGGCAGCAGGAATCACAGCTGCTGACTGACACCGTTCCTTAAGGTGATGCCATGCAATGAGAGCAGCGGAGAGGAGAGGGTGAGGTAGCAGCTGGTGGAGCCACTGAGTGTGGCATGGGAGAGAGGGCTGTGCCAAGAGCTGGAGCCAGGACACAGGGAGCCCTGGTGCGGACACACCACCAACTGTACTCACTCACTTTGCACTGGCTTCCTGCTCAGCTTCCTAGCCACGCAGGGGAGGAGGCGGAGGGGTGCTCACCTGGGCACCCTGGCCTGCTGGTTTACAGAGCAGTCTGTGAGCTGGGCTCCTGGGAGCCCTCTCTGACAGACAAATCTGCTCTCAGCACACTGAGAAGAATCAGGCCTCGGGAGCCAGTGAGGTGGAGGGGCAGACCCAGGTACCAGGCACCCCAAATGGGGCCCAGGGGCAGCCAGCCACACTTTCCTGCCACACTCTTAGAATTCCTTGCATCTTCCAGATGGCAGCACCTGTGTTCTTTCCCCAACTGTGCTAGCTCATGCCTGGACAGAAGCATGTGACCAACCTGGAAACCCAAGTGACAAACCTGCATAGGAAAGTCCTGAGAAAGCATTCACTTTAATTCAGTGTTAACCAAAAATGCTCTCCCTTCCCTAGGGGATAAAGGGATCGGCTACTTACAACATGAAACTGTGCTTTACAATTCTGTGGCAAGTTAAGTGTTTGGATCTTAAAATAAATACTACCATTTAAACAACGGTACAACGGTTGTGAGATTCCTGAGACCATCCAAAGACAATTTATGTGTGTCATGCTTCAAAAATAGTTTTTACAAAAAGCATCGACAAGATACATTACTGTCCTACTATATTTTATCTTCCACCATAAAAACCACAGCAGCAGCTCCTACTCAGAAAGCACTGCAGTTTCCACACCGTGCCGAGTGCTCTGCAAACCTGACCTCGTCTAACCACTCCACAGATGCTGTGGGATTCAACCGGTTTTCAGGAGGAGGAGACAGATCCAGAAGAGTCTGCACACATCCCAACTCAGGCCGCTCAGACGTGCTGCCTGCTGCAAGCCAGGGCTGGTCAAAGAAGGGAGGGACACTTTCACCCTCCCGGGACAGGAGGAACGGAGGGCACGGGAACCCTCCGGGTGCTCTGCTGTCACTACATTTAAAGAAAGCACAGTCAGAGCCACTCCTGTGCAACAGCGCCGTGTCCTGCCCCGGCTCGGGGGCCTGTCTGAAGCTGTAGAGATGGGCAGGCACAGGACAAGGAACTGCAGGTTTGGTGACAGGCTATCTAAGGACACAAATGCGCCCAGTGTGAGGGGCAACGGCTGCACAGTTGGGAGACACTGGCTTGCCTCTCTTCCTAGCAGAGGCAGGGTGAGTGGATTTACAGGCCGGCAAAGACTGCGTTGCCTACAAGAGGCACTGCTGGAAAAACCAAACCGACTCCCGTGAGAATCAACTTCTGGAATTACATCTGTCTGCCAATCCCCCGAGTCCCTTGAGACCCGCAGGGACGACTAGTGCGTTTCTGTATCTGTGGACGGCAGTGAGGGCCTCCTCCACGGGAATGATCTCTCCTCAGAACAAGCCAAGGAGAAGGAAAACTGCCGCCATTTCAACTGGAGGTGATACTGTCCACGTTGCCTCAACAACTGAGGTCACGTGAGACCATTCTAGAACCCAAATGTCCAAAGGAAAATATTCCGAGGCGCTTAAATTTACCCCCTTAATATGGCAAAGTATTCATGATAAAATATCAAATAGAACAGCAGGTGGCAAAGTGATATGATTCTATTTTTACAAACATATATACACACATAACACGTCCAGACAAGTGTATGTCATCCAGTGTCCTATAAAACACTGTGTCGATGTCAGTAACAAAAAACAACACAGCGGCATTGGGGGAACATTTTGAATCTTTACAACTTTAAAGACACCAGCGCAGGGGCACTGGTTAATGTCAGCAACTCTATTTGCAAAAATATCCATTGCTATCAGCCTACTCGATCATGTGTTTCACTGGAACATGGTGTGTGTGTGGTGTTGCATGTTTCACACTATTGAGAAAAACGGTACACAGAGGTAGTCCCTGGTGAGTAGGGATGGAGAGTGTTTAAAAGTTTGCTTGTCTGTATTTTCTTAAGTTACCTTACGGTAAGAAATACCATTTACTTCTACAATGAAAGGAAAAGTAAGAAACAAGATGTTAGCTTGAGCAATGACTGGATAAAGAAGATGTGGTGTATGTATGCAATGGAATACTACTCAGCCAGAAAGAAGACAAATTCATCCTATTTGCAACAACATGGAAGGACTTGGAGGGAATTTTGCTAAGCGAAATAAGCCAGACTAAGAAAGACAAACACCAGATGATTTCACTCATATGTGGAATATAAACAAACACATGGACAAAGAAAACAGTTCAGTGGTTACCAGGGGAAGGGGGCTGGGGGGTGGGCACAGGGGGTGAAGGGGAGCACCTATGTGGGGACAGACAAGAAATAATGTACAACTGAAATTTCATAATGATGTAAACTATTACAAATTCAATAAAAAAAAAATAATAATTTTAAAAAGTAAGAAACGAGATGTTGCAAGGCCAGTAGCAGCAAACTGACGAGAAGTGCTGAGCCCCACAAGCACGCCCGCCCACATAGGCCTGTCTCTCAGAGGGGTAAGCGGCGGGCTGGCAAGCTCACAGGCTCGCCCTCACCTCGAGCTCCTCTCTGTTACTGCTTTACTGACTGGGTAGGCCTGTCTATGGGAGAGGATGCTGACAAGATGAGGTCCCCTTGATAATTTTATTTTTTCCCCAGTGTAAATTATTACATCGCTGGCCTTCTAGGTTTATGAGAATATCTATGTATGCATGAAAGCATTTATAGGTAACATATAAAATACCTTCAGAAACATTGCTCTCTCGTCGGGCGTGAAGTCAGAGGCCAAAATATCCCAGAGCCAGATAATGACCCTGTGACTTCCATGAAAACCGCCGTAGTACACTGTGTGTTTCCTGAAAACAAGCCAGACAATGAGCTCAGCCACACATGCTAACAGGTGCTCACATACACAGGAAGGCACAGAATTTAGACAAGCAGCACAGCAAACTCCAGCAGGCCGGGCAACTACTAACTTCTGGTAAAGCCAGAGGTTCGTGCCTTCATAACCTCACACCCCTGGAAGCTAAATGGGCAGAGAGTTCTAGAGCTGGCCCCACTGCTCCCAAGCAGAAGCCAACAGGAGCTCCTGCAATACGATTTCTTGGAATTTCAGACAGCCCTGCAGTCCTCAAGACCCTGCCATTCTCAGTCTCTAGGTAGACAAGTGGTTGTGCTTTTATCCCAAAGCAACTCACCCAGTGGTCAGGGAGGGGGGGGACAGGCGGAGACGGGCTCCTGAAACAACTCTCCAAAGGAACTCAGCAAGGGAGCAGCTGGTTCTAGGAGGCCTAAGAATTTCCCCCTCCCCCTCACTCGCCCCTTACTTTAAATCTTCCAGATCAATCTCAGCATTGTCACCAGAGATGAGACGCTGTAGCTCAGGGGTGGAGAACATCCGGGTCCACTCGGGTTTGATAATGGAACGGAATCCGCTAATGAGGGCAGCTGTCTGGTTTTTGATTTGAGTGTGCATCCGAAAATGTGCCATCAGATGGATGTAGCTAATTCTGTGGCCAACAAGAGAAAACAATGGAAATTAACAGGACAGGGGGCTGTTACCAATGGCTGAAAGATGAGTCCAGTCATCTCTGAACCATTTTACAAAAACACAAATAATAGCACAGCATTCCACCAGAATGATGGCGGCGATGATGATGATGATGATGATGATGATGGCTCTCCTGAATGGCACGTGTGCCACTGTGAATGCGCTAAGTGTTCAAGGGCATCAGCTCACTCACTCCTCTCAAAACACCAGGGGGTCCTACATCAGGATAACACCCACTGGGTCAAGAATCAAAGCGAGACATTCTCCAGGTGAGGAGAGGACCCTTCCTAGTATAAAGGCACTTTCTGGACCTTTATTTAACTTCATTGTTTCAGACATAAACCAATTCAGATATAAGTCAGTCCTCCAACAGTCTTTAAAGCAGAGAAAAATTGTTTCATGTTAAAACTTCAACCAAAGCCTTGCTAATCTGGACCAAGAGTCTAGGCCATGACAATGTGGGCCTGCAGCAGGTTTTCACTCAACGCAGCTGGCTTACGTTTAGGTTCACCTGGAAGTCAGAGCACTAACAACATTCCTAGCAGAGGGACTTGTGGGTCTGCTTTTATGAAGACAAGGATCTCACCTACAACTGTATAACAGAATACAATTCTTTTGAACAGGTTAAATACATTCCAAGAGGCTCATTACCATCGCTGATTTCTCAGCAAACCATTTACTCAGAGATGGAAGAACTTGAGCCCGGCCCAGGTACAACTCTCAAAATTCCAAATTAGTACAGTTCTAAGTAAATCTCATTTACCCGACAATGCTTAGAGCTGAGTTACTGACCTTGAAAATATCCCTATTTAAAAAAAATTATCCAGCTGCAAACTTGCACATTAATACACTTAAATACGACTTTTCCTATTATTGCTACTCCTTTCTTGAACTCTTCGAAGCAGATTACTGATACTGTTCCATTTTACCACAAGACAGGTAGTGTGGGAGACATTCTCCTTTAACATCTAGGAAGTGCAAGATCAAATATCACCCCTAAGGCGAGGAAAACTCGCGTTGCCAGGCCTTTTAAGATAGTCTGTAGAACTGAATACCTCTGCCTTATCCTGAGGTTTTACATTAAGAACATGGAAGACTTTGTGAAATGACTTTCTACAAGGAAGTTTCAAGGCAGAACAGGAATTTCACTCCAACACAGGGTGCATGGACCCACTTCCTCTGGCTGTTATACACACAGCTTCTACCATCAACCCTGTGCCATAATGCCTGGCAAAACGGGGCCATCTGAGGGTGGCCAACTCTATGTGACATGTCACATATCTGCTGATGGTGACAATCACTGCTCTCATTTCTTAAGGCCCTCCTTTGAGCTAGACATCCTGGAAGGTATTGTACGTGGGTTATCTCATGTGAAGCCCTCTGAAGAGATGGGTGCAGGGCACATGGCAGGCAGAAACAGGATCCACCCCTGCTCTCTGATGCCCCCAGGCAGCTCCTCCCAACCTGTGTTCTCTGTTTGTTCTCAGTTGTCAAACTAATGCCCCGTGGCCAAGAGTCAAAACCGGTGTATTTCAATCATGATGAGAGTTAGGTCTGTTCTTCTGACTGTTCTGGCAATCTAATAAAAGCTCCCCAAGCATGCAGACTGACCAGACCACTTGACCCGAGAGGGACATGATGCTCAGGAACATTGGGCTGTAATGCGCATCTGATCCAAATGACTCACCCAGCGGGACTGAGCTCTCACTTGTCATTGAAGAGAGCGATGCTCAGATTAACAGTTCAGATGCTCAGCTGAGCCTGGTGGCAGGAGAAGATTGATGGATTGACAAAAGGGCCAATATCTACTCCTCCTGCCAGGTTCTACGGTTTTAATTAGGTGAGAACAGGGCCAGGCGGAGACAGCGCATTGAGGGGTTTTGCTTCTAGGGACCAAAGAGGGTGACATTTATGATAGATTCCTAAAAGCCTGTTATCTGTGATGATAGCTGCCAGGCCTCAGAGTCTCCCCATGTCTAAGGACCCATCTGCTGCATTTGACTTCATCACCGTGTCTTCTCAAGAATCATGTTTTATACAATTGTCACATGCTATCATTCCAAAATGATCTGCCCCTCCGAGGTGTCTTTCCGCCTCTGTGCCCTCTGGGTTCAGGACTGCGTGCCTGAACAGTTCGGAATCCATCTGTCTGCATCTAGAGCCATCATTCAATTCCTGGGAACACTGCAGCTTGGGTGCCTCTGACCTTAGAAGTGCTACAGCAAAAAATAAATTGTCAATTCTTATTTTGCAAATAGAATTTAATACGATTTCAGCCTATGAACTGTAACCAGTAAATTCCATTATGATATTTATGGCCTCTTTCTACTTCAATCCATCTTAATAAATTCTCAAAGCAAGCCTGGAGAGCAGAATGAAGTCTTTTCAAGTGGTGGCCTTAAGAATCTAATTGCTATACTCACTTATTTTCATTGGTAACAGGGATGGTCTTCCCTCCAGGAACCAGTTCATGGCAAACCAGCTGGGGGAGAAGAGGGGGAGCAATTACTCAAGAATTCTAATGGGGAAGTAAAACTTCCTGAAGACAAAAGGCCCCGTCGCCAACAGCCATAATAATAACAGAATTAACATGGGCTATGTTTGGAAACAATCATTTTCACAAAAAGCCAGGACTTAAATATCAATAAGCGGACCCTGCACGATCAATATGAATGGTTTCTCCTCATCCGATCCTTGTTTGAACATCTGTATTAAGGCTTCAGATGTCACGGAGGGGAACGTGTTCACATTTAAGAGCACAGAAGGATGGTTAAGGAAATGTTGGTACAACCACACCCTGGAATACTGTGCAGCTATTAAAAAAACATGAGGAAAATGTGTATTTATTGAAGAGGTGGGAAAAAAAGCAGATTATATAACCACATGCTTGGTATGGTACCATTTCTGGAAAAAAAAGTTATATATGTTCCCAGGGAGAAAAACCTGGAAGGACACAGGCCACATGTTCACAACGGCACTCTCCTGTCATCAGCATTTGGGTGGTTTTCATTTTCATCTTTATGCTCATACTGTAGCTGAATTTTTAGTTGAAGAAGTTTGCATTTCTCTTATAATCAGGAGAGGAAAATTAAAAACGTCAGGAGGAAGGCTCAAAATCTGATTAAAGATTTGAAAAGTATAGAATCAACTGCTTTCCTCAACTTCAAGAACTTCTGTGGGTCGCCTAAAAATCAAAGACTGTATAATTTTAATAGAAATTCTATTAATACAACATATGACAACTCTAAAAACATAGAAAGGAAGAACAGTGGCCTCCATTCCACTGCTATCAACATCCGGGGTACACTGGAGGATTTTAAAGCTGGGAGGGCCTTTAGGAATCACCCAGCCTGGTGTTTCCCATAAAAGGTTCCAGGGAACACCTTGCCTGTGAACTGGTAGGTGGAGACTCATTCTGTGAGATGGCATTCTCTCCTCTCTGAAAGAGGAGCTCTGTGATCAAACAAGCTAGGGAAAGCTGAGGTGAACACAGCCACACCAGGTTTCTTCCTCATAGGCTTCTCAGAGTCCCTATATGCCAGCGTGCTCGGTGGCTCTTCAGGAGGAAGGCAGGGCATGCAGGCGTCCACAGAGCCTCCAGTGACACTGGTCCCAGCAAGGACTCACATTCGGGAAATGGCACTTTCTGAGATAAGGAAAGTGGCTCAGAGAGACTGAGTGACCTCTCTGAGGACGCAGGCATGGCTCCAAGAAGCCAGCCCTGCACCAATAATCAGCTCACGGTGCGGCTTCTCCAGAGCAGTGCTCAGGCCACGCACGCAGAGGGTCAGGCAGGTGTCCACTGGGAGGCTACCGGCAGGGGCTGGGAGCATTTCAGAGAAAAGCTGAAAGGAAAAATTCTGGGAGGAAACACCTCTGCCACCACGATTTCAAGGGTCTTTTTCCCCTGCTCTGCTCTTTATGATGAGGACAAACAAGGACAGGCTTCTGTTAGAGGCACTTCTCGGGTGGCTTCTCCCATTTAAGCCATAATCCTCCGTTTGTAACAGCTAATCCTCACCATGGTAACGAAAAGCAGTGTTACAAATGCAGAGTGAGAGCTGCCATCAGGAATGACTCTACGTGCCCTCTAAGCAAAGCAGCGTCTCGGGGGGAGCTCTCCAAGGGGCGAGCAGGCAGAGGCCGGGTCGGCTGGGAATGGAAGGGAGAATGCCCTCCCTCCTGGCAAGGCGGGAGAAGGATGGCTGAGGGAGATGGAGAGGATGAGGGGCCAGACAGACAGGCCGACAGAGCCTCAGTCTGTGGACCTCCTGGGGAAAACACCAAGAGTGGGGCAGGTCTCAGGAAGTCCACCGAGGGAGGGCAAGGAGAGTTCAGCCACAGAGGCTGACCTACCTGACCCATCACGTCCTCGTCATACGACAGCGTCAGGCCCAGGTCAGAGATGTCCCCATCGTAGCGCTAATGCAACAGAGACGGGGAAAACATAAGGGCCAAGGAGCACAAGAGCCTTGAAGAATGTAATGCTCCCCTCCTACGAGGTCTGCTTGGGCAGTAACCACTGCGGCTGCTTCAGCTTGAAGCAAGGAGAAAGGTCAGCCACCACCTCGAGGAAGGAGGCTGTGAGCATCAGTCCTGAGAGGGAGTGCTCAGAAGGGGACGAGGGGACCTGCTGTGGCTGTGGGCGGGCCCCTTCACTACAGCAGGAAATCTCATCCCACCACACGACAGGGTAAAGTTTGAACCCTGCGCGGCTTCACTCCACCGTGAGCCCACACCAGCATTCGGTCAAGCCCTCCCGCCTTTCCACACTGACCTTAATGGAAGTGAGGTTTTTATAGAACTCTGAGTCCAGAGAGGGCAGTTCGTCCACAGAACTGTAGAAGACACTGTGGTGGTGCCCGAGCAGCTGGCTCAGGAAGAAGGACGCGAAGGGCACATCCACCACAATTCCCTGGGAGAGAGGAGACAGAGGCTTGCCCTCCACTGGCCAGGAGCTGGGCTTGCGGATCTCATCAAAGGTGGCTCTGGCTGCAGAGGGGCCCTGAGGGAGCCAATGGCATCTCTAGGCACTTCCTAAATTTTCAATCTGGAGAGCAATACTTGCCCATCATTTAAGAAACACAATCGAGTGCCTCCTGGGGGGACATTACAGCAGAGTGGCTAAGGGCACAGGCTTCGGAGTTACACAGCTCAGGGATCAAATCCCAGTTCTGCTGCTGCCAGGCCACGGGACATCGGCTTTCTCACCTGTACATGGGGACCAGCACAGCCCCTCAGTATTAACGATTAAATGAGCAGGGTGTGGAGGAACACAGAGGACAGGCTCTCACCTGGAGGCCGGCCAGGGGCAGCTTCCAGGAGGAAGAGATCCCTAAGCTGGTCCTAAAGGAGCACATGGCGTGCTCCAGGGCTGGAACACAGGTCTGCCCAGCCACAGCACAGGCTGTGAGGCGGGGGAGGCACACTCACGAGCCTCCTGGAGTCTGGACTCTACCCTGAGGGCAGCAGGGAGCGCTGGGAGGCTCTGAGCAGGGAAGCGTCAGATCCAAACGTTATGTGGGTAACGGCCAGGAGGAAGGCAGGAGGCCAGGATACAGCCAGGAGGCCGTGGCCTAATGCCAGGCACTGCTGACAGATTGTACCAGGTGGAGAGAAGTGTGCAGACTGCAGAGACTTAGAAGGGAGAGTCAAGCACCTTGATGATGCCCCGTCACAGACATCAGGAGAGAAGTGAGTTAACGCCAGTTGCCCCTCACACAGGGCCCAGGATGTCCTAACTTCTCTCATCTGTACTATTATTGTTGGAGAGGGAGGGGACAGAGACTAAGCCCAGGAAATGGAGGACATTCACAAAAGGGGAGTCCTGCTTTTCAGCTGGCCCAGACTGTTCTGGGTCTGAGTACAGCTACACGTTTAAAGGAAAAACACGGCACATGCCCAGGTAGGTCCCCATGGGATTTTTTTCGAAATGGGAATGAACTGAGATGTCGTCTCCATTTTTCGGATGTGGAACAGAAGCACAGACAATGAGCCCAGGTCATCAACTGGTCCAGGGCAGGAGGAGGACTGCAGGGAGTCTGGGCAGGGACTCGGCTGGGGCACCTGACTTCCTCATGGCCAGAACTGAGGCTGTTTACACAGAGAGAACGGCGGATCCAGTATGTTGGTTCACATGGCCTCCCTCCCTCAACCGCCAGGCTGTGGGCTCTGCCTTTGGCAGGCATCCTGGTTTCCCAAGGGTTTGCGATGGGGTGGGAGATGAGTGCTGCTCAGGGGGCTCACATCCTTGGTGCCTGGGTGAGGAGCCTGGCAGAGCCTGGGCCCTGGGTAAGGTCCCCTGTGGCTCTGGAGCCCACTGTGAAGGCCGCAAAGACTGGCTGATGACAAGCACGTGCTGCGGCTTTCCTCCCTTCCTAGGAAGTGGGACTCTCAGAGCAGAGGGTCAGGGCCACCTGGGGGTAGTTCTGCCAGCTAGGCTCTCAGTGGAGAGGGACCAGGAGCTGTGTGGGCCTCACCCAGGGCCCGCACAAGTCCACTCTGCCCTGACTCCATGAGGCCAAGGAGCAGAAGCTCAGACACCCTTCCTCCTGATAACAGTGTGGATGGCAGTGCCGACTTCCCTGTTCCAGGCGCCAGGCACCGCCTGAGGCGTTTTACCTGTATCACCTCCTTCACCCTCTACGGTAAGTCGAGAACACGGCTTTTATTATCTGCACTTCACTGATGAGGACAGGGGCCTATGGAAGTAAGCGACTTTATGCGCCTCAGCAGACCCACCTTGACCAGCTGTCTGGGCTACCTCCCACCTCAAGCTCTAGTCTGCAGGCAGCTCCCAGGCGCCTCTGGCTCACTTCGAAGCACTCACTCAAATAATGACAAATTTTAAAACAACCGTAACAACTATGAAACTGCACCAAATGCTGCCCTCCTACACAGGGACCAAACTCCGCTGTGGAGACCTGCTCTGCACACCGCTCCCAACCCCTCAGGGAAGCAGAGGGCTGGCTTAGACTCAGGCCAGCCTGGGTTCAAATCCGGGTTCTACTGCTTTAACTAGCAATGAGACTTCTCAAAGTCTTGGTCCTCTCACCTTCATGTAAACAGGACAGCAGCAGCCATGCCACAGGACTGCTGAGAGGATTAAATGAGGCAACACGTGGAAGGCACCGAGTATTTCTGTCCAGTAGTCTTCGTTCCTGTCCCTCTTTCCCTGACTTGATCCTAATGACAGGTAGTTTACGTGGCTGGGCTTGAACACACGAATGTATATGAAGCCCATGGTACTTCTAACGTTTTATTTCCCATTCCAGTTCAACAGTCCTTAACACGCCTACCTCATACACGGCCTTCCCCAGCATCTTGCCCACAAACTCAAAGAGCTGCAGGTAGTTCTCATGAATGTAGGACGTGGGCGAAGGGTAGAGTCTCTCATCCCCACTGGTTGTCTGCAAGGCAAAACGGACGGGTAGAGGCAGAGAGGTTAAATGCTTTGTAATGAGCAAGCCCAGCCCTTCACTTCTCATTTGTCACCTCGCATTTGGCTGCTGTCAATCTCGCTCTCGCTCCCCTTAAGTACCTTGAACAGATTGAGCGCCGGATCAAACACCCTCTTGATGATCTCTTCCAAGAACTCCTTGAAAACGCCGTCTTGATCAATCCCTGCCTCGTCCACCCCGAGGTCATTGACAAACTTCACGCGGATCACGCCCTTCATGGCGTGCTGGGAGAGCTGCCGAAGCTGCTCGTAGCCATCCTGCCGAGGGCAGAATTACAGCCCATTAGGAACACAAGGCCTTCTGCATAATTCAGGGCTCCCTCCTCAAGGCTCTTTCTCCCCTGTGTGAAGCTTTCCCAGTGTAATTACTAAATGTGCAAGTCAAGACGCACGGGCGCATGAGAACAGTTCTCACTTGCTTTTAAACACGAGTCTGTTAAAAGGAAAATTCATCATGGGGATGTGACTTCCCTGCTCTTTGATAAGAGGAGACTGCCCTCAAGAGGATGAAGAGCGGTAAGATGAGGAAATTAGACAAGATGAGTCATGACAAGCTCTCAGCCTTCAGAAAACGGACGGAAAAAAACTGGGACAAGATCTCATCCTCTCTATTTTAATGCTAAGAAATAAAGCTCATGGTAAATCGATCGATCAATGAAACTTACAGACGGCTACAAAATGACACGTAAAAGTACTCCTCACCCCTCAACTCGGGGCACCTTTCTGCAGATCACGAAAGGCCTTGTCAGTCACACTAAGGAATGCAGGTTATATCCTGAGGGCAATGGGAAGCCACAGAAGAGTTTAGGCAGGGAGTGACATGGCTGGCTTTCTGTCTTAAAAACATCTTTCTATTGGCAGCAGAGCAGACAGATGGCAGGGGACAAGGCAGGAAGCAGGGAGACGGGGGTACAGGAGTGATGTTGGGCCTGGATGAGGGCAAGAGCAGTGGGGAAGAGAAGCCTCAGCACACCTCTGGCGTGCAGTCAGCTCTCTCAAGACACGCAGCCATTCAGCCTGTCCCTCTATCCAGAACTCCAGGACACAACTTTAGAGTTCTACTAAACCCTCTTGTTTAGTTTGTCTCTTGATTCTAATCTGTTGAGGTCCTCCTGGCTCCTGGTTCTGACATCTAATGTATTCCTAGCATGCAGGCGCTGATAAGCAGGCTGCTTAGGTTTTCATTTCTGAGCAGCGACTGTAAAAAATAGTGCTGAACAGGATAGGGGCGAGGGAGGAGTCTCCTGGTCCAACATGAGAGGCCCCATGACCACGGTGAAACTGATATCTTTAGATGCTGTCACATAAGCTGCAAATCAAATCCAGTATCCTCTTGAGGCCACCCCACATTTCACCTTCTCAGTCACAGTGCAGTGCTGTCAGACGATTTGCTAACACGAAAGAGACCATGTCCAGAGCATCCACTTGTCTGCCAGTCTGGTCCCTTGTCACAAAGCAAATGAGGTCAGTATGGCAAGACCTGTTTTGGGGAACTCTTGCTGCCTTCCTGCCAATCCCACTTGCCTTGTGCTCACCCAGTGATCCAAAGGACTGTCCTATGGTGGCTCCCAACCCTATCAGAGGTTAGTCTCCAAAGCTAGAGAGCAAGGAAAAAATCACCTCTAAACTCCCCTAAGTCACCTGAAGGGAACAGGATCATGGTTTTGGGTGCACAGTCCTGAAAAGTACTTTTTCTGTACAAGAAGTTGAAAACCATTAAGTTAGATGAAAAGAAGGGAAAAACAGGAAGTCCCCACGCAGGTTCTGCAGTATTTAAATCATTCTGCCTAAACTTAAGATCATTATCTTGGCACTGAGTTGAGGATGGGGAGTGCTCCTGCTTGCCTGTAGGATTTCCTCCATCCTGCTTTAAAACGATGCCTCCCTAGCCATGATACACATTGGGAGGTGTGTTAGCATAGTGTTAGGATTAAGCGAGATGGTGTGTGTAAAAGTACCTACCATGCAACCCAGCACATGGCAGAGGCTCAAGGAATGCTTGCTGGAGTCAAAACTCAATTTTGCTTGACCAGCCCCACATCAGCCTCCTCTTTGAAAAGCTGTAGAGAGGAATTTGCCATTGGCCTCCTCTGACATGTTTCCTGTTGTGCCCTACTACCCTCGGGGCACTGGTGCTGGTACACGAGGATTCTACCTGCGCCCTTTGGGAAGGTGAGTGGGAGTAGGGCATTGCTCTTCTCTACTCCATCTCCACGAGTAGACAGAGAGAACAGTGACCTGGGGACAGGAGGGCTGGTTCCCAGGCCCAGCTCTGCCACTAGTACCCGAGTGACTTTGAGAATCTAAACCTCTCTGGCCTCAGTTCCGCCTCTGACAAGGCGAGGGGAAGCGGCTGGACAAGAGTACCTCTAAGGTTCCTCCCAGCTCTGAAATGCTACAGTTCCAGCCCCTGTTCCCCTGTGAGGAAGCCCTGCGGCAGGACGTTAGACTAACACCTGGCAGCCTAATACAGAAGCACGGCCTTCAATACAAACCAAACCAGAGGAAACAGAGTAAAAGCCCAGGATATCATATAAGTCTAACACCAACTTTTTGATGCCCCCTTGTGTCCAAATCAAGCAAAGGCCAGTGGGCTGTCATGCTCTATAAGCAAACCACCAGATCCTGAGAACAACTGGGTAACTGAATAACGATCTCTCCCCTTTCTAATTCAATGGAAGACCAGTGATCAATTTCATGACAAGATATATGCTAACAGAATGTAAACAGGAAAACGGACTTGCTTAAAACCTAAGATGGACAGCTCTCCTTTGACATCCCTGAGGGATGTGTTTTCAAAAGCAGGCTCAGGGTACCCAGGACACTGAGGGAATTTCCCATAATAAGGACACTGAGGAGGGAGGTGGGGATTCCATCACTCGCAGGAGACACCAGCCGACTTCCCACCGGTACCGGCCCCATCTGAGCAGGTGTGAGGGCAGGGGATTGAGGACTTCAAGAGACAGGAGGGGTGTGTCCAGGTCCGAGGAGCAAAGTGCTGGAGGAGGGAGTCTCGACAACACAATTAGGCTTTGTCTTCTTTGAGCCAAAGCAGAGGTTGCAAACTGGTGGCCCACTGGGAAGGGAGGTGTTATGTGACCTTCCAGGTATTTTACACAATTTCATTAGTTCACAACACAAAACAGATCTAGGGATTTCATACAGAATCCTGAATTTTGGCCTTCTCTCAAAAAACCAGAGCATTCTGGTGGCCAAATGCCTACATGGCGAGAGTGAGGTGGAGCTGAGTGGAGGTGGCCTCTTTTAAGGGTCACGTGTTCTCCACTGCCCAACCCTCTCTGCTGCTCCCCAACACTGAGGCTGGCTGTCAGCTGTCACCCATCAACTCACTCCGGGGGGCTGCTTTTCTTCAGCAGTTACCTAGATGGAGGGCCGTGCGTCAAGAAAGCAGGAGAGAGAGCAGTGGAAGTGAAGAACATTCCTACTTGTTTAGCATGCAACAAGGTGCTCCTGCGCTGAGACACACTCACCAACTTTACTCTTTCCTGACCTGCAGGGTCCCTGTAGGCACTTAATTTCTTATTCTACTTTTAAGAATGTCGAAAACATCATCCGTGTACCACATGCTGCCTTTCCCTGGCAGATGTGTCAATCACTAGTGGTCGGGGGAACTGAAAGCAGCTCTCCAGGGAGGAGGACTTCAAAGGAGCCCCAAAGGAGACAGCGAAACTGTGTGGGCAGGAAGGGCTGCCACTGCCATTTGCTGGTGGCTGGCTATGTGGCCATGTGCTGTCCTGGGATCCCATGACTGTCCTACACTGCACAACGTGCTAATGGAAGCATGGCTAGAGTGTGATAAAAGGTCCAAGGAGCAAGCACGGGCAAATAAACCAAGCCAAGCCTCTCCTGGGAATGAGGACTTGGGTTCAGTCACCAACTCCAGCACTGGCAAGACTAGCACAAATGGAGCAGGCTGTGCACTGCACAAGCCCAGGGGAGGGTGTGCACACACAATGCACACATCACAGGTACATACATTTATTACGACAGTGTTCCAGCACGTTGTAGTCAGGGTCTTGTTCCAACAAAATCTAAACATTATGACACTTTTCTGCCATCCGGAGGTAAAGTGTTCTGAGGACAGATCCCTATTTCTAATTCACATGAAGTCGCCACACAGTGGTAACCCTGGACACTGGCTTTGCTAAGGCAGGCCACTTCCTTTTTATCTGATGAATGTGTGTCTAGAGACCTTCTAGCTCAGCCATAAATGCATTTCCCAGTAAGGCTCAGTCAACTTCCCGCCCACACTCCAGCCTCCGCATTCACAGCTGGCAGTCTGGGCAAAATGCCTGCCAGGACAAATGGAGCTTGCACAGGCATGAGGACGTCTACACGTGGCAGCTCCTGTCCTCATTTCAGAGAGGCACCAAGTGTGTGAGGCTCTAGCCCGGGCCCCAGGGGGAGAAGGAAGAGAAATATTGCGCTGCGGGTCTCTGGCCCTGAGGAATGTTTAATCAAGCAGCTCGCAGAGTGGGATGCAGGACAAGCTGTCCCTTTTCCTGCTCCCAGAGCCTTGATTTCAGTGTCCTTAGATCAAGGAGCGACAAGAAGATTTGCAGAGCCCAGCTCCTTGTGACAGGCTTCTCACCTCCAGCATCCGGGACCGTCGGATGGTAATGTGAGTGACATGAGGGGAGGCCGAGCTGGTTTCCACAAGGCCCAGTTTCTCCTTCTCCTTGGTAACCATGTTTCGGAACAGGAGAACTCTCTGAAACGAGCAAAGGGGAGACCAGAAACAGGGTCAACAACTCTTAATTCCCTAAAACACACTGTGCAAAATTATTGAAACTTAAGTCACGGGAGAGGCAACCAGAACAGGACACTCGAATATGTGCTACAGGTGAGAACCGACTCGGGGGCTTGGGGGAACAGTAGACACTCCCCAAAAAAACTCTTGGGAATTAGAAATAGAGCTGAATACATGCCAAGGAAGCAAGGTTCCAGAAAGAGTGGTCTGGCAGCAGCTAGAGTCTAGCTAAGAATAGTCTAGGAGAAAAAGCATCCTCCTCATTCAGTCAATAATCCACCGTAAAAACCCGGCAGCAAGACAAGTTACAGAGACTGCTTTACAGAGCCGTGCCTGCTTCAAAGGAAATCGATATTATGAATTTAAAAAACAGAAACATTTCAAAGATAATTTTTTCACTTGTAAGAAATTTTTAAAATGATCCTACAGAATAAGGGTCCCTGACCCTTTCTCTGCCTCCTCTGTGCCCTCAAGCACACCCTAGTCCCACTAGTAATGTTTCTTAATTATTGTCTGAAGACAACCCTCTCCCCATTTGAAAGACTCTGATGAGCCCCTTTAGGAGGGCATGACCCTCTGCCCCATCCTAGGTTTGAGAATCACTGCCATAACAACACTCAAATAATGTCCGTTGAATGAACAAAGAAATCCAACTCAGCTGTTTTTTTAAAGAATGGGAGCCTCCTGCATAGTCAAGAGCTTTGTTAAATACAAATAAGTACAGTCATAACAATAACAATAGCAATGAGGGTTAACTATATACGAGGGGAGACTAGTGCATTTTCATTTGATCATTTTTATTAACCCTGTGAAGTAAATACAGTTGTAACAGAAAAAGCAATTGCCAACATCCTCCCAAGAAGAAGGAAGGATGGATTCAGTGGAGGGGCTATTGTTTGGTGAAGCAGCTCAGTGTGGCTGGTTCATGAGTCTAGAAACAAGGACTGAAGTGCTCTGAATGGTATCAAAAGATCGTGGGGATGCAGGGCAGTGGGGGAGGGTGAGAGCAGCCCGAGAAACAACCCAGGAGGCCATGGTGCAGGTGAAGGGCGCCCTTGCCTCTCCCTTCTAGGGCGGGGGAACCAGCGGGGGAACCGGAGACTTTCACAAACAAGTATTTAACTTGTACGGGGCCATGTGGCACGACTGCTTCCAGCGACCCCAGATCTTCAGCATGATCACCTGAACAAGGGGTGCCATTTTATGAAACACCATGCAGAAGATGAGCTTCACATCTAGGTTAATCCAGTATGGGGCAGAGACAGCATACACAGAAGCAAAACTGGGAAGGTGACCACGAGAATGCTGGTCTCTCAGGAATCAAGGAAAGGCTGGATGGGGCTCTGGATTTCCATGGGATGTGGAAGAAGGTTTGGGGCAATCTTAATCAGCTCTCAAGAGGTGGGAAGACCTCAGCGACCACGGTGGACATCTGGGTAAGGATCATTATTCCCATTTTGCCGTTGAAGAAACTGACTCATCCAAGGTCACACAGCTGGTAGGCAGGGGGGCCAGATTCAAACTCAGAGCCCATGCATAAACTACCACACCACACAGCCCCTGCCCACCCCACAGGGTGCTAGCCCTTCTAGGCCAAAAGAAGAGGGAGAGACCTTAAGTCCAGTCAGGAGATGAATTGCACATAAGTGAGCAAAAGCAACATAAGAGAGTGCAGAGAATGAAGTGCTGTTTGTGAACCAGGTAGAGCCGAGGCTTTAAAAAATGCTCAGCAAAGCGAGAAAGGCACTATAAGCCACCCACTGGAGTGAGATCAAGAACGAGAGAGAGGTCCAGCATTTAGGGCACGTGGCACACTGGCAAGAGATGAAAGAGAGAAAGCAGGGCTGGAGAGGGCCTATCACCTCCCGTGTGCTCCGGTAAGAGTGTGTCAGCAGGAGAGGGGAGAACGCACCCCATCAGAGGGGAGTGAAACCCAACACAGGAGACAGTGTGAGTGCCCTCGCCGCTCTGACACTCTCCCAGACCTGCTGGTGCCATCACAGGGAGCAGGACAGGCCAGGAGATGAGGAAGGGCCCAAGGGAGGGGAAAAAAGATTTTATGAGCCAAGGACAAAAAGCTCAGATGGCAATCTTAAGCACAATTCCCAAAACAAAATAAATGGTGAAGACTAGAAGACAGCCTGGACTCACAAGTCATGCTAACTAATCTCAGGGGTTCCCAAGCGTGCTTGACCAAGGCATCCCTAATGGCTCAGTAATTATTTTCATAGCACTCCTAGGTCAAAAGAAATACTTAACAGTTCCATTACTAGGCAGTCTGAGTCTTAACAATTTAAGTATTTATGTGCTAAGAACTTAGAACTGTATTTAGAAATACACATACACCGAAATAAAGAATATTTTAACTTCATTATTAAAATCCAGCTTAGCAAATATGACATCATTGAAAAGCACACTGAAACTGAACTTGAGCTAGGATTTCACATAGTGTCCAACAGATTTCACTGTGTTCCCCTCAAACACCTAAAATATTCCCGTGGGAACCAGGGGGCCCCAGCATGGTTCGTGAACTGCAGATACACAGAGTGGAGATCCCAGACTGTACGCTATGGGAAGACCACGGTCCAGGGTTGAATTCACAGACACATAGGTCCGGGACGAAGGGCTGCATCTCAAGTCAGACTCCAGCATACTGGACCAGGCCCAGCAGATGAAGGGCTGGAAACACTTTAACGAGGAATGGCTGGAGAAGGGAAGGATGCTACCCTTGGACACAGAGGACTCAGAAGGAAACAAGAGTTGTCTGTAGATCTCAGAAGATTAGAGATTCTACTTTCAGTGGCTGTTCAAGGACCAGAGGGTAGAAATTACAGAGAAGTAGATTGGCTTAAGACAAGGAAGAACGTTGCATCATTGGGAAGAGTAAAGCAACAGAGTGGCCTGCTTTGCAAAGCTGTGCATTTTCTCTCTGAGGCGAGGTCAGGGACCCTGCTGAGGGGCTGCCTCACGGAGGGCACGTCTGACTAAGTCAGCTCCACGGGGTCCCTCATTTCTGAGAGGTTCTGCTGTCAGGAGCAGTAAGAATTTAAACAGCCCCATCCGTTTGTGAATCACTGCTCGAAGGTAAAGAGTGGCAACCTAAGTATTAACGTCAAGGTCAAAACAACATCCGAGAGCCGTGAGCAGTAGGTATCTCTGAAGAGTGAGATTTGATTTACAAAGATGTGACATATGCACTTTTCTGAAAACGTCTATTCTGTCAAAAAAGAAAAAAGGAAAGGAAAAAAGGGCACATCTAGACCTGTAAGAGCCTCTTTTGAAGGAGCGCAGTATTGTTCTGGCATCCAACAGACACGTCTGGGGTGCCCATGCACAGAGGGACGTGAGCAGTGCTTTCTCTCAGCTCCTGGACGCTCTTGCCACAGCGCCTGAGCCCTCCCAAGTCTCTCATGTCCCTGGGGTCTGTGACACCACACTGCTGGTTTTCTTCCTCTGATGACTCCTCCCTTGTGCTGGCCCTTTAAAGGCCCTGTCCTGCAGGGCTATGGCCTCAGTCCCTTGTCCTCTCACTCCATCTGGCTCCCTGAGCACCTCGTCCATGGCCAGGAAGGCGGTTAGGAGATTTAGGTACTGTCCACATGTAAAGTCTATCTCCAGGCGACCCTCTCTCCTGAGCTCCAGACCCAAGTGTCCAACGGCCTCGAGGAGTCACAGACACCTCACATGCTGCCTGCTCAAAGCTGACCGCACCAGCACTTCAGACCTACTCTTGCCTGTGCTCCCACTCAGCAGACGGCTCTGCCAAGCACCCTGGCACCCAAGCCAGAAAGCTGAGCATCACCCGAATTCCTCCCTTCCTTCTCCAGTAAACGTCATCATTCTCCAAGGCCTGTAGGTGCTACTCCTTCAAAGCCTCTTCACTTTATCATGTCTCTACCCCGTGGCCTCACCCGAGTCCAGGGCAGATAGCTCCAACACCTCCGCCTCTAGCCAGTCCTCCACACCACAGCCAGAAGGAACTTTCTAAAGCAGAGCTCTGACCCGCTGTCTCCAAAACTGAAAACTCTCCAATGGCTTTGGACAAAATCTAAGCTCCTCCCCTTAGTTTACCAGGCCCTTCTTGTCCCAACTCCTACAAACCATCCAGCTACTTGACTCCCTCCTTTGTATTCCCTCCAGTCAGACTGCAGCTCTGGCTCTCTCACCCCAGACCTTTAAACACTGTCCACTTCTGCCTATGGGGCCTTCTCCTGACCCCTGCTCCTCATTCCCAGCTGGGTTAGGTTCCCTTGTCTGGGTTCCCACAGCACCCGTCCCTGTGGCATCCATCCCACTCTGCCTGAATTGCCAGTTCATATTGTCCGCAATCTCTGTACCCCCAGTACTTAGCCTAACGCCTAAGAGAGTAAGACCCAATCACCATGTGCATTTGCTGAACGAATGGTCTCATTTATTTATTTCCAATGGTTATAACAAAGACGGAGAGTCAGGAACCATATGGTGGAACAGAAAGACGCAGCAGAAGCCCAGTCCCGAGCACAACTCACGTTTTTGTGAGGAATGACGTGAGGGATGTACTGCAGGATCAGCTGTGCCCGCTTTCGGTCCTTGTCGAGTTCTTGGAAGAGCACACTAGGTTTGAGATCCCTTAAAAAGAAAGACACGCATTTGGGATAACTAAAACAAGAAAACCGTTCTCCAGTGCTGGGTAGCAAACTAGAGCCTGCTGCCTGTTTGTGTAAATAAGGTTTCACTGGAACACAACCACGCTCATTCATTATGTATGGACGATGGCTGCTTTCACGCTACACCGGCACAGCTGAGCAGTCACAACAGATTGTCTGGTCTGCAAAGCCTAAAATATTTACTGTCTGGCCCTTTACAGAAAAAGTTTGCCAGTCCCTGCTGTAGTGCCACAACTTTAAGGGTTGCCTAACAGTTGACAAGCCATTGATAAAAAAACACAGACATCATCTTATGCTTACTTGTTACAAGAGGATTTCCCAACCCACCCCCCAAAAACCTGGCTGTAGTTTTTATCCTGCTAATTCTGCTGATAAAAACTGCCATTTAACTATCATAACCTGTTGCTCAGTTCAGATGAAAGAACTTTTCTTCCCAGTTTGGGTAAGAAACATTTGCTAAATGTGATCTGGCCTTGTTACCACTAATGAGCTGTAATCATCTTCAGTGTCAGCTCGTCTTATGAGAAGCGGCGGCTGGATGACCTGTCCTCACAGGTGCTTTACAGCAGCAGCCCTCCTGATGCAGATGGAGGAGGAAGGAGAGAGACAAACTCCCCTCTGCCCCAGAACACGAGTGCAGAGCACCTGGGCAGCTCTGCTGCCGGAGCGTGACAGAGGGGACCTGGCTTCCTCACATCCCTTTTCCCCCTCCTGGTCCTCACTTTCGCAGCCAGTGGTCGTCGGGGGCGAAGCGCCGCCGGCAGTCCCGCTCATACAGCACCATCAGCCAGCCGTGGACAGACTGGAAGAGCTCCAAGGTCTCGCCCTTGGCATTCTCTGCGGGGCAAACAGGAGAGTCACTCACGGAGCTGATCAGAACCAGGGGAGTTCGGAGGACAGCCTCTTGTCTCCTCCCATCATCATCATCAAGTCTCACCAAGGTCTTCACTTCCTTCACTCCGGATTTTACATGCAACTGATGGAATTAAAAGGCACCCTGGGTATGTTCCAAGTGTCTGCAGGACCTGAGTATCGCTTAGGACAGAATCACTCCTGTTGTCTCCCATTAGTGTGTCATCCAAAGGACCTTTTAATCTAAGGAGCTTTGTCCTGAACAATTGGAAACACTTCAGGAAGTGAACTCTAATTTGAAGTGTGACCTGGCACATGCTTTATTTTCATGGAAATCAACTCAAAGAATCACAAGGAGATTCAGGGCAAAAACTAATCATCAGTAATAATCCTTCACACATACATGTAAATCCTGAAGGATGCCTGGGAGATTAAGATTCCCATAACCACACTACTATCTCAGGAAGTCAGAGAGAGAGAGTGAAGAAATAAATCTTCCAATTACATGAATAAATGTGCATTTTTGATTAACTCTGATAGACAACAAAGCTAAGAACCAGTTGATGTCACAGACCGTGGTGTCCCTACGTGCAGCATCAATTACATGATGGCTGACATCGTCACCTTACCTACGATTCCATCCCAGATCATCTTAAACACAAAGGAATTCAGAAAAGAGGAGATGGTGATCAGCTCTTCCAGTTTGAATGAAATTTGTTCTTCATAAACTTCAATGTCATCAAGGATCCTAAATCAGACAGAAAATTATTCACAATTTCCCACTGAGAAAAAGGGAAAAAAATGAGATCTGTATCTCTTACTAGACAAAAATAAGGTTAAATAAGCTCTTTTAGATAAAATTTACAGATAAAATGACATGATTTCCAGGATATGCTTCAAAATAACCTGGGAGAGGAGAGCCGGTGGGAGTATAGATGAAGCAAAAATGGCTATGAGTTGACAACTGTTGAAGCTGGGATGGGCACATAAGCGGTCATTATACTATTCTCTCCACTTTCTACTTATTTGAAATTGTCCATAGTAAAAAGCTAAAAAACACAATTGAGGAAGGAAAAAATAATAAGCTCGACCCTGTATTTTTCCTATTCCTAAGGCTCTGGCTGAGAGACGTTCTTAATTCATGCCTGAACATCAGGGAATCTTGATTGAGAGTCTCTGTCTACTGAGGAAAGCTGTGGAATCTTATTCTGCACCTACAACAGACACTAGTGCCACTTAGTAGGTACTGAGAAGTATTTATGAGTGAATGAATAAATGTCTGAAAGAATATATGAATAAATGAGCCATTTAAGATACAGTTCTATCTGAAAATTTCTTAAAACTGCTCCATCCACTTGAGAACATGACTCATTCTTGGATCACTCTTGACCCAGCAATGCAGGGTGTCTTCACCAGCAGCTACAGACCTCTGCTCTTGCCTCCAACTGCTCACTGAGGCCCTCCTTCCATGATTCTTACCCAGTCGGCCACCCACATGTCCCTGATCCCCTCCTGCCAACGTCCTCTAGCCTGAACCTAACACTGCCTGAGGTCCACTCTCAACCTCTTCGGAAAAAGTAGAATTAAAAGGATACCAAATATGCAAGCAGATGCATAAGCTTAAAGAACAAAGGAACTGAATGGGACTAACATTTGTTCATTTCTCACTCTGTGCCAGGCACTGTACTAAGTACTTGACATTCCTTTTCTCATTTACTCTCTATCAGATTGGTAATATTACCTCCACTCTACTAATGAGGAAACTGAGGTTCAGAGAGGTTAAGCAACTTGCCCAGGGTCAGCGCGATAGTACTAATAATAGCTGACACGTAGTGAGCTCTTCCTGCAGGCCAGGGAGTTCTAAGCACTTTCTGCACCTCGTCTCTTCTAATCTTAAGAAACAAGGTGCTAAGAGGTAGGTGCCATTGTTATTCCCATCTACAAACGAGGAAACTAAGGCTCAGAGAGGTGGAGCCTCTTGCCTTCCTGCCCAGAGTGTCTCAGTAAGTGGCTGAGCCAGGTTTTGCACCCTGGCTCCCTGGCTCTGGAATTTTCCAGTAAACTACCTAGCACAGTGAGTAAATGGCCAAGGAGATTTGAACCCAGCTCCAGGAGACCCTAAAGCTTACACTCAGTGGTACTGACCTCGCTCCCCTGAAAGAATGGGAAATAACAACTGCTGAAGCCCTACTATATGCCACCCACTTTGTGACTGTTTTCCAGTCTAATGCTTCTAATGACCCTGCCACACAGGTCCAAACGTTTGTAGTAATCACATCAGCAACTGCTTCCTCACTGACACTGTAATTTGGTCTCTCCACATTCTAGGAAAAGAACTCGGCCCCGCAACAGTCAACCTACGTGATGAGGTGCCGGGAACAGCCACAGAACAGCATCAGCATGGCCAAGAGCTGCTTAGACTCTTCAGTGTCATTGTTGAGGCATTCCAAGAAGAGCTTTAACCCTCCGTGGGGCCCCAGCTCACAGATAAATGCCCACAGTTTGGGCAGCAGGTCATCAAGGTAAGTGAGACCTGGAAAAGGACAGAGAAACCCAAGCTTCAGGTAGGGGCTCCATCTGGTCCATTATTTCTCCTATCCACTAGGAAAACAAAACACTGAAACCTATTAGTGAACATTTAATGTGTGTGAAAGAAGGTGTAATTACTAAGAAAATCATCCTGACCGTGAGAATAACAATGATAATAACAGCTAACATTTAATGGGTGCTTACTATGTGCCAGATACCACTCTAAGTACTTTGCATGCATCATCTCTTTTCCACCTCGTGAAACTCAATGTTACCTCCATTTTATAAGGGAGGAAACAAGTACACAGAGGTTGAGTAATTGGCCCAAAACCACACAGCCAGTAAATGTTACAGCCAAGACTAAGTCCACGTCTGTCTGACTCAGCACTTCTGCGTCAAATCAGGGATCAGCAAACTTTTTCTGAAAAGGGCCAGGGAATCAATATTTTTAGGCTTTGTGGGCCTGACACACTGTCACAACCACTCAATGCTACCACCGTAGCACAAAAGCAGCCATAGATACATGAATGGACGTGGCTGTGTTCCAACAAAACTGTTTACAAAAGTAAGTGGTGGGCCGGATTTGGCCCATGGCCGTAGTTCGCCAACCCCTGCTTGAAACCCTTTCGCAGTCTCCCCTACATTCAGGAAAGCTTTCCTCTCAGCTACTTCTATTATTCTATCTCTCTTAACAATGGGAAAGCAATGAATGACCACAGCAGAGATAATCTGAAGTGTTACACAAAAATTTAACCCTGAGTGAAGCAGGGGGCATGTGAAGTTGGCGTCCTGATGGCAACAAGGCCTCAGACACGCAGGCTATACCACTGCTCCATTTGAAGTCTGTTAATACACCGCTGACTTAGAAAGCTTGGCTCTGAAGTTCCACGTGTCACTTAATATACAGTAAGATGTGTTCCTCAAGTTATTCCTTAGAAAAGGCGGAGTCAGTCACCTTACATTTGAGTCTTTATAACACCTCTCACTTTACAGGCACTCTGAATTACTGCATTTTGCACACAGAACTATGTGAGGAAGCTCTATGAGCCTGGAGCAGGGCGGGGGACACTCGATCAGTGCCGCCCAGGGATGCTCAGAGGGCGAGCTGAAGGCACTGGAAAGGAGGCAAAGAAATGGAACATCCATTTAGTTTATTCCTAAAGCTTTGACCTCACATTCTCAAGGGCAGGAGGATGTGGCCATAAAATGCAGAAATCTCACAATTTAAAAATAGGTTAAAAAAGAAACAGTAAGCAGTAAGCCTTTGGAGATCACAAATATACTCCTATAGGACAAAAGAAGAAAAGTAATTGCCCTCACGTAATGCGAACGGGCACTCGTGGTGTGGACGAAAACACACGTATAGCATCAAACGCCGATTCCACAAGGGCCGCAGCCTGAGCAACTGAGAGTGATGTGAAGATGCCACGCACTGGAAAGCTGCGTCAGAGCAGGAGCTCATGGCTACAGGGCTGTCACATGCATGTGACGAGCCTCAACAAGGACGCTTTGTAAATTGTGAGAGTAGAAAAACAGCAGTATTTTTAAAACAAGCATGTTATTTTCTATAATCTGGGTATCACTAAACTAACAGACTGAATGTTACACACACACTTTAGACTAGTTTACCTTCCTAAAAGCATACATTTTCAAGTTAAGCAAAAAGCTTCTTTTTGGATCCTCTCATTGGGACAACGTGGGATGCTTAAATTTATGGTCATTTAAAAAAGTTGGACATAGTCCATCACTGCAGAACCATCGCAGTCAGTATGCTTCCCAAACCCACACATTGGGTGCTGGGGCACCCAAGCTTGGTCTGGGCCCCTTCTCTTCTCCTTCTGTCCTCTCCTTAGGGAGCCTACCTGAGGCCCAATGCTTTACACACCAACCCTTTCCCCAGGTCCCCACAATGTACACTCAAATGCCCGCTTGGCATCTCTGCTGTAGGCCCAGCAGGCCCCGTACATGGACCACAGCCAAAACAGAACTCTCAATGCCCCACAAGGCCCAGCCCCAGATGGTCAGACCCAGCTCAGCAAATGGCACCACCATCTACACAGTTGATCAACCCAGAAAGCTGGCATCACCTTTGGAACCTTTAGTCCTCACTCCCTCAAATCCAATATACCACTAAGACCTGAACCCTCTCTAAAACACATCAGAATCCTCCTGCTTCCCCCTCCACTGCAGCAGCCCGGTGGTTCTCACCCAGGGACGATTTGGCCCCCTGGGAGCATCTGGCAATGTTGGGAGACATGTATGGTTGTCACACTGGGGGAGGAGGGGAGGGAGGCACTACTGGCATCAATGGTTAGGGGCTAGACACTGCTAAACATTCTACAAGCTTCCACAACAAAGAATTATCTGGCCCAAAATGTCAACAGTGCTGAGGCTAAGAAACCCTGCTCCACTCCAAGCCAACACTGTGTCTCATTATTTCCACTGTCATAGCGCCCAGCACTACATCAAATATATTTTCCCCTTGCTTATTATTGGTCTCCCCGCTGCTAGAATATAAACCCTTGAGAACACAGACCTTGGCTATCTTACTCACCTCTGTATGCTCAGTGCCTGGCACACATAGGTGTCCTATAAATATCTGAAGATGAATAAATAAGTGTGGAAGAGAGAAGCAGCATCAATTTGATTTAAAAAAATGCAACAGAGAAGTTCTTACTCCGTTATATAGTAAACAGCTTCATGGATTACGTAATACTAATTCATACTAACTCCTGCGTTACAACTTAAAAGCCCCTCATGCCCAGTTCTGTGCTCACAGAGTGGACTTTGTTCCTTGCTCAGCTAAAAAGGAAAATGTTGGGCATGTCCATGCGATGAGATATTATGCAGCCAATAAAAATAAGGTTTTGGAAGAACTTTTGACAGGATGAAATGCTTTTAAAGTGATTAATGAAAAGAGAAAGATAAAACTGTGTATCTCCCTCTCTATACACACATGCACACGTACATACGTATCACATTCAGGCACAGGCGGTTACGTCTGAACTGTGGGACTAGGCGTGGTTTAAGTCTTCTTTTTCAGCTTCCTTGTCTTTACTAGTTTTCCATGTAGAAAAAAACGGTAACTTTTTAAAAGCAAATGGTACTTCAAAATGAAAACAAGAGCCCAGCCACAGGAATGAACTGGAAGTGTTAGGATTGAAGTTGGCTTGAGCTATTTAACTGAGGTATACCAATCTCTAAGAAGAATAGCTCAAAAATACCTTCATTCATATCTATTTTCTCAGTCAAGGAAGCCAGAAAAATAAACTTTCTTTAAGAAGAATTATCTGCCAAATGTGAGAGACGGAAGAAGACGCCTCAGGCCGCCAACCTGTGAGAATCTGCAGCCGGATCTGGGTTAGCGTTGTCAGCGAGGTCTGGTAGAGGACGCAGATGTTGCAAACCTTCTGCACCTCCGCAGAGTCAACACGTTTACCCCCGACAGGCCTGAGAATATTCCGAACGGATGCAGACTTCTGAAATGCACGCTTTAGGAGATCTGGCACGGAGAGAAGAAGGAACGTGTGAGCAGAAGTTCAGCCATCTGCCAAATTCCACCATGTGAAGGGAAGAGCACTTCCATAAAGCTCCTCATTTACAGTCAGAGCCAGACAGGGGGCTGCTGCTTTGATTTAAGTAATCTCTTTAAGACAAATTAGAAAAGCATTAACAAGAGGTTTTCAGATGAAACCCACTGACCTCTTCCGAATATCAGAAAAGTCCTGAGAACAAGCCAGGCATATTCGATTCTTGCAGGGGATTCTTTTACCGCATCACTCACCTTCAGAACCCACAAAGGTAAAATTCTGAGAACTGTATTAGGGGAAGAAGGACCAAGGCGGGGGCATGGCTGATTCCCAATTTTCTGTGCTTTTAGGCGGAAGTGGGGCATCAACTTCAAGTCCTGATAATCATTTTGGGTTGATGCAATTTTAGTTTCAAACCTCCCCATTCATACCCTGCTGAAGTGACAAGGAGCCCGTGCTCGCTGACAGCTACAAGAGGAGCTTTGCAACATGCCCAACGGCAGAAGAAAACCCACCTGGACCTGGAAATCTGTAGCATCGCCTTAACTTTCATCAGAGAAAGCAATAAGAAACCTTTCCGTGGAACCCATTTCTGACCCTGCAATGGGGGCACTGCTGGGGTGGCAACCTGGTCAGTGATAGCCCAGTGCCCCCTTTATAAGGAGCCCCACATGGAGGATTTCTTTTAAGATTAGGAACTGAGAAAAACTCTACTTCCCCTAAGAAATGGGTCTTCTTCCTGTTAATGAGAAGGAAGGAAGGGTTCACAAATCCCTTTTCACTTTGGCTGCTAGAAATTCAGAGCCAAATGGAAGTTCAGAGATAACCATGGTGGTCCTCAGGGAACATCTATCTGTGGACATTCTTCCCCACACGCGACCTTGATTTTGCTCAACTATTTCTATTTCCTTGGTCCCTGTCTTCTATTCCTAAGGATTTTCTGTCACCATTTTGCTAAGCAGTCTCAAATTCCTTGTGGGAGAAGTCAGAGCACCAAACGAACAGAGGGGGCCAGATGCCCAGGGACGATCAGGAGCTGCACTCCAGCCAAGCAGAGCCATGGGGCCCGGCCTGCTCCAGCCACTCACTCTTCACAGGAAGCACGTTCTGCGGGGAGGCCGGCTGCCCATGGGCTGGCTCCTGGCTCTCCAGCAGCTTCTTGCTCAGGATGTCACTGAAGAAGATCCGGATCAGAGGCACCCCCCACAGGAACTGCAGCTGTTTGGTGATCAAGGGCATTGACTCGTTAAGCCTAGGAGAGAGCAGGAGACCAGGCGTGTCAGTTCCACCTGATGGATGGCCGCGGAAAGGCCACTCCGCTCCCTAAGGGGCCTTCCACTTGGAGGGGTAGCTAGGGTCTGCCACTCAATATGGTAAATAAGATAAAAAGAAAAAAAAATGAGGTCCACAAACTGCCGCTGAGGCCTGGATGTGTAAGGCAGTGACCTCTTTATCTTCTCTGTTGCTCCACCCAGACTTCCTGTGCTGCCAACACCATCACTGCTCTCCCCAGGTCCCCAGGCTCCAAACATCACAGTCATCTCCCAGGCATCTCTATCTGTTCTTCACCCTAATTCCATTCTGTTTACCCCCATCGACAAAAGCCATCTCCTTCACAGCTAGCTTGCAGGCCTGCCCACAAATGTCACTGACTCACTAGCCTCCTGAGCCTCCTCGTCTTCAAGTGCTCCTTTTTCCACTCTACACTGCACCCCAGCATCAGAATCACACCCTGAAATGCGCTCTCATCCCCTCCCTGCTCGAGACCCTATAATGGCTCTCAGCTGTTCTCCAGCATCACAGTGGTAACAGCCACCACCACTGAGTGTGGGCCAGGCCTGCGGCAGGCTCTCACATGCATCACCTCATTCAATGCTTTGAATCAACCCTAGCAGAGGGACTGTGAAAATTACCCCCATATTTCAGATGAGGAAAGCGAGATGAAGCGACCTGCTCAAGGGCCCTCAGAGAAGAGGAGTGGAGCTCAGGCCAGGCCATTCACCACTGTGCTATCCACCCCACCCTGCTCCCACAACATCCCTCCTGACTCCCCAACACAAACACCCATTCTCTTCAGGCTGGGAAGGCACACTGGGTGGAAGGAGGTCATCCGCCAACAATCAGTCTTTTTAACTGGATGTCACTCAGTTATGAGGAAAAGGGAGGAAATCCAGTGATTTCCCTCCCTGGCCCCGACTTTTCTACCTCCGGGGTACCTGCCAGGGACCCCAGGCCACAAGCAGATATCTAACAAGAAAGCAGCTGGCCATCACAGCTGCCTCAGCTCCCAAGACCCACTTCATCTCAGCCCAGGGTACACGTTTTTAAATTTGTGAGGAGCCCTACTTAATCCCTACCTTCTAGCCTAGTGTTTTTTAATATTTTTGAGTTCTTAACCAAAAATTTTAAAATTTATATTCCACCTCTTGAAAAGGATCTGGGGTAACTTTCATTCTCTTTGAATCACATGTCTTATTTTAGTTACCTCCAAAATATGGCAATCTAGGCAATCAATAAAAGCAATATTGAAGAAAAAAAGATAATATTGATAAAGTTGCATAATTTACTAAATGAAAAGAACAAAATATAATAGAATAGAATCTCATTTTTGTGAAAAAATTATTGATATTTATAGGCAGGAGAAAGACTGAAAGGATGTTTGCCCAGGTTGTCTTTGGGTACTAGCGTTATGGGATGGTTTTTATTTTCTTTTGGTCTTCAGTATATTTTATACAATGAATATATATAACCTCACACTAAGAAACAAAATAACAGAAGCTGGAAGGGAGAAAGCAGGAAGAAGGGTGAGGCAGTGGGAGAGACAGAGCTTTGCCTCCGGGACTCACCCATAGTCCACGGATTGGGAGAACCAGCCCAGGACAGGGTGCCAGTGGGTCAGGTTGGATTTCTTCTGGGACACATACTTCTGACAGTAGCACAGCATCTGGGTGAGCAAACTCACAAACCCGTCTGTCTCCTCCTCTAACACTCGGGGGCTGAGGGAGCCCAAGTGCAGGAGGTTGCCTACAAAGAGACAAGGCTGAGTGCAATGGGCTCAGACAGACACACTTCATCACCTCCCAGCCTGCTCTCTCCCAGTGGCTCAGGCAGCCACGTCTACGTGCAGGAAGAAATTCCATGTAGAGGGGCTCCTGCCAGTGCTGGGGCTGCAGTGTGGTGCAGGCTAAGAAATAGGCTGACCCGGCTTCAAATCCTGGCTCTGCCAAGATGAGCTGTGTGACCCTCAACCCACCTCTCAATTCTGTTTCCTCTTCTGTAAGATTAGAATAATGGTCCCCACTCCTGGCATGAGGATCATATGTGATAACATGTAAGATGTCCGGCACACAGAGATATATGATATTAGTTAGTATAACATTTTAATATTGCACTAAGATTTTAAAATCAAGGGTCAACATAAGAATCGACCTTTTGAAAAACATCTGAATGCCCTGGGAAATCACTGTTATTCAGTGTTTACCAAAGTTATTTAATATGCCTTCTGTGAGGACTCTTGCATAAACCCCCTTAACATTTAGCCCCAAGAGGGGGCCAGCCCCATGGCCGAGTGGTTAAGTTCATGTGCTCCACTTCGGCTGCCCAGGGTTTCGCCAGTTCGGATGCTGGGTGCAGACATGGCACCACTCATCAAGCCGTGCTGAGGCGGCGTCCCACATGCCACAACTAGAAGGACCCACAACTAAAAATACACAACTATGTACTGGGGGGCTTTGGGGGGGAAAAAGGAAAAATAAAATCTTAAAAAAAAAATTTAGCCCCAAGAATTCTTTTCTACATAAGACAAATTTCTTCTAATTAGGCAATGAGAATTATGTACCTCTGCTGTTTTCAAAGGCTTCTATCCATAAACCCTTTCTTCATCTACAATGAAAACATTGTAAAACCGATGATGCAGCCCTGATCTAAGCCCCACCCAACTGCATGTGCCCTCTCTTCTCTCTGGAGATGAGAATTATCCAGGCAGCTCACCACGTTTTCATTCTTCCTCTGCTGCCTGGAAGCAAGTGTCACACTCACTCACAGTCACTCAACCAGTCTGTCAGGCTGACATATTTCCCACGTGATGTTCAAGTTTACATGTCTATTTTAACTGGCTATCTGACCACATGTCTTTTATTGTAAGCACTTCCAATTGTTACTAAAAACAGCTTGTGCTCTCCAGAAGGGTGAAAACCAAAACACTTGGGCTTTTCCTGACGCCCAAAGTACAATGAAATTCCAGCCAGATACTCACCCATTAGACAAAGCGTATGGCATCCTTCTAAACTTTCACATACGTCACGGCATCGGTCTTCATCTCTTAAAAATGTGATGAATTTACGAAGCATGTCATGAGATTCTAAAACAGTGAGGCGCTGCAAACAATTGCAGACTGTTAAAGCGGAAGCTGACAGGAAGAATTTCCCTCTAGAGCACGAAATTGACCACCTGCAGATCATCCCCTAGTTGCCAAGTGTGCTACGAATCACCAAGAAGAAAACGAACAAAGATGAGGACCTGCTTCTTTGGGCTACTAACCTGAGGGTGCCTACAGTGGTTACTGATCTGGAAGAAATATCAGAAGAGGTGGACACGAACAGAGAAAACAGTTTACTTTCTAAGAAGGGCAAAAATGGAATCGGGGGAATGCCCGGAGCCCACTTACCTCAGGGGTCACTGTGCTGAGATGAGTCACGAGAGCAGGCACAGACATGATGTGGATGAGGAATGGTCGAATCAGATTGTCTGAAAATTCTGCAGCAATCACAGGGCTAGACACAGACAGATCACCTTATTCAGAGAGGCCTGCATGTGAAGCTGGAACAAGAGAACAGCCCTACCCACGCCCCAGATCCCCGGACACTATGCTTCTGAGGACTTCTTGGAAAACTAACAGCTGAAAATGGGGCCATCCACCAGGGAACGGCTGAATCAATGACAGTACAGTCATATGATGCAGCTATGAAAAATCAGTTTTGAAGTTTTACTGACATGAGAAAATGCTCATGCTATAATAAACTTTAAAAAAATGCAGAAGAGGAGGGCGGGGGTAGTGACTGGGAGGGAGGAAAAAGGGGCTTCTGGAATGCTGGTACTGCTGTTCTATTTCTCAGCTGGGGTGGTGTTCCACAGACGTGTTCACTACATGATAACCCACCAATAACTCACACTTCAAATCAGCAATTTATTTTAAATATATGTTATGATGTTAAGATTTAAATATATACGCATCCACACATAAATATATGCAAATGAAAAAATATATACACAAAATATATTTAAAAATGTTAACAATGTATCTCTGGGTTGTAGAGTGATGAGAAACATTTTCTCTTCCTTATAGTCTTCTATTTTACCCAGGTTTTTTTTACAGTAAGCAGGTATTACTTTTATGATCAGAAAAAGAGATAAACACTAAAATAAGACAATGACCCCTACCTCACACCATATGCAAAAATTAACTCAAAATGGATCACAGACCTAAACGCTAGTTTTATAACTGAAAGTATAAAAGTCTTAGAAGAAAACACAGGAGTAAGTCTTTGTGACCTTGGGTTAGGCAATGATTTTTTAGATATAACACCAAAATCACAATTAAAATTTAAAACTTTTGGGCCTCAAAAGATACCATCAAGAAAGTGAAAAAATGAGCCACAAAATGAGAGGAAATATGCAAATTATGTATCTGATAAGGGACTTTTATTCAAAACATATAAACAACTCATACAACTCAACAATAAAAGACAACTCAATTCAAAAATGAGAAGAATCTAAATAGATATTTCTCCAAAGAAAGATACACAAATGGTTAATAAGCACATAAAGGGAGGGTTGACATCATTAGCCATCAGGGAACTGCAAATCAAAATGACAGTGAGATGACCTCATACCCTTTAAGACGGCTATGATAAAAAGAGAAGAGAAGAATGGGCAGTGCTGCTGGTGAAGGCTGCCCCAGCAGGTGACTCAGGAAAGGGAGTGGCAGGAAGCTGCTACCAGGAAAACCTGCTTGTGCCTAGGTGAATGGCTCATTCAGTACAACTCTGTGCAGCTCCTCTCAAAGCACGGAACGAAAGTATAACTGTTACTAGAGAGTTCGTTCCACTTCTGTAACTACTTATAGCATAACTGGTTAAATCCTGCTTCTCTGTTACGACATATGCTAGAGACATCTAGAGCTGTGCTGTTTAATACAGCAGCCACTGCCACGTGTGGCTCCTGAGCACTTAGAATGTGGCTAGTCCAAATTCAGATATGCGAGAAGTGTAAAATATACGCCAGTTTTTGAAGACTGAATATGAAAAGAGAAATTAATAAATTACTTAATTTTAATTAAGATAAATAATTTAAAAATATTGATTACATGTAAAAATGATAATACTTTGGATATATAGGTTTAAATAAAATATATCATTAAACAATTTCCCCTTTCTTTGGACTTTAATGTGGTTTTCATTCTATTTCTATTGGACAATGCTGCTCCAGACCAGCCTTGTTCAGCAGAACTCTCTGTGATGATGGAAATGTTCCATATTTGTGCAGCCCAATACAGTTGTCACTAGTCACACGTGGTCCCTGAGCACTTGAAATGTGGCTAATGCAAATAAGGAGCTGCATTCTTAATTTTAACAAATTTCTATTTAAATGGCCCCATGTAGTTAGTAGAAAGCACAGTCTAAACCAGAGGTTAGCAAACTACGGCCCACAGGCCAAATTCTGCCCACTGTTTTTGTAAATAAAGTTTTATCGGAAGATAGCCATTCTCACTTGTGTATGTATTGTCTACGGCCACCTTGCACTACAATCACAGAGTAGTTTTGACAGAAGCTGCATGGCCCACAGAACCAAAAAAATTTATTAGCTGACCCTTTACAGAAAAAATTTGCCAATCTATGCTCTAGACCATCATTTTCCAAATCGGTGTTCCATGGAAAATGATTCCATGGGATATTAAGAGACATGCTCCACCATCCAAAAACTGGGCGAGGGTATTCCACGTTCAGGTATGTTTGGACCAACATCAGATCAAATGAGTCCAAAGGGTCTTGCTACCGCAGGACGTGCCCGAGCTTTTGCAGAAAGGCGCCCTGTGGATTAGCAGGAGGGGGCAGAGCAGGCAGCTTTACCAAGCCGGTTTGACCTCAACATTCCTCTCTCCCAAGCTGTTATTATCTTGGGGATTAAGACTATCACGTTATCTTATTAATATCTCCTCAAGTTAGTGTTCCTCTTGACAGTTCAAGAATGTTCTGGACCTATTAACAACTGCAGCTTCTTACACTAGGTGGTTATCAGAATTGCAGGTATAATTTCTACAAGGAAATATTTAGCTTCTTATGTACTTTATACTTCCCAACTAAGTGAAGGCAAATATCACATCCTCTCTTGTCCTCCAAATTCTAACATTTTAAACCTGTGTTCACAACACTATGCCCTTAATCCTTTTACCCTGCCCTTTGCTGGGCCTCCTCCAGCTCTGAGGTTTCTTATTTATTTATTTTTGCTGAGGAAGATTCACCCTGAGCTAACAACTGTTGCCCATCTTCCTCTTGTTTTTTTTGTGAGTCACCACCACAGCATGGCCATTAACAGACAAGTGGTGCAGGTCTATGCCCAGGAATCAAACCCAGGCTGCTGAAGTGGACTGTGCTGAACTTAACCACTAGGCCACCAGGGCTGGCCTCAGGTTTCCTTTGTTTTATCAATTAAAAGCTCAAGAGGAAAAGTGATTGTATCCTGGCCCCTGGCAGAACGAAAGCAATTCATTTTGAATAGCTTCCTTCAAATCGTGATGCAAAAACATTTAGGGGTAGAGATGGAAGATTAAGAAAAAGAGCAGTGGCAGACGTGTCACTTTCACCAAGAACACCACTTCTTGTAAATTCTGACAAAGTGGGCAAGCCTACACCTTCGACAAGTAACAACAGAAAAGCAAGGCAGGAAGAGAAGCCTTCAGAAGCATGACCGCCCCCAGCTTTGACTTCTACTTACCGCAGCGCTAGCGAAAAGGCTGCAGTCAAAGTGCCTTTGGACAGACAAGGCCGGGGTCTCGCCAGGCCACGGGTCAGCAATATCTGAAAAGAACGTGTTAACTGGTCAGGGGACGATGCCAGCTTTACACTCATTTGTGTGTAAAAAAGAAGCATAAACGTGAAATGAGTGTTTCAGATAAACTATGTTGGAATGTTTTTTAAAAATGAAGGGAGAGAAAAGTAATGGGCGTGGAGAATCATTATACTGTTCTCTATTTTAAATACTGTGTTTAAATTTTTTAAATAATAAACAGTTAAAAAAATTAGCAGCCAATAAAAATGCCAGACTTGAAACTTCAGGACACTCTATTATCTTAGAAGCAGTTCAGAGTTATGGTGTCACGTGGAAGCTTCCTCACTGAGAGGACTGTTGATAATGCCACCTTCGGCTGTCACACCACTTCGCAGGTTACTGTGAGGAGAAAATGACACCAGACCAGGAAAGAGCCCCTCTCAGAACCAGGCGGAAGGAAGGGCCATGACGATGCCACCTCCCAAACCCAAGAATCCCAAGTACTTCCACACAGCGATTAGGTTTCTGACAATTCCCTGGAGATATGAACTGGCACAATAAGGTGCAGTGTCAACAGAAGGCTGTGTGAGGAGACAGAGCCGGAGAGAGAATTCCAGACACGAACCAAGAAGGAACCCGAGGGAACAGGCCCTGAGGCCTCCGCCCCGAGTTTCAATCTCAAGCGACTGGACCATCCCTGCAGGTAACAGAGAAGCACAATCAAGGGATCCCAGGGCCATTACCCTCCCTTCACACACGGCACAGCAACTCAAGGTAGGGGACGGAGGAGAGGACGCCAGGCATTAAACTCCTCCCGTAAAAGGCGCTTCTGTAGGAGGGCCCAGATGTAGAAATCCAAGTTAAGGTATGGAGAATGCGGTTACTCTTAGGGGACGGGGTCACAGACCTGCAGCACAGAATAAAATCCACGCTGGTTGAGATGTCCCATTATATTTGCACAGATGTGGTTCAGGGCTGGTCGAAGACTCTCTCCTAAATGAAGAAAAGAGTCTGAGAAAAAAGCCCTCGGCCGTATGGAAACAGTTTACGCGGGCAGAAAATCCTGCTCCGGGCCCAAGGCCGTAAGGAAACGTGGTTTACTCTGGCCTGCCTTCCTCTCCCCTTAGGTCTGGTACCAGAGGACAGGGAGACGTCACCTCTCCGGAATTCTCAAGTGTCACCTCTCAGGTGATGGGTCCTATCGGTTCCCCAGCCAGAAGTCGCGTCCTGGCCTCTGAGCTCCTGGAGCACCTTTTCTACTTCCCTCGGAAGGCCTGGCATTCTTACTCTCTGTGGCTGCCTCCTCTCTCCTAGGAGAGGCTGTGTGGTACTAATCTTATGGGATCACTGTCATGTATGCGGTCCGTCATTGACCGGAACGTCGCTATGTGGTGCATAACTGGATTCAAGTGTGACTTCCTTCAGTCCTGTGAGGAAGGGCAGACACACAGCAGTTCAGCACCTCAAGCCCTCCCGGGTGGTGACCTTTTCTCTATCTCCAGGGCCCGCACATCATCGGGCACACAGTGGGCTACTTGCTGAATGGATGAATGGAGGGAATACACAAAACACGTAAGGCTAAGTACGATTTCAGGGGAGGAGGCAGCTTTACAATGCAAATTTTAGGGGTGAAATAGAAGTATTGGCTGCTGACTGAGCCTCCAAATCAAATAAGGCTTAAGTGAATATTATCACTCGAAGGCTGAGGTGCTGTGGGAGTTATGAAACCCGAGATCAGAGGGACCGTGCCTTTACGCATAAACCCCAAGAAGGGAGCGGGTCTAGCACACAATACTCAACATATTTTGGACGCTGTAACGCAGTCTGATGGGAAGCGCCAAGGGAATCTTCATTTGCATGGTCTCAGGGCCTTCCCTGAGGCCTGTGGCAGCAAAATGCTTCTGAAAAAGGTGAAAAGGGCCCCAAGTTCTCTGTGGAAATGCTACTTAGGAAAGATTTTCTCACAAGTCCCACATACCTTTTCCCCGGAGAATTTTCCACGTTGAAGTGTCTGTGAAGGTGACAAGCATTGTGAGGTACAGCGTGATGAGTCTGGAGTCTTGTAAAATTTCAGGCTGGAAAGCATAAAGAGGGTAAAACTAAGACACACGCCCTCTAGTCCCAGACAAGGGAGCAACCATTTTTCAACTTTTCCGAGTCTGCATTCAGGCTCAAAAAAGTGAGTCAGGATTATAAGTAAGTCTTTATTCTTTTTCTCTTGGGGAATGACCATTTTAGGAGTTAAATGACAGGGATTTCGGCACCCTAGTGCTTGACCATGTAATATGAAATACTCTTGGGAAGAGAGAATTGAGAACTCTTGGAAAACAAGATGACCAGGGCTGGCTTGCTGTATGTAGGCATCTACGTACCTATGCATGTACGTACGCAGGAGCAACAGAGTAGAAATGCAATGGAGCATAATAGGGACTCCAGGCTCAGGCTTCTGGCTTTACCAGTTAACTAGCTGTGTGATGTTGGGCAAATTTCTTAACTTCTCTGTACCTCAGTTTCCTCCTCTGTTGACTAGGGATATTAACACTGCTTTCTTCATAGAGTTGAGAAATAAAGGGATTAATGTATATAAAGCAGTAAGAACAGTGCCTGGCACATAGATAACTCTATGTAATGTTGGCTATTATTATAATCATGATTATAATTCATGCTTGCTGCCAGGTCAAGGCCAAGAGAGCATTCCCAAGAGATTCTCAAGAGAGACGGCTGGGAACGGATCACTGGGGGCTCTGGGGACATTTGCTCCATCGCTCAGCTGCTTCCTGAGTCCTTGCCAAGCCTCTGCCCCTAAACTTCTCCCTCCCTACGTGCAAAGTGGAAATGGCTGCTGTTGGCATCCACTCACACCCCTGCCCACCTTCTCGTAACACAAGGGTGGGCACAGGACCAGGCTGGGCTGGCGGCAGTATCCCATCCCCCTTGTCACCGTGACCAGTTCAGAGTTGACACCAGGATCCCACTGGACTTTTACAAGTCCTCCCAGATTTCTGAACTGGTGGGGGAGACCTCCCTTTTGCCTTTGGTCAAGACAGAGTACGAATTTGAGGCCAGAACTGCTGGCTACCATGTTTACAGCAGAAGAGGACAAGCTGATTCCAAAAGGGAACAGAGATGAGAGAAAGGAACAAGAGGGAGAAGCCAGAACCCTTGGCTCTAGTCACCCACACCTGCCTCTTCCATGACTAAATATTCTCTTTCTGCTTAGCTTATATGTATTACTACCTGCACTCAGGTTGGGTTTCTGCACTTATAACAAGAGGCCTGACTAGTTTAATAAAATAAACTATAAAGTATTCTTTGTATCAAAAGAATGGAAAGGAAAACAACAAATTCCCTGTGGTAAGCACTGACCAATGTTTGAAATATTGTACATGAAAGAAAGGCTCATATTTAATTATCATTATTATTTTTTTTGGTGAGGAAGAGTGGACCTGGGCTAATATCTGTTGCCAATCTTCCCTTTTTTTTCCTCCCCAAAGCCCCAGTACACAGTTTTATGTGCAAGCTGTGAGTCATTCTAGTTCTTCTATGTGGGATGCTGCCACAGCATGGCCTGAAAAGTGGTGCGTAGACCTGCACCGAGGATCCAAACCAGAAAACCCTGGGCTGCCAAAGCGGAACTCATGAACTCAACCACTCGGCCATGCGGCTGGCCCCAAAAAGGCTTATATTGCTAACAGTATTGAACTCCCTCTCTCCTAGGACATGGGCTCTAATTATTCCTTATTAGACTCTCAATTATAGATCCCTAAAGGTACAGCCTATGAGGGAACCATGAGGACTCTGAAAACATATTGTAAAGGCCTCAAGTAGGAAGGCTATACATACAGTTGTGTTTTTTGTTTTTTTTTTTACCTTGAGCTGCTTAAGAAACTCACAGCAATACCACAGAATGTCTTTAATCTGTTTGATCCACAGGAGGGTAAGATCTTTGGAAAGTGCCAGGGACACATACCACACCTACAAGCAGGAAAAAGAGAAACGTAACAGCAGTTACAGGGATCAAATTACATACGTTCTGGCTACGGCAACGGGACCAATGAGCCAGGTCCAGTGCCAGGTAAGGCAGCAGGGATGAGCGGATGAATGAGCAGCAAGCAGGGCTTATTTTAATACTAAACCTAGAGATAAAATAGCCTAGTATAGGAATTTACCATTTTGAGTGAGACGCAAGAGTAAAACACAGCTTCTTGGATAATGAAGAGACCAAGGAAATCAGCGGTACTTTGTTAACGTTTTTGATCCATTACTTATTTGCACATGTGTGTGAATTAACAAAGTCATAACACTCAACAGGAACTTTCAGAGCCAAACAGGCTGACTTGAGAGCTTGTGGGACATTCCAGCTCCTGTCCCACTTACCTTGGGTTCATTCTCAGCATCCATGCTGCTCAGGATACAGCGACACAACTTCTCAAATCTCTGTAAAGAGGCACAATAGGGGTTAGAAATTCCCACAAGTAATGGAGAAATAGGAAAGAAGCGCATGTTTGGTGGGCACCTGGCATGTGCAGACATGACGTCAGATGACTCACACATGTGATCATATTTAATCCCTCCTCACAGATGTGGAAACTGAGCATCAGAAAGGCTAAAGAAAGGTCCTCACAGGGTGGCCCACAGGCTGGGGAAGCCCTACACACGTATTTAGATTGGGGCTCCTTTGGAAAGACAAATCCATCTGGAGAACTGGGCTTGGCTTCCTGCAGACGAGCAGCCGTCTCCTACGCTGTGCTCTCCTGTCTGCCATCTTGTAGGCACCACAGATACTGACTTTTGCCTCACAAACCGTCATATCATCACTTTTCCCTTGAAACGCAAAAGGAAGAAAACTGGAAACTGGAAACCATGTTCCACTCTGGCCATAGCAACCCTGGATCCACCCTTCAAAGTGGTGTGGTCCTGGGCGGCTGCCCCACCCCACTAAGCTGCAGTTTCCTCCTCTGCAAGCAGGGGCACCTCACTGTGCCTGCCTGTCCTAATCTATGTGACCGTGTGCTCACGGCCAGCATACTCCTCTCTCTCTTCCTGGGCTACAGGTTCCACGAGGGTGAAGACCTTGTCCATCGTGTCTCCTCCTGGGGCCCCAGTGCCTAGAAGAGGGTCTGGCACAACGTGAAGCTTAGCAGTAATGAATGTCTCACCCCTGGGGACACAGAGTCAATGGTATCATCAGTACTCTACAGCTGCCTCCTTGGAATTGTATTTTCTAGGCTGATCATTCTAATTCCAAAGGTACAACCAGCATGTTTTGCATGATTTGCAGGTTCTAAGACATTTCAAATTAGCTGCCAGTTTTTACAAATTAGAAAACTGAGTGGAAAGGTCTCCAGTATCTCCTTAAAAAATCAGAGTACCAGTCCACCACGGTCTGGCCCGAGCAGCAGCAGCGCCCTCTGGATGGGCGTGCCACAGACCCCATCCCTCCCTCTGACGTCCTCACCACCACCGCCTGTCAGTTACCAGTTATGAAGACTTGCATTATGTCTTGTCTCACAAACGGCTTCTTTCACTCATGTGCCTCAGCTGCCTGACTCCTGTAAGCATCCGAGTCCACGTGCTTATAAGAGTCAACATGAAAAGACTCGTGACGATTCCCAGAAGCACTGGACATAATCCCCACAAAACACGCCCCACGAAAACCAAAGGGCAGGATGTGGGAGACAGGACCCATCTCACAGAGGCGCCGTAAGGACTAGATGAGTTAATATTCAGAAAATACTTACACAAAGGCCTAGCAGACAGTAAGCACAATGCATGTTTGCCATTATTATTTTACCTCATTATCCTCTTTGATTCTGAACAAGAACAGCAGTTTCCTGGCAATCTTAAAAATACAAAGTGCACTTCTTTTACTGGACCCCGAGTCATCTGCTGTGAAAAACTCATCGATCTCTCTCCTAGGGAGGGAAGGGTAAAAAAGGACATTTTTCATTAGGAGCTCACAGGAGCTGGAAGGTTTTTAAGAAGTGTAAGCGAAAAATGCAATCTCTTCTTGCTATGACTTGAGAGCAAGAGAACAAGTGCTGAGGAGTCCGCAGTCCCCACCTGATTTCTCTCCGCAGTCGACGGCGACAGAGAAAACTCCGCACGTGGGCCTGAATGCCTACAGCGGCTCGCTCCCGCTCCTTCTGCACGAGTCTTTCCTCACGAGCCTGACGGGCCCTATCGATGAACCATGCTCTCGAGGTCTGAGAAACGGTGAACATGTTTGCAAACGTGCACAAACCCTGCAAGGAAAATGGCGAGTGGCTGGTGTAGGTCACTATGTGAAAAACATGTACAGAAAGGGGCTCACGAGCAGAGAGTTGGCAGGGACTTGGGTGGCAGCAGAGAGCTACTCAGGGCCCTCCAGCACCTTCCAAAGGGCTAACAGCTCTCCTGGCACAAGTTCCAACTTCCTATCAGCTCCTTTCACGCAACGCACCAAGACCAGCAGTGCTTTTCCCTGTATTAAATAATTACATTTCCTTAAGAGAAAGAGCACAGCACCTGGCATCAGGTACAGGCTCTGTAATCGTTAATGAACAAAGCACAAATCAACTTCATCCACAAAGCTCTAATTCAAACCAGGCATCCTCTAAGTCAAAGGATCCAAGATATTTGCATGTTCCGGAACAGTCCACAATACTTGGGACGCCAACACTGAGAAGTCAACTTTTATTCTGCCAAGTAAAGACTTGAGGGGAAATATCAAACATGATTATTTACTGTCCCCATTATTTTGTTTATCCATTCACTCAACAATTATTTACTGGTATCTACTTTGTGCCCAGCACAAAAGAAGCCTTTCATTTGTTTAAAAAGGGCCATGTTAACAGTAAAAACACTAAACATACATGATTCCAGAATGGAATACAATCCACTAAATTGAATACATTTGGTTTTATGTATAACATGTTCTGTCGTCCTTACTGTTCCCATCCTGCCAAGGGCTGATGAAGTCTTTGGAGCAGAACTGCTCCCATCCACTGACTGGTACATTCTGGACAGAGGCTCTAAATCATCCATTACATTTTTATCTAAATCCCCAGCCACTGTCTTTTCCCAAAGGGATGGCTTTGGCGATCAGCCTAGGGCACATAGCACTGGTCCATGGAGGCTCCCATGCTCAGATGACTTCTTTAGATGCTTGATAACTTTGTCATTCTATCCAAAATATCTAATCAGCCCAGCCGACAAAAGCAGTGAAATGAATTATTCAGAAACACAGACTTCTGGAAATCAATCTCTTTCTCAGGTTGCTTCCCTCAAAGCAGTGCCTACAGGAAAACATCATCGAGAATAAAAAGCTCAAGCGAGGCTCTTCTTATGTCAACATATCGAGGGACCTCTGTGGCCCCCTGTCAACGCTGATCCACATCTGTTAAACAACGAGGCTTTTCCAACACATAGGTCTCTCACCAGGACTTCTCAAAACAAATGAGCAGAGCCCTCCTGACCACAGCAGGGAGAGGAAGCAGGCAGGAGAGCAAAAGGGAGCAGCCTTCTGAGTCATTTACTCTGTGGCCCCCCCGTGAGGGACGTCTGCAGACTCACCTGAGGCCCCGCCCGCGACGCAGAAACGCCAGGTAATCATCAGTGATCTCGCACAGGACGCACAGCGGACGGCAGCTTCTCACTTCAGAGGAGGGGTCTTTTCCGGCAGAAGCAGAAGAAAAAAATCCAGATTTAGGGTTAAGTTTTATAAGCAGGGCATCATATATCTTCCTCACCGAGTAAAACTAATAAAAACCGTGCCTGGGGTTTTAAAACAACAACACTGTGTCCTCTTTTGTTAATGCCTGATCTACATGGTAGACATATCTCCCCAGTCCCCACACTTTACAGTGAATAAGTTGAAAATAACTCCAAAGAAGTTGTTAAATTAAAGGTATACACACTTTGTGATGGCAAGCAGGAATAACAGAGGGGATGGAATGTTAAAAAGCCATTGAAAATTATGTTGAACATTTTTAACAATATGGAAAATGTTTATGCCTAAGAAATAAAAGAAGGGCTGGCCATGAACCAGTATGATCCAAATTATATAATGAAAAAGAAAAATGCATGTGTACACACGGAGAGAAAACTGGGAAAAATACACCAAGATGTTAGGAATGGCTGTTTTGAGGCAGTGGAATTGTGGGAAACGCTGCTTCCTCAACTAGTCTGTCTTCTAACCTTTTTTTAAAAATTATTTATTTATTTTTTAATTAATTAAATTTTTTTTTTTGAGGAAGATTAGCCCTGAGCTAACATCTGCTGCCAATCCTCCTCTTTTTGCTGAGAAAGACTGGCCCTGAGCTAACATCCATGCCCATCTTCCTCTACTTTATATGTGGGACGCCTACCACAGCATGGCTTTTGCCAAGCGGTGCCACATCTGCACCCAGGATCCGAACCAGTGAACCCCAGGCCACCGAGAATCAGACCGTGCGCACTTAACCGCTGCGCCACCAGGCTGGCCCCTAGTCTGTCTTCTAAATGTACCATACGCTCTTTCCTCAACATGGAGACAGGCCCTCATTTGGGGGGTGGGGCAGAGAAGAGGGAGCCTCTTCCCTATGGAAAAACAGGAAGCTGCACGCAAACTGTGACTAAGTACGTACCATAAGACTATCTCAAGGCTTTCAGTTCTCTGGGGGGGGGGCCTTGAGGATAAGACCCCTCCCTTGAGATTATCATCCTCTCAGCAATGCTATGCGCTGGTTTCCGTTTCCACCATATAACAGTGTGTACTTTGCAGTTGTTCTAATTCTTTCTTATTCACCTCCTCTAACTGCATAGCATCTACTACAGTCCATCAAGCAAAGAAAACACACAATGAAGTACTTACGTACTTACTCTGCTAAACACCACAGAGAATCAAGGAAAAGGCTGTGTGGAGCAGAAAAAGCCTTGGATCAGACAAAGGTCTGATCCAGACTGGTTTTAGTTCTGACTCTGCTTCACTTGACCAAGCTACTTATCCCCAGTAGGCCTCAGTTTCCTTATCTGTAAATTGAGGATAATAACAGTACCTACCTCCTAGGGTTGCTAAAAGGATTAAATGAAACATTTACCCTTCTTGTACCTCAATTTAGTCGTCATGACACTGTGATCACGATTAAATAGAAAACTGTTCATAAGGAGTATCTGAAAGCTGACAGCGTATAAGGGAGCCTACTGCCTTGTCCTCAAGAAGCTTACAATCCAGTTAGGGAAACAACAATGACATACGTGGAAGGATTAGGAAACAAGGGGTTGGTGATAACCAAGATCATTTGAAAAGCAAACAAAAACATATTGATTGAGAATCCACTATGTGTCAAATCCCTTCTACATGATCTCATCCAATAGGAACAGCAGCCCTGTGAGATCATTTAATACCCTCCAGAGTCTATGTTAGACCATTAGCAAGGAGCAGAGCCAAGATATTCATACTAAGAGAGAGGACTCAAACTCTTCTCTACTGTTATAATCCCATGAGACTTGCTCAAAATCAGTCTTTCCAGGATGAGTTCTCTCATGGAGAACTACGAAAGAACACGACAGTCCAGAGAGCACTGTCCAGAGATGAAGCACCATAAATACCAACTGCTGACTGAGCCCAAGAGGATTCTCCCCATTTGGGGGGAATAGCTGGGCAGCCAGGTTTAATGACCACCACCATTTGTTAAGGGCAGATGATGTATCAGACACTGTACTGACATTCAACCGATTTTGTCTTATCAATACTATCAGATCTCAATAGTCTAATTTTTTAAGAACAGGCAATAGCTATCATTTATTGAAGGCTACAGCCTATCTAGTTGTGTGCTATTATCATCAATCCCACCTTCACATGGAGAAAATGAAATCTAGAGAGGGGACGTGACTTGCCTGAGGTCTCTGGGCTCCTGAATTTGAACTCACGTCTAATTGCTAAGCAATTATTGATTTTAAGTGGAACAGACTAGATCCAGGGACTCTTGCACTCACAGAACAGCAAACAAAAGCTGAGAATGCTGGCGACGATAAGTTAGAGCCAAATTACGACCAAGTTTTTCTTTATTGATATCATTAACACCAGCTGCCCTTATTGAGAGCTGACCGTCAGCCACGGTACTAAAACTTGTATTACACAACACCCTCTGTGAAACGAGCTAATTACTCCATTTTACAGAGGAGGAAACTGAGGCTCAGAGAGGCGAGGGAAGTCACCCCAGATCACACAGCGAGTGGATAGGATTTGAACTCCCGGCATATTTTCTCGGCATTAACAACCACAATAACAAATGTTTTTCACCCAGCATTAGTCCGTTTATAAAGGCCTATCGCCCCAGACATGAAAAGAGGTGGAAAAGGCCACGGAGAGACCCCCTGGAGCCCGAAAGCAAGCAAGCCCCCAGAGCCTGCCCCTCCGACCAAGCGAATCAGGGACCGGGCCCCAGGGCCACCTCCCTCAAAGTCCCCGGCCCCACCACCCGGAGAACTCACGACCCCGTTCCCACTAGCTACCCGCAGGCCGTAGACCTTTACCTGCTCAAGGCCCCCGCGCACGGGGTCGGCGCCACAGCCACCGCAGCCTCAGCCTAATACCCCCAAGCTCTGCCAGACCCGGGGCAGCGGCCGAGGCCCGACCGCCATCTTGCCCCGGGGTGTTCGCTCTGAGAGCTCCGCCGGGCAGCAACTACCCAGTTGCGGGCAACGACAGTTCCGCAGAGCCTCTTCGCCCGGGAAGGAAAACCTCCCTACACCTGTCCTCCTCTCCGGAAACTGAAAAAAGCGGAGCCTTCAGGAGCAGGATAAAGGCCTGACTCAGCCGAGAGGAGATGCACCCCACCCCAGGAGGACAGTTTGGAACTAAAGCGGCCGACGCCCTGCCGCACAGCGGACCCCTTACGAAGGCGCCCTCTGCGGGGCGGAAGTGGGGAGCCCTCTGCCGACAGCGGAAGTTCCCGCCCCGGCCCCGCCTCCGCCCCCGGCTCGTGCGAGCTGGGTGTTTCCTGCCTCTCTCACTCCGGGCTTCGAGACTCCGGCGTCCTCCGACTTTTCATGGTAAGCAGGGCGGTGGCCGCCGACTGGGGCTTCTGGACGGCCGAGAGAGCGGGGCAAAGGCCGAGTAGAGGGGACAGGGACCCCGAGGAGGGGGTGAGATGAGGGGCTGTCGCCATGGGGGAGAGGCGGTTGGGGGATTGGATGGGGGCGAGGCCGGGGATGGGGGAAGGGCTTTGGGTGGAGAATTGAGAGGATCCCTGGCTGTTGGGGACCCCGGGAAAGGGCATTTGGGTTTGGGGAGTAGATGTGTGTAGGGGTGAGTAGGGGAGGGCAGTCTCTGAGTCTTGAGAGTTTGTTGGAGGTGGGAATTGGTGATTTGTGGAGAGAACAAAGAGATTCATTGAAGATGGACATTTGGGGGGGGGAATGAGGATTTAGTGGAGGTTGTGAAGGCGAATGGGTAGGTTATAAGAGGGCGAAGTGGGATTCCTCGGGGCGGAGCGTTTGCGGTTTTTGGAAGTTGTGGCTGGAGTTTCTGGGTTTCGGAACGTCTGAACACCTGGGCGAGTGGAGTGGCGGAAAGAAAGAGAGCGAACCGGCGGGCGGGTGTGAGTTCGGTGCTTGGAACTCCGCGGAGAGATACCAGGGGCTTGAGGTCAGGGTGCCCTCGCCACGGAGTCCAGTGCCTTAACTGGGTACCTATCCAGTCACTTCCGTTGAGGCCCGAAGTGGCCCCACCTAAGGAGCTGGAGATGTTTCACATGCTGTCTCCCAGTTGTGGGAAGGTTTGTGTGCTTGGAATCCTTCAAGGGTCTGTTACCTGAATTAGCTCTTTGTCCGTGGGTGGGAATGATCAAAGTTCGGTCCGTATTCCTCCTTTTACTTGTGTGCCGCCTGTTTCTTCTCTAGAAAGTGCTGTCTTTAAGGAAGATCAGGCCCAAGGATACTGCTGAAGAAAAATTAGTCAACCTGTATTTGACTTGGGTCTGCTCCATTTTGTGCAAATTAAGGGCCACCTGAGGAGAAGGCAGCACAAACCCAGTGGTTCTCAAACTGTGCTCCCCAAACCGGCAGCATCACCTGGGAACTTGTTAGAAGTGGCCAAATTTCTCATCCTGCTCCAACCACTGAATCAGTCTGGGGGTGAGGCCCAGCAATGTTTTAACAAGCCCTGCAAGGGATTAGAGTAACAATTTCTTGATTTGGGCTGTATGATGGAAGGGGCAGGAGAGTGGGAGTCAGAGAATTCTAATAGTACTGTTTCTTAATTTCTTCTCCCAAAAATGTGAGCTTCACGATAACATTTTCCTCACTGGACCATTGAGAGAAATGGGCCAAAAGTTAGTATGCTAAACACAGGAAGAGAAGAGAATTCAGCAAAACACTCGGAAATAGGCAGTAGCTGTCCTATATGTAAGTTTTGGGTGCAAAATAATGGTACGATTATGTGGCTGGGTGAATTTGGTTGAAATGGACAGCAGACTTTTCTAAGTTGTAGAAATGCCCCCAGTTTGGGGAAGTTTTATAATTCGCCTCAAGGCAGTGACTCTTAGATCTAGCTGGTTAAAGAAACACCTTAGCTTTGTGGCTCTCGCCTCTTGCTGCACGTAACATCACCTGCAGAGCTTTCTAAACTAGTTTGAGCTGCCATGCCCCTCCCCTCCCCAATTTGATTACTTGTGCTGGGGTGAAGTCCAGGCATCAGTGCTTTTGCTTGTTTGTTTTGTTTTCTGAGGAAGATTGGCCCTGAGCTAACATCTGTGCCAGCTGTCCTCTATTTTGCATGTGGGTCGCCACCACAGCATGGCTATGGATGAGTGGTGTAGGTCCATGCCTGGGAACTGAACCCCAGCCATCAAAGTGGAGGGCACTGAAGTTAACCACTAGGCCATGGGGTGGCCCAGGCATCAGTACTTTTTAAGCATGCCCAGGTGATTCTAGTACAGCCAGGGCTGGGCACCTCTGGTCTTGAGGAAAGCTTGAGGGGCAGAAGGGAAACTACACTAAGGACTGGTTGCCAAGTACTTTAACATTCACTCTCTGAGGGTTGTTAGGAAGATTATGGCTTTAACTTCGCTTTACCAGTTAAGAAACTGACACTCGGTTCAACCACTTGTCTGAACAGCACACAGGAAGTGGTGGAACTGGGACTCAGTCCCCGTTGGCCGATCTCTCCATCAAACCTTCCACACGCACATTTCCCCCAACACACACATATGCATGCATGGGAGACAGGTCTGCAGAGATTTGTGTAGAAAACATCTGCAGGTGAGGGATTTGGTGCCTTTTTTCCTGTTGTACTTGCCCAGGTCTCCTTTCATGTCAACGGTCCCCCTCCAGCTGACTTTTGTTTTTAAGCATGCATACAGTTGCTTCCTGTCTGTGGCTCTGAAGCTGTGAAGTAGGGGCGTGCTTTTGTTTGTGATGCTGTGGTTTGTTTTTATGCCTGGGTGGGAATTCACTGGGCCAATAGAGCAAGAGGTTGGGGAGCTCCTCCAAGACCATGAAGTTAGTTATGGCCTAATTAAGGCATGCAGAAATTTGTAGAGTAGTGGGTTGCAATTTAGGCTGCATATTGGAATTACCTGGGGGAGTTTCCAAAGTTCTGTTGCCCAGGCCACAGCCCCAGAACAATTACATCAAGATTTCCATGGGTAGGACACAGGCATCAGGATTTTCTTAAGCTCCCCAGGGCATTCCTATGTGCAACCAAGTGGAGGGCCCCTGTTTAGAATCAGCAACAGTATACTCAGGGAAAATGGAAAAGAGAGAAGGCTTGACTTATCCATCTAACTGGAATAAACTTCTTTTCTGATTGAATAGAAACGGTAACCAATACCTTCAGTATCATTACCTCTCTGTTTCTTGTAACCAATTTTCCTCTCTCCTGTGCCAGCTCCCCAACCTCATTAATAACAAAATCAAACCTTTGAAACAAGTTAAAAAGCAGGATCCCAGTAGCGGTGGCCTCTGTAGAGAGGTTTGCTGTGAGAGGCTTGTTGTGTCCTCAGCTCACCGTAACTCAGGCTCAGGGACATGAACACAGCCAGAACGTTTTTTCCAAGGGCCTCTTCTGGTGTTGAGGAGACTGACCTTTGGAGGGGTGGGCTCCTGAGAGGTTCAGAGCTTTCTTTGTCTGTTCTGGAGTCTCAAGCTAGAGCAGGATGGTTTCTGCCTTCATCTCTTAGTGATTCAGTCAGCTGTGCATAGAGCTGGAAATGGGCTTCAAAGAGAAGATAATCTGAGACTTGGCGAACATTCTCAAATAGTCGTAGTTTGAGTGCTTCGTGTCTGAGTATTTGCTCTGAGCCAGGGGCTGTGTTGAGTGCTCTCTGTGGCATCCCTCACAGCAGCCCTGGGAGGCAGGTGTGGCTGTTGTCCCCATTTGATAGATAGGACTTGACTCAGATGACTTGTCCGGACTCCCAGAGCTGGGAAATGGCAAGGCTGGGGACTTCAACTCAGGTCTGACTTCCAAACCCAAGCCCTCAGCCACACATTGCCTCCCATCTTTTTTCAGAGCTTTTTTGAACTTTCTAAAGAAGGCGAGTAGGGCCCCCCTTCCTCAAGTTATATGTTAGAGCTCTGTATATACCAAGCATGACCCTTGATAAAATCATGGGCTCCAGGCGGGATTGCCACGTCCTTCATTTACTCCCTTACCAACTCACTTTGGGAAGTGACTGAACTTCTGTGGCTGTTATCAGAATCTCCAAAGCGGAAATAACAATAGCCATCTCCCAGCGCTCTTTGGATTTTAAATGGTCAAATGCGGTGGTAGAAAATAAAACAGTGGGATCTTCTGGGAGGGAGGAGTGGGAAAGGGGCCTGGAGGAGCTTTCTGGAGCAGTGGAAATGTTCTCTATCTTGATTGGAGGCGGGGTTACACAGATGCATATATTGACCAAAACTCATCCAACTCTACATTTAAAATGCACTTTATTGTATGCAGGTTATCTTTCAAAAGGTATTGGAAAGCCAAAAAGCAAACAAAATATACTTTATGACTTTTTTGTCTGTCTGATGGGAGGTGCCTTAAAAAACGTTACACCATTTCCCAAAAACATATTTATTTTTGTGTACATGTAGATTTGAAAGGGTACTTTAAAAAGTATTTCCATTTTGGGGCAAATTTCTTTAACTAACCCCTCCCCCCCAAAAAAACCACCCGTAACTATAAGCCTTTTTTTCCTCTCCAGGTCTTCACAGTTTTTAGAAACTCTAAGCCCATAAGCTCCTGCCATCATCCCAGGGACAGAGTTTTTCTGGGGGAAACGGTTGGTGATAACTGGCAGTGTTGGTCTCTGGGGACTGAGTTCAAAGGAAAGCGAAAAAGGAGTGCCTGCCACTTCCTCTTGGCCTTTCTTATATGTTTGGTGTCAGGCCACAGGGACCCCAGGTGAGCTAAGCCTGAGCTTTTGGAAAATTGCCGCCTTCTTACATTTTCCCTTAATGAAGCAGAAACAGTTTCTCGAGAAAACACTTTTCTTTCCAGGAGGCCATTCCTCCTCCATGTCACTCTGCAGGGCCTGGACACCAGTCCCCCAGTGGGTGATTTCCAGGCCACTCTTTTGGGAGGATGGAGGTCAAGAGGTTCACCATGGCCTGTGCTATTAGTGGTGGATGGCAGGTCGCCAGCTGTTAGTCCCTTTCCCATTCAAAAAGTAACACTTGTGTTTTACTAATTGTAAATGTAATAGGTGTTCCTTGTGGGAGATCTGGAAAAGATGAAAAGGCATCAAGAATTTTAAAAATAGTCCTTTTTCAGTATCGGGGTATAGTTTTAAAAGTTTCATGCTGTCAGTGCCCTCCGGTCAAAACCCCCCAGGAGCATACCTAATAGTCATACAGTCAAACTAGTCAAACAGTCTGTTTGTCAAATAGACAAACAGAACTGGGTTTATTTACTTGTTGCCTTGAGGGAGAACAGTGGGCCGTTTCAGAAAGAGGATTTGGGCTGGTGTTGGGTGATTTGGGGGGAGGTTCAGGGAAGTGGGGCTTTGCTCTGCATTGGATGCTGTCAGGAAGCAGGACTGAGGCTGTGGTGGGGTCTCAGTAATCCCCGTTTGGAAGGTGGGGAGAATGGAATGGGGCTAAAGCTGTAGTCGGTAAAGCAGCAGCAGTGACTCATAGTAGCCAGGATACGGGGATGTCTGCTCATTTTTGGGTTTTGGATGATGTTCTTGTTTTTGTCTGTGTTCAGACATAATTATGGAGTGGTCTTGTTTGTGTCTCGATCCATCCGTCAGCCACTGAGTGGCCGTGTCTGATGGTGATGTGCTGCGAAATCGTTTGTGTTCAGTGGGGACACCAAGGCCCAGATGTGAGTGCCAGGCCAGGTCGTGGCCGTCAGGGGCCTCTTTCTCAGTGCTGTGCCCCAGAGTCGGTAAAGAGTCAGCCCACTCTTGGACATCTCCTCCAGCTGTAGAATTTTACCCACTCAATAAACGTTTTCTCTGAGTACGCATGTGCCAGGTGCTTGTCTCCTTTCCTCCCCCTGCTTAATCAGACACATGTCCATTTCTTTGAGATCTACCCGATAGCTGGCAGTGCTGTTAGGAAGACATCATCGGATCTTGCTGTTTGGGGCGGTGCTAGTACAGGAAGTCTCTAATTTTGCAATAACTTGCTTCCAAGAGCTCTGATTTCTATTTAGTCCTCAGAAACATTTTTTCCTTATGGGAAGTATTAAGAAGGGTTATTGGGATTCCCCTCTATTTCCTAAAAGCTTATTGCATCTGTAATTCACCTGAAAGGTGGCACTTTTAGCTGTTCAGTGGTGTGTGGCAATAAGGAGATGAGACCTGGGCAGTGCCTTAGGCTGCTTTAGGATGCAGGCAGGGTGTTCATTTATGTAGGCAGTGGGCAGAAAGGAAGTCCTTGGAACACAGGAGTTAGTGGCAAACTTGTGTCCATGGAGTCAGCAGGTGAGGTCAGTATATGAGGCTATCTGGGTGGGGTTTGGGGCAGACTGGGGAATGCCCCAGCATTCCATGGGGGGCAGCCAGTACCCCGGCTCCGACCAGTTGTTGCCCTGCTGGCCCTGTTGGCCTCTGATTTTAAGAGAAGCCAGAAATCCAGATTTTTCTGTGGACTCTCCTGAGTTGTCAGCGTTGGGAGCAAACTTTGTTTTAAGTGCAGTGTATACTTGGACTAAAGCAGAACACAGCTGGAGGCCGGATTCAGCCAGCTGGCTGAAAGGCGTCAACCAGGCCTGGTGCCCTGTGTCTTCTCCCCTGGCAGGAAGAGATGTCAGGAGAAAGTGTGGTGAGCTCAGCGGTGCCCGCAGCTGCTACCCGCACCACTTCCTTCAAGGGCACGAGCCCGAGCTCCAAGTACGTGAAGCTGAACGTGGGCGGAGCCCTCTACTACACCACCATGCAGACGCTGACCAAGCAGGACACGATGCTGAAGGCCATGTTCAGCGGGCGCATGGAAGTGCTCACCGACAGTGAAGGTAAGCCCAGCCTCCAGAACTTGAGAAGGCTTCGTTCTAGTGTGGAAGACCAGCATTACATGGGCAGCTATCCTCACAGTATGGGCTTCCTGTCATGCTCAGTGTTATCACGGTGTGCAGGGAGCCCTGAGAGGGAATAACTGGGAGACTGGGTCTCATCTGGGGGATGTGGTCAAGGAGGGCTTCCCTGAGGAAGTGACATTTAAGCTGAGACCTGAAGATGGGTAGGAGTCAGCCGGACAAGGACTCATAGTCTTGACTTAGTTGTTGATTTGCTGTGTGACTTTGAGAAAGTCCCTTCCCCACTCCAGGCCTCAGCTCTGTAAAATGGAGGCTGGACTAGCTGTCCTTGTTGGTTTCCTTCCAGTTCTCTCACCGATGGTTCTGTGACTTCAGAGTGAAACGCAGGTGTGAGAGCGGCATGAGCATTTTCTTTGGGCCCTTGGCCTCCTAGGGTGGTGTCCTGACAGAGACTCACATCTCCCCATTTAGTGTCTGGTGATCCTAATCAAGTTGTTTAACCTGTTCGACCATCTGGGGAACGGGCACAATGATACCCGCTTCGTGGGGCTGTCGGCACATAGCAAGTAGTCAATAGGTGTATGTTCAGTGCTTGGGTTTTTTTTTCTTGGAGAAAGTCATGTTAGTAAAAGGCAAAGAACTGTTTAAAATGGTCCTCCCATACCTACTTCCTACCCAGTTGGAACAATCAAGAGCACCTGGCAAGGGGGACCATACTTACCTGGCTGGGTTTACGGGCAGGTCATGTGAGGTTTAAAGATGGCCCTGTCCTTCATTCCTTGGCTCAAGATTACTTAAGACCAGGCCAGACCACAGGCTGACTTGACCCTGCCCTACCTGTTCCTGAGGCTGGCCTCCATGCTGATGTCCATGCCTTTCCAGGGACAGTGTTCCAGGGAGGGTGGGTGAGTTTTGACACAGTAGGTGGGATTGGGGGCCCTAAGGCTGGTGTGTACAGTGTGTTCTCCGATCCTAAGAGGGCCAGAGCTTGGGCACTCTGCTGGTTGGGGTGTTGCCCTCTGTGTCCTGGAGGAGGCCAGGCTGCAGGGCTCACAGTTCTGCTTCCCTGGGCTTCCCGTGAACTCTGGCTTCTGGCCCAGCAGCAGGTAGATGAGGTCGGAGCCCCAGAGCTGCCTTCTGTGTCTCAGCCAGAGCTTTTTATGAGTGGGAGGATCCCCTTTGCTCTGCTACACCCGGCACTGCCCAGGAGTATTTATGGAAATCGAGACAATAGCGCCCTAGCTGCAGAAGGAAACAGACCTTATCTGAGAACCCAGGATTGTTGTGGTTTTTCTTCCGCCCTACCCAGTCTCTGGTGTGGCTCAGGAAAAGCGGCTGAGTCGCTGCGGAAGCAAAGAGGAAGCCTTGTCTCCTTGAAAGCCTTGCCTTGGTGGCCTAATGCCATGTCACAAAAGAGACAGAGTCCTCGAGCTCCACATCCCCCAATGGGAGCTGCGTGGGAGTGGTACCAGTGGGCCTGCTCAGCTTTCTAAACACCAGGGAAAGAGGATGTCCTTTCCCTGGTGCTCCCTGGAAAGCCCGACGTCTCCAGGAGGCAGTGCTGTCTGACACTCCAGGCCCCAGCTGTTTTCCTTTCACTAGAACTCTAGCCCCTCCATGTCATGATGAAAAGCTCACAGTCTGGCATTTTATGGTGTTATTTCATTCAAACCTCACCCTGCCCCTCTGAGGAGTGGGTGTTGCTGTTACCGTTTGATGAGTGAGAAATGCACGTCTCAGAGAGGTGAAGCGCTTTCTCTAAAGCTATGGGGCTAGAGAAGGTGGAGTGACTGAACCCAGGACCTGTTGGCTCTTCCCGTCTGCTGTCCGAGGAGGATGTGAGCCCAGCCCCCAGGCCAGGGCGCCTGAGTGTGGCAGCCTTATGGGCCAACCTCTCATTTAGTGCTGAGGGCCTTTTGGGGCCTCAGAAGGCCTGGCGTGTCAGGCTGGGTGGCTGGTCCTCCAGCCAGCGCTGTGCCAGGCAGAGCAGTCCCGTTGGCCCCTGATGAGGACACTGCACAAGTTGAGCCGTGGCCCGATGTTGCCTCAGGTTCACCCTGCCTGCATTTCACGGCTTCATCCTGGCTTTTAGTTAGGAAGCCTGTTAGCTGCAGTGAAGTTTGCCACAAACAGGCCGAAATGCCAGTCCAGCAGTGTGGCGTGCCGGTTAAAGAAGAAGGGCTCTGAAAGTGCAGAACGGTGGGTGCATGGTGTTGCCAGAAGTCTGTGCAGTTTGCCTGAGAAACTGGTTGCTTCCGGGCAGGGGGCCTGGGGTCCAGGGCGGGTGGCAGACTCTCTTGTGCTTCCTGCCCTTCTGCCTGTGTGAGCTTCGTATCGTGTGTTTGTAACTCCTAAACAGAGAGGAACAGGGGTGTCGGGGTGAGATGGCCCTGGGTTTTAGTCCTGCTCTGTCACATGGTAGCAGTCCCGGCTAACATTATGGAGCTGTTTCTGTGTGTCAGACATTGTGCTAATTTAAGCTCTGGTGATGTGACATTGGGCGAGTGAGTTTCTGTCTGAGCCTGTTTCCTTGTTTCGGATTGTTTGTGACTGATGCTTTTCAGGGTCGTGTGGGATTAAATGAGGATTTTAGAGAGCGCTTGGTGGAGTGCCTGACACACTGGGAGACTCAGTAAACGGCAAGGTTCTTCATTGATGCACCTGCCTGGGGCAGGGTGTGGAGGCAGAGGCTGGGAGGGCTGTGGTGGGGGACAAGTGGCCCGCCTGGCCTGAGGGACGAGTGTGCTGCAGTCCCAGTTACCTGCTCAGTGGGGGGCTTTTCTGAGAAGATGAGGACCCTGTGGCAGTGAGCAGGCCCCGCTCAGACTCCTCCCCAGAAAGGTTCAGTTCTTGCAGCCCCAGCTTTTTACTCAAGTCCTCATCAGTGTCACCCTTGGTCAGTGTCGCCATTGGCCATGGATTCATGTGGCACCTTTTGTAGTAAGAGTTCCGTCTGTCACTCACCTGTAGTTCCCTGCTTCGTCCCTGTTGCTTGCTCTGGCACTTTCCCCCCTCAGATGGTTTCTGGTCTCTTGCTAATGTTTTGGAAGGAGGGCGTTTGTAAACCAGATTAAGGAAGAGTCATTAATCTTATTATTAGCACACTTCCCTCAAAAACTAGTGGGGAAGTCAGTGTGGCGTGTAGAAACACTGCCAACTCGTTTCCCTGAGGTCTCAGGCCTCCTGCCGTTGGTAAAATTCTGAAGTACACTGAGAGCTTAGAAATTGTGACTGATATGACAGACTCCCCTGTGCCCCCGCTCAGACAAGGCGTGGAACGCTCCCTGGACTGATGGGGCTGCTCCTTGCCTTCGCTGTTTGCCTGTCTCCCTTCGGGAAGTAACTGCTAGCCTGGCTTTGGGGTCACCAGGTAGACATCAACCTGGGCTGCACAGCGAGTCAGCCTTGGAGCTAAATCCTGCTGCCTGGGTCCCCCCAGAAAGCCAGGTGTAGCTGGGCAGGGCGTGGTGGGGCATTAGGACTTTGAAAAGGTCTCCACGGATTCTAACGTGCAGCCAGGGTTGAGAACCACTGTTGAGGATCTTTCCATGAATTGCATTTGCTACAACTGTTTATGTCCCTAGACAGTGTCTCATTGGTGTGTTTCGAACATTATATAAATGGTGCTGTATTGTCTGCAGGCTTTTAGCTTTTGCTTTAGTTAGCATTACGCTTGTGAGGTCAGTCCATGAATGAGTGGCTCTAGTTCACACATTTCCCTGCAGTCGAGGGGTCCGTTCTAGGAATGCACTGCAGTTTGTGGATCCACAGTCTGTTGATGGTTATTTAGATTGTTTCCAGTGTTCACCAGTAGGAGTATTCTCATTCTTGAACCCTCTCCCTGTGCATGTGAGTTTCTCCAGGGCAGTGCTTCCCAACCTTTGCCACAGTGTGGCACACTGGAAATTCCTATTTTTACTTTGGTAAAAGAAGAGGCTTTGGACTTCCCAGACCCCAGCCAGCCACATCAGGGGCTGCAGCGTTAAGGTCTTACCCACCTTTGGGAGCTCTGTCCTAGAGTTTATTTCCAGGAGGGGATTGGGGATAGCACCCTGGGCTTGATTAGATGTTAGCAGTTGTGTCAGTTTACATTCCCCATAGCAGTCTGAATTTTTGCCGATACGGGGCACTGTCATTTTTTTTTCTTTTTTATGCTGAGGAAGATTCGCACTGAGCTAACATCTGCTGCCAATCTTCCTCTTTTTGTATGTGAGCCACCATCACAGCATGGCCTCTGACAGATGAGTGATGTAGGTCTGTACCCGGGAACCAAACTCATGGCACTGCAGTGGACTGTGCCGAACTTAACCAGTAGGCCACCTGGGCTGGCCCTGTCACACCTTTTAGTTATTGCCAATCCCGTGGTTAGGATATGATGCTCTGTTATTTTATTAAACATTTCCTAATTTCTAGGGTGTTGAGCATCTTTCTATGTTTATTGGTCATTTGTGTTTCATCTTTTAGCTGCCTGATAGCATCTTATTTACGCATTTTCATGTTTTCCTTTTTTTTTTCTTTTTGCTTTGTATAAAAGTATATATTCTGGATCCTCTCTCTTTGGTTTTATGTTATAAATGTTTTCCCCCAATCTGACTTGTCTTAGCTTTTTTTAAATTTTTTTGAGGAAGATCAGCCCTGAGCTAACATCTGGTGCCAATCCTCCTCTTTTTGCTGAGGAAGATTGGCCCTGAGCTAACATCCATGCCCATCTTCTTCTACTTTATACGTGGGACGCCTACCACAGCATGGCGTGCCAAGCCGTGCCATGTCTGCACCCGGGATCTGAACTGGCGAACCCCGGGCCGCCGAAGCAGAACATGTGCACCTAACTGCTGCACCACCGGGCCGGCCCCATTGTCTTAGCCTTTTTAATGGTGTCTTTTGATACTTCAAAGTTTGTCGATTGGTTTTTACACTTAGATCTTTGATCTCTCTCTGGTGCTCCAGGGATGATTTTTGACCCACAGGGGACATTTGGGACTGTACAGAGACATTTCTGGTTGTCACAGTTGGGGGGGTAGGAGTGCTGCTGGCATCTACTGGGTAGAGGCCAGGGACGCTGCTGCATACCCTGCAGTGCACAGGACGGTCCCTCCATAACAGTTATCTGGTCCAACATGTCAGTAGTGCCAGGGCTGAGAAATCCTGCCCAGAGATTCTGATTTAGGAGTGAGGCAGCTTCCGAGAATCTGAATTTGTAACAAGTACTTTAGGTGACTTAAGAACAGGCAAGTTTAGGAACCACAAACATAACGAGGATAAATACCTTGGTATGGAGAGGAGAGGTCAGTGAAGGCTCCCTGGAGGAGGGGAGGGAGGGGAAGGGGAGAGGAAGTCCGTGGTGTGCTGGCAGGGCTGGGAGGAGGCGAGCCTAGTGGCCCGGTTTCCCTGACCCCGAGAGAAGCCTCCTCTGGGGTACCCTGAAAGCCATGCAGATGCCCTCCTGGGTGCTGGAACAGGCCACCATGGACGCTGTCACTGCTGCCAACGCTCCAGCAACGATGAGATGTGGAAAGGGCTTGTCGGCAGAGACCTGATTTGAGGGCTGCCAGTAGACCCGGCATTGCGCTGTGTGCTTCCTGTACGTTCTCTCATCAGACGTGTCTGCCGACCCTGTGAGGCACCATTTTTAGCAGACAGAACTGCTAGACAGAAAGGTTAAGAGAAACGCCCACGTCATCCAGCACGTAGGCACAGAGCTGGGCTTCAGCAGAGACCGGCGCTCTTTTCCGCTGCGCTGTGTCTGTCGCAGTGCCCCAGAGCCTGTCTGCGCCCCGCTCGTCCTCCCCAGGCTGCACTGACGTGGACAGCCTTCCCGTGTGCTCCGTGGTGGCAGGAAAGACGCCCCACAAGCGAGGAGCTGCTTCCCTTCCGTTTTTCTTCTTGCTAGGCGTTGGAGCTGTTTCGAAGGGACAGATTCCTGCTTTCAAAGCAACTAAGATATTTTAAAGTCAGAATGCTAATTGAAACCTCATGGAGAGTGCACCCGGCTCCTTTGCCCTTATTTGTCCAAACTATGATTCCTTCGCCGCAGGCATTTCCCAGCGGCATTCTTGAGCCGGCGCCCAGTGTCACAGTCGCTTATTCATTTACGGAAACTCTTGACCGTTCCTGGATAATTGATTTCAGGGCCCGCCCTCTTTCCAAGCAGCTGAGTTGTCCAAGCATCAGACAGAAGCAGAACGGTTTCTTCCCGGGGCAGCTGGGTGGAAGTGGGGCCATTTCTGTAAAGACTGAGGGCCTCCTTGTCTTCTCAGTTCCCGTGAAAGGAGTTTTCCTACAAGTTTCTTACTTGTTTTTTGTCGTCTGGTCCTGCCTCACTTACTTAGGGATGTCATGAACCTCTCTGAGCCTCTGTTTTGATCTGTGGAAAACTGAGGGGCATGGGCCTCCCTCAGAAAGAACTGTTGGGAAGATAATATGGTCTTTCCCTACCTGTCGATTCACTGGAAGAGAAGCACTGGACCCAGGGTGGGTTAGAGGCTGCAGGCTAGTGGCTGCGGACCCCATGCAGCCTGCAGATATGTTTTGGTTGCCCTATGGTGGGTTAATGACTGGTTTTTAAAGAAATTAGTTTACCATTCTTTAAAAATCGGGAGATTTCACAGAGAAATCCGCCTTTCTGGCTTTGCTTGGAACACCAGAGGCTCACGCAGCCCTGGGCCCACATTCCTGCCTGGCCAGTCTCGCCTGGAGCAGGAAGACCCCACCAACAGGGGGTGGGGCACTGCCCTCTGGACAGCCTGGGGTCTCTGCACCCGGCCCACCTGCACTCATTTGTCCTGCTTGCTCAAGGCCCCTGTGGCATCTGGGCTGCATGACAGATACTGAGTCCGTACCTTGTGTCTCATGCAGAAAGCAGCAGTGGATGATGGCCAGCAGTCACTGTCATGGTGATGTGACTGACCGCGCCTGTGAAGGCCTCTTCCTCAACACCAGGGTTCCACTCCAGGCTGCACGTTTGCGTTGTGTTTGCCCCGAGTGGAGATTATTCTTCCCGCTATACTTGGGAACCCGTCGCAGTGTGGAAGTACCAAGTGGAAGGCTCTGGAGGGAGGAGACCAGACCTTTAACCGAAGGCCCAGGAACCATGGCCTGAGGAGTAGCTGCCTGCGGGAGCATGGAAATGGCCTTGTCATCAAGTGCCCTGGTGCTTGTTGCAGAGTACCAGCTCGTGCACCAAAACCACGAGGGCACGCTTGGCTGGGCTGGATTTGGGGGACAGTGGGGGTAGAGGAGGTGAGCAGGCTTGTGACTCTGGGCATGCAAAAGGTGCCTTTGCTGCTCTTGGCTTTTGTTGGCCTCTGCCACCAATGCAGGGCCTGGGGGTGTGCGGGAGACTCAGGGCAGGGCTCAGTGGTGGTAGGGTGGAAACGTGGCCCTTCTCCCACGCTGTGAGCAAAGGGAGTGGGAAAGCGGGGTGTAAAATTACTGATTCCTCTTTAAACCTCCTAACCGCCCTGGGAGTGGGTGCGGTCTCCCTGTGATGTGTGGCGGGAGACCCGGGAAGCCCCCTGCCTGGGCCGCCCTGCTGCTCGGGGAGGCTGGGTCTTCCCCGGCTGTCTGGCCACTTTCTTGTGTTTCATGTTTTCTGTGGGGACATACTTGGTCTTTGTTCCATTCCTGCCTCCCTTTTGCTCCCATCTTCTCTTCCCAGCTCCAGTCCTGTTTCTTCCTCTAAATGCTATTCCCAGGGACGTTTGCATTTCAGTAGAGGAATTTTGAAACCCTGTGGGATCTCTAGTGGAGGAATAGGCCATGCTGAGACTGGAGAGGACTGGAGAAGCTGAAGAGGCGCCTTTCTGGCCCCCACCCCCAAGAATTTTCCACCGTGCCTGGTTCTCAATAGCAGCTGAGATGTTTTTCTGTATTTAGTAAAAGTAAGGGCCATCTGCCCATGGTAGACCAAACTTCTTGAGGGCAGGGTCTGTCTCCATTTTCTCTCTGATTGCTGTCATTAGCCCATAAGTGCTTGTTTGGGGAGTTATGGGAACTTCCCATCTATAGCTGGCGATGCTAGTGAGTGTCTGGAGGTCAGGTCACCCTTGGGAGCCAGAGGTCGCAGTCTGCGGGAGTGAGCCTCTGCTTCCTTAGAGATGGCTTTATTTGGGAGTGTGAAAAAAGTGTTGTAGAAAGAGGGAGTAGATATTTTTCCCCCAGGAGCCTTTCCCCTATTGTTGGGGTGTGGTTATTTGGACCCATTTTCTCCAGATGTGGTGCACTAGGCCCCTCTTGGGATATACTTGTCTAAGGGGTTTCTGAGGGTACTTTAGAAAGATGCTCTTAGGCCTCAGGGGCCCTAGCGCCCAAAAGAGCTTCAGACCAGAGTCCAGAGTGTGGTTGTCTCCAGCCAGGAGCGCCTGGAGGCTGTGGCCCTGCTGCCCTGGCAGGGCTTGGTCAGCCCTTTGCTGGTAGCTAGTCAGGTGGGGCCGCAACCCTCTCTGGTCCTGCTTTCCCCTGGGAGGTGGAAGGAGTCAAGAGACACCTCAGTTCTCCTCAGTGCCTTCCAAGAGAGGAATGCACTCCTAACCAGCTCCTCCCTTCCCCTTCCTTCCACACAGGCTGGATCCTCATTGACCGATGTGGGAAGCACTTTGGTACGATACTTAACTACCTTCGTGATGGGGCGGTCCCCTTGCCTGAGAGCCGCCGGGAGATCGAGGAGCTGCTGGCAGAAGCCAAGTACTACCTGGTCCAGGGCCTGGTGGAAGAGTGCCAGGCAGCCCTACAAGTAGGCATCATTCTTTCCTCCGTAAGGGTGGGGAGGCACAGACCCACCTGCCTTCCTCATCTTCCCCCTCTGCAAAATGGGAGCAGTTCCTACCTCACTGAGATGCTGGGAGAGTTAATGAGTTAACCCTGGAGCCTCTCCCCTTTGGTCAGAGTGACCTCTGAGAGGCTTCCCTCTAAGGCTTAGGCCACCTAATTACTCTCTGGAGTATTTTAGTCCCCATGGTGTTGGGTCGTATGTACCTTGCAACCGTCAGTACTGAGCCATGGGGTGTATGACTTGATCAGTTTTCTGGACCCATCTTGGGACTTGTTCTCACCGCACAGGTCATTGTTGAGAGCCCAGCACAATCTCTACAGACAGATACCCCTCACTCCTCAGCTGGACCTGGGGCAGGACCACTGGGGTCAAGTCGAGTGCTAGTAAAATCCCTACAAAACCAAAACACTTCTAGACGGAGCATCCATTTATTCCAAGTGGAGTTCGGACATGGCAGAGAGTCAGAAGAGTGTCTTCAGGTGGCCATAGGAATCGCATTTTGTGTCTATGAGGCTCTTGTTTGTGCCTCGTCCGAGCCACATCTGTCTGGCTCTCTCCTGGAGCAGTACCCGTGATGCCCAGCTCCTTGAGGACAGTTATTTCCACCCACCACCTCTGCCTTGAGAGTGTGGACTCGCTGTAAATCTAACTGGATGTTGTAGCCTTGCCTTGATTATTTTTATTCCATTTTTTTGTTTATTAAAGCACTGCGTGTACATCATTTAAGAAGTCACGTGGTGTTGCAAGGTTGATGTCAGTAACAGCGCTATATGCCCCCCACCCACCCCCACCCCTGAGGCAGCTTCTTTTAATTCTTTCAGCAATTCTCTTTGCTTTCATATTTCTTGTGTTGCTATTTATTGACATTTAAGTTTTCAACGTTATCTACTGGCATTACTATAGAAAATTAAAATTTAGCTCATGAACCACCCCCACCCCCAACCACTACTGAACTTACGTACACATATTCCTTCTCCTGTCTCCTAATATGGTTTATCACGGTTTTGGTTAAATCAGTATTCAGAGTTTACATTGTGATGTTTAAATATTGTGCAGAGTTGAGCCACAGGCTATACAATGATTATTTTCTTTCTCTTGTAACTTCTCAGTTTGCCAGAGTTAGTGATTGCTTCCTTGTTTTGTTTGCTTGGTTTTCTAAGAACATATCCCTAATTCAGCCCTAAGTTCTCAGAACGGTCAGTCTCCTGTTGGTATGCTCAGACCCATAGAGAATCTGTTTCATCTTTGTCTTGGCAGGGAGACGTGCCCCCTGGGTTCCCTTTCTGTGGTTTCTCTTAGTCTGAGTTCAACGTTAGGACTGACCTCTTCCTAGTTCCTGTCTCTTTTATCTTTCTGTTCTACTTTCTCGGAGGGTTTTTTCAGTTTTGTCTTTTCAACTCTTCCCTTGAATTTTTCAGTTCTGCTATCTTATTTCTAATTTCCAAGAGCCTTTTCTTGTCTTCTGAGTGTTCTTTTTTATACAGCATGCTGATCTTGTTTCATAGGATGCCATATCTGCTCTCATCTGTCTGATGATGCTATTGGAAGTTTTCTTTCTGCTCCCTACATCGTCTCTCTCCTTGCCTTACTTTTTCTGTCTGTTTTAGTTTCGGTCTCATGTTTGAGAGGCTTTCCACGTATAATCTGATGATCCTTCGTCTGCTGAAATTTAAGAGCAAGGCGCTGAAGAGCTGATAGTGCGTGGGTGGTCCTGTTGTCCAGTGGGCCTCAGTCGTGATGACTTGTTCAGCAGGAACCCCAATGTCAGAATCTCTAAGCCTTTTTTTAGACAGGCAGTTCCCTGCAGAGAAATCCTCCACTCTCTCGCCTGGTGGGTGTAAGCCTGACTGCCGCCTGCTGAGATCTGAGCAGGGGAAGGGCTGGGCATGGGGGAGGTCACCGTTTAGTGTGTAGACCGGTCACTTAATTTCCTTGTGTTCAGAATAGCAACTCAACTCTGTCCTCTCTTGCACAAACCACTCCAGGAAAGTGAATCTTTCTTCTGCCCGACTGGGGAAGGGGGTCCATCTGGGGGGCTCAGTGGTGCTTCTGCCCACCAGCGAGCAATCCTCCGCTCTTGCCCTGTGCCCAGCCTTCAGAGCTGGTCTCGGCGGAGTCTCTAGGAGTCTTGCCCATCTGCTGACTTGGGTTTCAGCTTTCTCCTTCCCCTTGGTTATCACTGCTGTCATCTGCTTTCCAGCCCTGAATTTTTGACATCTTGTCTGCAGACCTCACTTGCCCTGTTCTTTCTCTCCTTATGGACTTGGGCCTTTATTATTGCTCTGCAGTCTTTGTAGTGGGGTTTTAGGAGCTTTGGATTCAATCACGTTCACCTGCCGCGTTTCGGGTTTACTTTTGAGTGGCTTCCTGGGCTGTGGAAATGTGTCATCATTTTTAGTACTCACTGAGCACCCTGGCATATGACAGCCCTGGCCGGAGAGCAGCCTTCCTGGAGAACCTGACGCTCGGTCCTCCCCTAATTCACTGGAGGAATCCTCCTCTCCCAGGCACGGCTGCCCCATTTCCCCTCACCAGCCTGTCTTTGCCCAGCAGCTTGGCTTAAATTATCCAATGCTGCCAGGCCCCGTAGGCTGAAATGTATTTTGTTCCCGCAGAACAAAGATGCTTACGAGCCTTTCTGCAAAGTTCCTGTCATCACCTCATCCAAGGAAGAACAGAAACTTATAGCGACTTCCAATAAGGTAAGCCAGAGGCTCCCTTGTGGCTTTCTGCTGCTACCAGAAATGATGGGGTTTCTTCTGAATAAGTTCTTCTTCTGAGTAAGTCCTGTGTACTTGCCTGAGCATGGCCTGAGAAGGGGTTAAGAATGGGAACCTACAGGTCATGCTGTGTTCCCCTGGCTATTGGGTCGTGCCATCTCCAGGCCCACTCCAGCCGGCAAGTCCACTTGTCTGCCTCTTCAGCCTGGGGGCAGGGCCCCAGCCCTGTGGGGAGCCAGTGGGTCATCGCACCTGCACTTGAAGTAACTCTCTTCTTCTCTCTTAAAACAACCACAGCCAGCCGTGAAGTTGCTCTACAACAGAAGCAACAACAAATACTCATATACCAGGTAAGCGTCAGCCGGAAAAGACACCTGCACTGTCTGGAGGAGCTGCTCACCCCAGCCGGGCCCAGCTCCGCTCGTTCCCTTCAGATGAGGGTGGCCCTTCTGCACCTCTGGGATGCCCAGATAGATAGATTGACTGCTAGATGGATAGCTAGCTAGCTTTGAGATGTCATTCACACGCACCATAAAATGCCCTTTTAAAGTATACAACTCAGCATACTAAAGGCAGCTAGAGGAGTCTTTTTTTGAGGGTCACTGGTTTTACAGAGTTGTGCAACCATCACTACTTACCTAGTTTTAGAACGTTTTTATCACCCCGAAAAGAAACCTTGTGCCCGTTAGCAGTTACTCCCCATTTCCCTTCAGCTCCTTCCCCCTACCTCTAAGCCCTAGGCAACCACTATTTTCCTTTCTGTTGCTATGGATTTGTCTACTCTGGACATTTCATATACCGTAGTCCCCCCTTATCCACGGAGGGTACGTTCCAAGACCCCTAGTGGATGCCTGAAACTGCAGATAGTCCAGATGCTGTATATGCTAGGTTTTTTCCTGTGCAGCACAGTACGGGTATGCTGGATAAGGGGTGAGTCATGTCCCAGGCGGGACAGAGCAGGGTGATGTGTGATTTTATCACGCTACTCAGAGCAGCACACAATTTAAAACTTATGAGTTGTTTATTTCTGGAATTTTCCATTTAATATTTTTAGACCACAGGTGACTGGGTTACTTAAACTGCAGAAGGTGAAACTGTGGATGAGGGGGACTACTGTAAATGGAATCATATTATGTGGCCTTCTGTGGCTGACTTCTTTCACTCAGCGTAATGTTTTCAAGGTTCATCCATGTTGTGGCACGTGTCAGTACTCCATTCCTTTTTATGGCTGAGTAATATTCCATTGTGTGGATAAGACCACATTGTGTTTATCCATTCATCAGTTGATGGACATTTGAGTTGTTTCTACTTTTTGGCTCTTATGGATAATGCTTCTGTGAACATTGGTTTACATGTTTTGTGCAGACGTATGTTTTCACTTCTCTTGGGTCAATACCTAGGAGTAGAATTGCTGGGTCCCATGGCAACTCTAGGTTTAGTCACTGAAGAGCTGCCAGACTGTTTTCCAAAGTGGCTGCACCATTTTACATTCCCCCAGCAATATGTGCAAGTTTCTAGAATGCCTTATGGCTCTGGGAACATGTGGCTCTCAGTCAGGAACTTGAGGCATGTAGGGGGATTTGATGGGGTTACTCAAGACCCGTAAACTGGCCGAGGATAAAAAGTCCCGCTTGGGCAGTTCCACTCTGCCACTCCTGTGGCGTGGAGCCCCGTGTTGCTGCCCTGGCGCCCTGTGCCCGCAGGCCCAGTGTCTCAGCGTCCGTTTCCGGCTGTTGCAGAGCGCCGCTTTAGCCATGCTGGCTAGGAGCACAGGCCCAGCAGAGAGAGCTACCTTTTGTTTTGGCCTCAGGCCCTTAATTTCCTTCTTTGCACAGCGGGGACTGTACGTGCCTTTCTCTTGGAATTATCGTGAGGTTGAAATGCGATAGTGGAGATAACGGGCCCAGCGAGTGGTGGCAGTTACCACCAGCTGTGGTCACCTTATCAAATGCTCTTTTGCAGCAATTCTGACGACAATATGTTGAAAAACATCGAACTGTTTGATAAGCTGTCTCTGCGCTTCAACGGAAGGGTCCTCTTCATAAAGGATGTCATTGGGGACGAAATCTGCTGCTGGTCCTTTTACGGCCAGGGCCGCAAGATTGCCGAAGTCTGTTGTACCTCCATTGTCTACGCCACTGAGAAGAAACAGACCAAGGTAAGGGCTTCGAACGCATGGTTCTGAGTGGCCAGTCTGAATATGTACTTGTACAACTTCCCTTTCCACTTGAGCAAAATAAACTTGAAGAGGGAAAGGCTCTAAAAATGTTTTCCTTGACTCGTGGTTGCGTAATCAGTGTTAAAATATTCATTATCTTTTGGGCCCTGGAAAGATCCAAATGTATGTCTTAGAGAAACAGAATTGTTTTTCCTTTCTGACACTCTGCAAGTAGAGACAGTCATACTGCACCTAAGTCCCTTTGCCGTAAATGTTGATTCAGACATATCCTTATGCCTGTGTGCACCTCACTGCCAGCGTTCGCTCCTCCTGTCGTCAGGGATCAAACACTGCCTGTATAGTTCCTTGCCCTCCACCACACAGCATCCTTTCCCACCAGCATGGCTCCAGTCTCCTTCTCTCATCAGAGGAATGGCGCTACCTTCAGGGTCTTGGCCTTGGCTTCCTAGTCATGACCTACTACTTATTTGCCATCTGTCTGTCCTCTCACCCACTGATCGGGAGCAGCCCCCAACCCTCACCGGCCTGCGTGGCATCCCTTAGCTCCCAGCCTTGTGGGCTTTCTTCCAAGCACACGACTCCCTGACCGATCTGGACTCTGGACCCATTTTTATATCATCCCCTCCAAACCAAGAGACTTGGCCTCTCCCTTGACTGCTGTCGCTGTGCTGTCCTGCAAAGATAGGCCACACTGCAGGTGCTATTGGTAATCTTGTCCACTATCAGTTGAACTTCACTCCCTTTAAGTGCTCTGCTTGCCTACCCTCCCTGGGCTATGCGACTGGGCTTTCTCTCTCTCTCTTTTTTTTTAAATCATACCATACATTCTGTCATTTCCTTCTCAACCTATTTAAGGGAAATCTCATGAACAGGAACATGCAGTAGGTCTGCCAAGGGCCAATTTTCATGCCTCTGGTCACCTTTCTACAAGCCTGCTCAGGTTATTACTGTCATTGCTGCTCCATCTCCAGGAGCACACAGTTCTGGGGGATTCTGGAGCTGGCCTCAGAAGCAAAAAGCAAATGTGAGAAAAATCACACCACAAAGTAGAAACCAGAGTTGTGGGATTTTTTTCTTAAATATATTTTTTCCTTACTATTCAGAATATATCCTAAAAGATACATATTGTTTCAGGGTAGCCAAGAAGGGAAAAAAACTGAGATCCTTTTTTCCTTCGTAGACATCTGGGGGACCAGAATCGTTTGCTCCTCTTGCTGCATCTGCAGGACACACGCTCTTCTCTCCTGTGAGCTTACTTTTAGGGCTGTAAATTCTACCTGTAACTAGACTTCCCACTTTGTCATGCCTTGATCTTTTTTTTTTCCCCCCATATACATGGGTTACCTCTGCCCTTGGATATTAAAAGGATGATCATCAGATTGATTAAGCTTTAAAATATTGACTTCACATTTCCAGAGCTCAGGAGGAGCAAAGAGACCACGTGGTCTGGTCCCACCCGTTTAGAGATTAGCGGCCGGGTTCCAGAGCGAGCCTGTACTTGTGTTTGTGAGGCTGATTGGTGGTAGGGCCAGGACCCCTCCCCATGGCTCCCTTTGCTCTGCCATCCTGTCCCCAAGGCCTCCTCCTTTATCCAGGGGAAGCATGTGACTTTGGCTTTCCAAGGAGTTGGTGTTGGGGACGGCTACTCCTACAGGAACAGGTTCCTCCTTCATCTCACCCAAACCTCTGGGAGCTTTGCTTTGGAGCCAACACTCGTGTTTTGGTGTCTCAAGTAACTGTACAGATACTCCATTTGGGGTTTTGTTTTACATAATTGCTATCTTACCTTCCTTGGCACAGCATTCTAAGTGCTTTATTATTTCTTTTCATCATTATGTAACTTTTTTGTGGTTAAGTTGGAAAAGGTATGACTTGCTGAAATTAAGCAGATGTTTAATATGTCCATTGTCCATTTGGTTCTTAATTCTGACTCACTGAGGGCTAGGTGATAATTAAGCACAGAATCTGCCCCTCGTTGGTCTGTTTTTGTTCTGTTGCTCAGATTGATCGCTTCTGTTGACCTGTCTTCAAGTTCACAGACTCTGTCCTCTATCATCTCCGTTCTGTTGTTGAGGCCCTTTCAGCAAGTTGGTTTGTGTGTGTGTGTGTGTGTGTGTGTGTGTTGGTTATTGTACTTTTCAGTTCTACAACTTTCCCTTGGTTCTTCTCTCTATCCTCTTTCTCCTTGCTGAGACTTCCTATAATTGCATTTGCTTTAAGAGTGTTCACCCTTACTTGTTGCAACATTTTTATAGCAGCTGCTTTCAGGTCTTTGTCAGATAATTCCAGCATCTTGTGTCATCTTGGCTTTGGCATCCGTTGATTATCTTTTCCCTCAGGAGTTGAGATTTTCCTGGTTCTTGGTACGTGAGAAGTTTTTAATTGTATCCTGGACATTTGGAATGTTGTAGGACTCTAGGGCTTGTTTAAATCCTAAGAAGAATATTGATATTTTTGCTTTAACAGGCAATTGACCCAGCTGGCTTCAGCCCAACCGGCTTTCTGTGGGTGGTAGTTCCGACAATCGAGTTTGCAAAGCCTTCAGATCTGTGCTGTGCTCTGGGCCAGTCTGTGTCCTGGGTAGCGGTCTCGCCCATTGCTCAGTTCTTGAAGTCTCTGCATGCTGCTGAGCGTCAGATCACAACTTGGGGTGAGCCTAGGAGTTCATGCACAGCCTCGAGAAGCTGTTTTCCTACCTCTTAGTCTTCTCGGTATTTTCCGTTTCCCTGGGCTCTCCTTTTTCAGTCATCTGGCCAGAAAGCTGGGACTTTGGTTACCCCGCTCTGCCACATACTTCTTGTGACTTTGCCTGTATCTGGAGCCAAGCGGCATGAAGATAGAGAAAAACAGGAGCAGGGATTCACCCACCCCGTTGAGACCACAGCTCTTGTAATGAGAAGGTTCCCTCCCTCAGCGTTTGGACCCCCACAGGCTCCGGTTGCTGCCTTGGCCCTTGCTGCCGCGAGATTGCTCGGGGGCTGAGGTGCAAGAAAACAGCAAAAGGAAAAAGAAAGAAAAACAGGGAACTTGCCTGACACTGCATGTTGGGGGACTCTAGCTTCCCCTGGGGCATTCTCTGTCCAGGTACCCATTTCAGGCCTACGGGCAGGGTGGAGCTCAGGCTGGGGGATACTGGCGGGGGCGGGGGGAGGGAGCGGAGAACAGTAAGCTCACTGCTGGTTTGGTATTTCTGCAAGGTCTGGTCTTTCCTCCCAGTCTGCCTGCGACTGTTTACGTTTCAGAGTCCTCAGTCAGCTGCTGTGCACACTCTCTCCTGGTTTTGTAGCCTCCGTGGGGAAGTCGGGGCAGGGTGTGCTCACTCCCATTTCTTCCGAACCCCAGAACCCTGCCCTTGAAAGCAGAGTCTCTACTCTGGGAGTCAGGTGCCCGGGACCCCTTGTGCGGCCCTCCTCTCGTTCATGGGGCCTAAGCCCCAAGGCAGCAAGCAGACACTGTGCTTTACCAAGAAGGAGCGATCCTGTCCATTTCAGGAAGGTCCTCAGCTGGTCCCTGTTCAAAAGTATACTGCTTTAAAGGCTGCTTTGCGGTGTGGATGGCTCGTGTGCAAGCTTTGTTTGTTATGTTAGTAGCAGCATGCCGGAAATGACGTTAAACATCCATCAGTGTGAACTGGTTAATTGCATTGTCACATTCTTTATAATTCCTTGATGGGGAATGATCTCCAAGTTAAGTTTTGGAAAAGAGGAAAGTGCAGAAGAGTTTGTGTGTTGGGCCACCTTTTCTGTTTTACAGAATGTGAGTATATATGTATATAGTGTGTGAATATATATATTTATATGTGTAAATATATATATTTATCCCTCAGAGAGGGCAAGATGATGAGAAGCATTGCCTTCAGGAAGGGACACTTACTTCACTGTATCACTTTTGTCTCTTGCGAATTTAGCACCTTGTGTAAGTGTTGCTTATTGAAAATAACAACTACTGTAAAAATAATAATGACAGTTTTATTGGGCCTGATTTAGCGGGATGGCCCTGCTCGGAAGTACTGGGTGGCGGCAGAGGTTGTGGAGTGTGTGTGTGATGCTAACTTATCTGCCCTGTATTTTGTGGGGACACAGGTGGAATTCCCTGAAGCCCGGATTTATGAGGAGACCCTGAATATTTTGCTGTATGAGGCCCAGGATGGCCGGGGACCTGACAATGCCCTCCTGGAGGCCACAGGTGGGGCGGCTGGTCGCTCCCACCACCTGGACGAGGATGAGGAGCGGGAACGGGAGCGGATCGAGCGCGTGCGGCGGATCCACATCAAGCGCCCAGATGACCGGGCCCACCTCCACCAGTGAGCAGGCAAGCGGAGCCAAGCCGCTGGCCCTCCCTCCCCCTCCCCGCTCCACACTCAGATCCTGTCCCGGCTCCTGGGCCCCTCCACTTCCCCCGGAGTCTGGAGATACTTTTCTAACAAACCAGATGATTGTTTTGATGTTTCTCAACAAGGTGATGGATTGTCTTGGCCCAGGTGAATGCACCCCTGTTGTTGAACACGTCCAAGGTCGCTACTTTCCGTGAGAAGCCGAGAAGCCTTGGAGCCAGGCTCTCCTGGTTCTCAGAGGAAAAGTATGAATGGGTGTGAAGTGTACGTGAGAACTTTTATTTCAGTATTTATTTTTGTGGGTGTTGACTACCTATTTGAGCTTCTTGGGTGGCGTGCCCTCCAGGGTTTAGTTTGACAGCTCCAAGAGGGATCCCGCAGTTGGTGGCCACCAGAGGTGTGTGTGAGCTCCCTGTTTCCTAGCCCTCCCGCCCAGCACACTGGCTCCCAGTTCCTGTGCGCCAGACGGGGCCCAAGCCCCACAGCTTTGCTCGCAGTGCCTTCTGCCACAGGATTTCGCACCCATAGCTTCTTAGTAAATTGCAGCTTGTAGCAGTGGAGATGGGGCCTCATGAGCTTCGTGCCTCTAAGTTGTTCCTAATGTAGCTCCAGATGCCCAGCTCTGTTTAAGGGGCAGGCCTGTTGCCACCTTGCGTGGGCCTGTGGTCTGGTGTTTGTTGGGACCCCGCATCTCGGGCTCAGAGAAGAGCTGTCTCCGGCAGCCAGTGCTCTGCTCTGTTCTGGGCCCCTTCTACTTGCTCTCCTTGCTGAGCCACTCCATTCCAGGAAGGCCATGTGGCCTGGTAACAGGCAAACTGCTGCTCCGTGATCCATTCCTTCCTCCTCGGCCTTCTTCCCTGTTAAGCTAGACTTGCTGCCACAAGCGGATGCCCTACCTTTTGCTCAGAAATTAAATGTGGCCCCAGGTTCTCTGTCCTCTGAGCCTGGTGTCCACTCACACCAGCAGCCCCAGGGCAGCTCACCCGTCTCAGGACAGCCATCACCTGGGAGCTCCCCTTCAAGTCTTTGCCTCTGAGTTTTACACGGTAGGGAGTGGCCACCAGTGCACAGGTCCTCTTGGGCCCAGTTAGTGTCCACGTTCATGTGTGTTAAGGGGATGTGTGTGACTGTTGATGGGGATGTGTGCTTGTGGGCACAGGCGGCCCACGCCGGAGCCCGGCTGTCTGCCTGGCGCTTGTGTCCGATGGATGTCTCGGTTACTACCTCCCTGTCTCCTCTGCACCCAGAAGGGACAGAAGTGAGTTGTGACTGATAATGGTGGTTGAGACTAGACTAGGTAGAGTAGTTCAAGGAGATGCGGATGTGTAGAAGGGAATGGATGGGTTTTGTCTGCTTTTCAAGGGAAACGTTACCGTCTTATACCAAAGGTATTCACGTGGGCAGCCTTTGACACAGTGTATTCCAAAAAACGAGTTTATATTTTGAAATGGTTTTTACAGCTTGGACTTTGTACGTACTGCCCTACTTGTGACAGTGTCTGCCTTTCTTTTGTATCCAGCAGCAAAGCCCACAATAAAACGTTAAAACAATCATGGCGGAACCTAAAAATCATGTATCGGGTAGCTGCTTTTTAAACCGTGTGCGGGAAACTTTCATGTCAGGCCATTTGGCTTTCGTTAAGTGCTGAGAAAGGAGGGGCTTAAAAATAACGTCTCGTAAATATTTTATACTGTTTAAGTTGTAAACACCAACCCTGCCGTTTGGGTTGAACTTTTTTAGAAAGTTAAAGTGAATGTCAGTTCTGATGTTTTCTGTAGGAATGGAAAAGCCATCATATAAATACTGTTTTTTAAATGTGTATGTGAAAAGTAAGTTTGTAGAATGATTTGTTTGGGCTCCTACACCTTATTACCTAATGTTTCTGGCAGTTTGTTTACTTTCACTTTTCCTCCGACTTTGCATTTGTAGTTTTGAATCTTTGCTCCCCTGGGCTGTGAGCAGATTCATAAGACATTCCCCAGTGAATGCAGCGACTGTTAGCTGCATCTAGCCGTGAGCTGACAGAGTGGTGGCTGGGCCAAGCTCTGTTATCCAGGATAGTCTACAAAGAACTGATTTTTCTTATGCTAGCACTAAGGGCAAACAAAAGTCAATATTTATATTTAAGAACCATGCAAGTAAAACACTGGTGTAAGATTTGGTAAAGAGTTCAGTTTATTACATCGGAATAGCTTACAGTTTTTTAAAAAGTGGATCAGCGTTTGGTCCCTTGTAATTGAGTTCAGTATTTTTCAAATTCGCCCTCTGATTGTGGTGACTGGGGGCTGGTACCCGAGGCAGTTCCTGGCACAGCCTCTTCCGGGGCCTCGTGCAGTGGATTAGGGGGTTAATCGCTATGCAGGCACCCCCGCCCTCAATTAGGAGTGTTCACCTGTACCTTACAGCAGCTGTTCAGACCTAAGTGTGACCGACACTCAGCCCTTCCTCCAGAGTGTGTGCTATCTTTAGGGCTCCACCCGAGTCACTGTAACACATCTCTGCATCACTAACCTTTCCATCTCTCTGTGCTATGAAAAAAATGCTATAAATTTTAGAAGTAGTCGCTGTATGTTGTACAAGCGTTTGTGGACATATGTAAAATAAAAGTTACATAATCCCATTTAAATCTGTTTTCTGGATCTTTTCAGAAACGCCCAGCACAATCGAGCCCCTGAACTGAGTTGCAGTTTACAGCAAAGAGAACAAGGCAGAGATCCTACATTCCACTTTATCACCTTAAAGTTGCTCAGGGCGGAAGAGAGGAGTCATTTCTCGGTAGTGTTTGAACTTGAACCCCAAAAGGAAGTCTTGGGCGGGAATGCCGCCTGGGCTTGTGAACAAGCAGAATGGGTCGGCTGGTGTTGCCACCGATTTACTATTGGGGAGGTGGGGCAGATAGATCTTACCATCTGGACTGAAGAGCCTTTCAGAAATGCTAAGGAATTGGATGTGTTTCTAAGTTCCATTTATTTAGCACAAAATTCAAATTTTGCAGCTTTATGAAATTTCGTGTACTCACTCTCAGACCATACATAATACTTCACTGTGGCTCGGGGCCAGCTTGATAAGGGTGGAGAGCCTGTTGCCCACCCTGTGATGACATGTTCAAGCACCCATCGAGTGGAGGTCCTTTGGGGAAGTTTAAAACCACTCCCTTAAGTGACTTGAGGTTGGCTCCCTGAGGAGGACATTTTGATTGAGTGCCACAGGGCACCTGGGAAGCTGGGGTCGGGCTTTGGCATAGATGCCGCTCCGCTTCTTCCCGTGTGACCCTGCTCCTAGAGCTGCTGTAACCTTTCCTTGAAGGAGTAGCTAACTGGATCACATTCCCGCTTCCTGGGTGCTTTCCTCAGCCGGAGAAGAAATGGTGATGGGAGAGGTCAGTGTCATCCTCTATCAGGACGGCATGCGGACCGACACCTGGGGGAGAGTCCACGCTTAGGCTTAGAGGCGTGTCTCATGTCGCCTCACTTGTGAGGATGCAGCGGTCACCCCACTGTCAGCATCATGGAGGTGGGTGTGAACGAGCTGCGAGAAGCCAACCCACCTCCCACACCATCTCCTGCCCCACCCCCCACAAGACAAGCTGCATCGAGAAACAGGCTCACTGAGGCCTGTTAGCATCTTCAGCCCAAGCTGGTCAGGCAGGAAGATAGCCTGTGTGATTCCAAAAGAGAGAGACACATAGGGGTGTAAAGTTTTTAAGACAACACGTAAACTGAAAGATCACCTTATAGTTTACAATCAGAGTAATGCTTAAATATTTTAACTTGTCTCTGAAGGAGGTAATTGTGTGTAGGGACAATTATGTTATACCAGACATCTGTGTACTACCTACATCCACAAAGCAATTTCGTAGTTAAATGTATATAAATTTAAATGTGTCCGAGACATTCCATGTTGATAGACTATTTTCTAATTAGTTTGTTATCAAGTAATGAATACTCGATATATATACAAAATACGTGTTAAAGATTCAGCCCTTGGCTTTTAGTATGTCATTTCCCAGCAAAAGCAGATCTAGACAAGCTCTGTGTCCTACTTGCCAGGGAGGGCAGATCCCGAGCACTCAGGCTCCACTTCTTCGTAAGACACAGTGGTCCCCAAGCCTCTCTGCTCCTTAGACCTGCGATGGCTTACTTTCCAAGCCCGCGGCCCCAGCCCAGCCGATCACACCACAGTCTGGGAGTGAGACACCAGACGTATTTTTTGAAGCTCGCCTGGAGATTCCAAGCTGGAGACGAGCTTGAGAACCAGTGACAGAAGGCATAAGGCCTTCGCCGTCCAGTGAGAAGTTGGGCTTCAACATTTAAAGCTGAGAAGTATTTAATGACACTGACGATGAGGTACGGTAGGGAAACTTGGCTTTTTCCCTTTCCTCAGTGTTCGAATCTAAGCCTCCACTATCCATTCTTCCCCGTATTTTAGATGGAGAATCAGGAATAGAGGGGGACAGGAACTAGCTTCTGATTCCATGATTCCAGTCAATCAAGAGAAAGACTAAAATGGGTAGAATTTTAATCTATATTCTCATCTACAACTGCTTACCTCGGTCCCCAAACCCAGCCACTCACCACTGTTAACTGTCCATTTTTATCTTTATAGATTTGTTCTTCTGGTCCAGTGTCGAAAACTATTGTACCTTCTTTTCCAGGACTGATATAAAACTGTAAACTTAAAAGTAGACAAAATGGTGAATTACTGACAAATTCTTTTCCTCCCTCAGCCTTTCATCTGCAAAAGAAATTCACTTATGAAGCTTTACTAGTTTCAAGATTGAATTCCTTTTTTTTTTTTTTTTGGTGAGGAAGTTTGGCCCTGACCTAACATCCCTTGCCAATTTTCCTCTTTTTGCTTGAGGAAGATTGTCCCTGAGCTAACATTTGTGCCAGTCTTCCTCTGTTTTGTATGTAGGACTCCACCACACCATGGCTTGATCTGTGGTATGTGGTGTCCAACCCAGCGAACCCCAGGCCACTGAAATGGAGCATGTGAACTTAACCACTATGCCACTGGGCTGGCCCCTGAATTCCTATGTTAATACAGAGTTTTATGGTATATTTGAGTAATCAAAAGGAGAAAAACCATTTCCACACCTGGGAAACTTACCACGTGTTTTCATAATTATTCTCTCATCAATTTGGTACATTAGTTCTTCAAGGGGCCGATTGGAAGTCTGAAGAACTAGCTATACATCTTGCTGTGGAAACTCTTATAGGGAGCTAGGTATTCTCTCAGGTACAGCACGACAGAAACAACACTTACCAAAGTCCAGTTGTGCATCACTTAACAACAGGGATATGTTCTGAGAAAGGCCTGTGTAGTTGCTTTCATCGTTGTGTGACATCACAGAGTGGACTTGCACAAAACTGGATGGTACAGCCTAACGCACACCTAGGCTGTGTGGCACTAATCTTATGGGACCACGGTCTTATAAGGGGTCCATCATTGACTGAAATGTCGTTACGTGGCGTATGACCGTACCCAGCTCTTTCTCTGTCTTCCACATATGATTGTGCTCATCAGGTTATAAAAACTCGAGACCTAATAGCAGTAGTAGAAGTCGAAGGGCAATAAAACAGTACTGCCTGGGAGCATCCTGCTTTCACAGGGGTCCTGGAGCACCGTGCTGTGCCTCATTCAGTCTGAAAATGAGACTCCAGCGCGGCCCTCAGGAACCGCACACCATCCCCGACCAGCCACGTGACTTTGAGGGCGTTGGTTAGCCACGTTGTGCCCATGAAATGGAAAAGGTGGCACCCGCCTCAGAGCTGTTGAGAGAACTGAGTAAGAGGACTCCACATGCCTGGTATGTTTCTTTTGCGTCCTCAAGAAATTTTAGCACTTCCCCTAATCGATTGGTAAGCAGCCTGCAAAGCGGAGGCCCACTGTGCTCAACCAACTCTCCCAGACAGCAGGCTTCAGCAGCCAAGGTGTGGCTGTCACCTGCTCTGGCCCAGAGGGCCACCTCTCACTTGGTGACAGCTTCCCTCAGGAACATGCACACCTTTAAAAACTGAAAGCCAAGACTGCTATTCCCTGAGGTCAAGGAGTGATCACTGACTTCATTTCCCCCAAACCCCAAGTCATAGGGGCGAGGAGGCAGGGAAGCTATCAGGGAGAGCAAGGCTGCCCCACTAGAAGCTTCTTCCCCATCCCTGCTGGTAGGCACTGCTTGTGTGGGGGGAGGAGGCAGACAGAAGTGAAACGATTAGCATTTGCGTCTTCCTTGATCCATTAATAAAAATTTAAAACTGAATTTCCTTCCTGAGCTAAAGATGAAACCACCTACCTTCCTTGAACAATGTCTACCAGGTTCTCCTTCTTCGCCAGCACGACGAGTTTTGTAACCGCTTCAAACACGTGTTCACACTGCAAGATGGCATCCCCCTGAGGGGGAGAGGACGTGCGGTTTCAGGAGCGGCATTTAAAAGGAAAAACTCCAATACTGAGGTTTCACAGTGGGCAACCGAACATTTGGGCAGTGTATCCTTTCCCTCCGTTACAGACCGTGGCCGTCATTTACCTTTTGCTTGTTGTCCTCTGGTGAAACATGCATGACTAAGATTCCGTCGCTCAGATTGCTAGTAGAGACACCTGAAGACAGACCCAAAGTTAGGGGCCAGGAGCTGGACAACCTGACATTAATTCAGGAAGACACGAGGCGTGCCCCGGGGCTCCCTTGCCCACCCTTTTTCCCTCCTCGCTGGGCCCAGTAGGATGAAGGGCATATTCCAGAAATCAGGATGCTGTGGGGCTGCGAAGGTCTGTGCTCTCAATAAAAAACACGTCATTGAAGAAGGCGACTGTTGTCCAACCTGGATACTTGAGTGAAGGGGCTACCCTGGTATTTATGCCAGAATAAGGGGCACAGGGGGGCCCGGGCAGCCCAGGGCTTCTGTCTCCCAACGGAGGGCTGCTTCAGTCCTAGTGTGCCCAGGAGCTGAGTCAGCCCGGTGGATCGTCTCAAGATTACCTGCCTCTTACCTTTGAGTGCTGCGTACTCTATCTTCTGCTTGATTTTGGCAAGTTCCACCATGTACGCTGCTCTATGAGTAAGAATGAGTTGCCGCTGCCGCGCCTTGAAGCCTTTCCTGTCATATTTAATGACCGGGATACCATACTGCAAAGAGGGTACCGTCACTACGAGGGGAAGCTTACTTCATGGAGGAGGGGGCGGAGTGCCCAGTTGTCACTCAGACCCTGGTGAAGTCCCTTTGGGCACTCAGAGGTGAATAAATGAGTTTTTTCCTCCCCACTGGCTGTGCAGGATAGATTTTGATTCCCAGCTCTGCCTGTAACATTGCCTTTCTGGGGAATTCTAGGCTCTGGCCACGTGCCTCACGGGGCTGCTCTGAGAAGCCAACCGAGATGAAAATGCTCAAAGGGCATTAAAGCCCTCACAGCCAGAGGGTAACCCAATCCAGTCCCACACACTTCTGTTCTCCAGGGAACCAGAAGGGACAGAGCCGCCCCAGACACAGGCTCACCAGCTGCTACAGGCCAGGTGGCAGCCTCCACAGTTCACACCTTGAACTCCTTCGTCCTCTCTGTAACCCCGTTATCCCTGTTCTCAGAAGGACAGAGGCACCGAGAGCTTAAGTAACGTGCTGGGGAGCTCGCAGCTACTAAGTTACGCAGCCCACGTCAGCACCCTGCTATACGGCTTCTCGCTAACGGGATGCTGCGTGATTAAGTCACGCTGCGTTTCATAGGAAACCGAACACAGCTCCTAGTGTGACAGACAAGGACCGTAAGCACAAGCAACAGGTTCTAATAGTCACGAGGTCCCCATAATCTTACTTAATACCCAGAGCATCACAGTCGAGAGCCTGAACCACCCACATGCACGCCTGCATTTAAACAGCGCTTCCAGACGTGCCGCACGTACAAAACAGACCCTGTTCTCACTTCCGGAGGGAATCCTGCCTGAGGCAAGGACACGTTCGCTTACCTGGATTTTCTCATGGCTGATGAGTTGAAGCACCTTGGGATTAATGTCTCCTTCGTCTAGGGAAGGAACCAGAATTCGGTGAGTCATCACCAAATTCCACCTGTGCAAAAGCCACTGGCACCTGCTGGTTTTCTGTCCCTCTGTGACCAAGATCTCAACCGGGGAATAGCTGTCAGGAAATGCTACGGAGTCGAGCAAATTCCTTTGATTTTTTTTTTAAAAATAGGAAAAGTAAGTACATAGATGGAAAAATGTACTTACCTATCCGACTGTTGGCAAAGGGTTGATTTAAGCTTTCTGCATAGCCTTCTTTCTTTCCCCTGAATATTTCACTTGTAACCACCTTTTGCCGCATCTGGTAATATATAATGTAGATACGAAAACGGGAGCCGTGGGGCTCTTTGGGACAGAGGAGCTTTAGGTCCACGGTATCGCTTACTTTCCTGGATAAGCTCTAGGAGGCCTGTCATACTTCCACGTGGACGTCAGAACATATTTCCTGGCTTTGGCCAAAAATATCCTAAAAATTATACTGTCAGACACTGAGGTGGACACTTAAATGCTTATCTCTACTTGCATGGGCCTTCCGGAAGTAGAATTTTCAGAATTTCAGAGAGCAGTTTCTTTCTGCTAGCTCAGAGACCAGACTACAGCCTGTGGGCCGACTCCTGCCTGCTGCCTAGTTCCGTGGTTTTACCGGAACACAGCCTGCCACTCACTCACACGTTGTCTCCGGCTGCTTTCTCGCTACAACGGCAGAGCTGAGTAATTGCAACAAAGATGGTATGGACCGCAAAGCCTGAAATATTTATTATCTAGCCCTTTACGGAAGAAGTTTGCTGTCGTGCCGATGAGCATAAACCAAACCAGACCTCCAGCACAGAAGGGGTCCTGCATCTGCAGGGTAGGGGCCACCTGGATTGTGTTCCCATGGTAACCACAGGGACGATGCTGATTGTAACAGCTGGCATTTCACGAGGGCTCTGTGCCCAGTGGTCTATCTGTGTTTAATCCTCAAGACATGTACGAGGCATGGGCCTAGTGGGACCCTTGGCTTACAGGGGGAATGGTGAGTGAGGACTACTGATGCTAGTCAGCCAGCTGTAGGGCGGCACCCACCCTCCACCCTCCCGCCACCCACACGCGCACCACGTCCCTACCAGCGCTTTCCTCTCGGCTGTGATTCCGCGGCAGTACTTGCGGACCAGGTTCCTCATGCACATTTTCCTGAGCAGATCCGACGCCTGTGTGGAGAACACACTTCTTTTCCACCTGCCTCGCTCTCACCCTGTCCTGGGCTGTGGCCATCAAAACAGAAAGCTTTGAAAGCACAGCTGAATTCAACTTGCTTTGAAGTACAGCATTAATATTGTATAGCGAAAGAAAGCAGCTAACCTTCCAGTCCTGTGCTAACTTTTCACTACTGCGAAAGTAAATGGTTCTTAAACTCGAATGTGTTGGAGTCACCTGCGGACCTGGCCAAGCCGAGATTCCTAGAGATGCCCGGTCGGGGCCCAGGAATCTTACACTAGGCCTGACTCTGCGCTCCAGACACAGGGTCCTCAGACCATCTTTGAGAAACGTGTTCTAGGTGATAGTCACTCAGGCCACTGGAAGCTACATCCAGCATAGGAACCATTCAGAAGTGCTTTATGTAAACAGACGTCCATTGGCTTTATAATTCTCGTGAGGATATGACAAATTCAGAGGAGTGGAATTTCTCGTGCAACACTCTTGCAAGGAGATGCCTTGCTAAGGTAGCTCTTTCAGGCCAGGGAGGCAGCAGGAAGAAATAGAAAAGCCCGTCAGTGCCCGAGTCCCTTGCAACACGAGTCCCAGTTTAGTCCTTACATTTTCCAAGATGCCGGGAGGCGTCAGCCAGCTCTTGTCCAAGACACTCTTTGGGACGTGATACCGAAGATTCAAGATGTAATTCTTCCGCACGAACACGATAAACTCCTCATTTTCAGGACAAAGAGGCTTGTTGCGATTGATGAATCCCGCTGTGAACCTAAACAGCAAGTGTTTTGTTAGTTTCCTGGCCCATTTCTTCACTGGGACTTGTGTTCTCTTGTTCGACTCAGGAGGTCAAAATGGTAGCGATTGTTTAGATGGTCCTGTAGGCCAGAAGCCAGTACTGTAGCCCACAGGCCAGATCTGCCCCCAGGATTTGCTCTATTTCACCCACGCTATTTTTTGTTTTGTTTTTAGTATCTTTAATTAGTTGCCAACAACAACTACAAAAAAATTGAGAGATAGTACACAAAAGCCAGATTTCCAGCTTCCCTTGCAAAATCAGTAGATCTGGCAACACGGGCTGAAGTGGAGTAGTGACTGTCCCTCTGAGGTGGACTGATCTTTCCAGTTTGCTGCAGTCCCCACTGTACCTTATTGTCTCATCCCAGCTCATGAGACTCACTCACTTTACCCACCTGGCATCAGGAGGCATTTGACTTTGACTTTTGAACTAGGCTGAGAGAGCCTACAAATGTATTGAGTTGTGATCATCAAATTAGGGAGCTCAGAGGAAAGAGATGGAACTGACCGCATAAGGGTTGATGTCCTGAAGGGAAGATTACCTTTCTGCACAAGACGCAGAAACTCAACCAAGTCTGTGACCACCCTCTGCAGTGGGCAGTGCTTAGGGACCCCTCCTCCCTCCCATACCCGAGAACTTACTTCCTTATAATCTGCACAGCCCACTTCCTCCTTCTGGCCTCCTTTCGAGCCAGGGCTCCCCGCCAGTGGGCTTCAAGTTTGATGGCTGAAAGAGGTCACTGCCGGCATTAGAAGGTGAGCACAATCATATTTAAATACCAAAGGCTTTTTCAGAATTACCCTTCCACTCCACAAACATCTGGATGCTCACCATGCACTCCGCTAGCCCCAGAGATGGAAAGTGGGATGAATGTCGTCAGTTCTTCCCTGGGGGTGCTCAGACGGGCAGCTGAACCAGGGCGACAGAGGAACATAGAGGGTGCCTGGGAAGCTTCGAGCGAAGCCCCGAAATTATGCCAGGGGGTGAGTTTCCCGAGGTCTTTTGAGGGACAAGATTGCCCCTTGTGATGGTACAGATTAGTCTTTCCACTGCATTTGCTGTGTTTCACCCAGTGTTTACTTTTACTTGTCTACATTTAAAAATTGGGATACATAAACAAATTGGGACCCACAAAAATTACATTTCTGGCTTGTTCCCCAATTTTTAAATGCTTTTCAGACTTTTTTCAGTTATTCAGATTTTTTCAGTGCTTTTCTTTTATCCCTCATAGCAGCATTGTTTCTGTTATAAAAACAAACAAACTGGAAACAACCCAAATGTCCATCAACAGAGCGGCTGAATTGTGCTATACTCATATAGCTCAGGGGTTAGCAAACTGCAACCCTTGGGCTGGCCGCATGTTTTTGTAAATTAAGTTTTATTGTCACATGGCTGTGCCCATTCATTTATGTATTTGCCTAAATACATACATGCCTAAATACTTTCATGCTACCAGAGCAGAGTTGAGTAGCTGCAACAGAAACCATATGACCCACAAGTCTAAAATATTTACTATCTGGTCCTTTAAGAAAAGTTGGCTGACCTCTGATATAGTGGAATACTATGCAGCTATGAAAATGAATAACTAAATCTACACCTCAGAGTGCAAAAATGTCACAAGAAATACAAGGAGTATAATTTTATTAAGTTCAAAGCAGGACAGTGTATAAATATATTATTTAGTAATGCATCCATAAATGGTAAGAAAATTAATAAAGGGAAACCGCACTAAAATGGAGTTAGGAGACCAGAAGGGGGAGCTCTCATGCAATACTGTGGATGTCAATTACAGAAAGGACTGTCAATTACAGACCCCAACAGAAGAATCTCCAACAGGAAAGAATCATGAGTTACAGGCGCCAACAGGAAAAGATGTACATTGCAGCTCCTGAAATTGACTACCTTAGCAACTCACCAGTGAGAAAGGTCACTCTTGCTTCCCACCAAAGGACTTTTGTTCTAAACAACCCCTCCCAACTTCCTCCTTTTTTTCTAGAAAATAATGTTCCTCTCCTTTGCTTGCTGGACTTGCCTTTGGCTTTTGCTATAGCTGGCTTGTCCTGAATTGCAATTCCTCTGCTATTCCTGAAGAAACCTATCTTGCTGGTAAAATACCTGGCTATTTTATTTTTATGGTCAACAATGGTAAAACTGTAAAGACAAACAAGGGAACGATAAATGCAAAATTCAGGAGAGTGGTCACTTCTAAGAATTTTGTGTGTGTGTGTGTGTGTGTGTGTGTGTGTGTGTGTGTGGTGTGTCTGTGGGGGGATTTGAGAGGTGACTGGGGGAGAGACAGAGGGGAGGGGCTCATGGCATTAGTAGCCTTTTAAAGAAATTATTCTTTAAACATGCTTATGTTGGATCAAATAAAACAGGTCCGTGGAACAAATATAGGCCCCTATGTTATAATCTCCAGTCAACAGAGTAAATATGAGAAGAGGCCTCAGAACTGGACCCCACAGCCACCAAGGTTTCAAGGACAGGGTTTCAAGGGGAGAGAATGCTCACAGGAGCCTGCGTCTCCAGGAGCCACGTGGCTAAGAGAGAAACTGCAGAGTTCTGGCCCATTTGCACACTGGCAAGTTTCTATTTAATCCTTACCTGCTTGTCTTTTTTTCAGGTATGCTCTCCTTTCTAGGCAGCCTTTGTATGTGGCTTGGATTCTCGCAACTTAAAATAAAACAAAAGTTTGGTGAAACGGCTTTCATTTGTGGTCGTGACCTTGAGAGGGGATGTCAGAAGTGGTCCTGAGGGCATGCAGCGGAGAGCGACAGAGGAAGCCAAGCAGCAGGCAGAAATGAGGTGGCCGGTTACATTAGCCTGGCTGCCAGAAGCTGTCCAGTAGCTTCCTTTCTTCCTTCCCCCAGGGTAAGGAACAGAGCCCGTGGTAAGAGCCCCCATCTAGAGGGTCCACTGGCCCCTGGTTCCCTGCGAGGCATCCTCCCCACACCCAGCCAAGGTCCCACCACAGGCCAAGTTCCTCGAGGGTCCCGTAGACCAGCAGTGTCACATCCCTTGGGAGCTGGTTAGAAATGCTGGCTCAGGCCCCCGCAGCCAGTATGCCCATTAACCAGATCCCCGGTGATTGGTGCCCAATGCTGCAGGGATCAGAAAAAGACCACCCAGCACAGTGGTTAGGAGCCCAGGCCCTGAGGCCAGAGAGACCCATGTTCACACCCCAGCTCTGCTGTTTACTAGCTGTGTGGCCTCCAGCAAGTTACCAACATCTCTGGGACCCAGATTCCCTGAATGTGAAGTGGAGATGATAACATCACTCCATAGGTTTGTTCTGAGAATACAAGGAGATCACGAGTGCGAAGGATTTATCATGCACCTGGCGCACAGCGAGCGCTCAGATTACTCAAGCAGAGTCCTTCTCCACAGACCAGTTTAGATTTCAAGGCCCAGCCCCTCTCCCCCAGGAGTTTCCATTTTTTATTTTTCTCATCCCCCTCGCCCCCCCTATCTAACTTTCGTCATTTGCCATTCACAACAAACCCCCTGGCTGTATAGGCTTTGAAGCCGTACCTTCCAACATCAGATACTTAAACAAATGAAAATTTTTAACTTTTCATTTAAGCGGGATGGACTCTCGAGGATTTAGGTCCTCGTGTGGCACATGAAGGTTGGCTCCAGACTGGAACTGAGGCAGCCCCACAGCATTCCAGGTTCCATGTGCATCCATGACTGCCCTCCAGGCACTCATCAAGGCATCAGTTCACGTGTGTCTTATCATAATCCCATACCTTGTTCCTGGTTTCCAAAGGGAATGCTTCTAACATTACATCAATCACCCATGTTTAAGATGTACCCCAAGCTAAGCTTGTTCATTTTACATTCTATTGAAATCAGGGAAGAAAAAGAAAAATCATACCTAATTGATGTTTACTAAATTCGAAGGCATCTTCAGTAGCAAACAGAGTTCTGGGGAAACGAATGAATATTTTGGTTCTAGAAGGGGAAAAAAAAAGTTTTCATTATTAATTGGTCAGTTACCATCTCTATTGAGTTGAATAATGTCCCCCAAATTCATGTCCACTCAGATTCTCAGAATGTGATTTTACTTGGAAATAGGGTCTTTGCACACGTACTCAAGGTAGGGATTGAGATGGAATCGTATGGAATTAGGGTGGACCCTAAATCAAATGAGCATGTCCTTATAAGAGACAGAAAAGGACACAGAGAGAGAGGGACAGGGAAGGCCGTGTGAAGACAGAGGCAGAGGCTGGAGTGATGCGGCCACAAGCCAAAGGACGCCAGGGGCCACTGGAAGCCGGACGAGGCAGGAAGGATCCTCCCACAGAGCCTTCTGAGGGAGCGTGGCCCTGCCGACACCTTGATTTTGGACTTCTAGCCCCCAGACCTGTGACAGCATCGATTTCTGTTGTTTTGCGCGCAGCCAGTCTGTGGTAATGTGTTAGGCAGAGCTGGGAGACTAATACTCCATCCTAAGCCAGAGTCACTTCCCTAGGCTTTAAAACATGATGACAAAGAACACGAGTCTAAGTTTAAAAGAAGATCCCAGCAACCGGAAGAGAGAAATTATAAATATCCATCTCATATTGTCTGCTCCATTCACCCCCTTACCCTTTGAGGGAGACTTCCCAGGGCAGCCACTGGGGGCAGCAGTGCGTCCTGCCACGCGATCCCGCTTCCACATCCCAGGTTCCCGAGTCAGGCACAGATGCCACCTCTGAGCTCCCTGGTCGCCTCCCTCAGGATGTGCTGAGCCTGACTCCCCTCAGGGATCTGGCTTGGAAAAGTACCTGATTCTTGGAGCAGGGCCCAGAACAGAAGCGTAAGGATGGAGAGGGGCCAGGGTGGCCACAGAGGGCTGCGTACGAGGGGGAGTTAGGAGCGGGCATAGAGAGCCCATTGATAGATTCAAAGGCAGACAGCCCTGCAGCTGGACTCTCCATGGCCTGGGGATGGAACCTCTACATACTTGGGCACTGATCCTTGCAACCGAATTACCGCTGACCAAAATGACTAATGGAATAGGCTAAAATCTTCCCGGTTCACCCCACTGAGTTCTGCCTCAAAGCTTTCAACGTGTACGGAAGTTCTCTTGCTCACGGACAATGACGACTGTGCAGGATTGATACTCAGAGTTGTAGAGGAGCTTCCACATCACGTATGTCCAAATATCCCCTCTGGGAGGTCCTGCGTACATCTGAACAACGAAAGACCAAGCACACCGAGGCTGGGGGCGTCACTGGTCCACTCCTCATTTTGCAAGCAAAGCGGCTCATCCCGGCCCCCAGCCAGGTGTAGCGCACAGGGCTCCTTTATAACTTAATCTCCTCCGACAGGCAGCAATATTGCCCTTCTAACCATTTAGGGGTCGTGGGAACCTCTGGTTTGTAGCTGCTCGATCAGAAGCACAGTTAACAACTTGGATTGTGACTGGCATCTGAAGTGGCCAGTGAGGGTGGGGCTTGTCTTATGGGACTGAGCCCTTAACCTGTGGGATCTGGTGCTATCTCCAGGTGGGCAGTGTCAGAGTTGAGTTACATGGTAGGACACCCAGCTGGCGTCAGAAGTGTGGAGCATTCTGAGCGTAAGGGAATTCTCGAGAGAAGAGGGGACACAGGAGAATTTTTTCTGTACAGAGATCATTTAAATTGAATGGATGGACATATCGGCTGGTAAATCTATGTAAATTCCTGAAAAATTAACTCCCAGGCTCTAGATGGATACGAATCAACGCCCGGAACTTTTTGATGGCGATTTCCTGGCCACCTACCTCCCTAACTTGTACTCCTCTGGTTTGTAGCCAATGTACTTGATCAACCGCTCGACGCCCTCTGCTGGAGGCCCGTGCCAGTGCGGCCAGGTGTCTGGGCACAAGGACTTGTACCTAGAGAGAGAGGAGAGGAACATCCAGAAAGCCGTGGGACGTTACACTCACGCCCCAGCGGACGGCTTCTCTCCTCTGTTGTACGCCAGCCACTCAGTGTATTGTGGTAGACCCATCACTTCCTAGAATTCAACGATACACATTTGGCGAGAAAGATAAAAAGAGAAACTCAACAGGTGGGAGATTTGGCCTGTCTTTGTAGAACAATGACATCATCAAATGACTCAATTCCATGCCTAGGTATGTATGCAAGAGACACGACAACACGCTCCGTGCAGAAGCTTCTATGTGAATGTTCACAGCGTCATTATTCATAATAGACACAAGGTGGGAACAAACTAAATGTCCATCGATGGACAAATGAATGGATAAACAAATGTGATCCAGCACAGGAGGAAAAGGTACCATGCTTTGCAAGTGACAGGGGTCTCTCAAGAGTAATTTGGGCCCCAACGCTGATTAAGAACCTGATTCCAGCATAAAATGCAACTCCAAATATGCTGTCAGCAGAAAGATAACCATGATATCTATAATGTAACAAAATAAGTGAATGCAGAACTCAGAAGTGCCTGTGGACCACGTCTAGAAGCAATACAACTGGGGCCGTTGGCCTGGAACCACACTGCATGGCTTTGAGCCCAGCTCAGGAGCTGGACAAGTCACTTCGCCTCCTCCCTCGTGTAACATGAGCAATAACAGGCCCCTTGTCGTGGCTTCATCATGGGCTTGAAATGAGGTAATCCATGGGAAGAATTTGGCACGGTCCAAGACCTCAAAAAATGTTGGCTATGGCATTCCTATTATGCTTCTTCCCCTTAATATAATCATTATATGGTTTGCATTATTTTAAAGTCAAATTTTAAACTATTAAAAACGTGTATTTTCCTGGAACTGTACTTTAGGAGCAAGTCCATTAAGGCATTGCAGTGGACTGAATGTGTCCCCCAAATTCATATGTTGAAATCCTCACCCCCAAGGTGATGCTATTAGGGGGTGGGGCCATCAGGAGGTGATCAGGTCATGAGGGTGGAGGCCTCATGATGGGGATTAGTGTCCTTAGAAAAGGGACTCCAGAGAGATCCCTCGCCCTCTTTCCACATGTGGGAATACAAGAAGATAGCAGTCTGCAACCCAGAAGAGGGCTCTCACCAGGACCTGACCACGCTGGCACCCTGACCTCAGACTTCCAGCCTCCAGAACTGTGAGAAAGAAATTTCTGTTGTTTACAAGCCACCCAGTCTGTGGTATTTTGTCACAGCAGCCCAAACGGACAAAAGCAGGCATTAAGTGTCACGTGTTCTTCCCTGATTACCTCCCTCTGTCTAGACACATACGCAAAAGCAGAGATTCATGCCACCCCCCAGGGAACACAGTGCAGCCTCAGGCCCTGTCCAGTCCACTTTCATTCCTAGCACATTTCCTGGAAGCCGCCCAAACTTGGGCTAGACAGACGCAGAGGGAACAGGGAGATGCCTGCAATGCCTGCAGGACTAGTAACCTCTGTCCTTTTCATCTCTGAGTTGCAGTCAAAGCAGTGCCAGGCAGGGTGTGCACATTCGGGCATCTCCAGCCCAGTCCCATGGACCCCTCCTGCCTCTCCCCAAGGCCACCTGCAGCCATGCTGGCCTCCTAGCAGGTCCTCCAGCCTGCCCAGTTCCCACCACCAGGCTTTCCTGCCTGCATTATCGTCCCCCAAATATCCTCACGCCTCCCTGCCTCACTCAGAAGCCCTCCCACCACCTCACCTACGGGAGGAACCGCCACACTTCCCCTTACCCGGGTTCATTTTCCTTCAAAGAATGTATCCCCACCTGACTTCCTATATCTCCTTGTTGTCACTGGGCTCCGCCGCTAGAAAGTAAACTCCATGCGGGCAGGGATGGGGTCTGTCCTGTCCGCCACGGTTACTCCAGCACCTAGGACAGCGCTGGTGCAGAGCAGGCGCTCGCTGGTGTTTATGGAAAGAATAAATGAGGCTCACACAGCAGCAGAGTAGAAAAAAGACAGATGAAATTTTTTTAAAAAGGCAGGATGAGGGAACATCGAGTGCGTGTGTGTTTGGGGGGTGGAGTGGGCAACCATCTTCACCAGAAATCAGATTCAGAAAAAGGGATGTGATAAGCGTGAATGGATGACAAGTGGCTGATGAACAAGAATGGTGTGCAAAGGAGTACATTTAAAAAAATACTGGCAAATAGGCTGGCCGTTCCTCAATTAAACATTGAGTTATCACATGACCCAGTAATCTACTCCCACATATACACCCAAAGAAAGGAAAACCTATGTCCACACAAAAACTTGTACGTGAGTGTTCCTAACAGCAACACTCATAACAGCCCAAAGTGGAAACAACCCAAATGCCTATCATTGATGAATGGATAAATGAAATATGGTCTATCCATACAATGGAATATCGTTCAACCATATAAAGGAATGAAGTACTGACAGATGCTACAACATGGATGAACCTTGAAAACACTATGCTAAGGGAAACAATTCAGTCACAAAAGTCCACTTATTATATGACTCCGTTTGTGTAAAATGTCCAGTATAGGGAAATCTATAGAGACAGAAAGCAGATTAGTGGTTGCTTAGGGCTGGGGTGGGGGTGGCAAGGAGATAGGGGGTTTATAGCTGAAGGGTACAAGGTTTCCTTTTGATGATGAAAATGTTCTAAAGCGGACTGTGCTTGCACATATCTCTGAATACTAAAAACCACTGACACTTTAAGTGGGTGAATCGTATGGTACATGAATTATATCTCAATAGAGCTGTTTAAAAAAGAAAACCATGGCTATGCATTGGCAGTGTGATCCAAAAAGGGTGACAGATGAAAGACAAAAGGAGAGGGGACAAAGAGGAAAGTGGTGTGACAACCAGCCTCCAACACTAGATTTCTTGAAGATCCCACGTTCCTTCATCCCTGTCTTCCAGAGGGGACACCTGTGATGGTGCTTCATGGTTCTAAGGGTTTGAGGATTGGGGATGAAAACGCCTGTCCAAATGTACTTACAGTGTAGACCAAAGCCAGGCAGAGGTGCCCAAGCTAGGGTCCTGGGCCCCTCTATGGGACCTGCAAAGGCCGTATTTGGGGTGGGGGGATTGTCTCTAAGTCTTGCCACTGTTTCTGAAACCCAAAGACAATTATGCCATTTCTCAAAATAAGAACACACAGGTCAATAACATTCCACGTGTGTTTAGGTGAAATTGTATCAACTCAAAAGGTTAATGCTAATCACACTCATCAGAGGTTTACATCAGCTGGTAGACACATCATTAAAATAACAACAGTGAAGGGGCTAGCCCCGTGGCTGAGTGGTTAAGTTCGTGTGCTCCGCTTCGGCGGCCCAGGGTTTCGGGTTTGGATCCTGGGCGCGGACATAGCACTGCTCATCAGGCCATGTTGAGGCAGCGTCCCACATGCCACAACTAGAAGGACCCACCATCTTTAAAAAAATATATAAAAAAATAACAACAGTGAGGAAACAGATTATTACTTAATAGATGCATATAAGTAGATATCAATTATCAAGACACGAGGCTCATGGGAGAAAAGCAAGCACAGTCCTTGGTAGAGACAGATCTGAGATCACTAAATTAGGGGCTGAAAATAAGAGCACAAGAAAACGTTGACATTTCAGAGTGCAGGATCTCGATGTAAGTTGCAAAATGCAAGGAATTAGATAAAAAATGTGAGCTCGTGCACATGATTTTTATAATCTTAAAATTATACTTCAGAAGAAACCTAATATTGGGGCCAGCCCAGTGGCGCAGTGGTTAAGTTCGCACGTTCTGCTTCGGTGGCCCAGGGTTCACTGGTTTGGATCCCGGGTGCAAGTCTATGCACCACTTGCCAAGCCATGCTGTGACAGGCGTCCCACATATAAAGTAGAGGAAGATGGGCACGGATGTTAGCTCAGGGCCAGTCTTCCTCTGTGAAAAGAGGAGGATTGGCGGCAGATGTCAGCACAGGGCTAATCTTCCTCAAAAATAGAGAGAGGGACAAAGAAAGAAAGAAAGAAGAAGCCTAACATTAAGTTGAAATACGAAATGGCCAATATGCAACCATTTTGACTTACAAAAATGACCATTTTATTATGCTTCTCTTGAGAGTGTGAGAATGTGTTGTTATTCCGGCAAGAAATTCACACAAATTAGCATGCAGCCCACCACCAATGAAGCATTGGAGCACAGGCAGTTTGGGTGATGGTAGCAGGGGGAGGGGGGAGTATATCACCAAATCCTTATGAACTTGACAGCAGACAAGTTAACCCCCATGTTATGGATAAGGAAATAGGTTACAGCTAGAAGAGAAAGAATGGGGATTCCAATCCAAGACTGTACACTTCCAACGCCCATCTTCCCACCACTACACCCACTTCTCCTGACAGCCCATGAGGCCAAGGGGATCTGCTCCCAGACTGACCACACTAAACCAGCACCTGGGTCACCATGGAACGTCTTCCCCAGCTTAGTACAGACCCAGCGGAGCGCAGCCCACGTGTGCCCCCTGGTGGCAGGTCTGTCTGTGCACTCAGCCTTGCGCTTCCTGGATTGCAAGTAGTAATGAAGGGCTCAGTGAAATAAAGAGAGGTGTTGGCTTCCTAGTCCCTGAAATGTTAGTGTTCATCACTATCACCGCTCAGCAGTTAAGAACCAAACTGAGTCCCCTGGGGCATGGGCTTTTATTCCTTGCCATATCCAGAGGCTCACAGAGAGCAGGTGCTTGACCTTACTGGCTTCAGATCGACAAAACAAACTTTACCTCTGCAGGAAATGCTCGTATTTCCGCCGGTACGCGAAGCCCGCCCGTCTCACCCGCAGGTGCTCCATCAGCCCCAGGTACTTGACCTGATGCCTTATGAGGAAGTCGTCGAACTGGCCTTCGGAAACACAGAAGGGAGAGCGACAGCAAAGGACCCCGTGGCTCGGTCTCAACCAAGACAGACCAGAGGCTGCACGCGGATGATCTGTGGGCTGGGTCTGGCCACAGACTTGTTTTGTTAGGCTCTACTTGTGTGTCTTTTAATAGGGGGATTTTACGGGAAAATCTGGGTTTTGGTTTCTCTTGAAAAAACCATGAGATCTGGCCATTCTGGGCCCAAACACTCACATGGCAACAACTGGCTGGAAGGGAGGAGGGCTGCGCCTTAGACAGGGTGTGCCCTCTCCAGTTTGCCACAGTCCCCTCCACTCCCTATTGTATTACACCCAGCCTGCTTCACTCATTTGCTTTTCCTCCCTGGCCTCTGTAAGCCTTTATATGACTTTGTTATAGATCATGGCACGAGCTTAGAAAATATTCAAGTCATTCACGATTTTGGAAGATGGCTCACTGGCTGGAGAGAAGCAACCTTGCTTCCTTTCACCTCTGATGTCTGCCTGGCTCAGCTGTGTTGCTCCTGAAACTGACCAAGTTCTGAGCAATGCTCACTCAGGACCACCAAAGGAACTCCCCTTATTTAAAACCCCAAACAATTCATGCACAGAGGAAAAGGAGCAAGTCTGTGGTGGTTTTCAGGATCTTAACCCACTGCCATCTTGGTCTTCCTCGCAGCCTTATTCCCGGAGCTCAGTGTTTAGAACGATTCACCACTCACTGGGTTCCTTCTTCTCATTGGGCTTGATGCAACGGATGTACGAAGGTTCCTTGGAGATAAGAATTTCCAGAAGGCTGCTCAGGCTGTTTTTAAACTGAGTCCCCACCTGCAGGGAGAGAGAGAAGGAGCTAAGCAGACATTGCTGCTCCCAGCTAATACAGAGAAGATGCTCAGGGCATAAGACTCAGGCCCTTTAGACCGAAACTCTCAACAGGATGTCCTACTTGTTACCTGTTACAGACTATTTTGCTCACTAAGAGAAGGCTTGGGATGTCCTGCCCCGAAAAGCCCAAACCTGTTCTGCTCAAGCGAAAGCTGGACAAGCATCCGTCCAGGATGCTCCTCTCACCCAGCAAGTACCGGGTGAGCACCTCGTGGGAGCCAGCATCGCTGTCGAGCCAGTCACCCTCCACCACCTTCCCCTGTTTCCTTGTTACCAAGCTTCCTTCACGACACTCGCGATAGCACAAGTTCTTCCTTTACTTGATAGTATTTTCCTATACCCTTTCTCACTAAATTGTAAGCCGCGTGAGGACAGGGGCCTTGTCGGTTACTGCTAAATCTCCTCTGCCCAGAACAGTGTCTCACACACAGCAGGTGCTCAGTGAATGTCTGTAAATGAACACACTGGTCCCTAACCTTAGGAAGTATCTAAGCAGCAGAACCTGTCAGAGAGTGATGCTTCCAGAGAAGGGGAGGACAGCTGAAAAAGCGTAGCTAACTGGAGGTGAGCACCTTCTGGGGGACTGCACCCTCTTTCCAATTTGGCACGGGCATCTTTCCCGCTCACCGTTGGCGGCCTTCTCCGGTTTTCTAACTCGGCCACCAGGAAGCATTCCTTCAGGATGCTGTTTTTGGACCTGCACAGCACCTGGAAGTACAGAGAAATGAGCACCACATTTGCTGCTTCAGAACCACTAAGGGGTCTTCAGGAAAGCTCACACAAGTGTGCACGACAGACCAGAGCCATTCGCTCCAGGAGCACTTGGAGAAGAAGAGGGGAAAACACAATCAAACGTGGAAGGAAATGTTCAGATACTGTGTCCACTGCTCCCTCTACTTGCTGAGGCCCTCTGATTCTTTTTCCTCTGACGTGAGGAAGCAATCATTGTTCCTAGGCCAGCCCTGCTGCTACAGAACAAACCGGCTCTTGAACAATGATCTTCAAGATATGGTGAAAAAAGCAAGATGCAGGACTTCATGCATAGTGTGCTATTATTGTGCAAAGAGAAGAGGAAAAGGAGGACACACACACACACATGCACACATCCTGGTCTGTGCCATCCCTGAAACGATAAACACAATGAACTGGTGAGAACAGCTGACTCTCAGGAGAGACACTTAGCAACATGGGGCCAAAGACACCAGCTTTTGTACTGTTGGAGTTGTTTCCCCTTGTGCACATATTTCCAAAATATCTATATTTTTTTAAAAAAATTTTGACAAAAAACTTTTCCCCATGTACATACAATGGAATATTATTCAGCCTTGGAAGGAAATTCTGACACATGCTACAACATGGATGAACCTTGAGGACATTATGCTGAGCGAAATGGGCCAGTCACAAAAGGACAAATACTGTATCATTCTGCTTCTAAGAGGTACCTAGAGGAGTCAAATTCATAGAGAGAAAGTAGATGGTGGTTGCCAGGGGCTGGGGAAGAAACGGAATGGGGAGTTGTTTGTTTAAGGAGTACAGAGTTTCAGTTTTGCAAGATAGAATTCTGGAAACTGACTGCACAACAAGGAAACTGGTGAACAGTTAGCCATTAATGATTAGGTAGCTAGTACTTAAAGTGTCATTAAGGTTTTTAATTGTAGCTCTTAGCTGTTGCCTGCCCTTGGTGAACTGTGCTGCTTAGGCAACATAGTATCCGACTCCCTCCCGGTTCCTGTACATAAAACCTCCCTGGCGCCTGGGTCACCAAGGTAACGGACGCTTGAGTTGTTTTTCAGAAATTAGGGATCAACCTCACTTTGGTTCAGGAGACCACCAACCCACCAACCCACCAACCCAGCCTGCGCGGGTGCCCGATAAGTGAACTCCTGAGGTCACGGAGCTGAAAACTACCCCCTCAGATCACGCCTGCACCGACCGCCACGTTGTGGACACGGTTCCCATGAAGAGGCGGGAAGCTTGACGACGCCTGCGCAGATCATCAATTACCTCCCTTCTCCTTACCTCCAGTCGTCTCTTCCCACACTTCGGACCACCCTGCCCCTTTATCCCATAAATATTCCTATGTCCTCATTTTTGGGGAGGGGGATTTGAGACGGTTCTCCCATCTCCTCGCTTGGCTGCCTTGTCATTAAAACCCTTTTTCTGTTCCAGCCTCGTCGTTTTGGTGATCAGTTTTCTGTGCAATGGGCAAAATGAACCCGGTTTGGTAGCAACAATGTAAATGTACTTACACGACTGAACCGTACACTTAAAAATGGTTGAGATGGTAAATTTTATGTGATGTATGTATATTTTACCACAATTGAAAATTAGTTTTAATAGACAAATTTTTTCTTGTTTAACTCCTCCCAATTCTAACTTGACAGCGGCATGAAAGAGTAATTTGCAGACAGGAGAGGAAAAAAATCAGAAAGGACCCATCTCAAAGTCAAAAAAAAGTGCAAGGAACTTCAGCCCCGGTTGGTGAAGTGAGAGACTAGGAGGCCTTCCCTGGGGGAAGCACCCTCGTGGAGGGGTTTGTGAAGGGAATGGCCTGGCTGAAGAGGGGAGAGCCATGAGAGGAAGTCTATCTTCCCTTTGTCAGCCAGGCCCTTCCCCTCCTGTGTCATTCACAGCGACTCTGAGAGGAAGGCACCATCATCAGTCACGGATGGGAAATCTGCCATGGGACCCCCAGCCAGGAAGGAGTCAGGCTGAGACTCGGACCCAGACAGCATCCCCCCCAGAGCAGAGATCCAAAGTTAGAAGTCGCTTATCCGTCCCGAATCCCAGACATCGCGGTCCTAGAAGCAGTAGAGAGAGACGGAGAAGGGCAGAAAACTCCTGAGATGAACCGTTTGCATCTTCCTTCTGAAAACGTCTCCTTTAGAACATTAAGTTTAAGCTTTTTACAAACCAAGCTAAATAAAATCTAACTTTATACCAAAAGGTTAACTATTTCAATACAAAATAAAGGCTTTAAAATCCCAAGTTTTCTCTGATCAGTCAGGTGTATGGAAGGAGACTGGGAATTTCCTTGGCAGCCCCAGGGGCTAATCCTGGCTCTAGCCCCACCTCTCGATGTGACCTTGAGCAAGTCGTGACCTCTCTGGGTCTCTGTTTCCTCATCCTCAGTGCATGTCACCCCAGTATATTCCCACTGCACCAGGACAAAATCCCTACTCCTCCCTGGGGACCTCACCCTGCCAAGCTCTCAGCCCCCTCTCCTAACATTACCCCTCATTGAACACACGCTGAGCCTCTTGGCCTCAGGACCTTTGCACTTGCTGGCCCCTCCACTTGGAGTAACCCCTCATCTTTCCATGGCCAAGATCATTCTCATTCAGGTTTCAGCTCAAACTCACCTGCACAGGGTTTCTCTGATCCTCTAAACTAAATTAAAACTGTGCCCCTCGATCACAGTTCTTTGCTTATTTTCTACATAGAAATTCTCACTAATGGACAACTTATTTGTGTATATATTTATTCTTCACCACTCTCCCCCCACTTCCCCCTTCAATGATAAGCCCTTAAGAACAAGGACTGCCTTGCTCACTGCTGGGACTCCAGAGCTAGCACAGTGCCTGGCACACAAGAGGGGCACCTCACACTTGAATAGGTTTGTTGAGTCAAGGGTTCACATAGATGCCCTTAAATGTCTGTCCCGGCCACGAGATGCTGGAATTCTAACACAATGCATAGATGAGAAAAATCCAAATCTAACCCCCCATCCCCAGCGTCATGGGTGATACCTCGCGACTGTCAGAAACACCTCTAGTTAAATTTCAAACTTACCTCTTTCAAATGTCTGTAGAGGAGATCATTGTTTTTTTCTAAGAATCCTGTAAAACATTGAATAAAGATTTTTTGAATCAACGGCTTTGCCTGAAAATGCAATTCCATCTCAACTGATTGCAAAGGGAAATCCAAAAAATAACCTCTTAGGCTGGGATCGGAGTTTCTCAATTACAGCACTATTGAAATTTGGGGCTAGATAATTCTCTGCTGGGGGCACGGTCCTGTGCACTGTAGGATGTGTAGCAGCATCCCTGGCCTCTTCCCACCCGGGAGCACCCTCCCCAGGTGTCACAACCACGTAGGTCTCTAGACACTGCCAGGGACAGGTACACAGGCCCTGAGCTAACAGGCTCTAACCCCCAATGCGCTATCACATGAAAAATGAGCCTTTAGGCCAAGCATCGTACACGTGCTCCAGTCCAGCAGCAAAGAACGACACATACAATGAATGACATCGAAACAACAGAGAGGGCACTGAATTCCAAGGGTGGCCAGGTGAGTCTATGTAGATGAATGAGAAGATCATCCTCCCACTGAGAAAAGTCAAACTCAAGCACCAGAGCTAGTGGTACCCAGCAGCATCTTCATACAAAGGAAGATGTGTCACCCCCAACTTTAAAACTTGGCTTATAAGTGCTCGCTCAACACCTAGTCAGTTAATAACTAAATTAGTAACGAAATGGCTTTATAAAGTAAAAACCAGCTAAAAAGACATGCATCGAAATGTCTAAGATACAACCTTTTAGATGACAATTTGGAGTGATCAAAACGGACATTTTTATTGTGGTAGAACATGCCTAACATAAAATTTGCCATTTTAACCATTTTTAAGTGTACAGTTCAGTGGCACTAAGTACATTCACCTTGTTGTGAAACCATCACCCCCATCCACCTCCAGAACTCTTTTCATCTTCCCAAACTGAAACTTTGTACCCATTAAACACAGACTCCCCCATTCCTCGCTCCTCAAAGCCCCTGATAACCATTCTTCTACTTTCTGTCTCTATGAATTTGACTATTTTAGGGACCTCATGTAAGTGGAATCATACAGAATCTGTCTTTTTGTGACTGGTTTAATGCACTTAATGTCCTCAAGGTTCATCCATGTTGCAGCATGTGTCAGAATCTCCTTCCTTTTCAAGGCTGAATAATATTCCATTGTATATATGTATATACATTGTATATATGTGTATATACATACACACCATATTTTGTTTATCCATCATCTACCTGACGGACACTTGGGTTGCTTCCACCTTTTGGCTATTCTGAATAATGCTGCTACGAACAAGGGTGTGCAAATATCTGCTGGAGTCCCTGCTTTCACTTCTTTTGGGTCCATACACAGAAGTGGTCAAAACTAACTTCTGGTAGAACCTTTAACTCAGCAATGCCCCTTCCGGGAATTTATCCTATGTAAATAGTGTGCACACATTGGCCAAGTGAAATATACAAAGACACCGAATGTAGCAATATTTACAAGAGACAATGTTGGAAACAGCCAGTGTCCATCAAATAGACGACAGGACCCAGCCCCATGGGGAGTGCCTGTAGCTTTTCACAAAAGAATGTGGTGGAATTGGAATGTTGCTGTGGAAAGTGGAGGCAAGACCGGAGGAAAAAGGCCTGGGTCTGGACCCAGCTCTGCCAGCTAACGTTGGAGTCCAAATGATCTCCACTATTCATTAAGTGAAAAATGCAAAATAGACAACACAACAGCCTGTGTTATTTAATGTGTGTGTGTGTGTCCCCACATATGTAGGTATTAGCAGTAAACATTTCTATCTTCCTGAAAGTAATTACAAATAACTGTCCATTCCTGTGGTTACCTCAAGTGGAGACTAGGGGTAAGAGGGGCTTTTAGTTTACTTTTTGTTTTTTTGTGAGGAAGATTGGCCCTGAGCTATCACCTGTGCCCATCTTCCTCTATTTTGTATGTGGGATGCTGCCACAGCGTGGCTTGATGAGCAGTGTGTAGGTCTGAGCCCGGGATCTGAACCTGTGAACCCTGGGCTGCCAAAGCAGAGCACAAGAAATTAACCACTGCACCACCAGACCGGCCCCACTTTTAGTTTTCCTTTTGTACTTCTCTGTGCCGTCAGCAATTTCTAGCCTTACACACATATTACCTTTATTCTTTAAACAAAAATCAATAGATTATCTATATAGAGAAATTCATCCTATTCTTTACTTTTTTTTCTTTTTTATATCACTCTGTATTTAAGGAAAAAACCCTAATACATGTTATATTACATTTTAAAGACTCTTAGAGAAATAACTTTATTTAGAAGTAAAAATAATTTAGAACCTGAAACAGAAGTGACAAAAGAAAATGTTTTTTAAGTGTTTTGAAAGAAAATGTTCTTAGCAGTATTATTCATAATAGCTAAAAAGTGGAAACAACCCAAATGGCCCAACAATTGATAAATGGATAAACAAAATGTGGCCTCTCTATACAATGGAATATTATTTGGCAATAAAAAGGAATGACACCATGGACAAACCTTGAAAACATTATGCTCAGTGAAATAAGCCAGATGCAAAAGTCCATATATTGTGTGTGTCCATTGATATGAAATGTCCAGAATAGGCAGATCTAGAGAGACAGAAAGTAGGGCTGCTGGGGATGGAGTTGGGGAAAATGAGGAGACACTGCTATTCTTCTTGGGGTGATAAAATGTTCTAAAGTGGACTGTGGTGATGGCTGCATAACCGTATGGTGAATATACTAAAAACTGTTGAATTGTACACTTGAAATGGGTGAAATGTATAATATGTGAGCTACATCTCAATAAAGTCATTATATACAAAAATAAAATAAAATTAGAAAGACTTTTCAAATGGCAGGTTCAAATGCGAAGCTAGCGAGTGTTTGAGATGGACATGCAGCGTCCCCTCAGTGTGCTGGCTCACTGGACACAGGGGTACCTGCGTGGCTGTCACCTGTGCCCCACGGGTGCTCACCTTTGGTGCAGTACGTGACCTCTCCCGCATAGTGGAAGAGTCGGAACTCCATCCAGCCAATCCTCTTTCGGCCCTTGGGACCTGCCAGTTTCCGGCTACAGCAAGACAGAAATAAGCAGGAACTGCACCTTTGTACTTTACTGCAACAAAATGCACCAATATACAAAGCAAAGAGAAAGAGGGAGAAGACTCTGACAGGCTGTTTAGGAGCACGACAATCAACTGGAGGCCAGCACTGAAGGTAGCCATAAACGGCAGCCCCCAGGACGCCAAGCTACCTGTTCCATCTGGCTCTAGAGCAAGCTCTCTCGAAAACTAGACCTTTCCTTCTCATAAGAACTGAAGAATGAAAGAACACACACAAGCCATGGAAACACATGTATTTGTACAATGAAATAATTTCTATCTTTCCAGGTGATAACTAAGAAGCAATTTTACTACCTTACATTTTTATGATGTTGAGAGACTAAAGTACTCATGAAAAAATTTTCAGATTCTGGTGATTCATAGTTTTTGTGACTTTTTCTTTATATACATATACATTGATGATGCACATATCCTAAATGTACAGTTCAATAAACTTTTGCAAACTGAACACATCTATGTAACTAGCACCCAGATCAAGAAACAGAACATTACCAGTCTCTAAGAACCCTCCCCCTTGTGTCCTCTCCAGTCACAACTTGATATCTAACAGAATAGGTTGGTTTCACCTGGTTTTGTACTTTATAGACTTGGAATCATATAGTATGTATTCTTTTGTGTCTGATTTCTTTTCTTTTTTTTCTTTTTTGAGGAAGATTAGCCCTGAGCTAACATCTATGGCCATCTTTCTCCACTTTATATGTGGGACACCTGGCACAGCATGGCTTGCCAAGTGGTACCGTGTCTGCACCCGGGACCCAAACCTGCAAACCCCGGGCCGCCGAAGTGGAACATGCGAACTTTATTGCTGCACCACTGGGCCAGCCCTGATTTCTCTTGATTACATGCTTGTGTGATTTACCCACATCACTGCGTGTACTTATAGATTGTTTGTTCTCATGGCTTTATGGTATTCTATTTGTGAATGTACCACAATTTATTTTTCCATTCTTGATTCATTTACTTATCTAATTCCATTTATTTGTCCTTGCGATATTCTACAAAAGGTTTGATAAAGCCACTACCATTTACTGAATCTTTGCCGTGGCCTGAAATTCCAGTAGGTGATTTATGTTCCAGTAGGTGATTTCCAGTACTGTAGACATGGCAGCACTGACATATACATGTATACGTGGGGATTAATATCCCCATTTTGCAGAAGAGGAAACTCAAATGCAGGAATGTGGCTTACCCAAAGGCACATGACTCATAAGTGGCCAGGCTAGGATTCAAAACCAGGTCTTAATGACTCCAGAGCGTAGGCTCCAGAGTCCTCCTTCTCTCAAAGACTTAAGTTAAATTTCTAGATAATCTTCTAGGATGCTGCAAATGCTCTGTATCTAGATCTGCGTGGTAGCTGTGTGGATACACAAATATAAAAACTCATTGGGTTGTACCTTTCAGATCTACACACAGCACTGTATGTATTTTATACCTGATTTTTCAAAAAAACACTATTTTATGCATGTGGACATGTCCAAAACGTAACGGTCATGAACAAAGCAAGACACAAAATCTTAGAAAATTCTCCTTGGAATTCATTTGAGTCGGATGTCTGCTAACAAAGGATACGCATGTTTATGAGTTGGTGTATCATAATGATATTTCTATGTCTGAAGAAGCAGCTGTATTCTTGGGGAGCACTGCCCACATACCCCCCCATAAAATGGAAACACAACGACCTCCCCCGACACAACAGCCTGTCAGACGAAGGACGTACGTTTGGAAGTGTGCGTGCTTGCCCACTTTCTCTTCCAGTTTCTCCAGGAAACTCAAGTCTGTAGCAGGACCTGGACGTGTACATTCTTCATTCTTGAAAAGAAAACAGAAGCCTCAACCCGTATCCTCGCACTCCATCAATTCCAAGTTTAAATGCTTTCACCGTGGCGGAACGTACTGGCCTGGAATGCTGTCATCTCACACAGGTTCTCACATCTCACGCTGGGGGCGGGCAGCAGTAACTCATTACACGTGCTCAGCTTCCCAGAGGACTGGAAATGCCATGAAAAGTCAGCTCTCCCACACATCTGACCCATATTTCCAGAGTCTTCCCAAGGACACTGCAGCACCCACAACCAGCTTCCTTAAACACTCAGTCTCATTTGCTCCTAAGCAGTCATTGCTGGCCAAGAACATATGTCCTTTAACCAGGATCCACGCCCTCACGGAAAGAAAGCTATAAAGCCACTTAAGCCTAACCTGTCACCATCTCGAAGCTGTTTGCTTCTATTTCTTATTTTGGGTCCTCAACAGTGACAACATTTCATTGACCATCTTGAAAAATGAACCAACCCTGTAGCTTTTATTAAAACAACAAGAACAACAACAAAAAACCTGGGTTAAAGCTGGTGAAACAACTCTTATGAAGCAGCATTTCTATGATTTCTGACTCCATCTACGGAAAACCAAATAGAAAGAAGAATTTATTACTAGCATATTTTAAAATACTAGTCTAGCAATCCATATGGACACTGAATGTACATACTCCGGCTGACGTCAGTCCGTGCTTCCTGAAATGTGCTCCCCAGATGTCCACACAGCTTGTCTCCTCACCTCCTTCAGGCCTTTGCTCAAATGTCACCTTCTCAGCGAGGCCTTCCCAGACCATCTTACCTAAAATTGAACCCCCACCCCAGCACATCTGATCTTTTCTGTTTTCTCCATTGCACAATCTACACATTTTGCCTATTAACCTGCTCATCGTCAGTCTCCCTGTGCTAGAATTTGAAGCCTCCTGAGTACAAAAGTTTTGATCTGTTTTGTCCACTGCTGTGTCCCAAAGCACAGGCCACAACGCTGGCACAAAGTAAGCATTTGTTGAAAGAATACAGTCTGACTGCTTATCATGCACAGGCATAGTTCTAAGCCCTTTGCACGTATAATCTCACTTAATTTGTCCCTACAACTCCTCTCTAAGGGAAGTGCCATTATCATTGTTCCCATTAAAAAAAAGACGATGAAATTGGAGCCCAGAGAGGTTAAGACACCTGCCTAAGGTTACACAGCTAGTAGCAAAGAGGATTGGGATTTGAATCCAGATGGTGCCCAGGTTCCTGGCAACGATGTCACCACCCCTTAATGTCCTGGCTGTGCTTTAGAACGCTGGTTTAGGTGGGGCGGGGGAGGGGTGGGCAGGAGGAGGAAGGGGACCAGTTATTTGCATGAAAAGGGAGGCAAACAGGGGCCTGCCCGGTGGCACAGCGGTTAAGTTCACATGTTCCCCTTTGGCGGCCCTGTGTTCACCAGTTCGGATCCCAGGTGCGGACATGGCACTGCTTGGCAAAAGCCATGCTGTGGTAGGCGTCCCACATATAAAGTAGAGGAAGATGGGCAAGGATGTTAGCTCAAGGATGTTTGCTAGGGCCAGTCTTCCTCAGCAAAAAGAGGAGGATTGGCAGCAGACGTTAGCTCAGGGCTAATCTTCCTTAAAACAAACAAACAAACAAACAAACAAACTGATGTCTGAATGGAAACAACTGTGGATTCAAGGACACTGATGTTCTCAGAAGTTGCAAGAGTGCAAGACAAGGTGGTCACAGGCCCATCCCAAAGAGCCTCAACTTGGGATCAACGGATGTTCTTTGTAAAGACTTCCTTTGCATTCTCTGGCTTCCTGCTCAGGGTTAAGCTTGAAGGCAGCCCCTCCCCAGTTGCTACTGCACACCGGCCCACCCTGGGTCCTCAGGTCTCCCGCTCATCCTTCCCTGTCTACAGAAGATAGAGACATGCACGCCTTCATTCCCAAAGGCTTCCCTTGCTATCTCCCAGTGGGCTCTAAGTGAGGTCTGTGAACCCAAATAAGAGAAAGTTCAGCCTAGAGCTCTGAGCAAGAATTCAGCAAAACAGCTCAGCTCCAATAATCCAGTGGATCCACCCTCAACCCTTTGTAAGCATGGGAAAAAGTCCTTCCACGTGTTGCAAACACCGTACAAACGGGCTCTGAGTCAACATTAATTTTCTCACCAGAATGGAAATGATCCCTTTGTGTCTCTCTTCCACCAGATCACAGATGATCTTGTTGTTGAAATACTGAATTGGCTCCCACTAAAATGACAAAGGGGAAAGACGTCTCCGAGAAGGATTTAGATGAGCATGATGTGTACTTCTTTTAAATTGATTTTCAAAAATTTTTTCTCAAAATCTGATCTTTATCTCTAACATTAAAAAATAATACTTTCTGAGGATCAAAATAATTTCCCAGGAAATAAGCAGAGAAGGAGTGAAAGACAGTTCTTAGCATTAATCAGGAAAAATCGCCAATGAAATAATATTTCTCAAGTAAATGTCTTTAGCTAGACAAAGAAATCAAATGAGGAGAAAACATCAAAATGTTTACCTCTATATCTTCCATCTCATATTCTGCCTGTTCTGCTTTTAGGGTTCTCTCAATTAAGAGTTGCTGGAGTTTCTCATTGCAGTAATTTATACAGAACTGTTCAAAACTAGAGATATGAAAGATTTAAATAACTAAAGCTACACAAGCAGACCAATTTTTAAAAATTTATTTACTTTTTTTTAAGGATGCTTTTTAATACAGAAAAAGCAAAGTCCTTGTTAATCAAATAATTTACTAAATAGGTAAGAGTCAAGCTAAAAGATGTTTGCATTTCTTATGGTTATTCCACTTCTGGAATGGTCCACGAATTAGGAGCTATGCCAATCTGGAGAATTTTTCGAGATGGGAAAATCAATTGCAATAACGTTAGGGATGGCTTAAGCCAGATTGAGACCTTAAAGGACCAGGGACCAGTAGGTCAAGACAAACTCACCCATTCTTGTCGAAGACTTCAAAGCCGTAGATATCCAGCAATCCGATCACAGTTTTCTTGGTGAAATCCTAGTGAAAATAACACACGACGTTAATCCTTAGGTCTTTTACTTTGCAACGCTCAAAACCCGGTAGCTGCGCCCAAAGCTGGGCCCTGGCTGCAAAGCTCATGCCTTCTCTCTCTCCAGTGGTGGCTCACGGAAGAGCCTTAGCACGGAAACAATTCCCCCAGCCCGCTCCTCCCGCCCGCAGCCAGCCCAGGCCCCAACCCAGCTTCCATAACCGTCATCAGGGTCCCAAGAGCTTCCCCCACTGAGTCACTTCCTTGCCGCAGCCTCCCAAGCCCATGTCCAACCCGGGAGAGAGAGAGAGACCTACAGACAACAGCCAGGGGGAGGTCTATGCAGGAGAGAAGACAGGTGGCATGGACACCATTTTAAATAGAGGACCGAGTGCTGTCAGGTAAAGATGGCTATTAAAAAGCACGTGCTTTTTTTTTTTTTGGAAAGGGACACAATTTAACATTCTGTATGGCGTAGGGAATTGATGCCTCCCAAACCCGTCCTTTGCATTCTGCCTCCATGAGTTTCAACACATCCACCTACCCGCTGCTCTTGTATCATTTCCTTAATTTCTAGCTTTGAGTAAACTCCCTTTTTTATCTAAATAATTCCACTTAAAAAGGAAACATGACCTTAGGGTGAGTTCAGAGTCATTTTTTCTTGTTCTTTTTTGTGGGTGTGTGTGAGGAAGATTGTCCCTGAGCTAACATCTGTGCCAATCTTCCTCTACTTTATGTGGGATGCCACTACAGCATGGCTTGATGAGCGGTGCTAATTCTGTGCCTGGGATCCAAACCTGTGAACCCCGGGCCACCAAAGCAGAGCCCGCAAACTTAACCACTATACCACCAGGCAGGCCCCTATATTTTTTCTTATACACATGAAAATATACTGCTGTTAAAATGGAAAGTTTCTGTCTGTGCTTAAAGCCATGTAGCATACTGCGAATGCTGTACGTCCTACACTTTGTGACACACTGCAAAAATCATTCAGCGTGTTTGCAACAACATGGATGGACCACGAGGGCATCATGCCAAATGAGATAAGTCAGACAGAGAAAGACATATACTGTATGATATCGCTTGTTTGTGGAATCTAAAAAAAAAACAAAACAAAACTGAACTCAAAAAAACAGAGAGTGGGATGGTGGTTACCAGGGGCTGGGGGTGGGAGGATGGGAGAGACGTTGTTTAAGGTTACAAACTTGCAACTAGTGGATCAATAAGTCCTGAGATCTAACACACAACACAGTGATTATAGACAGCAATACTGTATTATAAACATTAAACAAGCTAAGAGACTAGATCTTAATTGTTTCCACCATTAGAAGAAATGATAATTATGTGACACAACAGAGGTGTTAACGAATGCTACAACTGCAATCATATTGCAATATAAATGTATCAAATTAATATGTTGTATGCCTTAAACTTACACAGTTATATGTCAATTACGTCCCAATTTAAAAAAAAAAGAAACTCATCAGAGCTCCACATCTTCACACTAATTTTGGAGACAGACATAAATAAATAATTACTTGTATTTATACAATTATAGTAAATACCACAAATACCTAGAGCAATTATTATAATAGAGATTTATTCAAACTACAATGAGGGGCGTAGAAGGAGCAACAAGCTCTTCCTGGGAAAGTGGGAGAAAAATGGGAGAGAACATTTAATCTGGAGTCTGGAGTAGGAGTTAAAAAAAAAATCACTCAGCATGAATTTTTGTGAACCCACTGTGTGCTGGAAGCTGGAAATGTAGACATGGAAAGACACCGTCCCTACCGAGCTTACAGTCAATTCCCACAGCCTTTACAGTAACAATGATTATACAACATTATTACCACGTCAGTGAGAGCATGCCATCCAAGACGTGTGGACTAACCTTGTTCACTAAGGAGGAATTGATTTTGTTGACCAGCCAAGTAAATGTTCGTCCGTAAACAGCCTTTGCCATTGCATCTCTAGCACAGACAGAGAGTTCTAGTGTCAATGGGCATATCACCTGAGAAGAACGACAGGTGCATCATTACAGGGAAAAGAAAGAAAGAAAGAAAAAGCCTCTGAGTTTTCCAACTAGCCTTTAATGATGACTACTGAGAGATATGCAGCATTATTCACAATAATCAAGAAGTGGAAGCAACCCAAGTGCCCATCGAGGGATGAATGGATAAAGAAGATGTGGTGTGTGTGTATATATATATATATATATATATATATATATATATATACACAATGGAATACTACTCGGCCATAAAAAAGACAAAATCATGCCATTTGAGACAACATGGACGGACCCTGAGGGTATTATGCTAAGCAAAATAAGTCAGAGGGAGAAACACAAATACAGTATGGTTTCATTCATATGTGGAAGACAAACAAACACACAGATAAGAACAGATTAGTGGTTACCAGAGGGGAAGGGGATGGGGGGAGGGTGAAAGGGGTAAAGGGGCACACATGTATGGTGACAGATGGAAACTAGACTACCGGTGGTGAGCACGATGCAGTCTATACAGAAACTGAAATATAATAATGTACACCTGAAATTTACACAAAATTATAAGTCAATATAACCTCAATAAAAAAAGTAATAAAAACTAAAGAAAAAGAAAGAAAGATACGTGATGGGGGAGATGACACTCCCATCTGATGTGTTATGCAGTAGCAATTTCTTGAGCACCTACTATGTGCCAGGCACTGTGCTGGGCTGCTGAGATACAGCTGTGATCAAGACAGACAGTTCCAGCCTTTTCATGGGGAGGGGGAGGGGAGAGACATTTAATGAGAGGCACAAAGAAGAGTCACAGTTGCCCCCAAGCTGAGAGTGACAAGCCCTATAAGCAGATGCATATGGTGCTTTGTTGGGGGGGGGGGTGGGGATGAGCAGGGAAGGCTCCTTGAGGAAGTGACCCGGGAACTGAAGGATAGCAGAGGAGACAGCATGTGCAAAGACCCCGTGGAGGGGAGGCATGGCGAGTGTGAGGCATGGAGAGCTAGTGATGGTGTGACGGTGGAGGATGGGGAGGTTAAGGCAGGAGATACTGGGGGGAGCTGGACCTGCAAGACCTGGTGGGCAGGGTTCAGGGACCTGGCCTCCCCTAGGGTCACCATCTGCTGGCAGCAGTGGCAGGGGGACAAGTGCATTTCCACCCAGAGCCCTTTTTACCTCCTCAGTTTTGGCTTCGATCTTTCTGTGGGTGAGAGCTTCCAGAAGGACCGATGAGTGGACCCCCAGGAGCTGAATAAATGGAAACCAAAACGCCATTGATTGACCAGATTTGATTTTCGTAATTCATAAAGAGTTCATGCAGTTTCCAGGCCCAGGGTCATCCACCTTGACCGACAATTATGCTTTAATGCAAAACAGACCACATTCGGTCTTTCACCCAACTCGCTTTCTCCCACTCCCTCACTGCCCCCACACTCTTTGAACCGCCTGACCAGTATCAGCTGGAAGAAGATGGTGCTGGCCATCTGGGACGTGGGCATGCAGCTGCCTCGCTCCCGTCTCCCGCCTCTCCCCCTCGGAAAGGGTCCAGACCTCCCAAGCGGACCATCACCTTGGCTATCCATTCGATCTCGTGGGTGTGTGGTACGGTGGCGCGGCCTTGGTGGTTCTCTTCAAAACAAACGTTCCCCAGGTGTAGGACACTGGCAATAATTCCAAAGAGATTCTAGGAACAGGGGAGGCGGTGAAGAGGACAGGGAGAGAAGATGGCTGCCACCTAATTGATAAACGTCATCAGAGATACCCAAGGGAAAACCGCGCCCCCTTCCTAATTCCTGCCCCCACCTCACAGAAGCGGGAAGGGGGAGGAGGAGCCGCAGCCCAGGGCGGGAAGACGCCTCATTCAATCTCCAGTACGGGATACTTTTATTTTTATATCTACTCCCCCCCCCAAAAAAACCCATTTAATGTTCAAATACCCTCTCTGATCATGCAAGGTTTAAATTATACTTCGGTCCTTGAAAGAGCAACAGTTTTAACCATCAAAAAAAAAAAAGACGTAAAAACAAAATGTTTATAAATCCTACAATTTGTCCTAGTTTGTTCCAAAATAAGAGCGTAAAGGATAATTCTACGAGAATTCATTATCTATGAGATTCCGTGAGATCTAAAAATTTGAGATTGGACTTGAGGGAGGAAAGGACATGACCTCCTTCTTGCTCACAACACAGGGAAAGCACAGGGCTGCCAGATAAAATGCGGAATGCCCAGTTAACACTGAATTTCAAATAAGCAATGACTAATTTTTTTTTTTTTTTTGAGGAAGATTAGCCCTGAGCTAATGGCTGCCAATCCTCCTCTTTTTGCTGAGGAAGACTGGCCCTGAGCTGACATCCATGCCCATCTTCCTCTACTTTATATGTGGGACGCCTACCACAGCATGGCGTGCCAAGTGGTGCCATGTCTGCACCCGGGATCCGACCGGCGAACCCCGGGCCGCCGAGAAGCGGAACGTGCGAACTTAACCGCTGTGCCACTGGGCCGGCCCAAACAACGACTAATTTTTTAGTATAAGTTTGTCCCAGGCAATGTTGGGATATACTTATGCTAAAACATTGGTCATTGTTAACCTGAAATTAAAATGTAATGAGGCCTCCTGTATTTTTATTTGCTGAATCTGGCAACCCCACTGTGCAATCAGCAAGAGACTGGGTTCCCTGAATCCCAGACCTTACTGGGGCCCGTACCTCGAGGTCATCTTCAGTAAAATCGATGACAGAAAAAGCATTGGAAACAGTTTTCCAGTCATTCTTGTCGTTAATAGATGACTCTTTGGCACAATGACCCTGTTGACACAGAATTGGGTCACTTAAGGGCATTTCTATAAGGACTGTTAGGCGTGTGATCACTTATTCCTAAATCAAATGGTTTTCTCTACAAGCACCCAAGACCTGGTTTATACTGTTCTGAATTGTGAAAAAATGGGTTTTATTCTAGTTATCCAGCACACGATGGTTTGTCAACTGCTGCTTTTTTTCAAACTTATTCGGAATTTTATCTCTGTTCTGGGAAAACTTTCAAAGTTACATTTTAGTGGTATATCTCTTTGTATATGTTTTTAAAAATAGTTTTTCTCGCCATTTTTGCTAAATAAATGGAAGATGTTTATCTCAATAAACGTCTGCTGAAACATGCAGGGAAATAGTGCCTAAATTCAGAAAATAAACTTGACTTCACTGCAGGGCTAGATGGAAGGAGACCCTTGGTCAAGGAAATAAAAGTGTGGCATTTAGAGAAACAGAGATTACATGGAAATCATCACCAGCGGAAGTGTGAACCACTAATTCTAGAATTTGTCCTTTAAATAAGTAACAGACCACCAATGTCACAATTTAAAGAGAAAACATTCTGGATGAGGGTTTTTTACTATTTTGTTTTTGTAGTACAAGGTATTCCGAGTTTCCTGGTTGTCTGAAGATTTGTTATCTTAAAAGAGTTCCTTCTTGCACCGGGAAACCAAACGTGTCGCGCCATGAAGATATTCACCCATGAACAGGCCAGCGTTAAATCTGTGGCCTCCCACACACCCCTCCCCAGGCAACCAGCAGCACCCGCTCTGCCTCCCACGAGCAGTCCTTCCAGGACACCCAGAGGGTTGGAAGCACTGCAAATATCCTCAAAGTAAAACCACAAAGTTTGCCAAAATTACGGGAGATCAAGAAATCGATTAAAATAATGCTGGCGAACTGCTTGAATTTTCATTTTCAAAGCTGCTGTAGCATGAGGATCTGGCCAAATTAACCTGCCCAGAAAAAAATTTACAAGGGTTAAGACATGATATGTTCCAAAAGAGAAGGATTTGATTATCAAAAGGTTAGGGGTTAGCCCAGTGGCCGAGTGGTTAAGTTCGCAGGCTCCGCTTCAGCGGCCCAGGGTTTCGCCAGTTCGGATCCTGGGTGAGGACATGGCACCGCTCGTCAGGCCATGCTGGGGCGGCATCCCACATGCCACAACTAGAAGGACCCTCAACTAAAATATACGACTATGTACCAGGGGGATGTGGGGAGAAAAAGCAGGGGAAAAAAAAAAGATTGGCCACAGTTCTTAGCTCAGGTGCCAATCTTTAAAAAAAAAAAAAAAAAAGGTTAGCTAAAGCCCTTGGGAAAATGGAGGAAGACCTTAAATATTTTTACACATTGATCCTCTCTGATCACACTGTGAAAAAGCCAAATGCGATGCTACCATACAGCTTCATTGGAAAAATTAGATCCTCAAAAAGAAGGTGAGGAAGATTGGCCCTGAGCTAACATCTGTTGCCAGTCTTTCTCTTTCTGCTTGAGGAAGACTGGCCCTGAGCTAACATCCATGCCCATCTTCCTCTATTTTCTATGTGGGACGCCGCCATAGCGTGGGTTGATGAGCAGCGTGTAGGTCTGCACCAGGGATCTGAACCCTTGAACCCCAGGCTGCCGAAGCAGAGTGAGCGCACTTAACCACTACGCCACCCGGCCAGCTCAAAAATCAAATTTGATTGATTGTTTGTTCTAAGAATTAGTACAAAGTTTATTAAATATAAAATGAGATTCTTTTATCTTCATTATTTAGTTTTATTTTTCAAGACACATTTCAGTCTTCTTTTCCTCCATAATTTACCGTGAAATGTTGGTCCTCATTTTACAAGATTCACTTTTTAAGACCTTGTTCTCTTTCTTAAATGATGTCCCCGCTTGCCTTCTGCCAAGTCAACTCTGTTCAAAGCCAGGCCCAGCAAGGAGAGAAAAATCCAAAAATCTTCGGGCAAAAAGGTGCTAGCGACATCAAATACTGGTAGATGGCACAATTTGGGCATTCTAGAACCCTAGTGCCGGGAAGTTAAATTCTGCGAGCCGATTTTATAACACTAGATCCGGGATTGCTTATGGGAATGGCCTGGACTATTTCTGTAAGGGAGAGTGTTCGTCCTGCAGCTAACAATCCCCAGAATGGAAGGCAGGAAGGTGGAGGAAGTCTTCTCCGAACTAGTTTTGAAAGCAGAACGAAGCGGCGCAGGTGGTGGACACAGACGGACAGTGAGTTTCTATCACACCTGGACGGGTGGTTCTTACCTTGGCCGTGCATTAGAATCACCGGGGATTAACCGAATTACATTTAATCACAGGGAAGGGTTTAAAACAACCCTGATGCCCAGGTCCCCGCCCCAGACCAATGAAATCCCAATTTCTGGAGGGTAGTACCCAGGCATTCGTGTTTAAAAACCTTCTGGGGCGATTCTAATTGTAGCCAGGGCTGAGGACCACTCTCCTAGATATTGGTCACCTTACCAAGATGATATACCTGCCAGGCGTAAAGGGAGGGGTAAGGGAAGTGTCAAGAAACCAGTCCGCAGGTTACCTCCAAAATGGTAATGAGAAAGTTCTTGAACATCCCATGGAGGGGCCCCCACACACATCCCCCAAAGCCAGGTGCTGGTCCATCCAACCTGCGAGAGATACTTATACAGCTGGGGGTCTCGCTCAAGGCCCAGGTAAGCGAGGAGCTCCTCTTCGCCCCCCTCTAGCAGCTGGTAGAAGATGTGGAAATTCCTCTCGCCCTGGTTCTGATAGACGACTCGAGACTTTTCTATGAGGTAACTGATGATATGCCCACCTACAGGAATGCCCTTCAAAACAGAACAAAAAGTGCGGTAACGACAATAATCCAGCCACTCTCTTCCTGGCGTCTTCTGAGGAACAGAACTTCTGAATTTGCATGAAGTCTGATCTATCACTCTTCTATGACTAGTGTTTTCTGGGCTCCGTTTAAAAAAGATTTTTGCCTTTCCCAAGATCATGAAGATATTTTCTAGTTTTGCCTAAAACCATGATTGTTTTACTGTTTACACTTAGGACTGTGATCGATCACTATTTAATTTTTGTATAGGGAAGGAGGTAGAAGGTCAAAGGTCTTTTTTATCCATGTGGATTTCCAGTGGACCAGCACCATTTATTGGAAAGAAAATTCTGTCCCTACTGAATCACAGAGGTGCTTTTGTCACAAGTCAGGTGACCATATACATGGCAGTCTTTCCGGACTCTGTTCTAGTCCAGTGGCCTGTTTATATCTTTCTGCCAATATCACACTGTCTGAATTATTATTCTTAATAATATATCCAATAAAGGGTTTGTATTCCAGAACATATATAGAACACTTGCAAGCCAATAGGAAGAAACAGACAGCCCAATTAAAAATGGGCAAAAGACTTTAACATAAAAGCGGATTTTTAAGCAGCCAATTAGCAAAACTTCATTAATAACTACGAGATACAAACTTAAGTCACAGTGAGAAACCACTATACGCCACTAGAATGCCTGAAACTAAAAGGATTGACAATACCAAATGTTGGCAAGGGCGTGGAGCAACTGGAACTGTCATTAATTATGATAACATTGCTGGTGAGAATCCAGCAATGCCACTTCTGGGTATGTACCCAACACAAATGAGTGCTTATATTTACTAAAATACAGGCACGAGGATGTTCAGAGCACCATGTGCAAGAGCCTCAAACTGGAAACCCAAATGTCCATCAAGAGGGGAACAGATAAATGGTGATAAAAGTCATACAATCGAAAAATGAACAACCGCTACATGCAGCGACATGGATGAATCTCACAGACACATTGATTGAAAGAAGCCAGCAGCAAAATAGAACATACTATGTAATTCCATTGACATGAAGTTCAAGAACCAGCAAAATGAATCTATTATGGAGGTCAGAATAGCGATAACCTTTGGGAAGAGGGATATTGTTAGAGAGGGGTAGAAGAATGTTCTAGATGCCAGCAATTTTTATATCTTGATCTGAGTGGTGATTACACAAGTAGAGACATAGGTAAAACTTCAGTGAGTTGTGCTCACGATTTGTGTCATTTTCAGTATGTGTGCTGAATTTCAAGAAAAAGTTTTAAAATTTTCAGGGTCTATGCGCACTCCACCAGAAGTGCATGTATCAGCCTCCGGGAAACCCTAGCCAGGGTTTATAAGAAATGACATCTCACTGATCCACAGCATATGTTCCCAAGACCCATCCACGTTACGCGTAGCTGTCATTCATTTGCTCTCACTGCCATGCAACACCTCCCTGTGTGAGCATCCCACAATTTAACGAGCCATTCTCCTGTCGATGGCCGTTCAGTTCTCTGCAGCTGTGTTGCTTGTTTCCAGTGCTTTTGCCACCATGAACAGTGCTGTTGGAGGCACACTTGTACACCTGTAGCAATATCTCCAGGAGTAGAATGGCTCCACCTTAGATGATGTGATTTCAACTTCACAACATATTGTTTCCCAAATGGGTTGCACCAATGTACACCCCACTAGCAATATTTAAGTGTTCCTAATGATCCATATCTTTGCCAACACCTGGTATTATCAGACCTAATTTTTGTCCATCTAGAAGGTATAAAATTGCATCTCATTGTGGTCTTTATTTGCATTTCCTAAAACTAGCACTAATCTTGGGTTTTTCAACTATTTGAGCCAATAAATGCCCTTCCTCCTTTAAGTTGTCTCGGGTTGGGCTCTCGTTGCTGGCAAGTTAAGGGGTCCCTGTGAACCAGGAACAGGAACTTCAATGTACCTTAAAGTCAAACTGTATGTCCATATACTTTCCAAATCTGCTGGAGTTGTCATTCCAGAGCGTTCTGGCATTTCCAAAGGCCTTGAAATACAAAATAGAGGAGAAGGCGAGAAGCTGAACCAAATTGTCATTCACTGTCATTTAAGCTCACCACACTCGTCAAACTCCTGATCCAAACGACATGCTTATTATGAAAATGGAGGAGAGAGAGGGGAGCCAGGGATAAAAGCCATACGTTATCTTCTACAAAGGAATCACTAACTACAGAGGGTTTGATGCCAAATACTGGAGTTGGACCCAGAGAAAAGAAGGGACAAATATCTTCTCCCTCAAACCCAATGTAGAAACAGCTTAGAAATGGCCCAAGGAGAGACATCCACGACCCGAGGCCCTTTCTACTCCAGGAGGCACAGTTCCATCACCAGACCCCTTTTTATATCAAAGAGGTAAATTTTCAGCGCAAAGGTCAACCTTCAGCCGTAAACATCTTTTACACAATGGGCAACAGAAAAACACAGGAGAAAATAAGCCATTCAAAAGCATCCAGCAAGTCAATGAATTGCAATAGGAAAAATAATAATAAAAATGATTTTAATTAAATAAGAAAATATTAATAAATAATAGAGCATTACTTTAGTGCTTACTAATTCTGCTATGGGCGTTTTATGCATCCATCTCATTTAATCCTCCAAACCTCCTCACAGGTAGGTACTAGGAACAGACCCATTCCACAGATGGGGACCAGGCTCCGGGACATGGAGCGATTTGCTGAAGCTTGCTGGTGCGTGGCTGCCCTTGGATTAGCATCCACATTTGCAGGACTTCCAGGTCACGCCCTTAACCACAACATTACCCGTGAGACCCTTCTTCTTAACTCCCAGAGACCCGCCTATTTTGACTGACCTGCCCAGGCAGAGGGTTCCTCTTCCTTAGTGACCTCCCTGGAACATCCCTCTATAGGTCCTCAAAGATGGCTTACCTCCAGCACTGGATTGGAGAGCAGCAGTCTGTCACGGGCTGTCTGTAGTGACTCGGTCATTGGGCAGGTCACCGCAAAATACTGGAGAATCTTCTTGGAGGCCTCCGTTTTCCCCGCTCCGCTCTCTCCAGAAATGAGGATGAGGTGGTTATTTAGCTCGGAGCACATCATGCGGTAGGCGTTGTCAGCGATGGCGTAGCTGAACAAGGAGTGCGACAGAAACAGAAAGAGTGGGAAGTGGTTTCAATGCTACTTCCCTTGGGGCTGATGCCCACCGGAGCGGAAGGATGAAGTATGCTGGCCCCAGGAAGCCACATCCAGACTGTGGTACGAGGACACTGGGCTCAGTCAGATGTCAAACGCCCACCATGACCCATTGATGGATGGCACATAAAGTGTAGCAGACTGCAAAACTCAAATAGTAGAAAAGATAAAGTGAAGAACTGGAGAAGTAATGGAAATACTTTAATGCAACAACTTTATTCTTAAAAATCCATCAACATTTCTCATAAGGATAAACCAGATGCTAAATCACATCCCCAAGAAACGCTGTATTAACTGCAGATGGAAATAGCATCTTGTTTAAATATTAAATAATATGATCACTACAATAAGATCACGTTTTCTCTTTCTCTCCAAACACAGTATTAAGAGTGTAGAGACAGGAAACTAAAAAGATTTAAAAACCTCCATGATATCTTTAGGACAAGAGGTCAAACTATTATAAGGGCTTTATCACCAAGATGAGAAACCAAAGCTTGGAGGTCTCCCAAGACTAGAATCTTTGCATGTGGCCGAGTTTGAAAGGTGGCTATTTCAGAAATCGCTGGTGATGGTGGTGATACAGAAAGGTTTATAAATGCCTTGGGGGGTGGGGGCGGGGTGAAGAGATGAGTCATCAAGAAAAATGGAGTGAGAACTTAAATATTGGCCCAGAAGTCAACCAGGGAGGGGAACTGAGAAATTCAGCAAAGCCCAGGACAAATATAGATCAGACAGGAAACTGCTTCTCTTATGGATCTGCAGCCCTGGTAAGTTTCTACCAGTGGGCACTCCTCTTAGTTGCCATGACACTCAGGCACCAGCAGATGGCATGATAGCAAACCACTTCCCAGAGAAGACACCTCTCCAGCCACACTTAGATTTCTCAGCACTTACAAAAGATTCCACCTCTCATCTTATTTAAGCTGAGATTCAGTAATGATCTGCTGGTGTTTTCTACTGCATTGAAAGATTTATTTCACAAGAAAGTACCAGTTTAAGTGAGGTACAAAACCTAATGAGCACGCATCAAGGATTTGGATGGATGGATAGGTGGGGGGATGGATGGATGCATGCATGCATGGATAGATGTATAAATGCATGGATAAGTGGACAGATGGATGAGTGGGTGGGTGGGTGGATGGAGGGAGAGAGGGAGGGAAAAAAGAAAAACAGAGGAAGGAAAGAAATAGAAAAATACTCCTGTTGATGACCTAATGGGTGTTACTTACACATGTGGTGGCAGTTCAAAGAAATTGACCCCTTGATAAAGTTCCATCTGGCTTACAGTGTAGATTCCGAGCTCCTGGTACGGATTCACAGACACAAGGAGGGTCCCAATATATGTCTAGAGGAATGGACCAAAGCACTAGTGAGGAATTCTGGGGTGCAAATGGCTACAGCAAACGAACGTCACATGCTATGACCCTCATGTATTCATTCAGTCCTGGGGATGTAACACAATAAATAAGACAGGTGGGGTCTCCGTTGTCATGGAGCTTACATGGGAGGGGGACAGACGAACAAGGGATCGAGATGCTTCAATGAGAGCATTAAGAAAGGTGTAAACAGGATAAATGAGAGAGCGAATGACCAAGGAAGCCCACCTCAGCTCGTGGGCTTGGAAAGGCTTCTTCAAGGAGGTGACACCTGAGCTGAGACTTGAAGGATGAGGAGCCAGTCACGCAAAAAGTTGGCAGAAAGGGTGCGTTAGGCTGTGGGGACAAGGGTGGCAGGCCGGCTGCACTGAAGGCCAGCGTGTGTGGAGGGGGAAAAAGGAAAATGATAGAAGACGAAGTCGGAGAGGGAGCGAGTTCAGGTCACACCAGGTGGGAGGCATTGAGGGTTTATGCAAATGCAGTGGATGGCTGAGCCAGAGTCCCTACTGAAACGGACTGCCTGTCCTGCTCTGTTACGTGAAATGGCTTTAAGAGGGGACCACCAGGATCTGATTCTTGTTTCAGAAAGTTTCTCTTAGAGGTGACTGAGCAGGGCGAGCACGCATACCAGCCATCTCAGACTGGGCAAACGCTCCCACCACTGGCATTTATCTCCCTAGATTCTAATGTTGGATTCTATTCATATCCAAGTTTTTGAAGTACTTATATTTGCAATATAACCACTAATGCAAAACTTCTTCGAATACAATTACGAATAAATGAAGATCTAAGCTCTTACATAGAAAAAATAAATATCTGGGTTCCTTTGAAATACTTTCAGATTCGGAATCTGTTGTGCTTTTCACTTCAGAGTGTCAAACTCAAGCCTATGTTAAATTAGCCTAAAATCATTCCAACGAATGTTTCCAATCTCTAGGACAAAGTCAAACAGAGAACCTGAACAGAGAAGAGTATTTTGACTAAAATCCTGCATTGCGTCAATCAGTAGACATCTTCCAGGGTAGAACGTAGTTTCTGAAACTTGTCTGTTCAAAGCGGAAACATTTAGTTTATTCACGATGATTCTATCATCCCATTTATACTTCTCTCTATCAATGGATGTTTCTTCACTGCTTACCCAAAAATTCTATTTCCACGACTGAAAATACATACTCTGAGAAGCACCTTGCTTATTTCTTTCGGTAACCTTGGGTTCAACACATTGATTAAGTCACAGGCACCATTAAAACAAAATAGCTACAAGACAATTTAAAAAATTTTTAAATATTTTAATACTGGTTCTGATCACATAATTTACTTTTAGCAAAAGCTAATAAAATCTCAATAAAACTAAATTTAATAACACCCCACCACACACAGAGAGACTCTGTGAAGTTTACCTTAGAGGAATTCACATGAAAATTGATTTCTCCAATCGGGGTGGGGTGATAAATGGAGAATTTAATAAAAATTGACCACCAGTAGAAACAGCCAGACCAACCTAAGAAGAGTCGTGGTAAATTGCTGCCATCTTGACCGTTGAAGATCCATGAGATGTGGTGGCCATCTTTTATTTTTGCCTGCCTGGCACCTAGTCTCCCCTTCTTCCAGCAGATTCCTTTGAGAAACCCTCTTCTCGAGCTCTCAGTCCGTACAGAATGGTCAGGGGGGCCATTGGCCTCACCCCTCACCTCCAAGGGTGGGCTTGGGTAAATAGCCTGGCCAATCAGAATATTCCTCTTTCCTAGCTATGGGCATTGGCCAATCAGAGCCAACCAACATATATGTCTCCGGGCAGACTTGTTTCCTTCTCAGTAGCAACTCTAAGTGCTACTTTGTCAGCCTGGTTCTGCCGGCAGCCATCTTGCCACGTTGCAGAGAAGGTGCCCAAGGAGGAAATTGATGCGTAAGAAAGCAGAAAGCTGGGAAAGAGTGCTCAAGACATCATCTGAGACCCTAGATCTCTTCCTGGCCCCTAAAGTTACATAGGTTGATAGATTCCCTTTCGGGGCTTAAGCGAGTTTAAGTTGGGTTTCCGTCACTGGCGGCCATAAAGACCTTAACACAAAGGATCAAAGTTCATCTGATTTGATCCCTCCACCCCTCCCTTTAATGGCTATCTTAATAGAGTGATATTGTTCACGATCGTCAAGACTGTGACGGCAGGGAGGGAACCACTACTGTAGAAAAGGAGCAGGGAAATGAGTACGTTACATAGATGAGATTCTTGTTGAACCGCTTGCGAAGATTGTCCAGAAAAGCAGATTCGCTGGTGTGCGCGTCCAACAGCACAAAATCCTGCACCCCGACCTTGTCCCGGGCGGTCAGCGCGCCCTCCATGTGCAGACGAATGTGCTTCCTCCTCACGTCTTCTTTCTACGGGAAACGGAACAGTCGTCAGCAGCTCGTTGATTCTGTAATTTCCATTGCACCTCTCATAGTGTGGAAACAGCAAGGTGCTAAGTCCTGGCGATAGGAGAGAGCCAAGATTAAATTATGCTGTCTTTCATTAAGAGTTAACAATCTGTTAGGGATACAGGAGGATGACAGTGAAAACAGTAACAATAGCAGCGGCAGCTGACAGAAACTGAGAGTTTACTGTGTTAGGCGCCACTCTGTAAACCTTGACATGTGTTATCTCCCTTACTCCTCATTCTGACCCTATGAAGTCACTACTGTTATCACGGCCGTTCTACAGATGAGGAAACCGAGGACAGAGAGTTTATAACGCATGCCCAAGACCCACCAAAAGAAAATATCTAGGATATGACCCTAGATAGCCTGGCCTCAGTGTCTGTTTTCCTGACCGCATCATGTACTCCATAAATGTCAGTTGCCTGAACTTGCTATGAAATTCCCAGATGAGTGGTGAGGAGTTTGGTTAGAAAGGAAATTGCTTGTTACAGAGCAGTATTTGGGGAAGGACAAACTTGGAGGGTCCCCTCCCCAAGGCTGGGCTTTAGACCTCATTGGAGAAGGTGTGGTTGCAGTCCACTGGATGGCAGAGGATCTCACTGAGTTACCAGGGTCGGAGCTGGTCCAGGGTCACCAGGCAGCAGAACAACCCCCTAGGCACAGGTGAGCAAAGGGAGTCAGATCACTGCGGGGCAGGAGCCCAGCGCTGCACCATTTATATAGAAAGGCCCAGGGAGACAGCTCTCCGGGGCTCAGGCAAGCTGAGGCTGGAGGGTGAGCAGGGAGAGTCGGGGTGATGTTGGAGGTCAGAGGCCTGGAGTGTGTGATGTCTGTGTTGGGAGACTGTGGCAAAGTGGCCACCAGACCTGGACCAGGGCTGAGGCCACTGAGGGACCGTGTACTCTGGGCACACAGTTAGTGCATGTCCCAGCCACGTCCCACTGTGCAGCTGACAGTGCAGCCAAAGAGCCAGAAAAAGCAAAACAGAACAAAGGGCACCAGGAAGAGAAATCTTCTGCTATTGCAGTGTCCCTCCAGCGCCCTCTACTGACAAAGGTTAGCATCACGCTCACTTCAAGGAGAAATGCTTCCCGGGTCCAGTTATCGTTGCAGGGCAGGTACTAAAGGGTGAATTTGGATCTGAGACCCCATAAATTGACAGCTGGCACGTATGGATATGCAAAGGTTCTAGAAAAGCCAAAGCAACCTTGAAGAAGGAAAACAAAGCTAGAGGACACAATTCTTTAAGTAATCAAGACTGTTTGTAAATTGATTTTTGAAAAGGTTCCAAAATAATTCAGTACAGAAAAGGAAAATCTTTTCAACCGATAGTGCAAGAATAAGTAGATACCATAATTAAAAAGTGTCATTTCAACTCGTACCTCATGCAGATTTTATATATAGAGATTTTATAACATATATATTATAAAATAGTATTTTAATGTTATAATATATTACAATACATAAACATATGTAAGTTTATATTTTTAAATATGTATCTATATTTGCAATATAACCACTAATGCAAAACTTCTTCGAATACAATTATGAATAAATGAAGATCTAAGCTCTTACATAGAAAAAATAAATATCTGGGTTCCTTTGAAATACTTTCAGATTCGGAGTCTGTTGTGCAGATAAGGGTTGCAATGAAATTTTTTTCCTTACGGATATCTACTTGTTCCTGCACTATTGGTTGAAAAGATTTTCCTTTTCTGCACCGAACTGTTTTGAGATATATAGTTGTTTATATATAAAATTTATCTATTTATGTTTTACATATATAAAAATCATATTGTATATAAACTTGAGATGGCTCTTAGACCTAAATGTAAATATAAAATCTGTAAAAATCCTAGGAGAAAACAGAGGCAAATATCTTTGCATCCTTTGCTTTTTCTTAGGGCACAGGAAGAAATAATTATAAAAGAAAAAAATAAGAAATCAGACTTCATCAAATACAAAAACTTCTCATCAGAAGACACTATTAAGAAAACGGACAGGCAAGCCACAGATTGGCAGAAAATAGTCACAAAATATATACCTGCAAAGGATTTGTATCCAGAATAAAAGGCTCCTACTGCTGATTAGTAAAAAGTGAAACCCAATAAAAATTGGGCGAAAGACTGGAATGGACACTTCACAAAGGAAGATAGACCAATGGTCAATAAGCACGTAGAAAAATGCTCAACATGATCCGTCGTCAGGGAAATGCGAATTAAAACCATAGTGAGAAACCGCTAGAATAGTTTGAATGAAAAAGACTGACAACGTCAAATATTAGCGAGGATGCAGAACGGACAGAACTCTCACACGTTGCTGGTAGGAATGTAAGGCGACAGAATCACTTGGGAAAAGGTCTGGCAGTTTCTAATGAAGTTAACCATGCCTCTATCCTTTGATCCAGCAATTCCATTCCCAAGTATTTACATAAGAGAAATGTAAACATATGTACACAAAAAGACCTGAACATGAAGGTTTATATCAACTTCATTTATAATGGCCCCAAGCTGGAAACAATCCAAATTGCCATCAACTAGAGAATGGAGGTGGAACAACCATACAATGGAATGGGTACAGCGATGAAAAAGAAATGACTGGTATGCGCAACGACACGGATGACTCTCACAGACATTATGCTGAGTGAAAGAACTCGGACACAAAAGAGTGCATGCCGCATGGTTCCATTTGTATGAAATTCTAGGACAAGCAAAACTAATCTACAGTGAAAAATCGGAGCAATTGTTGCCTGGCTAGGGGGATTCCTGGCAAAGGACCTTTCTGGAGTGATGGAAACGTTCTCTAACTTGATAGGGCTGTGAGTTACATGGGTGTATCTCTTTGTCAAGACAGATTGTTAAGGTTTTGTGCATTTTGATACAAACAAATTTTATTTTAAGAAGAACCAGACAAAGTAGCGAGGTGGGGGCGGGGATGGAGAGTGGGTGGCGGTATAAATGGAAAGAGGGTGGCAGAATGTTAATAATTGCTCAAGCTGGGTAGAGAAGGGCTTTATTACACTATTCTATTTACTTTGTATATATTTGAAATTTCCCACAATAAAAAGTTTTAAAACACAGAATGGCCACCAGGTGTCTCCCTACACTAGCCAAATGGAGCAGGAGTAAACAGACTCGCCTGCCCTCTAAGGTTGAAGACTATGCATTTAGAATATTTTAGCGACTCCAAATATTCCCGTTTTAAAGTTTTGTTTTGTATAAGAGAGGCAGTACGGCACAGGGATGAAATGCAAGGATTTTGGAACATGAGCCCGTCCAGGTTCGAATCCCATTTCTGTTGCTTCCTGGTGGTACAACCTTGGGAAGATCTCTTAATCGCCCCAAGTCCCCATCTGTTTCATGTCTGAAAAGTGGAATCATAACTGTACCTCCTTCCTAGGGTTATTGGTTTGAACAGAAGCATGGACAGCCCTTGGAACAGTGCCAGACCCAGTGTCAGGTCTCTGAGCATTTGCTTCTGTCGTCAGTCGTATTGATAATATGATCCTTGGAAACAAGAACGTAATAAAGCAAAAAGTCTGCTGGAGAGCAGTCAAGAGCCCCTATTAAATTGGGAGCGGGCTGGAGTCTGAAATAATGTCTGGAGCTGCGCCCACACATATTACTGCAGTCAGATCTCGGCAGGTGGAGGGGACCAAGACGAACAGAGCTTCTTTCTTATCCGGGTCCTAGAGACGGGAGAGCAGCATGCTCACAGGAATGAGCCCAGCAGTCGGCCCCAGGGCCTCATGCAACTTGCAGCCTGCGGCCATGATTTTAACTTGCAAGGGTCAAGCACATACCATCCACTTCAGCCTGGAGTTTTGGTCCTGCAGTATTTCCATTCTAATATCTGGAATCCTTTTATCTAGTTCATTTCAAAGTATCTTTAAAAGGGTGTGGGCAAATGAGAGTGCCCTAACAAGGTTGACAAGGAGGGTCAGAGGGATGAAAATTGGAGCAGAAGGGGGAAGAGAGGCAAAGAAATTGAAATGGTTCAGCTTTGACCAAAAAGGAGATAATTAAGAGACTTTATCATGAAGAGAATATTAAATCCAGAAATGACCAAATAAGGGGGGCCAGGGATTAAAGAGAGAGACGTCTTTGAGACACCTAAGAAAGAACTCCATCTTTGGGGTGACAATGCTGTGGAAGACACTATTATGCAAACGCATGGAGCAGGGGTCACAGACTGCTCCCTACAGGGTCCAGGCAGGTACCGGAACTGAGTCAAGCTGCCAGGTGGCGAGGACTCACTTAGACTAGAGAATGAATGGCCATCTAAGGTGTGCAGCCACTGCTTAGCTACAGCTGGTTGACACAAGGAGCGAACATATGGCCTGTGTTGCCAGATCTTCCAATTATTCAAGAAAAGTCAGAAATTTAGAATTTTACATGAAGTCCGGTAGCATATATTTAGCCTTGCAACCTCTGCGGCAGATACACCAAAAGAAAGCAAGCCCCTCTTTGTTCTGGATGGTCTAGATATTTCACTCACCTGAAGGCAAAGGGTTCAATGAGATACTCCCACCTGGACCATATTGTGGCAGCATCATATAGTCAATGATGATGTGACCATGTCACCTTCTACATAATCTAGTGCTTGACCGTGTGTGTGTGGAGGGGGGGCAGTGAGGAGAGTGGGCGCATGGTGTGTAAAGGTGGCGAGGTGCTGAGGCAGAGGCAGAAATGCCTGCCACATATTCCGTGGGCTCCCTCACATCTTCCCTTGCAGTTAGGTGGACTCCCATGACTGCTCTGGCCGACAGGTTGTGAATAGAAGTGACCTTTGTGCCAGACCCTCCAGTGGGTCATCGATGGGTTAGCAATGACTCCTTCAATGTTGCAAGGACTGAGAATTTCTCTGATGGAATGGGTGACCCACAAGATCAAAACAGTCTCAATTCCTGAGTCATCACATGGATGAGAGATGTTGCAAAGAATCATCCAGACCCACAGAACACTTGGTGTAAGCAAGAAATAAACTCCTGTGGCTGGCCGGGTGGTGTAGTGGTTAAGTTTGCACACTCCACTTTGGTGGTCTGGAGTTCACGGGTTCAGATCCCAACATGGACCTAAGCACTGTGGCTCATCCAGCCATGCTGTGGCAGCATCCCACATGCAAAATAGAGGAAGATTGGCAATGGATGTTAGCTCAGGGCCAATCTTCCTCACCAAAAAAAGAAGTAAACTCATATTATGTTAAACCCCTGAGAGTTGGGGGCCTGTTTGTTACTGCAGGCTAAGGCTGCTTATCATGACTAATACTGATGCTAAGAAGGGCTTTTCCTCTGGGAGAAAGGCAGATGGAATGTGAGCCACAGCTCTTGCATGTCAAACTCAGTGGACCGTTTTGGCTACTACCCTACAGCTTGGAAGACAAGAAGGGGGCTTTTTTTTTTTTTTAAAGGGAGAAGATAAGCCCTAGGGTTGTAGCTTTGAATTTTATTTTACGCTTCAGAACCCTTTGCTCGAGGGAAGTTGTAAGAAACTTCACTATATAAAATTAAGGAAAGGCTCCAGCCCCGTGACCGAGTGGTTAAGTTCCTGCTCTCCACTTTGGCGGCCCAGGGTTTTGCTGGTTCAGATCCTGGGCCCGGACATGGCACCGCTCATCAGGCCCACGCTGAGGCGGCGTCCCACGTGCCACAACTAGAACGACCCACAACTAAAAATACACAACTATGTAGCGGGGGGCTTTGGGGAGAAGAAGGAAAAATTTAAAAAATAAATAAATAAAGGACTAAATATTTTTTAAAATAATAAAGAAAGAAAGAAAATTCAGGAAAGCAGAGCCTTTCTGATTAAAGTAAACGCGGGGGACATGGAAACATGGGGGAGAGTGTGGGGAACCCCTAGGGCTAAGGAGAGTTTGCACACCCTGCATATGCCCACCATCATGTTCTTCGAGTTCCGTTATCTGAAGATGCCTTCACATTTAAGTCGCATCTTTAAACCACCAGTACTATTTTTCACGTCATGTATTTCTTTAAATAGCTTTTTCTATAAATATACACTGCTAAATCTTTTATGGTGAAAAGTGTTCACACACAAAAGTATGAAAAGCAGAACGAACCAAGTGTACCCATTACCCAACTTAAATAAATACCAACTTAGGGCGGCTCTCAGTTCAGCTGTGCTCACGACTCCTCCACCACTGCATTCCCTCAAGGGAAGTCGCAAACATCATGACTTTATATATAAATATTTCAGTAGGTATTTCTAAAAGATAGGAACTCTGAAAATATATGTACACAACACCATCGTCAGGCATAAAGAACGTCACGATTCCTTAATATTATCCCAATCAATGTTCAAATTTCTCTCATGATCTTATTTGATATTTTTTTACTGTTGGTTTGCTCAAATCAGGAGCCAGACAAGGTCCCCACGCTGCCTTTAGCCAATCTGTCTCTCAAGTCTCTTTAGTTCTTTAGGCGCCTTCTCCCTTTTCTTTTCTTGCAATTTATTTGGGGAAGATATTGGACAATTCGGCCTAGAGAATATTCTGGATTTTCTTGATTGCATTCTTATGGGGTCCCTTAACACATTCCTCTTTCTCCTGCATTCCCTGAAACTGGTAGTTTGAGCTAAGGGGCTCATCAGACACAAGATTAGTTTGTCTGGGCAAAAAGATTTCGTAGGCAGTGAAGTACACTTCCAGCAGAAGACGCAGAGGTCTGGCTGTCTTTGCAAGATGTCGGTGCTCTCGTACACATTGCCTAAATCCACATTTTCTTAGGAGTTTGCAAAAAATGGTAATCCGCCAGTTCTAGCACGCCTCCTTCATTATAAGCTGGGACCCTTCTATAGAAATTTTTATTTTTTATCAACTATTTGGTTGCCCTGAGATACAGTTTGTAAAGGAAAGGCAGGATAATTGCTTGATGTGCCAGTTTTCAGAAGAGTGAGTTGGTTCTGCAGCATCCTCCAAAGTTGACAATGAGTTTTTAATACCATTGCGAGCTCAGTGGGTTTAAATGTATTTGATATGTTTCATGCCAAGACAATTACTATCCTGATCGATGCCCACTTTGGGCCAGAGGGAACCTATTAAGTGGCTCTTAAGTCCTTTTGACACGCCTTAATAGTCTTGGACAGTTTCCTTGCTCCTCAGAATGCCAAGCTATCTCAGATTCACCTTATACCTTCTCAGCCCAGACCTTGAGTCTGCGCAACAAGGCCTGGTTTATTTCAGGGGGAAGGTGGCAGATACCACAATTAGACACTAGGGGCGCTCATTGCCACTGGATTTGTCATTGTTTCTAAGCCTTTTTCAGTAGTGAGAACGAGGAAGTGGTTTTTTTTTTTTGAAGATTTTATTTTTACTTTTCTCCCCAAATCCCCGTGGGTACATAGTTGTGTATTTTTAGCTGTGGGTCATTCCAGCCGTCATTCCAGCAGGACACCGCCCCACTATGGCCCAACGAGGGGTGCCATGCCCGCACCCAGGATCTGAACTGGTGAAACCCTGGGCCACCAAAGGGGAGTGCTCGAACTCAACCACTCGGCCATGGGCCGGCCCCAGGAAGTATTTTTAAAATAATATACGTCATGCGTTTATTCTGATCAATGCAAGTACATAACTAAGGTGTTTGTGCTTAACCTTACTTTTTTTTTTAATATCTCTTCCCTTTTCTCCTAAGCAAAAATTCCAATTCAACAGAAATACCAATGCTATCACCAATATGATTACTGAAAACAGATCCAAAGTTTTGAATTATTTGTCTCCAGACTGTACTTCACTGGGGTTACACAGGCACACGACTGTGTTTTTTTTTTCTCCTTTATTTCCCAAACCGCCCCCCGGTACATATTTATATATCCTAGTTACAGGTCCTTCTAGTTGTGGGATGTGGGACGCCGCCTCAACGTGGCCTGATGAGCAGTGCCATGTCCGCACCCAGGATCCGAACCCTGGGCCACTTGCAGCAGAGTGCGAGAACTTAACCACTCAGCCACGGAGCCAGCCCCATGACTGTGTTTTTAAGCTCCCTTGAAATAGTTGACCTCCGCATGGCTATCTATACCAGCAACTACACCACAGTTAGGTTCATTTCCGTTGTTTTTTTTCCTTATTTAGGGAGATGGATTTTTAAATTTTATATTATCACCATGTAAAATATTTAACGGCTCCAGGGCTGGCCCCATGGCTGAGTGGTTAAGTTCGCGCGCTCTGCTGCAGCGGCCCAGGGTTTCGCTGGTTCGGATCCTGGGCGCGGACATGGCACCACTCGTCAGGCCACGCTGAGGCGGCATCCCACATGCCACAACTAGAAGGACCCACAACTAGGATATACAAGTATGTACTGGGGGGATTTGGGGAGAAAAAGCAGGAAAAAAAAAAGGAAGATTGGCAACAGTTGTTAGCTCAGGTGCCAATCTTTAAAAAGAAAAAAAGTATTTGCAGATTGTTTCAGTGCTTATCTGAAAAATTCAAGAAAATCAACCCAAAATCATACATGACATGCAAGTGCAGACCAAACATAAAGTTAATAGTCAGACATCAATAACTTTAATGTAACCAAGTAATTATTAGTTAGAAGATGTAATGGAAGAAGAAACTCTACTTAAAATACCACAAAAGAGGTGAAATGTAGGAAAAACCTTATTAATATATGTGCCAGATCTATATAAAAATAATTTTAACACACCCCTGGAAAACACAAAAGATTTGAGCAAATGGAAAGACACACCAAGTTCTTGGATAGGAAGATTCAACATCATAAAGACGTCAACTCAGCTAAGTCCGTCTATAAATTCAATCAAATCCCATTTAAAATACTGCCATGATTTTTTGGGTACTAAACAAACTGAGTCTAAAGTCCATACTGGAAAAATAAATAAGAATATCCAGGAAATTTCCGAAAGAAACAAAAAGATTAATGAGAAGGTAACAGCCTTAGCAGATATTAAATATAAAGCAACATTAATTCAGTAGCATATGCTTGCACATGCTGAGACAAGCGATTCAATGTAAATGAATAGAGAAGATAGAGCTTGTCCCAAGTATTAGGGGAATTTATTAAATGATTAAGATAGCATTTCAAATTCATGAGAAAATAAATTATTCAATAAATGGCATTATACAATTGTGAAAGCTGAGAGAACTGCTCATCTAAGAAGGATTAATTTTACTGCATGTAAATTATACATATTTATTCACTTAACTTTCAAAATTAATGTTGGGACACCGGAGAGTTCTATAAAAAACAAAGGTTGGTCAGCTACCTCATACTTTATACAAAAACAAATTCCAGATGGATCAAAGATTCACACATTAAAAAAGAAAGTTATAAAAGAAAAATACTGGAAGAAAATATAAGCAAAGGATTGCCTTTCTAAGTATGATACAAAATTCAGAAGCCACAAAAGATTGATCAATTTGACTACATAGAAAAAATTTCTGCCTAGAAGAAAACATCACAAGCAGAGTCAAAAGACAAAAACAATGTTAGAAAAAAATATTTGCAACTCACATCCCAGACAAATGATTAGCTTCCTTAATATATAAAGAGCTTCCATAAATCAATAAGAAAAAGTCCAACACCCCCACACATATCCCAAAAATGGACAAAAGATATAAACAATAATTCACAGAAAAGAAAATGAAAATTTGTCTTTTAAACATAAGAAAAAGATACTTGACTTCACTCCAAAGAAAACTGTTATTAAAATACGTTGAGATACCAATTTCCATTTTTGGCAATCTGATAGGTAAAATTTGAGAACACACTCTTGATGAGAGTGTAGCAAAGAAGTACCGGCATCTATTACAGGTGAGAGGATATGTATATTGTAGAACCTGTGTCAAATGTAGTTTATTCATGCATTTTTAAAATTAAGTGTGTATTCTTTGATGCAGTAATTTCATTTATCCTATAGATATGTTCTCACATAGACAAAATGTAAATATCCCTTAATAGGGAACAGGTAAATTAAATTATGGTACATGTAATACAATGAAACACTATAGAGGTACAGAACCTCCTAAATAGATTGCTATTATTTTTAAGAAAAATAAAAGGGGGCCAGTCCCGTGGCCAAATGGTTAAGTTTGCGCGCTCTGCTTCAGCAGCCCAGGGGTTTGCCAGTTCGGATCCTGGGCACAGACATGACATCGCTCATCAGGCCATGCTGAGGCAGCATCCCACATAGCACAACCAGAGACACTCACAACTAGAATATGCATCTATGTACTGGCGGACTTTGGGGGAAAGAAGAAGGAAAATAAAAAAAAAGAAGATTGGCAACAGTTGTTAGCTCAGTTGCCAAAAAAAAAAAAAGAAAAAAAAATGCATGCACATTCAGATATGCTTACAAATTCATGACATCTCCCTGAAAAAATGCCCAAGAAATTAGCAACAGTTATTGCTCCTGGAAGAGGAGGCTTGAGTTTCACTGTACACGTGTTTGCGCCTTTTGAATTCTGCTCCTGGTATTTGTATTATCTATTAAAAAAAATAAAATTTACAAATAAGAAAACTTCCCCATTATTCCATATCTCCACACCCTATTTGTTTCTTACGGCACTTTCCTCATCTTGTAGTGATTTTAATTACGTGATTTCTTGATCTTAGGCTGGCCCCTTCTAGAAGCCTCTCAAGGCTCATTCTTGCTCATTGTTGTGTCCCAGATTCTAGCCCAGATCTTGCCACGTAATAGGTGCTCAGTAAACTCGTCGAGTGAGTGAGTTAGAATTTTATTGCAATTCTGTACCTTGTATGGATTGGAAACAAGCTAGAGAATTCAAAGAGGAGGTGATGGAGCTAAAGTCATCGGTCTGGGAGAAAGCAGAGGTTAAAGAAAGATAGTCAACACTGGTTTGCCCAAACGTGTTCCTCCTGCCAATGAATCGTAATATTAAAATGGATAATAGCCTTTTCTCTTTATTGAGTTTGTACTATGCACAGTGCCGGGTAAATGGCAGTTTGCAAATAACAGTCTGCGTCATACCCATGACAGCTCATCAGGTAGATGGTATTTTCCTCACTTTGCAAAAGTAGAAACAGAGAAGTTAAGTGACAGGGAGGCTATACACAGGGCTCAGGATTTGGAGCAGGCTAAAGCCTAGCCCCACTGCTGTAGCTGTGTGACTTTGACCGGTGTCACCTCCCCCTTTGACTTCAGGATGGTGGAGGGGTCAGGAATTGCCCCCACCTGCACCCCACGCCAGGGAACCAGCCTCCTCCCCACTCCTGCTGCAGAGGTAGGTGGAACTTGTTACAGGTTGGTCGGGGCATGGCCCTCCCCCCGCCTCAGCTGGGAGGGGAACAGATCTAAGCCGGGCGAGACAGAATTTGGCCCAGGAGTCTGGGTTAGGGCCCCCATGAGTCTTAGTTCATCTTGTCATGGAGAAGTGAATTGCAAAATTATGAAAACAGTGCTGCTGGCCAAGCCAGCCCACGCAGACGCAAAGACACAGATTTGCTCTTCCCGGAGACAGAAAAACAATGACACAGACAGACACCAGCTTCCAGATAACTTCCTGGTTCCCATTAGATCTGGCCATACTTTTTGCAACACAGTGTGTGTGCACATGACAGAGAGAGACTTTCAAAAATTAATATAATTAATACCTGTACAATTTTTAAATGTCAAACAATTCAAAAAGAATTTTAAAAGAGCAAAAACCTGTCTTAGGTCTTTACAACTCACTCCCTCTCACCAAAGGTTTACATCTGTCCTTCCTGAAAATGTATGCACGTATTTGATTTTTCTACTCACACACTCACACAATACATGGCATACTGCATCTTGCCTTTTTATCATTTAACAATATATCCTAGAAATCTTTTTATATCAGCTAGAATTCCCTTATCCTTTTTACTGACTGCATGCTATCTCGTTGCTTATTACCTTCAATTATCCACCAACATTCACCGGGCTCCTTGTGTGTGGCAGGTCCTGTTCTAGGCGCTATGCTTGGGATGCACCGTTGAACAAGCCAGAAAAATCTCCCCATCCTTAAGGAACTGGCATTTCTACAGATGGACACGTAGGTGATTTTCAGTTCTTAGTGTCACGAACCACTTGTAATGGGCATCTACCCGCTTGCGACTTGGCCTCTCTTGCGAGGGAACCAGTAGGAAGCGTTTGCAGTGGAGGAATTTCCGGATCAAGAGACCCTTCGGAGACACGGGTCAGCAAACAGCCAGCAGAAAGATCGCTCCAAATTCCCCGGAACAAACTGGGTGTGAAAATGCAGTTTCTGCCCCCAGTCTCTCCAGTACTGGTATCATGGGTCTTTTTAATTTCACCAGTCACGTGGCTGGAGATGCGAGTATTTTGTGACCTGCAAGGAGCAGGGAGCATCTTTTTGTAGGTTTATTGGGTTTTTTAATATTTGTATGTTTATTGGGTTTTTGTATTTCTTTTTCTAGGATCTGCCCGCTCATATCCTTCCTTAGATTCTAATAGGGAACTTATTTTTGTCATTTATTTGAACATCCCCTTTGTGACATCAGGAAATTGACCCTCCCATGCACTGTCAATACATCTCCCAGTTTGCCACTTGTCTTTTGACTTTGCTTGTGGATTTTTTTCGGCGGAGAAATATCTGATGAAGTTAACTACATAAAAATGAATTTTTCCATTGTGGCATCTGGAACTCCGGCACTATTTACCTCTTCTTGGATCCCTTTGAGTTCCTTGCGATCGATAACAAAAGAAACTCTCAAATTCCCTTGTCTGGGTTTTTGTTCCTTGCGACTAAATAATAGAATCCTCTCGCTCTTCATTTATAAAGCGGGATCATAATATTTCTTTAACAGATTGCTTGTAAGAATCTGAGGCAATTATACATGCAGCACAAAATAAAAGGTAGCCCCTCCCCCAAGAAGTAGTCGATAATAAAGTAACAATAGATGTAGTAAGAATAAGGAGAAATGGCTAAGTTCCTATAGCTGGTAAGGGGCAGGGCTGGGTTCAACACACATCTGTCGCTCCAAACTCCTCCTTCTTTCCCTACTCTGTTCCGCCTCTTAGGTAGCAAAGGCAAGTGTTTTTTCTGTGTCTGTCTCAATGCTCAATTTTTATCCCTTTGAATTTATAATTAGGTTTACCTGCATCGGAGGAAGAACCACAGATTTGTCCTGCACCCAGGGCTTCCGGTTCCGTGGCAAGGAGATTGTTCTGGAATCTTGAGAAGATTTGCTCCTCCTGTTTAAACCCCAAAATAAAACCCCCCCGGCTGCAATGGTCTCAAGCCAGTGTTGAGCTGTTTCAAGGGTTCCCATGTGGTTCGACTTGAGAGGACTGAAAGAAGAAGTTGAAAAGAGGCCCCTGAACTTCTTCAAGACTTTTCCCATCTTGGATAAACTGTAGCACCGGGTAAAAAATTTACCACTGGACCCCTTTTCTTTGGGCTAAATTGTAGTACTTAAAGTTGATGGGGCACAGATTTAAGAAGTTTTGGCAAAAAGAAGCGAATTGAAAAGCAGAAGCCGGCAAAATTCGGGGCAAGGCAGCTCTGGGTAGTGGGAGGGCTCCTAGAAACATCTCATTGCCCTCCTTTCATGGCTCATGGGCCACAAACGCACCCTGCGTGCTGGCACTGGGCCCACGGCCTCACTTACGCTGATCGTCTCATCATCTCGTTTCATCCTCACAAACCCCCTGTGAGATAGGTGCTATTATCTTGATTTTTCAAAAGAGAAAACTTCGGCTGAACTACCCAAGACCTGCGCATGGTGAGTGAGGAAGGCGGGAATTCACGCCAACAGCCTGAATCTAGAGCTCTCGCTCCGCCTCCCAGCTCGCCGCCTCCCGTGGGGCCCGAGAGAAGAAGTACGAGATGGAAGAACACGACTGAGAAGAAAACCCAAAAGCCATTCTTCTAATTAGCAGCTTGCTCTGTCTGGTTTTGCCTAGAGACTACCATCTGCCTGGGAATTATTTTCAGTTTTGCAATGAGATCGGAACAAGGAAGCACGCCCTGGATTGAGCTGTGTGACTCCACTGCCCGTGTGGTCCCTGGCATCCTGGCCGAAGATTACCTTTGGATGCTCAGCATCCGTAACAATTAAATGCCTAAAGTGAAAACAGCGCTGTGTTATTACCATAAAATGACAAGGAAGAGAAACAGTGCACAATACTGGCAAGACTGAGATGAAACTGAAACCCGGATGCACTGCAGACAGCTTTCTCAATTGTGACCACCCTTTAGAAAGGCAATGCTGTCATATGTAAAAAGCCATTAAAGCAAATACACCGTTTGGGCCCATAATGCTGTTCCTTAGAATTCCTACTAACAATGAGAACATTTCAAACAATTAGAACATTTGTCTGTGTTTCTGCGGTATTATCTACAAGGGTGATTTACATTAAATGTACAATAGTAAATAGTCAAATATATTACAGGACTGAATAGAATATACAGAGATATCAAAGTGATGCTTATGAAGATTATGTAATCGATGTTTTCTCCCTTTTAAGGGAGAACAGAATACAAACGTATATGTGCACTATGATTACAAAGTATGGAGGCATATGGATGCTTATGGGCCCAGACTGGACTGGGACGTGGGCCAGACACAGTTGCATGAAGTGGCAGGTGCAGGCACTGGGTCGTGCACACCGTTCCCATGTCTAGGGTCTGTCTGCTCTCCCCACTGAGTGCGTGGACACTGAGTCCGAGAGTATTTTTATTTCTTTTTCCTGTTGTGATGCTAGTATCTGTTCTTGCCTTCCCGGCACCCACACCTCCTCCTCCGACTTCCCCTGGAGGTGCGTCCTCTCCCCCACTGGAAGGTCTCAGGTGGGACAGTCCAACAAGATGCTCCCATTTCCTCCAGCCAAGAGGAGGGTGGAAGACACAGCTCAGACTTCCAGATTTCTCTCTCCAGGAACTTGGATCTTGATTGCAAGGGTGCAAAGAAGGAAAATGGCCATGGCCGACAGCTCGGTTTGGAGGCAAGCTCAGTGTGTACCATTAGGGACGGGGTAAGCTTGGGAGATGCAGCTTCAGGAATATTCTCACAGCATCCTTGGAAGATATGAAATGCTTTATGATGGAAAAAGAAACAAACGCACCATTTAACTGGCATGCAATTCATTAACTTGCAAAACAAGGCTACACGTTGCACGTGGCTATAGCCATATTTAAAGATGTACACCAAATGCATTGGGTGGAAGGGAGCCCCTGCTTAGGAAGGTAAATAGCAGGGAGAAAAAAGGAACAAAAACAAATGAAGAGAGGGATTTTACAGAGACCAAAATGACCGTGTGACAGGAACTGGGGACACTCCATTTCCACTACCTGCATGAAAGTCAGAAGAAAAGAAGCAAGTAATTCCTTCTTAAATAAGTTGGGATTGTTTCTATTGTTTGCAACCAATTAAAAAAACAAAACAAAACATAGTGGGTAGAATTTTTTTTAACGCATTTTAAATTCAGAAGAAAAATGTATTCTTTTGGCTCAAACTGGAGCTCAAATTGTGAAACCAGACATTGAACACGGGGACGTGTCTCTTCAATAAATCTCGCAGCCTATGGAGCCCCGTCCTCCCTCAACGGAATAACCGAGGACACGCATTACTCTGATGCTCCCCAAGAATTATTTGGTGGCTTGTAATTTAGGGGTAAAAGCTCCCATTTTTGCTGATGGAATTACCAAGCCTTTGGTGGCTGAGCAGTAAATGCCATTGGATGTCTGCTTTCTCTTCCAAAACTCAAAAAGAAAGCAATCTGCCCCAATTCAAAAGACAGTTATTAATTAATTCTGTGGTTCTGCATTTCACGTGTGATTTTTGCTGTGTCCGAGTCTCGCTTTTTCTATTTTTGACTGTTTGGGTTTTTTTTTTGCCTCGATGCAGGATTAACAACAGAGCCTGCTTTCGTCTTGTCCTAAGTAATACTATCTAAACAGTGATGCAGTGATTTGCTAGTCATTTTTTTGTGATACACATTAAGACACAACTATGTTCATTCTGTCCTAGTTGAAACCATCTCGATGCTTCTACTTTGTGAAACTAACGTAATCTTTTTAAAAGCTGTAATTTTTGTTTCCAAATGCTCAGCAAATGATTCAATAACAAGTCATGAAAATGCACACTGTGGTTACGTTCAGTGGGTATGAAAAGAGTTGAATGAAGGAGGCACATGAGAGGTTTCTGGAGGGCCAGACCGTGGTGTCTTGACCAGGATGGAGGTTACAGGGATGTGTGTCATAACTTGTTAAGCTGCACAGTTATTTTACGTACTTTTCAGTATGTAGGTTAGACCCTGATACCCTACAACAAAAAGGCTTTTTGAAACTCACGCGTCATAATTCTGTTGTGTTTCCTCTCAAGGAAAAGTATATGGGACAGCAATTCCCGTGAGGAACTCCATACTTCCATTTTTCACTTATTCTCTATAAAATTGTAGTTGGGAAAGCCAAGTCATTGAGAAGTCTTGGTTCATCTGGAACATTAGTTAAACTTGTGGAGATAGAAGGCAAAGAAGATAAATCAAAAGAGAACGCGGCAGATGGGGTTGTGTGTTGGAAAGGAGGCTATATCGGTTCTCTGTCGTACCTTTAAAAAATGTGGATTTTTATTTCTCTCTCTCCACTAACACAGAATCCCGTGGTTGTCTCATGTCTAAAGCTTAAAAACTAACAAGGATTTCAGGCCGAATCTTACTTCTGTTGACATCTCTAATTCCCAGATGAGAAATGCTTATCTGTTTTTTCCTGAGTACACTACTTCAATGTGATTAATCTCACAGAGAAAAGCAAGACTGTGGGTGTTTTTGGCTGCAGGTCACACGTCCTCCACGAAGACCAAAGAGGCTTTTTCCAGGGAACAGACACATTTACCATCTACCCCGTGAAGGCAGATAACCAAAGAGTGAGGCAAACTATACCTTCCAGAAAAGTTTAGGCTAGGAGCATCAGCAAACTATAGATATTCTTGTCTCCAGCTCCCTGACATTATTAGTAAAGTTCCAGAGAGGCAGAGAGAGAGAGAATGAGAGAAAGAAGACCCTTGCTATGGCAGTTGTCTAACTGGCATGGAAACTGCAGCTGACATCTCCACACCGACGTGAGAAGTTCAGAAACTCCCGTTAATTTTGTCATAAACCGATTAGAGCTGGCACATACACCCAAGGGTTTCAGTACTTAGAGAGACATTCAGTAGCCACTCAAATCTCAATGGTTTCCCAGTAAAACCCATTGGGAAATCCTTAATAAGTTCACAACAAGGTGACATTTGAAACTCCCCGCGGTCTCATATTTATCCACACACATCCGGAAAAAAAGGAAAAGATGAAGCTTAGGCAAGAGAAAGTGCCAACACCCATTCCTGGGATCTCTTGCTTGTTTCTAAGAAATAGGCTCCAAGAGCCTTGTAAAGGCTGACCATCCGGCCACTGGAACAGGACAGAGGTCGGGGGGAGTCGCTTCGCTTTCCCAAATCAAAAGGGGGGAAAGTAAGTGAGAAAATCTGCCGAGTTCAAACATTCCTTTAAACCCCACAACTTTAAATACGAAATGTGTTTCATGGCTGCCATCTTGAAAAACATTAGTTTGCCAAAGGCGGCCTTTGATTCCCATTTGGGATGGAAACGCTTGCAGATAATCCATTGAAACAGGTCCGGCACAAAGGCCTTTTTGCAACAATCATGGTGCTGTGAAGGACAACATTTTTGTGCGCAAAATAAAACATTTTAATGCGCTACAATCCATTACACATATAGCCCTCCATTTCCTTTCAGTAATTATTCATTAGAAAACATTTAACGTCACTGTGGATTTCACACTGGGCAGTCTGGACACAAAGAACAAGAGATGGCCCATTTATAAGGGGCTGGGGCCTTCTTTTCTAATCTGAGAAACTCCAGGGAGGTGGGGCCCGCAGGACACAACAGGCCGGCTAAATTGTGCGGTTAACGGCCAAAGGCCCCCTGCCTACTTTGACACTCATTTAAAGATGACAGGGAACAAAAGAGATTTGTTCTGTGCAACCCTTTCTGGCTACGCAGCCTACATCAGCTCTGCACATGAAACCGCCCGATATTTTATTCCACCTGCCATCCCCCTCCCGCCTTCATCGACTCTCTCCTCTGCTACTTTGCTAGTTCCCACTTTAACACAAAGAGACAGGTAAAGAATATCGTTAAAAGCGGTCCATTCAGCATGTCAGCTTTCATAATACAATTGCCTGTCAGGTTCCCTACGAGCTATGAGGCGCTCAGGCGTCTGGGTTCAGGCCAGAAACCCGGCCCGCAGTTCGGTTAGTTAGCAGGGCAGCTCCCCAGCCACCTCCCACCCTCAGACACCAAAAACCATCTTTAATAACAACAGTCTGAAACATTTGCTACAACAGCGAGGGACCGCACGCCAATGCCTGGTGGCCTGTATGTGTATTCCTTTAATGCCTACATTTCAAAATTTGGCTAAAAACTCAGAGGCAAAGACCTAGAAACCCATTAGCAGGAGAAGGTGGGAAATATTTATCTTATAGCCGCTGTTTAAAAGGTACTCAACAGGGTAAAACAGTTTAGTACCCAAGAGTCCTTCCCTAAATTTATAGAAAAAAAAAAGAACCCAATCTTGAAAACCTTACCAGATTAACGAATGTAGCTAACCATATGGGAACATGTACAGATCTAAAACACTTCTGGTGTGGTTGCGATTTGCATACTGCTGGCAGAGCATATACCACTTAATCATGCTTCAAAATACATTGGTAAGAAACCAGTGAGCGCAAATAGGCATCGACTTTCACACATTCTCAAAAACGACTCATGTCACTGTGTTGTTTTTCCTTTTATGACAGTCCTGATGTTTGTATGTTACACTTGCTTCTGATGATTATTCTGACGTGTTATAGAAAACTGCTTCTCATCATAGAGTCAAACAGCAAGAACACACTAAATAAGATCAGTGGGTACTCAAGGAGAAAGCAAGTTTCATAATGAAGCCAGCTGTAGAAGCTCGGCCAGCGGTCCATGAAATCCTAAAAACAAAACAGTTTTGATGCTCTATGTTAGACAAGAGCGAAATACAGCCCACGGTCCCAGTCCAGACAGCTGCCATTTTTGTCGCAAGCTAAGGATGGTTGTACATTTTTAAATGGTTGGGAGAAAAGTCAAGAGAATAATATTGCATGACATGAGAAAATTACATGAAATTCTCATGTCAGTGTCCATAAATATTTATTGGAACACAGCCACGCTGATCATCTGTGTGTGTCTGTGGCTGCTTACGTGCTACCACAGGGCTGAGCAGTTGCAACAGAGGCTGCATGGCCCACAGCCTAAAATGTTCACTATCTGGACATTTATAGAAAAAGTTTGCTGATCCTGTTTAGCACACATTTCACTTTTCCTTAAGGAATCAGACTTCTGAATCAACGGTGTTTAAAAACTGTACACAGCAAGGGAAACAAAGTGGAATTTCAAGTATAATCCTTTCCAAAATCAGTGTTTAATGGTTTACGAGACATCCCTCAAATTTGGATTGGGATATTCCTTAATTAAGATCTTCTTTATACTCTGCATTGTTAAATGTTGAAAAATGAGATCATTAAGAAGTAGAGTGGAGATGTTAACTTTCCAAACCCATGGTTGCTTCCTCGCTTGCCAGACACAAACCGGAAATTAACTGTGCAAACAGCAGGTAGCCGTTTTTCGCGTCAAACTTAACGAATGTTTGTTCCACGGATGGACAGACACGTCTAGCTCTCAAGAAGCCTTTCTGAAGGTGCCGTCCGCAATTCTGAATGATGGTACTCAGTGGCAGCTAAAATTTAAACCAAACACGTATCAAGAAAGAAAACGTGGTCTGCTGTGTTGATTCAAGGGGTCTTAGCTGTGAAACTGACAAGGATCAAACGTGAGAGAGAAAGGCATTCTAACTTTGCGAGGTTTTAGGTATCTGATTTGCTCAACACAGACGGCTCAACGGTTGAAATGAGGGGCTATCTTTCATCTAACGACAAGAAGACTGTTGGCGTTTGATTATCCAACTGCAGCCTCTTAATCACTACTGAATGAGTATAATTATGAATATCGGCAAACACAATAATGCTTCTAAATTACCTTCGGGATTACATGGTCTCCTAGCAAGAATTAGAACAACCCATAGAGTCTTAATTGCCCCATGGGAGTTGCAGGTGGAGAAAAAATTTGCAGTTACGTAGCCATATTTTTCAGCTCAGAGGACTAAGTCTCGCATTTGATATTTTTTATCCTCTGAGCTGAAAAATATGGCCATGTAACTGCAAATTAAATGCAAGGCCTAGACTTCTCCTGCTATCCAACAATAAATAAATAAGTTAAATCAAGAAATATTAGACAAAAGATCTTTGGAAGTTTATAGCAGTTTTCTTCTTCCTTCATACACATTCTTTTTTTTTGAAAAAATTGAGACATAATTGACATACGTTATACTAGTTTCGGGTGTACAACATAATGGTTTTATTTTTGTATATATTGCAGAATGCTCAACACACTAAGTCTAGGTAACATCCGTCACCATACATAGTTAAAATTTTTTTTTCTTGTGATAAGAGCTTTTAAGATCTACTCTCTTAGCAACTTTCAAATATACAATACAGTATTATTAACTACAGCCACCATATTGTACATTATATCCCAGGACTTATTTATAACTGAGAGTTTGTACTTTTGGACTCTTTTCACTCATTTTGTCCAACCTCCATCCCCCCACCTCTGGCAACCACCAATCTGTTCTCTGTATCTATGAGTTTAAGTTTTTTTGTTTTGTTTTGTTTTGTTTTGTTTAAGATTCCATCATACAGTATTTGTCTTTCTTGGTCTGACTTATTTCACTTAGCATAATGCCTTCAAGGTCCATCCATGTTGTCACAAATGGTGAGAGTTCCTTCTTTTTAATGGATGAATAATATTCCATTGTATATATACACCACATTTCTTCATCCATTCATCCGTCAATGGACACTTGAGTTGCTTTCATGTCTTGGCTGTTACAAATAATGCTGCATAGAACATGCGGGTGCAATATACCAGTTTTAAATGGAGGATTACTTTTACCCTTTCCTGAAGTCTGCAGAAGTTTCCTGAAGCCTTGTTTCCCTGAGTTTGTAGATGAACCGATAAAAGAGGCATTTTTTTGCCTTAAGGAGAATCTTCCTGGCATCCTCGGCTCTCTTTCTCTTGAACAAAAGATATTTCATGGTCTGGGAGCCTTGCAAACACTCAGCAGAAATTGGATATTGACCATGAATTATACCGAAACCTGTTTGGACAACAAATGCACGAGTGTGGCCTGGAATTTTCCCAGGTTTTTATTTTTCCGCCCCAGTCCATATCCCTTTGGGGCAATGAGGAAATTAACAGACTTCGTACAGTACACAACTTTTCAACGTGGCTTTTTAAGGATTCCCGATCCAGGAAGGGGTATTTGAATAACACTCGGGTAACAATGACTGCGACCTCCAGCACGCCTAGAAATCACTTAAACCTGGGGCTGTGGTTCCTCAAACTTTGACAAGCAGGAGAATCCCCTGGTGAAGCCGGGAAGATGCAGAGGGTGGGCCCGGGAATCTGCACGTTTAACAGGTACGCTGGGCCATTCCGATGAGGGTAGCCCAGGACCACAGTTATAACTCTGCTTCTCAAAGTGCGGTCCGTGGACCCGCTGTACCAGCATCACTGCGGAGCTTGCGGTAAGGACAGAATCTCAGGCCCCACCCCAGAATACCGAGTCAGAATCCGCATTTTAAGATCCGCAGATGATTCCTATGCACTTCACTGTTCGCGTAACCCCAATGTTGGTAAGACCCCCTGATCTAGAGAAAAATTTACAGTGAAGAAAGATTGAAAGTCAGGGGAAACCCTCATTCCGCTGAGGCAGCGTGAATGTGAAAACAGACAGAAAACTCCATCCAGCACTGTTAGGTTGAAAAGGGGCTCACAGAGCAGGGAGGCAGGAACAAAGACCGGCGGGGCGGGCTCCTGCCAGCCCCGGCCGCCGGGAGCTAATTTGGCTGTGCAAATTACAAGTCCAATTTTTCTTTCTTTTTCTATAACTAGAACTTATTAGAGATTTTTCATCTCGAATGCCAGCCAGGTTATTTCTCTTTCATGTTATTGAACTCGCCAGGCAGCACGGGCTCCTTTTTCTTTTTTTCTTCTTCTGGGAGGTGAATCATAATGGCCTAATTTCAGATTCACAGAAGGAAATGTTAGGTAGACACCGGGACCAAAAAGACACCACCAGGCTTTAAGATTCCTCTTCCTAGAGAAACACACCTTTTCTGCCCCAAATTTGTAATAAAAAGCAAAATGTACAAGCTCCTTAGCCATACATGGGATAAACTTACTGGAAATAGTCACTCCACTAAGGATAGGATTCTTGAGCACCGGCCCTGGCAAGGGGTACCCGGGGCATCTCAGGCTGGGATTTCTAGCTTCTTATGGGGAGAGAGAAGAGGCACAGAAAAAGAGCTGGCACAGGCTGCCCTTGGGGACAAATATACAAGAAATAAAGAAGAATGTGTACAGTTTTTTTTTTTTTAAGATTTTTTTTTTTTCCTTTTTCTCCCCAAAGCCCCCCGGCACATAGCTGTATATTCTCCGTTGCGGGTCCCTCCAGCTGTGGCATGCGGGACGCCGCCTCAGCGTGGTTCGATGAGCAGTGCCATGTCCGCGCCCAGGACTCGAACCAACGAAACACTGGGCCGCCTGCAGCGGAGTGCGCGAACTCAACCACTCGGCCACGGGGCCAGCCCCGAATGTGTACAGTTTTTAAGAATTTACTTTTCCGTATTTTGCTGTGAACACTGAATAGTTTATGATGAGTTAGAGTCAGGAGCTGAGGATAAAATGTTTACTAAATAAGCAACTTCCCCCATGGATATAACTCTTTCAAAATGGTATCTTTTCCCTTTTTTGTATGATTATAAAAGAATTACACATTCATTTTAGACATTCTGGAAAAATGCAATAAAGAGAATAAAAATCACCCATAATCCCACCACTTGAAAACTAGCACTATTTTCATTTGGGAATATTCCTTCCAGTTTTTCCCTCCCTTGTGCATATGTGTACATGTGAAAATATTGGGATAATGCTATATATATGGCTTTATACATATATATATCTTTTGTGTGTGTGTGTGTGAGGAAGACTGGCCCTGAGCTAACATCTGTGCCAATCTTCCTCTATTTTGTATGTGGGACACTGCCTCAGCTTGGCTTGATGAGTGATGTGTACGTCCTCACCCAGGATCCAAACCTGTGAACCCCAGGCTGCTGAAGTGGAGTGTGTGAACTTAACCACTCAGCCACTGGGCTGGCCCCAATATGGTTTTATATTTTTAAAATAACATGATTAATCCTCATAAATTAAGAACAACACTTTAAAATATCATATAGTGTGAAATCATCTGGATTCGAAACAGCCAGAATTATAAGGTTAGAAATGAAAATTCAGCCAGCAGTTAATTTCCCAGTAAGGTCTGTGGACAGCAGTGATACTGTTTGAGTCTTCTGGTCAAGTACCCCTGCTTAAAGTATTCACACTAAGGACAGGAATTATTTGCATCAGTAAATGTCAGCTTTTAAAGACTCTATTAAAAGTGGAATTATGAGCAGAGCCAGGCTTCCGTGATGACAGGGGATTTACCCCTGAAAAGAGGAAAAACCTTCATTTCCTGAACCGTATTGGCAGTGCCTTCCACTAAACAAGTAAAACAAACTCTGAAGCAAAGAAACAGAAGAAAGCTCATCCAACGGAACTCTGATTATCTAGAAAATTATAGCGGAGGGAAAATAGAGTTTCATTTTCTCTAAATGACAGGGAGGGAAAAAAGCATGCCTTGAACCGACTTCTCCGCCCAATAGAGAATCTTCCACATTAGACGGTGCTCGAGTCAAGCAGAGATAAAATGAAATAATTTTGTGGAACCTGCTGAAGCTACCGTTGGAAATGTTGACACTAGAATCTGTATATGCAACTTAAGAAACAAATGATCACACTGGAAATGTGAGTGATTCACAATCAAAATCATAATTACAGGGGCTTTCTTCTTATTTTTCAAATGAACACAGCAGCTGATCAACCAACCAGCAAATATTTTCTGAGCGTCTACTGTACGCAAGGCATTATGGGAGGCACCTAGTCCCCAGGAACTCACAATCTCCTTACAAAGAGAAGACGATTATAGGAACAGTGAACAGGACAAGAGTCCTGGACTCGATGCCTAATCTTTTAAATAGCTTTTACACAGATGCCAATAAAAAACGGTTAATTAGGAAGTCACTTCAAATAGTGTCATAAGTTCTTGCTGCAAAACTATGCATGATTTTGCTTTTCTTCAAGATTTCAGTGTAAAACGCTTATTTTGTGAGTCAAAGGAGAAGATAGCATAATGGAGGTTGCCTGGAGGAAAGCGTTCGTCCGAGTGTTTATAGAAGTAATACAAAAACACACCGGCCTGGTTTCGATGCAGCATTGCCCTAAAAATAAGCCCTACCAAAATCAGTGGCAAAATTAAAAATGAAGTATCAGAAGTAAGATCCAAGAGGCCGCTGATGTAACCCAATTATTCTCTGAAGCCGACATATTAATCGGACGCCACTGCACCTCTTAGTGAAACTGCCTCCTAACCGAACATGAGAATGAGTCTATTAAAGGCTTAATGAGCTTAATTAATTAGCACTTAAGACACTCAGGGTAAAAATAATTACTCTCAATTGTGGTGGTTTGTTCCACGAATCTACAGATATGATAAAACAGCATGGAACCATGCATGCACGTCGTACCAATGTCACTTGTCCTGGTTCCGATATGGTATCATAGCTATGTAAGAGGTAACCATGGAAAGACACCGCTGGGTAAAGGGAACGTGGGACCTTTCTGTGCTATTTTTGCAATTTTTTGTTGAGTCTATATTTTAAAATTAAAAGTTTAAAGAAATTATCTATTGCCTTTTGACTCTTTGATGTGTTATAAAGTCACAAAAATATATAAAGTCGTGAAGATGTATTTGAACCAGGGCCAAGTACTTATTATTTGAAACATGGTGGAAGCTATCCTTTATAAATATCGAACATGGGTGTAAACCATGAGTCGTTTCCTCATTATCTGAGAGGGAAACTTTCTGATTTCTGACAAAGCCCCACAACCCAACTAACTTGGAGAAAGAGGCAACTACCCACATGGTTTTTGTAAAGTGAACTTTTGAATGACTCACCCATGAACTAAATATGCCAACATGGGGATGATGCCCGATCAAGGGGCATGAAGCCAGTGCTCAGGTCACATCAGCATCATTATCCATGTTGCTTCCTTCACCAAAGGCAGCTCCCGCTGACGTCATTTCTAGATGTCTCCATCTCTAATATTACCAGGTAAGGGTTTGGGTTTTTTTTTTTACTTTTTATTTTGAAATAACTACAGATTCACAGGAAGTTTAAAAACTAGTACAGAGAGATTCCATGTACCCTTTACCCCAAAGGTAACGTAACTATAGTACCAGGAAATCAACATTGGTACAATCTTCAGACTTCATTCAGATTTCACTCGTTTTCACATGCACTCATGTGTAGTTCTATGTAATTTTATCATGTGTGGATTCACGTAACCGCCATGACAATCAAGATGCAGAGTTTCTCCATCATCCCCAAGGATGTGCTACTCTTTGTGGTCACACCCACCACCCGTTCGCTAACACCTGGGAACCAGTCATCTGTTCTCCATCTCCAGAATCATGTCATTCTGAGAACGATACTTAAATGAAGTCATACAGTATATAACTTTTTGAGGTTGTCTTTTTTCACTCAGCGTAATGCCCTTGAGATCCATCTACGTTGTTGGATGTATCAATAGTTTCTTTTTTGTTATAGAGTAGTATTCCAGTCAAATAATGTTTTACCAAGGGAATCTGGGGATTAATTCATAAGTTAAAGAAGGATAGCTTCCTTCATTCTTTAAAAAGTATAACTTTGTTTTTAGTGCCCTGGAGTCAATTCCAAACCATAGCGACCCTCTGATCAGCAGAGCGGAACCCTGTCCGGTCGCTCACCTTCTGGCCCTGTTTCAGACTATGCTCCACTGCTGTTCACAGGGTTTTCATGGCAAATTTTTTTGGCAGTGGGTGGGCAGGTCCTTCTTCCTAGTCTGTCTTAGTCTGGAAGCTCCCCTGGAACCTGTCCACCATGGGTGACCCTGCTGGTATTTGAAATACTGGCGGCACAGCTTTCAGCATCACAGCAACATGTAGCCACCACAGTGTGACAATCGACAGACAGATGGTGTGGTTCCCTGACGGGGAAACGAACCTGGGCGGAGGTAGTAAGAGCACCGAATCTTAACCACTAGACCACCAGGACTGGCTAAAAAGGAAAACTACATACAGATAAACCTGCATGTACACTTCTACATGAATTTCATATGACCATGACGTGGAAAACGCCACCTTTGACCTTGCTTGAGGACAGGCCTACCTGTTGCATTCCCCCTGTAAGACGTGTTCCGTGGTGAATGCTCTTCCAGTCACTCCAATTATTTCTCTGAGTGAATCACGCTTCCTGGAGTTACTATTCTGAGATGTAATGCAGGAATGGCAGGTAAAACCAGGAGCTCTGGGCGTTCAGATCCATTTCCAGTCAAGGACAGTGCCACTTTCAGTTACCCATTGCCAAGGTGACAGTATTAGGTGCTATAGAAATGGATCATTGACTGAATGGATCGATGACAGGCTGTAGCTAGAGTTTCTTCATTGTGCCTAGGGTTTCTGTGGCTGGCTACTAAATTATTCTAACTACATATACAAATGCTTCTATAACTTCTTTGGCTATCTAGAAAAGGAGAAATAATCCTTCAACAAATAATGTTTTCTAAATAGACAATATGTGAGATGGCTATACAGAAAACTCCCCAAAAAACAGAAAAAATTGTCTTTCTAAATCTTTACGCCTTTAATTAACTCCTGGAAAAAGGCAATAGCTTTGACACTCAACTTCTGTCTTTCATTGTCCCAGGAGAATTTTTTCATTGTCCACCTGCCAATGAAAACAGCTGTTTCAGCTTCTGAAAGTCATCATTACCTGGAACAATTTGGAGTTCTCACATCTAAAAGTAAACACGATTTATCCGGGATAAAAAAGAAAATGTACAAATAGTCTTACATCTAAGGGCCAACATGTTACCTACGATTTTCTTCACCATCAGGTCACCATTTATTATTTAAGGCCCTACTTGTGCTGCCCAACACAGTAGCCACTAGCCCCATGTGGCTATTTAAGTAAAATTTAAAATCAGTTCCCCATCGCACCAACCACATTTCAAGCAGTCAATAGTCACAGGTGGCCAGTGGCTACCACATTGGACGTCAAAAATATAGGCCATTTCCATAATCACAGGAAGTTTGATTGACAGCATTGCTCTAGACCAGTTTGAAATGAATTGGTAACACCCCACGCTTCGGTTCTAAATCATCTCACGTTCCCCAACCAACAAAAGGGGGGCATCTAAAGATCATCTTAAATAAAATTTTCACCAAACAAATTCAGAATCTTATCCATGAGCCTAGTTCTCTCTCCGTGCCCACTGGAGACCCAGCTGGTACTGCCATTTAGATAGCTCCTGGTAGAAGAGAGGGCACCAGAGTGAGGCCACCTTCCAGTCATATTACCTTGGATTCCATGGTGCATGGAGGGAGAGCGGGTTGTTAATTATTCCTCTGGAGCCATTCAAAATGTGCTTCCCACTGCTTTATGATCCTGGACGCATGATACTCAGTCTCAAGGTAGAAAGCGATTCTAGCTCGCTGGGCGGAGCAGCATTAATAATTCATCGTGGGAGGCGGTGACTACATCCTATGGCCACCCACCTGGGGGCACACGGGGCTGCCTAGGAGTGATAAGAACTCGAAACCAGACCTCCCTGCCTATTACGTTACAGCCACTGCTGATCTTTGATTAGCCATATTCCTGACCGGTCACCGACTATTCAAGTAGAGTCAGGACCCTCAGTGAGCTAGGCTACAGAAATAAAAATTCTCCGGACTTCTCAGCCAAGATCCAGCTGTGTCCTCAATGAATAAAAGCTGTCACCAGAGTCAACTAGACAGAGACTAGCTCCCACTCCACCCCTTAGTTTCCAAGACTTCTTGAAAGATGACCATTTTGACATCTTCTGGTATGTTCTTCCAGGGTTATTCCTTAAATGCTTAAACCTTACATGCTTAAAGATGTAGGTTTATGGAAGTACAAATATTAGTTAAAATACACGCAACGGGGAATACACAACATGGCCCTCTCTACTCCTAGCTTTTATTTTTTCCCTTAGTCTCTCTTGGTGGTTTTTCCATTCTCTTAATCCACCTCCAGACGCATACTGGCGCGGGGTTGGGAATGGCAGCAACACCTGGCCATCTGCAGAGAATTTACAAATAGTTACTAAAAGTCAGTCTGCTTTTTGTCATCACTAGGTACCAGCGATTCTAGACAATGTCGGTCATAAAATACTCCTCCCCCAAAAGAATCTTTTGTTGGTTTAAGTCTTAGATGGTCATAGCTCAACTATTTCTGTTGAGGTTTTTTTTTTTAATTGTTTATTGAGTTAATGATAGGTTACAATCTTGTGAAATTTCAGTTGTACATTACTGTCTGTCAGTTGTGTTGTAGGTGCACCACTTCACCCTTTGTGCCCACCCCCCACCCCACCTTTCCCCTGGTAGCCACTAATCTGTTCTCTTTGTCCACATGTTTAAATTCCTCGTGTGAGTGGAGTCACACAGAGATTGTCCTTCTCTGTCTGGCTTATTTCACTTAACATAATTCCCTCAAGGTCCATCCATGTTGTTGCAAATGGGACGATTTTGTTCTGTTGTACGGCTGAGTAGTATTCCATTGTATATGTATACCATATCTTCTTTATCCAATCATCTATTGTTGGGCACTTAGGTTGCTTCCACATCTTGGCTATCGTAAATAAGGCTGCAATGAACATTGGGGTGCATAGGACTTTAGGAATTGCTGACTTCAAGCTCTTTGGATAGATACCCAGTAGTGGGATAGCTGGGTCGTATGGTAGCTCTATTTTTAGTTTTTTGAGGAATCTCCATACTGTTTGCCATAGTGGCTGCACCAGTTTGCATTCCCACCAGCAGGGTATGAGGGTTCCTTTTTCTCCACATCCTCTCCAACACTTGTTACTATTTGTTTTAGTTACTTTTGTCACTCTAATGGGCATAAGGTTATTTCTGTTGAGTTTTAATAATGTATATGTAAGCTTCAAATTAGCACATTTTGTTGATTATTCTTTAAAAAGTGTTGAATTCTACATAGAAGTTAATTTGGAAAATTCCTGGGTCCATAGTCATCCATTCGACAGCAAGATCCTATAGAATTAAAACTGAGATCACTGTGGGCGCCGGCATTGCCTCTGGTGCCCATCGGAGCACGTATTCCTGAGCTAAAACGGTAGGTTAGGAATAACGGTAGCTGTATGCATTTTTTCTTTTCAGAGTTATCTTTTTCTTATGTGAAGTTTTAAATGAAATTAACCAGTCATAAAAACATTTATGAAGAGTCAGAATCAGTCTTGAACACCAACCTTTAAAATTGTCCCTTGAAGATCCTCACACAGAAGTTGTGTGAAAGCCACTAAATATGGCTTCTTTACGGAGAAAGCCACTAACCATGCAACAGCAAAATGTAAGGATATGGGTGTATACATATACATAGAGAGAGAGAGAGAAAAGAAGAGGAAGTCAAAATGGCAGTGTTTAAATGCCTTAGTCGTTTTCACCAACTGGAGGATTGTTCTAAAGCAAAGGGCAAAATATCCTCACTGTCATGAGAGATTGACTATTCAAATGGACAATGGCCAGTCCGTATATAGAAACAGAACTCTGACCCACAACTTACAGCAATTTGCCCAGGAAACCAACCCATTACCTGTAACAAAGAGCCCAGGAAGCCAGCTTGCTATCCATCTCTGATAACAACCCAGGAAAGTCAAACAATAACCCCTGTATCTATCACTCAAAATGGCCAGGACTTGATTAATAACAGGCAGCTTCCCTAGTTTTTGTTTTGCCTTCCAACTTAGGACCAACCAGAGAAAGGCGAATGAGCTCCCCTAACCAATCCCGTAGGACACCACGCTTCTAGGTAGTCCACCTCCAACTTCCCCACACCCCATCAGGGCATCCCTGAAGTCTCACCCTTTTCCCCACTCCTTTGCCTGCCTGTGCATCTCCGCCAAATGGCCAAATGCACGTGATGGTGGCTGACTCCCTTGTCACAGTCATCTCTGAATAAGCAGCCTGTGGTTATTCTCACTTGGTTGGTCTATTTCCACAATTGCTGTCCTTGAGCCATTTTCTCTGTTTTCTGCAGAAGAAGAAAAACTTCAGAAATTTTTACTGAATATAATGAATTCTCTAATAAATTGTTATAGTGGGAATTTTCAACTAAGGAGACATTTGAAAGCTGCAAGAATTGATCTGAAGAAACAAAGATGTGGACAATATTGCCATTTCTGGAATGTATTGTGAAAAGGAATTTTTATGAATCTCTACCAAATTTATCCTTATGTTGAAGACTTTTCCTAGCTATTTGTAGATCTGTTTCACATCTATCAAACATGCATATGCAAAGAAGATTCATATGACGAAGTCGTTGACAAATTTGCACATTTTAAGGCTTGAAAACAAAGTGTAATGTTATTACTGTGACAAATATGTAGGCATAACTTTTTTCCCCTTTTGTCAAAAAATACGTTCATGTAATTAAAAAGTACTAGTCTATTACTTATTTTTCCTATCGTGTACTAAAATATTTGTTTAGAAATTTTTTACTGGCATGATTTTATATACACAAAGTTCAATAAGACACATTTCGCTCTCTCCATTTCTTTTCTGACCATTGTTATTTGTTTCATGATTACTGAAAACAGTTTTGTTGTGTAGAAGACAGAAGTGTTAGAAATGATCTCTGCGGGTGTCAGATGCTCTGGGTGCACAGCTGTACTGTGTAAGGTTCTTCACGGCCATGTGGGTTTGATACTGGCCCTGATAGCAGCTCCTCAACATTAAACCCAGCATATATGGGCTAAAATCAAAGTACTCATCCCATTTTCCTCTTACTCCCTGGCTTCCTGGCACCAGAATCCCCAATCCACCACGGAGGCAGACAACTAAGGACATCCACCTGTGGATTCCCTTATCTTGCCATCCTCATTTCCGCAGGCAGCCTCACAAGGCCAAACGTGGGCTGGTGGGAAAATGCCGATTAGTAAGGCCACAGGCTTCCCTTCCCTACAGGCAAGTGCATGCCTTGCAATCTTTAAAACCCCTGGCCTCCCATCTTTCGGGGACATGAGATGAGACGAATCTGAGGGCTCACTCTCATCTCCCGGCTGACATCACCTGAAATAAAAACGCTTCCTGGCCATAAGCCTGGTGTTCCAGTTTTTATTTGGCCCCTCTTTTTCTTAGCTTGAGTGGCCTTTTAGTTTTGGATACACACTGCTCCTAGATCAAACTCTGTGAAGTCCTGGGAGCCTTTTGTATCTATGGAGAGATCCGTGTGTATATTCATGAAGATCTCAGAAAACCCTCGCAATGCATCCCAACTTTCTACTGATTTAGAGAATGCATGTTTCAATTGGTCAGGATGCTACTCACTAAGAACTAAGAGTCAGATTGGGGGGGGTTTGTCCTACGAAGAGAGTAAAACCTTATAGAGCCATAATAGTTCTATAATATGTTTATATATATGGTTGTACAACTCCGAATATATTAAAAACCATTGATTTGTACAATTTAAAGCGGCGAATTGTATGGTATGTGAATTGGATGGTGACTACAACTAACAGGACTCTGACACCTGGCGAGGGATCCTACTCTGGGGTGAGGCAGGCGCTAGATGTCCGTTCTGTGTGAATGGTGTGAACAGTCCCCATGAGGGCAGAAAGGCCTGAGACCCCGGGGGGCTGCCCATGTGCAGTCACTCATGGACCCTTCAACAAATATTTGTTGAGAGCCTACTGTGTGCCATCTCCTAGGAATAAGGCAATGAACAAGATAGACGCAGTGTCTGACCTCAGGACGCTCGCAGGTCAGCAGGGCCAGCAACGGGTGAGGTGAGGTGAGGTGAGGTGAAGTGAGTGAGACGTTTAGGTAGGGGGTAAAATTTAAGAGAGAGTCAGAAAACTCAGTAATTTTCTTAGTCAACTTGGGCTGCCATGACAAAATGCCAGCGACTGGGTGCCTTAAACAACAGCAGTTTATTTTCTCACAGTTCTGGAGGCTGGAAGTCCAAGATCAAAGTGCCAGCCGATTTGGTTCCTGGTGAGGGCTCTATTCCTGGCTTGCAGAAGGCTGCCCTCTCCCCAGGTCCTCACGCAGCCTCTCCTCGGTGCGCGAACACAGAAAGAGAGAGAGCTCTCTAGTGTCTCTTTTTAGAAGGACACGAATCCTATCAGATCAGGTGCCACCCTTATGAGATCACTGAACTTTAGTTACCTCTTTACAGACCCGTCTCCACATAGAGTCACACTGCGGGTTATGGCTTCAACATACGACACAATTCAATCCTTAGTAGTAATCAAGATAATATTTTACTGCAATATTTTATAAGGCAAAATTAATGCAGAAAACCCATGATGAGGCACCACTGAGAGAGTGAAAAGACAACACTCTCATCTGGGAGAAAATATTTGTAAATAATACAGCTGGTAAGAGACTTGAATCCAGAATATATGAAGAACTCTTACAACCCAATAATAATAATAATAATAATAATAATAATAAAATAACTCAATTAAAAATGGCAAAGGGAGGCTGGCCCTGTGGTCAAGTGGTTAAGTTCATGCACTCTGCTATGGCGGCCCAGGGTTCGCCATTTCGGATCCTGGGTGCAGACCTACACACTGCTCATCAAGCCATGCTGTGGTGGCGTCCCGCATGGAGGAACTAGAATGACCTACAACTAGGATGTACAACTATGTACTGGGGCTTTGGGGGGAAAAAAAAGAGGAAGATGGGCAACAGATGTCAGCTCAGGGCCAATCTTCAGGAAAAAAAATGGCAAAAGACTTGTCAAAGAAGATATGTAAATGGGCAAGAAACACATGAAAAGATGCTCAGCGTATTAGACAATAGGGAAATGCAAATCAAATCCACAGTGAGATATCACTTCACACCCATTAGAAAGGTGAGAATCAAAACGTTAGATAATAGTAAGTGCTGATGTGGATGCAGAGAAATTAGAACCCTCGTACACAGCTGGCAAGAATGTAAAACGGTGCAGCCACTTTGAACAGTCTGGAAGTTCCTCAAACAACGAAACAGAGTTACCACATGACCCGGCAATTCCACCTCCTAAATAGGTTCCCAAGAGAAATTAAAACACATGTCCACACAAAAACATATACGTGAATGTTCATAGCAGCGTTATTCATAACAGCCAAAAAGTAGACACTAGCCAGATGTCCATCAACTGATAAATGTGATATATTTATGTATTGGAACATTATTCAGCAATAAAAGGGAATAAAGTATTGACACCTGGTACGACTTGGATGAACCTTGAAGACATGCTAAGTGAAAGAAAGCAGTCACGAAAGACCACGTACTGTATGATTCCACTTGTATTTTTAGATACACGGATGGATATGAATTTAAAGAAAAATTAAAAGCCATTCAACTTGTCTGATACCTAAAACCACCTTTATGGTGGTTGTAAATGGTATAGGTCCCAGCCCAAGTGCAAAGCCGCAGAATCAGGGGGCTGATGGCATAAGTCCTAGTCTGAGTCATAAGACCCAAGATCCAGGAGCACCAAGGTTGAGGAAGGAGGAGATAAATGTTTCAGCTCAAGCAAAAAGTAAATTTGCCCTTCCTCCAGCTTTTTGTTCTCTTCAGGCCCTCAATGCATTGGATGAGTCCACCTGCATTAGAGAAGGCGATCTTACTCAGTCTGCTGATTCAAGTGCTGATCTCTTCCGGAAACACCCTCGCAGACAGATCCAGACATAATGTTTTACCAGCTCTCTGGGCACCCCTTCACACAGCCAAATTGACACATAAAATAACCCATCTCGAGCTGGCCTGGTGGCATAGTGGCTAAGTTCGTGCACTCTGCTGTGGCAGCCCAGGGTTCGTGGGTTCGGGTTCTGGGTGTGGACCTACAAACTAGTTGTCAAGCCATGCTGTGGCAGCGTCCCATATACAAAATAGAGGAAGGTTGGCACAGAGGTTAGCTCAGGGACAATCTTCCTCACCAAAAAATATTTAAAACAAAAACCCGTCAAACCTTATAAGAATCTTTGGAGTCAAACATTAATAACCAATTAGTTACACTAAAAAAATATATTAATCACCTCATTTTGCATAGGGCATGAGCTATAGATCTGAGAAACCAAGGAACTTGTCCAAGGTCACACAGCTAGTAAGTGTTGTTAGCAGGTAGACCTGCAAGCTGGTATTCTTAACCACCGCACTGGATGCTGGGAGAGGATAGCCAGTTCTCATTTAGCAGGTCCTGATATAATCAGGACAAAAACTTCTAATGAATTTTTCTTCTTTTCGGTTCTGTTGTCTTTATACTTTAAAAAAGTTGAGCCCTCATTTTGCAACCATCTTAGTAATAATTGGATCAGGCTAGAATTCTCAATGGATACGGAATCCAGGGGAAGATTTTGATGAGGCGCAGGGTATCTTCCCACAGATTGCATATTAACCAAAAGGAGGAAAATGGTAATTACACAGTAGAGAAATCAGGCAACATCCTGGCTGGGTGTCAGAAGTCAGCATCACCAATGAGGGCCGAATGGACATCGTAAGCCTCCAGGTGTGATTCCTGAGAAGGATGCAACATCTCCTCTGGAGTATTGTGGCCCAGAATCCTAACCAGAGTCAAATCATGAGGAAACATCAGACAAACACAAGATGAGGAATATTCTATCAGTAAAATGGGATGAGAGGAACTGTATTCTTCTAAAATGTCAATGTTATAAAGACAAAGGAAGGCTGTGAAAAAGTTTCAGGTTAAAGGAGGTTAAAGAGACACACAACTAAGTGTAACACCCGACCCTAGACTGAATCCTGCTCTGGAGGGGAGAAAACACTAGAAAGGAGATGACTCAGGGTAAAGGGAGAGCAAACAATAAAGCAAATGGGCTAAACTGGTAACAATAGGTGAATCTGGGTCAAGGGTATACAGGTCTTCTTCGTCCTATTCTTATTCTTGCACATAAGCTTAAAAATTAAGAAACAAATATATAAAAATCATTCCTTCTTTGGACCGCACATTTGGTTTCAGTATGTTTCTGATCACTAAAAGGCTAATTATATTGATCACATTTCTAAAGAAATTCCTAAAGATTCTAAACTATTTAAATCTTCCTTTGTTGGCAAAAAAAAAAAAAAATCCCTTCCTCCTTCTCAATACCAATATACAAAATTATACCAAAAAATATAAAAAGATTTACTTCTTTTCCAAATGTTATTGTTTGCATCCTGGCCCTCACAGTCACCAGCACAATACCAGGCATGGAAGTAGATTTCAAGATGTTGCTTTACAGATTCAAAGTTCTCTAAAGTATGATTAACACTATATAGATAAATGGTGTTACACCAATATAGAGTTTAGTCACACTGTGTGGCACACCGAGATACTGATGCTGTCCTTTATTTACATCTTTGAAATTTCACTCATTGTGGATTTTTGCATTAATTTTGATATTTTAAAATAATGCATTACAATGTTGTTTATCTTGATTGTTGAGTTTTTTGGTGATCCTTTAAATTTGAAATGAGTGGCTCACTTGCCTCATCCTAGTCCAGCCCTGCTGAAATTCAAAGCTTATGGTTTTTTAAAAAAAATAAGTAGACAGAAAAAAAATTGCAAAATACTGGTAATGTTACATAGTTAGTAGGTTTATTTCTCATTTGTGGTTGATTCCTTTTAGGCTATGAAAAGAGCAATTCTGGACAATATTATCAAAAAAGGAAAGGAGTATTATATAACGCTATAAGAGATGCTTTCATTTGCCACAAAGTTTCCTAAATCAGTCAACCTCCAAAAGACCATGTAGAAATTGTGGACTAAGTGATATAGCATGAAAAAAAAAATAATAAAATGTCCATCAACTAATAAATGGATAAACAAATATGGTACATCCATACAATGGAATATTATTCAGCTATAAAGAGGAATGAGGTTCTGTACATGTGATAATGTGGATAAACCTTGGAAACATTACACTAAGTGAAATAAGCCAGACAGAAACAGCCATATATTGTAAGACTCCATTTATAGGAAGTATCCAGAATAGGCACATCCATAGAGACAGAAAGTAGATTAGTGGTTGCCAGCGACTGAGGGTAGAAGGCAAAGGGGAGCAACTGTTAATGGGTACAGGGTTTCTTTTTGAGGAGACGAAAATGCTCTGGAATAGTGGTGATGGCTGCACAATTTTGTGAATGTACTAAAAGCCTCTGAATTGTACTCTTTAAAGGGGCTAATTTTGTGATATGTGAATATCTCAATAAAGCTACTATTAAAAACAAAAGATTAACAACAAGCAGGGAAGAAAAAATAACCATGGAACTAACCAGCATGCTAACTATAAGAAGAGATGGAAATGTTTGTCAATGAACCAGAGGCTCCTAGGTACACACGCAAGAAAACATCCTGCTGAAACCAGGAGGGAGCTTGAGGTGGTGAAACGTGCAGTGGCTTCAGCTGGCGTTTTCAATGGATCTAGTCCCGGCTTTGTTGATTGTTTAAACTTTTTCAGTTGTATTTTCTCTTCTGCAAAAATCTGGCTAATATCTACTTCCCAGGGTTTATAGGGTTCATGAGGTCACATACACACAGGTCTTAATACTCTGGAAGGGACAAAATTTCCCCCTTTAAGAGGGGGTCAAGAGGCCCATTGGGTTTATTTTTGGAACTATAAATATGTTCTACCTACATGAAGGGAAAATAGTGTCTGTGCTTGTAGAATTAATGCCTGCCAATCTGACATTACTTTCCTCTTCATCAGTAAGCATCCACTGAGTATCCACGGAACAAAGGGTGCCAAGAGACATGTTCCTCTCATTCGTTAAAAGTTGGAAAATACGTCTACAGTCGCTCAGGAACAACTCGGGAAGATCTGTGACAAGTTCCTGCGCTTTATATGGCGAATTTGTCTTCAAAAGACCTGGCACCAATTCTGACATATCTACTGGAGACAAAAAGATTTCGGAAAGAATCTCAAACACAAGACAGTGGCAGAAAATCTCTACCAGGTTAAGCTGGGTGAGTGCTACAGAACAACACCAAATAGCAAGCATTAAGAGCAATTTAAACAGAAGCAACTCCTTTCGAGCTTTAACGCAGGAGCGACATTATAAAACTGAGTGCAGGAGGGAGAAATCATCATCACGTGGGAACCTAAGGAACTGACCCCTGCCATGAGGACCTTTCACATTCCATGGAAGGCCCGCCCTGGCCTCTTTCTCTTTTCTGAAAGGTCTAAAAAGTATCCCTAAGGAGGCAAAGCCAGTAAAAGCTGCTACTAAAGTTCTCTTCCCAGGGCGGTCTGCTTTGCTCACAAGCTCTTGGCTCTAAGGAGGGCCCAGGTTCTGTGTCTAGATGTTTGGCAAGGTGTCTGGGGACTTCAGAGACCCCCGCTGACCGTGGGCACACACTCTCAAGGGATATGACCCATGCCCAATCTCAGAACTTCTACCTCCAGGGGGAGCAAGTCCTCCAAGGGCCTTTGGAGGGCAGTCAAGCTTGTCAAAGTAGGAATAATTTTCCGCCTTGCATTGTTAAAATATGGTGAAAGCTGGGACAACCGAGAACTCGATAGCAGAAACAGACATTCCTGTGGGTTCTCGAAAATGAGTTTCCTACTTGAGGCGCTGACTGATGACTTAACAACATCAGGAGAACCATAAAGAAACACAAAAGCATAGGATACGCGAAGGATGATCTATTTTATGCTAAATTGGAATAATTAGCAAGCATGAGTCCCTTTAAACAAGGAAAAATTTATCCATGGTGTAACGCCACAGCCAAAGCAGCACTGAAATGATAGTTAAGTGAGCAATCTGCCAAATTACGTCCAGTATTACAATATTCATTCATTTTGAAAGAAAAACTTGCACTTCTAGTACTCCCGTGCTAAAACAAAATAAAACAAAACAAAAAATAACCTTCTGACATAACCTGGACAGCCCCAATTCAAATATTATTTTTGGTTTAGCAACCCAAAACTACAGCCATAAAGCTAGGTGAAACAAAAGCCTGGAAAATAGTGTGATTTCCTGGAAATCCCACAATGCAATTTCACTTTGAACTTGCCGGCAAATATCCCGGCATGATCCGCATGAAGCTGGGTGGCGTTTACTTCTAGAATGATGGGCCCCAATTAAAAATAATGAGGCCTGTCTGCAGCCGCCAGACCCAATTAGAGATAATGAGGACTGATAGCTCCTGAAATAGATTCATTTTTCTCTGATAGACGAATTGGGACAGGGGTCTTGGTAGGGGTCATTGGGATAGGGCTGACAACAAAGCCTGGGTCACTGAGGCTTAAGAAGCCCTTACGAATCCAGTTATTAAATGAGGAAGTAAGGACAACCCCGTGAGACGTTCATCCATCAGCCACTTACACTCTGCCCATTCACATCCACGTCGTTAGCCAAACGGTGTGTCTGTTGATATTAAAAACTTTTTAAATAATGACCATACCATTTAAATGATTGTCTAAAAAAATACTGAAAATGTATGGCTGACTTCACATATGTGTGTGTGTGTTTGTGTTTGCGTGTATGCACGCACATACTCTGTATTTGAAATCACCGTAGACTGACAGAAAAGTCGCAGAGACACCACGGAGAGTTCCCATGTCCCCTTCAGCCGGTTTCCCCTCATGCTAACACCTTACATATTCTGGCACATTTATCACAACTAAGAAATGAAATGAACATTACTATCCACTAGACTCATTAGCCTGGGAATGGAGAAGAGAGACCAGGATGGCGTGACGGGATGGAAGCAGAGGGAGAGAGCGCGCATCAGGAAGAAATGCAGAGACACTCTAAGTGCTGGGGCCCTGGGCAACCGGGACGATCATGGAACTGCTCACCTGATGGAAGAGGACAACACCTGGACAGGTACAGATAGGCAAGCAGGTTGTGCCCAAGGAGTCTAATTAGCATCTTCAGGCAAGGGCCACCGCAAGATGACAGGACCTCAGAAGGCACAGAAACGCTTTCTAGACAGGGCCTTTACCAGGTAATGCAGAATAGTTCTCAAGCATACAATTGTCTTGTGTAAGCCTTAAAGAATGGAGGTGCTCTCAGATAGGGTGATAAATTTGGAAAGAATCCAGTGTTAACCTATCGTCTTCACCTCTGGTTCCCCGAGCAAGATTTTAAACTCTAATAAAACGACAACTTTAATATCTATATAAGAGATGTACTGAAAGGTGCGTATTTTGTCAAAACTGTCTTCATCATAGAGAGAAAAAAAGGTTTTAAAATTAAGTTTGGCAGATTTGACTTTCCAAAGATGGTCACAACAGTATCTCCCATTCCATTTGTTCTTCTAGGCCTTTCCATCCTGCTATCCAAAAGCAGAGCCTAATTCTCTCCCTTGAGTCTAGATGGGCTTGTGACTGGCTTATAATCAACCAAATGTGGCAGGAGGGACACTGTGTGGTGTCTGGGGCTAGATCAAAGACACAGCCACCATCACAGCAGTTGGCTTCCCTGAGGCCGCCATGTTGTGAGGAAGCCCAAGCACACAGAGAGGGCACATGCAGGCCTTCTGGTCAGCAGCCCTGGTCCTCCAGTCTCCCTAGTCCCGGGGCCAGACACAAGAGTCAGATGGTTTGAACCCAGCTCTCGAGTGACTCCCACCCCAGCCTTCCAGTCTTCCCAGCCTAGGACCCTGGCATCAAAGAGCAGAGACAAGCCCACTCCACTGTGCCCTGCCGGAATTCACCACCCACAGAAGGGGTGAGCAAAACGAAAGCATAGTTGCTTTATGCCACTAAGTTTGGGGTGGTAATTAAACAATGAGGAATATACTCTTAATTGACCTTCATGAACCGAATCCCAAGACTAGCCATTGCTTTCCATACCCTGTTGAACACACTGATGACACCCATGCCAGCTGAACTCTCAAAAGCAGCAGGAGACTTTCTAGAACCTGGATGCGTCAGGTCCACGAACCAGCAGAATCGGCACCATCTAGGAGCACTGAGAACTGTACAATCTCAGGCCCCATCCCAACTCACTGAATCAGAACCTGCTTTTAATAAGTTTTGCCGGTGACCGACACATACGTAAAGTTTGAGAGACAAGGCTCTCTAGAACATCCATGCATTTCTGTCCCCACCAGTTGAACCGAATGCTCGAGTTACCTGTGTTTGTTCCCAAACCTATATGTACTTATTAAACTTGCTATTATAAGCAATTCATTTCAACATCAGGTAAACTGATGAAACTCAAGCACACAGACATCCCTCAATGTGTCTTACAAAGGGAACATGGCATGGGGGTTAATTTCCATTAAATTAAAGAAGGGGAGAAACTGTAAAAGATCTAGGATAAAAATCTAGAAGCATCCTATTATGGATCCTCTCCAGATTTATATATTGAAGCCCTAACCCCCAGTGTGATGGTATTTGGGGGTGGGGCCTTTAGGAGGTAGATAGGTTTAGATGAGGTCATGAGGGTGGGGTCCCCATGGTGGGATTAGTGCCCTTAAAAGAAGAAGAGGAGGAGAGAGAGAAAGGCCCTGTGAGCACACAGCAAGAGGGTGACCCTCTGCAAGGGCCCTCCCCAAGAACCAGATCTGCCAGCACCTCGATCTTAGACTTCCCAGCCTCCAGACCTGCAGAAAATGCCTTTTGTTTACGCCACGCAGCCCATGGTACTTTGTGACAGCAGCCAAGCAGACTAAGACAGAGCCTGTACTTAGAGCCTTGAAGAGCAGTCCCTGCCATCTGCTACCCCATTCCCACCTCTGGGTGTGTGTCCCAAAGAACGGAAAGCAGGGCCCCATATTGTACACCCAGGTTCACAGCGACATTATTTGCAATAGTCAAAAGGTAGAGATGGAAATTCTGACGCATGCTACGATATGCACGAACCTTGAGGACATTGTGCGAAGTGCAATAAGTGAAATAGTACCATACAGTAAAAAAAGACCGGTACTGTACGACTCCACTGAGATGAGGTACTTACAGGAGTCAAATTCACAGAGATGGAAAGTAGAATGGGGTCGCCAGGGGCTGGGGGAGGGGAACGGGGCGTCAGTGTTTAATGGGTACGAGGTTTCAGTTTGGGAAGATGAAAAAGATCTGGAGATGGATGGTGGTGATGGTTGCACAACAATATGAAAGTGCTTAATGCTACAGAACTGCACACTTAAAAACGGTTAAGATGGTAAATTTTATGTTATGTATATTTTACCACCATAAAAAAATTACCCCATCCACAAAAAAAAAATCTCTCTCCATTTACTCCTTTCCTTCTAGACCCTTGAAAGTTTTGAAACTCTTCTCCATAAAAGCTTTTGCAACAATGAACTATCAGAAAGAGGAATTAAGAAAACAATCTCATTGACAATAGCATCAAAAAGAATAAAATACTTAGGAATAAATTTAACAGAAGAGGTGAAAGATCTATACCTGAAAACCATAAGACTCTGATGAAAGAAATTGAAGGAGACACAAATAAATGGAAAGATATTCTGTGTTCATGGATTAGAAAAATTAATATCGTTAAAATGTCCATACTACCTCAAGTAATCTACAGATTCAGTGCAATCCTTATCAAAATTCCAAGGGTATTTTTCACAGACAAGGAAAAAACAATCCTAAAATTTATATGGAACCACACAAGGCCCTGAATAGCCAAAGTAATATTGAGAAAAGACAGCAAAGCTGGAGGTGTCACACTTCCTGATTTCAAACTATATTACAAAGCTATAGTAATCAAAATAGTATAGTATTAGCATAGAAACATACACCTAGATCAATGGAACAGAATAGAGAGCCCAGAAATAAACTCATGCATATGTTAATCTACAACAAAGGAGCCAATTAATATACAACAATGGAGACAAGGATATATAATAGGGAGAGGAAAGTCTCTTCAATAAACGGTGTTGGGAAAACTGGACAGCCACATGCAGAAGAATGAAACTGGACCACTGTCTTACATCATGAATTAAAGACTTGAAAATCAACTCAAAATAAAGACTTGAAACCGTAAAACTCCTAGAAGAAAACATAGAGGATAGGTTCCTTGAATCTGCCTTGGCAATGCTCTTTTGGATTTGACACCAAAAGCAAAGGCAACAGGAGCAAAACTCAAGTGGGGCTACACCAAAGTGAAAAGCTCTGCACAGCAAGGGACGCCATCAACGAAATGGGAAGGCAGCCTACAGAACGGGAGACAAAATTTGCAAATCATGTATTCGATAAGGGATTAACATTCAAAATATCCAAGCAACACTTAGAACCCAGTAGCAAAAAAAACAAAAACAAAAAATGGGCAAAGGATCTGAATAGACATTTTTCCAAAGAAGGCATACAAATAGCAATAGGTACGTGAAAAGATGCTCAGCATCACTCATCATCAGGGAAACGCAAATCAAAACCACAGTGAGCTATCACCTCACACCTGCAAGGATGCCTATGATCAAGAAGAGAAGAGACAACGAACGCTGGTGAGGATGTGGAGAAAAGGGAAACCTTGCGCACTGTTGGTGGGAATATAAATTGGGATAGCCATCATGGAAAACAGTATGGAGGTTCCTCAAGAAATTAAAAATAGAACTACTAGCTGATCCAACAGTCCCACTTCTGGGTATATATCCGAAGGAAATAAAATCATTTGGAAGAGATATCTGCACCCCATGTTTATTGCAGCTTTATTCACAACAGCCGAAGTACGGAAACAGCCTAAATGTCTGCCAGTGACTGAATGGATAAAGAAAAATAGTATATATATGTAGATATACACACAATGGATTATTATTCTGCCTTAGAAAAGAAGGAAATTCTGCCATTTATGACAACATGAATGAATCTGGAGGGCATTATGCTAAGTGAAACATGACAGACAGAGAAAGACAAATACTGTATGGTATCACTTATACATGGAATCTAAGAGAAAAAGAAAGTCAAACTCAAAGAAAGAGAGAGTAGAAAAGTGTTTCCAGGGCTGTGGGGTGGGGGTAATGGCTAATAGGGAGAGATTGATAAAGGGGTACAAACTTTCAATTATAAAATGATAAGGCCTGAGGATCTAACGTCTAACATGGTGACTATAGTTAACAACACTGTGTTGTATAATTAAAATTCGTGAGAGTAGAACTTAAATGTTCTCTCACATATGCAAAAATGTAAATATGTGAAGTGATGGATGTGTTAATTAACTCGGTTGGGGAAATTCTTTCACAATGTATACATATATCAAATCACATGCTGTACACTTTCAGTGTCTTACAATTTTGTTTGTCAATTATACCTCAAAAAAGCTGAAAAAAAAAACCCGTCTTTGGAATTCTTTTGGCTAACTTCTTTTTTTAGTGGCATATAACATTTATTTGTTTATTTATTTTTATTGTGATAAGAACATTTAACATGAGCTCTACCCTCTTAAATTTTCTCTGTTTGTGTGAGGAAGCTTGGCCCTGAGCTAACATTCGTGCCCATCTTCCTCTATTTTGTATGTGGGACGCCGCCATAGCATGGCTTGATGAGCAGTGTGTAGGTCCACACCTGGGATCTGAACCCGTGAACCCCGGGCCCCCTAAGTGGAGCACGCCTAACCACTACACCACTGGGCTGGTCCCTAAAGAGCTGGTTTTTATTCACCTTCCTAAGAAAGGAGAGTAGACAGACAACAGATAATCCAGAATTCCGTTCAATGTGCTTACAGAACATAATCAGCAACATTCAACTATGTGCATGTTCCTTCTACCCTCCGCCCTGGGGCCCAACAGACCTTGGCTTCCACCTGCTCGTCTGCTCCTTACATCCAGCTCAGTGGGGAAGACACTAAGATGTCCAGAATTGAGAGGGACTGCTAACCAGGGTGGTTTTCAGCTGCAGAGGGGCTCAGCTACATTTTTAGACAGACAATAAAGGAGCTCCAAGCCTGGGATGTTTCCTATGATCATTGACAGGTGCATAAGCTCAACTCACAAGTCATCTTGCTCTTCGCCTCCCTTCGTTCTTTTTCTGATGAGGGCAGTTGTGGGCAGGTAATGAGGGCCAGCCTGGTAGCGGTTACTGGTGTGGCTAATGAAGGATCCACTCTCTCCTTTACCGTCATCATCACACACTTTGTAGCCTGGAAAGGACTTCAAAGACCAGTACCCAACAAATAGATGAGATGAGCGAGAACACCGTGAATACGCTAAGCATCTTGACCAGCGCTGCCCATAGGACCTTCTGTGATGATGGTAATGACCTGTATCTGTGTGGTCCAACATGGTAGCCACGAGCCCCATGTGACCATCAAGCACTTCAGATGTAGTTTATGAATGAGGAACTGAAACTTAAATGTTAATTATTTAATTTTAATGTAAATAGCCCCAGATGGCTAATGACTACTGTATTGGACAGTGAAAGTCTAGACAATTATTTTTTAAAAAATCTGTTTCCTTTCTCCCCCAGTCTTATAATAGGCCCATGGTTCTCAGCCAGGGACAACTTTGCCCTTGAGCCTCAGGGAACAGTTATCATTGTCTGGAGGCATTTTGGTTGTCATGATGGGGGGAGGGGTGCTAGTGGCATCTAGAGGTCAGAGATGCTGCTAAACTTCCTACAATGCACAGGGCAGTGCCCCCAAACAAAGACTCATCCAGCCAAAATGCCAGTAGCATCAAGGCTGAGAATCCTGCCACAGACCTCTTCATGGTAAGCAAGGGTTCTCCTAATTTGTACAGTTATTATATGCATTTCCTTGATTTTTCAAAAAAATGTTTTAAACTGTGGTAAAAAACACATAACATAAAATTTACCATCTTAACCATTTTTAAGCATCCAGTTCAGTAGTCTTCAGTATATTCACATTGTTGTGCAACGGATCTCCAGAACTTTTTCATCTTTCAAAATGGAAACTCTACCCATTAAACACTAACTCCCCGGTCCCCCTCCCCAACCCCTGGCAACCACCATTCTACTTTCTGTCTCTGTGAATTTGACTTCCCTAGAGATCTCATCTAAGAGGAATCATATAGGATTTATCTTTTGTGACTGGCGTGTTTCACTTAGCATCATGTCCTCAAGGTGCATCCATGTTGTAGCGTGGACAGAATTGCCTTCCTTTTTAAGGCTGAATAATATTCCACTGTGTGTATCACATTTTATTCATCCATCACTGGACATTTGTGTTGCTTCCATCTCAAGGCTATTGTGAATAATTCTGCTATGAACTTGGGTGTGTCACTTATTTGATTTAAAATAAACTATTCTGGAACGATTTTAGATTTACAGAAAAGTTAAAAGATTACAGAGAGCCCCCATATCCCCTCACCTGGTTTTCCCCATTGTTAGCATTTCCATTGCCACGGTACGTTTGTCACAACTGAGAAACCTACGGCAGTGCATTTCTCTTAAAGAGCCTCCAGACTTGATTTGGGTTTTACCAGTTTTCCATTAATGTCCTTTCCTTCTTCCAGGATCCAACCCAGGGCATCACACTGTGTTTAGCTGTCATGGCTGCCCAGTCCCCTCTGGTCTGGGACAGTTCCCATTCTTTCCCTGTGTCTCATGACCTTGGCAGTTTGAAGCATCCTGGTCAGGCATTTTATCGAACGTGCCTCAACTTGGGTTTGCCTGAGGTTCTCCTCATGGAGAGACTGAAGCTATGGAGTTTTAGAAAGAATTCTGGACGTGAGTTTCCCCTGTGCCTTCTCCTCTCATCACATCAGGGGGTGCACGAGACCCACATGACATCACTGCTGACGTTGACCTCTGTCACTTGGTTAAGGTCGTGCGTGCTAGCTTGTTCCACTATGAAGTTACTTTGTTTCTGTAGCTATGCTCAGTTATTTGGAGGCGGGTTGCTAAGACCAGCCCAACAGTGAAGGGGAAGAGAGGAGGAGAGAGTATCTACATACATCATTTGGGATTCTTCTATAAGGAATATTTGCCTCTTCTCCCCCATTTATCTACTTCAATCATTTTTATCAGTACATACTCATTGATATTTATTTTACACTTTGGGTTATAATCCAAAATTTTCAGCTTTGGCCATTCCTCGCCTTTTTTTTTAAAGATTTATTTATTTATAATTTAAAAATTATTTTGGTGAGGAAGACTGGCCCTGAGCTAACATCTGTGCCCATCTTCCTCTATTTTCTATGTGGGATGCTGCCACAGCATGGCTTGAGGAGCAGTGTGTAGGTCCGTACCCGGGATCCGAACTCGTGAACCCTGGGCTGCCGAAGAGGGGCACGCAAACTTAACCCCTACACCATGGGGCCAGCTCCCCATTCCTTGCTTTTTTAAACAGTATGTCAACAACTACACATTTTGCATTTGATACTTTCATGTATGTTTCCAACCTGACAGAAACAGACTTTTCCCAAAGAACGAGTGTTGCCTCAGTGTTACTAACATCATTGATAACTGTGACAATAAAGGCCATGTTGATCATTCTGAACAAGATGCTATCCAACCCCACGCCTGAAAGACAAGGCTGAGATAAGGACCAGTTGCAAAGCACTTCTAGAATAATCCCGTCAAGATGGGGCTGTGAAACCCTTCTGGAGGGTGATTAATTGGTCTGATAGAGAGGACGTGATCATCATCACTCAGCTGGCCTGTCACTGTCACAAATCCCTGGGTTCAGGAAAAGCAATAAACCCAGCATGGGCTGCATGTGTGTAAACGCAAAACAAAACAGTTTCTACAATCAGACACAGACACAACATCCACTGGTACTTTCCTTTTGCTCTGAGCTCGAGAACACCATGGTGTCTGGAAAATATTTAGAACGAACAACAGTTCATTTGGATAAAAGTTTTTTCATTTTGTTTTGTTTTTGAGAAACAAACCCTAAAAAGCCGAGAGAACTGTGTTAAATTCTTTTAAGCGTTTGGCTTTTTGGTTTCTGACAGAGACAGCTTATTCTTCTGACTGGAAAGTGATTTCTCACCTTTGCATCTGACGTCGAACCAGAGATTCAGCAGGAGAACTTTCTGGGTGCATACAGAAGCTGCATGTGAACTTCAATTATCTTTCAGATGGCTAGGCTCTGATTTTAAAATTTAGTGAACAATTATTTAAAAAGAAATAAGTGGTTTAAAAGAAAACAGCCTTTCTTGCTTAGTTCCATCCCAAATACAGTTACTCACTGTAACATGGTCTGGATTTCAGACTATGTGTACGAGGGCACCATTTTTATTCTCAACCTCCAGCTCGTCATGGGGTTGTCAGTCTGTGGCTCAGCCAAATGACAGTTTCAAAATCAGGGGCATTGTACTTGGGAGTCCTTCTCATTTCAGGCGCAGACTAATTTCTGAAGCAAAGGACCCTCCCCAGCCCCCCATGCACGCAGCACATGAGCTGAAATTAGCAAACAACGGCAGGTACTGGTTTCGACACTGAGCTCTCTCGGCACGGGCACACCTGCCAAGTTCCCACCAAATGCCCCGCTGTGAAGTTGCTCTTTAAACAAATTCTAAAGGAGTCTGGAACGGTTAAAGCTAAGCACACTGAGGGAACACTTCCGCACATGCCGTTGGTGGGTTTCAAAGCTCACAGAATGCACTGCGAAATCTCACATAGGCCAGGTGATGAAACAGGCGTTCTTAGGGACCCGAGCATCCCAAACAAGTCAGGCACTAGGACCTCCACCGTCTCCTCCAGGCTGAAGTTGTGGAGGTCTTTTTGTCCGTTACACCCATGCATGTAATCAGCGATTGTTCCTATTGTGAATTCTAGATTCACCATCTGTATGCTCCAAAGGCCTGGGTGATTCTTAATACCCGGTCCCTATGGGATTAATCTGCAATTTCACACTAAATGATTTTTAAGTATAATTTGTTACAATGATACAACATTACCATTTCTAAAACAAACAGCCAGGATTGTAAAGCGGAAAGTGTCCACGGAGGGCCACATTCAAACAAGTTCATGTGCTAATCTGTTTTACATTTTCGTTTTTAGACGCAAATGGAAAGAGATGTGAAAAAACATCAAACCCAGTCCAGAACCTGGGGAAGGGGCTGTTAGGAAACAAACACACTGCTTTTTGTTACTGGGAACAGGATCTGAACGTGTAACAGTGATAAGACTGAAAGAGAGCTCTCTGGGCAGTCTCTTAAGATCACTCAGGGTTGTTTTATGTCTGCAGGATAAAGCTGCTTACAGTGAAAAATCTGAGTTTGGATTCTCCGTTGAGCAAAGAAACGCTAAAGGCCTTTTTGTGGACAAAGGAGAACCCCCCCCCCCCCAAATCAGCCTGTGATATTAAAAAGAGCTGGCTTGAAACGTGCAGAGAATTTCTTTCTTTTCATGGGGCCCCTCTTTTTTCATGTCTTCGTTTATTACGCAAAAAAGTATTACACCAAGTTATAACTCTATGAATTTAAAAATATATGATCCAAAAGAGTATACGCATTTGAAATCAAGACTAACCCAAGCAAGGATGCCAAACGTTGAGATATGCCGTCTGTTTTACCAAGAATGAAGCCTTTCCGTTAGACTGAAACAAAGAGAGCAATTTTATTTTCCCGAACTTTTACGGTGGGTTCAACTGTTCCGTTTTATGGATCAGATGGCTGACATGTTAGAGCCAGTGACTTAACAGAGTCGTAAAGTGGTCTGCACATCCAGTTGGCTCAGTTCCATTTTTTATTAGACTCTACCCCATGAACTAAATGTGTGACCTCTACGGGGCTAATGTGGGGATCAGGAATTCCCTGGGCTATAGCTGCATCCTTACCAATGGGACCTGCCTTGTCCCAAGCCGTGCATCGTAAAAAAAGGTACCTCAAAGCTGCTGTCCATAGGTGACCACTCGCTGCGAAAATGTAGGAGGGAGTGGTCCTGCATACCACTTCTTCCCCATCCCCTAACACCGCCGGTAGCACAGATGAAGTGAGCTGACTCAGAGTCATTTTCTCATGTCTCTTACGGGTGCAGTCATACCCACCTCACAGCGCTGTAAGGACAGAGAAAGATGTGCAAAGCACTGAGCACATTGTCGAGCAGAGTAAGTTGTTCAAAATGGATAGATTATTTTTATTAGCTACAGATAATCTTTCTAAGCTTCTGATAGCAACACGGGCACAAAAAAATTTCACTTTTGTCTTCAGTCTATTATAAGGAAAACAGCAAAGACCAATGAAAAAACATGTTCAAAAACAGACCAAAGCATTGTGAATGGGCTATAAGGAGTGGTGGGGCCTGTGGCACACTGGAGACAAGGTGACCATTCCTTGAACTGGGGCAACTGCATTCGGTCCCAGCTGATGGCGACCTCCTGGGATGGTGGGCCAACTTTTCAGAGTTTTCAAGGAAAGCTGGAAATCTCAACTTGAAGGATTTTAAAATGCTGACTTCTAATTCAAGTTGTTATCGTTTAAATCCCATGAGCCAGACAGAGCCTTTCTGTGGCTGTGTGTGGCCTGTAGACCCCTGGTTCAGGACCCCTGATAGAAACAATAGAAAAAGACATCCATAGACAACAGAATAGAGTGATAGTCCCAGTTGTAATAATGTAGCCTCAGATTAGATGTGGAATTGTATATAAATTGTGCCCATAACGTGGATGTAGAGTCTGGAGAAATACGCCCTGCACAATGTGGGGAAATAACACAGGAGATACACAAAAATAGCCAGATTAAATCAATTAGAATTCAGGGGGCAACACAGCTCTCCGCACCTGGTGACTGCTGAACGGGACTTCCTGGTGGATGAACGAAGGTAAGGGCTTCGACTGGGTACCATTATGGATTGTGTGCAGAAGATAAGAACACTGGCTATGTGTTTAACACCTAGAACAGCCCTGTCCTGAGGGCACAAACGCTGACTTCTCTCTGGAAGCCAGGAGAGGCTGTGGCAAGCCTTTCGGATCACTAGAGAACTGTTCGGTGAATCCAGATCCTCTCGGTTTAAAAAGTTGAGACAGCTTCCCAAAGGGACGCGATTGATTCCTTACTTTCTCCAGGACAATCCAGCTGCGGAACAATGAGAAGCGCCTTTAGAAAGACAAAATCACCCGGAGACACGGCCCTACTACGCATCAGCCCTGCCATCTCCCAGCCTCACACAGCCCTGAACTATGGGTGATGTTATTCCTTAGGTGGAGATAAAGAAACAAGGGTGCAGGGGATAATTCTGCCTAAAGCCACTCAGCCAGGCGAGGGACAGCGCTGAGAGCCGGGAGCCATCACAAAACCTGCGTCCCGGCGTGCTGTCCCCATATTGAAGAGTCTGTGAGCCCCTGGGAACGGGGGATTCTGAATAAACACTCAAATCCAGATGGAATTGCTATGTTAAGAAGACAGAGATTATTCACTTTCCAAAAATATGATATGCTTAAGGTTACAATGATGCCAAAGCATTTGATGTCTTTTTTATTCACAGGGTATCTGAGTTTTCCAAGGCCTGACGAATAGCAGTTGGCATTCTAATAATGTAGGTAACCAGTAATACCAGCCAAGACACGGTCCAGCTTTTTAAAACATTTGTACTGTGGGAGCCCCTTTTAGTTCCTAAATTCTTCTTTTTGTGCTTTTAAACTGAAGCCGAATAGAAAGATAACTGGGTGATCACTTCAGTGTGGCCGTCACCAAGATACCGGCATTGAAATTGATAGAGCGTTATTGTAAGTTTTCCTCAAAGTGCTTCTTTTTTGCGCTCCTCTGCATTGTCCCAATTAGATAAAAATATAGTATTTATTAAAGCAGCAGAAACTTGAGTGTCCACACTCGACAGAAAATGTGCTATTGCTGTTCACGGACTTGGCATTGAAGTTCAAGGACGAGATGTAGATGACCATGGAATTTCGGCATTGGGGGGCCTCAGCGGTCTAACCCAACTTGCCTCTGGTTTGGAATCTCACCTCACCTGTGCTCAGTCACCAACAGCCAGGTCAAGGGCACTTTCCACCATCAGAGGAGACAGGCCGGCCCGGCATCACTGTCATTGTTAGAAAGTTTTTCCTTATACTGATTAAAATAAGCCCCCTGGAACCTACAGCCTGGTAACATCAGCTCAGTTTTGTGGAGTGACAGACACAAAGGCCTCTGGTTTTCATTCTTTTTATTTTTTTTTTAAGATTTTTTATTTTTCCTTTTTCTCCCAAAGCCCCCCAGTACATAGTTGTATATTTTAGTTGTGGGTCTTTCTCGTTGTGGCATGTAGGATGCTGCCTCAGCGTGGCCAGATGAGCGGTGCCCTGTCCGCGCTCAGGATCTGAACCGGCGAAACCCTGGGCCGCCGAAGCAGAGAGCGCGAACTTAACCACTCGGCCACAGGGCTGGCTGCTGTGTTTTATTCTTTTGACACTCAAAAAAACAAAAAGAATTCGAAAGGGAAAAAAAACTCAAATAATTTTCATAAAGGAATACTGGGACCTATTGCCAAAATTGATGACAACTTCATGAGATTATTATAAAGGGAAGGAGAAAGAAAAACTGGAAAATATAAATTTCCTGCAACCTGCTGGGTGCACACTCGTGGTCACGCTCTTCAATGGGATTCATTTCATTGCTACCAACCGCCTTTCTCAGGAGGAGGACGGGATGATGATTGAACTGGATCTGGGTGGAGGCAGTAGGATATCATAAAAACACCAAATCATTTTTGTATCCCCTTCCTGGAAACATCCAAGGGTTTAGCATCCTTTTATTAAATAAGATGTATAACAGCGGTAAGTGGCCGTTCCTCCACGAACGCGCTCCCAGTGGAGATCCACGACCAGCGCACTTTCACGGTCTCCCACGGAAACAAACAGATTCTGAAGCTTCAGAAGCTGCCTTTAGACATTAGACAGTGGCTTCTCAGTGCTGGAACATCCTAAGAGATCAGAATCAGGAATTCCTTTCACACGTGGCATGAGCTTGAGAGAGTGAATACGGGGCAAGCTTTCCGTTGAGAACTTGCTTAGAAGAAAATGCCTCCTGATTAGTTTTTAGCAATTAACAAACCAAGAAAAAAATGTTTTAAAAGGCTGTAAATCTCCAGAGTACCTACTATGTGCCAGACACAGCCCAGGGTGCCGTGGCCTAAGGAGGCCATTTTAGTATCATTGTTGATGAAAAAAAACACCAGGATATTTCTGCTTCATAGACATACCCCGTGGTTCGTTATACCTGCCAGTGGTCAGAGTGGAAGAGAGAGAACAGAATATTTATTGCTACAAATCATACATTCCTGACCATCCTCTCCCTCCTTACTACCCGAAAAAACCAGAATAAGCAAAGCAAACGTCAAGAACTTCAGAAAAAGGAGAAGAAACGGTCATGGCCTGTGACAAAACCAAGCTGCTTCTTAATCAGACAAAACTTACTCTAAACTTGCTACGTGGTTAGTAGTTTTTAATTTACAGTACGAACCTACGCATTGCACACAAGGAGCTGGTCTTCCCAGTTATGACTGAGTTGGTTTTAAACTCATTGTCAACGCCGTGGACAAATATTTCTTACATAGCCACGGGCACCCCAGCCCTGGACAGACTAGGCAAATAAATATGCCGCTCGACTATCAAAACTTCAGAAACACAGGCCCAGATCTGAGCATTTTCCACGACATGGAACCAGAGAGAAAGCAGAAAAGCCATAACCTGTTGCTCTGTCCCCTTCGGGAGATTTCTTATATGATGAGAAGTCTGGAGAACTGGGTTTCTGTTGAGTCTTTTGGAAATCCTGCTGGCAGGGAAGCAGTTTATCTGCCAAATCAGGAGCAGTCTAAGGCTCTCCCTACACAGAAGCAAGTAAGATGCTCTATAGATAAGAAGAGAAGCGAACTTCACACTCCTTTGTTTAAAAACGAAAAAAGGGCATTGGCCATCTTGACTTCAGTAAGGAGAGCTCCTGGTCCAGGTGCCCACACTTACTTGATCAGAGACTCATCTGAGATACTTGTTGAACAATAAGGATTCCCAGCTCTTCCCTGTTTATGGTTCTAATTTCACCCCAGGTGACTCATAATTCAGTGGGCTTGAGACATACCAGACAGTTATAAAGGGAAAAAATACATTGATCTAAAAAATGAAGGGTTTGTGCTAAGTTGCCTGGGCTTTCTGAATACCCCTAACAGTAGATGTTTGAGTGGCAATATTTTCACCACCAAACGTAAAGCAAAGAACTGAAAATCTCAATTCTTTAGTGAAATGACCACAGTTACCAGCCAAAAATCCAGGCAGAGAAACCAAGTTCATAGGGAAAAGGGAGGTTTTGAGCGCTGCCCAGAACATTCTGTATCTTCTTCTTCTTCTTTTTTTTTTTTTTTTTGTCTTTTAAAGGAGGGTCCTAGCTCTTCTTTTCCACAGCGCATGAGCCTACGGAACTCACGGACCGGATACCTTTCATTTCAAACGCTTTCCGGACTCCGTCAGCTTTCAGAAGAGAGGTTTTCATTCCAAACCACTCTAAATATATAAAATTATACCTTAATGAAAAGGACTGTACTTCCAAAAGGAGGTTGTCATCACCCCTGTTTTCTTACAACTCCATTTAGATTAACAGAAATAAACCCAAATGCTTTGAACACTTACAACTTAATCCATGCATTAATTACAGCTCATTCAGGGATGTTCAAAGCAACCTACACTACCTTTATAATCAGTCAGAACACACATTTTAAATATATGCGGGTCGGAAAACTGAGAACGTTTCACAACCATGACCTGAACTAACGTCTGTAAACTGCATTTCCCTCCCTAGAGAATGCAAGCTGATCTATTTACTCCTGGCAGAGAAGGGAAGGGAGACCAGGTACCGCAAGAAAACCATTCAAGAGGACGTGGACCAGCGCCAAGGTCACAGCCCACCCGAAGGAAAAATGCCGTCCAGGTACACCCGCCCAGGGAGCCCCAGCTCCCTCCTGGACTGAAACACCGGGAAGAAAGGCTTCCCAGCCGCAGGCGGGGAAACGCGGTTCCGCCGCCCGGTCCGGGATACCCAACGCGAGCACAGCCTCCAGAAGCTCCGGAAGCATCGGGGGCCAGGCCCGGGCGGCGCAGCCTCGAAGGTCCACGTGCAGGCGCAGCGGCTGGGTTCGAATCCCCACTCCGCCCGCGCGCCCTGGGCCCGCTCATCGTCTCTCCGAGCTTGCGTTTCCCACGTGCAAAAAGGGGACCATCCCATCTCCCAAGGGGCTGGTGTGCAGACTAATCGAGGCGGCGGAAAGAGATCAGTAAGCAAATAAAGGGTGACTGTGACCAAGATTGTTGTCACCATAGCAAATTACCCCAATGCATGTTCAAAAGGAAGGGGCCCAGGAATGCAAACTTTCTCGGGGGATCCAACTACCCCAAGCCCCGTCCGGGGCTAGAGACCTTTGTCCGCGCCCTGCCAGCCGCCCGCGGTCCGCGCCACCTTTCCCGCGCCGGGCGGGGCGGGGCGGGGCGGGCCGGGCGGCGGGGAAGGCGGGAGCGCGGGCGCACCGGCGGGCCACGGGCCCCAACGGCTCGGCTGGCCCGCGGCGCCGGACCCCAAGCGCCGCAGCCGCCACCGCCACCGCCACCGCCACAGCCGGGGCCCCGGCCGCCTCCGGGGCGCCTCCCTCTCCGCGCGGCCGGGGTCGCGCACTCCCGGCTCCCCCGCGGCCCCGGCAGGTGGAGGCGCCCGGCCCGCAGCCCCCTCCCGCCGCCAGCCGCGCGGGCGCAGCTCTCTTAAAGGGACAGGTGGCCGCGCTCCGCGTCTACCTGGGGCCCCGGCTCGGCCTCCTGGCTCGTCCCCGCTTTGGCGGACAAAGGGGCTTGCAACAGCTCTCTGCGCCCTCCCACCTCCTTTCCCTCGGGCAGTGACGGATGGCAAGTCTTAATACACCCAGCATCCTTTTGCAACTTAATTCTTCCAGCCCAAGTCACCCTCGCACGGCTCCTCCACGCATGCTCGCGGGCATGCAGGGGCTGTCACTGTGGGCAAAGTTGGCAGAGGGGTGTCCCTAGCCCTGCGCCCCACCCCACCCGGAGCCCCGGGGCGTGCAGGGCTCGCGGCGTCTGGCAAACGCCCGTGCGATCCCCTTGACCCTGCCCTGCAGCTGACCCTTGGGGAAAAGCCCCCCGCACGGCTACTGCGCATGCTCTGAGCTGGACAGCTCCAGAGAGGGAAATTTAAAAACGGTTCGAGCTGCGACGGCGGCCAAACTGCGGACCGCGAGGGGCGAGCGCGAGGGAGCCCCCTCCGACACCCCCGCGCGCCCCGGCAGCGCCTGCGGCGGCGGCCCGGCGAGGATCAGCTCCAGGTACCGCCTTGCAGCGCCGGCTTCGCTCCCTCCGCCCGGGCGGCGCCCTGCGTCGCCTTTCCAGGGCGCAGACCCGGGGCAGGGGCTGGGGGAGCTGCCTCTCCCTGCTTCCCTTGTCTCCTTCCCAGGAATCCTTGAATGACTTTTGGGGGCGGACTTGAGAGTCTTGGGTGGGTTTCTGTGTTCATTGCAGGCTTGGAGTTTGAGAAACTTAGGGAATTTTTTTAGGGCTGTTTGTGTGTGGCGGGGGTGGGGTTGGGATTGGACTGGTTTTCCGGCAAGAGCATGTGGCATTTCTGAGGGCATTTCCAGAGCCCGGCCCTGCGGGGACTAGCCCCTTTGCAAGTGGGAATTTGGCTCCCCCAGAGAAACATCCATGACACATCAAGCTATCCTTTTTGGTTTATTTTTTTATTTTCAAAGTGATCCTAACTGAGCTGCGGTTGAAAACATAAGGCTTGGAAGGGAATCAGGTTTCTCTGGCTCCTAGTTTGTGAGTCCACATTTTCCAAGACTTGACATTTGGATTCTAGAGTCTTCCTCTGTCCTTCCCTCATTAATTCGAAAGAACCTGGAATTTCATTCCATTTTCTTCATTGGCTTCTAAAACCCTGTAGAATTGCCCTGGGAAAGTGACCTGTGACGCTCAAGAATCCTCTAGTACTTTTTTCCCTCTTTTTTTTTTTTTTTTTTAGAAAAAGTGTTCTGTTAGTTGTTTGAGCTCCATCCTTCTGAACTGTGGGAAAACTGTGGGTTTCTGCCCTGTCCATCGTTGCTGATGGGAGCTTTGTTTTCTGCTTGTCTTTTCCCCAAGGAGATGATAGAAAGTGACATCTCATCCATGATGTCAGGAATTATTCGAAACTCAGGGCAACATCGCCACCCCCCACCACAGGAATACAGGTGAGGGTTTCAGCCATAACAAACGGCGGATTTTTTCATTGCTTAAGGTGTTTATGTGCTGTTTATGGTTTCTGAAGCTGCCCAAGCGCTATCGTTAAATTAAATTCTGTGATTTTGCAGGAGAGCCAGAAGGTCGTGATTTCAAAGTTGGTATCTCTTAGGCTGTGGGAGACCTGTGGCCTGGGCAGTGGGACCACTAAATGCCTGCCATCTTTTGTACCCTCCAAGAGAGGTGCCTTCCTGGGTGAGAGACTGGGCATCCTGGTGAACGTTAAGAGGACAAAAGCAGCTATTGCTTCCCCTCCGTTGGCCCCAGTGGGGCTCCAGGAAGTGCTCCCCAACTCCACAAAGCTTTCTGGGGCAGAACTGGCTTCCATTCTCCTTGGATGTTGAAAAAGTTATGAGTTAGAACTCCTGAGTTGTTAGGCTGGCTGCGTGACTTTCAGCAAGTCCCTTGCCCTCTCTGGGCCTCACTTTCTCCTTAGTTAAATGATGCTCTTGAATTAGATCGTCTTAAGGTCCCTTCTAGGTCTCATGTGTTTGAAAATGAATTAGGTGGAGACTCAGGCCAAATAAATTATTTTTTGAGACCAGATGAAGCGAGATACAAGTTGGGTGGGGGTGGGGAGCGCCCTTCACCTTTTTGTCTTCAAAATTCAGAACTAGCAAGGTCCCTAGGGAGTCAACTAGTCCAGCCTCCTTATTTTACAGATGGGGAAACTGAGGCCAAGAAAGGCAAAGGGGCTTGTCTAAGGTCACACAACAAACAGGAGCGAGGAGAAGGAGGAAGGGCCCGGAGTCCCCTCGCAGCCACTCTCCCTTGAGTCTGGGGGGGCGGCCTGACCTGGTTCCCAGGGCCCACCCCCAAGGCAAGCAGGGTGCACAGCTCCCTCAACTCATGGGATTACGGAGTGGGGACGGGACAGGGGCTGGCCTGGGAAGAGCAGGCTGTCACCTCGGATCAGCCATGTTTACCCAGGGGCTGTCTGGCCCCCCGGGGCCACCACCACTCACCAGCAGTGCCTTCTGGGGCGGACCGCAGCCCCCAATTAGAGGGAGGCTTCCTTCTGAGAGCCAAAGGAGGCCACAAATTCAAACAGATACCTGCGGTGTGTGGAGCGGGGACACCAAATGTGAGCCAGGCATGCAGCCGTTTATAAGCGCCTACTGTACACCAGCCTCCTCTCCCCATCACTCACCTCAGCCTGGGAGGCTGCCCTGATGAGCCCGGTTGTACAGGCGGGAAACTGAGGCTCAGAGAGCTTTTCTCAAGGTCACACAACCAGAGACACCCCCCCCCCCCACCCCGGGCTTCCTTCCGGGGCTGAAACAGTTTATGTCACGGCAGGTGGAGTGGGGGCAGCCCAAGGGTGAGGAATTTAGCCTCTGCAGTCAGTTATAATCCCAGCTGCCCTGGCCGTGTGGAGCTCCCTGAGCCTCAGTTTACTCATCTAAAAAATGGGGCTAGAAATAGTGCTCACTGCACGGAATTGTTATAAAGATGAAATAATGATTTCTGATTCTGCCACTTGCCAATTGCATGGTCCTGGGCAATTTCACCTCTGAACTTCTCCGCACAGTGGGGCAAATAAAAGCTGCCTCGAAAGAGTTAAATGCAATAGCTATGAAAATATCTGTGTATCCAGGGTGGCTCTCCTTCTGCCCTCCCAGCTGGAAGCCTGTGAGAAAGCTGGGCCAGCTGGAAGAGCTCAGAACCAAAGATTCTTATGGTCATAAAAGCGCCAGAGGCTGGGGCGTCACGCCGTTAGGGCAGCTGCTCTGGGGTCCACGCCTGAAGGTGCAAAATCCAGCTTTGGACAGGTCATGTGACTTGCGTCGGTTTCCTCATCTTTAAAATGGGCACACAGGGACACCTCCCCGTGTGGTTGCCGGGAGGACTAAGCCAACAAAGCTCGCAGAGCGGGAGACACAGAACCACGAGTTGCTGTTGTCCTGACCTAGTTACGTGAAAAAGCCCAGCTGTCTGCAAGAGCGGGCCTTCCACGATGGAGGGCCCTTGGGGAAGGACGTAGAGGATCGTGGTGGCGGGAATCCCTGAATCCAGGTGCCCAAGGACCGCCCAGCAGGCGCTCCCACCAGCCCCAAGCCCTGGCACTGACTTTTCCTATTCGCATGGATTCAGGGCTGTTTTCTTGTGTTAAACAGCTAGCATATCCAGAAGGCAGAAGAACAAAATAATAGTAATAATAATAATAATAACAATAGCAGCTGGTGGTTTCTTAGCCCTTTACTACCTGCCTGTCTTGTGCCGTAACCATCCCACGACAGCAGCACTTTTGTGCTCATTTGTCAGTTGGGGAAACTGAGCCTCCACCAGATTAAATGGCTTAACAAGATGACACAGCTGGTTATGGGTAAAGTGGGGACTTGAACCTGAGGCCGTCACACCCAGATGGTATGGTGGCCACCCCCTACCCCCATCCTACTGGTAAAGAGCACAGGTGCAGGAACAGAAGACGTTGCTCCACCACCTTACAGCTGTGTGACCCTGGACAATTCCTCACCCCTCTCTGTGCCTCAGTTTCTTCCTCTGTGAAATGGAGCAAGGAGAGGACCCAATTTGTGGGTTGTTGGCGGGATTCTGCGCCTCCATCTAGAAAAGGTGCTCGGCCAGGCCTGGGACGGAGCGCCTTCTCATGGAGGGGGAGGGGGCTCTTAGGATAATGCAATGACTCGCCCATCCCTTCCAACCGCTCCCATTTTTCTCCCTGCGTAACAGCCCAGGAGAAGGTTATAGGCTTCTGATGTGCCCTCCCACGTCTCCAGAGAACCACTCCAAGGACCACGCGGGCGGCTGGGCCAGCCTGGTTCCAGCCCCCTGAAGCCCTCCACGCAACCGCCAGCCCCTCTATCCCCAGGGGCCATTTGACCGTTAACTTTCAATGGCCCTGTGCGTGGAGGAGGGGGGGACAGCAGCTGGAGGCGGCTGCCCTGTCCCCGGGGAGCTGTCGGGAGTCAGTGGCCAGGCCTAGACAGCAAATTGGCAGCAGCCTCCCTGCCGAATGATGCTGGGGCCAGGGGCCGGTGTCGGGGGGTGGGGACCAGCCCTGACCTCCCAGGCAGGCAACAGCCAACAATTTGTGCTTGACGTGGGTTCGCCTGTTTCCCCTTGGCTCAAAGGCTGGGGTGAAGTCCACTCTTAGAGATGCTGAGAAATACTTATTAAGTACCTACGGTGTGCCAGGCACCTGCTAAGCTCCTTAGCAAGTGCACCATCCCGTTTTATCTTGCTAGTAACAACTGTGAGGGAGGTGCGGGCAGGAGCCCACTTTGCAGACCAGGATACTGCGGCCCAGGGACACGACTTGCCCAAAGGCACACATTCGGGAAGGGGCCGAACTGCAGATTTTAACCACCTGCCCCAACTTTTGGACCTTATTCTAGAGGTCAGGTCCAACAACCTCCTTTTATGGACTGGGAAACTGAGGCCCAGAGAGGCAAGAGAAGGTAGGCTGCTGGTTCGTTGGAGCCTCGCCTTCTGCCAGGGCCACGTGGCTCAGCGGTTCTCCTGACAGATCCTTGTGCCAGACCCTCTGCAGTCCCTCCTCTGAGAAATGAGGTGACCTTGGGCAAAGCCCTTCCTCTCTCTGGACAGTGGTTTCTCATCTGTGAACCACAGCGCCCAGCACACGGTAGATGCTTAATAAATATTCATTGGGTGGATGGATGGTCGGATAAATATCACGTGAATAATAATACATCCATGGAAATACAGGAAGGCTTCATGCTCAAGGGATGACAAAATCCTGCTGTGTGGACCAGGACAGGCAGATGGTGCCTGCCTTTCCTCTTAAGCCCCGCGCTGAGCTGCGTGTGGCGATGGTTCAGTCTCTTATCAGTGTGGCTCCGCCCATCAGAGGGAAACTCCTTGCGCAGGGGAGGGGCTCCATCTGTCAGGGGCGGTGACCCTCCCAACATCCTTCCACCCCTTCACCCTCGGGCTGGCCTGAACAGCTCCTCAGGTGACCTTGCCGGCAAGGAAGAGAGGTGGCCTTCCTAGGGGCCAGCCCTCCTTTGGGGTCTTGTGGTTCCACCCCCTAGAAACCCAGAAATACGTGCACACACACCCCCCAAGAACCAAGCCGAGTTCTAGAAAGGAAAGAGTCTCTTTTTCAAATTAATTCCTAATCAAGTCATTTCACATTGCGCTTACTCTTGGCCCAGCTGGGAATTTCTGAGCTTGCTACAAGACATTTGATTCTTTTTTTTCCTGTAAACGGTTACAAGAGATGTTACAAAATGTTAGCTAAATAAACACCTCCACGGAATGCTTAATCCCTTCTGTGTGGAAGTTGGACTGGGAACAAGAACAGTTGGTGCTGATGTAACAGTTCTTACTAACCACATCTCAGCAAGGCAGGGGAAACCGCTGTGTAATCAGAGTGGAAGTGACATCCCAGGTGGGGCCAGGCGTGCCTCTGTACTGCTGGGATGGTGATCTGCTGCCCCAGAGACAATATTTTTTGGGCAGACCCCTCCCAGTGGCCGTGCAAAGCAAGAGGAGAGAACGCCAGGGCTGGCCCAGTGGCACAGCGGTTAAGTTCACAGGCTCCGCTTCAGCGGCCCAGGGTTCATGGGTTCAGATCCCAGGTGTGGACCTACACACCGCTCATCAAGCCATGCTGTGGCAGTGTCCCACGTGCGAAATAGAGGAGGGTTGGCGCAGGTGTTAGCTCAGGGCTAATCTTCCTCACACACACAAAAAAAGAGGAGCGAATGCAGTGGGAAAGTAGGAAGAAATGTGCTTTGAGCACCTGCTGTGTGCTGGGCCCTGTCCTACAGGTTATCTGACCTTATCCTCACAGCCACCCTTGGTGGTGGTAATTATTAGTATTATTCCATTTTACAGATGGGGAAACCGAGGCACAGAGAGGTGAAATGACTTGCCCAAGGTCACACAGCTACAAAAGGGTTGAAATGGGATTTGAACCCCAAACGGATGTTCCTTCCAGTGGACAATTGCTGCATCAACACTAAGATAGGAAATAAAGGGTTAAATATGGGCTCTGGATTCCAGCTCTGCAGGCAAAGGTCCCCGGAGAAACCACAGTCCACCCACCAATATGCACGGCCCTGTGCATGCTCCTGCCGAGCCCCTTAGCACTGTCACATTTCACCTTTCCAGCAACAAAGGACAGTGACTGTGGGGTCCAGCTCTCCTCAGGTGGACAAATATTTGTCAAATGAAAGGATGAAAGCCTGAGCTGGTCCCTGTGGGTCTGTCATCAGGTGTAGGACAAAGTCACTCCTGTCCTCCAGGAGCTCAGCGTCTAGAAGGCGGGGTGTACAAGGAGCGATGCCCATGTGAAATTGACGAGTGATCTGGGGAGTCTCTGCTATGTGTAGACGCTAACGGCATCATCATTCCAGGGGCAGGAAGACCGGGAGATGCTGGACTGGTCTGGGAGGGCTTCCTGGGGGAGGTGGTGTCTAAGCTGGGCAGGAAATGGGTAGAGCCTGGGGAATGCAAAATGTGTTGGAGCTGGGCTGGACTGGGGGATCCTTTCCCCCTCCCGGACTCCAGCAGGTGTGTAATAAATGCCCGCAGGGTGCCAGGCCCTGTGCTGGGTGCTGAACAGAGCAGACGGCCTCCCAGTCCTTGATTTCCTAGAGTGGAAAGAATGGAAACACGTGGAAATGAATACCTCATTGCAAAATGCGAGCTGTTTTGCAGACGAACACACGAAGGACCACTAGGGTCGGGTGGCCAGGAAGGGCCTCTCAGAGGAGGCAACATTTAAGCTGAGATCAGAAGCATGAGAAAGAGCCATCTGTGAATGAGCGCATGGAACAGCATTCCTGGCAAAGGGAGCAGCATGTGCAAAGAGAACTTAGAATGTTTGAGGAACTAAAAAATCGACAGGTGTGCTAGAGTAGAGGAGATGGGAGAGAAGGGGGCAGGAGGTGAGTGGGGAAGATGGCCAAGGGCCAGACCATGGCAAGGAGCTGGACTCTTCCTCCCCTGATGGGTTTTAAGGACAGTGACCGGCACTGATGTTCCTTTTAAAAGGTCACTGAGCACTGGGTGTGAAATCCATCCATTCCACAAATACTGCACTGTGGTTTATGTACCCTGAACCAAGGGGCGGCCCCTATCATCACCTCTATTCTGACACGAGGACACTGAGGCTTGAAGGCTTTGAGTCATGTGCATGAGGACCCCATTAGCAGTAGAGCTAGGACTGGAATCCAGGCCCCCTGCTCATCTGCCATCCCTCCAGCAACTCAACTGAGGAATTAAGGGCATCGTTAATCAGTGTTTGTCGGGTTGGCCCCCTGCTCATGTAGGATGGCAGCCATGGCCTCCAGTGGTGTTTTGCTTTGCCCAGGGCCACCCAGGGCCACCCAGGGTCCCCTGACTGTGGCCTTGTCACCATGGAGGCGCATCCTTCTAAAACCGATATGATATTTGTTTGCCCTTCCTGCCCGCAGCTTGATTTGTTTCAGCCGAACTGGCAGAGTGTCCGAGTGAAGAGGCTGCGTGCGGGGTGGATGGTTGAAATCCCAGCTCCTTTGCTGTTGTGCTGTGAGGCTGAGGGGCAGCACTTCCCCTCTCTGGGCCTCAGCCATCCCATCCGTGATAGGGCTATGATAAGTAGCCACCCACAGGCTGTGGGCAGGCGAGGGAGGGGCAGACGTAAGAGGGCTGCAGGAAAGCAGGCATGCCACAGGGCAGATGCCCCCCCTTTTGCGTCCCTAGGTCAACTGGAATGTTATCTCCTGGACAGAGGGAGTTTTGTCTGCTTGGCAGACCAGGGCCTGGCAAGCAGGAGTTCAGGAAACGTTTGTGGAGTGAAGCAGGTGCTTACTGAGTGTCTGACACACTGCTCCCCACGGAGCCCGTCCCACGCCGCATCCACGCTAGTCAGAGGATGTTTACGATAATGTGAACCGCTGCCAGGCGTCGCACCTCCACGGGCTGAGTGGCCCACCTGCATCGTCCCGTTCAATCCTTGCGACACCTTGCAACAGGGGTACAGGTGTTAGCACCCCCACTTTACAGATGAGCTAACTGAGGCTCAGAGGCAGATGGGGCTGGGTGGGATTCCAAGCCAGCCTGGTGGACCCGAGAGCCTGCCCTTGTGACCACTGTGCTGAACTGCCAGAGAGAGAGCAATGGGGGGCGCCCCGGGGCCCGGGGTCCTCAGCTGAGATGGGCTCAGAATGTGGCATTGTGGGGGACCTGGGCTTCTGATGGCCCAGAGCCTTCAGAGCAAAACTCACAAGGACACGGGTAACACAGGTAAAGTGATAAGCACATAGTAGGCCCCCGGCCATGGGGGCCAGATGGTTACACTGCTGGTGGAGGATTACTCTCCTGTTGATTTTCCCAGGGTGCTACATTGCTCCTAGCCAGGCTCCGCTCCCTCCCGGACATTCCATGCTCTGACCCCTCCAGATCGGGGCCATGCCTTCAGCATCCCCTACTTCCTGGCAGAGGTGGGCTGCCTGCCTCTGCGGTCCCCCACCCCGGGCGGCCCTGCAGGCTGTATGTCCCCGTGGCAGCCTCAGAAAGATGGGAGGGGCTCACCCTCCTCGCGTTCCAGTTGGGGAAGTCCAGGCCAGGGGAGGCTCAGGCGGGAGGCTGCTGAGGGAGTTCCCCTGGCTCGGCCTCAGCTTTCCTATCCGTGAAAGGGGGAGATGATGGCCCCAAGGGGTGTGTGTGTTTCACAAGGAAAAGATGGATGTGGCCTAGCTTTGAAAAGCAAGAAGTGACCCCCGTGTGGGGTGGGAGCTGTTGGTGAACCACAGAAATCAGAAGGGGACTCGGGAGCCCCAGATAGAAAGAAAATTTTTATTTTCTTCTTGTCCAAAAAGCTCTCCAGTCACTAATGAGGACGCCCTGTTGGTGGTAAACCCCCCACTTGGTTTGAGAAGGGCGCACTGTCAGGGGTCACCCTCAGGACCCCTGAACTAATAGCGTAACTGCTCTTTCAGCAGAAGAGCAGATGCTTCATCGGAGCTGATGCTTAAACGAGCTGCTGTCATATTCGATCAGCAGCACCTCAGCGGAGGTGCTATCAGGATTCCCATTTTACACGTGGGGAAACTGAGCCCAGGGCAGGTGACGGTCGCGCCCCCAGGAAGAGCCCAGGCCCGCCCGCCTTGGGGGTCGTGCCTGCTCCTGACCGCTGTGCTCCTCCACCTTCCTAGAGCCCGAGAGCCGGGGGTCTGAGGGGACCTCTGCTCTGCCACGACTGCTTTATAGACGGGAAACTGAGGCCTGGGGAGAGAGAGGGCTTCCCAGGAGGACAGAACTGTGGGGATGCGCCCCGGGGGTCTGCCTGCAGGCTGCTCCAATGACTGACGGGGCACCCGTCCAAAGGGACGCTGGAGGGAGCTTGGGCTCATCTTTCCCCCAGCAGCAGCCTGACAGGTCATCCCTCGGCTCCTGCTTGAATGCTCCTGGGCCGGAGAGCTCACTACTTTGTGAGTTGCCCATTTTTACAGAGCCCTTCCCTGTAACTTCCTTGCTGGTGGGGGCATCTTTTCTAAGGAAACACACTAAAACTCCAGATTCCATGAAATCAGCTCCTGAAACCCAAACCCCAATCAAATTTCCAGTTGTTTAAAGGCAGTGAAAAAACACCACAGATTTTTCCATCAACATTGAAAAGAATGTTCCAGACTCTGTGCCTAGTAGAACTTTCTACAATGATGGAAATGCGCCGCATCTACGCTATCCAGTCCAGCAGCCACCGGCTGTGTGCAGCCACTAAGCACTTGAAATGTGGCTGGTGTGACGCAGAAACTGAATCTGGAATTTTATTCAATTTTAATGATTTTACATTGAAATAGCTGCATGCAGCTAGTGCTACCTATTATATAGCACAGAGCTGGGACCTCTAGAATTCAGCGCATGTCTTCACCCATTCCTCAAAGGGCAGGGAGACAGCACGGTAGGGCTGTAGCCAACGCAGTGTCTGGCTGGGGGACCCTGTGGTCCTCAGTGTCCCCATCTGGCAACTGGGCAGGTGGCAGTGATAACACCATCTGCCTGCTCGGGCTCATGTGAGGATGACATGAGGTCGGTCTTGTAACCACTTTAGCTCAAGGCCGGGCACATATCAAGGGGCTCCCCCATCCCAAGCTGTGTCCACAAATTAAATAAAGTTAAGCAGGGCCTTCCACCCTGCCTGGCCCTGGGGGTTGGAGTGGGGTATCTGGAAAGCTGGTCTGTGGCTCATTTGTCTAATCCGTGAGGACTATGGCGCTCCCGTCGTGTGCCGGCCTGTGCTGGGCTCTGGGGCATGGCTCCTCCCTCAGGGGGTGCGAGGTCCCTGCTTCAGCATCACGTTCTCCTGGGGCCACCTGCATGCAGCAGTCAACTCAGCCCCGTCCCGGCCTCTGCCCTGCCAGATCTGGGGCCCCCAAGACCTGGGGGCACAACCCCTGCCCTCCTGGGGATACCAGCCGGGCTCAGGAGAAGGCGGAGGCTTGTGGCCAGCTAGGGGGCTCCCTGGGGCTCAAGAAAGGGGGGACGCTGAGAGGGGCAGAGAGGGAGAAGGAAAGGTGTCCTTTGTCAGGGAACTGAAGGTGCAGAGACACGGAGGAAGGCACCATGGAGGTGGAGGCGCAGGGTCAACATTTGGCCTCATCCGGGGCCTGCAGTGGGCCCTGGGCCTCCCGGCCCATGACACCCTGCACCGGGTTGGAGCGTGGGGTCACCTGAGCCGGCCGGAGGCGGGGGGGTGCCACGGCTCCCAGCACTGGGTGTGCGGGAAGCACCTGGGGTGGGGGGTGCGGTAACTGCAGGTACCCGGTCTTATTCCCAGAAAGCGTGACCGGATGGCTCTGGGCAGCCCTGGTGGTGGGGACACAGGATTAGCGAGTGTGTGGACAGAGACGGGTCTGTGGGAGACTGGGGGGCTGCATGCCATGTCAGAGAGAAGGGGGAGGAGAGGGGAGGGACGCTTACAAGGAGCCTCCTGTGGGCGCTCTGCCACTGTCGTTACCCCATTCTGCAGATGAGGAGACTGAGGCTCGGGAAGGTTTGGAAGCAGAGCTGATGTCCCTAAACAGGAAGAGTGGGGCCGGGACCTCATCACAGGGCCCCTCAGTCACAGTGACAGAGAGACAGAGAAACACGGAGAACATTCACAGAGGCACAGAGAGGACGGAAAGACAGAGACACAGAAAAGGAGAGAGTGGGAGAGGGTCAGGACAGAGGACAGGGTGCAGTGGGGACTGGGGGGCTGGAGGGAGCCGACAGAGGATCCTTTCTTGTAGCCTCCTCTGGAGGTGACCCCAGGCGGGCAGGCACCTGCCACACGGTGACCCGCGGGGAGAAGGGGCTGGATTTCCTCGTCCCCCAGAGGCTGAAGAGACGCCCCGGAGAGTGAGCACGACAGGTCTTGGAGATGCCAGGGCAGGGCGCGGGGTTCGCCTTTTCCTTTAAATTGCAAATATCCTGTCATTTTCCAGCAGAGGAGAAACCGGCTCGCTTGGGAAACTGACACAGGGTCACACGCACGCACACCAGGGACTCATCCCAAACCCTCGTGGACGGCAGGATGGTTCACAAAGCCGCTTCACCCACTCCCCGCACGCCAGCCCTGGGGGGTGCCAGCGTTGCTGCTATTATCATCATCCGCGCCCATTTTACAGCAGGGAATCTGAGGGCCTATGGCTGTGAACCAAGAGGTCTTTCCCATGTCACAGTTGCCAAAGACCCTGTGGCGTACGTCACCTCAAATGAATCACTAGGGAGAACAAGGATGGGGTACACGGGGCATCTTTAATGAGGGAACCCCAGGCACAGGTGAGGCAGAGGTTTGGGGAGCCCTCCCACGCCACCTGGAGAGGGGGCTGCCCTGATGCGCCTCTTTGCAGGGGACAGAAGAGGGTGGAAGAGAAGGGGACGGAGACGGCCAAGGACCCAGGCCGGGCAGCGGGCATGTGACGCTCCCACTTAGGCCCTGGCCACTTCCTGGTCCCTGTGACGCATGGAGAAGAGGTGCCTGGATGCCAGACGACCCTGTGAGGTGCAGGAAGGAGCCAGGCTGCGGGGCCAGCGGACCCCACGGCGGAGCTCCAGAGCACCCACATCCACTTCCAGGGCAGCAGGGCTGGGGGGGCCCGGGGCAGGCATATGGGGGCCGACATTCTGGCACAGGCAGGAGGGGGGACCAGACCCCCTCTGGGATGCCTGGGACAGCAGGGGAACAGGGCCTGGCCACCGACCCCCAGAATGAGCAGCCAGGCCTGGGCCCAAAGTTGGGGACACACCATCTCCGTTGATCATCACAGTAACCCAGGGAGATATGGACTGCCATTCTCCCATTTTCCAGATGAGAAAACGGGGGCTCAGGGACCCGCAGTGACTTGTCCAAGGTTGCAGCCAGGGGGTCACAAGGACTTGCACCCAGAGCCGTCCGGTCAAACCTGAGCTGTGCCCCCGCCCCTGCCACACCCTCTCAGGGCCGCCCTTCCCCCAGGGCCTTGCTGGGAGTCGCTAAAATACAGCTTACTGGGCCCCATCGTGCACAGGTGCGGCTCCAGGGTCTGGGCTGAGTCTCGAACTCGGCTCTGGACCCAGCTCCTGAAGAGGCTGCTTCACACAGCCCTGGCTGCCACCCCACTCAGGGCGGGAGCCCTCCCCTGAGGAAGCCTGGTTCTCGCACTGCAGGAACCACCCAAGACTGGAGCAGGCAGACCCGGGTTCGAGTTCTGGTCATGATTTTTTGTCACCAATCTGGCCTCAGTTTCCCCATCTGTAAAGTGGGACCCCCTGCTCCCTGGCCAAGAGGCTGTCGCAGGGACTCAAAGAAGCAGAGGATGGCTCTGTGGGAACTAAAAGTGTTGGACATGACAGTCACTGTCACGCCATCCTCTGGGCTGGTGGCCTGGGGTCAGCCTATTTCAACCAGCCCAGCAGGCATTTAAGTGGCGCCACTGTGTGCGGGACGCAGGGTGAAACGGGGCTCAGGGCCAGCCCTCAGTGAGCCGAGAGGCAGAGCGAGGGCAGAGATGGCTGTGCGGCGCTTGCTGGCCCTGGCGAGGTCTAGGGAGCAGTCAGGACACAGAGGGGTCCCTGAGCTTGGGATCTGGGTGGCAAAGACCTCCCAGAGGAGGAGCCGCTCCTGGGCTGGAAGGAGCCCCAGCCCTGGTCCTTTTCTGGACTGTGAAATTGGGAGCAAACTGCTTCCCCTCTCTTGGCCTTGGTTTCCCTGGGCAAAATGAGGGGTAGGGTCAAATGATGCCTGAGGGGACTCCGGCATTAAGAGGCCAGAAGACGGAGCTGGAAGCGAGCCTCCAGGATGGGGGCGGGAAGAGCTAGCAGGCATGCCCAGCAGGGGACTGGCAGAGGCAGGGAGCAGCCGTGCTTGGGTGCACCGGGTGGGCCGCTGCTGGGTCCCACAGGAGTGGGGAGGGGGCCGAAGTGATGGGGAGGCAGTGGGACTCACAAACAGCCGGAAAAAGTACTAAGGAAAGAACCATGAGCAGAGCACTGTGCCCTCAGCCCCTGCTCCGTGCTCAGCTGCGCCAGTCAGGTCCCTCGTGTGATTCCGAAACAGGCTCAGGGCACTGAGTGACAGCTCAGGGTCTGTTTCTCTGTCTGTAAAGTGGGGATGGCAGGTAGCCCAGGGTGTGCTCAACAAATGGGAGCTGCTGGTGGGAGCAACCACAGAGGCGGCCTGTGTGACCCCAGAGCCCAAAGCTTCCGGGTACTTCCAATCCCCTGAGGGCCTGGCTCATATTATCCTTAACATTAATGTTGATGTTAATATGAATGACACCTACGTCAGACACTCCTCCGGGTCTTTACAGGCGATAACACATTTAATCCTCACGACACCCTATGAGCAAGGAACCATTATTACCCCATTTTACAGATCAAAAACTGAGGCCCAGAGAGGTGAAGTCAGTGGCCCAAGGACACACAGGTAAGCAGAAGTCAGGATTAGAACCCAGAGCCCAAGCTCTTAACCGCCACGTATACTGTGTCAGAGTCACCTACCCAGAGCTTCTGCTCCACGATGGCGCCCAGGAATCTGGTTTGTCTACAAGCCCCCAACGCCATTCAGGGTGCTCTAGTGCACCCTGCCTTGAGAAACCTGCCAGCAGGGGCTCACCTCCACTTCTCCCTGTGGCCTTGGCAGCAGGCAGAGTGGTGAGGGCAGTGGGGAGGTACAGCAGGTTACGGAGCATGAGTGGGACGTGCACCACCAGACATGTTTGGCCAGCCACGGGGTGAGGAAGGGTGGGTGGGCGCCAGCCAGGCAGCCCTGAGTGCGGGCAACACACCAGGCCCTGCCCCTCGGCCTCACCCCGTGGTCTCCAGGGGCCCAAGGGGACAGATGGCATTGCCCAGGCCTGGGCCATGGCTGTCACTTGGCCAGATGAGTTATGCGCAGGCCGAAGGGGCGGCAGCCGGGGGGCTGCAGAAACAATGGCATCGAGACCCAGGACAATGGGGCCACGTGCCACAGGGGCAACAGTCGTTTGTCACACAATGGGCCGCCAGGGGACGGCAGCCGGGCCAACTGCTGCCACTGACACGGGCCGACCGAGTTTTCAAATCGTTTCCAGGCCCTGTTTTCCTACGAGGCAGCCAATCGCTGGGACAGCCGGGCAGTCACCTGATGCCAGCTCGGTGGGCTGAGGGCCCAGGCCCGGGGACAACTGAGCCGCAGTGGCCATGGCAACGCTAATTGTGGCCCTAAAGCACAAGGAAAGAGAAGGCAGGAGAGAAGGGAAGGAGAGGGGAGAGAGACAGGGAGAGAGAAACGGAGAGAGACTAGCAGAGAGAGGAGGAGGGAGAGGAGGAAGGGGAGGAGGAGGGGAGCACCTGTGGGAGGCGGCCGCGCAGCCGGTAGGAGGGCAGAGGCTGGTGTCCCACTGGGTCCTCTGTCAGATGCACCAGAAATCCAGAGGCTCCCCTCTTCTCTGTGAGGCCCCGAGACACCTAGTTTGGAAACTTGGACCTTTGAATTTGGACCGTGGGCCTCTGGGCAACAAACCAGAAAGCGCCAGCTGGGGGACGGCAGGTGCAGTGGGGTCTGCTGTGAGCTCCTGGCCGGTTTGCAGCCCTGTTATAACATGGACAAGATGCTGTTGTGGGGCCCCGGGCCCTCGGAGCCCCATGGAGAGCCTGCCTCAGGGGCGCCGGGGAGTCAGGGTGACCCAGATCAGGGTCCCTGTCTGGCATCCCAGATGGGCAGCCTTTTTCCTTCCATGGAAGGCGATGTTCCTGCTCGTGAAGCTGTTGAGGGGTGGTGGGCAAGGGTCCTGACTGCAGCCGCAGTGGCTGCCTGGGGTCGTGTGAAGAGCTTGGGCTCCAGGCCATGCTGCCTGGGCTCCAGCCCCACCACTTCCTCTTTCATGTGGCCTTGGGCAAGTGGCTCAGTGCTCTGAGCCTCAGTTTCCCCATCTGTAAAATGGGAATAATGACAATACTACCCACCTGATAGGGTGACTGGGAGCGTTCAATGGGTTAATGCCTGTGAAGGACTCGACACGGTGCCTGGCACCCAGTGGTTGCTCCATAAACATCAGAGTTTATTATCTTGGTTGGGGCTAAGTGAGATGTGGTAAGTGAGTGAGTGAAGGAACCATCTGAGGATGTGCAATCTGGCTGCCACACGGGGGATCCCGGGCCCAGGTTCCCATGTGCAGCCCTGGGGATGGGCAGAATGGACGGCGAGGATGGCCCGAGGAGGTGAGGGGCCAAGGGGGTGATTCCAGAAGTAGGGGAGTCCCCCAGGAGCTGAACTCAGCTCCCCGCCTGAGCTCCTGTCCCTCCCTGCAGGCTCCTGGCCACCAGCAGTGATGATGACCTTCCTGGGGACCTGCAGTCGTTGTCGTGGCTCACAGCGGTGGACGTGCCGCGGCTGCAGCAGATGGCGAGTGGCCGTGTGGACCTGGGCGGCCCCAGTGCACCACACCCACACCCAGGTAGCCTCAGGGGCAACGTGGGGCGGGGTGAGGATGCTGCGGGCAGGGGAGAGGCCAGCACCGCCACCCACCCGCCGTGTGGCTGTGGCCGGGTCATTCTCTCTCTTTCTCTCTCCGAGCCTGTTTCCGCGTCTGTGAACGTGACTGATTCTACCTTCCTCCGAGGGAGGTGGTTCAGTGTGCCGGGCCCCGCGTGAACTGAGGTTTCAGTGAAGCAGTCAGACCTGCCCCTTCGCTGGGAGACGGTGAACAGCCAGAGCAGTCAGCAAACGATGGCCCGAGGGCCAAAGGCGGCCCGTGGCCTGTGTTCGTACAGCGTTTCTGTTAAGAACGGTTTGTACGTTTTTGGAGGATTGTAACAAAATGAAGATAGAGACCACAAGGCTGGCAAAGCTTAAAATACTTGGCATCTGGCCTTTCACGGAAGAAGTTGACTGACCCCTGATCTGGAGATTCAGACAGATGATACATGGAAAGTACGAAGCGCAGGGCCCAGCACACAGTAGGTGCTCAATAAATGGCAGCTGGTTGCAGTTATAGCATGTGGATTAAATGCCTAGAGACACAGAAAGCGCTGAAGAAACACAATCATACCAGTACATTCAAAGTACCAACAGTTGAAAAACTAGTGTCTGGCAGTATTTCCTTCACTGGACAAATTGTTCCTGGCCAAAGCGTCCATAGCGGAGGTTAGCGAACTCTTTCTATAGAGGGCCAGGTAGGAAATGTTTGAGACTCTGTGGCCGATGCTGCCTCTGATGAAACTACTCAACTTGGCCGCTGCAGCGCAAAACGAGCCATCGACAATATGGAAACGCGTGCGTGTGCCCAGGTGCCAATAAAGCTTTATTTACAAAAACAGGCGTGGGCCAGATTCGTCCTGCAGCCATGGTCTGTCAACCTGTGATCCAGAACCCCCAGGGGACAGCTGTGTGACTTTGGGCAAGTGCCTTCCCCTCCGCCCTGTTTCTTCATCTGTGCTGAAAGAACTGCCCTGATAAGGTGTTGTGAGCATTCAGAGTAGAAAGCATGCTGCACACAGTAGGTGTTCAATAAATGGTAGCTGAAGTAAGGAAGCCCCTTCCTCCTCACTGTGTCACCACACGCCTCCTGTGTGCCTGTCACTGTGCCAGGTGTCTGGAGCCCTGAGTCACACAAGATGTGGTCCCAGTTCTCAGGGAGCTGAGGGCCTGGTCAGAGAAGGACAAGGCAGACAGACCAAGGCACAAACGATGAGCCCAGGTGGCGGCTGGAGCTCGGAGGAGAGCTGAGGGACCCAGGCTTCCTGGGAGAGACGGCCCGAGGGCAGGATCCCCTTGCAGGGCAACTTTGCTTGATTGGAGGCAGCTCCCTAAAATCTCCTGGTGCAGTGAGAATCTGTGATAGATCAGCAATGTCTAGCACAGGCAGAGCGCTGGATGGGGTGTGGGTGTGTACCTCTGCTGTTTCTGAGCTGACCCTTGGCAGAGGAGCAGGCTCGGCAAAGGGGACAGGAGGCACAGAGTCATCTGGACCTAAACCTAGAGGCTCTGGGGAACCAAGACACGCTTTTGAGGAGAGAGGAACAAAGAATTGGAGTTTGAACTTCATGGAGGACAGGGAGCGAGGTAATAATTACACCATCATTATGACTTATTAGAGACCGATATTTATTGCGATGTTATCAGGTGTCCAGCAATGTGCTAAGCGCTTTATAGACATCGTCTCAGGTAACCCTCACAAGAACGTCACAGGTGGGTAACATCAGTAACCCCATTGTACACATGAGGAAACTGAGGATGGCCCAAGGTTACACAGCTGGTAGGAACCCACTCTTCACCACGACACCCCAGGGAAGTGATGTGCCAAGCACCTACTGTGCACCTGGCACCAATGGTGGGGATGGCTCCATTCTCTGGAGGTCCTCAGGGCCTGGGCTGTCTGGGCCCATGGCCACCGTTCCTCCAGCTCAGCGGTGTCTCTGTGCTTCCCTCCTGCAGGAGCCTTGGCTGGGGCAGCTGACCTGCATGTGGGAGCCACCCCAGGTCCCCTGCTCCACGGCCCGGCTGGCATGGGCCCCCAAGGCGTGCTGGGCTTGGGCCCCTTGGCCAGCCATGGAGCCAACGTAAGTGCTACCACATGGGTCCGAAGCAACAGGAGTATCTCCCAGGCTGGGGTGCCCCCCACCCTGACCCTCTGTCTCCTCTTCTCCTGGTCCCAGCAGATGAGCCAGTTCCCTGTGGGGGGCCAGCCCTCACCCCGTCTGCAGGACCCTCCACAGCTGTACTCTCCCGCCTCCCAACCACAGTTCCCGCTCCCCCTGGGCGCCCAGCAGGTACTGGGGCTCAGAGGGGCCCAGGACTCGGAGGCAGACACCGTTGGCTTGGGCTGGCCAGGGACCTCTCTGAACCTCAGTTTACTCACCCGGAACACGATGATACTGCTCCCACCATACCCACGGCATGGGGTCATCTACTCAGTTCTCCCCCAAGCCCTGCAGTGGCTGGGGAGCAGGTCGTCTCCTGGGGCTGGAAACCCCAATCTCGCTTTTTGAGACTCGGCTGGGCTGGGCTGGGGTTTTTGAGTGGCTTATGCTCTCTCTCACCTTCTCTCTCACCTTCTCTCTCTCTGCCACCCTTCCCCTGTCCCGCCTGTGGGAAGTGCCCTCCTGTGGGCCTGTGTGGCCCCCCATTTGGGGCACGGCCTCCCTACCCCCAGCCCCGCGGGGCCGTGCATTCATCCCAGGACCTGCACCCCAAACACTACCCCAAGCCCATCTACTCGTACAGGTGAGGTGAGGGCGGGCTGGCGGGCTCAGGGAGGAGAGGGCTGAGGGCTGCCTTAGGGCATCTCGGACAGCAAGGGCTGGTGGCCCAGACTTCCAAACAGGAGGTGTGGGGAGTGGGGAACCCCCAGGGGGGGGACCTGCTCTCAGGAAGGACCATCATGTGGTCTGTCACCCCCCAGCATTGAGAAACCACTCCAGACACTGAGCCCAGTGCCCCACTCCGTCACTCACAAGCTGTGAGGCCTTGGGAAAGTGGCTTGGCCTCTCTGAGCCTCAGTTCCCTGTCATAGAATAAGTCATCAAAATAACAGTATTGTGGACCTCACAGGAGTCTGGGGAGAGGGGAAGCAGCCTAGTGAGAGGCTACAGGCCTAGAGGCTCACTATGGGGAGGGGATGAAGACGGCCTTCTCAAATCAGTATCAAGGGCTGAGTTCAGGGTCAAGGAGAAGGGCAGGGCCGTGAAAAGGTATCCAGGGCTCACACTCTGATTACGAGGGGGCTGCTACCTGTGGGGTCGACCAGGGCAGGCTTCCTGGCAGAGGGGACCTGGGACTGTCAGCCCAGATGCGTTCATGCCCGGCTGCCCCACCTTTTGCCTCCAGCTGTCTGATCGCCATGGCCCTGAAGAGCAGCAAGACTGGCAGCCTGCCTGTGAGCGAGATCTACAGCTTTATGAAGGAGCACTTCCCCTACTTCAAGGTGAGGGGCCCCAGCCCCGGGCAGCAGTGCTGGAGCTGCTCTGGCCTCTCCCTGGCATGACTAGAGCCCAGGAGTGGCTGCAGGCCAAACTGGGCCACCCTTTTGGGCCCCATTATGTCCACAGACACCTGCACATGGGCACTTGCACAGATATGAGCAAAGAAATTCAGAAAGAGGAGGGAGCATTTGAGGTGGGCTCTGACGGATGAAGAGGAGTTTGCAGGCATCCCAGGGGCAAAGGGTAGAGGAGGCCAACCCAGTTAGTCAGCACAGACTCAGCAAAACATAATGAGGCAAAAGACAGACCTGGCGGGAGCCTCTGCCTCTCTGAGCCTCAGTTTTCTCATCTGTAAGATGGGGAGAATGATACCCAGCTGGGAGGTTAGTGAGGATTCTGCGTGTAAAGCGCCTGGCAGCTCATGGCACATGGTTGGCCGTTAGGAGTGTTATGTTTGTTGGCATCAAAGGAAAAAAAGGAGCAGGAGGTCAGAGGGTACCAAGCTTTGGGGTTGCTAGCCTGGACAGTGTCCTTAGCAGAATTATTGCAGCACAGTGCGCGTGTGTGTGTGTGTGTGTGTGTTTAGGGTGTTAAGTGCATTGTAAAATACCTGGTTACCTAATAACAAAGTAATGGGTATTTAACAATGACTGGCATTTAATATACTGGACTGGTTATCCGTGTTTTAGCATCATCTCGCTTGCTTTCTCCTCGAGTCGGGGAGAGCGAGTGGAAGATCCAACAACCCTGAGCCTCATCCTCGGGTATTAACCATTGGCTGGAGCTGAAGTACAGCTGCCCCTTTAATGAGGGCATGGGCCCTTCCGTTTGCCACAGTCCCCACCGCTCTCTCCCGTATTCCCACGTGGAGGTTGAGTGTCGGACAGTGTCATTTTACCCCGCCCACTGTTGTGTGCTGCCCCTGTAGGCCCGCATGTGCGATGTCCCTGGAGAGGAAGGGTTTATCGGGAGGTCTCTCAGGGCGTCTCCTGTGTGCCCATGTCTCCCGTAGACGGCTCCCGACGGCTGGAAGAACTCGGTACGGCACAACCTGTCGCTGAACAAGTGCTTCGAGAAGGTGGAGAACAAGATGGGCGGCTCCTCGCGCAAGGGCTGCCTGTGGGCCCTGAACCTGGCGCGCATTGACAAGATGGAGGAGGAGATGCACAAGTGGAAGCGGAAAGACCTGGCCGCCATCCACCGGAGCATGGCCAACCCCGGTGAGGCCTGGGCCCGCGCCAACACACGCGCGCACACACACACGCAGCACGTCCTGCCCAGCCGGCGGCCGGGCCCAGCCACGATGGCGGGGTCACAGGCGGGCGCCCCGTGAACCCCCCTCCTGTGAATACACCTCCCTCCCCCGTCTCCAGTGGCCGGGAAATTGAGGAGCCTGGTCAGAAACACATGAAAAGCTGTTGACCATCACTAGCAAACCCCGGTTTCTCACACAGAAATGCCAAACGCACCAACCACGGGGTGACACCGCTTTTTACCTTTCCCACCACATTGGCTGAGGTTTTAAAAAGTAATAAAATGATAGCACCCAGTGAAGGCCAGGAAGTGGAGAAGTAGGCACCTTCATAGACAGCTGGTGGGGATGGAAGTTGTTAAACGTTTCCAGGGCAAACTAATGTATCAAAACCATGCAAACTGTACGCATTTATCGGCCCGATTATTCTACTTCTGGCAATTTATCTTGTGGAAATGAAAGATTTGAGCAAAAGGTTTATGAACAAAGTTATCCATCCAAAATCTATTTCTAAGAGGAAAAAATTGAAAGCAATCTAGACCGCCTACAATAGGGGATTAAGTAGATAGAATGTCATATCATGCCAGTATTAGAGATAAAAATATTTTTGGAATATAAAGAAATGTTCCTGCTACAATAAGTGAAAAGGGACGTGTTACGAATTAATATAGCCAGCATGGTCACATTTTAAAATGCATCTACATCCACGCCCATTTATATATACATATGTATGTATGTTTTATCTGTATACACACAAGTGTACATGTATATACGTATATAACACATGCATAATGTACATAAATAACTATACAGAGAGAGACAGAGAAACAGAGAGAAACCAGGAGGAGGAAATATACCAAAATCTTTACTTGAATGGAGAGACCGCTGATAATTTTTACATTCTTCACGTGTTTCTTTATTTTCCAAATCTTCTACCCTGTTCATGAATTACTTTTATATTTAGAAAAAAATATTGCATCTGCTTTTTAAAAAAAAAAATTAAGAGACGTGAAGGGGTGGGCCTACCGGGGACATAGGAACGGAGCGTGTGAAACGGGGGCTGACCCCGCCCAGCCTTAGGACTGCGAGACTTCGGCCTGGCACCGTGTCTGAGGCTCGGGTGTGCAGGGGGACGGGAGGATAGCTCAGAGATGAACAATGACGGGGGGAGAAGGGCCACAGCAGGATCCAACAGACCCTCAGCTGAGGGGGTACCACATGACCCCCACCCCACAGGGAGCTCTGGGGGCTGGCTTGAGTCCCAGGGCCGGTCCGGACACATTCAGTGTGAGATCTTGGGCGGGCCATTTCTCCTTCCAGAGTCTAAGTGTCCTTGTTTCTTAAATGAGTGTGACCCAAATAGATCTCGGGACCCTAGTGGTCCAGTCTCAAAACTGCGCTGCGTTCCATGAGGCACGAGGCAACGACCACAAATAAGAGTGATTTCAGTCTCCTTTCCATCCAGGAGCGTTGAGGAGGATTCCATTTTTTACCCACAGTAACGCTTCTTCGTGTCTCTCCAGTAGCAGGGAGTACCAGGGCCCCTCGCATGTTAATAAATTTGTCCCAGTCGGCAGCCCCTGCTGTGCCTCCCCTTGCAGGGCTGTTAGGAGGTTCTGGCACAGTCTGGCAGTTACAGCACAGCCACCTGTCACTTAACAGTGGGGACACATTCTCAGAAATGATTGTTAGGCGATTTCCTCGTTGTGTGACCATCGTGGAGGGACTTACACACACCTCGATGGGACAGCCTCCTACACACCGGGCCTCTACGGTCCTGATCTTAAGCGACCACCCTCAAATATGTAGTCCGTCATTGTCCAGAATGTCGTCCTGTGGCGCACGACTGTGCTTTCCTTTAAGGCGCTGTCGCAGTGAGAGGAACTGATGTTATTAGCTGAGCCTCCCCTCGTTCCTCAAAGTCACTACTCAGTTTGTGATTTCAGTACTTTTCCACAACGACCCTGTGCAGAGTATATGATGTCACCTCATAGATGAAGAGACTGAGGTTCAGAGAGTCCAAGAGGCTTGCTAAGGTCACACAGGTGACAATGCTGGGATTTGAACCCAGGCCTGAGCTGGGGCCCTGGAACCGCACGGTGGCTTCTGAGTGACCTCTCCCCCTTTCCTGCAGAGGAGCTAGACAAGCTGATCTCAGACCGGCCAGAGAGCTGCCGACGCCCTGGCAAGCCGGGGGAGCCCGAGGCCCCTGTGCTGACCCACGCCACCACAGTGGCCATGGCCCATGGCTGCCTGGCTGTCTCCCAGCTGCCGCCCCAGCCCCTGATGACTCTGTCCCTGCAGTCAGTGCCCCTGCACCACCAGGTCCAGCCCCAAGCACATCTGGCCCCAGACTCTCCCGCCCCAGCCCAGACCCCGCCCCTGCACGCCCTGCCGGACCTGAGCCCTAGCCCTTGCCCACACCCCGCCATGGGAAGGGCCCCTGTGGACTTCATCAACATCAGCACCGACATGAGCACCGAGGTGGATGCCCTGGACCCCAGCATCATGGACTTCGCTCTGCAGGGTGAGTTGGGGGAACGGGCTGATGGAGACAGACCGGGAGGGGAGAGGCTGGGGTGCCGGAAACACAGGGAAGGGGAGGGAGAGGAAGACTCTGCATTTCCCCTACAGCTCACTCCTTCAACCACCTAGGAGTAGCGAATCACAGCAAGCATTTAATGAGCACTTACTGTATACCAAGCTCCATGCCAAGCACTGCAACGGTCCCATGAGGTCACTGCCATTTCATGTCCCCATTCGGCTAATAAGGAAACTGAGGTAAAGAGAAAGGAAGTCACTGGCCTGAGGTCACCTGGCTAGTAAGTGGCAGAGCCAGGATTTCAACCCAGGTCTGTCTGACCCCAAACATTCAATCAGTAACTGCTTCCACTTGCATGTGCCAACCTCAGGCCAGGCCACGCTCTGCCCCACTGCCCATCACACGGTCAGTCTCGATCCATGGGGAATGAACGAAGGGAGGAAGGAAGGAACAAAGGCATCAACAAGGGAAGCTCGGGTTTCAGTGAAGGCTCATGATTGAGTCACCAGCATTGGTGCACCTACTGTGTGCCAGCCAGTGGCCGAGACATCCTCTGCCCTCAGGAATTCCGCGTGTAGTGAGGGAAATGGACTAGTTAGCAGGTTAGTCAGCAAGTTAGTAAGTCAGTTATAGCCGTGAAATGGGTATGTTTGAACCTCCCTGCCTCCCGCCCTGGATTCTTGTTAGTGAAACCGCCCAAGGAAAGGGAGGCCATTGTGTGTCCTGGGCCTTGACCGTGAGCTTCTGCTGAAGGAGGGCTGCGTGCTTGCACACATCCCCTTGTTTGATCCTCGGGCACCATCTCTGATCATCTCCATTCCATTCCAAGGAGCTGGAAGTGACATTGCCAAGGAACCCCTGCGGGGTGGGAGGGGGCCCGGGGCCGGAACTCTGGCTCCTCCACACCTTTCTCCTCCAACATGTGGCCTTAAATCCCGCTTGTGCATAGTCTTGCCTCTTACTGAGGATGAGCCTCGAGTCTGTTGGCAGGAAGGTAGCTCCCCCAAACGCTTGTGTCTTTGACAGGGAACCTCTGGGAGGAGATGAAGGAGGAGGGCTTCAGCCTGGACGCGCTGGGGGCCTTCGCGGACTCCCCACTCGGCTGCGAGCTGGGGGCCTCAGGCCTGACCTCCGTCTCTGGCGGCAGCCACCAGTCCTTCCCAGACTCGCAGGGAACGGGTCTGTACGCCACATACTCGACCCCCGACAGTGTGGCCGCGTCCGCTGCCGCCTCCCCATCTCAGTACCTGGGCGCCCCAGGGAACAAGCCCATAGCCCTCCTTTGAGCTGCAGCCACGCCTGCCCAGGAACCCGGGCCCGCAGGGAGCGGACCGAGCTGGCTGTTCCAGAAGAAGGGCCCTGACCCACCTCCATGGGAAGCCTGTGGGACCTCCCCAAGTAAAAGGACAGCGGGGAGCGGACGAGCATCCTGGCTCCCCTAGCCCTGACGCTCCTGCGAGAGCTGAGACGCGAGGCTGGCAGGGCTGAGAACAAGGTCTCTCCAGCCTGCCTACATGCTGGGCTCCCTCTGGGACGCATTGGTGAGCCAGGGAACGGCCCTGGCCGGAAGGCTCTGTAATTTATTCTTCTGGAATGACATATCCAACTCAGCCTCCCATGGATGGGCCCTGAGGCCACGCGTGGAGCTGGCAGACTGTCGAATTTCTCTTGGACCAGAACAGGCTGAACCCTGACATGGGCGTCCGCCCTGCCGGCCCCCTTCTCCCGTTGTCTGTTAGAATTCCACAGAGGAGACCCCTGCACCATGCTGGGCACCGTGACCCCACACACGTGTATTTATATTTATTGAGACCTGGCCTCACCACCTCTTCGAACCAGCCCGCGGCCCCTCCCCACATCGCGGCGATCCTAACCCTAAATTCTCTGAGATTCTCGGCTCCCACTGGCTCTTCATCCCTTTGCGGCCTTAGGCTGCTTTTGAGAACAAACAAGCGTTTTGATACTATGAAACATCCTCTTTTTTAAAATTAGATATTTTTCTGATTGTTCCGTCATGATTCGCATCTCTCGCCTCGTGCACCTAAGAGGAGAGGTGTGCTAGTTTGCGGTCCAAGGAGCTTTCTAAGGGCAAGTCGGGATGAGCCTAGGAGAAATGGCAGGGGCTTTTTGTACTGGAATTTAAGAACCCCCGATGGGAAGGAGGCAAACTGTGAACCATGTAAGCTTGACCCACGAAGCGAGTGGGGCTGACGAAGCTGCAATGAGGAGTGACAATTTATCGTCACTTCTTGGCCTATTTCATTGCCGATGACCGTGTTATGTTTTTTTCTCTGATTGCCAGTGCCTGACTTTCCAAGTGGCAGGTCCTGCAGACAGCTGGGTCAGGCGGGAGTCAAGGGAAAAGAGAAGGTAAACAGTCTTCCAGCTAAGCTGAGACTGAGAACCTGCAGTAGCAGCTTGCACTGTTGTCCCCTCTTGACCAACTGGAGGTTTGGCTCCTGTGTCTGGGAGTTCCCAAACCCAGAGCCAGAATTTTCCAATTAAGCAACAGATCCACCACCTGGAAGGTTGGGTGTTTAGGCCTGTCTTGAAGGACCACCTTTAGGCCTTTCTTAGTTCTGGGACTTTCCACTGAGCATCCACCATCTTTAGACACACCCTGGTGCCGTCTGTCTGACCAGCCCTGCTCAGCTGCTTTGTGTGACGTGACCCCCGATGAGTTAACACATTTGAGTTGTTGTTGATGAAGACCCCGTGTTTGGGCGACCCCAAGACTGTAAGCGTAGCATTGAATACCTGCCTTCATGTCAATAAAGGCTGGACGGCAGCTCTGTGGCTCGGAGGGAAGTGGGAAGGGAGGTAAAGGAGGACGCCACTCACTCACCTCTCACAGGGGAGACCCCATTTACAGATGGGGAAACTGAGGCCCAGAGAGGCAGCACCACAGCGGCACTGAACCCAGGTCTTCTGATTCCAGGTTCCCATCGCGCCAGAAAGTGGGCGGAGTTTGTCATTATCAATAAAATTAGCATGGCTGCTGTTTATGTCCCTCAGTTCGAGGCTCGTGGCAGGCGTTCTCTCAGACAGCAATGTGAACCCCGTTTACCCTCAGAAAGTGGAGGCTCAGAGAGGTGGGGTCACCTGAAGAGGCAGGACTGAGTCTGGTGTGCCAAACAGCGGAGCGGGGCCCAGTGGGGCTGCTGGCAGCTGCCTCGGGTACACGCCTGCAGGCAGGAGACACACCTGTTCAGCCCCAGGCCTTGGGCGGGTCACTGCTGGAAATCAGCTTGTTCCACCCTCATTACAACCCAAACAGGCGTGTCTTATTAGTTATTAAACCCATTTGTCAGATGAAGCAACTGAGGCTCAGAGGAATAAAGCCGGTGACTTGCCACCCAAGATAACAGCAAAAGGTTGTATTAAGTAGAAACTCACTCTGAAGCCCACCCAGGAAGTGGCTTGCAGCCTCACATGGGAGATCCGATTCACGCACATGCCACGATTAGCGAGGAAGGGAGCGTGGGGGGTGACGGGGCTGTGGGGGGCATCAGGCAGGGCTGAACGGGCTCCCCCTCAGTGGAGACCAGGCAGCCGGCAGGGGAGGGTGCCTGCAGCCAGCCTGGGCTGCCTTTCTCTCCCCAGCACCCCTCCTCGACTTGGCTCCAGGGTGGCCCTGTGGCCCAGGCCTGGCTAACGAGAGCATCACAGCCCCCGGCCACCCCCAGTGATGAGTTGGGGTTGGGGGGGGCGAGGCAGGCTGTGTTGGTCACAGCCAATGAACGTCACCCCGAGGACCTTATAAAAGCTACGGGACAGGGGCGAAGGGCTGGGAGGAGGAAGCCTGAGCAGGCGAGTCACCACGTGGAGGACTGGGGAGCCCTTCCTTGGGTCTGACAGCCATGCCTTACACAGGCAGGTGGGGCCAGGTATGCAGAGAGTTGAGGCAAAAACGCCAAGGTCGCAGAGGCACAGCTGTAGGCGAGAGTTCTGGTCACACCAGCGCCCCCCGCACAGGGGCCACGCCGATGCCAGACGCGGCAGGAAGGAGAGACCAGAGGAATGAGGCTTCACGGAGCTTCTCCCTGAAGCTGGGTAACTAACGGGGGACAAATACAACTCGCGCCCCCTGAGCACCCGCCACATGCCGCACGGGGTTAAACGCTCGTCAGGAACATCTCCCTGAAACAGAACCACCACCGCACAGTCAGTGATGGTCCCGTCTCCCAGACGAGATAGCGGAGGCCCAGAGATGCTGGTCGTGCAGCTCTTCTTCCCCTCCGTGGGAAATCATCCACTTTCTAACAACAAAGATCACAGCGACCCTCGCTAATGCGTGAAACGGGCTTCCTCCACGCTATGTGCACCGTGACATGGCTTATCCCATTTACTCGTCCTCTCTCCGTGGTAAAGCTGTCACTGTCCCCCTTGGAAGGCAGAATAATGGCCCCCAATGGTGGCCACGTCCCAGAGCCTGTGACTAAGTTATACGAGGAGGAATTAACATAGAGGATGGAATGAAGGTTGCTAACCAACTGCCCTTAAGCTAGGCAGGGCCCCTGGATTCTCCAGGTGGGCCCCACATGATCACAGGATCCTCCTGAGTACAGAGGGAGGCGGGAGGGTCAGCTTTGAAGATGGAGCCGGAACTCTAGAAGCTGGAGAAGGCAAGCAAAGGGATTTCCCCCCAGAGCCTGCAGAAGGACCACAGCCCTGCCAGCACCCTGATTTTAGCCCCGTGAGACCCATTCTGGACTTCTGACCTCCAGAACAGTGAGGTAACAAATCTGTGTTGCTTTGAAGCCACTAAGTTGGTGCTAATTGTTACAGCGGCCATAGAAAACAGACACATCCCCATTTTACAGAATAGGAAACTGAGGCTGAATAGCTTACCCGTGACTGGTAAGGGGTAGAGATGGGATTCCGACAATGCCCTGCTTCTCCGCGGTCTCTTCACTCACAGAGGGCTCAGCCGGCATGTCCCCTTGCTGGTTTAAAGAGGAGCACCCATCTCCGAGGCCAGGCAGCTGGGACTGAACCCCAGGTCTGCAGGTGCCCCTCCTACGGCCACACACTGCCTGGTGTGGCGTTCGCTCCTGAAGGGCAGTGGGTGTAGGTTTAGGGAAGGGGATAAAAGGTATGGTCGGGAGTCGGGGATGCCGTGGAGCCAGGCATGGCCTCCGCTGGACAATGCTGGTTGCACCGACACCATCCTTCTTCTGGGTGTGGGCGCCGGACCTTCCGTCTCTGGCGTCACAGCCCCGAGTCCAGGGGTCGCAGCACAAAGACCAAACTGGCAGCTGAAACGTGGGCAACTTCAGGGGCAGGAGGGAGGGAGGTGTGGGAGCCAGGACAGCTGAGTGGGTGAGGGGAGCGGGAGGCGGACAGACGGAAAGGCTCGCCCATGGGGTCTGCATATCCCGCCCACGATGTTTGGGAGATGAAAGCAAAAAGGGTCAAAGACTTTTGAGTCAAAATTACTTCTAGGCTCCACTCATTCGTTTGGCTACTATAAAAACAAACCAAGAAACAGTTAAGTGTTGGCGAGGATGTGAGCCGCACTGTTGCGGGAATGTAAAATGGGGTGGCCCCTACGGAAAACAGTACAGCGGGTCCTCAAAAAATTAACCATAGAATTGCCATAGGATCCAGCAATTCCACGTGTGGGTATAGACCCAAAGGAAGTGAAAGCAAGGACTCGAAGAGATATTTGCACATCCGTGTTCGTAGCTGCATTATTCACAATAGCCAAAAGGTGGAAGCAACCCAAGAGTCCACCGATGGATGGACGAGCGGGTGAACAAAGGTGGGTGCTGTGGTCCGAATGTTTGCATCCCTCCAAAATTCACGTGTTGAAATGCAGAGGTGACGGCATCTGGGAGCCTTTGGGAGGTGACCACCTGATGCGGGAGCCCTCATGATGGGATTAGAGCTGTTACAAAAGATGGTCCATTGACCTCCCTCACCCTGTCAGCCATGTGAGGACACAGCGAGAAGTCTGCGACCCGGCAGAGGGCCCTCACCCACATCAGCAGCCCGCACTCGGACTTCCGGCCTCCAGAACCGTGAGCAACGAATGTCTGCTGTTTACGAGCCACCCAGCCTGTGACATTTTGTTATAGCAGCCGGAACAGACTAAGACAGTAGACTAAGAACATTCAACAGAATGTCATTCAGCCTCAGAAAGGAAGGAAATTCTGACACCTGCTACAACACGGATGAACTTTGAGGACATTACGCTAAGTGCAACAAGCCAGTCACAAAAAGACAAATACTGCACGATTCCACCATTTCTAGGAGGCCCCTGGAGCAGTCAAATTCATAGAGACAGAAAGTAAATGGCCGCCAGGGGCTGGAGGCAAGGGGGAGTGGAGAGTTAGTGTTTAATGGGGACAGAGTTTCAGTTTGAGGTGACAGAACAGTTCGGGAGACGGATGGTGATGATGATGGCACAACAATGTGAATGTACTTAATGCCACTGAATCATACACTTAAAAACGGTTAAAATGGTAGGTTTTATGTTACGTGTATTTTACAATAAAAAATTTAAAACTTACTTCTAGGCTCTTGGCCTGTGCTTCCTGCCCACGCCACCACCTGGAGATATGCTGCACGGCTCAGGGTATCACAAGATACAGACCATCACCAGACATGGCCTCTCATCTCACCTTCCAGAAGGGGTCCACCTCTCTGTCAGTAGATTGCTCTCCAAAATCCATCCTTAACTCAGCGGTCAGAAGGGTCTAGGGACCCCTAGTACACATTTCACTTAAAAATTCATGTTTCATATACATCACACAAAAGGGGGAGCATGGGGGCTGTGGGACCACAGAGGAGAGGCTCCCAACTCACTGGAGAGGTGGTCTGGGAAGCCTGCCCAGAGGAAGCACCGTTTGAGTTGGGTTTTGAGGGATGAGTAGGAGTCAGCCAGGCAAAGAACAAGGGGGAAGAGTGTTTTTGGCAGGAGAAACGGTCATGGCTCACCCGGACCAGATTGGTCTGGTTAACGAGTGATGACAGACTTGGTGGGAGGGAGGTGGGATCCGGGAGTGGGTCACGCCAGGCCTTACGGGATCAAGTGAGAGTTTTGTCCTGGGGGCACTTGGAGCAGCAAAGGGGCACTTGGGAAGATCCTCTGGCTGCTGAGCAGAGGATGCGTCATGGAGGACAGACAACTGGCAGAGCCTCGGTGTGGCTCAGGGATCAGCTGCCTGGGCAACGCCCAGAAGGTGGAGGTGGGGGGGGGTCTGTCCACACTAGTTGGGTGCAGAGGAGCCTTTTCTGTGCACAGGGGTCATCTGGGGAGCCTTTCTGTGGTCTCTGTGGGTGATCCTAGTTCCCTCCTCTACCGAGTTCCTATCACAGGGACCCTGACCGGTGGATTTGTCTCTGAAAGACACAGGACGATACAATACAAGAGACCCTGTGCATCTGCGGATTGAACAGGCAGTTTTGACTAGTCATGACCCCTGAGCTCCCGCTATGGTTAACCTTGCAGTTTCTACCTGTTGGGGACCCCGGTTGTCCCCAGCACACTGTCCTCACACGGTGCTTGGCACATACTACCTGCTCAATAAGCAGTTGATCAAAGTACTTGGCTGGGGCCACGTGCACTGCAAGGCTGGGGCTTCTCTCACTGGCCACACGGCTGGCCACTTCACCTCAGCACAGCTCTGTTGTTCTGCATGCATGCTTGGCTGCAGAAAACTCAGGAAGTGACTCATGAGGGCTGCACGGGGGAGAGGCCAGTGGTCCAGCTTGGACCCCAGCTGCCCATCACGACCTCTGATCCTTTCTCCCTTCCCTGCAGGCCACTGCACTAAGTCCCCCAGGGCAGGAAAGTGGGCCCGTTGGGGAAGGTACTTCCAGGGGGCCGCCACAGGTGGACCTCAGTGTCACCAGCCGGCAGACGGCAGCTGGTGTCCATGTTTGAAATCCAGCTGAAAGGACTAGGGAGCCCACCCGTGGCCGTGGGGATGCGAACTCCAACCAGAGCTGTGACCTCCTGGGATGGGGCTTGCTCAAGGCCTCAGCTGTTGCAGGAGGATGGCGAGCTCCAGGGCCTCCCCCAGAGAGGTGGCCTCCCTTTTCTGGTCCAGATAATAAGTCAAAGCCAATGTGCTTCCTTTAAAAAATAATTTATTCCACACATCTCCCAGCAGGTTCCTCCACCCACCGTTCCCGGACAGTGGCTCCTCTTCAACTCGTCTTTCCCTCCAAACCCAAAAGGGCCTCCGACACACGGAAAACATTTGGTTCCCAGAGCAGCATGGATTTCCCCTGAGTGGCCCTGGGATGGGACAAGGGCTAATGTGTCTTTCTCCCACCCCTCACTGCCCCCACGACACCTTCATTTGCCAGGGCTGTCATTGGCTGATGGCCAGATTTTTTTTTTTTCCTTTTTCTCCCCAAAGCCCCCTGGTACACGGTTGTATATTCTTGGTTGTGGGTCCTTCTAGTTGTGGCATGTGGGACGCTGCCTCAGCGTGGTTTGATGAGCAGTGCCATGTCCGCGCCCAGGATTCGAACCAACGAAACACTGGGCCGCCTGCAGCGGAGCGCGAGAACTTAACCGCTCGGCCACGGGGCCAGCCCCCAGATTTTCTTTTTTTTTTTTTTTTTTAACTCAGACATCCTCAAGCATTCCGGCTTCTGGGGGCTTCCCTAGGTGAGCTCGCTGGTCTCCAAGTTGGCCAGGTGTAATGTTTGGTGTCTCAGACAAACTGCCCATCACAGCAGCAGGGGTGGCCAACCAGCCCGCCACCCTCCCCCCGCCCCACCCCCTGAGTTGCACCCAGGGACGGATGGATGGGGCCAGGAGAATCCCAGGCCCTGACTTGTGCCACCTTCAGAGCTGGGAGCTGGTGGGCCTCCCTGAGCAAATCGATGTGGTCCTCGGGGTCCAGTCCTTGGGAACCAACAGCTCGGCTCCTCTGGGCGGGATCCCGCCACAGTCATCAAGGCAAGAGGTGAGGTGACGCGAAGGAGCCCTCCAAGGAGGGTGGTGGCAATCACAGTGGTGACACTCGTGAGCGAGCTGGGCCGTGAGTTTGAACTCTGACTCCCAGCCCCAGTGGGAAAGTGACGCTGGGGGAGGGGGCTGGCCCTTGTTCTCAGAGGAAGAGACGGGCAGAGGGCTGTGAGCCACGCAGCAGTGTCCCAACGCCCCGGCACTTAGGGCTGGGCAACTCTGCTCCTTCTGCTTTCCCATTCCCAAAGAGAATCTCTGCCAACGGGACACTCCCAGTGATGCCCTAGGGATTCACTTGGGGAACAAAATGTCATTTTATTCTCTTAATAAAAAATCTATCATACCCTCTTCCCTGGGTGACGTGCAGCATCCGAGTAAGCATCATCAGAAGAATAGGGTTTTCTCCTCGTCTCATCCCTATATTTCTTTCCTTGGCCTGTTTCTTCTGCTGAAGTATATAAGATGCTTACATCAAGACCTGGCCTCAGAGTAAAAAAATAAAAGATTCTGTGACCTGATATAAAACGAGCCTAAGAGAACACCTGGATCCCACACGCCAGGCCCAGGAAAGCAAGAGGAGACTGGGGTGTTTGGGTTAAATTCGATTCAGTGATGCAGCACAGATGTTGTCTGAAGAGACAGAACAGAACAAACTTCCTAGCGATGGAGAGAGGCGACTTCTGCCGGAGGGGGCACTCCTAAGCCTTTTATTAAGACAGGAGTGAGCTGGCGGCCAACAGCCCTGCAGAAATGCCCAGGAATTTTTTTAAAAAGCAAACCCCTGAGGTCCTGGTGAGGGCCTGCAGTCAGCCTCTTGCCCGTGGTCCTGCGAGTGGCCAGGGGGGCCGGGGTCAGGTGGAGGCTGGGCTGTCCATGGTGGACAGGAGGTGAACGATCTGGGCCCGCTCAGCCGGGCTGATGTGCTGGCTCATGTACACCACGCAGTCCACAGCCACCTCGGGGTTTTCCTGAACGAGGCTGCAGGGGAGGGGAAAGGTGGGGTGGGGTCATCCCTCTGACCCCCGAAAATGCCTGTGCTGGGCCGCGTCACGTTCCTGGGCAGGCAACGACCCAGAGCTCCCAAATCCCTTCCTGCTGTGGTCACCACTGGGGTGATGGTGTGGGGAACAGGAGGAAACAGAGCCTGGGGACCAGAACACCTCGAGGAACGACAGCGGACCCTACTGGTTACCAGCGGTGTGACCTGAGACACGGCACCTCCCCTGAACCTCAGCCCCATCCCCCAGGTGGGGTCCCACATGCTCACTATCTCCCTCACAGGGGACCCCGTGGGAAGGCGGAGCAGACCGTCTGGAAAGGCTGACGCTGAAGGGGAGCCAGCAGCTGAGGCCGAGTAGTTTGGAATGTGGTTCTCTAGCCAAACATGCTCAGCTGTGACCTTGGACGAGTTGCCCAATACATTCCAAAGGATCATGAGTTGAAATGATCGCACACCCTCATAGCATCCCTGGGAGATCGGGGAGTCGTGGGCTCCTTGCTGGGGCAGGGCTGGGGACCTCAGCACATGGGGCTGAGTCCAAGCCGGGGACCGGGCATCACGGCGGAATGGAGGGGCCACTCTGGGGTCAGGCGGCTGGAGGCCACTAAGTCCAGGTGGGCGAGGTGTCCACTCACCCTCGGATGGTCTTGAGGACAGAGTCTCGCTTCAGGTACTTGATGTTCTCGCGGATGGTGGAGCGCAGGCCGTCGCCCACCTGCCAGTGCTGCTCCAGCCACTGTACCACCATCTGGTTGTTGTCCCACAGGTAGGCCTGGGGAGGGCGCGGGGCTGCCTCAGAGAGGGACCCCGCTGCTGGGTGTGCCAGCCCTTGGCCCCCACAGCCCCCGCCCGCCCACCTGCCCCCTCTCGGCCCCAGGCCCACCTTGACTGCCCCCTCCGTCTCCACGAACCAGCGGCGCAACATGGACTGGATGTGCACGTGGCTCAGCTCGCTGCTGGCCCGCAGGATCTCCTGCCTGACCTGGTCCTCCAGCAGGAGGCGGCGCAGACGCCAGTACAGGAAGGTGCGTGAGGTCTTCCACTCCAGGATGTCCTGCAGACAAGCCCCAGGCCTGAGTCCCCGGAAAGTGAGGGACGAGAGGGAATATGCTTCCTGGGGCGGGCCCTGCCCTGGGCACAGGCTCTGATCATTTCACAAGCGGAAGCTGAGGCTCAGGGCAGTGAAGGCACCTGCCAGGCTGGCGGCAGAGCCGGGACTTCACCAGGACTCCAGACTGGCTCACCAGAGGCATGTAGGGTTTAGGCCAACTGGCAAGGAGCACTGGACACAGGTGTGGCGGGGGCCTGGGGGATGTCCTCTTGGGGATGGGGTGATAGGGTGGGGTTGTGATGGTCAGTGGCAGGTGAATGCAGGGCAGGAACAATGGTTCTCAAATCTGGCCCAGCGGTTACAAACACACACAGAGGTTATAGAGTAGTTCCCAAACCTTGCTGCCTGTTGGAACCTCTCGGGGGTTTAAAAAAAATACCAACGCCTGGCTCCCACCCCCAGATACTCTGAGTGAATTGCTCTGGAGACCGCCTGGGCCCTGGGATCTTCTAAAGCTGCCCAGGAGATTCAAACGTGCAGCATTCGACCCCCGTGTTGGAAACCAGGTGACCTTAGGAGGGTCATGCACACTCTCTTACCGAGATGACGCCCTTCTCCAGCATCCTGCCCGGCGTGTCGTGGAGGTCGGCAAACTGCACTGCCACCTGGTGGTAGATGGGCAGCAGCAGGTCCTCCCGGGCCTTCAGCTGCCCCTCCAGGTCCTTGCGGTCCTTGTCGGAGAGCTCGGACATCGCTGCGGGCAAGGGCACCAACCAGGGTCTGCAGGACGGGCCTGAGCGGCCCTCCGACAGCCCCTAAAGCACACTGCTCCTGTGGCCTCAGGCACGCACTCGCCAGCATTCAACATGCAACGTTCAACTTGCGCCACGTTATCAGACCCACTGCGTGTGTAGGATACCGCCGGTTACTGCTTTTCACAAATATTGTAACACGCAATAAGGGAACATTATAAACAACTCTAAGCCAATTCTACAACTTAACGAAATACACAAATTCCTTGAAATATACAAACTACCAAAGCTGCGCGAGAGGAAACAGAACCTGAACAGTCCTATGTGCAATAAAGGAGTTGAATTTGTAGTTAGAAACTGCCTATCAAAGATTTAAAGAAATCACACCAATACAGCAAAACAGAAAACAGAAAGAGGGAACACTTTCCAACCCATTCTGTGAAACCTGCATTACCCTGAGACCAAACCAAGGAAATCACACACACGTCATCATCTTCATCATCATCACCTTAAATCTTGTGAGTAGCACAGTTGTAGAGACATTGCCACCTAGTGTGGACTTTTAAAGAGAATTACATCTAAGGTTACAAGAAACAAAGCTCTCACGCCAACAAAACGAGTAAAAGACTTTTATGTCTAATTGGAAGTTTTAAAAGGACATTTTGTTATGAAAATTCTGATGTTCCCTGTTGGCCCCAAATGCTTCAATTGTATATTCTGTGTGTGCTGAGAAATAAATTCATTAAGGTATCGTATACATTTTTTAATGTTAAACAGGTTGATTTGCTGTATGTGAACATTTAAAATATCTCGCAATTTTTGTAGCTGTGTTTTGGTATGTCTTCACTTTATTTTTTTTTTTGGTGAGGAAGGTTGGCCCTGAGCTAACAGCTGTACCAATCTTCCTCTTTTTGCTTGAGGAAGATTGTCACTGAACTGACATCTGCGCCAATCTTCCTCTACTTTTGTATATGGGACACTGCCACAGCACGGCTTGATGAGCAGTGCATAGGTCTGCATCTGGGATCTGAACCCTGCAGACCCCAGGGTACTGAAGCGGAGCGTGTGAACCTAACCACTACACCACGGGGCCAGCCCCGTCTTCATTTGACGTTGGACCTGCTAGAAACCTCCAACAATGGAGCGGGCTGGGCTCCTTTGACCTCTGGGAGGTGACGCACTGCAGACCCTCTCACCTAGCTGTTCCGTGAGCTTCTTGTAAGCTGGGTCGATCCTTCTCATGGCCTTTATCAGATCTTTCTTTCGGAACTTAATCTCCACTGTTCCCTCCGGCTCCAGAACACCCCCCCTGAAAATAGAAGTGGCAGGGGGTAGGTGTGTGGTGTCCTCTAGTGAGCAACAGCCAGGAGACATGGGGTGGGGGCAAGAGAGTCAGGAAATCTGGGGGTCCGTTCTCAGCTCTTTCGTTGACTCACTGTGTGACCTTGGGCAAGTCACATCCTCTCTCTGATCATCTGTTCCTACATCCAGAAAATGAGGGACTGAGCCAACTTTTTAAAGTACAGTGTTCTCAGCTCTGGAGAGCCCTTTCAGCCACAAGAGACTATGACTTTCTCTGGAGCAGCATAACCATCCTCTCTTCAGCCACAGTCCTTTCTGACTCCTAACTTCTGCTCTCCTAGAGCCAGGGTACTACTTCTGATTTCCTTAAAGCTCACAAAGGCTCAGTGAGGAGCCCAACATGGTCCCATGTGAGCTGCCCTCCCATTTCCAACCCTCTCTCTCACCCCTCAGTCTCTCCCTGCTCCTTTTCTTTCCACAGCTTGGAAGCCCTGAGGAATACTATCTGTGGCTCTGAGCTTCCCGGTGGCCAGAGTGAAAAGTTAATGATGACCCCATTCGAGGTCCCATCCTGAGTCTTCCTGGACTGACCTCACAGCCTCCCATAAGGGTCTAGGTGCAAAAGAAGGCACTTAGACAGGTTTGGTTCATTTGCATAATATCACAATGCCTGGCATAATGCCTGGTACATGGAAGGTACTCAATAAATATTCATTGAATGAATGAATGAATAAGGGAGTGGACACAGAAAGGGTGCCTACATCTGGGGCAGAACTACTCTTGAAGGCTTTTCATCCTGCACAGCCTGGAGCCTGGTCTTCACTTTGAAGGCATTCAAACACTGTGTTGCAAGTATTATTGTCATCATCCTTTCTGTAGGAGCTCCTGAGATAAATTTCTCCTAAAAAAATGTCAAGAAGGTTTCTCTCCCCTGAAGAACTGGTATCCTCTCATGCAAGTATTCATTCAGTCATCCGTCGGCCAGCGTTTCCCAACCACCCACTAGGAGTCAGGCCCTGGGTTATAAAAATGAATGAAACGCAGCCCCTATGGGAACTCATAGCTTTGGGGTAGACTCAGAGTCTAGTGAGAACTAGCTGTCTGCTCATATTTCTGTTTTCATCCTTGCTGCCAGGAAGCTCAGGTGCTGTGGTCTTCCTTATTTTTGGATTGCAAACTTCCTTGGGAAACAGGTGAGTATAAATTATGAAAAAACAGACAACTCCTCCGCCACTTCTGGGCTCCAGCCAGGAACTCTACTGAGAAAATTCAATCACACACGGGATGCTAGCTTCAGATCGGTAGAACTGGAGACTCCCCATCTTTCAGAAACTCAGGACACCCCTATTCTCCCCGGCCAGTGGCTCAGAGGGAGAATGTGCTCAGGACTGGGAGTGAGAACAAGAAAAAGCTAAGCCAGGATGAGCCCGACATACCCACCTGCTCTCTTTGTCCGCGTACATCTCTATGCACAGGGGGTTGATGGTGGAGTCCAGGACCACCCAGGAGCCTCCCCGGAGCTCCGCGTAGGGCGGGATATAGATGAGGATGGGCTGTCTGTACTGCCTGAGGCCGTCCACGATGTAGGCGCCAAACTTCACCACCTGGTCGTACATGTCTGAAAAACCAAGCGGCCACCCAGCGAGGCGTCTTCAGGACCCAGGACGCGTCCACATGCAAAGCTACAGCCTTCGTCGTCCTGGGGGTCCTGGGAGAGTGTGTTCAGCTGGGAGGCCTCACAGAGCCATAGAAAGAGCACTGGGCCGGGAGGCAGGAGCCGGCCCATGCACAGATGGCATGCTAAGTGTCCGTGCGACCTAGGACAAGTCACTCTCCCTGCTTGGGCCTCAGTGTCCCCATCAGGAAAAAGAGGCACAGAAAGAAATGATCTCTACGATTCCCTCGGCCCTGACTCTGGGACGCCCTGAGTGGCCCTGCCTGTCCCGCCGTCTCTACACACGGAGCCCGCCCCAACAATAACCCAGGCCCTTCGCTCCTGCCAGCAGGCAGCACGGCCCTCACTCATCACCAAGATGCACCCCTCCAAGCACCAGGCACGCTCCGTGCTAACAATAATGCAGTAATAAAATCCCCATAACCACACTGAGAGGGAACGCCAGGGGCCAGCAATCAGCTCATCTAATCCTCACCTCAACCCTCTGAGGTTGGTCCTATTCTTACCCCCTTCACAGAAGGGGGAAACTGAGGCTCAGAGAGGTCACCCAGTTAGCCAGGATTCACCACAGGCCTGCCCGCCTTCCAGTCTGGCTCTTTGCTCAACATCCCACTGAGCGCCCCTGTATCCCGCAGTGTGCTCGGTGGCTTAAAAAGCACTCGCACCACTGTGGGGTCAGAAGCACCTTCTCCTCATCTTACCAAGCTGGGAGGTGACTGCCGGGCTGCCCCTCCCTGTCCTGCCACTCACAGCGTGACCTCCGGCAGCCACACTGGGAACCCTCAGTTCCTCATCTGCAAAATGGGCCGACGTTACCTGAACTGCTCCCGTCCTCAGGGCTGTGGGGGAGCTTGGCTAAGAGGACGAGGAGACCATACATAGAAAAATGGCGTCGCCACCCGAGGGGGCTGCCTGTCCTGGGCACTGACCCCACAGCTTCAGGGCACCCACGGGAAAGGTGGCTTTACCTTTCATGCCACCGGAGAAGCCCCTCCAGTTGGCAAAGATCATCAGGGGCAACTTCTCCTGGTTGAAATCCTTGATGGCCTGGGCGGTCTTGTAGGCCGAGTCTGGGAACCACACCTGGCCCGCCTGCTGGATTATCTGGAACACAGAGGAGCCTGGATCAGAACCATGTGTGCAAGAGCGGCCCCAGGACACGGCGACTGGTGGGCAATCTGACCCGTGTTGCCACCAACACCAGAGCCAGGGCTCAGGAGGGCCCAAAGCTGGGCTAAGGGCCCCGCTTGACCCTCACGCTGCAGCCCAGGGAGGTTCTTGTTGCCCTATTCACAGGCTCAGAGGTGCCCCAAGCTAGTGGAGGCCACACTGCGTCAGCGGCATAGCCAGTCCCAGGACCCACCCTCTGACTTCCGAGCTCCTCCCAGTGTGTGCTGTGGCCCACCCTAGAAACAGCAACGGGGCAGGGGCGAAAGGCAGGAGGGGTTCCCAGACACCTGTCAGCCTCTGAGGAGGAAGGAAGACAGTGTGGAACATTACATACCCCACGGAGAGAGCGCCACCAGAGAAACGGCTACAAGGCCCCCAGGGTCAAGGACTCCTCCGAGCCTCTGAGCTGGAAAGGCAGGCGTGCGACCACCCAGGACCCACTCTCGTCGGCCGAGCTGGTGGAACCGCAGCCCCAGACCCCGGCCCCCTCACCTTGGCCTCGGAATCCAGGTTGGCAGGGTCTGCAGGCACCACCACCTCCACCATCCGCGTCTCCACAGCGATCACTCCGACGGGAATGCCCCCCAGCCTGCAAGGCAGAGTAGAGGTGAGCCGGGCGCTGAGCGGCACCCCTGTAGGGTCCAGGCACAGGGTCCACCGGCCCTGGCTGACATTCCACGGGCATTCTGGGAGTGGGCACCATGGCCAGGACGAGGGCGTGCAGAGGAGAACGCTGGTTTTACTCTGACAGCTTATTTCACTGGCAGGCATGGAAGTAGCTCGAAAGCAGTACGAGCCTCTGGACAAGCCGGCAGCCGGAAAGGGCCCGTTAGACACCTTCTGGGGGCAACAGCTGTCGGGGTGGGGCAGGGTCAGCCCCCTGCAGAACAGAAGCAGCACTGTCCACTAGAACTTTCTGGGATGCTGGCCATGTTCTCTGTCTGAGCAGCTGCGAATGGCATGTGGCTACTGAGCACTTGAAATGTGGTAAGGGCAACGGAGGAACTGAGCATGTCATCCTCTTTCCTTTTGACTCATTTCAGTTTGAATTGTCCTATGTGGCCAGCAGCTACCACACTGGACAGCGCAGGTCTAGGACCAAGTCGCATTTGCCAAGGATTAAAGGATGCCGAGCCTGAAGAGGCATCAGCTCAGGGGACGCCGTGACACCAGTAACCGCTGCGGCTTGCTCCCGGCCGCCCTGTGCTGGGTGCATCACTGGATCGCTCTCATTTGCTCTCCCAACAGCCCCACGAGGCAGGTGGGGGCACAGCACTCTTCGAACAAGGGAAGGGCTTCCGAGCGGAAAGAGGAGTAGATTTCACCTCTGGTTTAAAAAGGAGTTTTTAAAATCAAACACTTACGGACAAGTGACTAAGTGCCAATACTAGGCTTAGCATTTAGTATTTTAATACTTAGTTACTGACCAGGAGGTAAATAATGACGACAGTAATAGCAGGCGCCACCACTTGCGTGGGATTTATGATATTTTAAGTGCTCAACATATGTAATCAGCACGACAATCCTCTGGGGGTGGACTCATCACCCCCGTTTTACAGATGAGGATGTGAAGGCCCAGAGAGGGTGACAGCCTTGATCTCAGGTCCGACTCCAGGGCCTGGACCGGGAGCAACGACATCAGGCCAGGAATCTGCATGGCGAATTACGAGGCTGCTGCTTTGGGTTCCACAGAGGGAGGAACTTTCGGGAAGCGGGGGCTGTCTAGAAAGATGAGGGCCACACAGCTGAGGAGTGAGTGGCTTGGCAGAAAGCACTCGGGCAGCTCGGCCTCCAGCAGCTGTGGGGTACACCAGGGCTCCCTGGGGCGGCCCTCCTGAAATGGGATTCACAGTTTGGAGCGTCCAGTTTTCTGGGGAGAGCACCCAGGGCCACCTTCTGCTTCCCAAAGGGGTCTGCGGTCCCCGTGGCTAGAGAGCCCTGACCTAGGGGCAGACACTAGGGGCAAGGGTCCTCGCCCCCAGCAAGAAGTTGGCTGAGATGCCTTCTAAGGCCACAGACAAAGCTGGACTTTATAAAGAACTGTATCATATAGAAAACCATCCTCTAAATTGGTTTTTCTTTCATAAAATCCTGGGGCCAAGAAGAAAGTGTCCCTGGGGGCCACCTGGGAGGAAAGAACCACCTGGCCTGCACCTGGGAGTCCCAGTGCCTGCTGAGGCCAGGTGTGTGCAGACTGCCCCATCCTCAGGGTTACCTTGCTCGTCCCGTCACCACAGTCTGGGCCCAGGGCGCCATGATTTCCCTGAAACTGCCCTGGTCGAAGAATCCACTCTGCCAGGATCCCTTCAGAGCTGTGGGCAGAAGGACAGAAGCCCAGGCTGAGGGGCTGGGTTGACGAGGGTCCCCAGGGTCCACCTGGCGGGGCAGACTGCCCTGCATGCTCTCTAAGGACAGCCCGATCTTGACAGCCCAAACACCTTTTTCCCTGGAAAAACCACACAGATCCCAACCATCTCCCAAAAAAACAGAACGAGAAAGCGGGAGTGCAGAAAACACACCAACTCAGGACTTCAGTCCATACGGAACACCCAACTACATCCACTCCCATCGATGTCACGCAGAGATCCTAGTCACAGTCTCTGCCTTTTCTTCCCACCAGGCAAAGAGAGCGGATGGACACCTTCGGAAGGTGGGATTTCAGGAAGGTACCACCTGCCCTGGAAAACACATTGCCAACCTGCTGGCTGCTGCTTAATCACCATTTAGCTGGAAGAAAGTCTTCAATTTCCCAGAGAGAGAGAGAATACGATGATGTCAGTTGCCCCTGTCCCTGGAGGGGCGATGGTGCTTGAGTCACCCCGTGGGGTAAAGGACTAGCATGGACCAGAGGAGCCAGGCAGCACGAGGGTCTCAAGTTGCAGGTGGGGGAGGCTGGGCTCCTGGGAACACAGCCGCCCAGCTTCAACGTCTGCCTGAGGGCCGGCCTGACTAGCTGAGCAAACCATCAGGAACCAGTTGGCCCTCTTTTAACCAGGGTAAAGCCAGCCCCCTCAGCGCTCACGGGCGAGAAAGCCGAGAGAAATAGAAAAGGCAGAAGCAAGCAGGCGGGCCTCGTCTGCAGGCAGAGCCGGGCAGGCTCCTGATGGCCGCCTCTCCAGCACCACGCAGTGGCATGAGCAGGCCGATTTCTAAGGGCGGCGGCACGTGAAATCCTAGCCTCGGCATTACTGTGACAGGGAGCTCAGCTTTCCTGCTCTGTCCTGGTTGCTCGGAATGTAATCATACACCTCCAGGAGACAGCCTGCCCCTTTCAGAGGGAGAGAATGAATGTGTGCCAGCATGTGTGTGCACGTTTGCACACACACGTGTGTGTGTGTAGAAGAGGCTATGTTGCCTGTCCTGGATAAACCCATGGAGAATCACTTTATTAAGGTCGAGCCAAATAGATAAAGAGACAGAGGGAGGGAGAGAGAGAGGCAGTGTTCTCTTTGAAACTCTCACATTTCAGCCTTGGATTTTCCACCTGTGTCAGCAGGGGGCAGTGTGGAGAGAGGGCCATGACCTCTGTTGCCCTTCACCTCCAACTATTCAGCTCCAGAAACCGGAGGCTGTCTCCACCCCTTCTTGGTCAAGAGCTCAGGAAATTCATAGAGTAGAATCAGTTCCTGCATCCCCTGCCTCTGATCTCGGGGGCACCCCTTGGGGATATCTGACCAAACATCACGCTTCTACCCACAGGCTCCTGGATCCCAGGCCCAGAAAGACACCCAGCACCCAGGTCTCTGGCAAAGCACCGTAGGACTTACTTGGGTGAGGCCTTCCCGCAAGCATCCACCGGGGGTTGTAGGGAGCTCTGGATGGGAGGAATTCGATCTCTCTGTCAATGGGGTCAGTGGGCAGAATGATAGGGACGGGGCTGCGGTTATCCTGGAAGAGAAAGCCAGGTCTGCGACTCCAGTTTCCCATGCTTGTCAGTATGCCTGTGGTCTTCTCTTCGCGCTTCCCTCCTCTGACTACGATGATGCCTGGTTACGCAGCACTAGCCCCTCCCAATCTAGCTCATCAGCACAATTATGGGCAGCAGGTGGTGAGGGCCTACTATGTGCTGGGCTCTCAACACTATTTCTTTTTTTTTTAATTTTTTTTAATTTTTTTTTTTTTTTTTAAGGATTGGCACCTGCGCTAACAACTGTTGCCAATCTTTTTTTTTTTTTTTTTTCTGCTTTATTTCCCAAACCCCCCCTGTACACAGTTGTATATCTTAGTTGCAGGTCCTTCTAGTTGTGGGATGTGGGACGCCACCTCAACATGGCCTGACGAGGGGTGCCATGTCCGCGCCCAGGATCCGAACCCTGGGCCGCCACAGCAGAGCGCGCGAACTTAACCACTCGGCCACGGAGCCGGCCCCTCAACACTATTTCATGGAACCATCGTGATAACACCCTGGGGTAGGCGCTAATCTTACTCCCATTTCGCAGATGAAGACACTGAGGCTCAGGAAGATTCAGAGACTGTCCCAACATCTCATTGCTACCAGGGAGGAAGGAATTGAATGCAGCCTGACTGCAAAACTTGGGAATTCTCTACTGTCCAAAGTTACCTCTTTTGATGAGAGGCAATGCCACCGTTTCTAAAGGATCAACATCCTTACAATGGCATTAAAAAAAACACCCCGAAAATAGCTAGTAGAGGGCTGGGTGTCAGAGAGGGAAGGAGACAGGAGTAAGGAAAAACTACCCCAGCCACATGTGCAGTGCTGCCTGCCCGCCCCCCCCCATGCCCCTGTAGCACCCAGCAAATGAACCTGATACAGAGTCTTCCAGGCCCTAAGCCGTGGGGGGGGGGGGGGGGGGTGTGGGGGATACTGCACCTTTGGCATATAGGACAGCCACTCCAGGATCGTATAAATGCCCTCAAAGTCATCTGGCACGGTGCTGTGGGAGACGCCATTGTAATGCATGATCTGCACGCCACCCAGCTGGTTGTTGGACGTGTAAACCTCTCTGCCCAGGACCTGCTTTGACACGGCACGGTTAGCAAGGTCCTGCCCAGCCAGGGTCCCTTCCACTTGCTTGGAAATCATCTCCCTCGGTGGTCCTCAACTCCGACTGCACAGGAGAATCACCTGGGAGCTTTCAAAGATCCTGATGCCCAGGCTGCATCCAGACCAATCACATTAGAATCTTTGGGGCTGGGACTCAGGCATCAGTATTTTGTTTTTAAGCTTCCAGATAATTTCACTACGCAGCCCAATTTGAGAAGCCATGATCCAGCTGATTACCTGGTTATCTCAAAAGCAAAACCCTTCCTGGTGTCTCTGATTCAGCAGGTCTGTGGTGGGGCCTGAGAATTTGCATTTCTAACAAGTCCCCAGGAAATGCTGACGCCGCTGGTCCTCTGGCCTGACTCTGAGACCCTCAGTGGGGTTTTAGCAGACACTATTTTGTGGAGGCTTTATAGCAACGTGGAAAATGTTTCAATACAGTGGAAAAAGGAGAATGCCAAACTGCACACTCACTAGGAGTCTAACAATGTAAAGACATAAGATGAGAGTGAAACACACCAAAACTACAGTAAGAGCAAAATTAACTTTTTTGTCATTTTCCAATTTCCTGCAATGTGTAATGCCATTTTAATAATTTTTAAAAATTTAGTAATTTTTTTAAAACTTAATGTCGGTAATACAGCGAGTTAGTTCCACCAGAAGAGCCTAATACTTTTCTTCCCTTTTTTTTGGCTCATAAGAGGCCCAGATAACTGCAAACTGGAAAAAATAGCTCTTACATCAGTAGGAACAAAACTGGTTTCATGTTGAGAAAAATCCCCCATCTGGAGACAAGGGGAAGGTTAAAATGACGCCCTGTGCCCACACAGGCCCCTTCGCGGTCACCTTGTTGAGAGCGCTTGCTCCCGTCAGGATGATGTGGGAGTTCTCCACCTGGATCACTCGCTGGCCCAGCCTCACCAAGTAGGCCCCGATCCCAAGGGCTCGGCAGGTCACCTGCGGAGACAGGATCCCTGCTGGCTTCCTGAGGTGGCAGGCCCCGCCCCCCACGGGAGGGACAGCCCAGGCAGCCGCTGGGCACAAATGGAAGCTACAGCTTAGCCACTGGCAACCTGATTTGGGGCCAAACAGCAGAGGCAAAGACTGCTCTTCATGCTCGTGTGACCTTGGTTTCCTATCCAGAAAGAATGCAGTTAATGAAGAAGAGTGTTGTAAAGACAGAGAGCAGACACGGAATGTTCTGGTTCTTGCCTCAAGAGGCATGTGTGTAGCTCTTCTGAGCTTCGTCATTCACGAGCCATCGCAGCCTCTATACAACCAAGAGGATGTCTGGGAGTGCGTGTGAAACTGGTGTACCGGGTTAAGGGTATTGTGCCAACGTCTCTGTCCTGGTTTGGATAATGTATGGTGGTCACGTAAGACAGTCACGGGGAAAGCTGGGTGAAGGGCACGTGGGACCTCTCTGTACCATCTTGTAACTTCTGGTGAGTCCTAAACTATTTCAAAATAAAAAGACAGATCTATACGAAAGACATACATTTATATTTTATATATTCCAAAATACATATATATCTTTTTATTTGGAAATATATATAAATGATATCTAGAAAATAAGTCTAAGGAAGACACTCATGGCCAGCATGTCCCACCTTGGAAACTAAAGATCCAACACTGACCGTAAAAATAAGGTCTTGACTGACAGTTTACACTAAAGAGGACTATGCTCCCCTCCTCCTTCTATTAGAAACGGAAACTGTTTTTGGAAAGGCCAAGTGGTAAGGGGGAGAGACTGATTCAATACCAGCTAAAATTAAACCCAAGTCCTTCTAAATAGCCAATACTTTTTAAATAAGAGGAGACTGGACTGTGATTCAAACAAATCAACTACAGAAAGATTCTTTTTGAGATGACCACTAAAACTGAACCCCAACTGGGTTCTGACGCTATTATAAAGAATTGTCGTTGATATTCTAGGTGTAATAACAGTAATTGAGGTTACGTAAAAAGTGCGGGGGAGTCTTTAGCTGTTAAAGATCCACACTGATATTTACAGATGGAAAGATACGACAGCGGGTTTGCTTTAAGATATTCCACAAGTGGGACAGAGGGATTGAGAACGCAGGAACGGCTACATGCTGATAAACAGTCTGAACTGCGTGATGAGCACATGAGGCTATCCATTCTCTTTATTTTGGTGATCACTTTAAAGTTTCTCTAATAAAAAGTTGAGACATAAGAGAAAATCAAACAGGAGGAGACTCACCAAGCTGATGGTGACGATCTCTTCGTAAGCCAGGGAGGACTCCCCGGCAATCATGCCCGAGCCCCTCAGGTTCTCCACGCCCAGGCCGTCGTCCTTCCCAATGATATCCGTGATGACGTACCTTCAAAGCCAAACACGCGTTAAAGACCGAGATCTAGTCCAGAAAAGTCCAAGGCTGATGCATCTAGCAAGGACCCGGGGCAGGAGGGACAAGCAAGGTGAGGAACTGGAAGGCGATAACGCAGCCAGAGGTGAAACGAACCCTCAGCATTGGCCCTAAAGTTTCTAGAAGGGCTCGGTCAGCATCAATAATTACCACCCCTCCAATCATAGACATCCGCCTGTTCGGAGGCTGTCTTAATGAGACGTCATCCCCACTGTGCATTTCTCCAAGAGCAATCTAGAATAGCATTTGGTCTGCAGAGAGACAGGGGTATACACGGTAAGCCACTAGTTCTCAACCCATCAACCAAGACTCCACAGCCACATAAGTGTGAGAGACTACAGCCTAACACCTGCTGGAGATTCACCAGGCACTTCAGCATGTTAAAGGTTCTGAGAAGGTCTGCAGGAAAGATGCTTGTTAGATCTCATGTAACCCCGGGTTTCTCGAACTTACTTGGCAATGGGAACTTTCCTCCTTCCCAAATATTACCAACTAACAGTCCAGAAATCCCAATCTGGGAAATTCTAATTTAATCTACCTCACTAAAAAACCCACAACTTTTCCTGGAAAAGACAGCTGGTAGCCATCGACATTCTCACTGAGCAGATGCCTGCCCAGTTCGCCAAATCACCACTGCATCAGGCCAGCCGATCTGGTCACAGATCGTGAGCCTGCAGCTCTGGGGACATCATGGGAGCCCAACCTAATTCTCCCTGCGTGATGTGCTGTCTTTGTGAAAGGCATGACTGGTTTTGGAATGACAAGGATGGGTTCACCCTGGAGAAGGCCCCAGGTATTTAACTCATCAGTGCCTAGAAGCTCAGGGCTCCCACTGTACAAACACCACCTCCCCACGGAAAATACCGCCACGAGCCCAGAGGCAGAGAGATGATGGCCCCATTAGAAGCTGCAATTAATCACGGGCCAAACGAGGGAGCTGCCTGACAGGTTATTTACCTGGATTCTCCTTCTTCCTCGATGTGTTTACAATGGACGGAGTTCAGGGAGCTGATTCGGGTGTAGTCTTGGGGGGTCAGGTACAGGTATTTGAATCCCTTAAAAAAATATACTCCAGTGAGGTACGAACCCAGGTCCCTGCACCCGACACATTAATAACAGGTATAAACGGAAGGTCTGCTCGGTGCTAAGGGCTTTCCACTCATCCTTACAACACAACCTCACGTTATTCCTGGTCTCCCTCATTCAGTGTTTCTCAATCATCTTTTCATTATGGATCCCTACGGAACTAAGGAGCCCTTCAAACATTTTTTTTCTTTATTGCCAGCCTCCTCTCATAAAATTTTATTATAGGTATATTGTTTACATAATATGTATATATATGTGTGTGAGTATATAGGTCTACATATGTGTGTATATGCTTTTTACATGAGAAAAATAATCTCTGCCCCCTTTCGGGGGAAATATCACCCCCTTGAGAATGCACGCTCTAGTTGCAAAGAATGATTCTGTCCCCTGCATTTTCACGTCACAAAATGTGCGCTGTTCTCTTACTCGTTTTGCCTTTCACTGTAGCTGGCATCTACATGTCTCTGGATGCCTTTTAAGAACTCTCTGAGGACAAGGCCCATGTATTACTCACCTTTGCATCCTCCGTCTACGCTGCATTCAGGAGATGCTCAGTACATATTCGCTCAGTGTTTATACACTTTTCTCATTACTGTCCCCCTAAGGAGACCTTTTTCCTAACTGCCATCCCCTCCCATGAAATTTTAATGCCAACATACTGTTTGTATGCCTGTTTATATTCCGCATGGATATACTATGTTATATATAAAGAGCATGTAGTAAGATTATCTTTACCCTCTTGTGGGTGCTATGACCCCCACTGAAAATACAACGCCAGGTGAGTGGAATCACACCGCCACACCTGCTTCGTGACGTACTTTGTGGGGGTCTTCTGGGTCCACCCACGCCACCTGGAACATGTGTTTGATCTCCTCTGCAAGGCCGATCCGGGCCCCGCTGTTGGCTGCCAGGTAGATCTTGGGGATGCCCTCTGCCCGGGCCATCTCGGACGCCCGCAGGTACAGAAGGTCTTCTCCCAGCCCAAAGGATCCAATGCGGAAGGTAATGTCGTTGCTGATGACAATCACGTCCCGCCCTTCTGGATACTCTCGCGTCTTAAACCTCATTTTGAAGGCCACCATGCCCACCTGGCGAGTGGATGAACGCACAAGGAAGACAGGTTTGCTTCGGCAGAAGGAAATTTTTTGAAAGGGTGATTCCAGCCAGGGATTGGGCTCCGTGGAGTCCTTACCTCGTTTCCTCCCGGAAGTCGGTTCATCTCCACCAGCTGGCCCTGAGGGTCCAGCACTAGTTCGGTGTATGTCAGGATGTCTTTGGGGTACTTGTCTGGGGAGCCCCACAGTTTAAAGAGAGCCTGGGGAGAGGGGAGGAAAGCAACACCTGGAGTCATCAGTAGAGAGTGACATTTTCTAGCTCTTTTGAAATCATGAACCATTTAAAGCACGCAGAAAAACATGCAGAATAATAAATACCCAAGCACCCATCTTGTGGTTTTGTCAAATCATAATTTTTCCATAGTTGCTTAAGATTTTTTTTAAAGAAATAAGAAAAATGTGGTTGAAGCCGTGGTGTCTCCTCCCCCACCGTCCTCCTACCTGCAGGTAACCATTATCCTGAATTTGTGTCCCAGCCCGCCGTGTATTTGCCAATTTTTATTTCATCATGTATGCACACGCTTAAAACATATAGTATTATTCTGCGTGACAAACTTTAAATAAATGGTATTGCACTGGACACATCCGTCTGCAACCTGCTTTTTCAACTCTCCTATTTGTCAGAGAGACTTATCCATATTGATAAATTTAGCTCTGGTTTATTCATTTTCTCTGCTATTCCGTTTCCACGGTGTGAATCTATCACAGTTTACGTGTTCACAACTCTTTTTAGGAACACTGGCTTGTTTCCAGTTCCACAGTATTACCAAAAGGCCGTAACAAACATCCTTATGGTTTCTTCTCATAAACATTGATGGGAAGTTCACCGGGCCTATACCCAGGAGCGGCACCCCCAGGACACAGAGCATGTGACACTTCAACTTTACTTGGTATTATCAGATCGCTCTCAAATTTTGTGAAGCTCTCTATGGTCCCAGGAAGAATGTCTAAGAACTCCTTTGCTCCATACACTTGCCAATACTTAGTTTGGTTCAAAGATGTGCACCCACCTTTCGGGTGTGACATTTCACTGTGGCCCTGCTCTGTACCCCCGATTACTAGTGAGGTGGACATCTCTGAAGATGCTCATTGACCAGGTGAGTTTCTTTTTGCCAATTTCCCGTTTATAACTCCTGCCTATATTTTTTTATAGCTCTGCTTGTTTTTTCCTAATTGATTTATCTGTAGATAATCTAGTTCTGATCCCTTGCTGGTAATAGGCATTGAAACATATTCTTCCGATCTGGGGCTTATCTTTTCTCTTTTGCATAAAGAACTTTTAAATTTTAATGTAATCAAATTTGTGGGTCTTTTCCTGTATAATTTATGCTTTTAACTGACTCATAGTGGCTTTAATCCTCTTGAAATTCATTTTCGTATGCTGGATGAGGTAGAAATCGAAATTGATTTTTTTAAAATAGATAAGCAATTTCCTTGTAGCTTTTAGTGAAGTCTGTTCCCTTCATTCACAATCTCACCTCTGCCCTTTGTCGGGGTTCTGTTTCTGAGTGGGTCTGACTCCTGGCTCTGTTCTATTCCATTGGTCTATTTATCTAGCTCCATTACAATACCACTTCTGTGTATTAAGTACTGCTGCTTTAAAATCAGTAACGGAATCTGCTAAGACAAGTCCTCCTGACTTTCTTCTTTTCCAAAATTGTTTTTGCTGTTAATGGGCTTTTGCTTTTCCATAGGAATTAAGTTTCACAAAAAAACCCTGGAATTATACGGAACTTATTAATTTAGGCAGAACTAATATCTTTCCAACAATGAAATCTTCCCATCACTCGTGAGCATGATATCTCTCTCCATTTATCTAGGCTTAAAGTATTTCGATAAAGTTTTAAAATTTCCTCCATAAAGGTCTCGTATGGTTTTTTTATTAATTTATTCCTAGGTAACCTTCTAACTGATCTTAATATTGTAAATGGCATTTTTTTTCAAATTCCATTTTACAATTACTGCTGGTCTACGAGAATGCAATTAATTTTTGCATACCGATCTTGTATCTGGCATTCTTGCTGTAGTACCTAATTAGTTCCACAGATTCTCTTGGATTTCTTATATAGGCATTTCCATCATCTGCAAAAAGCACCATTTTGCTTTTTTCTTTCCAGTCTTTACACTTTTTATTTCTTTTGCTCATCTTTTTGCATTGGCCAGGAACTCCAATAAAAAACATTGACTAGAAGTGCTGATAATGGGCACTTCTGTCTTGTCTGGGAAAAGAATACTTCCAACATTTCCCCGTCAGGTGCTATTCATTTCAGGTTGCGATTTTTTATCAAGATAAACAAATTCCTTTCTATTCCTAGCTTATTAAAACATTTTATTATAAATAGATGCTGTCTTGTCAAATACTTTCTTTGCACCTATTGAGAAATTTAAGTTTCTTCTTAATCTATTAATATGGTAAATTATATGGATAGACTGCTTAATATCAAATCCTATAAGAAGTCACAAGATAAACCCCACTTGGTCTAAATTTTTCCTTAATTGTTACTGGACTTCACTTGCTAATGTTTTATTTATGATTTTTGTGTCCATGTTCGTAAATGAGATAATAAACCCCTTCTCCTAATGTTCTTCCCTGAGATTAATATTAAGGTAATAACCCGATAAAATGAGTTAAGAAGCATTCCCTTTTTTTCCTACTCTCTAAACAACTCGCACTCAATAACAGAATTATCTGTTCCTTGAAGGTTTGACAGAAATTGTTATAAAATCATCTGGGCTCAATTTTAGTGAATAGACTTTTTAAACTATTAATTCAACTTCTTTAATGCTTATAATCTATTTAGATTTTCTATTTTTTCTTGAGTCACTTTTGATAAGATACATTTTTCTCAGAAATTTTCCACTTCGTCTAAGTTTTCAAATTTATGCATTGTCCTTAGTATTCTGTCTCTGTAGCTGAAAGAAAGGGAATGGATTTGCTCCTCATTTGTCTGTTTCTTACCCTATGGCCTTTGAGGTCAGAGGCAAAAGGATACAGACGATGACATTCTTAATCACAAAAGTTTCCATTTATTAAGCACCTACTGAATACTTTATATCTATTTCTCACAACAACCTTGTGACGTAGGTACTGCTATTCTCCTCGTTTTACAGAGGAGGAAAGTGGCCCAGAGAGGTGAAGGAACTTGCCCTCCTTCAGGACACACAGGAAACAAAGGACAGACCCAGGATTCAGACCCGTGCCTGAGCGACCCTAGACAGCAGCTCCTCCTCCTATTCTGCATCTCCTACGCCTGAGTGCACTGATGCTTTCCTGCCTGCAGCCGAGGGTCCACGAGCATCATCCACAATGCAGTGGAGGGGAGGGAAACGGACATCCAGGTCTCCAGTGCCAGTGTGTTCAGTGCCTCCAAAGGGCCTACTACATAGAAAAATAAAGGCACAGACAACATACCAGAAGGAAACACACTAAAATGCGACTGCAGTCACCAACAGTGGACAGATCACATACGGGTAAAATTGAATTCGCTTATTCCTATTTTTCTATATTTTCCAATGTATGCTTTAATAATCAGAAGAACATAACAAACGTTATTTTTTAAAAGTAGACTAAAACTTCCTCAAGGCCGTGACCCCACCCTCTTCCTCACGGTCTATCTGCCCTGAAAATGGTGCCTGGCAAGTGGCAAATACTTAATAAGTAAGTATTTAAAAGACCAGAAGGAAACACATCAAAACGTCAAGCATGGAACTATCAGTTACTCTTTTCTTCTTTCCACTGTCCTGTATTTTCTGAAGTTCTTATCTGCTATTACTTTCATCGTTGGGATAAAATTAGGTTTACTTTATGGGGCCAGCCAGGTGGTGCAGCAGTTAAGTGTGCACGCTCCGCTTTGGCAGCCCGGGGTCCGCCAGTCCGGATCCCAGGTGCAGACATGGCACCGCTTGGCATGCCATGCTGTGGCAGGCCTCCCACATAGAAAGTAAAGGAAGATGGGCACGGATGTTAGCTCAGGGCCAGTCTTCCTCAGAGAAAAGAGGAGGATTGGCAGCAGATGTTAGCTCAGGGCCAATCTTCCTCAGCAAAAAGCAGAGGATTGGCAGTAGTTAGCTCAGGGCTAAGCTTCCTCAAAAAAAGAAAAATAAATAAAAGGTTTATTTTAGAAAAAAATACTATGAAGTCATTCCCAATGTTAACTTCTTTTTCTTCATGAGGACCTTGTTATCTAGGCTGGGGTCTTCAGAAGAGTAGCTGAGGACAGAGGAGTGTGGTGCTGGTGCAGTTCCTAAGGGAGCCCAGAGGTGCTGGGTCTGACCGCAGGACTTGCCTGCCTGAACATCTCCGGGAGGTCGTACACGTAGGTGGTCCCCAGGGACTGAGCCTGGAATCGCTTGGCCTGAAGCAGGTCCTTGGTGACATAGGGAGTGTTGATCAGCATCCCGTGCTGGGGCCCTTGTTTGTTGCCAAAGGAGTGAAACATGATCTGGACCAGAAAGAGGAAAACAGAGAGTGAGGCAGGCAAGTCTCAGGGAACCAAGCTCCTGCCCACTTTATTTCTAGCCGGTCCCTCAGTGGAACCGCAACGGGGGGAAGGAAAGCGTGTCACGTCACAGAACAAAGTCAGGGCCTGGGAGAGCCAACGTTCCTCTCTGCTGCTGTGGGCAACCAGAACGAGGAGGACAGAGGGAGATGGGGAACAGAGCTCGAAAACTGCAACTATCATACGACCGTACACTCACACACGAACAAGAGGACATACAAACTGGTGAAATCTGAACAAGGTCCCCATTCCAGCTAACCCTATGGTACCAGTGTCAATTTCCTGCTTTGACAACATCCTACAGTTATGTAAGATGTTATCATCGGGAAGTCGGGTGAAGGGCACATCAGAACTCTTTGTACTATTTTTGCAACCTCTTAAGAGTCTGTTTCAAAACAAAAATTATATATTTAAAAACGGCAGTCAATGGAATATTTGATTGACTTTATAAAAGTCTGTTCTGAAATATAATGGGGGAAAATGCCCACTGCCCCAAGTGAACCAGTCTGGAAGGTGCGTTATACTCAACCACAGTACTCCACATCTTAGCCAAATATGGTCCTACAACGGACTAAATTTTGGATTCATTCTCCTCCCTGGGGGAAGGAACGACTGCCATTCAGAAGCTAACACGTTTATCCTAAAGCTCCGAGGAGCGACCCCAATCCCACCTGGCAAGGCAAGACAGCCACCGAACGCCGTTTTTATCTACGCCTTGCTCTCCCAAGCAGCCTCTGCTCTGACTTGGCCCGCCGGGGCCCCGCCCAGCCTTACGTTTCCAGATCTGGGGTCAGTGACTTCTCTGTAGAGGCTGATGTCCAGGTAGTAGCCTGACTCGTTGGTGATGAACAGGCGGATGGGAGTCGCACTGTCGGTGGTGGTCTGGCGGATGTTGATCTTGACCTCAGCCTGCAGCACGCGGAGCTTCCACAGCCGGCTGCCGTAGCGCATCACCATGGAGCGCACCGACTCCTCGATCTGCCCCAAACCACGGCAACACCAACTTCACAGCCCATTCTGTGTACACTTGTACTATCCCTAGCACTGATAATGGGATAGTGAGATAGAGCGAATGCAAAATGCCTGGGACATAGTATGCATCCAGCAACTATCAGATAATAATAACAAAAAGCACCAGGCTAAGCCTTTAAAGCTCGCTAGATCATTCTGTCTTCGTAAGCACTCAGAGAGGCTGGCATTTTTATGCCCCACTGACAGAGAAGGAAACTGAGGCTGGTGAGAGACAGAGCGAGTACTCCTATGTTACACTGTCTTTATCTCCATCATGCACCTCCAGCCTGTGCCTTTTCTCCTCCGGGAACTATGCGGACTAGTGGCGTTGGGGCCTCTGCATGGGCCCTCTGCACCCTACACATGCCAGGCTGTTGCCAGGACTCCTTCCATAAGACCACCATAAACTGCCTGCTCATGAACCAGCCAGTGGAGTACCCGACAGAGCCTGGAGCCAGGGAGAGGACAAAACTTTGCTTTGAAGCATTTTGGACATCTGTGTTGTCCTATGAGTAAAGCGTGCCCATGGAGGGTGAACACCAGAACAGGGACAGTCCTAAAGGCAGTGGCTCAAATAGGGATCTAGAATTAAATGACCGGAGGCTTGGTCTCCACCGGCAGCAACTGAGGTTCAAACACACACATACACATCCCGGAACTCGGGTCTCGAGTGCCAGGAGACAATACCCCAAAGCAGCATGCTGTGAAGAACCAGAGGTCCTGGAGAAGCTGAACCCAGAGCCCAGTGAGGGTCCCCCAGAGGCAAGACCTTGGAGGGGTCCATGATGACGGTGGGCACGAAGTTGAGGAAGATGTGGTTGCAGTCGGTGCGCACGCTGGTGTTGTTGAAGGCCACCTCCAGCTCGTCCATGGCCTCCAGGAGCAGCCGCTCACCCTCATTCTGCAGGTACTCGAAGGACGCTTCCTGCCAAAGGCGGGAGGGGCAGTGCTGCGGCAAGGGACGCAGGGCCCGCTCCAGGTGGCCAGAAACACAGCCTCAGAGAGGAAGGGGACAGGAAAACATTCCCCTCCTCTGAAAGGATCCCCAGGCGAGAACAGCAGAGCCCTGTCTCCCCAGGCGCAGGATGTGAAAGGCTCTCGAGCGTGGGCACCAAGTCTTTCTCTCCTCACCCTGATGCTTGGACAACTGGGGCCCTGCTGACCCCAGCTGACTGAGGCAGGGTTAGCCAGGTCAGGAGATGACAAACAGCTCACCCGGGAGCACACTTCTCAAACGTCCACACCCCAACCACCTCCTGTATTGGGTTCTCACACTCTGGGCCCCTATCGCCCTGCCCTAGTCACCCCAAGCCCAGGTACCAGATGACAAGGAACACGCCCTGTGCTCCAGAAGCTGCTGGAATTGTTCAGACTAGCCAATCACAAGCCTGCTTTCCCTGCCTCACCCTTTCCTTCCTGCAGAAACCACAATAAGGCCTCTCGCCCAGTGTCGCCCTCTTCCTCCGCCTCCTGGCCAACCCTGGTGCGTCCCCACGTGGCCCACATGGCATGGCGTGCCCCCTCCCCTTGGACATTGTGAGTAACAAGCTATCTTTTCAATGGCACGTGTCTCCTCATCTGTCAGCCTTACCACACCTGAATACTAATAAAACCTATTAAAATATCTAGTTGACTGAAGCAGCAAAAAACTGAGATTAGCTGAACATCCATCAATGGAGGATTAGTAAAAAAACATTACATACATACGGTACTTCCGTGCAAGGAAATACCATGGAGTGGATCATCTCTATGAACATGGACAAGGAGCTGACCAGTAAAAAGACTAGCCTTCAAACGATTTGTCCGTGCTGAGCTCCCATCTGTAACATTACACCTATAACTCAATGTATGGAATTAGGCCTGGAAAAGGTCACCAACAGGGCTCACCCCTGGGTGGCAGGATTCTGGGTCCTTCCTGATTTTTAAAGGTGATTTTCAGTATTGTTTGAAATTTTCACACATAATCATGGGTTATTTTTCTTCTTTTGGTGAGGAAGATTGGGCAACTGAAGTAACGTCAGTTGCCAATGTTCCTCTTTTTGCTTGAAGAAGATTGTCCCTGAGCTATCAGCTGTGCCAATCTTCCTCTAGTTTATGTGGGATGCCACCACAGCATGGCTTGATGAGCGGTGTGTATGTCCGCTCCTGGGATCCGAACATGTGGACCCCAGGCCGCCGCAGTAGAGCGCAGGAACTTAACCACCATGCCACAGGGGCGGCCCATGGTTACTGTCCGAAGTGCAAGAACCAGTGAAAAATGATCATGCACCCCTCCAGCAAATACAAGAGAGTCTCTTAACAAACCAGCATCTTTCCATCCTATGGATTCTCTTCTCACGCAGAGAGCTCCATGTGACACAAGAAACAGAGCCACATGCCACCAGCCGGCATAGGAAAATAGGCTACTTTGCTGTCCACCTCCATGCTCCACACTGGAGCGTCACAAGGGCAGGGCTGGGTGTGCCCAGAGCACCTGCGACCCGCAGCATGCAGCCCAGGGCCCGACACAGAGCAGGGAGTCCAAGAAGGGAAGGCACGAGCGAGAAGCTCAGAGGCAGAAAGAACCCCTGTGACATTTCACCTTCGTGATCAGGTCCGAGTGCCTGATGATGGCGCGGATGAAGAACCTGTGGTCCGTCACCTCCGCGCCCTCCTTCACCTTCGCAGCGCCCAGGTAGAGATGCATCTTGTGGTTGGCACAGGGCACAGCGGTCAGATCGAAGTTGCGCATCCGGCTGAGCTCCAGCTGGAAGGCCAGGGCGGGCTCCAGGTGCCGGTAAATGCGATCTTCTGCGAACTGTGGGTCGACCAGAGAGAAAAAGAGACACGGACGTAGGCGGAGTTTGACGTGGGGGCCGCGTGCCTGCTTGAGCCCCGCCCCGCCCTGCAGACCCTGGGGTCTCTGAGTTCAGCACTCAGGAATGTAGTAGGCACTGCGTCTCCTAACTGTGAGCAAGCCCAGGGCTCAAGAAATTTGGGATCTTGCGAAGCGCCAGAGGAGAGCCATGGGCACTGCAAGTCTGATGAGGCCTCTGGACTCCTGGGTGAGCCTCGCTCGTCCCCAGCACCTGCCAGCACAGCCAGGCTGTTCTCCATCTCTCACAGCACAGAGCATTCCTCCAGAGGCCACTCGCCCCTGGTTTCTTTGGGGAAGCTGGTCACTGACTGACAGTGCTGGAGTCTAAACCAAAGACAAACCGAAGAAGCTCAAGAAAGCACAGGTCTTAACGAGAAAAGGAAGGCTTTGGATAAATTAAAATACAAAGTACTGAATTTGCTGGAGCCTCGAAGCCGTGCTGGGAACAAGCCCAATGATCTACAACAGGGCTCTCAGCAAACTTTTTCCTAAAGGGCCAGAGGACTGAGGGAGCAGACCTCTGCCACAGCTACTCGATTCTCCCGCTGGGGCGAGAAAGCCACAGTGAACAACAGTCATGGACTTGGTCTGGCCTCGTTCCCATCAAACTGTTTATAAAAACACGAGGCTGACCTGCAAGCCACAGTTTGCCAACTGCTGTTCTAGAAGAAGATAAGAAGAGGTTGGGAGAACCATCTTCCTGAGCGCATCAGTAAGTACAAAAACCATCCAGGTGAGAGAGAAACCTGCAGCAAAAGCTGAAAAGGCAGGAAACTCGAGGCCTGAGCTCCGTATGGAAACAAGGGCTCTCACTGGAAATACAATCCCGGAGGAAGGCCGAGGTCGACATAAAAGTAGCATGTTCTAGAACATGGAGATACCTTAAGGACTGGGGACTTTAGTTTCCCCGAATATCATAGATGCCAGAGAAGAGAGAACAATACCGTCGCTTTTTGTCATACCTCATCTCTTGCTCTGAATGTGAAAAACTTGGGAAATTCTTTCTGCAAAAAGAAATCCATAAAAAGACAATTAAATCAAGCAAGACTCATTTAAACATTTGTATACCTGCTTTGTGATTTTTAACCATAACCTAGTCTGCTTCTAGAATGAATAATCTGGAAGGCCGTCTCTTCTCTAGCAATTGATCTCTTCCAACCCCGGCTACAGAGTAATTGTCAGATCGAAGGCACTGAGCCCTGAAGGACGGAAAGACTCATGCATGCGCCCTGAGAATCGGACTGACCTGCTGGGCAATCAGGAATGTGATTCTTCGGAGTCCACAACCCACGAGGATGTCTTTCTGCATTAAAAACCAAACACAATAGAAGAGCATTTGGCCACAAAAAGGAATGAAGTACTGATACACGTTGCCACATGGAAGAACCTTGAAAATGTTACACTAAATCAAAGACGCCTGTCACGAAATACCTGATATTGTATGATTCCACTTATATGAAATATCCAAAATATATGGGCAAATCCACAGAGACAGAAAATAGATTAGGGGTTGTCTAGGGCGGCAGGGAGGGTGTTGGGCTGGGGGAAAATGAAGAGTGATTGCTAATGGGGACAGGGTTTTTTTGGGGGGTGGGGGCTGGTGAAATTGTTCTAAAATATAATTTTGGTGATGGTTCCACAATTCTATGAATACACCAAAAAGCACTGAGTTGTACATTTTAAATGGGGGAATAGCATAGTATATGAATTAAATTCAATAAAGCTGATATATAAAAATACATATATACACGTATACATATTTTTTAACATTTCATGAAATCTTTAATGAAATTGCTGGGGAGGAGCACTGTTATATTTTTAAAAAGTTGAGTAAAAAAGCCTGATACAGAAAGTACAAACTGTATAATTTCATTTATAGACAGTTTTTTATTTTTGCAGGGGAAGATTTGCCCTAAGCTGACATCTGTTGCCAATCTTCCTTTTTTTTTTTCTCTTCTCCCTCCCACCCCCAAAGCCCCAGTACATAGTTGCCTATAGTTGTAAGTTCTTTTGGTTCTTCTATGTGAGCGAATGAGTGGTGTGGGTCCGTGTCCGGGAACCAAACCCGGGCTGCCAAAGCGGAGCGTGTCAAACTTTAACCACTAGTCGATCAGGGCTGGCTCTTTATATAGACAGTTTTACGAGGAAAGAAAAACCCCAAAAGACAAGAAAAGTTGTTTAATTTGTCCATAAGACAAGGAAAGTTGTTAGGAGAAATGAATAGTTTTGGCCCATTTCACAAAAAGGTAAGCAGACATACACAAAAGAATCCCTCACAGAATGCGGGTTGGAAAGGGAGCAGGATAAAGCGCAAAATGAAGCGGATTCCAATGTGAGAGGACCAGCCTGGTTACTGGGAGCCTGATTTTCGATTCTCAACTCAAGGTGTGCGTGAGTGTGTATGTATACAAGTGTGCATGTGCACACATGTATCTGCGTAATGTAAAATTTTTAAATACTATAGAAAATATAACATAAAAACTGTCTTTCCTTTCCCCAGGGGATGCAGGTTCCTTTAGCTCCCCTCTCTTCACTATGTTTTATATACATATATGCACACACACATATATGACACATGCACCTGTAACACACTTATATGTACAGAAATACACACATTCAATCTTTTCTGGCTCATCGATATCCTCTGGGTATTTAGAGAACTGGTTCCTTGCTTTCATGGCCACGTGGTACCCACGGCACAGGCGGGCATACTGCAGGATTCCTCACTGCCCACACCTTCCACAGGTGATTCCGACATCCCTCCCACCGCCCTCTCCAGGTAAGAACCACCAAGCATCCTGAGCATCATCTGATTTGGTTAGAGGGGCAGGCAAGCTCCCAATCAGCTCAGATGTCACCTCGTCTACGCGTGGGCTGCCACACTGAAAATCCAGTAAGGACGTCAGCTATGTCAGCAACAAACAGGCTGGAGGGAAATACGCCACAGGGGCAGCCTCTGGATGGCGGGGCTTCGTTTTAAAACCTGCTTTTCAGATTCGTCTGCACCTTAAACATTCTGTACAATGAACATCATCATGCTGTTGATTAATAAGTTACAGGCTAAGTAAATCACTAATAACCCCCCTAAGCTTTTACGGAGTAGCCACAACCTGGCGTCATTCACCCAATGTCTCCTGTCCAGGAAGCACCAGGCCAGGTCCACTGAGGGACGCCAAGTCAGAAGACACAAGAGGTGTCCCTCCCACCAGGATAATACAGGGAATACAACACATACATAGATAAACAGACTAAAAAGAACAACTGAAAATTTCCAAGTGTTCTTGAAGTTGAGACCAAGTCAGGAGGGTAAAGAACTAACAGCCAGACAGCGTGCCTGGTAGATCTATGTGCCAAGAATCTCAGCATCCCATTTTTACAGATGGGAAAACTAAGAATCAGAGAGGTAAAGTAACCTGCCTGAGGTTACACAGCACCTTCCCACTGTTTCTACTACCCACACGCACCAAGCTGCTCCACGTTTGCAGCTGAGGTCCTTGAGCATACATATAGCAATCCCCCAAACCAGAGGCACGCCAGACGTACCTTGGACTGCACAAACGTCCGGAAAATCGGCACCAGCTCCTCATCCTCTGGATGGTCCGCACACTGAAGGGCCACGTTCAGGATGTGAATTGGCTCTTCTCTGTGGCTCTGGGAGAGAAAACCAAGACGGGGCAGTAGAAGGGCCCAGGGCCCCAGCTCGTCCCCTCCTCAGCTAGCTCCTGGCTCAGACACTTACCTTGCTGTCGTCCTCGGAGTACAGGGAAGTGAGGGCCTTGCTGAAGAGGGGCATGTCCTTGGGCACGTTGGCAAAGCAGGAGATGACTTCATCAAAGTTCCTGGGGGCGCAGGGCAGAGAGGGAGGGCTGAGGGGCTGCGCCCTATGCCATCTAGGTCAGACCCAGGCCCTCCCCCTTCCTGACCACCACTGCAAGCTCCTGCATCCCTGTGCAGAGCTCATCTGGCTCCTGACTAGGCCTAAGGCACCACTGATGGGGTCTTTCCCAAAAGGGAAGCACGAGCCTGTGTGATCGGAGATCATGAAAGAAAGAAAACACGTCCAACCCAATGCTCTGGGCACCAGCTGGGCCCCCCGTTTCATTGGCTGGGAGACCCTCCCAACCTCACCCCTCTGAGTCAACTAAGGATAATCAAGCAATCACTACCCTCCTAAGGCTGCTGTGAAGGTACAAGGTAACCCAAGCGGCCTGCATAACACACAGGACCAGGGTGGAAAAGGGGCGATAACAACAATGGTTCCCACAGCTGACATTTATAGAGCACCCTATTCACATACTAATTACACTTTAAATACAATATTTAATAGGTACTATCTTGCTTCTTTTCCTGGTGACCCTATGAAGTAGGTCCTTCTGTTATACTCACTATACAGATGAGAAAACTAAGGCACAGAGAGGTTAAATACTTTGCTCCGAGTCTCACAGTTAGGGAGCACAGAATCAGAATTCAAAGGCGGGTGGGCTGACACAGAAGCCCACACTCTCGGCTGTGATGACATTCTCATTCTGTTATTATGAACTCTCTGTGCCATCTGTCTGGGCCGCCCCCACCTGGCGTGTCAAATGAATGGGTGGGGGTCAGGGGACGCTCGCCCAGCCCCTCTGCTGGGGGTATCTGGGAGGCGGGGCCACGCCGGGTACCTGGTGAAGTCCTCAAATCTCCTGAAGGCGACCATGGCCCCCATTCGCTGGCACAGAGGGGAGAAGCCGCTGTCCATGAAAAGCTCGGTGCTGTGCCTCAGCAGGTCGGGGTTGGAGACACTGATGGGCATGGCCACCCTGCAGGGGCACAGGAAGCGGGCACTGAGGAAGCTGCTTGCGAGTCTGGCCCCAAGCTTCCTGCCCTGGAAGCTTCAGTGAGCTAGACCAGCCGTAGAGCCCTTCCAAAGGGGGCCTTAAATTGGGGGTGGAGGGGACTGAGGTCGGCCCGGTGGCTGAGGAGTCTCACCTGATTCCTCAGAACCCGGTGTAGCCAAAGGGCTCAAGAAGTGAGTGAGCGAGTGAATGAATGAATGATGCAAACAAGCCCATTCAAACATGGTCCCCAAGGGGTGATATTGTGATTTATAATAAGAAATACATATTTGGTCTTTGTCCCTTTCTTGGCAGAGTTCCTAAAACCCTTGGAATTTCCTAAGAGATGAGAGAAATAAAGGTGTCTTCTGTTATGTTAATGAGCTGACTTTGGAAAGCACCCACGGATAGGGGCTGGTTGCCAAGGGAACCAAGCTTGATTAGAGGGCTGGAATTTTCAGTCCCACCCCCCACCCCCCCCACCCCCGATTTAGGGAGGAGAGAGGGGCTGGAGGCAAAATCAACTACCAATGGCCAATGATTTAATCAATTGTGCCTATGTCATGCAGTCTCCATAAACACCCAGAAGAAGGGGTTCGGGGAGCTCCCGGGCTGGTGAACCAGAACACATCCATGTGCTGGGCCCTCAACTCCACAGGGACAGGAGCGCCTGCGTTCAGGACCTCGCCCTAAGCATCTCTGCCATCTGGCTGTTTCTCAGTTATATCCTTTTATGATAAACCGATAACCTAGTAAATAAAATCTTTCTCTGAGTTCTGTGAGTCACTCTAGCAAATTAAACCCAAGGACAGAGTTGTGGGGACCTCTGATTTAAGCCAATCAGTCAGAATGAGACAGGAACCAGCCTAATGAGACAGGGCCATCTGCAAGGCCCCTGGCATAACAAGATAGGGCCCCTAACCAACTGGCAAGCCAGGGGAATCAGATAGAGCGCACAAAGATCCACATTCCACAGCCTCTGGACGTTCCTGGGTTCACGCACGCGCCCTAGCACCCAGGAGTTGCCTGAGGGTGACCCTAGCCGCATTAGCACGGTAAACATCACACCCAGGGGTGGTGAGCTAGAATGCTAATGATACGTGCATCGCATGTGGTGGCATGCTGAACAACAGCACAGGTGCAAGCACAGCCCCGCCTCTCCACGCCATGACAAGGCCATCCTCCCAGGCTTGCCTAATAAAGCCCCACAGTCACGCTCCCTACCGACTGGGTCACCTGCCCCTTTTCTTTCTGCGCCAGCCCCCTTGTGCCTCTCCTGTGCCCAAGCTGATAAACTTTTGCTTTTCTACTCCCGTTTGTTGTCTCTCTTGATTTCTACCCTGGGGGACAATAAGAACCCAATGTGCTGGTAACAAGCACACGTGACAACCTGGACTTACAACGGGCATCTGAAGTGGGGTGGGTCGGGGGCAGTCTTGTGGGACTGAGCCCTTAACCTGTGGGATCTGACACTGTCTCCAGGTGGACAGCATCAAAACTGAGTTAAATTGTCAGATATCCAGCTGGTGTCAGAGAATGGCTGATGGTGTTGGAAAACCCACACATAGGAATTGGTGTCAGAATCCTACAAGGTAAACAAACCCCAAGTAGTGAGGTCAGCTGGAGAATGAACACTCTCAGAGCCAGCTTCTCCCAGAGGGCCCCGGGCCCGGGGGCAGGCTTGGTTCCGAGACACTCCAGGCCCTGCTCTCCGGACAGGGTCCGAAACCAAAACTCCGCCAGGCCAAGCAGCCCACTAGAGTTTAGCCGGCCACTGCCCCTGACACTGGCTGCTCACCAGGAGCAAATCCAAGCGGGTCCCCAGGGGCAGTGAGAGCCGGGGATGGAGGGGCTGTCCGTCAGATAGGGGGCAGGAGTCAAGAGAGGAGACTGCTTGCAAGGCCGGCCCCTGGCTGGCATCCACGACATGGATCTGGGGAGGGTTCCCAGCCCTCCCTAAATGATGGGGGAGGCCCATTGTTGCAAACCGTTTGTGCTGTGGGGTTTATGCCGAGCACCTGCTTTCCTTCGGGAGCCTGGACTATCGGGACGTGCTTGGCAGAGGGTGCCACGTGACCACCTCCCACTGAAAACCCCAGGCGCTGAGCCTCTAACCGGCCACCGGACAACACGGCACTCGGCCGTCACACTCGTTGCTAGGGGAGCGCAGCACATCCCAGGCACTTCCACCAGGAGAGGACCCCGGTTCTTCTGCTGGCTGGGCTTGTGTCCCATCACCGTAATAAGTCATAGCCATGAGCACAACTACATAGTGAGTCCTGGAAACCTTCCTAGCGAATCGTCGAACCTGAGGGTGCCCTTGGGGACCCCAGACCCGGGGGGGGGGGGGCCTGTGTGCACCTTCCTGTTAGGTACCCCTGAAATCATCATTCGGGCCTCCTGCTCCCCGACAGAAAGATGCAGAGGTAAGAGAGTGGCATGGCAGCATGGGCTGAATTCGGCCAGACTGACTCGGGGCCGTGCAGCATTTTTAATATATTCCTATACAGTAATTACCTGGCCACACTGAAAAGTTAAGGGATTTGATTTTTTTTTTTTAAGTCTAGATGGGGGCTGGCCCAGTGGTGCAGTGGTTAAGTTCACGTGCTCTGCTTCAGCAGCCCAGGGTTCACAGGTTGGGATCCCGGGCGAGGACCTAGCACCACTCATCAAGCCATGCTGTGGCGGTGTCCCACACAGAATAGATGAAGATGGGCACAGACGTTAGCTCAGCAACAGTCTTCCTCAAGCAAAAAGAGGAGGACTGGCAACAGATGTTAGCTCAGGGCCGATCTTCCTCACACACACACACACACAGTCTAGATGTCCTGCTTCTCTTGTAAGAAAGACACGGAAAGATCAGGCGTCGCTGGGCTGCTTTTCTGCAGGGCGCCAGCAAGCCAGCAGGAACAGCAGCGCCCAGGCAGGGGCGTGCTCTCCAGCTCCCACCTCCTGGTTGTGCTCACAGGCCCCTTGGGCCTGGACCTAAGTCCAAGCCACAGCCTGCAGGAAGCCCTGCTGGCCTCTTCTCTGACTTCCCCTTGCTGCCCTGACCCAATTCACCACGCGCCTGGCTCTGCAGACACAGGTGTGGAGGGCCCAGCCAGGCCCTGCTGGGAGGTGGGACCTCAATCCTCACGGCCCTTCTCGGAGGCCTTGAAGGGCGGGGTTGTGGGGGCAGCTGCAGGCGGGGTCTCCTCCTAGGCCACAGGCCCCAAGTAAGCTGATGGCATCCCAGCTGACAGCAACAGTGAGGACCTGAGACAGTCAGGGACCCCTCCATGGTGCTCAGTGTCTCCCTGGGTGAAAATAGCACCCTGCGCCCATATTGAGGGTCACAGCCAACAACCCGGATACACGGGTCGGTCCCTCCTAAGACACAAGGCACGACTGGCCCACAGGCTTCAGGAGACCACCTTCCTTTCCTAACTGCATTGAACTGCTGAGATGACGAAATTAAGAAAGGAAAAGAATTCCTCCTCAGGAGCAGACAATCCCCGAGTCCTTACACACACCTCCCACAGCCGCCAAATGGTGCCAGGCCACAAGCCATCAGTCCCCTTTTCTCTCAATCAAACCAAACATCACAATCCTATTTTTTGGGAATAAGAAGTGTAAAAATAAACAATAGATAAGAAAGGAGGTGCCTCGTGGGGAAGCCCTTTTCTTCTCCATCCATAATAGAACAGCACCTTTCCTCTTAAAACCAACAGAAAGAGAAACATATTTTTTAAAATCCCAAGAGACCAGAAAATCCCGTTTCAAGAAAGCATGAACCCTGTTGCCCATATAGACATAAGAGCTGATCAACTCCGCGACCAAATCACGAGACCGTCCTAGCCACAAGCGAGGCGTCTGGGAACCCCCATGAGAAGCAGAAACAGAGGGGCAGGAAGAGCAAAGAGAACGCTCAGATCCCAGGGAGACGTCATCGCTTTAGCGGAAGGTGTCGCACTCTGTCTGACCAGGACGGTACTTCGGGTCCTGAAAGAAGCTGGATTAAAAAAGAGATGGTGAGGGAGCCACAAAGACACACCAGGATGTCCCCCACCGAGGACATCATGGGATCCAGACAGGCCAACACGCGGGCTGGCTCTGGGCGGCCCTCAAATGCTGAGGGAAGAACCCTGAGGTCAGAGTGTGAGCTGGGCCAAAATTCCTGTGCAAATGAGCAGCTCAGCCTATGTCAAGTGAAGGCCCCAGGGCTCCTGGTGTGTAAAACGGAGACAAGAACATATTTCTGGCCGACAGATAGCGAGGGCTGAATGAAACAGAGTGTGGAGGCACTTAGCATACTGCCTGACCAACAGCATGCCATCAGACAGCAGTAACAGTATCAGCCACAATCATCACAGTGACCTTAATATTCATCAACAACTTCCTGTGCGCCAGGCACTGTTCTAAAGGCTGCAAGTGCCTCATCTCACTTACTCTTCACAATGGCTAGGACAGCATGGTCCAACAGAACTTTCTGTGGTGGCAGAATGTTCTAGAATGGCAATATCCCATATGGCAGCCAGGAGCCCCATGTGGCTACTGGGCACTTTAAATGCAGCTGGAATGACTGAGGAATGGAATTTTCAATTTAATCTTCATTCGTTTTCATTTAAATAGCCCACATGTGGGTAGTGGCTACAACACTGGATTGTGCAGGTGTATGAGGTAGGCAGTGAATTATCTCCAGTCCACAGAGGAGGGAACAGAGATGTGGGGAGATCCCACGGTGGGGCAGTGGCACCCCTGATGTCCCCCAGCAGTGTTCACACACCCACTTGCTGGCTCCCTCCAGAGACAGGAGACAGTGGTTAAAGAGAAAAGAAATACCACCCACCCCCGAGTGCCCCTCTCCATACCGGTTTGGGTGGGAGGAGGGCAGCATGAACTGGAATTCCACCACGCAGGTGCCATCCGGGAGCTGCCGGTGCTGCAGGCTGTTTAACTCATAGGCAATGTAGGCCCTCCGCACGTAAACCTGACGAAGAAGCAGAGCAGACACTCTCTGAGGGCCGCACAGAGCGCCCTCAAACAGAACCGTCAAGCTGGAGAAACCATCTCTAAGTCACCTCAAGGCAGTAGTTAAGAGCAAATTCTGCTCCCATTTCAGGATGTTACCTTCTCTGCAAAGATATTATCTCTATCGCAACTACTCACTTCTGCTGCTGTAGCATGGAAGCAGCCACAGACAACGTGTAAATGATTGGGCATGGCTGTGTTCCAATAAAACTTTATTGGCAAACACAGGCTGGGGGCCAGATGTGGCCCAGAGGCGGCTGTTGGCCGACTCCTGCTCTAGAGTAGCGCTGTCTTATAGAAATGAAACATGAGTCACGTAGATAATTTTAAATTAATTTTAAGTTCTCCAGTAGCCACTTAAAGGCAACAGGTAACAATAATTTTAACCATATATTCCATTTCATTCCCGATATTGAAAATATTATCATTTCAACGTGTAATCAATGTAAGAAATTATTGCGATATTTTAAATTCTTCCTCCAAACTTAGTCTTTGGAATTCGGTGTGTATTTTACATTGAGAGCAGAGCTCAACTCAGACGAGCCACATGGCAAGTGCTCACTAGCCACACGTGGCCAGTGGCTGCCATCCTGGACAGCACGATTGTCAGGTTCGAGCACTGGAAGCTTTGTGACTGAAGAGGGCACATGAGGGCAGTGCAGCAGGGGTTAGCACAGCAGCCCTAACCGCCATCCTCTGAAAGGCCTGCTTACGAGGCTGGCCCTTGGCTGGCATCTGGGACTGGATTTGGGGAGGGTTCCCAACTCTTTTATCCCTGATGAGAATGGTTCACCATGCTAAGCTGTGCAAACGATAAGATTTAGGTGGAACATGTGCTTTCTTTCTGGGAATTTAGAATCTGGGTACCTTCTAGGCAGAGGGGGCCTGTGTGACCAGCCCCCAATAAAAGCCTTGAATGCTCAGTCTCTAAGGAACTTTCCTGGTAGACAAATTTTTTTTTTTTTTTTTTTGAGGAAGATTAGGCCTGCGCTAACTGCTGCCAATCCTCCTCTTTTTGCTGAGGAAGCCTGGCCCTGAGCTAACATCTATGCCCATCTTCCTCTACTTTGTATGTGGGACGCCTACCACAGCATGGTGTGCCAAGTGGTGCCACGTCAGCACCCGGGATCCGAACCGGCGAACCCCGGGCTGCCAAGAAGTGGAACATGCAAACTTAACTGCTGCGCCACTGGGCCGGCCTCCCTGGTAGACAAAATTTTGTGTGTGTTGTCGCAACTCACTGCTCGAGGAATTACAAGTGCCTGGAAGACCCCGGGAAGCTGGCACCCGGTTCCTCTGGATGTCCCCCATGTGCCTTTTCCCTCTGCTGACTGGGCTCTAAGTGCTTTCACTGTAACAAATGGCAGCCATGAGCACAACTATATGCTGAGCCCTGGGAGTCTTCCTAGCGAATCATTGAACCTGGGGGCAGTCCTGGGGGCTGCAGACACATTTAGAGCAGGCACAAACTCTACCCGTCTCAAGAGGTCAAGGAAAGACGTTATGTTCACAAGGCTCATCTTGAGTCGTGAAGAAAAGGTTGGACTATGTTCAAAAGATCTGCCAAACAGAGTGACGGAATGTGTAAAGCATCCGAGAAAAATCTCTCATAGAAATAAATGAGATTCAGCACTTCAAAAAGTGAGGAAGGTGAGATGCTGCTTTCCGGCTGCCGTAAGACCTCCCACCCCCAAATGGGACAGGTGTTTGGACGATGGGGAGCAACAGTGATCAATATTTACTTCAGGTGCTTACTCAATTATCTCCAAATCATCCTGTAAGGTAGGTTTTATTGCTCCTACTAAAGCAGGAGGATGTAAAAGTCCAGAGAAGGAAAGCAACTTGCCAGAGGTCACACAGCTTTGTGTATGTTGCTCCCACTGACTGGAAACTCTCTGCGTCTCCCTCCCATCAATTCCTACTTGCTCTTCATATGCTTTCCTATCACCTTCCCAGCACAGCCTGAGCTGAACCTCCCGGTAAGGTTAAATCCTGCTGTCCAATTCACACCATGGCCTGTATTTTCCCGCTGCAGCCCTATCGCACGTGTAATTAAAGAAATACTGAGTGTGTGTGTCTCCCAAGCCAGAGAGAAGCTCCACTAGGGCAGACACTATGGTTGCTCTCTGCTGCGTCCTAGAGCCTGGCACACAGAAGGTCTCAATAAATAGCGCTGAAAATTGGAGAGAGAGAAAAAGAAAGTAATTACTAAAGAGCTGTATTGGGTCTCGCTGGAAACAAAGAGCGGAACCTAAGACGGATTCTGAGAGGTGAAACCACAGAGGGGGTAAAAACTGTGGGCCCAGAAGACTGTTATACGCTCACAAGCCCAAAACGGTCTCCATGGAAACCCAGTCAACCTCCCAGCATCAGCATGGGTGACCTGGTCCAAGGTCAGAGGGAGAAGAAATGAGAAAAAAAACACCAGGGGAAGAGAGCCACGTTGAAAACACAGGACGTCACCCCTATCTCCTCGAGAGGATTCTGAAAGAGCAGATGAAACACTGCGATGTCCTGAAACGCACAAAACCCCTCCCAACCCCCGAATTCAGGAAGACCGGAGCGGGAGGAAGAAGACCAGCTCTAAGCCAGGTTTCGTCGCTGGTCATGCCCTTCTCTGCCCTGTCGCACAGGGAAGTCACCTTGAATCACATGTAGGCTCCTTCCAGCTCTTCTAGTTCCAAGTTCAAAGGTATCTATCACAGGTGAGTTGGGAAGTTTGGACCAGGTGCCTCGGACTCAGCTCTTGGGAGTTAGTATTCAACTGTGCCCTGTCTGGCTGAGGTTGGAACGGCACACGAGACAGCAGGAGTTACCAGCAGGAATTTGGACTATGGCAGATGTAGGGTGAATCCTGGTTCTGCCACCTCCTAGCTGTGTGACCTTGAGCAAGTTGCTTCACCTCTCTGAGCCGTTCCCTTCTCTGTAAGATGGCTATAATAACGGTACCCACCTTGTGGAGAGAATAAGATTATGTTTGCAAGGCCCAAGATTATGTTGCAAGGTCCAGGATCAGGCACGTGGCGTTTGGGCAGTGGATGCTAGAACTGGCATGTGCGGGACTGGTGCTGTTATGGGGGCCTCTCCGCTACTTACCTCCAAGGACGCCATGCAAACGATTTTGTTAGCATGATAGAAGAAAGTGGGCAGGACGTCAAAAATGGTTGTTTCCGAAAGTATTAATTTCTACAGGAAATGGAAAGGGAAAAAAAGGAAAAGTAAAGGTCTACAAGTTTTAAATAAGTCAGATGAGCGTGGGGTGAGGGCTGGAGCAGGGAGAAGCCAGTGGTGGTGTTCTCGTGAAACCCTGCCAGTGCTGCAGGCCCTGAAGATCTGAGAGTGGCCGCAGCTCTGGGACGACTGCACCCAGGGCTCCCGGTTTCAGATGCAGACCAGACGGGGTACCTGGAAGCTTGTAAAGGAGCCAGAGTCGGGGGTGGGAGCCTGGGAAGATGAAGCCATGACTCAGCCATGCCAGTGGTCGCAGCTTCCAGAGAAGCCTTGCCATCACACCTGAATTGCTAAACTTGCACCTCCAGGGCGAGTCTCTCTGCCTGACGCTCTGTCCATCCTACAGGACTGGGCCTCCACCCAAGGCCCCACTGGGCAGCCCCGGCCACACTGGACTAACTGACTGGTGTCTGCACCCGACCCTGTGGCCTGCACCCAAGTGCCAGCATGGGAACCCACCCCCCCGCAGCCCCACTTGGGCCACTGTGTGTGCTCCGTGGAAGGTGGACGGAAGGTGACGGCCTCACCTTGAGGTTCTCCGGGCAGAACTGGTGGCCGTACATGTCAATGGCAGACAGGAAAATGGACTCCACCTGGTTGTGCCTCAGCTCGTAGGAGGGCAGGTGGGAGGCAATCAGGACCTTCAGGGGGAGGGGATGGGGGGCTTGGGTGAGCCGCCTCACAGGGGAGAAGCCAAGGGCCCGGCCTGCGGGTCGGATGTGGGGCAGAGCATGGCGGGGAGGACAGCACCCTGCAACCGCCGTGCCCTGGGGGGACTGCCCCCCTCGAGCCTACCTGTCTGGCTCTGAGGGCCACTTTGCAGTGCTCGCTCTTGCTCAGCTGAGTGAGCTCATTGAGGATGGCGGTCAGCTCCTCGGACAGGGACGGGTCTGGGCCACAGAGCTCGTCCTTCGGGGGACAAAAATCAGAATCCAGTGGCTTTTCTCCGGGAGAAGGAAACACGCCAGCGCTCACCCTCGACCGGGGGTGCAAACGCCCCAACAAACCTGACAGCAGCTCCACTTCTGACACAGCCCGATATACATACCCTTGACTACTTTCCACTGTGTGCCCCTACTCACTCACTCATTCACTCATTCATTCAATCACCCATCCGACTACCCCAAACACGCTCATAATACCAGCTCAGAAAAGAAATACCTCTAGGTCCCTGCCTGTATCGCTATTAATAGCCAGTGATTAACAGGAACTCACCATGTGCCAGGTCAGCAGCTAGACCATTTACATTCATTTCCCCAATTCCCCCAACCCTCTGAGGAGTTACTGTCATGATCCTCATCTTACAGATGAGGACACTGAGACTCAGGGAGGCAAGGTGCCTTGCCCAAAGCATGTCAAGAATGCCTGGCACACAGTAGGTGCTTTGTGAGTGTTGGTCATGATCTCCGCCAGGGGCTGACAAACCCCACCCACCGGCTGCCTGGTTTGGAAACAAAGTTTTATCGGGACACAGGCACGCCCACTCGCTTACGCTGAACATGGCAGGGCAGTGTTGCGAGGTCAGGACAGAGACCATAGGACTGGCAAAACCTAAAATATTTACTCTCTGGCCCTTTCCAGAAAAAGTCTCCTGCTCTGGGTACAGGGCACGCTTTCCTGCTTACGATCAACATGATCACCAGCTGGTTCTTCTTGGCCACCTGCGCGTGGGAGAAGATGCAGTCCAGCACCTGTGACATGTCTGGCTTCAGCCGCTCCCTGAGGTTTATGACACACTTGTCGTAGTGGGCTGGAGGGAGACAAAAGGCCGCATGCGGGTAAGGCTTGGGGGCCCCTCCTGCCCTGTGGCCTTGTCATCAAGTGCCAGCGGCTACTCTTGCCTTGTTGGAAATGGTGCTCGACGTGTAAATATCTTCGCAGGAGATCCAACACCACGGTCTTCATATAGCCGCGGGTCCCGCTGCGGTACCTGGAGAGGAAGGGAACGCCGCCTTAACAACTAACTCCACTCCCCGGTGAGCCTGAATAGCCACAGCCAGGGCTTCTGGGATTTCAAGACGGAAAACAGGAATAAAGTATCTGGAGGATGCACCCCTCTAATCCTTAGACCTGGGGGGGACGTGTGAGTTGAGTCATTTGCGCTAACTCTGTAGGCCAAACTGAGCAGTGACTTGCCCAAGGTCACGCATCGAAGGAGAGGTCAAGCCCGAGCCTTTGCATGGCAGCTGCCTGTCTCCAGAGAGAAGGAAAAGCACTTACAGAGTTGGGATGCGGAAAGGGGTCAGCCTCGCATGCATGCTTGAGAACAAAAATTTTCAATTAACCATCCAATACATAAAGACAGTTTGGGGAAAAAACCACAAAACTTTCTCTCCCTGGGGAATCCACACTGAATTCTCCTTCCTCAGCTGCGGTCCTGGATTGTCAGCATGAGTCCTGTGAGCCGGGGAGCTCCCTGAAACGAAGGGCCGTCTCCCGCCACCGTACATGCTCTGCACCTCTGATCGTTTCTGGCATGTGGTAAACATGCGCTGAATTAATTTGTTTGAGTCTGAGAGCTTCCACTTGTCTTTACAAGCAAAGCTTTTTGGCTATGTAGTTTTCACAAAAAATAGCAGTTCTTTTTATCATCAGAATAGCTTTCCTTGCTCAATAGCTATATAAAATAAAATATAAATGCTTCATCAACTCTCCTTTGCAATGGTCCCCAAAAACCACAATGAGCATTTGTACAGTTTTTTATGACATATAAAGCTATTTCACCTCATTGTGTCATAATCAAAGCTACCACAAGTAATTGCTACGCATCAGTGCTTTACAAAAATTAATCCTCTCGTAACGAGTTCAGAATGACTTAGCATGCGGGAGGTGTTTGTATTTCCCTTTTGCAAACTGAGATTCACAGAATTGCCTTGCCGTGGGTTCTGCTATTAGGAGTGGCTGTGCCAGGACCGTAATCAGGGCCTTCAGACCCCATGCACTGGCCCCAGTTGGAGCCTGCCCTTAAGAAAGCCCCAGAGCACCAGCCTGGTGCAAGCCCTGGGACAACTCAGAGTGACAACCACACCCCACGGAAGGCCCCGGATTCACCTCTGGATCAGCTGCACGATGCTCTGGGTGTTCATGAAAAAGACCTCCCGGTCAGCCTTCCGCTGCAGGGTGGCCGCGTGGCAGTCCAGGATGGTGGCGATCTGGACAGGAACACAGGACAGGTCTGGCCACTCACAGCCACACAATCCGGTCGCCACACAGAAGTCACCGGAAGGACCCACCACGGGCTCCGGCAGACATCTCATCCAAGGCTCATTGGAAAACGGAAACTTCCAGCCCCAAAGCCCTCTGGCCACCCAGAAACAGCTCTGTCCCTCCCACTCAACATGTCACTCGAGGAATTCAAGAGCTCAGAATGACAGCAATTCCACAAAGACGCACACACACTCTCATTGCTCCTCTCCACAGACATGACTGGTCTGGGGAAAGAGGAGAAGGGGATTTCCAAACGCAGGGACAACGAGGGTGCTGGGCGGGGAGGGGTCCTGTTTTTATAATTAGACGTAATGTTATCAGCATATTGTTCCTGGCAACAAAAATTCTTCTAAAGAATAAACCTACATCAATGACAAATTCCTACAAGGTCCAAACGTACTTTTCTCAATATGGGGTCCTTTAGAGTTTTGTTTTTGCTATTTTTTAGTTGAGCTATAATTCCCATACCATAATATTCCCCCCCTTTTAAAGTATACAATTAATTCGGTGGCTTTTAGTATATTCACAGAGTTGTGCAGCCATCACCACTATCTAATTTGAGAGCATTTTTATCTCCCCCAGAAAAACCCTGTAACTGTTAGCAGCCACTCCACATTCCCCCTTCCCTCAGTCCCCTGCAACCACTAATCCACTTCCTTTCTCCGTGGCTGACCGATTCTGGACACTTCATAAAAATGGGATCCTTCATCACGTGGTTCTTGTTGACTGGTTTCTTCCACTTCGCAGAATGTTCTCAAGGTTCATGGTGGCATCGATCAGCATTTCACTACCTTTTTTTTTTTTTTTTTTGAGGAAGATTAGCCCTGAGCTAACTGCTGCCAATCCTCCTCTTTTTGCTGAGGAAGACTGGCCCTGAGCTAAGATCCATGCCCATCTTCCTCTACTTTCTATGTGAGACGCCTACCACAGCATGGCTTGACAAGCGGTGCCATGTCCGCACCCGGGATCCGAACCAGCAAACCCTGGGCCTCCAAGAAGCTTAACCGCTGGGCCACCGGGCGGGCACTTTTTATGGCAGAAGAATACTCTGGGAATGAGCTGACCTCCGCTGACCTCTAGCCCCCCCGAATCACGGGGGGAAGGACAATGGCAGGCAGCCCTTCTACTCAGACTGAGGCCAGGAAGATAAATGGGCAGACGGGGCTCTTCCAAATGTGAATTACCTTTAAAATGCTTGACAAAAGCAATCCCCTCCCCCCCAAAAACTAAAATGAGGCCAACATAGAATTATTACGGATACTTCATACTACCATGGAATATTTCCATTCTTAAAAATATTATATATACGTAAGGCGCCAAGATCATTTCTTTACAAAAACCAGAGGGAGGGAATCAAAGCCACAAACTAAGAAAAACTCACCTTTTCCTCTAATTATTTCAGCCAGAGTACTTTCTGAAAACGCTCATTCTATACCCACTGCTTACTCCTATTCTGAACCCAAGTTTTATGGAGTGAGGCCTAATAACTGTCGATGTGCATCTCAACAACTGTTCTTCTGGGGAAGACGCTGGGAGCCTGCAGAGAAGGCTTGAAAGAAAATTCTCTGCCCCGACATCTCAGCTGTAAGTGGGTGTCATGAAACCCATCTCCATCAGAGCCCAGAGGTGGAGACGGCCCAGGCGCTGAGTTCCCAAGGAGGCACCTGGCCTGGCAAGAGCAGCGGGGGGCGGGGCAGCGGGGGGTGCGGCACATACCTGCTGGCTGGGGAACTGGCACAGCACCGAGGTGATGTTGCTGGCATACTGGGCCATCACCCTGCGGACCAACTTCTCCACGGGGACAGGGATGCGGCCCGACACGCTGGTCATGATGTCCTGCAGCTCCAGCAGCGGCAGCGTTGGGTGCCGGAGGGTCATCATGAGCTTCTGCACCCACTCCTTCAGCTGTGGTGGAGACCACAGCATCGGCCAGAGGCCCTGCAGGGGTGTGGGCGCCGCCCCCCACCACGCGGTGCCCAATGCACTCAACCCACCCAGGCCCATGCACTCAAGTTGCCAAAGATCTAGACCCAGCAGCCTCTGGAACTGTCCAGAGTGACATGGCCCTGTGACCACAAGTGGTATACCCACCTGCACCCCCCCAGGAGGGCCCCCACTCCCCTCTCCATGCACGCAGAGAGCCGGGTGGTGCGGGAATATAACCTAGGCCATGTGAAGAGCTGACGTTGGTGGGAACTTGCTTCATGCCACATGCTGTTCTAAGACCTTTATCTGCACATTCTCATTTGATCCCCCAAAACACCCTTAGAAAGTAGGTATAATCATTATTCTCGTTTTACAGCTGAGGAAACTGAAACACAGAGAGGTTAATTAAGTTACCCAAGATCACCCAGCAAGTATGAAGCAAAGCCAGGAGGCAAACTCAGGCCAATTCCCTCCAGAGACTCTTAACAGCTGCACCACACCGCTCTGGCAGCTGAAATGTTGATGGTCTTTGAATGAGGAGGGTAATGGTGCCAAGCCCATAGGGTGGTCGTGAGATTTAAAATGAAATGATGCATGCACCGGCAGGTACAAAGACTAATGTTGCAAAGAGAGCAATCACAATTAGGCAGTGGCATGGGGGGAAGAGCACGGACTCTGAAGTCACAGGCCCAGGGTTCAAATCCCATCTTTGCCTCTTCATGGGTGAAACAGGGTACATTTCTTAGCTTCTCTGTGCCTCAGTTTCCTCACCTATAAAATGGAAATAATAACAGTTCCTACCTCAGAGGTTATTGGGAGGATTAAACGACTTAATAAATTGTAAGTGCTTAGAGAAGTAGCTGGCACACCGTATGTATCAGACAAGGGCCAGCCATCGCTATTACCACCATCACCACCACCATCGCCCAGATCGGCCATTCTGAGATGGAAGGTGGTACAGCACAGTTTTATCGCTACTGATGTTGGCTTTAGCATCATGGGCCTTTCACGGAGGTCTGCAAATTTGTGGACTTACTTCTCTACCTGGGATGGTGAATGAGGAACTGAGTTGTGTGTCTGAACCACGCCTTCCTCACTGTCTCTTTAAGAGGGCAGACCCACAGGGACTCCATCCTTAACCTGCTACTCGAATATTCTCAGGTTGAGCTGAGCCGAATCACCAAAAACCAACGTAACTTCTACAACAGTTTATAATCAGAGAGAAATGATACGCCGACGTCTACAACCAAATGGAGGAGTTCCCTGAGAATAGGTCCTTTCTACAAGCCACACAGGACTAACCATTTTCTCATCCCTTACTTCAGAAAGACCTCTGCTCTCATGGAGTAAAGCCTTCTGGCTCTTCACACCGACTTACACACGTGTGTAGAAGACAGTTACCCTTCGCGCAGACGATGTACCTTTATGCTAAAAATAGGCTCAGGCAGACAGTAGCCGCTCATGACGTTGGTCAGGTTTTCTAGGACGTTGTGGAAAACCTGGTGCAGTTTCTCTCCGAGGATGGGCAGAGTTTGCTGGGAGGGGAGCTCCCCTGTGAACGGCTCGGCCTGAGGAGACACGACAGGAACTGGAGGTCAAGGACACTGTGGCCTCCCGGAGGAGACAAGACGAGCCAAGGGCCAAGGCAGATCCCCCAATTCACAACATTCACAACACAGTCAGCACGAAGCCCGAGAACAACCAGAAGAAAACATCACCCTGGAAAGTCAAAATTGCTAAATTCACACCTCGATGCAGATTTTCCAAATCATGCCCTTTGCAAACGTCATAGTGAATTGTTAGGTTCTCCAAGAATTTTGGAGAAGGGTAGGTTGGTTTTTTTTGCTTTCTAATCAAAATGATCTCCCTATTTTCAGTCTCTATTGAATCCCAAAGATAAACACCTAGCAGGATGAAAATTTATGACATCCTTATACAAATGCTCTTGATTTTTATGTTTTTTATTTTTATTTATTTATTTATTTTTAGGAAGATCAGCCCTGAGCTAACTGCTGCTGCCAATCCTCCTCATTTTGCTGAGGAAGACCGAGGCCCTGAGCTGACATCCATGCCCATCTTCCTCTACTTTATATGTGGGATGCCTGCCACAGCATGGCTTGCCACGTGGTGCCATGTCTGCACCCGGGATCTGAACCGGCGAACCCTGGGCCGCTGAGAAGTGGAACATGCGCACTTAACCACTGAGCCACCAGGCCGGCCCCTCAATGCTCTTGGTTTTTATAAATCATATACATTTAGTCTTAGAGGACCGAAAAATAAAAAGCTCCCCAAAGGGGCAACACTGACTTAATGTGCCCGTTCATCTATTAACACATTCCACAAATTTCCACTGCATGCCTGCCACATGTGAGGCGCTGGGACCCAGGACGTTTGCGAAGAGCTGTCTGGCTGGCCTGGACCCCTCAGCTTTCCGCCCCCTCCACCCGCCCACCCTGCAGGCTGCCCTCGCCCCTCAAGATTAACTGCAGGCCTTCCTTCTCCACAATCTGATGCCAGCTTCCCATCTGGGCCCCTAGAGCCAGGGGCCAAGGGCAGTCCTCCTTACTACACTTATCGAGCTGAATCACAGCGCTCATCTGCATGTCTTTCTCACGGGCATATATGAACCTGCGGGGCCTGGGGGCCGGGCCCTGTCTCACGAATCCAGCCAAGAAAATGTCTACTGAATGAAGTCACAGTGCAGGCACAGAGACCTTCCCAGTGATCTAAAAAGACCCAGTTCCTAGCTTTGGGAACCCGCTAAAGAGAATAAGGAAAAGAATGAGAAGAAAACAAACAGAATGAACAGTCTAGAGGAAGACACAGTGATCTTTTAAGAAAAATGCTTCTCTAGCATTTTTCTGAGCATATGTACTAATCATTGTAGAGAAAACAATAGAAGCTTGGATGGCTGGCTACCTCTCCGTATGCATGGCTGACTTAGGAGGGTGTAAACATTCATTTTTCCATCTCTAAGACCTGTTTTCCTCTGAGCATCCTCTGTGCCCTGAGCACTGTGCTAGACACCAAGGACACAACGATGAACAGAAGAAGGCAGTCATCGACCTCAGTACTCACAGTCTAATGGAAAGCTCAACCAACGCTGAACAACTCATTAACAAGAACCGAAATTGCTGATCCCCCTGGACTCTGAGTTCAGGGCCACAAGACAGACACTCTGGCACAGGCTCTGCTGGTCCCAAGGACAGGCTGCTGCCCTGGGACGTGCCAGGAGCACATGTGAGCCAGCCGGGGTAGCTGTGCCAGGTGCTGGCTACATACCGGGTGCACTTTAGAAGGGTCGTCGAGCTCCAGCCTGGCCACCACACAGCCCGCTTCCAGCACGGCCCCTGGGCGCTTGACATACTTCACCCGGCCACTTTCCTGCACGTTCAAGGTCATGATCATCTTCATCACCTGTTTTGCAGAAAGAAGAAATAAGACAGAGCCCACCAAGACTGGCCTGTGTGTGTGACACTCAGAGTCGCCCAGAGCTATAGTAACTCTGGAGAGGGGACTGGGTCATTTGAATAAGATGACTCCCTGGGCAGAGCTCAAGTGGAAAGGGTAGAGGGAACCAGCATTTACTGAAAGCCTACTGTGTGCCAGGCACAGGGCTGTTCACGAATCCTCTCCATCTGCAAAGCCAGCCGGGAAGGTGGATGTTTATTGTGCCCATTTTACAGACAGGGAAACTGATCTTTATTTCCAAAGTAACGCCACTCTCCTAGAAATACAGTTAAATCATCATGTAGGGTGATTAAGACACATGTTCCTAAAACATGGTGCATCCTGTGACCAGCTCCTTTACAAGGGCAGTGAGAAAACCCTCTGGGAAACACTTTGTGAAATGAAGAACGTGCTCACAGAACAGCCACCAGCCCCTTTAACTGGCCTCTCTGAGCATCTGGATATGTGGACGTGACGAGTCCTGTTACTGTGGTGTGGGCCGCAGATGGTCAGCTCTGTGCTGCCGCTTCTCAGCAGTTCAGGCTTGGGACCCAAGTCAGCCAGGCCTAGGCTGCAACCCCAGCACCCCACCCATCACTCTGTGATCTCCAGCAAGTGCCTTCCCTTCTCCGAGCCTCAGTTTCCTCAGGTGTAAAATGGGGAATAACGACGGTCTCCTTTCATGGGGTTCTTATAAGGATTAAGCAAGATGAAGGCTCCAGCACACAGCAGGAGGCCAACAAGTGTAAGCTTCTACTGTTGCTGTATTTTCACTGCCATTAGCATTATTATTTTCCTTGGCGGCATGGAAAGGGGGCTGGGTTTGAATCCTGGCTTTGTGTGACCTCCAGTGAGTTCCTCAGCCTGCTGGGCCTGGTTTCTGCATGTACAAAATGGGGACCATATTCGTGTCCGTCTCCTCTGATTGCTGGGAAGATTAAAGGTACTAAAGATGGGTGAAATGCTTAGAACAGCGCCTGTCGTGTGGTAAGTGTTTTACAAGTGTTGGCTTACCACTTCATCGTCATCATCATCATTATTCACCAGTTCTTACTCATCCCTGGGCAGCCATACATTTTTGAGGTTTTTCTCTCTGAACACTGCTGGGAATCTGGGCTGAGCCCCACACACTGGCTTTCTTAGGAATCTGCACACAATGGCCCAGGTGAGAGGGGAGGCCTGTGCTCATGTGCAGAAGCAAGGTGAGCCCTCCCTTGGGGACCGGGTGTAGGGAGGCCCGGCTGCAGCCACATCCCCCAGGCTCATGTCTTTGCGCACCTCCATCTCAGCGTAGCTGCTTCCAGCCTCGACGTGGGCCCCATCCTCCACGGTGTACTGCATCAGCTTCCCAGCCGAGGGGGATCTCAGGACCGTGGGGTCATTCTCCTTCTCAAACACACATGTCTTGTTGCCGATGGTGACTCGGTAACTGGGAGAGAGGAGCGGGCAGGTGATGGGGAGACAGGGTGGACCATGGACCCAGGGTGCCCGAGTCAGGTTTTTGACAAGATTTTCTCCCTCCTCAAAGCAGCCGTGAGCATCGCCCTGTGTGCAGTCGGAGAGACTGCACTTTCCCTAATGGTGGCGATTGACAGATGCCACAGAGATACTGGGAGTGAGCTGGGTGAGCAAAGGGGGCATCATTTTTCTGGCTGAAAATGAGTTCCTTTTACTGAAGTATGTTGGGTACAGAGATGGCAACCAAAAACATTATTCAATAAATATTTACTGACTGAATGTCTTCACCTTATAAGTGAACTGGGGAGAGGCCGCCCCATGGGTGGAGCCTATAAAAACCTTGACTGTTCTTGGCAGACAGAACATGGGTTAAAAAGAGGCAAGAACACACCGCTCGGGGATTGGGGAGGGAATCTCCACTCTCTGACTGGGGCTTTTTCTGGCCTGGGGCCTCTGGCACCCCCTCACAGGTGCCTTGCTCTCCTTGGCTGGGGGTCTGCCCCGCCTGCTCAGCAGGGGTGGTCTCCATTTCACTGTGTGAGCTCAGTGCGGTCAGATACACCGGAGCAGGAGGCGCTTTGGGTCCGGCTCACGATGCCCTGTGCTCCATGCCTTCAGGCCGTCCCCTATCTCATCCATCCAGGCGACCTGTCCTGCCACTGTCTGCTTGTTTAACGTGCCGTGTCCCCAACGGACTCCAAGAGTCATGACCACACTTCTCCCGCAACACCCGGCCCAGGGCCTGGCACGAGCAGAGGATCAATAAACAGCTGCTGCCCAACTGGACGGCCACATCTCCTCCAAGCCCGGGCTCAGACGGGCGCGGACACTGCCGTTCGGACACAGAGCACGTGTCCCCTCGCCACACACCTTGCAGGCCGTGGAGCTGGGAGTGCCGTCCCATTCAGCTCTGAATCCTCCCACGTTACTAGAAATGGGCCCCCTGGGAGCATTCCATAAATGTCTGCCATGGCGCGACATTCCAGCCAAGAGATGGACCTCTCCACGGGCCCCAGGATTGAGCAGAAAAAAGAGAAAGTACTTTACAGAAGACCTCTGACTGCCCACAGGCCGGCTTTGTATTTTTGGCCCCGTGGGAGAGAGGCGGCCCGCGGCAGGCCTGAGCGCCCCACGCACCTGTCCACCTCTTCTTTCATGTAGGTCGTGTAGCTGTTACCGTTGTAGGACAGCAGTAGCCCACCATCGTTCAGCCGGTGGGCGTCAATCTCGATGTGACAGCCGTTCATGATGAGGATGAACATGGTCAGAGACTGCCGGGCCACCTGTGGGGACAGGCTCATGTCCCCACCTAAATTCAGGATGCCTGCTTGTCCCTGTGCCCCAGAGCACCATGTGGCCCCCGACCATGAGCAAGGGCCAGTGTCCAGGAGACCCAGGGTGGACACCCCACCTTTCTAGTTCCTGCTCCCACTCACCCCAAGGGAGCAGCTGGCGGGGCTGGAGAAAGCCTGGAGTCAGGGCCCCGCACCTGTGCTGTGGGTAGGCTAATGGCCACGGGCCACAGGTGTAGGCCACAGGGAATCCGGCCATCTCCCACCCACTGAGTGCCCTCACAGGCTGGGAGCTTCCTTCTGATTCCTGTTTCCAGGCATCAGCCCCAAGCATGGAGCACTGGGCAACAGGGAGACGGGGGTCTCGCTCTGGGTAAGCGGCTCTGGGGCTCCACCAGCAGTGTGGACACGGACTTGGGCTCTGCCCCCTAGACCTGGCTCTGCACAGGGGCACACAGGAGATCGGGGCACACGAGAGGCACAGGCGGCCAGGCCCTGGCCTTGGCTCTGCACTTCAGTCTGAAGTACTGGTCCCATCTGGCCCTCAGTTCAATGTGTGTCTTCTCTCCCAGAAAGAGCCCTCAATCTATAAAATACAGGGGCCGGCCCGGTGACACAGTGGTTAAGTGTGCACATTCCACTTCTGTGGCCCAGGGTTCAGATCCTGGGTGCGGACATGGCACCGCTTGCCAAGCCATGCTGTGGTAGGTGTCCCACATATAAAGTAGAGGAAGACAGGCATGGGTGTTAGCTCAGGGCCAGTCTTCCTCAGCAAAAAGAGGAGGATTGGAAGCAGATGTTATCTCAGAGCTGATCTTCCTCAAAAAAAAAAAGAAAACTATAAAATACATATTTTGAGATGAAAGACAGCAAGAAAGATAAGAATATTTATGGCAACATTATTTACGGTAACAGACAACTTAGAACCAAACTAGCTATCCAACAACCTTGCAATGAAATAGTCTAGACCTGCGCTGTCAAATGTGGCAGGTCCTAGCCCCACTTGGCTATTTAAACGTAAACTAAGATTCAATTATATGTAAAACTCAGTTCCTCAGTGACACTTGCCCCATATCAAGGGCTCAGTGGCCACAGGTGGCCCATGCTGGGCAGCGGAGATACAGACCATTTCCATCCTTATGGAAAGTTCTATTGGACAGCGCTGCAGACACTAAACCAATACTACAGAAAACTTGCTAGTAACACAGGGAAACTTTATGCCGTGATAATATCAAAGCAGGAAAACCACATTTGCACCATGATCTCAATTTTGTCAAATTAATGCATGAGGAGAAAAGATAAAAAGTTAACAGGATTTCCTCCAGGGGTCAATGCATAGTGGCTTTGTTTGTTGACACTTCGTGTTCATTCAAAATTTTGAAATTTTCTACAAGGAGCATGTGCCATATTTAAAATCAAGTTGGGGCGACTAGGCCCCCAAAGGTAGCCAAGAAGCACCGGGAGCAAAAGTGAAGTGGTTTTACAGCACATCCCCATGGATAACACGCTCGTTTGGCTGAACCAAGCCTGGAATTCTCCAAAGTGGAAAGTTTGACATGTGCTCAGCAATATTACAAATAAAGGAAAAGAAGATAAAAATTCTGCCTCAGAAGCAGACTTGAGCTCTATCTACTTTTCCCTCCCCAGAAAGTGACACTAAGAAGTACACAGGGGCCTTGGCTTCCTGGGGACACTTTGCCCCCACAGGTTACCATGACCGGGACCCGGGGCCTCACCCTGTGCCTGCACAGCTCAGATACTCTCTGACACTCTCTGCTGAACTGACCTCGGGTAGCTGTGGAGGGGTAACTGGATACTTCCAACAGAAGACAGCAATCCTGAGTAAGCTCCAGGGACACCAGAGGTGGACCAGGAAGAGGCTTGAAACCCACACGTTGATTCTTGGTGCAGAGACACAGGACAAAGCCAGCCTCACAGCCCTGGGGAATGGACCCAACACTCTGCCAGCTCAGCAATGGTCCTGCTCAAGCTCTGTCCTGGGTTGGATAGCGTCCCCCCAAATTCACGTCCTTCCTGGAACCTCAGAATGTGACCTTATTTGGAAATAGGGTCTTTGCAGATGTAGTTAGTTAAGAGGAGGTCATCCTGGATCAGGGTGGGCCCTAGATGCAGTCTGACTGGTGTTCTTGTTAGAGAAGAGATGCAGAGACACAGAAGGAAGACAATGTGAAGACAGACAGACAGACACACGTACACAGAGAAGGTGGTCACACAAAGTTGGAGGCAGAGACTGGAGTGACGACCTACAAGCCAGGGAACACCCAGGACTTCGCACAACCACCAGAAGCGAGGAGAGCACGGGACAGAGTCTTCCCTGGAGGTTTCAAAGAGACCACGGCCCAGCCAACACCTTGATTTTGGACTTCTGGCCTCCAGAATTGTGGGAGAAAAATTTCTGTGGTTTGAAGCCACCAGTGTGTGGTACTTTGTTACGGCAGCGACTGGAAACGAAAGACTGCATGGGCCGTCCTGGGACCCCAGCATGAGAAAATCCACTCCGGGGATGGCTCACAGCAGAAATCAAAACCTCAAGCCCCCGAGTGTCGGAGACATCGAGAGCACGGGCCTTTACCTTGAGCACGTACTTGATGCCTCCGTAAATTAATTCCACGTCCACGGTGTTCAGCAGAGAAGCTGCGGGGAGGACCTGGCCCCTGAAAGAGAAGACAGCCCTGCGGTCAGCCTTGGGAGTGACTGAGAACTCCACAGCCACCCCCTGGGTTTAAAAAACCACCCCGCTCTTTGCCTCGCCTAAGCACCCACACACCCGGCTACACTGAAAAAGCCGTCTGATTAAAAGGCAAGGAACGTGGATCATCCCAAGGAACCCGAGATTCCTCAGAACTCAAAGGAAGTGCACTTGCTGAAGGATGTGAAATTTCCAAAGGGCTTTCCAGGAAGCAAAATCCCTAACAGCTCCATCTGGCAAAAATTCCCTGTGTGGGAATCCTGCCGCCTGCTTATGAAGGAAACCAGCGCACACACATTAGTCTATTACCATTCCAAAGCACGATCACCAAATGCTGAAAACTTTTCTCCTTTTATTTTCTTTTTGGTAGCTTCATCTGCCTATCACAGTGGTTCTCAACGAGGGGTGATTGTGCCCCTGCTCCTGGGACATTTGGCAATGTCTGCAGACATATCTGATTGTCACGACAATGACATCCTGGGATTGGGGTAAGAGGAAGCTACGGATGCAGCCAGGGATGCTGTCAATTTCCCACAATGCACAGGACAGCACCCCCAGTAATAAATGGACCAGCCCAGAATGTCAATGGTGCTGAGATTGAGAAAGCCCGGCCCATTCTAACAGTGAGCACCTGGCCACTTCCATGCTGGGCCATTTCACTCGTCATCTTCTGACTCAGGTGAGGGTGTGGGAGAGAACATTTGCAGAAGTGACCCACACCACACTTTGCGTCTCAAATCCACCTCCTCCGCTCTGAATGCCTGAGCATTATGACGTCCCTTACAGGAGTGAGCACAAATATGCACATGACTGTGCACCGACTGCTGCCTTGGCCTTGACAATCCCATCCCCACCGGCCTCTTCCGGGGCAGCCCAGGTTTACCAAGACCGCACATGGCGGCGAACAGGCACGCAGAATTGACTAATTGCCTGGTCACCAATCTGCACCCACACGAAGCATGTTCTGCCTTACTTGCTACCAACACATACCCTAAGAGGGGGAAAGAATTACCCATGCTGCCCACCTTTCCAGTGAGTGTAAGAAATCCGTCATGCACGTTCTGAACATCGCGTCGGCCACATTCAAGGCTCCGCACACCACCCCAAGCATGATATCCGGCTTCTCAGCCTAGGAAAGACTCTGTGCCTCAGTATCCATGGTGAGCAAGCCCACAGGGAGCTGGGGGTGGTCTCTGAGAGCCAGAGGGGAACTCCCCACCTGTACTTTCTCAGCGATGAGGTGATCCAACCACCCAGTGTCAATGTCATTGTTCTGAAAGCTCTCGGTCTCCAGGAGGTTAATGAGATATTCCACAGTGGTTCTGAAGTCGCCCCGGATGGACAGTTCTTTCAAAGCCACCACCATGTTCCTGGAGGGGAAAGGCACACGGATTGTTTCCCAATTAATATACGTGTCAACAGATTTCCTGAGTGGTTCTCTGAGAGCCAAGACGGCACAGAAATGAAGAGAGGGCCCTGAGTCAGATGGCCCTGGGGTCATCTCAGCTCCCGCATTTACTAGTCGAGCAATCTTGGGCAGGTGACTTAACCACCCTGGGTCTCGGTTTCCTCATCCAGAAAACGGGGGACTAGCCTGTCTTCACACAGGTGCTTGAGGGTTAAAGTGAGACAACCCACATAAGGCACACAGGTACTGACCAAAAGACGGCAGCTGCTGTGAACATGATTAATTACTGAGGTTATAATTATTATTAGCCACTGCCAGTCACTCTGCCTCTCTCTCCACTGGACCTATTCAGATCTCCGTGTCCTGGAGCTGGCACTGCCTGCTGGCCGTCCACACAGCTGCTCTGTCCAGTGTGCATGGGGTGACCTGTGGATGGCTAACAGCATTACCCGGCACGTGCATGGCCAATAACCACCTCCGTTTTCACAACAAACAGGCCTCCAGCCCAAAGAGTTGAAACCTCCACTCCTATGAAATCAGAAGGTTTTGGGGGAAAAGCACCAGAGAGAGGGGGAGGCTGAGAAATCCTGCATCCTCGGAAACGCTCAGCCCCAGGAAAACCGGACAGCTGATCCCCCTATTGAGACACTGGACTCTGACTAACAGCAGGAAGAAAATCGGGAATTTTTTCCTCTGAATTCTGTTGAAGTTGCTACTGGTGATTCACAGCATGGGTGATTCACAGTGAGCCACAGGCCACTTCACGCAGAGTGGGCTGCGCCGCCTGACCTCCCTCTCACCCCCTATTAATCTTTATTTGCTGCAATCCTCCATAAGCTTCGAGCGTCTCAATTTTTCACTGACGAAAACTAATTATTCGAAGCTGGCGAAGAAAGCCTGATCATCAAAAACACCGAATGTAATTTAGTTCATGGCTAAGCGCCCCAGGTCAGAGAGATCTTAATGCTTTCTAAATGAAATGGCCATACTGTCTTTGGGCTTCTCCCCTCTAAAGGGCGCTTATGCACCCACACAGGAATGTTTAATTACAAAGTGAACTGGATTTTACCTTTTTGTGCCCACGTCAGGGCAGGAGAAATGTAAGATGTGGGTGTTGTGGAATTTGGGGGCCCCTTTGTCAATGTGGGTTTCTCTGAGGCCACCCTTTTTATCAAAGCTATAGTTCTAGGGCCAGCCCAGTGGCATAGTAGTTGGGTTTGTGCACTCTGCTTTGGCAGCCTGGGGTTTGCACGTTTGGATTCCGGGCGTGGACCTAAACATCGCTTATCAGGCCATGCTGTGGCAGCGTCCCACATAAAAAATAGAAGAAGATGGGCACGGATGTCAGCTCAGGGCCAGTGTTCCTCAGCAAAAAGAGGAGGACTGGGGGTGGATGTTAGCTCAGGGCTAATCTTCCTCACACACACAAAAATAAAGCTACAGTCCTCAGCACCTTCTAAACTTTTGGAATCATCTTGAACATTCTTTTGATCCCCTTCCACTTTGACCTATAAGAAGCTCAAGACCAAAAGGCCTTGGCGGGCTCATTTTACTTCATGGATCTCAAAGCCAGGAAGAGGGCAGGCTTTGTGCTTGGACTACAGCACAGGGTGGTGACAAGTGTCTGCTCTGTGATTCACCTCCCTCGATCTCCTCCAGAGCTACTGCATCTGAAGCCACAGGCTAACTCAGTCTCCTGAAGGAAGGGAGGGAAGGAGAGAAGGAGGGAGAGGGGGCCGGGGGAAAGGCAGGAAGGAAGGAGGCGGGGAGGAAAGGGGCGGAGGAGGGAGATACTGACGAAATGGCCTCTTCCCGGTTCTCTCCCCAGGAGAAGCAGTGCCCAAACTGGGAATCAGCAAACTCGTGTAGGCCACCAGTAGCAGCCACGCTGAAATAACCCCACACATTCTTGCTGCTGCGGAAATTCAGCTCCTGGACCGTTCCGGAGCTCGGCTTAAACCCCTGGAGCCCAGACAGGAAAAGCAAAATCAGAAGAAGAAATCATTACTTCAGATATATTTTCATCAGGACTGAATCCTAGGAAAACCCAAAAACCCCCATCCGAACCAAAAACTTAAACTGATCAATCAAACGTTGATCCCTCTCATTGGCGGAGGGGGTGCATGTGTCTGTGGGCGTATCCACGTGAGCACTTCAACGCATTGAATTTTTACTTAACAAAACCTATTTAAAGGGGCTGGCCCCATGGCCGAGTGGTTAAGTTTGCGCGCTCCGCTGCAGGCGGCCCAGTGTTTCGTTGGTTTGGATCCTGGGCGCGGATATGGCACTGCTCATCAAACCATGCTGAGGCAGCGTCCCACATGGCACAACTAGAAGGACCCACAACGAAGAATATACAACTATGTACCGGGGGGCTTTGGGGAGAAAAAGGAAAAAATAAAATCTTAAAAAAAAAAAAACCTATTAAAAAAAAACTAAGTTGGGATTGGGAGAAGAGGGACAGAGCTAATATGGGTGAACACTGATCATTTTTGGAGCTGAGTGAAGGTACCTTCTGATTTTAAATGCTCGACATTGTCGATAATAAAAAGCTTCAATAAAAGAAGAGAGCAGTTGGATTTCCAATTCTGGATTATGAAAATTCCAGCAGATAAAGAAATCCAGTGTTAGCCCTTGCTGATAATCACAGACACCTAGTTCCCTTTGGGGGGATGGCACGTCCCTGAGTATAATTTTGGCAGGGGGCATGGATGTGGACCCCCTCACTGGGATTAGGGCTCTTGAAGTGGCTGACGGAGGCACTCATTTTGACAGAGGTGCCTGGAGGTGAGAGATGGAGAGTTCCCGGTGCCTGGGCTGTTTCCACACCTGGTCCTCCATCCTCCCAGGCATCTGTGAATAAGCCACGATCCCTCTGAAAAGTTCTCATTTTGCCTGTCGCCCCCAGCATCAGTTGCTTGCTTGCAACCAAAGATCCCAAACTAATACAGTGGCCATAGTTTAAAATTCATTAATCAAAAGGGGGAGGGTAAAAAACAAACCTCTCTCACCCCAAGGTTCTTGAATATAATCACTATATAATTAAGTTGCGGTAGATGATGGGGATTATGTAACAATCAACCATTAGTAAGCATGTAAACTGCGACAGACACCAGCTGGTTGGTTTTTTAAGGCACAATTAAGAACAAGTCACCAAGGGACTCCTTACAATGGGCCAGACTGCATTATGTTGTAGTAAAAAGTTCATGGGGCCAGAAATCCAAGGACCCGGGCTCTAAGCCTGGCTGCGCAACCCAAAGATGGACATGTGCTTTAGAGCCCACTGAGGAGGCTCGGCCACGGCCTCAGCAGGTCCCAGGCTGGGTGGTAGACAGGTCACCCCAACCCCCTGAGCTGAAATGCAGGGTAATGATGCCCAGCAGCGGCGGTGCTGTGTGAGCGAGCAGTGGGATGCATGAAGGGCCCTGTCCTTTGCCTGGCACACACTACATGCCAATAAACCCTGTCCCTGCCCGCACCTGTTTGTTCGCCTGTAAACCAACAACCCTGGGCGTCTTGTCCAAGGCACACTGGGAGACTGAAGATGGCAGAAGCACAGGGGGCCCCCACAACTTGCCTCATCTGGGTTTTCACTGGTGATTCTGGCCGCAATGACGTGGCCTCGGGCGAGGGGAGGGTTGGAAGGGGTTTCAAAAGAAATGGGTGTCACCCCCCATGGTGACTCTCCATACAGAAGCCGGATGTCCTTCAGCCGGTGCAGTGGCACGCCCATGGCGATCTGAAATCAAGAAGTCCGTCCCACAGACTGTCAGTCCCACTAGAACCCCGGCCCCTACCATGGAGCACAGTGCTAGATGCGATGGAGGGAGGGGGCAGCGAATGATTCCAGACCCACCGAGCGCCCACTGTATAGGCAACACTGCTACATGGTGGCAGGTGGGGCAAAGAAAGGAAAAGGCAAAAGGCTTCGCTCTGCCCCAACGGAGCAAAGAGGGTTGTTGGGAAAAGCAGCAGTATTCATAAAACACCACAAAACAGGAAAATAAGTGCATCAGATAAAAGTTACTGATGCTTAGTGCTATGGAAAATGAGAAGCTAAGGGTCCAGCTGCAGAGTTCAAGGAATGGCGAAGGACGCAGGGAAAGCTGGACTAGAACAATGAGTGAAAAGCAGACAACGATGAACAGCAGCTTAACCAGTTTAACAGGCTGTCTCTTCTGATGGGGCACACGGAAAAGGACCCAACATGACGGGTGTAACGGTCTGCCACAACGCTTAAGTGACTCTCATCGGGAAGAAACAATCAGACAGCTCCAAACCGAGGGACATTCTGCCTGAACTCTTCACAAAGGCCAATGTCAAGACCGGAAGGAAAAGACTGAGGAACGGTTCCCGATTAGAGACTAAGGAGACATGACAAGGAAAGGGAATGCGTGGTCCTCGACTGGATCCTGGATTTAAAAAACAAACCAACAGGGGCCGGTCCATGGCCAAGTGAGTTTGTGCGCTCCGCTGCAGTGGCCCAGGGTTTCGCCGGTTCGGATTCTGGGCGTGGACATGGTGCCACCCATCAGGCCACGCTGAGGCAGCATCCCATATGCCACAACTAGAAGGACCCACAACTAAAATATACAACTATGTACTGGGGGGATTTGGGGAGAAAAAGCAGAAAAAGAAAAAAAGAAGATTGGCAACAGTTGTTAGCTTGGGTGCCAATCTTTAAAAAAAAAAAAAAGCCCAACAAAAATAGCTAGAAATTAGGGACAACTGGGACGATTTTACTGTGGACAGCAACAGCACATAGATAAGAGGTGGCGTTGATGCTGTGTTTCCTGTGTCGTAATTTCATTGTGTTGTTGTACTGGAATGATCTTGTTCTCAGCAGGTCCTTATACTCGAGTATTTAGAGGCAAAGTGGGATGAAGGCTCAAATCAAAACATCTCTCAAAAGGTTGAGCCCAAAAAAAAAATTATACAAATACACAACTAGAGAGAGAGAAAGCTGCGATGTTGGCTGAGACGCCAACAACTGGGGCTCAAGGTGGAGGGTACGGGTGTTAGTTGTGTTATTCTTACAGCTTTTCTGAAAATTTTCAAGCTAAAAGAAATAAACAGATAAAAATTCTGGTGATGGAAGGAAGAAAGAAAGAGAAGGAAGGAAGGAAACACTAATAAAAAAATTGAAGCATTCCCATTAACGCAAGAGTTTCTGACTCTGGGTCATGAGTCTCAAGGCGGGGGATACTGCCCCCAAGGGGGCAAAGAGGTCCTCTTGGAGGTGAAAAAAGTCTTACTCTCTGTATGTATAAAGCACAGATATATCTACAGTATCCAAATAGGTACAGTATATCTGTGATATTCAAATTGCTTGTGGGAGAAATTAGAGGAAAGAAATGTCTAAAAGGGCTCCTTAAGGGGGCAATAATGAACAAAAGGTTGAGAAATACTTCTCCAGGTCTATGAAATCAGGGGGTCCACAAATGCATTGAAATTATACAAAATACATTTTTCCAGTGAGAAGGTCCAAGGCTTTCGCCAGTTTCTCAAAGGACTACATGGCCAGACCAAGATGACAAACCCATCATGGAAGGTTCTCAGCCTGCATGGCTCTCAGCGCGACTCACACCTCAGAACAGTCACTCGCAGGGCCAGGCGGCCAAGAGATGGGCAGGAAGGCCTAACGTGAGCAGGACGGGGAGCCCCACCCTGGGCGGACAAAGCCCCAGGACTTGGAGCTCGTTTGCTCGCCTGTAGCTGGGCGGCCGGCAGGTTGACATCAGCGATCATTTCTGTGCAGGGGTGTTCCACCTGCAGGCGGGGATTCAGCTCCAAGAAGTGGAAGCTGCCGTCCTGGCTGTAGAGGTACTCAACCGTCCCTGCACTCACGTAGCCCACGGTCTTGGCCAGGCGGACGGCACACTGCAAGGAAAGACACCGAGGGGATTCCAGAGGTTTCTCAAGTCGTTTTAATGGCAGCTCATTCATTCTCCCACCAAATGCAGACTGAGGACCTGCCATGTGCAAATTACTTTGGGACCTCATGGATACTACTCCAATAAACCCACGAGAGGCTGAACGCCACCCTACTCTGGCAATCCAGACTGTAGGGAGCTCTTGCCGGCTCTGAGCTGCAACAGCCCCCCCGCGGCTGCCCCCCGAGCTCTGCGGAGCCCACCTGCTCCATGAACTCGAACACGGCCGGCGTGGCGATGGTGGCTGGCGCCTCCTCGATGATCTTCTGATGTCTCCGCTGGATGGAGCAGTCTCGCCCAAACAGAGACACGGCGTTCCCGTACTGGTCGGCAAGGATCTGGACCTCCAGATGGCGGGCGTGCTGTGCCAGCTTCATGAGAAAGACCGGGGAGCCCGGGATCTCGCTCTGCACCTAGGGAAGGCACAGAGACTGGCTCTTTCTTGGGGACCAGAACCCGAGCAGAAAGTTCTCCAAAGAGAACGAAACGACAGCAGTGCCATCCACAATTTTGCTGATCTTTTAGTTTTTTTTTTTTTTTTAAAGATTGGCACCTGAGCTAACATCTGTTGCTAATGTTCTTTTTTTTTTCTTCTTCTTCTTCTCCCCAAAGCCCCCCAGTACATAGTTGTGTATTTTTAGTTGTGGGTCCTTCTAGTTGTGGCACGTGGGACACCGCCTCAGCATGGCTTGACCAGCGCTGCCATGTCCGTGCACAGGATCCGAACCGGTGAAACCCCAGGCCGTCAAAGCAGAACACGCAAACTTAACCACTCGGCCAAGGGGCTGGCCTCCTGATCTTTTAGTTTTGTTTTACCTTTCTCACAGACATTACATTCCCATTGTTGTTTTAAGTCAAACATTGTCAAAATACATAACATAGAAAGTGAAGTTTCCCCACGATCCCCTCTCCTGAAGATAATGTACTGTTCAGAGTTGGGTACAAACTGGTTAAGAGTTTACGTACTGTTAAGAGTTAATGTGGTTAAGAGTTAATGTGCTGTTAAGAGGTGGGTGTACAAACTGGTTTTCTGCTACACGATCAGTAATACACACACAGAGAATGTTTCCTTAAACGAAAATAGGACCAAAACACACAACTCTGTAGCTTTCTTTTCCTCCTACTTAGTGCACTCGCTCAGCCAGCTCTCCACGGTGGATACTAAGGACAGACCTGCCCCACCCTTTGAATGGCTCAGAGGCATTGTCTTACAGGCATGTCATCTAGAGATTCTTAAAGAAAGATGACGGAAAAGTAAGTTTTCACATGGAATGATTTCTAAGACAAACCAAGAAAAAAAAAAAAAAGCTGTGATAATACCCATGTATATTGCATGGGTATATTGCATGGGCTCATTCCATATGAGCCCACTTAGGTGAAAAATAATCGAACAGAATTATATGAACGTGCATGTAGAAGTACACACCATAAAAGTACTGGGAAGAAACCCCACTGCTAACAGGGGTTACATCTGAGAAGCAGGGAGGGGTTGGGAGGTGATGGGGGAAAGGGAATCGTCCTTTTTTCTTCTTAACGTACCACTGAAGTGCTGGAATTTTTACGTTAAGAACATTTCCAGGCGCCGGCCCCGTGGCTGAGCGGTTAAGTTCCCGCATTCCACTCCAGCGGCTCAGGGTTTTGCTGGTTCGGATCCTGGGCGCAGACATGACACTGCTCATCAAGCCATGCTGAGGTGGCGTCCCACATGCCACAACTAGTAGGACCCACAACTAAAATATACAACCATGTACTGGAGGGCTTTGGGGAGAAAAAGCAGAAAAAAAAAAAAGAAGATGGGCAACAGTTGTTAGCTCAGGTGCCAGTCTTTAAAAAAAAAAGGACATTTCCGTATTGCTCTTATTCATTAATTAATTAATGAGGAATTAAAAGAATTAAAAGTAGTTGTAAAAAGTAATTAAAAGAAGGCGGCCTCGGAGAGATCGAGCGTGTGTGGGCGCCCGGGGTCTATAGGAACTCTGTGTGTCCCACTCAATTTTGCTGTAAGTTGAAACCGCTCTAAAAAGTAAAGTCTATTTTAAGAAGAGAAAGAAAAAGGTTTAAAATTTATACAACCCCTAAATGTAACGTGGGATCCAGGACTGGATCCTGGAACAGAAGGAAGACATCAGTGGGGAAAACTGGTGAGAGCCGACCAAATCTGGGGCTTACTTGCCAGAAATGTCCCACTGCTCATCTCTTAGTTGAGACAAACATGGCGTAGTTATGGATGATGTTAACAGCGGGGGAGACCGGGTGAGGGGCAGATGGGGACTCTTACCAGGGTTGCAACTTTCCTGAAAATATAAATTCTTCCCCCAAAATATCCCCAAACAAGTACCCCCCAATGGAGACACAAGGTAGTGAAAATACTACTTTATATAACACTTTCATTGCCCACAGCTGTATAATCAATAAACCTCTTCAGAAAGCAAATTACTGATATATAGTCACCAGTACACGGACAGCGCATACATTTCACTAAGTCTATCTCCTCCCATGGTCTTTCCCGAAGAAAATAATGCAGAAGAAGGAAAAAAGCTAAGCATTACTTATAGTACTAAATACCATAGTATACTACAGTAGCATTATTCATAATAATAATGAAAGTGGAAACAAGCTTAACATTTAACAAAAAAGGAAAAGTTTGATAAATAAGACTACGGTCATATAGGTATATTGTACAATCATCAAAATAATTGTAAAGACTGGAACGACATGGTAAAAACGTTCATGACCTACAATTTAGAACGTTTTAAATGTAGAACAAAATATTGTGTACACTGAACGCAGCTCTTTAAAACATACACGGAAACAAGGGCTAGAAGAAAACCAAGACGTTTTAAAACAGTTGGGTTAAGAATGAGACGATTGTGGGGCCGGCCCCGTGGCCGAGTGGTGAAGTTTGCACACTCTGCTTTGGTGGCCCAGGGTTTCACTGGTTCAGATCCTGGGCGTGGACATGCCACCACTCATCATGCCACGCTGAGGGAGCGTCCCACATGCCACAACTAGAAGGATCCATGACTAAAATATACAACTATGTACTGGGGGGATTTGGGGAGAAGAAGGGAAAATAAAATCTTTAAAAAAAAAAAGAATGGGAAGATTGTCAGCATAAATTTTTTAAAACATTGCCAATAATAGGCATAATGTTTTAAAAGTGGAAAACCAGCTACAAATAAGAAATGTACCTTTAGTTCCTACAATAAAAATCAGTCATCTAGAAATGTTAAAAACATCAAGACTACTAAGATTTATAAAATATCCCATCTCTCAATGGACAATTAGAGTCACAGACAGATTTTCTGACCCTCTATCTCTGAAATCACTGACAGACACACTGATTCACGGAATTAAACATCTAAGGACGTGGTGTCGAGATCAAGACAAACGGTAGACTTCTGGGAGTGAAAATGTACGCATTTGCTTCAGAACCCAACACAGTGACATTCCAGCTCCCACAGATGTCCTCTTGACTGTGACACAGTAACGCTAATGGAAACAGTCTGGTGGCCAACAACTAAATAAACACAACTCCCAAAGACACGGAAAAATATGCAGCAAGACCAGCTCACTTGTCTGAAAAGGATAGGGAAGTCCTCGGCGCTCTCCGCCTTCCGGATTCCTTTCCCTCCGCCACCTTCAGAAGCTTTGATCATCAATGGAAAACCGATTTTCTCTGCCGCCTGGGGGTGAAGGACAAACAGGCCTCTTTAGAGGTCAGACAGTTTCCACCACTAGGGCAATGAGGAGGTTCTGGCGCCCGGGCCCCCTGGCTCCGCATTTACCTCCAAGCCCTCATCTACGTCCTTCACACAACCCTGATCATAAACGTCTTCCGGGACGCTGATTCTTTTCCCCTGATGCAGATTGTCTTCTGCCCACTGCACCGTCAGACCTGGAGAGTCACAAGAAAGCTGAATCCTCCTAAGGATGGCAGAGACACACACAACACAGAAACCACGGGCCGCTCCTCAGCCCCTCTAGACCTGGCCTCGGGACCAACAGCATACAGACACGTTCCTCAGCTTCTCACAGTGTCTTTTAAGTTTCTTAAGGACTGACTCCACCTTGAATGGGAAACCAGGCTTAAGAAAGTCAGACTGAGTCTACCAAGAACAATCATATTAACCCAAATCCAAAAAAATCCCAATTCTACCCCACAGAGTCATACGTGTGTGAATCCTTACTTTCCAAAACCCTGTGAAGGTTAAAAAAAAAAAAAAAAAAAACAGCAAAAACAAACATTCCACCCCAAATTTAAAATTCAATCTTTAGAGAAAAATCAAATTGTATAGGAAACTCCTGAGATATTTTCCTGTTTATTTTTTCATTTATCCTAGAAATTCCACTTTTAGGAATTTATCCTAAAGAAATGATTAAAATGTACACAGAGATTTAGCTACAAGATTATCAAGCCTCCATTACTTTTAATATTTTCAAAATTAGAAAACAATAACTGGAAACAACCTAAATGTATATCCACAGAGATTGTTAAGTAAATTACAGTCTATCTGTATGATATAGTCCTACGCAGTCATTTTATATGTTGTAAGGTGTATTTATTGACACAGAAAGATTAGTGAGAAAAAACAAGCCACAAACTAGTAAATATAAGAACTCCGGCGTTTCAGAGGATGTGCCTAGAAAAGGAGGGACAGCTACAACGCAACAAACGTTCAACACTAGGTCATAGGATTACAGATGATTTCTATTTCTTTTTTGTACTTCTCATATTTTCTAAGCTGTCTACAATGAAACTGTACCACTTTAATAATTTTAAAAATTTAGATGAAAGAATTAAAAAAGCATACTCCTGTCACCCCCTCTGCTCACATTACAAGACTGGGCTGAGGAGACCCCCCCCCCCCCAAAGTGAAGGTCAGGTCATCTTACCGCTTCCACTCCAGGGCAGCGTGGGAATCTGCAGCGTCTGGGCCACAATGGTAGAGGCGATCTTATCTCCCAGGGCCCACATGGCTTCACTGGGAGGGCCTGAGTGAGGCGGGACAAAGGGGAAGGCAGACTCGAGTCAGCCACAAGACCCTCACAGCCAAGTACTGACCAAGTGCACAAAGTCCCAGCTTTCAACGAGTTTAACATCGAGTCAAGGAAGAAAAAAATCTATTAGTTGGCTACTTCATCAGTCAACTTTCAACACATCTGGTCTGAGTTACCAGCTAACCTATGGGGGGGGGGTGTGCGGCAAAAAGGTAGATCAAAGGGGCAAGCTAGCACCTCAAAAAAATCAGACCACGTGTTAGCAAACTTTTTCTATAACAAGCCATAGGCAACACATAAATGAATGAGCAGGGCCATGTTTCAATGAAACTTTATTTATAAAAGCAGACAGTGGGCTGCATTTGGCCTGTGGGCTATAGTTTGCCAGCTCCTTAGCTGGACCATCAACCTCCAGACGAGTTAAAAATGAGAGTCTCGTGTGACAGCTGATCGGAGACCACGGACAAAGAAAACATCAGTGGCACAGGTCACCAGGCAGACCCTCAGGGAAGTAGAAGGTGCTGATTTGCACCGAGCTGCTTCAAATACACAAGTCAGTGTTGCGGGCCCAGAGGGAAGGAGAGGCAACAGGGATTTATTGTGGTAAATGGTTCCCCTAAACCACACAAGGATGTCAGACAGCATATTTGCACAAAGTTTACAAATACAAATACAAATCCTGAAATAAAGACATGTCACAGACAATAACTCTCATTTTACCTAACCTGTAGTAGAGAGGAGGGGCTCTGGTCCCAAGGCCCAAGCAAAGGTGTGGCCTTATCAGAACTGTGACCTCCAAATCTAGTTAGAAATCTGAACGTGGCTGGGATCTCAGTACCAACAAGAACCTAGCAGAGGGTTCTGCTTGCCCCACATCCTCCCACCATGGTAAACATAGTAATGGCTCCTGCGTCGCTGGGCTAGCTAACCTACAGTGTGCTTTCCCACCCTTGGACTCGCTTGCTCCTGACAATGAAAGCGTGAGGTGGGAATATCCAACTGACCCCCGCTTACAGGGCTGCTCTAGAAAGAGGATCTGACCCCGCCGAGTGTCCCATCCACACCCCTGTCCCCACGTATCTGCTGGAGACACACTCTACCTAAGAAAGCAATCTCGTGCTTGCGCAGGAGCTCTGGAAGTTTGGGGTTTTCAGAAGCATGGCCCCAGCCAGCCCACACCGCCTGCAAACACAGAGAGGAATGAACAAAGATCTCCCTTCCAGGACCCACTTCCCGTCACACACCCAAAGTTCTTCGCTCGGTCCTACCGGCCCTGGATTTCAGAGTCTTGGAGGACCTGGCTCCTCTGCCCCTTCCAAACAGTGGACGCAAGTTGTTCCAGAGCTCAGCGCATCAACCCCTGTGGGCAGACTGGGGCGTCCCAGCCCACTTACCTGCACGGGGATTCTCTTGGCGATGTCCACGATCAGCTCCACGTTGGCATAATTGTTGTTGTTGGGCCCTCCCGGGACGGGGACATACTGATCTGCCATCTTGATATACTCTGGAATTAAACAGAAGAGAAAAGAGAGTGTGAAGACGACTGCAGGACTACGTACGGCCAGTGAAAGGACAACCGTGAAGACTCTAGGGCGACAATGGACAAACGCGTAAAATGATTTGAAAGAAACTGAAGATGATTCTAATTACGTGAAAATACACATGCATGAGGACAAGGCTTGGAGGGGAGCAAAAAAGAAGGAAGGAATAGTGGGATTAGAGACGGGTTTTTAAAAAATTCCCTATTTAAAGTTTACCTTAATATTGCTTTGACATTAAATAACGCAACTTTTTTTGTTTTGTTTTGCATTTTTGAGGAAGATTAGCCCTGAGCTCTGCTGCCAATCCTCCTCTTTTTGCTGAGGAACCCTGGCCTTGAGCTAACATCCATGCCCATCTTCCTCTACTTTATATGTGGGACGCCTACCACAGCGTGGCGTGCAAAGCGGTGCCATGTCCACACCCGGGATCCGAATCAGCGAACCCTGGGCCGCCGAGAAGCGGAACGTGCGCACTTAACCGCTGTGCCACCTGCCGGCCCCCCAAGGTTTGTTTTTAATTGTAGAAAAAACACACATAAAATTTAACATTTTATTCATTTTTTGAGTGTACAATTCAGTAGTGTTCAGTATATTAAAATTGTTGTGGGACCGGCCCGGTGGTGCAGCAGTTAAGTGCGCACATTCCACTTTGGTGGCCCGGGGTTCGCCGGTTTGGATCCCGGGTGCGGACATGGCACTGCTTGGCAGGCCATACTGTGGCAGGCGTCCCACACATAAAGTAGAGAAAGATGGGCATGATGTTAGCTCAGGGCCAGTCTTCCTCAGCAAAAAGAGGAGGATTGGCAGCAGTTAGCTCAGGGCTAATCTTCCTCAAAAAAAGAATTGATGTGCAACAGATCTCCAGAACTTTTTCATCTTTTAAAACAGAAACTCTGTCCCCATTAAACAGTCATTGTCCATTCCCCTCTCCCAAGCATCTGGCACCCCCCCATTCTACTTTCTGTCTCTATGAATTTGACTACTCCGGGACCTCACATAAGCAGAATCATACAGTATTTGTCTTTTTGTGACTGGTTTATTACACTTAGCATAATGTCCTCAAGTTGCAGCTTGTGACAGCAATTCCTTCCTTTTTAAGGCTGAATACAATACAATGTTTTGATTTTAAAAGATTCATGCTCTCTAAGCCATAAATTCCACTTCTAGGAATATGTCCTAAAAAAATACTTATCAACGAAGCCAAAGCATGATGTCAGAGGATGTGCACTGGGCAGTGTTCTGAACTGTGAGAAGTTAGACTCAACATGAAGCTAAGAGTTAGTACATCGGTCCTATGGAATTCTCTAAGATCCGAGAAGGAAAGACGTGGAACTTTAAGTGCAGATTCGGAAAGAAACGTGACAGTAATGGTTCCTTCCGGCCGGCCTGCCTCCAATGTTTATCAAACAAGCAAGTGATGGTGACTGGGGAGTCCCAGAGATTATAAACTGAGAAGTCAGACAAGCTCCTTCTCCTCATCAAGTTTGACTCTAATGTTGGAGAAGATAAACAAGAAAAGAAACCCAATAACTACAGACCGTGGTCAGCGCCAGGGCTCCCTGAGGGAGCCAGAGGGAGGGGTGGAGGCCTGCTCTGCAAAGAGCTTCGGGGAAAAGCCCTCTCGGCAGAAGGCCCAGCACCTCCAAGGCTCTGTGACAGGAAAGAGCACGGTCTGCCCTGGAGCCGACGAGGCCAGTGTGACTGGGACCTGGGGATGGAGGATGAGAGGCAGGAGCTGAGGCCAGGAGGCGGGCAGGGGCCGAGTCACGTGGGGCCTCAACTGGCCCGAGCGAGGATCTGGAGTTTCAGTCTGAGCAGGATGGAAGACCCCACAGGATGAGGCTCGGGCCTCAGACCAGGCTCCCATCCCGCCTGGATTGCATGCTGGTTTGTGTGACCCTGGGCAAGTGATTTATGTCCCTGAGGCTCGACTGTCTCATCTGTAAAATGGACCTACCAATCAAACCTCTCTTCACTGTTGGGAGTAAGAAGGAGGCGGTGTCTGTGCAGAGCAGAGCCCAGGGCCTGCACTCAGGGAGGGCCCAGGGGGCTAGGGAAGCCGCTGCGAGAGACAGCACGGCAGCCTCTGAAGCATTTAAGGAGGGGGCTGACGGGGCCTGTTTTTATTTATTTATTTATTTATTTGAGGAGGATTAGCCCTGAGCTAACTACTGCCAGTCCTCCTCTTTTTTTTGCTGAGGAAGCCTGGCCCTGAGCTAACATCAGTGCCCATCTTCCTCCACTTTACATGTGGGATGCCTACCACAGCATGGCATGCCAAGCGGTGCCACGTCTGCAGCTGGGATCTGAACTGGCAAACCCCAGGCCGCCGAGAAGTGGAATGTGTGCACTTAACCGCTGCTCCACCGGGCCAGCCCCAGGGCCTGTTTTTAAAAGATCAGTTTGGCTGCTGTGTGGAGAAAGATCTGATAAGAACACTCAGGGAAAAAAGCAGGGAGAAACTATTGCCCAGTAGTTATTTACAGACTCATCTATGCTGAGAGACATAGGCAATGAAGAGAAAAATGAGCCAATGATTGAAATACAGTACATACACCTGCAACAAACAAAAATCTGGAAGAAGACACACCAAATTTCTCAAAGATCAGATTTCCACTTTGCATGTTAATCATTTGCATTTTTATAAGGCACATGGGTAGCTCTTGTTATCAGCAGACATTTTAATTAAATAGAGAAAAAAGGGCAAATAAATACGGGCTCATGAGAGGTACCCTGGGACTCCATCTGAGGTCCAGGATGGACTTGCCCAGGTGGAGTGGAGGAGGTGAGGGGAGGTGAGGACCAGGTGTGGCAGAGGGAGGAAGTCAAGACCCAGGTACCTGCGTTGGCCTTCAGGTCCTCTGGGGTCACCATGACTACAAACCGGATGGCTCTCTCATTTCGGAACATCTCGTAGGCCCACCTGCGGATGGAACGCATGCACTTCACGGCGGCGATGCCATTGTTGGCGATGAGCACCTGGACAGGGAAAACGAGGAAGGGTGGGAGCTGCACATGGACCTGCACTGGAGGCTGCGCGCTAAGCCAGGGTCCATCTCACCACGGCAGAGCCCCCCGCTGTACCTGGAGCACGTCACTTTGTATTTCTACAACACAGAGCAGGTGCTCAAAGACCGCAGGCTGCATGAATGAATGATTGGATGGATGGTCAAATGGAATGACGCATGGATGGATGGACGGATGAATAAGTAGATGGACGGAAGGATGGTTAAGATGGATGGATGCATGACTGGATGGATGGACGGATGAATAAGTGGATGGATGGATGGATGAATGACTTTTGATTCCTTCCTTTTATACCATTATGATTGCCTTTAACATTTTTTGAGTGTTTAGGATGTACTGACCTTAGCACGATGTATTTTACGTGCATTATTTCATTTCATCCTCACAACAGCACTTTGAAAGAGATTGTATTATTAACCCTATTTGGGATTAAAGACATTAAAACTCAGGAGTTAGGGCACTTGCCCAAGGTTGTACAGCTAGTAAGTGGCAGACCTGTGCTGTGAACTGTGGCTCCCTCTGCATCCTCAAGGTTAAAAGTCCCAGATTTGATAATGAGGAAAGGCGGTGATACTGGCTATCCTCAACAACAGAGAGCAACAACAGGGGTCCTGTTTTCAGTTCTCATTGGTGTCATGAACTTGCTGTGTGGTAACAGATGGATCCCTTCCCTCTCTGAGCTTCATGCCACATGAGGAGCTCAGACTGGCCAACTCCCAGCTTAGTCTCTAAGAGCTAAAACCAAGCTCTAGTTTTCTAGTTAAAAAAAAACAAGGTATATGGCTTCAAAGTTTCAACTTACATAGCAAGTCCATAATTTTAAGGCCCTTCCATTGCTGACTAATCTTTATGACAGCCCTGGAGGACAAGTCTCATTAGAGATTTGGGATGTGATCGCCTCTATTTTACAGGAGGGGAAACTGAGCCCAGATGTCACGTCCTGTGAGCGGCCACAACAGATGGACCCTAGACTTCTTACTCAGGTTCAGCATCCTCTCCCCTTTCAACAATGTCCCCCGAGGAGTGATGACGAAATGGCTGGGCTTTGGCTTTCTCAGTCTGATTCCCAAAGCAAGGGCTGGTCATGAGGGAAGGACTACGAATGGCCCCATTGGTTCTAGCACACTCTGGGAGTGCCCGGGGAGAAGGCAGCTGCAGCAGGCTGGCTGTTCCAGCCTCCATAGCTGTGGCTTTCCCACAAGAAGTCCAGGAGAGGGCAAGCTATAGTCGGCTCTAAAGTCAGAGGGCGGCTCCGGGCTGAGGCCTTGGGCAGCCACCCCAGCCTGTCGGCTCCCGAGGGCCGAACCCCGGCCACCGCTTGGGCCGGCTGCAACACAGTCCCTAGATGAGTGCGGCAAAAATGCAGCTTCTGGATCCCCACCCAGGAGATTCTAACTCCCAGGGTCTGAAATAAGGTGGAGGAATCATATTTTCAGCCAGCAAGTCTGGCGGCAGTCAGGTGTGGGAGCCCGTATGACTCCAGCGCTCAATACTGCACTTACGACGCTGGGGCGAGGGCCTGGGCTCCGGAGTCCCATGGCCGGGGAGCACATCCCAGCTCCGCCGCTGACCAGCTCTAAGACCTGGACAAGCCACCTCGCCTCTCTAAGCCTCAGTTTCCTCTGTAAAATAATACCCACTGACAGGGCTGGAGGGAGGATTAAATGAGATATGATGATGTAAACACAGTTACCTGGATGCCTGGCCCAGAGCAGGCCCTCGATAAATGGCAGCTGCCACTGCTGTTACTGTTATTATCATTATCATTATTATTATTACCATTACCACCACCACCTTGGAGTAAAATGAAAAAGAACAAGGCCTTCCAGTCAAACTGACCTGGGTTCAAATCCTGGCTCCAGCACTCACTAGCTACTGGCTTTGGATAACCAAGGCCAAATCTCTGAATCCTAGCTTCTCCGCGAATACGATGGCAATAACCAGTCTGTGGCCAGGGACTTGGCCAGATAGAATGGGAAATGATGTGAAAAGCCTGCATAAATGGCAAATTTTAGCTGTTTCCTTTCTTTCCTGCCATTCTAGTACACGGGTCTCCTCTGCTCTTTGTTGTTACTGGGTCAAGTGGATTCTGACTCCCAGGGCGCCTGTAGACAGCAGAGTGGAACCCTACCCGGTCTTTCTGTGCTATCTCCCCACCTTCTGGTGCTCTATCAGACAATGCTCTGCTCTATTCAGAGGGTTTCCATGGCCTATTTTTTCAGAAGTGGGTGGGCAGGTCCTTCTTCCTAATCTGTCTCGTCTGGAAGCCCCACTGAAACCTGTCCACCATGGGTGACCTGCTGGTAGCTGAAATATCAGTGGCATAGCTTTCAGCATCGCAGCAACACGCAGCCGCCGCAGTATGACAGCCGACATACGAGTGGTGTGGTTCCCTGACTGGGAAACAAACCTGGGTCTTGGTGGTGAGAGCGCCGAATCTTAATCACTAGACCACCAGGACCCTTCTCTCTTCTAAGGAGCTGTAAACCTCAGGAGCGCAGGGCTGTGTCTTATGCTTCCCTCCCAATAACCTAGGAAGAGCCCCTTGCACCAAGGCACCTCAGGGTCCTTTGCGGGAGCCTCTCGACCCTGCGCAGAGCCCTCAGTCTCGTCCTCTGTGAAATGGGGGTCGCGGCCGTGCTGCTTCAGGCCATTGTGGGGGTGAAAAGCTCACCAAGTCCAGCACCCAGCACTTAGCAGGTGCTCATGGAAGGGTGGGCCTGAAGCTGGTTCTCCCACCCCCAGCTGGGAGGAGCAGTTCCACCTTGTCCCCACCCAGCCCCACCCAGAATGCAAGGACCCCATCCGTACCTTCTCAATGACCCGATCCCCCCCAAAGCGTGTGACAAACTCAGCCGGGGAAGCCACAGTAAAGTCTCTGTGCAGGTCCAGCTTCCGGTGTTCTCGGCCCCTCTTCACCAGGTAGAGTCCGGACATGCTGGTCCTGCAGAGGGCACAGGACAGACCCAAATGAGCGAGGAAGCCGGGGATGCCCAGGGACGAAATCAACATTAACAGAGAAGCCAAAGCCCATCAAGACCCCTTCTGCTCTGCAGTCCCTCTCCAGGGGCACTAAGCATTTCACGAGGACACTCAAGAAGCTGGAGCAAGAATGATGCAGGAGTGATCCTCTGACCTGCCCCAAGTTGCACGTTTAGATTTTTTTTTTTTTCCAGGGGGAGGAAGATTGGCCCTGAGCTAACATCTGTTGCCAACCTTCCTCTTTTTGCTCGAGGAAGATTGTCACTGAGCTAACATCTGTGACAATCTTCCTCTACTTTATGTTGGATGCCACCACAGCAAGACTTCATGAGCAGTCTGCACCTGGGATCTGAACCCACAGACCCCGGGCCGCAGAAGCGGTGCACGCGAACTTAACCACTATGCCACCGGGCCAGCCCCTGCACGTTTAGATTTTTCACCTTAAATTAATTTTTACTTTATATGCCCCTGATTTAGGAACTGAAATAATACTAAAAAGCTTCTAACAGGGGGAGAAGTTTATCATCAGGGAGAAAGCCCACACACTCTAATAACTTAGACTTGTTGAACAGTATTGATATCTTTCATGCACTTTTCTGTATATATATCAAAATTTTTTTTAAAACTGCAAACAAACCAAAAGAATGTATAACAACAAAACAGAGGTTCCTTGCTCCACCCCTCTTCCAGAACCCCACACCAGAGGACAGATCCTGTGAGTCATCCATCTGAGACACCATCAATGGCCTCATCTTGAGAGACGAGGAATTAGCGCCCTTTCTCCGCCAGCCCATCAGCCGGCTTCCCCCAGCCTCTCAACAGAGGCACACGGTAATCTGGTAGATTCAGTATTCGGTGTTTTATGAGTCTGGGATCATTATTCACAGACGAGCACTGTGGTATACCAGATTTTCCTTCCTTTCTTTTTATTTTTCCCCCTGGAGTTAGTGACTTTTTCATTTACTTGGTTTTCCTTGAAACTGTTGTTAATTTAACCCACTCCTAAGAGCATCCCAAGCCATGTAAGATAACGGATCGCTTCCCTTATGTTCCACGGTGACTGCCTCCTGGAGGTCTCTACTCTCCTTTCACCTGGGCTGGCTGTTCTCTAGACCCCCATACAACCATTATTCTGGGCCTTCCCTTTGCTGCCATCCTTACGATTCCCTGTGCCCTTCCTTGGGGTTTGATCCCTAATTTGGGGGATCACATGGCTCCCTCTTTCTCGGTAGACTCCCTTGTTTGGCTGGGGCATCTCTTCCAGTAGTTTCATCCCAGCGAAAAGACGGTACAATGGCAGGGCCCATGATGATGATGCCCTCAACATGCCTGTACTGCTCCTTGCTGCACGGGGCTCCCATATCACTGTCACCTTGGAGATTCCCTTTGATTCTAGGCTGGATCTCTATTTCTCATCTCCTATGTGTTGCTCTTCTTTGGCTTACTATCTTGTTTCAGTGGAAGACATCCTTCGGCAGCTTTCTAAGAAAAGGTGTTCAGGGGAGTAAACGTTTTGCAGCCTTGCATGTTCTAAAACTGTCTTTCTTCTGCCCTCACATTTGACGCTATTGTTTGGCCGTGGATGGAATTCTAGAAGGGAAAACCTTCTCCTTCAGAATTTTGGAAGCCTCATTGCATTGTTTTGTGGCTTCCACAGATGCTAGAACCAGAGCTGTTCTGATCCTTGACCTTTCGTGGGTGACCTGTTTTTTTCACATCAAAAGCTTACAGGACCCTCTCTTTGTCCTCCATATTCTACAGTTTCATAGGGATGTGCTCAGACAGGTGTCTGCTTCCATCAGTGAGGCTGGGAATCCATCAGCCTCCTTCAATCTGGAAAATTATGTCCAAGACTCTGTCTTCAAATGTTTCCTTGATGACGTCCCTGTCTCCTTTTCCTCTATTCTTATCAGAAGTCCTATTGTCTGGATGTTGAAATTCTGGGATGGGCCCACTAGTTCATGGACATTGCCCTCTCCTATTTTCTCTCTCTTTTCTTCTGCTTTCTGGGGGTTTCCCGCGGCCTTCTCTTCTAACTGTTTAGTGGAGTTTTTCACTTCTGCTATCGTGTCTTTAACGTCCAAAAGATTGCTTGTGCTCTGCAGATGTTCCTTTTTATGCATCCCATTCCTCTCCATCACCCTCCCTGAGCCAGATGAGGGTATTCAGGAGAGCTTTTCCAAGTTCTCTGCTCCTGGCAGGGCTTCTGTTTCTTCCAAGTTTCCTGTATCCCTTTGTTTGGGGCCTGCTTTCCATATCATAAACTGTACCTAAATGTTTGGTAAGCCTCGGTCACTCCCTCGTGCCCAAGAGCGTGAACTAAAGGCCTGATGAGAAGTACCGGGCATGTCGTAAGGCCAGTGAGCCCCGAGCTCAATGCAAGGTGATCTGGCAGGGTTGTGTGTTGGGGAATCCCAAGTATCTTTAGAGTCTTCCTCCCTCGCTGGTCCAATTTCCCTGGGAGAAGTCTCCAGGTCTTCTGCCTGGAGGATAAAGGTTGGCCGGGCACCTGGGGGGAGAGACATGGAGGAGTAACAACTGGGACTGCTCTGGGGGGCAGGTTCCAGGATTCAGCATCCACACAGCTGAACACCACCTGTTAGGGATATGGGTCCCACACCTACACTGTGCCTGTTGGTCCCCAGTACCCAGACTCTCTGCTTTTCCCTCCAGAGGACAAACGGACAAACGCCTGCCTTCTGCTGGATGGCGGTTCATATCCAGAACCACGCTGAGCGGAAGTGGGCAGCTGCCAGCCACACAGAGCAGGGGAGGGGATCCGGGCGTCTTTACCCAATCCTCTTATTTTGGTACCCCTGTTCACTGCCCCTTCACCCGCCAGTTGCAGAGGCACCTGATGCTGCCGGTCCCTGCACCTTCTGGGCTGCACATCCGGTAGGTTCTCAGCTTGCCTCCCTGCTGCTCTACGACTCAGCCCTCTTGGTTCTGCTAAGCCAGTCACCACTCGTCCAACAGCTTCCCAGCTTCCAGAACGTTGCTGCCAATCTACCCTCCTGTGCTCCCAGAGCTGACGGGCTTCTATTGCTTTAAAAAAAAATGTGTTTGGTGGGATTTAGACAGGAGTCAAATCAGGCACGCACATCCAGTCCACGCTCTTAAGCCGGCAACGGGGAATTCAGGCGGAGAGCCGCCTGCAGGGAACCAGGTTAGAGGTTAATGCCCCAGAGGTGTGTCCAGCAACTGCGTCATCAGGCATCTCGGGAGGCCGGGGGCCAAGTGGGTTCAGCGGACCAAAAGTTTGCTGAAGAACTGATGGATCATGAGGAACACCACCAACATGCCATCATCTATTGTCTGAGCAGGAAATAGCAAAGCTGGAAGCAAATGGGCAGTCGGAGAAGAGAAATTCCATTTTACAGATGGGCAACCCGAGGCCCAGGCAGGCAAGGGGGTCAGCCAGCAGGTCAGCAGGCATGGGGCTCTTTCAGGTCTGGGAGTTTTCTGCTGTAGAAAGTCTGTGTGTCCACTACAGCTTCCCATGGGAAAAGCCTGCGGACCTCCAGTCTGCCCCCGCTTCACGGTGTGGGTCCCCAAAGGCTCTGCTTATCAGAAATGAAGACACGGGCTTCCAGGCCAGGGGAAGACAGAGGGACGAGTGACAGGCGCCCATCGTGTGCATAGGCCACAATAGGATACGTATTTTCAGCTGAGACTTTCTCTGTTCAACTGGCCTCACGCACGGTGCCCAAATGAACAGACAAGTAAACAAACTATTTCTGGCCCTTGACATGGCCTCGCTGCCTCCCAGGAGTTGCAAACAGCTTTTCTTCTAAAACCTCCTAGGATGGAACTGCTGAAACAAAACAGGCCTTAGAAGGGGACTCGGGAAGGTGGAAACCATCTTGCAAATGTGAACAGGGCTTTTACCATAATTACATTCTATTAACCAGCAAGTCGTTCTGGGTTTTGTTTGTTTGTTTGTTTTCTGAGGAAGATTAGTCCTGAGCTAACATCTGTCACCAATCCTCCTCCTCTTTTTTTTTTTTTTAAGATTGGCACCTGAGCTAACAACTGTTGCCAATCTTTTTTTTTTTCTGCTTTTTCTCCCCAAAGCCCCCCAGTACATAGTTGCATATTTTAGTTGTGGGTCCTTCTAGTTGTGGCATGTGGGACACCGCCTCAGCGTGGCTTGATGAGCAGTGCCATGTCTGCGCCCAGGATCTGAACCGGTGAAACCCTGGGCCACTGAAGCAAAGTGCACAAACTTAACCATTCAGCCACAGGGCCAGCCGCAATCCTCCCCTTTTTGCTGAGGAAGACTGGCCCTGAGCTAACATCTGTGCCTATATTCCTCTTCTTTCTATGTGGGATGTCTGCCACACCATGGCTTGATATGCGGTGCGTAGGTCCACACCCAGGATCCGAACTGGCGAACCCCAGGCCGCTGAAGCCAAACATGTGAACTTAACTCAAGCCAACCCCTTCTGTTTGTTTTTAAGAATTTTATTTCTTTACAAAAACAGGCCGATTCGGCCTAAGGGCCCTAATTTGCAGGCCCCTCACCTAGGGAAACAGACCCCAAAATGTTAACAGCAGTTATCTCAGAGGAGTTGAATTATGGCTGGTTTCTGTTTTCTCCTCTTTGCCTATATTTGGTAAATTTTCTGCAATGACATATTATTTTCAATAAGAAAAAGGGCTGTTAATTCTGTAACAGAGATGCTGCAAGCCGTGGCCATTCCGGTACCCCCTGAGTAAGGCACTCAGTTTCCTCACCTATAAAATGACGAGAAGAACACGGACCTCCTCGGGTTGTGAGGATTAAATTAGTTAACACATTCAAAGTAAAAGATGGCGCCCGGCACACAGGAAATTATCTATTATTATTTCAGTGCCACTATGCCAAGAGAATGAGGGGCTGCTGATCTGCCAACCTCACCAGGAAAGGCATCAGCCAGGGCCCTCTGCGCAGGGCCTGCTCCCATCCGTCCACCCTCCCTTTCTGTCCACAGCCTTCCCTGACTGGTGGCTTGATCCGTTGGCCTCAGGAAGTCTGAGACATCCCATTTCCATGCACACAAACATTAAGACTCTAGCAGTTTGACCTAAGGTGCAATGCGAAAAATGCAACCACTAGAAAAACACCATGTTATGGGCTGGGAGAAACCATTCACGGTCACCATTTTTATTTCAAAACTGTTGACAGAACCCTCCATCAGGCAGGTCATAAACCCATCACAACAAATTGGTGGGTGAACACAGAATGCTGCCGGAGTGGCCTTGTTTCAGGCCCAGTCTCCAGACTGGTGGCTATTTTTATTTGCTTTTGACAAATTGGAGGCCAACCAAAAATCGCTCTGCAGGGCTGACCTTCAGCCTGCATTTGCTCCAAGGCAAGTGCGGAGGCTGAAATATTCCATGGTGGCTTTCGAGATGGCTTCAGGTGCAACCTACTTACTCGACAGAGCTGGCAGCGAAACACCAAACACCGTCAGTTCGTCAGGCACAAGCCCAGGCAGAAGTGCACTGGGAGGGAGGGAATAAACATTCTCAAGTGTCACTGCGGACGGGGCACAGGGGGCTTCCCACTGAATCCCACAGCCCTGTGCAGGCGAGCCCATCATCTCCTGCTCACGATGAGGAAACTGAGGCTCAGAGAGGCCCACTGACCTCAAGTCACGCAGTTGGCAAGTGGCAGAGCTGGGTTTCCAATCTGACTCTATCTGACCCCTAGAATTTAATTTTGAGGCAGACAGATACCCGCCATAAATGGAAGTACCTCTATTGTCTGCACTTTAAAAAACAGGCACTTAGGGGCTAGGCCGGTGGCATAGTGGTTAAGTCCACATGTTCTGCTTCAGTGGCCCAGGGTTCACAGGTTCGGATCCTGGGCACAGACCTACACACTGCTCAACAAGCCATGCTGTGGTGGTGTCCCACATACAAAATAGAGGCAGACTGGCACAGATGTTAGCTCAGGGCCAATCTTCCTCACCAAAAAACCCCAAAAACCCAAAAACCAAGCATTTCCATTTGAGAGGCAATATGTGTAAGGCAGGGTTCTCAACTGGGGGCAGTCTGGCTCCCCTGGGGACAGATGGCCATGTCTGCAGGCATCTTGGTTGTCACAACTTGTGGTGTCCTGCTGGCATCTCATGGGTACAGGCCAGGGATGCCACGTTGCATCCTGCAATGCACAGGACAGCCCCTACCACAAAGAATGACACAGCCCCAACGTGAGCTGTGCCACAGCTGGGAAACCCTGCTAGACTAGAGCCATCCTCCCAGGCTTGGAATCCATAATCCACGACTTATGACCTGTGCAATCTTGGGAAAGTTGCTTGAGTACTCTGTGTCTCGGTTCCCTCATAGGATGAAAATATTAATAATATTAACAGTATCTGCCTCACGGACCATGAGCCCAGGGTTCAGCTCTGGGCCTGGCCTGCAGGAAGAGCTATAGCTCAGGTGCCTCTCAGCAGGGCAGCCGCTAAAAGAGCCCCAGTGTGAGACCACGGGCCTAGGACCCTGGCTTTAACCACCCTTAAGTCCCTTAGCCTTTCTTTTCTTTTGTAAAATGGGGATGGTAATCGCTGAGAGCTGCTAACCTGATGGAAGTAAGGCCTTAATATTATCACCAAGCAAGAAAGAACATTGTACAGCCCAGTAAAGGCTGCTCCCTCTAAACTCATCTGTAGGCTCCCAGCTAAATGGACCCTTGGGAACCTCTCAGGCCACTCACTCCGTCAGTGCCTCCTAGGATGGCCACTTAGGCTACGCCAGGGGTCAGCAAACTAGGGCCTAAGAGCCAAATCCAGTCTACCACCTGTTTTCCTACCTCCCACAAACTAATTATGGTTTTCACGTTTTTAAATGGTTGAAAAAATTCAAAAGACTCATATTTTGTGACACGTGAAAATTATATGACATTCAAATTTCAGTGTCTGCGAATAAAGCGTGACTGGAATACAGTCAGGTCCATTCGATTACGCATCATCTCTAGCTGCTGGTGCAGTAAACAGCAGTTCTGAGTAGCTGTGGCAGACACCATATGGCCACAAAGCCAAAAACATTTACTATCTGGCCCTTTACAAAAACAGTTTGGAACTCTGAGTGAGGCAGCAGTCTTCAGCCCCAACTGTACACTCCATCACATGAGGAGCTTTACAAAATATTGATGCCCGGGCCCCACCCAGAGAAATTAATCAGCATCCCCAGGGCGTGCGGGATTGGACGGGGTGTGCCCCGGCATCTACATTTTCCAAAAGCGCCCCCCGGAAATTCTAATGCGCAGGCAGGGGTGGGAAATTGAACAGATCAACTACCAACATTGTGACAAGGCAACATTTGACATAGGCCTCTGTTCTGAGTAGATGTCCCATGGCAGTGACGTCACTCATAATGGGGATTGTGGGGCTCCCTGAGGACCAGATTCTTCTGCCTCCCTCTCCCCAACTTTTCTTCATTCCATTCAACTCAAGTCTCCAAGAAGCCCTTCTCCAACCACTCCGACCCACATTCATTTCTCCGTTCCCTGCACTCTGGCCCTGTTCCCACTCGGAAGGACTCTAGTCAGCATGTGGCAACTTGCCTTCCTATTCATTATGGCTCCTTAGGACATGCTGCAGGTGTCAGGACAGGATCCCAAATGCCTCTCACCTCAGAGGTCCTCTTTCATAAGAGAGCTCTGTCGTCACTATTATCAATTGTGCAAACGTTTGTGCTGACCTGGGATGGCACTCGAGGCTAGCACCTCCCCAGTGCTGGGGTCTAGCAGTGAACAGTCTCAAGAACCCTGGCAAGGCCTATTAGGATCAGCCCCATTGACAGAGGAGTAAACTGAGGGTCAAAGGGATGATGCCATGTGCTCCAGGTCACAGAGCTCAGTGGCAGAGTTGTGCTAACTCCATCTTTTTAGCAACTCTAAGCTAAGAGAGGCACCATCAATGACCCAAGAAAGCATCTTCATCTTATTATAAAAATGGTGACCACACGGCCTGCACTTGCTGGGACAATTCCAATTTCTTGCAAGTTTATTCTTTTGGAATAAAATGGTTTGTGAAAGGTATTATTTGGGATTAAAATGTACAATTAAATGTGATTCAAGAGTTATATGTTAAACTTTCCGGGTAAATAGCTTTATAGATCAGAACAAAACGTGCCCTTTGTCAACCACGTGGCCTGCTTTGGGCACTCCAGAACTTGAGTGCTTCTGCCAGAGGAGTTAGATTAGGGCTGGAAATGTGGAAGAAACTTGAGCTCTGTGCTCCGGGAAAGACAGTACATGAGAAAGACCCGGATCCAAACCCAGGACCCCGCCCCTCAGCAAGCCCTTAACTCAGACACGCCCTGAGCGCCCCAAGAAGGGCCCCTTGAAGACTCTGCTGGTCTCCTCTGTGGAAGGACCCGAGAACTGGAAGGCAAGCCCCCATCCTGGAGGGCTGGCCGCACGTGTGGGACATCTGTCTTGCCCTCTCTGAACCACCCACCAGAGAAACTAAACCACAGCTGAGGCCATCTGGCTCCATGAGTCCTCACTCCCTGGCATGCTCACAAGCCACAGTAACGTTACCAGCCAAGTCCTTTAGTCTCCTACTAGTCCAGCGTTAGGAAAGGCCTCTCCTTTCTGAAGGAGTCTATTTGAGCAGGTTGTGAACCTGCGGCCTAGGGAGCCGTTTCGGCAACAGCCCGAGGGTGAACCTGGTGATGCTGGCACCAGCAACAAGAGCCTCAGTTCTTACAATGGGGATGAAGACACCCACTTAGTGCCGCAAGGCGGTGTTGCAAACACAGCCGGGCACACAAAGCCGCCAGGAACGGGAGCGGGTACCAGTACTGCACTCGGGAGCCTTGAATTTGAATTACCGAGAAAACATCTGGCTCCCCAACTGGGTCAGGCTCCTAGAGACCAAGGTCACGATTCCCAAACATCTTTGTGTCCTTTCCGCCTCCCAGACACAGGCCTTACACATAGGAAATGCACAGGGAATGTTTATGGACTGGGTAAATATACCCTGAGAAAGGAGCAAAGGATGGAGGCAGAGACTGCTACAACACCTCACCGTGCTGGTTATAATAGCAAAAAAGGAAAAATAGCCCAAATACCCACTATTTATAGGGGATTGCTCATACATTTTAAGGTGCATCTGTTTAAAGGAACACTACGGACCCAGTAAAAAGGATGCTGTAGATCAAAGGTTGGCAATGTTTTCTATAAAGGACCAGATAGTCGATACTTTAGGTTTTATGGTCCAGACAGTCTCTGTCCCACTACTTCACTGTGCCCTTGAAGCAAGAAAGCAGCCATAGGCAACTCGTAAACAACGAGCGAAACCGTTCCAATAAAGCTTTATTTGTGGGCACTGAAATGTGAACTACATGTAATTTTCACATGCCACCAAACAAGATTCTTCTGTAATTTTTTTTCAACCATTTAAAAGTTCAAAACCATTTTTTGTTTACAGGCCATACAAAAACAGGCCGCGGGCCACAGTCTGCTGAGTCCAGTGGTAGAAAACGTCACGTCCACTGAAAAAGCAAGTTATAACACAATACGCTGTGTATGACTCAAGTTTATAAGTTAAGACATATCTGCACCAAAAAAAAAAGGCTGCAAGGATATACAGCAAGCGTTAATAAAGATCACATTGTGTGTGTGTGTGGGGGGGGGGGGCGGTTAAGGCTGATTTTTGTTCCTCCTTTTTGTTTATCTATAATTTTCTGAATTTTCAACAACAAACATAGCATCATTTTGGTAATTGTTTAAAATGCAATCAATCAAATGACAAGAAAAGAAATGAAATCAAGCAGGTTGGGCTAAGAAGCGCTCGGCACAGAAATGCCTACACGAACCTGTTCAGAAGATAACCCTAAAGGTGATGGCTGCTCAGGTGCACGTAGAGTCGCCCCGGCTTCCCAACCACTAGGCTTCAAAAACACCTGCCGTGTCATCACCTTTATCAAGGCCAAGAGGACGAAGAGGGGGAAAGCCGAGCCCCCGCCAACCGGTCCACCTTGAGGCACCTGTGCTCCTGAGCGCCCTCCTCCAGTCAGCATCACTGCCCAATCCAGCCGCCGCTTCAACCACCGAGGCAGCTAGAGTTCGCCAGGCGGGCTCCACCTCCCCAGCCGCCAACCTGAAGCCTGCATTTCTTTGGGTGGGGGCGGGGAAGAGGGGGCGGTGCTAAGAGGACACACAGCTTGTCTTCACCGAAGGCGGAGGGGGCGTCGTGCTGCAGAAGTTAAAGAGAACTCAACGGTCATTAAAATTGCAGGCTTACTTACCTGACTTTGCGATCAGGGAAACAGACCTTGCACTCGGCAGGGCTCATGTTGACCACCCCACCGGCCCATCCCACCGGGGTCCTGCTGGGATGCCGAGCATGCACCACCTAACCCCTGAAGCGGACCCTGGTCCCGGGGCCCAGCAGGACAGCCGGATCGTGACCGGGGAGAGGAGGCACCGTCCTAGAGCGCCCCGGGCTGGGTTGTGCAGCAGCCTGCAGGCCCCAACTTGGCGCTGCGCTTCCTCCATCCCGAAACGCACCCATCGCGCAAGTGCCCAGGATGGACACGCCCGCCCAGGCCCCGCCCCCAACCCAAACGGACCCCGCCTCCCACAAGGGTCCCGGCCCCTGACGTGGCCCCGCCTCCAGTCCCTAGTCCGGGATCAGGACCCCGCCATCTCCCAGACCGGGTCCCGCCTCCCGGACCCGCCAATCCCAGAGGCACCGCTGACCTTGGGCGCCGGGCGGGCGAGAGCCGCCCGAGTCTTAAACCCTGGGCTACTTCCTCCCCAGCTCCCTGCCCGGAGTGGAAGAGTTCTAGGACAGGCTCCCCTACACGCTGACAGCTGCAGAAAACCCCGTTACCTAAGTGCTTCCATACATACCCAATAGGGAAGTGGTGGAAAATACGGGTTATTTAAAATGTGACTCAGATGTCACCACGGTCGGTGCCTGGTAAAAACCCCCGCAGTCAACCTCTGGCTTCCAGGTTCCTGTTTTTGCTTCTTTCACCCCTCCTCCCGGGGCCATGTCTGCGCCATGCCCCCGCCTCCCCGCAGTGAGCTTGTAGCACGTGCTTTGAACGACCTGAGTCCCCTAGGAGGCGAGCGCCTTCAAGACAGGGAAGACCCCAGCTGCCCTGTGACCCTAAATAAGCTTTCTAGTGAAACTACCATTTGCTGAGTGCTCTTTTGTGCCTTTGTCTTATTTAATCCTCGGAGCAATCCTATTGTCTTTATTCCGGTGATACAGATTTTAAAAACGTGACCCAGAGATGCTATGTTTCCCAAGGTGACAGAGCCGGTGACTTGAACCCAGGTAAACGGGTTCCGGTTAGAATGAATAGAATGAATGCTTCTCCAAGTAGTTATAATAGGTAAAAAGGACCCCAAACACTGCCTAGAAAGCATTGCAATGATAAGAAATATAACCCATGTTCGTAGCAAACAACAAGTAATATAAATGTTTGCAGATGAACGCTCTTCAAAAGACACAGCCAGGGCCACACCTCCAGAGGGCGCCACCGACGTGGCCACAGTGGGAGCAGGGACCTGGCCCTGGAGTCCTCAGAGCAGCCCTGCCCGAGGGTGCTGGCTAGCTGTGCTCTAACCACATATTAAATAATGATTCAACAAGCAACGGGTGAACAAAGTTCTCAGTTCTTCAGAGTTTCTAGAAGGTTCTTCATCACCTTGTCTACACTCTTTCTGAAAAAGAAGCCACCTCAGGCCAATTTTTTTCTTCTAAGTTTCAAATCAAAACCAAAAAGTATTCATCGCCCACATTTAAATGTAACCACCTCAACATAGGAGAAACAATTAAAATCAGGAAATGAAGGTGTTTCGACCCACTCCTGCCCTACCCAAAGTCAGTTAGGATGATGAGTGGGAGAAGGCTCGCCAGTTTACTTGCGTTGCTCTAGGGTTTTATTCTCTTTTGACAAAACCCCAGCACTCACTGGACACTGAGTGGACAGTGTCACTTCTCTGCTAACACAGCCGTGGGGACATCCTGACACACCTGCGTTCACCCAGGGCTCCCAAGGAAGGGATTTCACTGAGACGTTTGGGCTTGGCATGTCACCAGAGTGATGATGACTTGGGTTTTTCTCTGCCTCCTTTATTAGGGAATAGAAGATGAGAAGAAAAGAATAAGCTACACTCATATGCATAACATCACCGGCATACAAACATCCATAGTTGGGATTTTCAATAAAACGGTTCAAACTTGGCTAAAGCTGCAGTTTCGTGCTATGAGCCCTTCTGCTTAGACTTATCAGGGGCTAAATTTAACTTGTTGGTATTGCCAAGGGAAAACCCAGGTCACTGACAGCACAGCACACAAAATCAGCAAGGAAACGCACATACGGTGAACAGCAGCATGGTGGAAAGACCTGAGCAGAGGTTGGCCTCCAGCCTGTCCCTACCTGCCGTGTGACCTCGAACAAACCCCTTCTCTCTCTCTTTCCACGTCCTCATCTGTAAAATCATCCACATATAGTGTGCTTTCAATAAAAGAAAAATAACCCCTTTCCACCTATGATGGGGGAAATGTTACATTAAGTAGAGAGCAGAAGTGAATGATTTTTCTAAAATGGGATACTGACACTTAAGGAGGAGGGGAAAGTAAAAATATTTAGTCCCTCTGTACCATATTAATATAACAGCCAGCCTTCCCCAAACCTCAATATCCATCTGCAAATGGAACAACGCTCGGACAGGGACCCCTTTATCTCAAGCTCCCAGAAAACATCTCAGGAGCTAGAGAGATTTGAAAATAGGGTTTTTGCTGGTCCCTTCCTAAATCAATAACTGAATAAATAAATTAAAACATTATAGAAAGATCCATGACATTCCATTTAGGGACAAATGAAAATATGTGTAGACAATTTAAAGTTTCATGAGCTGCTCCCTACTGAGAGCTGACGAAAACAGGTGCAGGTGCAGACGATGAACAGGAAGGAGCTGGGGAGGCGCCCACCGCAAGCCCACCCAGGACTCTATTTGGGACAAGTAGAAGGAGGTAAGGTCCCAGATGTCACTGTGCTTTTCTGATGTGTCTTCACTCTGACAGGCCCCCTCCTTCATGTCCAGACCCCACAGACCTTCACCTGCCTTCCTGGAATCTGAGGTCTGTGTTGCTAAGCAGTTCTTAAATGCAACACTCCCAGCATGGAAGCGAGCAGACCCGGACGTGGCAGGGGAAATACCCAGCACTTGTGTGCTGGTTTGTAGTTTATCCTTAATCAGGGCCACTTCTCCTGCCTCTTAAATTTCTCTTCCTCCTCTGTGGACACAAGTTGCTTTCCTTTAAAGGTGTATGCCAGGCAGGGCTCAGGAACAGCTGTGGCCACAGGCAAGACCTTTGAGAGAGGCCCAGTCAATGGATGGCAACCGAGGCCGCCTCGGGGCCACCCACTCTGGCCCTTCCTCCCGAGTGGTCTCAACATGCTTCCAAGGTAGACACTGGCATTATCTGGCTTCGACAGAGAGAGAAATTGCAGCTCAAAGAGGTCATGGGACTGGTCTGAGATTTGAACCCAGACCTGTCTGACTGCGGGTCCTGGGCCCTTACTGTGACGCTGTGCTTTGTATTTAATGACAGTGACTGCACCGTGGGCACTGCTGTAAGTGCTGTGCTCACAGTAACTCCACTAAGCCTGACCCCAGCCCTGTGAGGTAGGTACCACTGTGACCTCATTTTAGAGGATGCTAAGGCACAGAAGGTAACAGCTCGGCCCCAGGTCACACGATAGCTAAGTGGAGGAGTCAGCATGCCAGCCCTCAGTTGGCCTCCAATGAGAATGCTCCTGACCACCCCACTACTCTCTCCACCCATGACGGAGCCGGGTGTCTATGCGGCCACAGTGCCAACTGCAAGGCCTGGCACCCAGCAGGGCTGCAATAAATGCTCCCCAGCCAATGGATGGGCAGGACAGACCTTAGCTTCTCCGCTTGACCATTTCATCTCTTAGATTGCTCTTACACTTGCCTAGAACCCAGACTTTCTGTGGTAATTTGCCAAGGGGAAAATGGTTATAAATTAACAAACTTTTCCCAATTTTCCCACTGCTCTCTTCCCCATCATCCAGCTGCCCACCCACCCTTCCACATACAAAGAAACAAAAGCAAAGACTGTTAGAGCCACAAAGGACGTCCGAGCATCCAGTCCAACCCTCGAGAGGGTAGGTGATGTCCCCAAGGTCACACAGCTGAATGGTCGCCCCAATAAATTGCTCATCTCCTAACACTTCCCACTAACGGAAAGAACAAGTTAGGAGGAAGGCAGAGGTGCCTTGGCTGGAGCCCAGGTGAGGCGGCAGCATGAACCCTGGGAGTGTGCAGAACACTTTCTGATCTGCGTCTGCTGAGGGTCTGGGTTCAGATCGAGTCCAGGCCCGGGCCCATGATTATCCTGCTGGGAGACCTCGGGCAGACTCCTGAACTTCTCTGGGCCTCAGCTTCTTATCTAGGCAGCGACAGGACTGGTTCACTTTTCTCCTCAATACTTTATAAGGTTTTATTATTAAACATTGTTGAAACTTATATTATAACAAGGATATTTACAGCAGAAAGTTAGGAAACACAGAAGAAAATTTAAATTACTCAGAAACGTACCACGTAAAGACAAAGACTGTTAACTGTCTGGGGGCACTCTCACTGTCTCTCCAGTGACACACACACGTTTATTCGGCACAAGCCTTTTTCGTGCTTACTGTGTGCCTGGGCATGTTCTAAGCATGTTGCATGCACCTGTCCACAATCCCTTATCCGAAACTCCCAGGGCCCAATGTGCTCTGGAATTGGGGAATTTTTTTTTTCGGGAAGGTAAATCTTCCTATAATTCCTTCCTACACATTACCACGTTAATATTCCAGCAGCAGACGGCATGAATAGTCACACAAAATGGGATGAATCAAGACTATGAATAAATTCACCTATCCAAGGCGGGTTTGCTGCTGAATGAGCTCGCCGCCAGCTTAGGAATGTCAGTTTCATGACTTTAAATTTCAGGGCGGTGGGTAGGCGATCCTGAACCTGGGCCATCCATTCAATCCACACACGCACCCCAGTGGGTACAGCTGTTGGGGTGACAAGCTAGTCAGGGGCTGCTTTGAACGGGGTATCTCAGCCCGGGCCCACTGCGTAGGAACCTCACGATGCTTCTTAAACAAAACGGGCTTACCCTGTCACCTTCATGTCATCATGGGTGAGCAACTGTTTGCCCCATCACATAACGTCCTCAGCAGCTCTGTTTCCAAGGGTTGCATGGAATTCCAACCCTCGGGGACTGCTTCTAAGTCCAAGGAAAGGCCGAGCCCCAACCCCTGGCCTGAGACGAACCCAAAAGGGAAGAGACGGCAGTGGGGGGGGGGGCAGACCTGAACAGACAGCACAAATCATTGGATCTAAAATCTTAGCCCTCATCAGGTGGGGAAATGGAAGGGCCGGTGAGACTGCCTATTAAAGGCAGAAGAAAAAGTCAGAATTACAGTTTAACCTCAGAACTAGCCTATGAAGTCACAAGATTTATGCAAAAAAGAACTTGATGAAAACAAAAATGCAATTTCCGCTGAAGAGCAACAACAAAATGCCTGTTCCTCCATCCATTCACTCCTCTATTCCCAGACTCATGATCAAGTGCTCTCCGGGAAGGCAGAATTCTGTCTTCAGCAAGCTTGGGTTGCTCGTCTCATTCAGGCGTTTGGCAAATATTTATTCAAAGTCTACCGTGAACCCACACTAGGTGAGGCAGAGGGGAAAAGCAGAGACCCCATAAATACGGCCCCGTTTTCATGGAGTCTGCAGTCCAGTGCGGGAGACGGGTAATGACCAGGTAAAGAAAGAAGGAGATCCAAGACAACCTCAAGGAGTGATTAAAGGTTGTGAAAACAACACGTCAGAGTGATGGATCAAGAAACTGGGGGCACGCGGGGAATACTCCGTAGGTGGGGAGGGGACAGGGAAGGCCCTCAGAGAGGGTGGCTTGGATGGGCAAAGAGCCAGAGGTGGAGGCAGGACTGGCTACAGAATTTACGGGGCCCTGTGCAAATGGAGAATGTGGAGCCCCTTGTCCAAAAGCCACGAAGAATCTCAAGAGGGCGACAGCAAAGCACTAAACCAAGCGCCACGGGCCCTGCGTGACCCTGGAGGGAAGTCTGGGGAAGGATGGGAAAGGGAGAGCTCAGGTCAGATGGGACAGTTATTGCAAATGCCCAGAGTCGGGATGCAAGTCTGAGTATTCTGGGATGGGGAGGGCACAACAAGAAGAAAACGACCCCTTTGAAGACTGTGTCAAAAAAAGCTCCCTCCCAAAGCACAAAATTAAACACGTGCATTTTCTTTTTCTTTTTTTTTTTTTTTAAAGATCGGGCACCTGAGCTAACATCTGTTACCCATCTTCTTTTTTTCCCTTCTTCTTCTTCTCCCCAAAGCCCCCCAGTACATAGTTGTATATTTTAGTTGTGACTGCCTCTGGTTGTGCTATGTGGGACGCCACCTGAGCATGGCTTGATGAGTGGTGGCACGTCCGTGCCCAAGATTCGAACCGGTGAAACCCTGGCGCGCCGAAGCGGAGTGCACAAACTTAACCATTCAGTCATGGGGCCGGCCCCAACATATGCATTTTCCATCCATGCCTAGTCAGTCTCCCACTTGGTGGCCTGGCAGGAAGAGGCCCGTGTGGGCCACAAGGTGACCTTCGGGGCACCACAGAGGCCAAGTGGCTCCAGGAGGACAATGCCAGGGGCAGGGAAGATCCACAGACATGGCTCACTTCTTTGCTCTGGTTTCCACGTGAGCCCAGAGCCCTGGAATACACACCCCAGGTGTGAGTTTCCCATCTTTGAAATGGGGAAGGTATTAGATCAGGGCCGGAAGGACTAGCCCAAACACCGACTCCCTGCTCCCATTTTGCAGAAACCGGGCCTCCAAAGGTTAGGAGATTTGCCCGAGGGTGCAGATGATTAAACAACTTATGAGGAATAAACTAATAATAAAAGGACCTTCTTGGATTCTAACAAGGACTCCGTGACCACCTCTGCCTTCTAGGAGGTCAGGCTCCATTTCCTGATGCTCTGGCTGGTTGCGGGCAGCACACCAGCCTGCCCACCCGCTCTTAGGACCCACATCCCAAAGGAGCTTTTGACCTGTGGGTCCCCAGGAAAAGGCATTACCGCCTGTAGAGGAGAAGCAGCCCAGGAGCGGCCCTCCACAAAGCAACACTCTGCAGGCGTTTTTTTTGGAGGGGAAGGGGTGGTCCCCCTGAACATCCCTTCAGAGACTTGGCCCAAGCCCCTGCCAGTAGGTGTGAGCAAAAGGGTCAACAGAGGACCACCAAACGCCAGGCTACTGAGATTCCCAAAGATGCCAAGATACCAAACTACAACAGGACAACAGAACGCTCGGCTTCGTTCGGATATGGCATGGCTGTTCCCAACAGGCTGGAATGCACAGGTTTGACATAATTCTTCATCTAGCCAACCACCAGAGGCCATGGCACTAGGACGAGTGTCTGAGCCATCACGCCCTGAAGATGCTTCCAAGTAGGTCTCTCATTCTAGTTCACTGGAAACAACGAACACCGGAGGGTCTCCTCCATTGGAGGCCTCTGATTCGGGGACTTGGTTGAGGCTGGAAATGTTCCTCATGGAAACGCCAGCATCTTGGGAGGTGTCAGGAGAAGTGCCCCAGCTGACCCTAGGTGCTAAAATTGTAGATTCCCAACTCTGAAAAGCACATCCATTGGGGACAAAAGGAACTGTGTGCCTAGTGAGCTTTGTGACCAGGGGTCACACCTCAGGGGCTGATCCAGTGCCCATATGCTACAGATGAGGAACTAGAGGCTCAGAGAGGGTAAGGGACCTACCCAAGGTCACACAGCACATCAGTCCTCCCCGTGCCCCCATCGTGGCCCTTTGCATCTCCCACCACTCTGCAGTGTGCCTTCATCTCAACATTTGGTGCCTCCGGTTTATAAAAACCAAGATCCCCCGACCATCCTCCCAGTCCTTCACTGGGACAAAGCGAGAATAAATGATTTACTTACAATGCTAGTTTCTAGGCACTGAAGAGACAAGAGCAAAAAATTCATTTAATATTTTGGCTCATAGCCATGCAAAGATAGGGCCTTAGTTAAGTATCTTTTGCCTTTACAAATTCACCAGCTCAGAAAAGCTGTGGTTTAAGCACAAACCAGCAAATACCCCTCCAAGTAGCGGTGGAAGACAGAGTGGAAAGCTGGAGACTTGCCCCTACTCCATATTTTAACCTAGCATTTACTGAGTGCTTTATTCTCCTGCTAAGTACTTTAGAAATGTTAGTTCATTTAATCCTCACAACTTTCTGGGAATGGAAGACTCAGGAGAGAATAGCAATAGTAACAATGTTACTATTTGATAAATTCTTAATCAGCACCAGCAGAAATTCACACAGCTGCTTCTTTCTCTTTCAGGGCTGGACCCCCACTGTCCAATACAACAGCCACCAGCCACACGAGGCTTTTTAAATTTAAATTAAAAATTCAGTTCTTCAGTCACACTAGCCACATTTCAATTTCAATGGTTACAGGTGACCAGTGGTTACTGTATTGGACTGCACAGTTCTAGAACATTCTTTTCCATAATATTCCATTATGGCAGAAGGTTCTGCTGGCCTCTTCTGGTCTAGCCTGAAAGTTGCCTCTTCCAAGGGCTCTTTACTGCCCTGACCACGTCTTTCTAAAATAGATCCCCTCAGGTATTCCGTCTCCTGTACCCTGTTTCCTTCCTGGCACTGGACGCTCTTGAACACCATCCTCTCGGTTTACCTGTTTATTTGCACACTTCCATCTCCCTGGTAGGACCATCTGTCTTGTTTCCTGCTGGAGCTATTGTGATACACGCATCTCGCCCTCCCTCCTACTTTGATACCACTTAGCGACCTCCCATTGGGCAACCACTTCTAACATCATCTCTGATGTCCACCAATTTGGGTGAATTGGTTCAACGGACTGCTTTTCCCTAACCCCTGCTGTAAGTGCCACATCGAGGGAAAGAAAGGGGTTTGCAGGGGAGAGAATATAGGAGATCATGGGAGAGCGCCCACCGTGGCACAGCGGAACCTGGGTTCTGCAGTCCGACAGACCTGACCTTGAAACTTGGCGCTGCCACTTCCTAGCTGTGTGATCTTGGGAAAGGTACTTCACCTCTCTGAGCCTCAGTTTTTCTCATTTGTAAAATGGGGATCCACCAGTGGCCCTGTACCGTTGTTAGACGGAATAAATGGGTAATTTACATAAACTGCAGGCAGAAGGCGGGTGGGATGGCTCTGGGTAAATTCAAGTGCTGGGTGAAGTGGGTGCCGGTGGGCCAAGGACAGGCCCAGGAAAAGAGCTGGGGAGGAATCTAGTGTTTATTAAGCACCTGCTGTGCACCAAACTCTGTGCATACTTTACAAATGTTATCGCATTTAATCCCTTCAACGTTTTGCAGATGAGGGACTGAAGCCGGGAGAGGGGGAGTGCCACGCCCGAGGTCACAGGGTGTGGGTGACAGAGCCAGCGCTGAACCCAACTCTGGGTTCTGACTCCAAAGACTGCGCTCTTTGTACTAGACCCCGAAGACTTCTCTTCCTTTAGTCCTTCCAGAAACTCAAAACAGTCTCCCCTGGAAGACCGTCAGTAGAGGGAACGCTTGCATCTTCCTGTGTCTCTGTTTCCTCCTTCCAGTAACCAGGGTTAAAATTAAGCTCACCGGGAACACCGTGCCTATGAAAGAACCCATTTCCTCAGACAAGTTTTTCCCATTTTGGTAAAGTGAGTACAAGAGGTGCTTCAAAGAACAGCTGGTAAGCCTGCACCCCTGGGAAGAAAAACAGACGAAAGGAAGGAAGGAAGGAGCTCCCGAACAGAGCAAGGGTTCTCTCCAGCTGGCCAAGCTGTGGCTGGTGGCTCTTTTCTACTCTCCGCCCTCCTATTTTTTCCCAGGTTTTCTACCTGGAACTACTGTATTCAGTTTGTAATTTGGGAGCGGAAGTGGCAAAGCTTGATAACAAAGAAAGAAAGCCACCAACTGCACCCCTGGGATGGTCCCACGTGTAACGGACCTTCAGGCATTTGTTTCCAGCCATCAAATTGATGGCTGTGGTTATAGTGTCTGAGTTCCTGCTTTTAAGGCACCACTGGGAGAAGATGTGTTTTTGAGTTGTTAGCTACCTGTTGAATGAATGAATGAATGAATGTCTCTTCAGGAAGCAGGGAAACTGTCCCTCCCTCCAGGCTCCCATCAACCCTTGTGGTTCTTGCCAGCCTTGAATTATAACTAGTTACACACAAGGTCATCTTCCCTAACTAGGCTGAGATCTTCTGGAAAGCCAGTTTCCTGGCATGAGGCCCTGTACACGCAACAGATGCTCAGTAAATGATTCTGAAAGGACGGAAAGCTTCTATCTTCTTTTCACATAGCTACCCTCGAAGTGTTGGCATCCACAAATGGCTTGACAGAGTGGGAAGCATGCAGAGCCCACCCGAACTCTGCACCTCCCAGGATGAGGACCGAGGACACATTACCTTATAATAGGGAGGAGGGTGTCAGACTCGCCCGCAGTCAGAGCAGCCTCCAGGGACAGGGCCCCCAGGCTGGCCCGGCTGCCCTTCCGGGAAGACTCTCGGAACAAGCCAGCGCCAGGGTCCTCATCAGAGGAGTTGTCATCAAAGGAGCCCAGGATGAAGTTGGTCATTAGCTGCCTCTTGATGTGTGCCTGCTTCTCGTCTTCTTTGGAGGGGCTTGTGGCTTGCTGGCCCTGGGGCCTGGCTGGTGAGGACAGGTCATTGGTATCTGGGACCTCCAGTCCTTCTGTCCCTGTCGCATTGGCTGGGGAGGTGTCATTAGAGGAAAGGGGGTTTCTTGGGGGATTCTGGTCTGAGGGTGGCTGGGATATTCTTTGCTGACAGGCATCTTCTGGACCTTTGTGGGAGGCTGGCTCAGCCTGCTTAGAAGTCCTTGGCAGAGAGCTGCTGTCGCCGTTTTCCCGGGGTGGCTCCCCTGAGCCATCTGAGGTGGGAAAGGGCTCCTGGCTTGGGCTGAAGCTTACTTCCGATTTACTCTTGGTGACCGGCTTGGAGTCCATAATTTTCCCCCAGATTTTCAACCAGGAAAAGGTCAGGCAGGATAAAATCAGACAAGATAGAAAAAGAAGCAGGGTCATTCAGAAAATCTGTAAGGAGAAAAGGAGAGACATTTTAGGGTCTACATAATTGAGTTATGTCTCTCTCAAAGGAGCTAGTAGGACGAGAGGCATTTGGGTTTCCATGAATTCAGCTGAGAGAGCTGGAGGGGAGGAGCACAGGACAGAGCGTGGAGAAAGGGTTCTCTTCCTGGCTCTGCCCATAACATGCTCTGTGGTCTGGGGCACGTTCCTTAACCCCTCTCAATCTCAGTTTCTTATCTCTAATTTAGGTATACTAACACACGCTCCCCGTAAATCATAAACATGCATGTGAGAGAGAACTGAAAGAGATCACGTATGTTAAAGGACTCTGTTACAGATCATAATATCCCAAAAATAGGAACCCAAACAAATGTCCATCAACAAATGAATGGATAAACAAAATATGGTCTATCCATAGAATGGAATATTATTCAGCCATAAAAGGAATGAAACACTGACATATACTACAACATAGATGGATATTGAAAACATTATGCTAAGTGAAACAAGCCAGTCACAAAAGATCACATACTGTATGCTTCCATATATATGATATACTCAGAAGAGGCAAATTCACAGAGCTAGAAAGATTGGTGGTTGCCTAGGGTAAGTGGGATGGGGGTGAGGGCTAAAGGGTACAAGGTTTCTGTTTGGAGTGACGAAAATGTCCTAAAATTGATGGTGGTGATGGTTGCAAAACTCTGTGAATATACTAAAAACTACTGAATTATATACTTTACATGAGTGAACTGTAAGGTATATGAACTATATCTCAATAAAGCTGATATCTTAAAAAAAAGACTCTTCGCTATGTTCCAATTTGTAGATATAATGGGATTGTTGCTTCTGTCAACATCATCTTCATCACTATCATCATCATCATCATTGTATTCTTAGCATAATCATCATCATGGTCCTGGAAGGAGGAAGGGCACCTTGGCTTCTTTTCTCCACGGCGCTAAGACACGTGACGTGGGGTATGCTCACAACTAGAACAAAGGCTCAACAAGACCAAGGGTCTAGAACAGTGCCTGGCATAGAGAGAGCTTCATGATGGACAAAAATTCAGTCTGTCAAATAAAGGAATTCAGATATTCTGATTTCGAACCCATGTCTCACCACGCTAACTCTGTCCTTTTAATGAGTACATCATTCTTATTTGAAGGAAATGTTGTTAAAAAGCAAACAAACAAAAATGCGACTTGAACGCACTGAAATTTTGGAACCAATTTTGCCACAGTTATATGCTGGAAGCATTAAAAAAGCAGAATCATAAAGCTCAAGCATGTCAATTTAGTATCTAAAAGGCTTTTTCTTTTTTGATTGCAACACAATGTTCTTAAAAGAAATGGAAAGGTTCTCAAGATTTCCCAGAATTACATGACCCAAGTACTTCTTTGCACATTTTGAGCAACAGAATTTGCTGAAATGTGGTCAAGGGTATTTTCTAAGTAATACACAGGGTCAGAAGGTTTTTCTTTTAAGGTCATCAAGTTTCTTTTGAAAGAAAAGTCAGTCAAAGGTGGTTCAACATCAATCAAGGTAACAAACCACACCAACAGAACAAAGTAAGAAACCATACAGTCACCTCAATTGACACAGAAAAAGCACCTGACAAAACTCAACAGCCTTTCGTGATAAAAAGTCCAGAAAACCAGGAATAGGTAGAAACTTCTACATAATAACGCACATTTATGAAAAACCCACAGCTAATCTATACTCAGTAGTGAAAGGCTGAATGCTTTCCCCCTAAGATCAGAGTAAGACAAGGGTGCCCACTTTCACCACTGCTATTCAACATTGTCCTGAACGTCCTAGACAGAGCAATTAGACAAGAAAAAGAAATAAACGGCATCCAAATTGGAAAGGAAGACATAAAATCATCTCTCTTCTCGGATGACATGATCCTATGTAGAGAAAATCCCAAAGAATCAATACACACAAAAAAACTACTAGAGATAATAAACCAATTAAGCAAATTTTAAGATACAAGATCAACATGCAAAAAGCAATTGGGTTTCTATACATCAGCCATAAACAATCTGAAAAGGAAATTAAGAAAGTAATTCCATTTACAATAGCATCCCTAAGAATAAAATACCCAGGAATAAATTTAACCAAGGAGGTGAAAGACCTATACACTGAAAACTACAAAACATTGCCGAAAGAAATTAAAGATGACCTGAATAAATGGAAGGACATCCCATGCTCATGGACTAGAAGACTTATTACAGTCGCCCACCACTTGACGTTTCAGTCAACAACAGACAGCATGCACGACAGTGGTCCCGTAAGATTAGTATTATATGGCCTAGTTGTGTAGTGGGCTGTATCATCCAGGTTTGTGTGAGTGCTTCTAGGATGTTTGCACAATGACAAAATCGCCTAATGATGCATTTCTCAGAACGTCTCCCCATTGTTAAGTGACACATGACTCTATTGTTCAAATGGCCATACTACCCAAAGCGATGTATCAATTCATATCAAACTGCAAGGGGTCCAAAATAGCCAGAACGGTATTTAAAAAGAACAAACTTGGAGGACTCATACATCCCAATTTCAAAACTTACCACAAAACTATAGTCAAAACAGAGTGGTAGTGGCATAAAGATAGACATACAGACCAATGGGATAGAATTGAGAGTCCAAAAATAACCCCATACATCTATGGCCGATTGATTTTTGTCAAAGGTATCAAGACCGTTCAGTGGGGGAAAGCAGTCTCTTTAACGTATGTTCTGGGACAACCGATTTCCACATGCCAAAGAATGAAGTTGGACCCCCAACTCATACCATATACAAAAATTAACTCAAAATGGATCAATGGCCTAAAGAGAAGAGCTAAAACCATAAAACTCTTAGAAGAAAACACGGGGGTAAATCTTCATAACCTGGATGTTGGCAAGATTCTTAGATATGATACCAAAAGCGCAAGCAACAAAAGAAAAAACAGATTGGACTTTACCAAAATTAAAAGTTCTTTGTGCACCAAGGGGCATTATCAAGAAAGTGAAAAGATAGCCTACAGAATGGGAGAAAATATCTGCAAATCATATATCTGACATGGGTTTAGTATCCAGAATATATACAGAACTCTTACAACTCAACAACTCATTTAAAAATGAGCAAAGTGCTTGAACAGACATTTCTCCAAAGACGACAAATAGCCAACAGCTCGTGAAAAGATGCTTCCTTAGTCATCATGGAAATGAAATCAAAACTCCAAAGTACCACTTCACACCCACTAGGATGACTATAATCAAAAAGAGAGAGAAGGAAAGACATAGGAAGGGAGAGAGGGAGAGAGAAAGGAGGGAGGAAAGGAAGGGAAGGAGGGAAGGAAGGAAGGAAGGAAGGAAGGAGGGAAGGACGGAAGGAAGGAGGGAGGGAAGGAGGGAAGGAAGGAAGGAAGGAGGGAGGGAGGGAGGGAGGGAGGGAAGGAAGGAAGGAAGGAAGGAAGGAAGGAGGGAAGGAGGGAGGGAGGGAAGGAGGGAGGGAGGGAAGGAGGGAAGGAGGGAAGGAAGGAGGGAGGGAAGGAGGGAGGGAGGGAAGGAGGGAAGGAAGGAAGGAGGGAGGGAGGGAGGGAAGGAAGGAGGGAGGGAAGGAAGGAAGGAGGGAGGGAAGGAAGGAGGGAGGGAAGGAGGGAGGGAGGGAGGGAGGGAGGGAAGGAGGGAAGGAAGGAAGGAGGGAGGGAGGGAAGGAAGGAGGGAGGGAGGGAAGGAAGGAGGGAGGGAGGGAAGGAGGGAGGGAGGGAGGGAAGGAGGGAGGGAGGGAAGGAAGGAAGGAGGGAAGGAGGGAGGGAAGGAGGGAGGGAGGGAAGGAGGGAAGGAAGGAAGGAAGGAGGGAGGGAGGGAGGGAAGGAAGGAAGGAGGGAAGGAGGGAGGGAGGGAAGGAGGGAGGGAGGGAAGGAGGGAAGGAAGGAAGGAGGGAGGGAGGGAAGGAAGGAAGGAAGGAGGGAAGGAGGGAGGGAGGGAGGGAGGGAGGGAAGGAAGGAAGGAAGGAAGGAAGGAGGGAGGGAGGGAGGGAGGGAGGGAAGGAAGGAAGGAAGGAGGGAAGGAAGGAAGGAAGGAGGGAAGGAGGGAGGGAGGGAAGGAAGGAAGGAAGGAGGGAAGGAAGGAAGGAGGGAAGGAGGGAGGGAGGGAGGGAGGGAAGGAAGGAAGGAAGGAAGGAGGGAAGGAAGGAAGGAAGGAGGGAAGGAGGGAGGGAGGGAAGGAAGGATGGAAGCAAGGACAGAAGCAAGGAAGGAAGGGGAAAGAAAGAAAACAGGAAGTGTTGGTGAGGATGTGGAGAAACTGGAACCCTTGTCTGTCACTGGTGGGAAAGTAAAATGATCTAGCTGCTGTGGAGAACGGTTTGGTAGTCCCTCAAAAAGCTGATCATAGAATTACTATATGACCCAGTATTTTCACTCCTCGGTGTATCTCAAAAGAATTGAAAACAGGGACAAGCACATACATGGACACACATGTTCATGGCAGGACCCCAACTCTCTGATGCCCGAGCCTTGCTCTTACCCCAAGGTTTCTCAGTCGTAGCACTATTGACACTTGGGGCTGGAGAAGTCTTTGTAGGGGTCTGTCCTGTGCATTGTAGGACATTGAGAAGCATCCCTAGCCACTACCCGCTAGATCCCAGTAGCACACTCCCCTCGGTTGTGACAACCAAAAGTATCTGCAGACAATGAGAAATGCCCCTGGGGGACAAGCCCACCCTCCCGTGAGAACCACTCGCTTTAACTCCTGCTCCTACTCCGCCTCTCCCTCCTGCTTCTAGATGGTGAGGCAGGGACTTCTGGAGACAGGGCCTGTTTCTTATTCACCTCTTGCACACAGTAAGTCCGCCAGAGCAGGCTTAAAAAGCAGCAGCGAGAAGGGTCAGAGTCCTGAAACTGCTCACGTGTGCCCTCAGGACAAATTTTGAAATCAGGAATTGGCAGACGGCATTGCCAAAAATGTTGCAAAAGCTATGCTGGCTTCCTCAGAGGCTCGAGCAGGTTACAGTTCTACCTCCTCAGGCAGGAAGGCACGGAAGGACTTAAGGGTCCTTCCAGACCCCTGCCAAGTGGCTACTCCCCCTCCTCAGGCCCTCTGCTGGCCACATGGGCCAAGGGCTTTCACTACTCTGCAGCAGCTCCCTCCATGCTCTCTGCTGAGCCCCTCCCACCAAGTTAGCCAGTGAAGACAGACCTCTCCTGTGGTAACATATAGCGTGGGAATGGCCAGTTCACTGGTACGGCCCCCCCCTCCATCCCCCCCCCCCCCCCCACCCCCCCCCCCCCCCCCCCGTCCCCGACTCAGAGCCCCTAGGGCACATGGACCAACTGTCATTCATTTCTGGATCCTTCTTGCCCAGCTTGCTGCTTGGTACACAGTAGGTGCTCAAAAAGGATGTCCCGAAAGAATGATAAATCCAGGCACACACACTGAGCACCTCCTATGGTTTGAGTCCAGTTAGAATTTTGATTTTAGGCTGTCATTTCTGAAACTGTATTCAGGAGTTCTGGAGGAATAAGCTGGGTGTCTCCATGGCAGTTCTGAAGTATAGTGCCGAGCAGGACACCTTATACAAATGTGGCCAATTGAAGGCACATTTTAAATGTGCACATTTGAAATTGCGAGATATAAGAAATAGTAAGTGCATAACATTGAAATGCCCCCCCGTTCCCCAAACAGAAAAACACGTGAGTTATTGCCGAGAAGACAAAAGAGTAGCATCAAGGCAAAAGTATGCATGCGATAATGGTCTGGGATTCTGGAACCCTGAGAATGAGCCTTTACATTGATTCCCATGGGGAAACCAATCTGATTAGGCAAATTTGACATTATACAAGCTCTTTGGGAACTTGCTCAGGAAACCCCAGCTGGCCGGACGAATGGATGGCTGATCGGGATGGAAGAATGGAAAGGCAGTGCGTGGAGAGGGACTGAGAGGACGGGCAGATGGACAGACCCACGCATGGCAGGCAGTTGAGCTCGGTGGGTGAAATTGCCAAACTCTAATGAATGGAGTGGCCAGGAGGTCTCCCCAGTTTGGCCCCCTCTCTCACTCTGCCTTTAAGATCTGCAGTTACTCTGAGAGGAGCCAGAGGATCTCATATCCCAAAGCTACCCTGCAAGAGTTCCCTGCACCAAAAAACCTCAGGGTCTTTCCCTTTTCTCAGCAGAGTAATGACGTGGGACCCAAAGGCCACAACACGAGAACTTTTCCCAAGTACTTAGACACAAATGGGGGAACTATTTGAGAAACTCCCAAAGAACCTCTCTGAGCCTCAGTTTCCTCATCTATAAAATGAGGATACTAATTCATGCTCCATTTATATCGCCTCACAAGTTGCTGTTTGAGTAGCACATATACGTATACAGTATTTTTTTTTTTTAAAGATTTTATTATTTCCTTTTTCTCCCCAAAGCCCCCTGGTACATAGTTGTATATTATTCGTTGTGGGTTCTTCTAGTTGTGGCATGTGGGACGCTGACTCAGCGTGGTTTGATGAGCAGTGTCATGTCCGCGCCCAGGATTCGAACCAACGAAACACTGGGCCGCCTGCAGCGGAGCGCGCGAACTTAACCACTCGGCCACGGGGCCAGCCCCATACGTATACAGTATTTACACACACAGAAACCATCAAGAGTGCAGGGCCTTCAAGCTTCCGGTCCTCAGAACTTGATGGATAGTATTATCGCTATTGTCTTTATTTTGGTGGCATTTTACGGTTTGGTAAACTGTGGCTCAGAGAAGCTCAGTACCTTGACTTTGTTCAAACCCAGGCCCAACGCCCACACCTTTCCTGCCGCCCCACTACCCAAACTGGATAGAAAGAAATTCCACACGGCAGAGGGTGTTACAACGTGCAGGTAAACACAATTCTAAAACCAGACCCCTCGCTGTGTACCTGGAAGGTGGAGCAGCGGAGCGATGTGTAAACTACAGCGCCAGACAGGCACAGTAGTCTAGAAGGAGCACTGTGCATGTGGTTCGATTCCATGGGCAGGAAAGGCAGAGTCCTCCTTCCAACGAAACTTTGTGGACCATGTCACGCCACGCCGCTGCTCTTCGCTGAAACAACCCAGCTGACCCAAAAACCGAGCACCAGCCAAGCTATTTTTATTTCTTGCAAACCAAACCCAACCAACAGCTGTCTGGTGCCAGAGCCATCACGGCTCTGGCCATAATGAAGGCAGGAAACTGCTCGGTTCCAACAGGTGCTAGCCAGTGGCCAGACACGGGCTGGGGACGGAGGGGTCATGAGTATGTCTTCCAGCTCCCCCCACACACCCATACCTGGCAAGGTCTCTGAGGGACAAAGGGGGCAGAACGTCAGCATTAAACCAGCAATCCTGTTCCACCCTCGGAGTTGTCCTCCCACCAAGATAAACCCCTGGGTGCTTGCTGCCACTTACCCCCACTGTGGACACAGCCATCGGCTCCATTCTAATGTGCCTCTGCCAGGCGCCCACAGGGTGACTAAGGGAGCCCAGCCCTCAGAGTGTCACCTTTCAGCAGGAGGCTGGCGTTGTGCATCAGGCCATGGGGGAGGAGTCTGGCCAGGCCAGTGCACCATCTCGGGTGAGCGTTGACACTGGCAGTGCAGCATGCTCTTATCTGGCACGGCAAACATAGGCCGTTCGCAAACGTTCTCACTTGGCCCCCACCTGCGCTCAAGCTCAGGTACTTAAGAAGCTGTCTATGCTCTCAGGAGCTTGCTGGCCCACAGGTTTGTCACATTCCTGCACTTAGGCCCACTTCTCGGTTCATGCAATCACCCCTTGCCCAACAATGCATCTCTAGGCTACATTTACACAAGCCCAGAATCATGACAGCCTCTTGCTCCTGAGTGTTCATCTGTCAGACACCTGCTTGGAGGGAGGGCAAGTCTCAGCAGAGGCTGGCTTTGGCCATGTTGGGCATGATGGCAAGAGAAGCAGAAGTGTCAGGGCGAAGAGTGGGTGGTTAAGGACCCTCGGCTGGCAGGCAGATGGTGCAATGTCCTTTGCAAATTCAGAGAAAATTTAAGTTGTAGAGCCAGCCATGTGTGGCTGCCAGGGCGTTCAAAGCTGACTGGTGGATACCATAACCTGCACTCCAGCCTGCAGGGCTAGGGGCGTCACGGGTCACAGCGTTTCCCAAAAAGCCGCCTGCTCTAAGCTGCAGCCCAAGGGAGGGGCACTTGGGGACAATGTCCTTGTTTTATAGATGAGCAGAGGCCAGAGATCACATGTGAAATGAGTGACACAGCCACGACTAGCACAAAGGTCCCCAGCTCCAGGCCAGTGCTCCTTCTATACTGAGGCATCATTCACAGCAAAAGTCCACTGTCCTTGGGCACCTCGTTTGGTGCCTTGCAAACTGACCTGCGTTCACATCTTAGCTCTGCCACCTACAAGCAGGATGAGTCTTGGGCAAGTTCATACCCTCTCTGAGCCTCAGCTTGCTCATCTGCAAAGATAAGGATGTGCCCACAAGATAGAGTTGTTGAGTGTCCAATGCGATCACTCACCGGGGACCCTGAGCACAGTGCCAGGCACACTTCACGCTCTATGTGTCTTAGCAATTGTCACTAGTGATGTGCGCTGAGAGAATCATGCAGGATGAGTCACCACTCTGTGATGCTCTGCCACCCACAGAGCGTTATCTCTGAACCTCAGTTTCCCCATCTAGAAAAGGAGGGAAAACAGCCAGCCTCACCCACCTCAGAGGAGTCTGGGAGGATCAACCAAGATCTGTCTAGTCACTAACCCCAACCTTCCTCTTCTCGGTGCGCCAAAACAAAAGAACAAGGCAGGCAGCCGAGAGTCTGGTTTCCACTGGGAGGGTCCTCCTCCACAAACGGACAGGAATGAACTCACATTTGGTTAGTGGGCACCAACCAGTCTGCCACTGGTCAGGCATCAGAGCCACTCCCTAAGGATCAAGCAGCCCTGATGGGACAGGCAGATCCCCCCATCAGGGACAACTCCAGGATTCGCTTCAGCTTCTCAGGCCTCCAGCTGAGAGAGGGGACCAAAGGGCAGGCACTCTCCCAAAGGGGAGAAGTCTCTGGGCCTCAGCAGCCCGGGCCAGGCTGAATCAACTTCCCATCTGTTCCCTGATCCAGTGGGGCTGTTCTCAAGGACTGTGCGTGTTTGGGGCAGGGGATGGGGTGGGGGTAGGAGGGTGTCACTTTTGATATTATTCACAGAGAGGATCTTTTAAAATGCCAACACAGTGGTTTCAAAAGGGAAGAAAGGAAACGTGAGGGGGCATTGCAGGGAGTAGGAAGTGAATCCCACCAAATCATAGGGAGTGTTTTCTGTCAGGAGCACTCACTGCGCGCGCAGTCCATCACCCCACTGTGCTAAGAGCCTCACGTGCGTGAGGCGTCAACACCTGCCTGCAACGCTCCGCAACAGGTACCCCCTCACCCCCCTTTCACAGGAGCTGAGACAGGCTCAGTCACTCCCCACACTCACTTTTAGAACCCAGGTGGCCTCACTTGGAAGCCCATGCTCCTAATCCTCAGGGTCTCTTGCTCTATGTGCGGAAGTCCTGTCCCTAAGCCGGGAAGAGGTCTTAAGGCAGTGGACCTGAGAAGAGACTGTCAGGGTGCACTGCCTGGTTTCTTAGGGCTGTGAGCTTGTTTTTTAAGTCTCTGTGGCCACTCCTAAGAAACTAAGATGCAACCAAGAAATAAACAAAACGACTTCTCTAGACTTGAGGTTCTTCTCCTGGGAAAGGCTTTTGGGGAGATGGAAGAGTTCTGCCAAAATAAAGAAAAAGCCTTTCAAATCAAGGTCTAGTTGCTAGAGTCACAGAATCAGGAAAAGCCACATCTGGAAGGCAGCTCAGTGCGAATGCATCCAGGGTAGAGATGGGCAGGAGGGAGAGCTAAGAGAAGGAGACATCTGCTCCGGGCCTTTGAAGGCTGAATAGGAGTTCACCAGGTAGCTAAGGGGGCAGGGCATCTCAAGCAGAATTTGCTCTTGTGACTATGCCAGATGGTGATTTAATAACTCTACAGGCTAAAGATGGGGACTCTGCCAAAGCTACTAAACCAAGAGCAGTGACTAGCAAATTGGCTCTATGGTAAATAATCACTTGTTTTAATATTTTTGTGTTGAAGAAGATGTGACAATCATCAGGTGACAGTGGTGGGACCCTCCCTACAATTGTGGGGTTTTGAGAAGGAATGCACCCTTGTGAAGGCACCCAAGAACCTCGCCTTTCCCTGCGATTGTGACCGAGGGTGCTGGTACGATGTCACGCTTCCCTACTCCAGAGGAACAAATGCTCAGGCAGAGCAAAGGAACTGCCATCCTCCCCTCTAAGAGACTCACTAAAAGCAGGATAACCCGACATTATGTTGCTCTTGACGTGATGCAGCAGAAAGCACACAGCAACACCTTTAAGGTATTCTTGCCAAGGATTTGGACCTGAGCTGATTCAAACCTTTAGGCCTAAGCACTTATCCATAGGGACAGAGGAACAGGTTAAAAGACACATGAAAGATGCTTAATAAGCCAAATCCAGAATGTGGAAAATTCTACAGGACAAACGACTTAGGTTTCTTCAAGAAGTAACTGGCATTTAATAAAGGACGGTGGCGATTATTATAGATGAGAAAAGACTTAATAGGACCTTTTGTGGGTCCTGATTGGAACCAAAAAAACTGTTCAAAGACATTGGTCAGAGCACTGGAGGACACTGAGCACGACCTGGGTACCATAGAAGGAAACATCCTTAACTGTGCTGGAAACAACCATGAGATGGTTTCATAAACAAGTCCTCATCTCTCTTAGAGAAATGTTCTAAAATATTTACCTGGCTCTGAGATTTGCTTGAAAATATTCCAAAAACCCCAGAACTCTAGATAGTGATATGTATGCTGAAGCATTTGTGGGAAAGGTACCAACACCTGCAATTTATGCAAAATGCGTACAAAATTTAGATAGAGGGACAGACATGTGATAGAGCAAACACAGTAAAATGTTCACGGCAGAATGAAAGTGGTGGGTGTACGGATGCTCACCGTAAAATTCTTTCGCCTTCGTTGAACTTCGGAAATTTTCATAATAAAATGTTGGGGGAAAATACATGGAAAAGAGGTGGACGTGAGAGCAGACGAAGCTAGAAGAGCAGAAAGCGGATACTGAAGGTGGGTGGGGATGTGTAGGGGCTCGTGTGCCATTGACTCCACCTCCAAATGTGTTGAGGAAAAAAAGGTAACTTTTTTCTATACTAAAAGGTTTAAAAATATGTGGAACAAAATGTGAGGCAACCTGCCTGCTGATTAAAAGCTGAATACTAACTGTTAATACTGCTTAGTACTTACGGTGTGCCAGGCTCTGTACAAAGCCTTTTATAATCACGGCCTTACGCCGCCCCGGGGGGGCAGATCAGAAGCTTCCTTTGCTGAAGAGGAAACTTGGGGAGTGAGAAGCGCAAGCTGCCCCAAGTCACCCCGGCAGTGAGCAGTGAACTGCAACTTCCCAGTGGCTTCTCCTTCCTGTGGGCCACAGGGCCCCGGTGGCGTGGCCCCTGCCTACTCTCTGGCCACACTGTCCTCTTCAGTTCCTCTGCACTTGTTGGCCCATGTTCCGGAATGTTCTTCCCCTCCCTGCCCCTTTCCCGTGCCCTAGTTTGGTTATCCCTTGCTCCTTTTTTTGTCTTTGGCTTCACTGTTCCCATCTCAGACCCGCCCTGACACCCAATGGGTCTGTCTTGTTCTCTACGACACGTCCTTTTCCTTCAGGTCACTGATCACATGCTGACCCGACACTGTGTTTTCACCGACGGGCTCGCTCATCTCCCTCAGTGGAACGTGAGCTTCTAGAGAGCAAGGACTGGCTATTTTGCTCTCGGCCCCGCAGTGCAGTGCCCAGCACACAGCAGGGTCAGTAAACACCTGACCCCGGATGCATCAAAGCCTGCACCTCGCTCAGGTGTACCTGCAGGCCAGCCCGTCCTTCGTGCCTCACTGAGTCCCAACAGGGTGAGTGTCAAGGGGAGGCACTGGGCAACCACCTGAACCCCACCACCACCCTGCGCTCCCTTCCTGTGACGTACGGGCCACTGGAGATGCTGCCCAGAACGCCCAGGCTCCTGTTCTCCGCCATCATGGCCCCTGTCCTCTCCCTCCCGGTGCTCGTCGCAGGGTGCAGTCACGTGCGAGGTCACCACTACAAGCACACCCATCTCCCCCATGGGGTGGTAAACGCCATGAGGGCAGACAGGGCCTGAAACCCAGGTCTGCCCAGATCCAGTCACCCTGACCCACTTCCTAGCAAGCAGGCATTTGAAAAAATGACTCTGGGGACAGGGCTCCTGGGTAAATCCAGTACAGACACGGTGGGAGGCATGGAGTAGTCCTTCCACAAACCCACGAAATTGCTGAGTGATCATCAAGGCTAATACGTGTTAAGCACTTACTACCCGCCAGGCTCTACGCTGGGTACGGCGAGTTCATTATCCCTTTGAATGTCCACAAAAACTCGATGAAGTATGTGCTCCTGTTTGGCAAGTGAAGAGCTGAGGCACAGAGGCGAGCCTGTCGTCCGAGGTCACGTGATCATTAAGAGGCAGGGCTGGGCAGTCCAGCTGCGCTGCATGTGTGGGGCGTATGTGTACATTCGTGTTTTCTTCATCCCTTGCCTCACACCCACTCGCCCCAAGGCTGAGTCAGGGCAATGACCTCTTAGCAGATCCCCCTGCCTCCACTCCAGGCTCTCTCCGTTCCAATCCATCCAGAACCCCGGGAGCCTGCACTCCGTTTACACACACGCGCGCACACAGCCTCTGAAGCCTACTCAAGAGCTTAAGCCTGTGAACTTTATCCATTTCACAATCCTGCCTCCCAGGATTCTGATGGGAAATGAAGAGGCAGGAAATGGAAGCGTTCAATGTTTCTCAAGAGGTGGCTGTGGGATCCCAGCCCTGAGAGATGGCCGCCTTCCCTGCCAAATCCCAGTGACAGCTTGCAGAGGCCCACTCTCCACACAAGCAAAGCACGGCAGCACAGGAAAGGCTCTGAGAAGTTCACAGGCAGCCCCGTGTTTCCCAAAGGGACAGCAACCAGTGCTCCTCTTCCACCTGTCACGGGTTATCACTGCAGACAGGAGGGCTCCGAAAGGCCCACTCTGCTGGGAGTGCGGAACTAAGAGCCTTCCTTAGAACCGACTAGGGAAGTTCTGCTAGGAGGGGCATTTCCAACAGCTGCTTATTCCAGTCACTGCTAGAGCCCGTGACCAATTGACTTCCGAATAGAAAGGAGAGTGTGTTCAGGGCTGTCCTGTAATACCACTCCCACGCATGATTTAATTTGATTTCAAAAAGCGGAGCTTTAGTGAGCCCAACAGGAGTGGCACAGGACCCAGGCTAACTGAAGAGGGTGGTGGTTTTCTGGGGCCCCACCACAGGCAAGGATGCGGAGGTGTGCTGGGTGGCCCAGAAAGGTCCAGAGAGCAGCACTTCAGGCATGGGGTGACCCTAGTGGACACTGTACCATTTGTCACCTGACTGACCTGAACCAGTCATGGAAATTCTCCGAACCTTGGTTTCCTGGTCTGTGAAATGGAGTAAATGACACCTCCCTCCTGGGACTGTGCCACTGCATGACTGAAAGCCTGGCGCATGCCAACCACGCAGTAATCGATACCTCAGGTTCCCCACTGTGCCCGGCCTGTCCAGTACCGGGAGGCCTGGATCCCCAGAATACACGCCCACAGCCTGTTCCTGGAGAACCGTCTCACTCTGTGGCAGGAAGTTTACTATCATTATCACAAACAGAGAGGTCTGCTAGACTCGAATGTGAAACGTGCATGAAATCTTCAGATAAAATGCAAGATTTCTGACCATGCTTCCAGGCCTCCCCAAGTACAGACGCGCCCTCCTCTGAAGTAAGGACCCCCGGAGTCAAACGTCGGAGGAAGCTTTAGGAGAAGGTATCTAAAGTTTCTACAGGGGTAAGACTTCGAGGAAACCTGCATTTGAAAAGTCTGAAATGTTTATTTCCCCAGAAAGATTGACTATCTCCTGAAACGTTTTATACCAATTTCTGTCTCGGATGCACAGGTGATAAAAGTACCGGAAAGTTTACACAACATCTGAGCAGGGGCAAAGAAAACCCCCTTCATAAACATAAAACGCCTTCCCAGGGTTCCTCAAGTAACGTCACAAATTGGGGGTGTTTGCCCCTCCAGGTCACAGGACTTGGGACGGGCTGGGTCTTTCCATTTAAAACTCGTAGAGGGCAGTCAACAAACCACGTTTCGTAACGATATCCCAAGACACTGTGAGAAGGAAAAAACAACTGATCAAACCACGTCTATACCTCTGTTTTTAAATGGAAAGACCCCACTTCCTGGGAACTCCCCTCACTCCTGGGCAAACTTGGATGTTTGGTCACCCCACCTATGTGGAAGCCCGTTTACATTAAAATAATAATGACGACAATAGGTTGAGAGATACGGCTGTGCACTCGGTGAACGCACAGAATAAAAGGTCTGCCAAGTTTTACACTAAACCGTGCACAGCAGGAGGACGGACAGACGGACGGATGGTGGCAGGAGATGCCCCGTTTTACTCTGTGCGCTTCAGTCTTTTACTTTGGAAGACGCTTTTTAAAAATTAAGGCAAATCGTGTCTTTCTAGCCACACAGGACCACTGTAAATGCTTTACTCTTAGAATCTGCTTTTGAAAAAAATGAGCAACAGGTTGAGAGATTGGACATCTCTAAGAAACAGAATTCTTTTCCTGAAGACAGAAACTTTGGGGGCAAAAAAACCCAAAAGTAAAAATAACAGAACTTTTAGCTAAACTGAAACCTAGAGCTACCACTTTGGTGTGAACTGATGAAAGTTTGCGCAAGGATTCCCAGTAACATAACCATTTATAGAAGCAAAGACAGGCCCTTCTTCATCCACATTACCTTTCCGGCCCTTCAGATCAGCTCCTGCAAACACAACAGGAATTGTCCCCTGGAAACCCCACATGCATGCTTCTGCACAGGGGCTGCCCTCACGTATTAAATTCTCCCTCACTTGCACGTTGGTTTCAGGGTCAGTGACCGCAGGGAGGGGCGAGCTCACTTACCACCTTCTCTCTCCACCTTTTCTTTTCCCGTTTCCGCTCACCTGTGTACTCAGGGTTACATTTTCTAGGTTCCTTGTTTGCTGAGGGCCTGATTGAAGCCGGCTAACTGTCCACTGCCGTTACTGTAAATGTCACTTTAGATCAACTGGCCCCTGCCCCTTAGATATCTAAGCCACGAGGAATCTAAAGTCCAAGCTGTCATAGGCAATATGAACACAGTCATTTTGGCCCTCCTATAACATGCTGAAAGTTAACTGCAGATGGGTTGTTGCTTGTTTAAGAAACGGCTTCTGGAACGAGCCCACAGTGAAAACTTGAACAGGCTCAGGTGCTCACTATCAGAAAGATCACCTGGCTTCTCTCCCCAGAAATGGTTTGGTAAAACTCTCTCAAGGAAAACGCCACTCGAAGAAATGCTTCCTATTTCTCGTGACTTGGGAAAAAACCCCAAAACAGCCCCGTTCCCATTCAGAGTCAGCCTGCTCTTGCTAGGGCTGGGCAAAGAAGACGGAAACCCAGCAGAAGCTGCAGTTATAGAATGTTCTTTAACGTGGGGAGAGCTGGAGGCCTGTGGGACAAAGGTCGCCTCCAGGTCCAAACCAGTGCAGGTGGCAGGAAAGCAGAGGCCACACAAAAGGGCATTGTGCTCCGACAAAGGGAGGGGGAGCAGCAGTTTAGTGGCCCAGATTTCAGTAAAGCAGGATGCGCCTCACTAAACAGCAAGTGGAAAAACCCTCAAGACCACCGACCTGATGTGGAACAGTTTAAACAGCGGTGGTGACACGTGCAGCCTTCTCCCTGCCAGAGCGACTTCACCTGTGGGCTTCTTGTCCGAGGAGGAAAAGTGATCAAATACTGGACTTCGTAGAATTTTCTCCAGTGGACTCGTAAGCAGGAAGCACACTCCCTGCCTGCTATTCGAGTGCCCGTGAAGCCCCGGCATCATCAGCTGGAACCTGGGACCGCGCCACGTCCGTTTCACGGGAGTCGGGGATGAAAGCATGCAGCTCAAGCGCTCAGCGGGACATGTGCACACCTTAGGCTCTCCAAACCTGCCGCCCCGGACGGTGCTTAGATCATTTATCGAGACTACCTCATTCTAGAGCGGCGTGCACAAGCCTTGGAAAGAGGCGCCTCTCCAGCCGTAGACAACGTCCTTCCGACTTTCCTGGCACGGCCATCTGTGACTCAAGAAAATTTTTTTAAACTCCATTTAAAATTCCTCCCCAAATAATTATGATCCAAATAATTATGACTCCAAATAATTATGATCTGGGCAGCGTGTCAACAGTGGGCTTTAAAATCAGGTTGACGTGGGTTCAGACCTAGCGCTGTTAGCTGTGGCTTTGGGCAAATGGCTGAGGCTGTTCCCTCACCCAACCACGTCACCATATGGTTGAGAAAATTCAATGAAATGACATACACTGAGCTTCCAGCATAGTGGCTGGCTCATAAGAGGCACTTAAGATCTTTCTAATGAAACTCCTTACTTTCAAAAAGACTAGAAACACCCACCCTCCCCCTACACACACGCATACACACACACACACACACACACAGATGAAGAACACTTCTGGGGGCTCAGCTCTCCATTGACACTCTCTATTTAAGGCATAGCTATTTTCTAGAAGCCAAATGAAAGGCTTGAAACCAAAGTTATTCATAAATTTTTCTCGCCAAACACAAAAACATTAATAGAAAAATACATTTCTTCAAATACATCTTAGATTCAGATAGTCATACATTCTGTTATTTGCCAACAAGAAAAAAAAAAAACAGTTGAAGTAACTGCATGGCCTGAGGGAACAGGGCCTCTGGAAAGCTGCCAGTCCTGCTGCAGACCGGACACTGAATAAAAATGCCCATTGTCCTCCTCCCCCGAGGACCGGTAAATCAGAGTCTCTGGGAGTGAGCTTGGCATTCGGATCTCTGAAGTCTCCCCACGTGACCCTGTGCTGAGCCTTGAGGAGTACCCATGGCTTGTTTGAAGCCTGTGGACTCTGCTCTCTGTCACTCCAAATGCCGCTAACTGAGAGGGACACAAGGACACAGGAAATACACAGCTGAGTAGCAACGAGCGCAAAGTATTGATCTCCTGGTTGGCCCCATTTCACAATATCTGCATTTCCAATATTGCAAAAAGGTAAAAACCGAGACAATCAACAAAGTAAATTTAGGTGGTGAGAACCGGATTAAAAGTGTCAGAAGGACTCTGCATAGCCAAAGAGGCCGCGTCCAGCAGGTGTACGCTCCACTCTTTCCACAGATGGAGTCACCACCAGTCACCACGCCAGGACCCTCCAAAGCAACCCAGAGCCCACTGCCTGTTTCTCCTGGCACATTTCTAGGGTCTGACAAGAATGAAAGGCCACTGCCACACATACACACCAAAAAGTTACTTTCTCCAATCCAAAACTCTTTCTATGACTTTTTACACTGGGACCACACTGAAGCAGAAAGGGACTGTAAGAGGGAGAGAATGTACTATCTAATACTGGAAGCATGCTAACAACAGGCTAAAGTCTAATATTTAAATTGTGTTCACATTCCCCAACCTTTCCCCGAGGACTCAGATCACAATGAGAGTGCCTTCCACAGGACTGTGTATACCGAGGGGTTCCCAGGACATTTTGTTTAATTACAGACTTCCTTGTGTCTCCACTTCCGAAAGCCCAGCTTTCCTGGCCTGAGAAGGGGACACAGGAGTGCTTTCTGGCTGGGCTCTCACGTGCTCCCACCGTGAGCCACGCAGAAGTGCCCAGACAGCGGGAGGACACGACAGAGGCTGTCACTGCTGGCATCTGAGCGAGAGCACCTAAAACAGGGGTCCACAAATTACAGCCCCACCACGTGTGTCCCCACGGCTCTCCAACTAACACCGGATTGTACATCTGGTAAACGCCTGGAAAACCATTTCATGACACGTTCAAGCCATATTAAACTCCATTTCAGTGTCCATAAAGTTGTACTGGACCACAGCCACCGTCCTCTGACATTGGGCACGTGGCAGCTGTCTGACGAGTTGAGTAGTTGCCAGAGACAGCATGGCTGCAGCCTAAAATAGTTCCTATGTGACCCTTGACAGATAAACTGTGCCGAGCCCAGCCCCCAAAGGCCAGTCGTTGCCTTTTCCTCACTTTGGCCCACCCAGCGCTGGAAGCACAGCCAACTCGAAAACACGGTAAGACAAGTGCAACGACAGGACTGAAGGGTCATCAGCCTCAGTCTTGTTTCTTAAAGATCAATGATGAAACTTATATTTCTTCTTGCGGGAGGGTCACTGATGACAAAGACGCTGCTGTGTTCTGTTTAAAGTGTCACGACACCTCTAGGGTTCAATGTATTTTAAACCATCGTTTGCTTTTTGAACACTTACAGTAACTCAGAGCTGACTGTCTCCTAGAAGTGGCAACACCTAAGAAAGAGAAACAGCATCCCCTCTCTCCCAGGGATGAGGAGCCCCTGGTGAGGCTCCGGGGAGGACCCCACAGCTACCGGGGGAAGGCGGGGTGCCGAGAATGTCTGTGCTGCATCTCCCCTCGTGGAGGCCAGGGCGCTGATGACAGAGGGCATCATGAACCCTGCCCTTCAGACATCAGAAAACTGGGGACGCAGGGGAAGCAACATTCTCAAGCAAGACGAAAGGGTCTGAGTCCCACCCTCCTGAGAAAGGTGTTTGCTGGTCTAGATGCGCTCTCTGGACACCATCTTTCTGGCCCACTTGAACACAAGGCACTGTGAGCAAGCCCCCCAAGCCTTTGGCTTCCTTCCTCTGACATCTGGGAGTCCACCCTTTCATGGGGATGTCCGCCTGCCACTACAGCCAAGTGCTGGCAGGTCAGCGGGCCAACGGGGCGTCTTCCCCGTGCCCTGGCCTCACACCTCAAGTCCAGATGCCTGGGGAAAAGTCTGGAGACACACGCAGAGGGAGGATGGGCAAAACTCCCTTTGCACTGTCCAGGGCTTGGCAGGACACGCAGCCATGAAGGGCTAGCCAAGATGCCCAGAGAAACGCTTTCTTCCAGCCGGAAACGGCCCCTTTAGGGTCTCAGCTGACCTCGACCCTGTCTAGCCCCCACAGAGCTTGGGGCAGGGGAGCAGCTCCTCACTGGGGTGGGACCCAGCTCGGAGCCCGCTGGCCGCTGTCCTGTTCTCGCCCCTCCCTGGGACCTGGCCCAGGGCTTACCGAGGCCTGACGGAGGGCAGAGGCAGGAAGAGGTGAGGGCTGAAGAGACAGACAGCCCTTCATGCCTACAACAGTTCCGTGGTGACCAAGCTGTTCCCCAGCCCAAGGGCGCCCAAGAGTCCACAGACGCCCAGGGCCCAGACGAGGCTGACTTAGAGCACTGGCACAAAGTGAAACTTCAACCATCTTTTATTAGGAAACTCAGCAGGGTTAACTCTTTTAACCCAACTCAAAGCAAAGCCACATCTCTAACAGGATCTAGGATGGAGGTGACGACCTAATAAAGATTGTTAAACGAACAGTAAAATATATATACAAATCTGCGACGTATTTTTACAAAGCAAAATCCGGCAGTGTTGCAGAAGAGAGATCCCAAAGTGATTTTAGTTATAAAAAAAGCTTTTGGCAGTCTGTGCTGCCTTAAGAACCCCAACTCACGACACATCTAGGAGAAAAGCACTTCCTCTTAAAAAAAAAAAAAAATCAAAACCCCCCTTTGTCCTCCTCGCTGTTCAGCTCACACTGCTTACTCCTAGAAGAGCCGCAGGTCGAAGCTATAAACCAGACCCAGCTCCCCAGTCTCAGCCTCTGCCTGGCCGTGAAGGCTCACACCAAGAATTATTCCTTAGCCACTTTCTCCTTCCCACACTCAGGAAAGTGAGGCCTAATTTCTGGAAACTTGCAGGTCGTCCTCATGCTTCCTTCAAGGAGGGGCCTGAGGCTCTGTGAGGATCAGGGGCAGTGTACCTGGCAGGACTGGAAGGCCAGCTGGGCAAAGGGGCCCTTCTAAATAAACACACCCAACACCTTATAAGCTAAAGTCTAACCCACCAGGTAAAACAAGCAGCAGCTGGCCGTCCAAAGAGGCACTTATCTCACGGCCTTCCTGAACCAGGCAGCAGAGGGAGCGAGGTGAGAGCACACGGCCTCATCTCTCTCCCAGGAGCTCTGGCTGACGGCTCGTGTCAGGCCAAAGCCATGTTGCAAAGGCAGACATGTGGCCATGGGACAGCCTCGGCCACTTCTGCTGGATAAGCTCGGCAGCTGGGCTCACGGCCGCTTTACTCAAACTGTCCCCTTACGCAGACTAAGAACTAGGGAAATTATCTTCTCAATTCAACTTTGCAACCGACAGGTACTTCAACAGTAGCAAAGAGAAAACTGCCCGGAGGCCCCTGGTGCAGGGTCACAGCTCCTTCCAGTCGATGGGCTCCTTGCCAGACTTCTGTAGCAGCTCGTTGGTCTTAGAGAAATGTCTACACCCAAAGAAGCCTCTGTTCACGGAGAATGGGGAGGGGTGAGCAGTCTGCAGCACGTGGTGCCGCTTCTGAAAGATAATAAGAGAAAGAACACACAGTGGCACATTTGGGACTTTAATCGCCCCACGTGCCGAAGTGGACGTCCTCACCCTTGGCACCCACACTGGAGCATCAGCGCGTTCACTCCTTCATTCGAGAAGCCACTGCCTTTGCTAGGCTCTGAGGCTGCAAAGCAGACGGTCTCAGCCTTCAGTCAGGCACCACCTATGGGAGTCTAAGTGCCCGGATCCTGTGAGCCAGCAACTCCACTGCTAAGATCATATGTGCTACAGGACAGCACGATGCACAGAACTACAGAGATGCAGGAATGAGGAGCTTCCCGCAGCACTGCTGACAGCTGGAACACCCAATGTAAATCCAGTGTCATGCAACCAACTAAAAATGTTTCTAAATTTCTTACAATGGAACACCACGTGGCCACTAGAAGAACAAGGCGGAGCTCCATATGCTGATAGGGGAAGACCTCCAAAGTATGTCAGGTGAAAAAGCAAGGAGAGTGACAACTAACTGCATCAAAAAATTTGGGGGGGGGCCAGCCTTCAGACCGAGTGGTTAAGTTCGCATGGTCTGCCTTGGTGGCCCAGGGTTTTTCGCCGATTCAGATCCTGGGCAGACCCAGCAGTGCTCACTAGGCCATGCTGAGGCGGCAGCCCACATAGCAGAGCCAGAAGGACCTGCAACTAGAACATACAACTATGTACTGGGGGGCTTTAGGGAGAAGATGAAAAATGAAAGATTCGTAACAAATGTCAGCTCAGCTGTCAATCTTTAAAAAAAAAAAAATCGGGGGAGCGGGGGGGGGGGGGAATAGCCAGATGTTATTTACAGCGGTTCCTTTAGGGGAAAGAAACAGCGGAAGGCATCCTTTCCATCGTGTACCGTTCTATACTGTCTGAATTGTCTCCCCACAAAAATGGAATACTTTGCTCTTCTAAATGTTGACTGTAGTTAACTCAGCACGGCCATATGGACCACTTCTGTTTCCTTCTTTATCCTTTTCTGTCTTTAAGTAAACACCACCTAACAAATCATTGTATTAAAACATCCCCGCCTTCAAGGAGCTTGGTCCAGGAGGGGCATAATTACAGGCAGGCTGCCCAGCATGGTCAAGAGCCAGGAGGCCAGCTGGAGAAGGCCTGGGTCAAGTCCCGGCTCTGCCCCTTGGCTGTGTGGCCACGGGGAAGTCTCTGAACCTCCCTCAGCTGCACTCCACTTTTCACTGTAAGTTGGGAACAGCAGCATGCAGCTTACGCAGGTACCGTGTAAGAACAAACCAACGATCGTGCGCACAGAGCTTGAGAAGTAACGCAGGTCAAGGTCTTAGCACGACAACCGGCACGCGTACAGGCCCTGAAACGTGAGGGGCACTGAGTGCTGAGGGCCAGTTAGCCAGCATCTGGGGAAGGAAAAGTCCTTCATCCTGGACAGAGGCAGCAGGATGCTCAAAGGCAGGCAGGGACGGGGGCCAGAGCAAGAAGTCCAGGCGCTTCAGTCAGCCTGGAGTTCAGAGCAGAGAGAGGGGCGCTGTGGCTGAGAGGCAGCGGGGCCATCCCAGGACCCGAGGGCGTCAGCCCCAGTCAAGGCCGTCCTTCCACAGCGAAAGCCCTGGAACACTCCAGGCAAGATCAGATAGGGGCTGAACCAAGGCAATGGTGGTCAGGCAGGGGTGGGTTTGACAGAGACAGGAGAGAGAGAAGAGAGGCTATGACTGACTGGAGGGACAAGGGGGGAAAGAGGAGAAAGGGTGCAGGGGAGAGGGAGAAGGGGGAGAGACAGAGGGAGCGAGGGAGGTGTCAAGAATGCCACCTGATTTCTCGTTGGGCAACTGGGTGTATGGTGGCCCTTTTGAGCCTTGGCTACTACAGAGGAGCAAGTCTGGTGAGGGACGCAAGAGGAAAGGACAATTTCTCTGGAACCTGTTGAATCTGGCGTGCTCATGCGGCACTAGCACGGAGGCAGGTGAGCATACAGATCCAGGGCCCGGAGACACACTGGGCTGGAGATCCACAACTTGGTTTTCAGGATCAAAATCCCTTAACAACTGTTTACTTTCAACCCGAACTATATTTAACAATAATAAAGAGGACAAATACACTGAGTAGGAGGGAGACTGACCACTGTCCTCCCCAAGGCAGAGCCTGGAAATCACCCCTATGCACACTCCTGGCTCACCCAGACCATAAGATCTTAGCAGCTGGTCATTCACACCAGATTCATTCCTACTGTTCCCGTCCCTTAAAAGAAAAAACCCAACAGCATCATCTTCTTTCACTCAAACCTTTATGAAAACGAGGCCTTTTAATCTGACTTACACAGTCCACTGCTAGCTGCTGGCATGTGCATAAGACGACACTGGAAGGGGCCGCGAGAAACGAGAATCCAGTGCTCCGGCAAGTCAGGAAGAAACTGACCAGCTGGGGACGAGGATGGGAGACTTCTCACCACATACCTTCATCTCCTTTTTCCTTTTTTATTGTGAATCTACCACCTACAAAAACCCTGAATTCTGAACTAAAGACCAATCTCCATCTAAGAAGAACAGAGGTGATGACCGACACATGCGTGCAGTCTGCAGACGGGAACTCAGTCACTGGCTTAGCATCCCCACTCACCCGCGGCCCACCCTGGGCTCATGCCACAGCCCACCCGGCTGAGCGGGCTGCTCAGGAAGAGCCTGAAGCTGCCGCACAGGCTACATCTTGGCTCCGAATTCACTGCAATCCTAGGCAGTGACTTCATCTCTCCGAGTCCCAATGCAAAATAGGGTCCGTACATCCCTCTCCCCATAGCCCTTGTGAGAGGATGAAGTGATTCTGCACAGAAAGTGCCAGACTTGGTGCTGACACAGGGCAGGGAGCTGAGCGTTATCTGCACATCTCTGACCCTACTGTCGGTCACCTCACTTAGCCCCTCTGCTTCACTTACTGTAGGATTTACCCTGTATTTCTTCCCCACTCTCATGCCCCAATTCAGTCTCTCCCCACTGCCCAAGCTAAGCACTCCTTCTTGACTCTTCTACGCCCCCTACACCCCGTCTGTCCTCCTCCACTCTGCTGTTCATCAAACCCCCTTCATCTCCCGTCTGTCAGGGACCCTGGAGAGAAACGAGGGCTCAGCCCAGGGTGGCAGCAGCGTCCCTGTGAGAAGCAGTGGGCCTGGGATGTTTGAGGACTCTCGGAGGCACTGGATTTAAGGCATGAGGGAAAGGAGAGGATTCCAGGAGACTTCTGGCTTTTCACCTCAGCAAGAGGGTGTGGAGGTGCTCCGTAAGTAAACGGAGAAGATCGAGAAGGAACGAGTGGGGCCAGGATGCAGAGAGGGCAGCGATGCAAGAGCTGGTTGGTGGTGCCGCGCACTGGCCATCAGACCTCAGGGTTAATGGTTATCACTGGGAGCCTTTTCATGGGCGAAGTGACATTTGTGTTTAAGGGGAATTCTTCGTGTGTTCTGTATACTCTCAGATTTCTTGGAATCGTGAAACTCGTCTTATTCAGCACTTATTCCACTGTTTCTTAAATGAATGGTTCCCGGGACCTGCGTATCTTTCTATGTATATGGCAAGTTTACGCCAATATTACTAACTGCATACACCAGAGTTGGCCAGTGGCTTTCTTCATACACAACCAGGCATTCGTATCACTTGTCTGAGTTCTGCTCAATTTCCAGTGGGAAACCTAACCCTGAGTATAATAGTCTTAAGGGAAAATAAGCTTCATTCCACGTCATGGATTTTCCAAGACCACAGAGCAGGGAGTCCTAGAATTCTCTAAACAGGCTTAAACTACTTAAAAGAAAAAAAAGCACACACACACATACCCTGTCGATGGCAATGCCCTTCTTCTGAGCATAAGAGCCCCAGAGCAGGAACACGAGGCCATTTGAGTTGTGATTTAGCCAGGACACGACCGCGTCGGTGAACTCCTCCCAGCCTCTCTCCTTGTGAGAATTGGCCTGATGCGCCCGGACTGTGAGGACAGCATTGAGTAGGAGAACACCTACGAAGACATACCAGGGAACTATGTGAAAGGTGGGCTACGACCACCAACCCGACAGCCTACAATAGGGGCTCACACAGGATGAAGCCAGTTCTGGATGGAATCTGGCAGCTGGCGGGAGTCAGGTCAGAGAGAAATCATCCCCATGTGACTGGTGTCTACCTCTGGGCGAGAGTGGAGGGCATTCTACTTTCAGCTCTGCACTTTCAACCTGTTCCAGGTTTCCAACAGTCAACACGCCTTGTTTGTGTCACCAGAACGAATTGTTTCAAAAATACATCCTAAGCGACCTTAAATAACCCCAGAAAATAACAAAAGGAGGCCAAGACATTTCACTGAAACAAAAATGTAACTGCAAGAAACCAAAGAGTCAACAGTCTTTCCTTATCCTGGTTAGCGTGTTAAAAAAGAAAGAAGAAAATGGAGTTCTGTAGATAGGTATTAAACACACACAACACAGCCTTTGTGTTGAAATTAGAAGTCAGGCCACCTTCTGATGGTCAAAGTTCAGTCAAGTGGATAAACTCAAAATACCCAGGAGGAACAGACTGTTAAACATGAAAGAATCGATCGGTTGCAGGGTAAAACTTATACCCATTTTCTGATGTATATAAATTTGGCCGTTTTGTTGGAGCGCTCTAGTTCCTTACGGCTAATCTTTCACAAACATGAGCAAGACGGACAGAAAGGAGAAGACTGCTGAAACCCTCCAGGACACTTCCACAGCGGCTGGTTTACCTTGTTTGGCCCACCCAGATAAATCTCCATGACCAGGATGAACAAAACCGTCTATGTCTGTGGACAGCTCCTTATAAATGTTTTCCAAGCTAGAAGCAAGCCGGAAGAAAAACACAAAACAGCATCTTAAGCATAGTCCTGAAAGTTCTGTCCCCTCAGCGTTATGTGCATTAGCCCGTAAAGCCAGCCCCTGGAGAGGACAAGGGAACACCTGCACTGATTCTGGACGCGAACTCCATTTCCTGACAGCTCAGTCTGCCAGAGACCTTTACTTCGGTCTGCGCTTGGATTTAGGGAGTTGCACTTTGGAAAACCTGAGTAAATGACTCCAGGAGTTACGAAGCCCCTCCCAATTGATGCTTGGTTACAATGTTACATCTTTATGTGTTTATTATATTCGTACATATTATGTAAAATCCTCCAAAGCAGCGGTTTTTAGTAAGCAGGGGTGATTTTGTCCCCAGGGGACTTCTGGCATCATCTGAAGACAGCTTTCATCATCAGAACCAGGGGGGCAGTGCTACTGGCATCTAGTGGGCAGAGGCCCGGGGTGCTGCTAAACATCCTACAGTGCACAGGACAAAGTTTTCCCCCTGAGACCCAGCGCCAAACGTCGACAGTGCTAAGCTTGAGAAATTTTGCTCCAAAGGCTAGTGAAAACCCCCCAAACAGGTGTCCCTGTAATTTGCAAAGTACCTATCTCAAAGTAATCGTGATTGGCCCTGAGCCATCTGCAAAGCAATCGTACCTAGGGGGAGGTGGAACCGGTCTTTGAACACTGAAGCAGAGCCCGTGAGCTTGATTGGGTCCGTGATACGGATCCTGCCCCAGGATGACGACCTTCACCTGTTGATAATAGGAGGCAAGAAGTTAAGTACTAGAGTGTAGGTAGTTTAAACCAACACCTGGCCGACTGGAACCTAGACAAAGGGACACAATGAGAAGGGCAGCCCCCTTCCTGCCCCAGCCAAGAACCCGAGGGAGGAGGCGACCTGGCAGCAGCACTCTCCATTACCCAATCATCCTGCACGCAATCGCCCTGCTGCACTGCCTCGCCCCTTCTCTGACATCCGTGTTTGAGGCACTTTGGGCTCAACTTTGCTTCACGGGTTTCATTTGTCAAATTACAAAAGCAGATATGTCCTTGTTACAATTAGAACCATCCAGAAACATACGAAATGGTTTGTCACCCTCCGCTCAGCCCTACCCTGTCCTGATTCAACCTATTTTTAATCACCTATAGAAGTGGGGTTCTTGTACTCACTGCCCTACATTTTTGCGTTTCTCACGTCATACATGCTGGGCCTCCTTCAAGTCAACGGAGAGCTCTATCACTGAGAGGCCGTCAGCGTGTTTCTCTATATTCTCCATGACAAAAAACAATGCAGCAAACATCCCAGTACAGACCTCCTTACATACTGTTGCTCTTATTTCTATGGGATAGATTCAAAATAGTGGAGTTGCTGGTCAAAGGATAAGTGTATTTAAAATTTCCATAGACATATGCCAAATTGCTTTTCAATGAGTTGAAGCAAGTTAAATTCCTCAGCAGCAGCATACGAAGGTGCCTGTACCCCTATATCCTCTAAGGGATGAAACCAGAAAAGAATAAAGTCAGGTCAAAAGGCAGCAGGAGCAGGTGGCAAGATGCAATGAAAATTAGGTCATTGTCACAGTGGTATTGAAACACAGCGAGTCCTTCCCACCTAGTGCCTGCCTGCCTCTTCATTTTCATGCTTCTGCTCATGGGTTTCCTTCTCAGAATCTTCTTCCAAAGCCAACATACAATATGCCCTTTAAAATCCAGCTTCAGGAGCTCCCATGATCAGGAACCTTTGTGGACCTCTCCGTTCTTACTGCTGGTGCTCATGCTGTCCCCAGCCTATTTCCCACTGTGAGGCTCCCTGTCCCTGCAGGGAAGCTTCTGGGTTCAGGGTTCTGGTCCTCGATGAAGGACGACCTTGGACAAACCGTGTAACCTCCCTGACCCTCCACATGCTCGTCTGCAAAGAGGCCCTGTGGGCCATCTGATCCTCTGAAGTTTCACACTCTTTTCTTATTCTTCCTATTTACAGTGATCACCAGTATTCGAAACAGGACACACTATCCCAGCGAGAAGCAAACTAGTGCTGAGTTTAATAGGACTTAGTTCATTTAACTTCATGCCACGCTGTGGTGGCGTCCCACACACAAGACAGAGGAAGGGTGGCACAGGTGTTAGCTCAGGGCCAATCTTCCTCACCAAAAAAACCTCAGAGAGAACATATAGATACAGGGTTTATGTACGTATTTTTCTTTTTTGCTGCATAAACAGCACACTGTAAAAGTTAATAAGAGTAAATATAGGCTAAAACATAGCCTACCAAATCTCACAATTTCAGTATTTTACTTATTACTGAATTATGAGCAGTGACTTAACTCCAGTGTCCCTAATTAAAAAATACTATTGGATTCTCATCCCTCTCTTCCCAAAATTCACTCGCAACTTGTACTTACATCTCTTATGTCACACATTTGGGTCCACGTGAAGACTTGGTGTGGGGGTGGATAAACAGTGTGATGTCTTCTTTCTTCTGCAACAAACCCCATTAGCTGATTTAAAGATAAACCAGATTTAAAATCAGATCTCACTGGGAAGCATGAAAATTCAACAAGAAAGCTTCTAATGCAAGCTATTTGAAGAAATATTATCTAGCTCTTTGCCGTGTTTGACACCCAAATTCTCTGGAAAAACAAATACAGTACCTGCTCCCCACCCATGTTGTTCACTCACTCGGTTCCCTCCCCCTTTCTTTGGGCTGGGTCAGAGTTGATTGGCCCGGCTGCTCTGATTTCCTTTTTCCCTCCCTGAGCCAGGTTTCATTCAGTTCGGTTTGTGGTTTGACCATTCCACGCTTTCCTGGAGAGCAGACTACCTAAACGAATTAAAATAAGCCGTGATATCATCTTACAGCCTTTTGAAGACAGTGACTCCTGTAAATGCACGCATCAAAACACCATGCCTTTCGTTTACCGCTTTAGCGTGCAAAGGACGTTGATGGAGACAAAACGGGAGATTACAAAGGAATATTGTATACACGTGGCCTTGGCCTGCTATACTAACAAGACAAAAGGCCCGCAGGCCCCACGTTCACCTTTATAAAATACGGTTTGCCGAACTCTCCGCTGAGGTGCTTCTTCCAACTCTCGCCGAAACCCACGGGAACGTTGCGCGCCGCGAGTCTGAGCAGGGCCGCGGCCTTGTTCCTCTGGATGCGGTCCAGCTGCTCCGGGCTCAGCGGCGAGGAGGGCGGCGTGCCGGGGTCCTCCTGCCCGGCTCGGGCCTTCTTGGCGGGGCTGGCCTGCAAGTGGAACCCGCACAGGCGGGTCACCAGCTGCAGCGGGCCTCTCCCAGGCGTCTGCAGCTTCCGCCCCCACCCCAACAGGCCTTTCCAGAAGACGCCCATTTGTGGGGTTTCAGGCCCACCGGGCAGGTCGCAGCAAAACCAGACTCCGGGAATCCAGAGCTGAACCCAGTTGGGACTAACGTGCCGCTGCCCGGAATTTCGAATTTGGTACTAAAACGCGGCGGGCAGAAGGGCTGCGAGCAACGCGCTCGCGGGAAGGCGGGCCCTGCACCCCGCCGCCCCGCCCCGCGGAGCCCGCCACTGGCGTCCCAACGTGGCCTTTTCGCGGCAAAAACCCTTCCCCGGGAGTCCCGCCCCCTCCCTCCTCTGATTGGACGGCGCACCGAGCAGGGCGGGCCCCTCGCCTCTGATTGACGCCGCGGGCCCCGAGGCTCGCTCCCATTGGCTGGCCCCTCAGCATGGCCGCCGACAGGCGCCGGGGCGGGTGTTTTGAACGCGGAGAGGGTGTTCTGAAGCCGAGGCCGCCGAGGCCCGAGTCCCGAGTCCACGGCGCGTTCCCGCAACCCCTCGGTCGCGCGGGGCCCGCCGCCCTCTCCCCGCTCCTTTCCCCCGGCCCCACGGGAGGAACCTCCGCGCCTCACCGTCGCATCCCCGCTCTCCTCAGCCACCGCCGCCACGCCAGTCCCCGGGTCGGCCGGCTCGGGGCTGCGGGCAGGTCGCCTCCTGGTGGGGTTCGTGGAAAAGAAGGAGTAGAGCGTCTTCTGGCCGATCATCCTGGAGCCGAGGAGGGAGCGAACGCGCGCCGACCGGGGACCCGCAAGACTCGAGCTGCTGAGGCGGTCTGCAGTTGGCGCCAAGCGGCCCGCGCATGCTCCGACCGGGGTCTGGGCGGGGGGCGGCGAGGGGCCTAATGCGCATGTGCGGGAGGGGCTGCCCAGGACGCCCCTAGGGGAGGCGGGGCATGGACCAGTCGTTCGGGCGGGCGGGGTGCTTTTGTTCGGTTCCCGTGTTTACTGTTTCATTTATTACCATAGGCTCTTTCCTCGTCCGTCTGCCTTGGGGCAAATCCTTGCGTCTCTCCGCGGTAAAAAGTGCCTGCCTGGGAGGCTATCTGGGTGGGAAATTGGCATTGAAATAGTATTTATTGAGCTCTTACATCTATTATCTCATTCAATTTCCGCTACCTATTTTCCTGACGAGTAATTAATGCCAAGAGCGGTCCGACATGTGGCTAACCTGTAAGGTTTGGGGGAGACTTTAGTTGAGGTCGTGGATGTCAAAGTCTAAAGTAGTCATCCCCCAGGGGGCTGGCCCCGTGGCCGAGTGGTTAAGTTCGCGCGCTCTGCTGCAGGCGGCCCAGTGTTTCGTTGGTTCGAATCCTGGGGGCGGACATGGCACTGCTCATCAAACCACGCTGAGGCAGCGTCCCACATGCCACAACTAGAAGAACCCACAACAAAGAATACACAACTATGTACCGGGGGGCTTTGGGGAGAAAAAGGAAAAAATAAAATCTTTAAAAAAAAAAAAGTAGTCATCCTCCAAAAGTCACCACTATATCCTCCCCCACCTCCGTCACCCCCCCATACACCCGGGACTTTTCTCTTTCCCTCCCTCCCCACATCCAAACCATCAACAGGTCCTCTTGGTTCTACCTCCAAGATAAAGCCCGAATTCAACCGCGGCTCTCCACCTTCCGGCTACAACCCCAGCTGGTCTCCTCTTTCCTTAAGAGAGTGATCTTTTTGAAATGTAAGTTACATCACCAGAATCCCCAGGTTAAAATCTTCCTATAGTTTGTGTCGACGCAAATAATTCGCAACCAATCCATAAATCAAAATTGGGGTGAGTTTATTGTGAGCCCGATCTGAGGACTAGCCCGGGGCCTTCCTTCCTGGAGGAAGTGGGGCGTACAGAGTGGTTATATACCGTCTTGGAACAAAGAGCATATATTAAACGCCCCCAGGATACATTTTCATCAAAATTTCAAAGAGGTACTCAGTTGCAAATTAGCAGGTCCACGTGACCTCCATGTCAGGAAAGGGACTACTGTGGGCGTTACCAATAGGGCGTCGGAGGGGAAGTAGCATTCTTGTCTGAAGAGAGTGCAGTCTTTATTTTAATGGGTAAGCAGATGTACAACGTATGTGACAAATAAAAATGGCAAGTAATAGGATATATTGGAATATATGAGGATGCTATTTGGTGTAAACCTAATTCGGCCTGACCTTGTCTTTCCAAAAGGGCCTGACCGAGGCCGTTGAGCATGCATTGTATACCTGCTTTAGAGATTCCCTATGGCAAGAGCAAAGGCCCTTGAGATAAAGGTGCAACTTCCCTGCCTCTCCCAACGTTGGCGTCTCCTTAAGGATTAAGCATCTTTCCTTAGGCTAGAAGCTGATTGCTGAACTCACCTGTGACCGCCCAGCTCGAGACAATAGACTTGGATTAAGCATCTTTCCTTAGGCTAGAAGCTGATTGCTGAACTCACCTGTGACCGCCCAGCTCGAGACAATAGACTTGGATTAAGCATCTTTCCTTAGGCTAGAAGCTGATTGCTGAACTCACCTGTGACCGCCCAGCTCGAGACAATAGACTTGGATTAAGCATCTTTCCTTAGGCTAGAAGCTGATTGCTGAACTCACCTGTGACCGCCCAGCTCGAGACAATAGACTTGGATTAAGCATCTTTCCTTAGGCTAGAAGCTGATTGCTGAACTCACCTGTGACCGCCCAGCTCGAGACAATAGACTTGGATTAAGCATCTTTCCTTAGGCTAGAAGCTGATTGCTGAACTCACCTGTGACCGCCCAGCTCGAGACAATAGACTTGCCTCCAGCTACGCCCAGCAAGATAGCAGACCCACTACCTGTTGTGTCTGTCAAGTGCTGTGCCGACAGGGCAATCTTGTGACTATTGTGGGAGGGACATTTCAATCATATGTGAAACACCCTCTTTGAGGGTATATAACCATCCTGTGTACCCCCACTTCTTTGGAGTGCTCTGTTCCTTTGTGGAAAGACTCTCCCGGGTTATAATCCTAAGATTTAAGCTCAGAATAAACTCACCCAAATTTTCGTTTATAGATTGGTTATGGATTATTTTCATCAACATATGTTTGATAGGCCGTAAGTCAGGCTTTTTAGTTCAAGCTGAATCCGTTTTAAACTTGGTTACCCCATATACCTCAGTGTGAAAATCTCTGATCATTTCTAAATATGCTTGGGGAAAAAACCCAGCTTCTGGCCCTGCCAGCAAGGCTGCTTCCCTTTCTGACAGAAGCCCCCGCTACTGTGGTGTTAACTGAATCTGGCTCTCAGCAAATTCGCTGGTCCCTGGCCGGGCCTTTACTCGTTGCAACCGGTCTCCTGCTCGGAAAGCTGCAGGTCTCAGCTCAGTGCCCTTGCTCTGAAAGGCTTTCTCCTTCCTCATTTTCCAGCCAGTGACTCTATGTGTAGCTTCTGTATAGGTCTATTTACTCCTAGGCAATTACCCAAGTGAAATTAATATCTATATCCACACTAAAGCTTGTACCTGAAGGGATATAGTGACTTTACTCGTAATTGCACCAAACAGGAAACAACCCAAATGCCCCTCACTGGGCGAGTGGGTAAATAAACTGGGGGACATTCATACAAGGGATGCCTCCTCTGTAATAAAAAGAACAAACAACTGATCCAAGCAACATGGATAATATCTTAAGAGCATTATGCTAAGTGGAAAAGGCCAGACACAAAAGCCTATATATTGTATGATTGCATTTATAAGAAGTTCTGAGAAAGACAAAACTATCGGAACAGGAAACACATCATCGGTTGCCAGGGCTGGGTGAGTGGGGGACAGCTGATGACTAAGAGGCTTGGGGGAATTTTGTGGGGTGACAGAACTGTTCTGGATCTTGACTGTGGTGGTGGTCACCCAACTGTGTACCTCTGTCAAGACTTGCAGAACTGTACACTAAGGAGATTCAGAACAAAGCCCCCAGCCTCACAGAGCTTTCCATTCCATCCGGAAAGACAGTAAACAAAAACTAGGAGCAGTAATAGAAACGAACATTTATTCAGAGCATGGAAGCACTTCTCACACGTCCTCTCAATTAATCCTCATGGGGCTCTCATGGCATATGTTTTATAGTCCCCATTGTACAGATGAGGCAATTCAAGCCCAGAGAGGTTAAGTGACCTGTAGGAGCCACACAGTTGGAGTGGAGGAGACAGAAATGGAAGCCGGGGTCGGACTGCAAGAACTCATGCTCCTATCTGCGACAATAGGCCGGTGACCCAACTCCCTGTCAGAATGCCAAATTAATCCTTAGGGAGAGGTGACTCCGAACAACAGCTCCCAAACCCCAGATGTTCCTTAAGAGATGCAGAACAAGCAGTTACATAGAAACAAGCAGTGCTTGCACTGCGCCGGGAAGGCCAACAGGTGGCGCCAGGAGGCCGCCCACCACCTCGTTTTGCAAATTCGCCCGCCTCTCGGTTTGCATCGGAAATCGACCCGGAAGCAGTACTGCGGGCCGGGTGAGTCCAGCGTTTGCAGGACTGGGAGCTGCGCGGGTGCTGTCCGCGGTTTTAAAGAGAACCCCTGCCATCCCCCCCAGCCCCACCCCCTCCCCCACCCCGCGCACGAGTCAAAATTCTTCTTTTCTATCAGAATTCGGCGTGCGCCTGTTTGACCACGTTTAACTGGTTTCCATTTAGATTCAGAATCATCGATTTGAGGATCACCGTACTTACCTATTTTAATCCTGGCGTGGGAGGGCCGGTCAGTTACGGGTGGGAAGGAATTAGCGACACTGCTTTTCTGGGTGACGTGGAGCAAACCCCTTCTCCTCTCCCGGTGTCAGTTTCCCCATCTATAAAAGTGACCGTTTGGATCACACAGTTTCCAAATTTGCCGGTGGCATGTGAATTCCCAGGGGAGGTTTCTTTAAAAACAGATTCCTGGGGGTGGGATGCAGGCAATTGGGCTTTTGCAATATAGCCAGCTGATTCTGATGCATTGCCAGGAGAGGAGTGGGGGGCCCCCGAACCATCCCGGGGACCCTTCCAGCTTTAACGTCCTCTACTTCCTCTCTAGGACATGGTGTTAAACATGGAAACTTAGACACAGTGAGGTGTGCCGCTGTGGCACCACTTTGCCACCGAGCAGATTTTTGCATCTGGGTGAGACCCTGGGCAATCTCTGTCTTTGCCCTGCACCAGCTCCCAAGTCTTTGCTTTGTGGAGACAGGATGGACAGATTCCTGGTGAAAAGCGCTCCCCGGGGCCTTTTGGGAAAGAGGCAGCCAGCGCAGACCGGAGGAGGCCCAGCAGCATTGGGAGACGGGGAGGAAAGCAGCAGGAAAAGGCCCAGGAGAGAAACTCCGGAGAATGGAGTGGACTTGGCAGGGCCCAGCTGGCAGCGCATTCGAGCCGAGGGCCTGGACTGCGATTACACAGTCCTGTTTGGCAAAGCCGAAGCAGACGAGATTTTCCAGGAGTTGGAGAAAGAAGTGGAATATTTCACAGGTAAGCAGAGGACTGCATGGCGTGTGCTGAAGGCTTGTTGGATAGAACTGGGGGTCTGCATTTAGAGAAATCTGAACTCGGGGGCCGTTGGTTACTGATGAGTTTGTTAACTGATTCAACACATATTCCCTGGGCACCTCTGGGCCAAGCTCCTCGCTAGGCACTTGGGATATAAACTGGAAAAAAACAGGATTGCCTGCCCACTAGGAGCTGACATGACCAGAGCCAGTCTCCGCCTGGCTACTGATTAGAATCATCTGGGAAAATTGGAGGAAAAAAGGATGCTGGGTTCTACCCAAGACCCACTGAATCAGAGTAGCTCGAGGTGCAGCCCGGGCATCAGCGTCTTTAGAAAGCTTCCTGGTGATTCTAATGTGCAGCCAAGGCTGAGAACCCCTGGTCAAACAGGAGAGATGGCAAATAACCAGGTAATCCGTGCGCACAGGCGTTCCCAGCACCACCTGGAGGACTTTGTTGCTTGTGGGAACTCAGATTGCTGGGCACACCCCGCAGTCTAGCATCTGAGTTTCCAGGTGATGCTGCAGGTCTGGGGACCACACACAGAGAGGCAGTGCAATGTGGCAGGCACTTAGAGGCATAGAGGAGCCCACAGGAGACCCCAGCCTACAGCCTGAGCTGCGTTAGCTCCATCTTTCATGGGCCCCACAACCTTAGGCCCCACAGTTGGCAAAATCACCCTTGTGTGTGACCTGACTTCATCATACTTGCATTTCAGCCTCTTTATTCTGCCTGTCCTGTAGGTAAGGCAATTAAGTTAGTGCTTTTAAAGAAATCGGACAAGACCATGTTTCTCTAAGCCTAGGACGAGAATCGCTGTTCTTACGTGAACATCTTGGGTGAGCCGTAATGATTTTCGAGAAGGGGGTCCTGGGTTAGGGCATTCAGTGTTACTCCTGTTTTTCTTCCCTTTCCATCCTGAATACTTAGGGAACGAGTGTGGGGCGCCCGCCTGCCTGGTTTCCTGAGCTGCCATGTTTCATTTGTGCAGGTGCACTGGCCAGGGTGCAGGTGTTTGGGAAGTGGCACAACGTGCCAAGGAAGCAGGCGACGTACGGCGACACTGGGCTGACCTACACCTTTTCGGGCCTCACTCTGTCCCCGAAGCCCTGGATCCCAGTGCTGGAGCGCATCCGGGATCGTGTTTCTTTGGTGACCGGAAAGACCTTCAACTTTGTGCTCGTCAACAGGTGACACCCTGCCTATTTTGTAGTTTTTAGACCAGTGGACTGAATTTTATAAATCTTCCATTTCTCCCAAAAGGAAGAGGTTAGGATTCCACCGTATTTTATTCATTTGTACCACAAATAATGCTTTAGTGTACGAGGGAGGTGGGAGGGGAACCGCACCAGCAGTCAGTTGTGAGCAGGCGTGGAGCTCACGCCACAGTGGGGAGTGAGAGAGGATTGATGAGCAGACAGTTAAACACGATCATTGCAGACATTGACAAGTATCTTGAAGAAAATGAACCAGGCTGATTTGACTAAGAATGGCCAGGAGGAAGGGGTCTGGGTTTAGGGAGGGTTTCTCAACAGCAGTGCTATTGTTTCGCGCCAGATAATTCTGAGGTGGGGGCCATCCTGGGCATCGTAGGATGTGGCCTCCACCCACTAGATGCCAGTAGCGCCCCCTCCCCAGTCATAGCACCGGAAGGCTCTCCAGACATTGCCCAGTCCCCTAAGGTGGGGGCAGACCTGCCCTGGTTGACAACCTCGGGTTTAGGGGAAGGCGGTCAGAGGAGGGCTCAGTCAGGTGGTGACATTTGAGCTGATAACTGAATGGAGAGAGAGCATGAGCCACACAGAATGTGGAGCAAGAGCCGTGGAGCTCGGAGCGTCTGTGGAGTGGAAACCCCATGGATACTGCCAGAAAGCAGTGGTTCGGGGCAGGGGGTATGGGCCGGGCTCAGACTGCGAGGAACACAGATTTCACTCTAGGTGGAGGGAGAAACCATTTTATGCGATAAAGGTTTACGTGGATCAACAAGGAGAGTCTTTGGGTGTGTGAGGTTGTAAAGCGTATGATCAAATAGGACTAGGTAACCGAGTGAAACTGCTCCAGGCTCGGCTGCTCTGTAGCAGCAGAGGCGGCCCTCCGGCCCTGGGGGGGACAGCGTGCTCGGAGCCCGGTTCTGCACCATGAGGAAACGAGGACCCTGCAGTGCTGGCACGCCTTGGGGGGTGCTGTTCCGTGGACGGGCTCGCTCTCCCGTTGCAGGTATAAAGATGGCCGAGACCACATTGGCGAGCACCGAGATGACGAGAGAGAGCTGGCTCCTGGGAGCCCTATCGCCTCCGTGTCCTTTGGGGCCTGCAGAGACTTCTTCTTTCGGCACAAGGATGCTCGAGGGAAAAACCCTTCCCGGCGGGTGGAGGCAGTCAGGCTTCCGCTGGCCCACGGGAGCTTACTTATGATGAACCCCCCCACCAACACTCACTGGTACCACAGCCTCCCCGTCCGGAAGAAGGTTCTGGCTCCACGGGTCAATCTGACATTTCGTAAAATTGTGCCGACTAAAAAGTAAACTTCTTGTTAACAGTACTTCTGTTTTCTCCTTTCCTCTACTCAGGGAGCTGGCATTTCCTTTACCAACACGGAAAGAAAGGGTTTAACCAGAGTGTCGGGCTTATTACATAACAATGCAGAATTCAGAAAGATAATGTTTGTATCAAATTGGAAAATTATGAAGGAATATCAGTTGATTTTTTCCTAAAAAATGATTCTTTTATTGCTATAATACACAGCAGATACAAAAAGTACCTTTAGCAAATACAGAAATCAGCAGTTGTTATAGCATAAACTACTAGTTTAACTTAAGTTTTTGCAAAATGATGCTACTTTGTAAATAACTTAAAACTAAAGATCAGATTATTTGGCTGCTCCTTAATGCCTAATAATTTACAAAATGAGGAAGTCAGCTGTAAGTCAGGTAAGAGACTTTGCACAGGTGCCATTGACATTTACGAGCCTGGTTCAAACCCTGGCCTCTGACCAAAGATCCGCTTACAACGAGCCGAGCCGTTCAAAGGATTAGCCCCTTTCTGCCGCCCTCTCTCTCATGGCAGATTTCCAAGAGGCGGCAGTGGCGAGGCGGCAGTGGCGAAACAGCAGTCACTCAAAGCCTCAACCTTGCGACACAGCATAAGGGCACTTGCTCCACCAGGCTCAGGTAGAGCTGGCACGCTCGCTTCAACATCAGAGCCGGGGGCGGCCGTGAACCCCTCAGACGCATCAAGCTGCTCCTTTCCCCCTCGTGTTCGCGGCCTGAGGACCTTCCCAGTATGTCCTGTCGAAAGTGAGGGTTCCGAGTCCTCAGGATGCACCGCAGGCCCTGCGGGATGGTGGGCGCCTGGGCCTCTGGCGCTGTTGGCTGACACCGAGGCATTGTCTAGAAGTGTCTGCCGGCTCGCCTCCACCAGAGAAAGCACAGTTCTTAGCTTTATCTCAGGCGACCTTTTGGGCAGGTCTGATTCCAAATCTTATTTCTGAAGAGTCAGTTTGAAAGTGATATCCTTTTATTATTTTTAAATAAAAAAATCTAGCTAAAACATAGATGCTTTTGTGTCATCAAAATTCCTGCAGCCCTGGGGCCGGCCCGGTGGCATAGCGGTTAAGTTCACACGTTCTGCTTCGGCGGCCTGGGGTCCGTGTGTTCGGATCCCGGGTGTGGACATGGCACCGCTTGACAAGCCATGCTGTGGCAGGCGTCCCACATAGAAAGTAGAGGAAGATGGGCACGATGTTAGCTCTTCCAAAAAAATAAAAAAAATTCCTTCGGGCCTGGGCTACATTCATGAGTCTTAGCTGAAGAGGGAGCAGCATGTGGCCGACAGTGCTTGTTATTAGACTACCGGAAATGAACACACTTAGAACATGGACCTCTAACAAAATGACAGTACTAGATGTCAGCTGTGGTTATATGTTTAAAAAAAGAGAAACTTCTGTCTTCTTTTGCTGGCCTTTGATGGTAATCAAATCTAACCATTCGCTTTAGAAACAAGGAAACAGGTCCAGACAGACCGCAGCCCGTGGCCGGCCCCTTCCTGCCCACTCCAGCCCTCGGGGCAAGGCAGGGATTGTCTTTTCACACAGCCCCAGCTCCACCTGTCAACCTGGAGCGCTCTCTCTGCGTGGCAATAAACCAACAGATGAGGATGACCGTCCAGTGATCTCTGTAGGAAAGGGTTTCTCCGGAGCGGAGGAGTTGGAGCGTCGCACGGGTGCCGCTCAGTTTTGGGGTGCTGCGATCTCACCTCTGAGTCCAGTATATGAAAGGCAAGCGCAGCGGGAAGCGGTTTGTTGATAACTGACAGAAGGGTTGGGTCTCACCGAGGGGCAGGTTTGGCAGATGAACTTTCAGCACATAGAAAGAATTGGAAGATTAGAAAAAGACATACAAAAAGGGAAGGCAGCTGTTCTTTAGGCGCCTAACTGTTCTTCTGCTGTCCGTTGAGTAACTTGGAAGAAACAGAGCTTTTCAAAAATTGTTTATATGACTCTTTGATAAGGAATATTTTCCAGAATGGACGTGCTACAAAAGCAATCAAAAGTGAAAGGCACTTTTTCTTCTAAATTGTTGCCTTTAATAATTTCACTAATTCTTATCAACCATTTTTATGGGCCTGCTTATTAAAAATAAAAGATCTATGCTGAAACATCAGAGGATCAGACAAAGTTAACTCTCCTCTGAGAACACCTACCATGTTAGAATATAAAAAAGGTGGCTTCCGGAGTCTGATTTCTTTTAATTACCTGTATCGGGCGAGTAAAAAGACGCTGTAGACACAATGAATGCTTTCCTAACACGACACCTTCAGTGCAGGCTAGCAGAGCTGTTTGAATTGGGGCCACTGGGTCCTGTGTGGAGCCTGCTCTTAGAACACACCAGAAGGCTAACGGACACTAGTGGGGCTGTTGCACACACACACAGTCTGAGTCCGCCTTTCTCCTGGCGCATGTGGACAGCGCCATCAGCTCAGCTCTGGGGCCGGGCTGGGTCACTCCTCAGACTTGTACTCCGGACTCTGCTGCTGCGTCCTGGACAGAACACGCTCGTAGAACAGCAGGTAGGCGCTGGAGGACAGGACCTCCTGCAGGCTCGCCTTGCGGACGCTGTCATCAGAAATCCACAGCCACTGGCTGCTGGTGGAGAGAGGGTTCTTGGCGGAAGGTGGGGACCGTCGGTAAGTCACAAAGTGTCCAGAGTGCATGTCTCCATGGTGGACGACGACTGCCATCAGCCGGAAGAGGTACGAGGAGGAGCTGGATGGTAGGAACAAATGCCAGTGCTTTACAAACACAGCAAAGGAGGTTTACGGGCAGAAACGAAAAGTAAAAGAATCCTAGATGACAGGGGACTGAGACAACGGTCCATCCAGACAACTGAACACTATCCAACCACTCAGGTACGGACCGGCTTTCCCGGCATGGGGAGACGCCCATCCTCTGAGTGTGTGTACTGTGTCTCTGATCTTGCGTGTATGCACACACATACACTCAGCTTTCCAGAGCGGACGACCTTACAGATTTAACTGGTGACCTATAGGTGGTATCCCAAGAAATTTAAAATTTTCTTGTTTATACAAACATTCATACATCTAGACAGACATACACATATATTTAAATTGTATGTACTTTTATAATTCTTATTTTTAAAGTGATTTCCATTTTGGACAAAAACAAATGGGTGAATGTGTAATAGTGAAAGTCTACCTTAAAAACGAAAGAAAAAATTAATCTCTGCATTTTTATTCATTTCTGTAGAAGCTAATTTTGGAAACCAAGAGAAACAGCCTACAGTGAATGAAGAATGTGCTCCTAAAGAGAGGCTCACCTGTAGTCAGGAAGAACTGGGAGGGGGAAGGGCATCGGGGTTGGCAGCGTAGGCAGTAAAGATGGGGAGCAGGCGCCATTCATAAAAATTTGTGTTTTGGGGCCCCCAGGCTGATTCAGAACTGCAAGAGAAAAAGGCCCGAGGCAATTAAAGTCAGCGGTGGCTTTGGGTAAATAAAACATGGTTTTGATAACCTTGAAATTTAATTGCCTAATAATGCTACAAAGAAAAAACAAGTGTTTGATTTTGTATTACGCTGATTCATAAAATTTCCTCCCTTTTTATCCGACTGCTTTAATCCTCAGCAGGAAGAGTGCACTGAGCTCCTGGTCTACCGCTCACGCTGACAGCTCTGTGCATCTGTGAGGCCTCTATCCCTGTTTGCCAGACACGTGTCAGTTAAGCAGCAGCTAATTGACTGGCATTCTGACCTAAACCAAGGTTTCTCAACCTTGACACTATTGACATTTGGCGCTGGATAATTCTTTGTTGTGAGGGGCTGTCCTGTGCATTGTAGGATGTCTAACAGCATCCCTGGCCTCCACCCACTAGATACCAGTAACACCCTTCTTCCAGTTGTGACAACCAAATATGTCACCCGCCATTGCCCAATTCCCCTGGGGGGCAAAAGTCCCTGTTGAGAACCACTGATCTAAACCTTCTCTCTTCTTTAATTGTTAGCTTCTGAGGAATACCAACATGTAAGCACGTTAATCTATGTTTGTGGGTGTAGATAAAGTAATTAAGGAGACATCTTCATCTCTCTTCCTTTCACGTGTCATATTTGGGGCCTTTAAGCACCAAGTAGTTCACTGATGGCCTCTTTAGCCCCAGCCACCATGCTTTGAACACGAGCAGAGCTGCACCTGACCCAGGAGAGGAGGAAGCTAGGGTGAAGAGATCCTGGGTTTAAAACGGGCCAAGGACTGAGCCCTCTTCCTGCCCGAGCTGTCCCTGACGCTGATCCCTTGACCCGTGGAGAAAGGGCAAAACAGGCTCCCTAGGAGTGACATCCTGCCAGGCATGCAATTGTGGATGCAGAAAAGAATAAAAGTAGCAAGGGGAGCAGGGGGCAGGGAAGACAGTCCTGACGTGCGGGGGCAGCACGCGGACAGTGAGTTTGGGCTTGGCGCCCGAGGTCGGTGGGTTTCCTCATCTGTAACTGTAAAGAACCCAATACATTATGCAAGGTACTTCACAAACTGCCCCAACACCACCATCTAGGGCCAGTGCTCCCACCTGCTGTTTGCCCTTGGACCAGTCATTCAGCCTCTTGGAGCCTCGACTTTCTCCTCAGAAAGACTGAGGGTAAGAATGGCCCCCTTGCTTCCCCGGGACGTGATTCAACGAGGAACCTCAGGTGAGGACGGTGATGGAATCAGATAAGTAACTCAGTAAAGAGGAAGGATCAGCGCAAATAAGACGTTCAGAGATCTTTAACAGGACGTGTCCTCCCCACATTTCCCGTATAAACGAGGTGACTGTGCTGGGGGAGCAAAAGGAGAGGAGAAGTTCACTGCAATGACGTGAGCCGATGCTTGTTTGGTCAAGAGACCAGAAAGCAAGACTGCGATCTTAAGCTTTCCTGCCTATATTTTTTCATCTGTAATAGAGGTTTTAAAACTACACATCTCATGACTATATAGCTTTAACCTCTTTTAAGAAATCTTCCCTCTCCCACCCTCAATCCTGCTGTTCTCAAGAATTTAAGCAAACGCTGTACACGCTTTGCCCTCACGGCACAAGAGACCAGGAGGTGGGGATGCCGGTGTCCTTGTCTGTGTGCTGCAGGGTCCTGCTGCCTCGCGTCCTCGGGCACACACCTGATCTGGGGGCTGCCGGCCCGTCCTGCAGTTCCACCGCAGGCCCCGGGTTCTCCTTCAGTTTCGGGCCACGCTGACCAGGTTTATGTCCGAGGAGGTGGTACTTGTAGATGTCCATCATCAGGAACTCGTTAAACTGCACGTGCTCGTGCCGCTTCAGGGGGGTGCCGTGGCTGGACCAGCTCAGCCGCTGGAGGTGGATGCACAAGCACTGAGGGAGCTGCGGGGAGAGAAACCGGGAGGAGCCGAGTGTCGGAGCGGGACCCAGGGAGTCCTCGAGAGCAAAGCCGCCGAGGGGGATGGTGTGCGCTCACCTTCCCCAGCTTTAACTGTTTAACAAAAGTGGTCCTCTGGTGCTCCACCTTCTCCCCGTTCAACGTCCCTTTGGCTTCGATCTGAAATAAAAGAAACGTCTCTGTGCAGAAATCTGTGACGCAGGACCTCTGTGGAGGGCTGTAGGTCAGGCGGGCGTTAGACTGTGTTCAGCTGGTGCTTGACTTCTCTCTGGGAAAGAACTCAGCTGCCCAGCTACGTGTGAGTTGTTTTCACTGTTGTAGTCATTAAGTAACAGTGACAGTGGAGGCAAGAGAAATGAAGAAGGAACTCTAAACTCTCACAGTGGCATATAATCTCTTTTGTTCTGTGTCTTTAAGAATTCTCTTCCACACAGTTCCTCCTCATTCAGAGGATGACGTTCACTCGCTTAGGGGAGTCAGGCAGGTAGTGTAGGTAAGGCGGGGTGTGAGACAAGAGGGAATGGAGGGGACTGTAGCAAACTGGAGAGGACATGTCCCATCTCAAGGATGGCGTTCAAATTTTTAAACATTCTGTGAATGAAACAAAACTCATCTGAGAAAGAGATTTGGTCCTCGGGCTGCCAATTTCCTAAGCAAGTTAGGTAGAAATGGCTGTGGCTAAAAAGATCCTCTGGGTATGTCAGCAGAGCTCAGGGCCAACGGTGTGACAGGCACTATATCAGGGCCAGCTGGGGAGATGACATTTGGGGTTTGAGGCATACCTTCGTACAGTTGTCACATACAACATCTCGCACTGATTCTGATGAGATGAAGTGGTGAAGGCAGTGGTCCAGGGTCAATGGATGACCCTACAGCACAAAAAGAAGAAAACTCATTATTATAATTCAAAGGACAGCCATACTGAAACTATTAACAGATGGCAATGTGAATCCCAGAGCTTTATTTTTGCTTATATAGACAATAAAGCTTCACAGTCACAACTGGATGTTTCCTGAACAAGCATGGAGCTCAAAGCACTAGACCTGCTGTTACAGATAGATTCAAGGGTATGAGGACATAACATCGCAGAAAGTTACGGACTTCCACGCTGTTTTAGTTATCTTTGAATTTGAGATTCGTGTGTGTGTGTATTAAAAAAGCCAAAATTTCTGCAGCAAGAGAAAAACTGCCCACCTTTTTCTCTCCCCAAAATCAGGACATGGTTCCACGTGTTAAAACTAAGACAGGTTCAACCAACCAACTACATGTCTGAGTAACACATGGTACGTGAGCTACACAAAATGCCTCAAAGCCCTTTCAGATTTAAATGTCTCCAAAACAGACCCAAAATAAGCCATAGACAGTACATACCCACGTGGCAGCTGGAATACTTAGCGAAAGGCTATCAAAGGTATCAAATCGAACAGGACTCTGAAACAGTGCAGAAAAGCCAGAAAGGAGTTAGGTTCAATTCAAAGCTTTATGGATGGGAAGATATATGCCTACAAAACAGTTTACTATTTAGATGCCCAAGATTAACCTAATGAAACATAATGCACTTACCTAGAAGCCAATTCTACTAAAAACAGCCTTGTAAACATAAGAGATACAATAACACTGAAGGGTGGTTTGGAAAAACTCTAAGATAACATACCTGACCCAGAAATTTGGGGATTTTATCCTAAGGAAATAACCATAGACATAACTCAAGGATATTCATCAGCATTATTTACAACAGCAAAATGTGAACAGTTGAAATTTCTAGGGAATGATGAAATAAATTATATCGTGCACAGAATGGAATACTGTATTAAAAACAGTGTAGTAGACGAATGCATGATTACATGGAAAGATGTACATGTTACATTATTAACTGTGAAAAACAGATGATAAAATAGGGTAGGAATTCCTGCCTTTGGTGATGGCAGAGCAGCTAGACGATCTCTCCTTAAGGTCACAACTGTAAAATTTGGACCAAAACAAAACCATTTGAATGACTAGAGAGCTGTCAAAAGCAGTAAGGAATTGAAAAGAGGTCAACTCGTGGGGAACAGGAACTCCATGGACGAGATCTGCATGTGTGGCTTTTTGCTTGAGGGTCCTCCCCAGTCTACGCAGTTCAGGGTTGGGTGGCAAGAAAGCAGCAGTCTTACAGGATCGAGGTATCAGAGGACAGAGTTCAGGGCTGGTGTAGAGGCTGAGAAAATCCCACAAAGAGGATTTCTCTCTTTTCCACAGAGAGGTTCCGCCCCCAAATCCATGCATCAACCCTGCCCAATTCCACGGCTGACCCCTGAACCACACATACACGGGGGCCTGGCAAAAAGCAGCAGCAGGAAGCTGAAAAAACTGAGCCGAGACTCTGCTGCCCAATGTAGGGAAGACAGAGTTTGGAGTTTGAGCTTAGCCAACTTAGCTGCCCGTCAGGGTAGAATTCATTATTTTTCAGAGAAATGTAACAGAATCCCAAGTCTCTACTACAATGTTAAATATGCAATAAAAAATTACTAGACACTCAATACAAAGAAAGTAGAAAATGTGACCCATGGTGAAGGGAAACGGAGGTGACTTGGATGGTGAAATTAGCACAAGGGCATTTATAGGTTTAACCACCATAAAGATGCTCCAGGACACAAAGGAAGATGGAGGTTATTTAGTTCTAGTGGAGGACAAATAGAGAATCTCAGCAGAGAAAGGGAAACGATAAAGAACACAATGGAAATTATACAACTAAGAAGAACAATAACTAAAATGAAACATTCACTGGACAGGCAGAGACTGAAGATGGAAAAGAGAGTCAGTGAACTTGAAGACAATAGAAATGATCTAATGTGAAGGACATGGAGGAAAGAGGTTGAAGAAAAAGGAACCAAGCCTCAATGACCTGTGGGACAACATCAAGCAGACTGACAAGTAGAGAATGGGGCATAAAATTTTTTGAAAAAATAATGGCCAAAAAATTGTGCAAATTTGGTAAAAAATGTAAGTTTACAGATTTAAGAAATTCAGCAAACTTCAAGCAAATACAAAGAAAACCATACCTATGCGCAGCAAGGACAAACTGCTGAAACCCAAAACTAAAGAGAAAATCTTGTAAGCGGCCAGAGAAAAAAATGACACTTTACATCCAGAAGATATAAATGATACTAACTTCACATTAGAAAACATGAGGCCAGAGGACAAGAGAACAATGCCTTTAAAGCGATGAATTTAAAATAAACCAAACCAAAACAACAGCAACACTGTCAACCCAGAATTCTATATCCAGCAAAACTATTCTTCAAAAAAAAGGCAAAACAAAAACATCTTCATATAAATAAAATCTAAGTGAATTTGTTGCCAATAGACCTGCAAGAAACGTTAAAGGAATCTTCGTAGGCTGAAGGGAAAAAACATCAAATGGACTGGGGTCTACAGAAAAGACTGAACACTGAAAATGGCAAATATAAAACTTTTTTTCTTTTAATTTCTTTTAAACATACATAACTGTTTAAAGCAAAAATTATGACAGTATTGTGAGGTTTATAATTTGTATAGATATAATATGTATGACACAAATAGCAAAAGCAAAGGGTAACAGAACTATATTTTTGTAAGGTTCTTATATTTTACACAAAGGAGTGTGACATTAACTCTAAAGAAACCCTAAGTTAAAACTGCATGATGTAATCACACACACATACAAATGTAAAATAGTATAGCTAAAAAGCCAACAGAGGAATTACAACAAAATACTAAAAAGCATTCAATTAACCCAAAAAAAAAGAAAGAAAGAAGGAACAGAGGAACAATAAATATATGAGACAAATAGAAAACAAATGGTAAAATAGCAGACCTAAATCCAACAATATAAATACTTACATTAAATGTAAATGGACTAAACATGCCAATTAAAAGGCAGATTATCACACTGGATAAAAAAGCAAGACCAATTATATGCTGTCCACAAGAGCCACACTCTAAATACAAAGACAAAGATAGGTCAAAAGTAAGAGAGCAGAAACAGACGTACCATAGAAACACAAGATAGACGGAAACGACTCAGACGAAAGAGACTTCAAGACAAGGAGTCTCACCAGAGACAGAGGGACACTTTATGATGACAATATAAGTCAACTCATCATAATTAATTTATGTGTATGTGCTAATAGAAAGTCTCAAAAGAAATTCAGCAAAAATAGAACTAAAGAAAGAAAAAGAAATACACAAATTCTAGCAAACATTTAAGGAAGAACCAATATGAATGTTAACCAAATTCCTTCAGCAAACAGAGGAGGAGGGAACACTTCCCAGCTTATTTTATGAGGCCAGAGTAATCCTTACAACAAAACCTGACAAAGACATTACAAGAAAACTGTAAGGCCAACATTCCTCATAAACACAGACACTAATATCCTTTAGAAAATATTAGCAGATCAAATCCAGTAATAAATAAAAACAATAATACGTCACAATAAAGTGGAGTTTATCCTAGAAACACAAGGCTAGTTTAACATTAGAAAAATCAAAAGAAACAAAAGAAAAATCAATCACTGCAATTCACTATATTAACGAAATAAAAGAAAAAATTATGATCATCTCAATATATGCAGGAAAAACATGACAAAATTCAGCATGATAAAAAAACTCTCAGCACACCAGGAACAGAACTTTCTCAGGGTGATAAAAGGGGTATATTAAAACCCAAAGCTAATATCATAATTAGGATACAGCAAATACTTGCTTCTTAACATCTGAAACAAGGCAAGGATGTCTGCTATCACCACTCCTATTCATCTTTGTATTGGAGGACCTCACCATGAAAATAAGGCAAGAAAAACAAATAAAAAGCATAAAGATTGGAAAGGAAGATGTAAAACTTCTATTCACAGACAAATGATTGTTTACACACACAGAAAATTCTAAAGAATATACAAGACTTCTAGAACCAATAAATCTTTGCAAGATCCAAGATATAAGGTCAACATACAAACAACAGTATTTCTATATACTAGTGGCAAACCATTGGAAAATAATTTTAAAATTCCATTTACAACAGCATCAAAACACAAATAAAAAAAAAAAGATGAATGGGTAACTTATAGACCAGAAGATATTTAAGCTCGATCAGTGACTTGTAATGTATGGACCTTATTTTAAAAAAAAGATTCAACATCATTAGTCATCAGGGTAATGCCAATTAAAACCACAATGAGATACCACTTCACACACACTAGGATGGCTAAAACTTAAAAAGTCAGATAACAAGTGTTTGTGAGGATGTAAAAACGTTGGAACCCTCATTTACTGCTGGTAGGAACATAAAATGGTACAGCCACTTCGGAAAACAACCTGGCAGTTCCTCAAAGGTTAAATATAGAGTTGCCATATGAGCTAGCACGTGTATTCCCAGGTATCTACCCAAGAGAAATGAAAACATATATCCACACAAAAACTTGTACACAAATGTTCATGGCAGCATTATTCATTATAGCCAAAAAGTGGAAACAACCCAAATATCCATCAACTGATGAATGGATAAACAAAATGTGGTCTATCCATACAATGGAATATTATTTGATAATAAGAAAGAAGGGGCATGGCGGGGGGGGGGGGGGAGGGTGGTGATGAAAATTGATTGAGGAGACAGTTACACAATTCTCTATTTTTGTATTATGTTGAAAATTTTCCCTAACAAAAAATTACTTGAAAACCTCAAAGGCAAAAACAAAACAAAACAAAACACCAGCCCTAGAATCTGCTGTGTGCCATGAGTATAGACCCAACCTCAGGACTCCAAATCCTGCCAATCCACAATGGATCCGCTGCTCTTGGCGCAGAAGATGCCACCTGAGGATCAACTGACGTGTCAGCACTGACCGAAAGGGGGCAGTCGGTCCACTACGTGTACACAGCCCAGGCATTCGCAAATGCAATACAGCAATGTCCATCTACTCCTTCTAGATCCTCCATGAATCTTAACTTAAAAGAAAACCTCACCAGAAAACATCAAGTATTGATAACGTCTTTACCTGGTGTTCACAGTGCTTGCAGACCATATTACTAGTAAGTCTCCCGTGGAAAGGATGCTGAGACTTCCAGTGAGTGAACGTGGGATGCAGTGACCCTGGAATACAGAGCATCCTTTGATGTGCCAACTTTAGCCCTTTGGCGTCAACCTCGAAATTCACCCTCCTTTTTACTATGTGGTAGAAACTCCCTCTTTAGAAAAAAAACGTTCCTGAAAAGTAAACTGAAATAGCTTTCCTTATTGACTTCCCCCCAAAAATGACAGCCTAGTCCTTTCACGGGAGAATTTACACAGGTCCTTAAATATGGTTTCTGCATAATGGGTACAGCTACATTTAAGAAAGGAATTTGTGTTCACTAATGTCTTTTTACAAACACATACTTAAAATGTTTGCGGTGTCAAAAAAAGGATACCACAGGTGAATATTGTATAAAGTGACATAAACTTCTGAAATCATCAGAATAAGTAAGTTCTGAAAAACTAGGATTTTCTCTGGCTAGCATGGGGGTTAGTGGAATAAACACAGAGTGGTATGCGAGTTAGAAACACAGGCTCCTGGGCTGGGTCCTGGCTTTGCTTTTTATCAGCTATGTGACCTGAGAAGTCCCTTCATCTCTGTAAGCCTGTTTGCTGGAAATGGAGAGAAGTATTATTCCCTTATCCCCACCACCATTAATTCCACTGAGTTGTCAGGCTTAAATGAGATATTACAGAGCCTGGCAGACAGGGTGGGCTCAAAAGACAACCATTCTTATTCCTGCTTAGTACAACCGTACATATTACACAAAGGAACTGATGTGTCTTTTTTTTTTTTTCCAGGTTTAAGTCTTAAGAAAACAATGATTTCCTTCTAAAGAGGACAGTGATAATTTGCAGTAAAAGTTGGCCCAAATGCAAATACTGAGGACACGCCAGTTGCAGCTTATTAAGTTCCTCACGAGATCGATTCAAGAAGGTAAAAAGAAGCCCCTTGTTTGGAGTAGAAATAAGTCTGTTTAGAGGAAACTGAGCAGGGCTGCGGTGTGAGGGAACAATTTAAGATAGGCACAGAGGGAACAACTTGAAGCTGTTTTCCACAACGCGAGTTCCTCTGTGAGTACACACACTGCAAGCTGGAACAGATGTCACCAGAAAAAAACTTTTTCTAAACATAAACCAAATGACTGTCCTATCTAACAAGCACCCGCCTTGCGTGTTACGGTTCCATGGCAAACGCGTACCTCTTGTGCGGCAGGTTATCTGCTTGGGAGTTGCTTCTGACTGCTGCTGTAGGGAGAAAAAAGGAAGGCTGAAAACCCTCCTGCCATGCCCTTCAGCCCCTCACCCCACTCCCACTTCTTACAGTTTCTGTGCTGACCACACCGTCACAAGTCAACTGCAAACAAAGGTTTCTGAAAGCAGCCTACGTACCCACTCTGTTGGTTACTGTTCCTATTCCTTCACCAAATGCAACTGGAACACATTTCCTCTCCAGGGTATCTCCCCCTTTACTAGTTAACTTTTACCAACTCCCTAACTTTTATACTGTTCTGGGGAAATGAGGGTTCATTTGGCATTCCTATGGCTCCTTGTTCCCCTGCATTAAACAGAGGGGGAAAAAAGCATTCTTTTTTCTCAAAGCCAACACAAATTACAGCAACACATCATTTTGTTTTCTTTAAAGACTGTCAGCTGACCTAACATCTGTTGCCAATCTTCTGTTTTTCTTCTTCTTCTCCCCAAAGCCCCCCAGTACATAGTTGTATATTCTAGTTGTAGGTCCTTCTGGTTGTGCTATGTGGGACGCCGCCTCAGCATGGCCTGATGAGCGGTGCCATGTCCACGCCCAGGATCCAAATCGGTGAACCCTGGACCACCCAAGCGGAGCGTGAACTTAACCACCCAAAATGCATCATTTTAAAGAGACCTGACATCCCTAATGAAAGTCACCAACTGCAAAGTTCACAGTGTATGACCGGCCCCCAGCCCCACTCCCACTACTGATTTTTACTGAATCTTACTTTTGAGTGTAAAGTTGTACAAAGATTTACACTTAAGTTCCTACACCTATTAAACATGCACAAACCCCATTAAATGTACTGAAAATATTACTGGTTTACCTCCAGGGAGTGAACATCAAACAAATGTGTGACCCGGGGCTGGCGGTCCCGCTCATCCTCCAATGACGAGGTAATGACGTGGAATAACTCATGAGCATCCTGTCAAGGGCAAAGCATTCTTCAGAGAGGCCCGAGGAGGTGGGGCAGCACCAGAACCACCCCTACATGGACTGCCGGGCAGACCCCCTATGGCTAACGTGGGCAGAATTTCCTTTCCACCTTCTCAAAGCCCAGCTCATTACACAGAGACAGTTACATTCTAGACTTTTCACAATAAAGACCCTCAACCGAGAGGCCCAAGGGGAGAGAAGGAAAGAAAGGTGGGTGGGCTGCCTCCACGCCAGCTCTCTGGAACCTGTTTTAGCTTTATCTAGATGGCCCTGACTTCCCCTCCACCTGACTACACTTTTTCTTGTTTTTAGTGCGATAAAATGCACATAACATAGAATTGACCATTTTATCCATTTTTAAGTGTACCATTCTGTACTGCTAAGTCCTTTCACATTGTTGTGCAACCATCACCACCATCCATCTCCAGAACTTTCTGTTCTTCCCAAACTGAAACTTCGTACCCATTAACACTAACTCCCCCATCCCCCACCCCCAGGCCCTGGCGACCACCATTCTACTTTCTGTCTCTACGGATCTGAGTCCTCTAGGGACCTCATCTAAGTGGAATCATACAGGATTTGTCTCTGTGTGACTGGCTTATTTCACTCAGCATAACGTCCTCAATCCATGCTGTGGTGTGTGTTGGAATTTCCTTCCTTTTCAAAGCTGAATAATATTCCATTGTGTGTATACACACACACACATTTTGTTGATCCATTCATCCCTGTGGACAAGGGTTACGCCCACCTTTTGGCTATTGCCAATAACCCTGCTCTGAACACAGTGCACAAATGTCTGTCTGAGCCCGTCCTGCAGTTCTTTGGGTGCACGCCCAGCAGTGGAACGGCTGCAAAGACGGCAGAGGTGCACTCTTTAAGGGTCAACTCAACCGCCGCCTCCCAAAAGGCCAAAGCCACGGCTCCCTCTCTCGGCAGCTGCTGGTCCTCACTCAGCTGTCTCAGCCTCCACTCTCACCCTCCCTCCAGTCACCAGAGTGATCTTTTGAAAGGCAAATGACGTTACTCATCTGCTTTCAACTTTCCAAAGGCCTTCACTGCTAGAATGAACCCGTTGTAGCCGGCCCACAAAGGCTGACCGGCCCCTAGAACCCTCTCGCTCCCTCCCTAGGCCCAGCTCCTGGCTCCTTTTAGCGCCTTGAAGCACCAGGCCAATTCCCGCCTCAGGGCCTGGGTCTTTCACGCACTCTCGCCCAAGGAGCTTTGTCCAGATCTTCACAGAGCTGCTCCCTTCTCACCCTCCAGGTCTCTGCTCAAAGGGCAGCTCCTCGGGGAAACCCTCCCTCCCCAAGCCTCCCTGACTTAACCCTACCTCAGGCCAATTCAGCAGGCGTCCTGCAGGCTTGACCTCCAAAATAGCCCCTAGTCCCTGAGGATTCTCCACCCCCTCTGCCTCAACCCCAGCCTCAGCCATGCCATCCCCGGCCTGGCTATCTGCAACAGCCTCCCAACTTTCCTTTCTGCTCCCCTCTTGCCCCGCAATGGTCCCTCCTGGACGCAGCCGCCAGCACGGGCCTGTTCAAACCTAAATCAGATCAAACCAGCCCCCTGTTCAAGGCCTCTCCCGCCTCCGCACTGCACACGGAGCAGAGGCCAGCTCCTGCCATGGCCTCTGTGCCCTGCACAACCTGCTCCCTGCCAACCTCTGCGACCCTCTCCCCCACTGCTCTCCCAGCCCCCAGCCCGGCCACACCGGCCTTCTGGCCGTTCTCCAGACACCGCATCCTTACAGCTCTCCCAAGGCCTGGCCCTGGCTTGTTCCCCTGTCTGGAACACGCTGCACGCAGACCTTCACAGGCCTCACTTTGTGTTAGACTGCAGGTCTCAGGTGAAAGCTGAGGTCTCCGGAAGAGCCTTCCCCACCTAAAGTAGTCCCGTCGCTTCTCTTACTCCCTAGCGCCCACCAGAACATGCGCTCCGTGAGAGCAGGACCCTACCAGCCAGGCTTGCTGCTACCACCCCAGGCCCTCGATAGGCCCTGACCGAGGCGGCAGTCAGTAAAGAGTTGTTGCACGTATGGATGAATCCCCTCCTAGGCTACGAAGAGCGGTGAGCAAGAGAGTGACGGAGAGTCAAAGATAAATAAGGCAAGGCTCTTGTCCTCGAGAGACTCACAACCCAGGGCAGATGTGGCAGCCTAGCTATTATCCAGCAGCACAGTGCTACGGCCCTGTCGTGACCAATGAGCCCTCGGAGCCTGAGGGAGGACCAGCTCTTCCTGGGAGGCCGCACAGACAAGGCGTCCAGGCCAATCCTTGAAGCATGAGGAGAGGGTCACCAGAGAGCAAAATCCCAAGACAGGATGGAGTTGGATCCGAAGCCTACTCCGTCACAGTCAGCCATGTAACTACTCGGCTTTGAGAAAAGAACAGCATCGCAGAAGAGAGTGGAGCTGGAGAGCATGCGCTGTAGTGCCAGACTGGCTTGAATCCTGGCTCTGCCACTTAAATAGCTGTGTGACTTTGGGCAAGTCACTAAACTTCTCTGAACCTTAGTGTTCTCATCTGTAAAGTGGGGATAATAACAGTAACTCCTCACTGGGTTGTTGTAAAGATTACATCAGGTAATGTACACGAAGCAAGCACTTAGCCCAGTGCATCCCCGAGAGCTCTAGCTTTAGGAACTGATAGTAGAAGTTTGCTGGTGATTGACTAGATCACTGATAATGAAGACATGGACAATGCCTCATGCTAGGGGCTCTGCGTGCCTTCAAAGAGGGAGACCAACAGACAGACACGCTCCTCTTCTCCACGCACACACACTATGGCACTACGTGGCTCCGTGACTGCTGTGGGCTGAAGATGTCGGAAGTACTTCCAAGGAGTAACTGGGACTTAAGTGGGTCCTTAATGGAAGGACAGGACTTAGAAAAGGTATCTGATGTCCTTAAGGACTAAATCTTAGTCACGCTCTCAGTTTAGAGAAATGTCAAATGTAGCTAAATAATTCCAGCTACCAGAGAAGGATTAAAAAAGTACTTTCTAAACAGAAAAACATTTAAACATAAATAGATTAATCAGGATGCATTTTAAGGAAGTAAAGATATCATCAACATCACGCTGAGAAAGTAACACAAACATGGCTTTCAAGTGGAAACAAGAGACCATCTTTACAGAGAAGAGGAGCGAGAAAGCCTTCCCACCTCACTTGGCAGAGTTTCAAATGCCTCTCACTTCAGCCCCACAGTTCTGGGAGCCTGAAGGCTGTCCCATTTCTCTGATCCAGTGTCTGGACAGTGGAGGCAGAAACAGCCAACACAAAGCTGGACAGGGCCCTCCTGGACATGTGGCCAGCGAGGGTGTCCTCGTACACCACTGAAAGCACATTTTTTGTGCCTAGAGCTTCGCTCTCTCAGCCTCAGCCTCAGCCCTGACATCAGTAATAGCGATCTGGGGAGGAGGACGTGGCCAGGACCAAAGACGACAGTGAAGCTGTAGCTGTGCAAAGCGGGGTGGGAGTGGCTGGAATAAGGCCCTGGGGTTGCCTATGACAGATGCTCCAGATTTGGGGCCACTTGAAGCCAGCCCCTGAAGACTGATTTTTTTTTAAAAAAAATGAAGATGTGGCTCAAAATAGGGTCTCACCTAAACCTCTGGGCCTCTAAGGTGAAGCCACCTGCCTCTCTCTAAAGGACCCGGATGTTGCTATCATCCACTGAAATGCAACGTCACTCAAGAATGGAAGAGATTTTCTCTTTTTGGTAACTGTGTGTTTATACCCTAACCTCCCAACTCCTCTGATCATGAGAGCAGGAATAAAGTTCATGATCTGGTCCCAGAACACTGCGGCTGTCTAAAATGCCACAGAAATGTACACTCGGGCCAGGCCACTGCAAGGTTCATGCTGGCATTTCTTCTTCCCGCTGCAGCAACGCAGCTGTTCTTCAGCGAGCACTGCAAACTCAGGCCCCAGCCCACTAGCGGGAAGGATTCTCAAAGTAAACCTGCTCTGAATGTTGCGTTCACCTGCTCTTCAAATGAAGAGATCTGCCATCTGTACATTCTTAAGACATCCAGCAAGCAGCTTGCATCCAAGACCTCATCATCAGTAACTTCTTGGCAGGATAAAGCTGGAAACAAAGAAGGTACACAAATATTACGTTCGCCAGTATAACGACCAGCCAGAAAATCTGCACAGCGCAACGTATCAAAGCAAACTAAAACTTTAAGGACTGTAAAATTACCTTGAATTACATCTTTCATCATCCTTCCTTGTAGCCGTACCCAATGCTGAGTACACTATTAGGCAAGTCATGTTTACTAATTGAAAGTAATGTTTCATGAGGCTGCAGCATTTAAATGAAGTAATTGATTTTTAAGTATCTGAATTACCACCATGAAAATAAATTTATTATTACAAGATTCTTACTGGACAAAATGATTTTATTTATTTATTTTTTTGAGGAAGATTAGCCCTGAGCTAACTGCTGCCAATCTTCCTCTTTTTGCTGAGGAAGACTGGCCCTGAGCTAAGACCCATGCCCATCTTCCTCTACATTATACGTGGGACGCCTACCACAGCATGGCTTTTTGCCAAGCAGCACCATGTCCGCACCCCAGATCTGAACCGGCGAATCCAGGGCCGCTGAGAAGCGGAACGTGCTAACTTAAGGGCTGCGCCACCGGGCTGGTCCCTGAACAAAAATGATTTTAACTCACACGCTCAGGGGTGGGAGGGCCCTTAAACACTCATCTAGTCCAAGTCCACACCCAGTGCTTCACTCCTCTCCAGGGAGTCTCTCCCATGGCTATAAGGCCTTCGCTTCTATTTGCTTACGTTTGCACTTCTGATTATTATGGCAAAGCATCAAGCTATATGTGGCAGCCTGAACGGATCTGCTGAGTGGCTTACTTTTCAGTCATAAGTAGAATTGAGCCTAATAAATAACAATAAAAGGTTGATGGGCTTATGAATTTATATTGTAATTATATCTAGATCACAGGTTGGCAAACTTTCTCTGTAAAAGGTCAGAAGGTAAGTATTTTAGGCTTTGCGGGTCTCTGAAGCAATACTCAACCCTGCCACTGTAGCACAAACACAGCCACAGACAATACATAAACAAATGGGCATGGTCATGTTTCAATAAAACTTTACAAAAACCTGTGGCCCCAAGGCCCGATTTGGCCCAGGGGCCATAGTTGGCTGACTCCTGATCTCGACCGTCCCTGTTCCCACAGTATATTACGATGGACCAGTATATTACACTGGCCCAGCACTGCTGGAGCGTGGGAGAGAAAAATACCGGGGCCTGCCATCTCAGCGCGGTTTCTGCAAGTTCAATACACTAAGCCAACCTGTCTCTTCCCTTTGATTTGCAGTCAGTGAACTTGAGAGATTCCTTTGAATAGTTCAGGCCCTGACCCTGGAGGTTCTGAACACTGCCACCCCCACCCCCATGTGAACGTGGTTAGTGACTTGAGTGTGACCTGTGGAGAAGCAGCAGGGCTGGCAGCCAGTGCTGTGAAGTCCTGCGGCTGGTCTCACCGGTGCAAACACACCCTGAGGTCAGACCTCTACCCTCCAGGACAAAGGGAGCCCATTAGGAAAGGCAGGGTGTCTTCCCTCGTCCTCCTGCACCCCTCGGGCACAGCCCTTTTGTTAGCGCTTTCCCTCCCTAGGAAAATTTGAATATCCCCTTTAGCTCAATTTTGCCTAAAACACTGTGGGGCAATTTGGTGATGTCTACTAATTTTCATATCCTACAATCCAGCAATTTGACTTTGTCAGCATTTATCCTAGGGAAACACCAAGGCCCGGAAAGCAAATGGCTAGATAAACTGGGGTGTCTTGATTCTACAGATACTCGGCAACTGTAAAAGGGAATGAAGTTTGCAAATCACATATCTGATAAGGGACTGCTATCCAGAATATATAAAGAACTGCTACAACTCCGCAACAACAAAAATACAGACAATCCAATTCAAAAATGGACAAAGGATTTGAATAGACATTTCTCAAAAAAAGACATACAAATGGCCAATAAACACATGGAAAGATGCTTAATATCACTTATCATTAGGGAAATGCAAATTGAAACCACAAATCACTTCACACCCATCAGGGTGGCTATTATCAAGAAGACAATAACAAGTATGTGAGGACGTGGGGGAACTCTGTGCACTGCTGGTGGGAATGTAAAATGATGCAGCTATTATGGAAAACAGTATGGCAGCTCCTCAAAAAATTAAACAGAATTACCATTTGATCCAGCAATTCTACTTCTGTGTATATGCCCAAAACAGTTAAAAGCAGACCCTTGAATAGCTATCTGTATACCAATGTTCATAGCAGCATTGTTCACAATAGCCAAAAGATAAAAACAACCCAAATGTCCACTGACTTATGAATGGATAAACAAAATGTAGTGTATATGTACAATGGAATATTCATATTAAGCTTCAAAAAGGAATGAAATTCTGACAAATGCTACATCATGGATGAGCCTTGAGGTCATTATGCAAAGTGAAGTAAGCCAGACACAAAAGGACGCATAGTGTATGATTCCACTTAAATGAAGCACATAGTCAACTTCATGGAGACAAAGTGGAATGGTGGCTGGCAGGGGCTGGCAGCCGTGGAGAATGCGAGCGGTTGTTTACTGGGGACAGAGTTTAATACGGGATGACGCAAAAGTTCTGGAGACGAACGGTGGTGACGGTTACACAACAAGGGGAATGTACTTAAAGCTACAGAACTGTATGCTTAGAAATGGTTATGATGGCAAATTTGATATTGTGAATCTGTACCACAATTGAAAAAGATGAGCAAAGGATATGGGCAAGCGATTCACAGATGACAAAATCCAAAAAACCAATAAACTCACAAAAGGAAAAAAAAGTGAGGTGGAGCCATTTCTCCAATGCATATTTTTTCAATGTGGTTATGAAGAAACATAAGCAATATATCACTTCTCCGGGCATTCAGAAATATGTTTAAATGCACAGACGATGGTCTGGAAGGAGACAGTTCTATTTTACTTGGGGAAGGAAGGAGGGGAGCGGGATTGGGGTAGTGATAAAGGGGACTCTAGCCTTTTCTGTAATGCTTTAATTTTTTACAAGGAGAATTTATTCATGTATTACTTGTATAATTAAAAATTATTTCTAAAAACCAAAATAAAAGACATCGAAAAGCAGGAGCAGAGAAGGGAGCGAAGAGCCGAGGCGCAGCTGCCCAGGATGGCTCTGGTCGCCAACACTGGGTCACACGTGTGGCAAGAGAGAGGGGCGTGCTGAGGTCACGGTTAGGACAATGCCAGAACCTGTGTTACACCTGTGGGGACATGTCAGCTTACATGATCTCTGGAATGACGGTTTTTTTTTTAATAGGGTAGTAAAAGAATTAGTTTCAAATTGCCTCTTAAACACAGAAGAGCAGAACGTGCTTCATAAAGATTTCTGTGTCAAGCTGAGGTTGCATGGGAAAATACCTCCGTGAAGCAATCATTAGCTGAGTGTTTTTTAAATCCAATTTTTTTCTAACTGTGAGAATGATTCTTGTTGAAAGTTTTAGAAGTATAGTTTTGTTTTTTGGAGTTTTTTAAAAGTTTTTAAACCATCAATTGCACAACACCAAAATGGCCACTGCTAACATTTTGGTCTTTTTCTGTCCAGCCTTTATTTGTGGAAGTCTTTGCTTTGCTGAAGTCAAATTATATCATATTTCATATGCTGCTCCCTTAAACTTAATATTATAGCCTACAACCTCTCCCAAATCTAAAAAAAAAACACTTAATAAAGATGATTATTAACAACTGTGTAATATTCCATTGATTAATGATTCTACTGTCAGACAACCAAATTCTTTCCTTTTTTCCCCATTATACATTATAACTAGTTGGAGATCTTTGTGTTCTGTGGAATGTCTTTGGGAGGTTAACAGATGTTGTGGGGGGAGAAAATAGTTCTTCAGTGAAAAAAGGTAGTTTAAAAATGAGTGACTTTTTTTTTTCTGCTTTTAACTCCCCAAACCGGCCCCCGTACACAGTTGAATATCTTAGTTGCACGTCCTTCTAGTTGTGGGATGTGGGACGCCGCCTCAACGTGGCCTGACGAGCAGTGTCATGTCCGCGCCCAGGATCCGAACCCTGGGCCGCCGCAGCGGAACGAGAACTTAACCACCCAGCCACGGAGCCGGCCCCTGAGTGACTTCTTAAATCCTTTCCCAGCCCACGTATACTGTGACTCTCCAGGCTCGGAGGCCAGTGCTCAGCCATTCTCAGACTGGTTTGCTCTTAGAACTCCAATTCAGGCTAATGTGAATCACGGTCCACAGAACGATATGTCAAACGATGCTGGACATCTTGCAAGTTATTACTGTGTAGTTCCCAACGGCTTTCCAGAGAGGTTGCCCCGAGTTATCCCACCACACAGTGCATGAACACGGTGTCCAACAGCTGGTCAGGATTGTGGATTTGCTTTTCAATCTTTGCTGATAGGCAAAAAAATGTCGCCTTACTATTATGTTATTTATCTCTCTCTGATGACTGCCAAGTTAAATATCTGCGAGTTTGTTAGGTACGTTCTGTATCTATCTAAATACCATGTGTATTATTTCTTTTTGCAAATTACCATCTTTCCTAGGCTAAGACACTTTTTTTTTTTTAACTTTAATGTTTTGGAAACCAGAGTACTTCTTAAAATCAAAACGCTTATGTGGCAGTGGATTTTTTTCTTCCCTAAAAAACTATTACTAAACTGACAATTTTTTAAATAAGTGGTTACATCTTTGATTAAAAAAAAAATACCTGTAAGTATCTATTGGGCTCTCGGTGTTTTTTTTCCTAACGATCTGTATGATCTCTCTATTAACCCTGTGCCTGTGCTCTGGGCTGCCACCATGAAAATGCACACGACCCTCAGCCAGATACCTTTCAGGAGGTGCAGCAGTGTGAGCGAGAGATACTGGTGCGGCGGGGGCTCCATCTGATCCCTGGCGTACTGGCTGGTGAACTCCTCCAGCCACCTGATGAAGGCGGGGCAGGCCGACAGGCCCTGCAGCAGGGAGTTCATGAAGCAGGTGTTCCCGAGGTTGACGAGGCCAGGCACCAGCCCTGAAAGGGGGGTGGGAGGAGAACAGCACGTCACATTGGCCCAGCTCTTTTTCTCTCTCCTACTCAGGACCGAGTTTCTGCACTGTGGCCTTGCATTTGAAATCCCAATCTGAAAAAGGCCTTATCCGCAGACACCCGAGGCCCAGTCTGAGCACTGCTCTTTCAGGAGACTGTAAGCGACAGAAGGACAGGGCCCGTCGTGCGTTACTTTTGAAACCCACCATGGTGTCTGGTACAGCTTGGCTTATATTGAAGGTACAAAAACACTTAGTAACATCTCTCCCTCTCTCTCTCTCTCTCTCTCACTCTTTTGCTCCCTCTTTCTCTCTCTCTCCTTTGATAAGAAAGCAATGTTTCTCAGAACAGAAAAAAACAATTGTTCTGTTGTTGCTCCCCAGGACAATGATCTTGTTCTTAAAATCAGCGGGGAAGACACTACTGTAGCAATTCTGATCAGTCTTTCTGCAAAGAGATCAACAAAATATGACATATTTCCCTCTTCTGCTGAAATTTCTTTAAAAATTCTTTTTACTATGAAAAGTTCTCAAACATGCACAAAAGAAGAGAGGATATATAATGAACCCCAATCATAACCATCCCCAGACTTAAAAATGATCAACGTTTTGCTACATCTATCCCTTTTTTGTTTGTTTGTTTTTGCTGAATTTAAGTCAATATAAGAAGAGTAACATTTACAAAATGGGGCACTTAAAAAAAATAAATAGAATTTCGTATTAAAGAAACTAACTTGGAACTATTCCTGGTGACTAGCAGCTAGTCAGTGAAACCACAAATCATCACACAATTAGCCAGTTGTACTAGTGAAAAACACAACAGCCATATTAATGAGAACACAGACAATTAAGCCACTTGAAAGTTTTCATTACAAAGCATGCCTCAAACTCAAGACTTCAGAGGGTGAAATGTAAGTCTTTTTACTGCAGGGTATAAAATAATGAATCCTTAAATGGACTCCTGCTTAAAAGAAAGTACTGTTCAAAAACTGAAGATACAGAAGAACCAAGGCCCTCCCCTTTCGCACTCTTTCATAAGGGCTGGGGTCAAGTCTGCAGCCCCCAAAGCCATGGCCTCCTTCTTACCTTTTCTACGCTTCTTTCTTTCCGTAATGGGACCCCAAATAACATATATTCCTGCTGCAAGAGCAGCCGCAATTCCACCTATAACACCCCAGTTCTTCATGACTTTATATCTAAAAGAGAAAATAAATTTACCGTCTTCCCTCATCACAAACACAATACGTCCATATACAGATACAGGGACGTGGAAATAACATTTTGTCAAATAACCCAGTGGCCTGTCACAGAGCTAACTTTTCAAGTTAAAGTAACATACAGTATACGGTTGTATCTTGAAAATCAGCACATTTAGACGTTAGGATTGAAAACCCAAGTCAGAGCACAACCTTCCAGAAGTCCCGTCACACTCAGAGGGGAAGCCAGGGTTCTCCTCCTGCTCTGCTTCTCACTCTGCCGCCATCCCAGCCCTGCTCCCACCTCAGGGCCTTTGCACCGCAGCTCCCTCTGCCTGGGATGCTCTTCCTCCAGATCAGTGCTTGGCTCACTCCCTCACCTCCATTCTCAACAAGGCCTCCCCTGAACAGACTATTAGAACCTGCACTCCTCGTCCCTTTGACCCAGTTCTGCTCTTTGTTTTTATCAGAGCACCTACCACCTTCTAACATAACATCCACGTATTCACTACATTTGTCGTCTGTCTCCCTCAATGCAAAGTCCAGAGGGCGGGGTCTTTGTCGGTTTTACTCATGACATATCCCAAGTGTCTATGTCACACCTGGCACCCGGTATGTTGTCAATAATATTTACCGGAAGATTGAGTACTGGCACAAAGATACAGAAATGGATTTCTCTTTCAGATTAGTAAACAGGGAGGGGGTATACAATAGTATAAAAGATCTTCTAAATATTTATTAAAGATTTCTTACTTTTAGGCTTGACTTGAACACTGAAGTTATTCTTTTACTACAAATGAAGAAATTTCACCAGCAATTTAAAACACTGTTTTTATACAATGTATTTCCACTAAATAAGGCAAAGAATACGTGTGTATATATCTATGTGCAATACATACCTGTATTTATGTGCTAGACATGTGTGTGTATATATGTGTGTGTGTGTGTGTAATATACTGCTATCCCGACGTGTGGATCACGTGAGTATTGTTTTGATCTCGGCTCAGTCAACGTTAACTCAGTGAAGAATCACTGGTAATACCAGTAACTCTGTCCACAATGACCAACGACATTTTCCTAATGTCATAACCGATACGATTCATAACTGATAACTGAATTCCAAGTAAGTCTTTGTTCTCTTGAGACAGAGTCAACAGACTGTGCAACTGCATTACTCTGGCTCAATTCTGCCTCTGCTATTCCCTAGGGCATCATTTCACCTGCTAAGCCTGAGCTTCCCCGTCTGTGCAATGGGGACGATCACAAGACCTACGTCCCAGAGTTGTGGGGATTAAATAAGCGCTGGCATAGGGTGCATGGGAAGAGCTTCCTAAGTGCTGGCTGCTACGATTATTAAGTATCATCATCTCAGTCTCATTCATGAAAGTTATTCTTGAAGTTTCTTACTGCATCATGTGCTGACTTTTACACAATAGGTGTGTGCACAAAAGTGCCCGGCCAGAAAGGTTAAAAAGGACCATTACTGAAATTCTAAAGCACTTTACAAGCAGGAGAGAGGACGTGCAAAGGTCCTTCGCAGGGCATGCACAAAGGACCAGGGGGAAGCGGTGACTGTGGAAATCTCATTCCTCTGCAAAATGACAACACAAGGAGAGTAGTGGGGCCTGGGAGTGAAAAGATCTGGCCTCCCCCCCAGCTCTGCTGGCAGGTCAGCTGTAGGACCACAGACAAGGCCGTCCCAAGGCCTGTTTCCCATCTACAAAATAGGGGCACTGGACAGGATAGCAACTGAGCTTTTCCAGCCCTGGGATAATAAGCTCTTTACACCTGCCCCAGTTCCAGAGAAGGAAGCCGACCTGAGCAACAGGTCTGAGTCATTTAGGGTCAGTAACGGGGGTGAGTGCTCAGCTCTGAAGCCTGGAGCCCACAGGAGGATGGACAAGAGGAGGGACATAGGGGCCCTAACAGGATGGGGGACCCATCTCTTGGGGGTCCTCCCAGGAATAAGCGACCTTAACAGGACTGGAAGCCTTAACAGGTTAAGGAGTCCTGATTGGTTTAGGGACCCTTGTAAGCTAAGGAGTCACTAATAAGATGGGGGACCCACACAGAACAGGGCATCCCGGGAGGGGGGCGGTGGTGACAGGAACAGAGGTCCTGACAAAATGAGGTGGGGGGGTCAGATGCCAGGCACTTTACAGGATTGTGAGAACCACGGCAGGACGGGAAGCGTGGTAAGGCTGGGGCAGCGCGGCAGGCCGGGGACTGACACGACGGGGGAGCCTGCAGGGATCGGGGGCACCCTGAAAGGAGGAGGGGGTCCTGGAAGGCCTGCGAGGCACGGAGACGTCCAAAGGGCGCTGACAGAATCCGGGACCTGGACAGGCCTCCCTGGAGGTTCCGAGGACAAGGACGGGGCCGGCGGAGCCTATGGCGGGCGGGGTGGGGGCCCTGCGAGAATTGGGGGCGCCGGCAGACATGGGGCGCGCGGACGGAACTGGCGCGGCCGGAGGACCGGAGGCCCAAGAGGCCCGCCCTGCCGGACGCAGAAGCCTCCAGAACGCTCCGGGGACCCGGGGACCCGGCCAGGGCGCGACACGGCCACCACAGGGCCCGGAGGGGGACTCTGGCCCGGCCGCCCCGCCCCCCAAGCTCACCTGACGGCCGCCCCGGTCCGCAGGAAGCGCTGGATGGCCCTGTCGGCCGCGGTCACCGCCGCCTCGGCCCGGGAGCTCAGCATCGCGGCCCCGCGGAAGGCCGGCCGCCCCCGCCGTGGCCGGACCCACGGCTCCGCAGGCTCCCGAGGCGGTGGAACGCGCAGCCAGACCCCCAGCTCCTCGGGGGAAAGTAGGCCGAAGGACCGGCTCCCCAGGGGACCGGAAGCTGCCGCTGCCGGAGAGCAAGAGCCGACGGACCACATCCTTGTTATCCTTTTTCTCCTTAGCAACCGGCGCTGGCGTCGGTTGCTAAGGGAGGCCCTGCGGCCAGGGGCTGCTCTGTTGTCAGGTTTTGCCAGGGCTGCGTTCGTAAATGCAGATACCCCACTTCCACGAGGGACCCTGTGTCATTTTAATTTTTCAGTGGGAGGAGGGCAGCCTCCGCACGGAAGCGGGATCAGGCCTGGGCCACAACTAGTTATTATTGTCGTCAGTGTGGAGATAGGTCGCAGAGGAACTGCCTTTAATGCGCATGTGCCCATCTCCGACGACATCAATAGAGAAACAGAGGCCTTTCGTGATAGCCACCAAACTTGGTTTCCTTAGGAGCATTGGTAAGTACGTCACATGCATTATTCCCATTCAGTCTACGCACCAACCCTGACATTACTCACATTTTACATCCCAGGAAACCCAAGAAGTTGAGAGAAATAAGAAGTCTTTTGACACAGCTTGCAAGCGGTGGAAACAAGATTGGCAGTCAAGTCTGTGTCTCCAGAATAGCGCTGTCCAATAAAAATGTAAGGAGAGACACATTTAAAATCCTCTAGCAGCCACATGAAAGTAAAAAACAACAGGTGAAAGCAATTTTAACAAAATCTTTTGCTTGATCCAATATATTCAGACTATTGTCATTGCTACACAAAAATTATTAGATAATTTACAGGTTTTTTTTCGAACTAACTATATCTCAATTTGAACCAGCTGCTTTCATGTGCTCAATGGCCGTATGTGGCCTGGGGCTGCCATATTGGACAGCACAGCTGATAGAGTATTAGAGCCAGAGAGAATTTGCCCTCCCTTTTAATCACTTTCCCCAACTCCAAAGCAAGGAATTGCAGCTGCTTTAGTAAAGAAATCAATGCTTTTGCTCAGCGATTCTCAAAGTTTTAGATTTTGGTTTATTGAGAGATTTCATTTATGTGAGCTACATCAAACTGTAGTTATGCTATTAGAAATTAAAATTGAGAAATAATTTTTTTAATTGAGATATAATTTCTACAGTAAAATTCACCCATTTTTCGCGTACAGTTCTATGAGTTTTGCAAATGCATAGTCATGTAACCACTATCACACAATCAAGACAGAATCAGCACTCCCCCCCCAAAAATTACCCCCTGTCCCTTTGTAATCAACTCCTCCACCCACCCCCAACCCCTGGAAACCACTGATCAAAACAGAAAATTTTAAAACCCAAGAATACCAAAGCACACATTCCATTAGATCTCAGAACCATGACTTCATGACATGTTGTGTTGCATCTGGAAAATTCCAGGGGACTCTCACGAGTGAATGAGAGTGGGGAAGGCAAACAATGTCTTAGTGTTATTATGAAAATAGTTTTGACCTCAATCACCCAGGGGATGATTGAGGAGCCCAGGGGTCCTGCAAATACACTTTGAGAACCAAGATTTTAGCCTGCCAGGTGCATATCCTGCCACCCAATAGGTAAATCCGCTCAGGACTCTGCATTCCAGGCTATTTTGAATAATTGGCACTGGGGCCGGCCCCATGGCCGAGTGGTTAAGATCATGTGCTCTGCTTCGGTGGCCCGGGTTTTCGCAGTTTCAGATCCTGGGTGTGGACATGGCACCACTCATCAGGCCGTGCTGAGGCAGTGTCCCACATTCCACAACTAGAAGGACCTACAACTAGAATATACAACTATGTACTGGGGGGCTTTGGGGAGAAGAAAAAAATAGTGATAATAATTGGCACTTACAGAGTGTCCGTAGTCAATCGATTCACAAATATTTCTGAGGAGTTTACATGCCTTACCTCGTTTAATTCTCGCAATGACCACGTGAGTAATAACAGAACTCCACGTTTCAAGAAGTTAGCCAGGTCTCCTGAAACCTGGCTGTTGCTACTCCTCTACCCAGTAGGGCTGTGGCTGTCATTGACTAATAGATGTTCCTATAAATAAAGAGATATTACTGACTTATAATGATAATGCTGCAGCCAGCAACCAGCAGGGTCTGCTCTAACATCCATCAGGCAGATCAAGGGTTTGTGGCACGTTGGGAGATCACAGGGTCACTGGTCAGATCCTTCGAGATCTTTCAGCTGCTGGGATTATTCTGCAGGTAAATGGTTTACTCAGGACCCCCAACTCCTTGGGATAAAAACCTGAAGTGGTATTTTTCCAACTGCCCCCACCTATACGAAATCACACCTCCCCCTCATGGTCAGACACCATTGATAGCTCCCTTAGTACAACTTTGCAGCTACTTTCAGAGATCCGTCCCATTTCAGTATTTAAATTACTGCCTGTTTATTTTTTAATTTAAAACTCAAACGTGATTCCTCTGACTCCAGAGGCAAGAGCAGCCTGGAGAGAGAGAAGTCCAGCCCTGGACACCTTCTCCACTCCCTCTGCCAGCTCTCTTGTGTCTCAGAAGATAGACTTCGGCAATTGTGATCACATTGTCAGACAAAGCCACGGGAAAGATCTAGCATCCAGTTGGATGTTTTTTTAATATTTGAAAAAGTCATTCTTGTCCTGCCAGATAGCTAGACTCTGAAAAGAACATTAAATTCCATCCTGTGGGACAGTCTTTAGCACTTGACGGAGAGTTTGAAGCAAGAGACATTTTTCTCCCTTGTCTTGGGACAGTCTTGTCAGTGGAGAACTGGGGACCCCTCTCTTCAAATACCACACTTACCAAACACCTTCCTGTAAGCCCTGAGGGGAGGGCTGGCCCCAGTAATGGGCTCTGATTGGCAACTCTCTCAACTTTGACTGTGGAGCACTTGATGTCTTGTGTCCTCAGCTTTGGGCCTAAGTAACTGTTCTGGATAAAGAAGAAGATCCTTTCACGTGTATGAAATACTTGCTTTTATTTCCAGGCAGAGAAAATAGAAACAGGAGGATTCGAGCACTAGCAAAATTTTTATTGTTTATTTTTTCCTTATTTGGTTGTTTTAGAGACCAAAACAACAATAACAATACAATGGCTCAAAAATTGGTCAAATTCTGCCTTTCACAGCACTCCAGAACTCTCCTGGACTCCGCTGTTGTTATTGTTGTCTTTTCCCATCGGTCCTCTGACCACACAGTTGGCCATAATCATGTCAGCAGCACATTCTTGGGGCTGGTTCTCCCTCCTTCCTAAATGAGTTTGTGGGTTCACCCCATGGGCCAGAAAGGGATGGCCCTTAGATTTCTCAATGTTGTGTGGAGGTGGGAAGGATTTCCTTGGGGAAAAAAGTGACCACCTTCATTGCTCAAACTAGACCCTTTGGGGAGTAAAATGTGTTGTTACGGGGCCAGCCCAGTGGCGCAGCGGTTAAGTTCACATGTTCCACTTCTCAGCGGCCTGGGGTTCGCTGGTTCGGATCCCGGGTGCGGACATGGCACCACTTGGCACGCCATGCTGTGGTAGGCGTCCCACATATAAAGTAGAGGAAGATGGGCATGGATGTTAGCTCAGGGCCAGGCTTCCTCAGCGAAAAGAGGAAGACTGGCAGTAGTTAGCTCAGGGCTAATCTTCCTCAAAAAAAAAAAATGTGTTGTTACTAATATTCTGCTGGGACCACAGGTATGAACTGAGACTGTCCTCAAATATGTGATCACCCTAGCCTCAGGGCTGAAATAAAGAAATCCTCCGTTCTAGATTGAGACCAAAATTTCCAGCTGACTGACTGCTAACTCAGGTAATTCATCTTTTTCCCTGGATGTGATGGTTAATTTTATGTGTCAACTTGGCTGGGCCATGGTGCCCAGATATTTGGTCAAACATTATTCCGGATGTTTCCATAAAAGTCTCTTTGGATGAGACTAATATTTAAATCTGTAGACTTTGAGTAAAGCAGATTGCTCTCCCTAATGTGGGTGGGCCTCATCCAATCAGTTGAAGGTCTGAGTTGAGCAAAGAGACTGATGTCCCCCAAGAAAGAGGGAATTCTGCTAGCCAATGGCCTTCAGACTTTGACTACAACATTGACTCTTCCCTGGGTCTCTGGCTTGATGGCTCACCCTACATATTTTGGATTTGCTAGCCTCCACAATCATGTGAGCCATTCCTTAAAATAATCTCTCTCTCTCTGTCTCTCTCTCTCTATATATACATCATATACACATAGAATATGATTATGATTCTGTTTCTCTAGAGAACCCTGACTAGAACATCCTTGCCTGCAAACATAATAATCATAACCATTTGCCAAACACTTGCCAGCAGTTAGACTCTGTGCTAAGTGTCTGTGTACACTGTCCTATTTCATCCTCCCAGCAACCCCACCAAGTGGGTTCTATTAAAATCTGTATTTTATAGAAGAGGAAACTAAAGTCCAGAGAAGTGAAATGCCTTGGCCAAAGTGACGTAATGAGTTTGCGATTAGACAGGATGTCAGGCAGGTCTCTGTGGTTCTAAGGCATCTGTCTTAAGCCAGACACCTCTGCCTCAGACTTGAGCCCATCGGGATGGGACTATCACCGCCCCCCGGACTGTGATCGGCATTCCACGTTTCTGTTGGTTTCAAGTACCCACCTGGGCGTGTAGGACCACCTGGCTCTGCTTCCAGCTGAGGTTCCATTTACACCAGGGAGCAGGCTAACAGGGCAGTAGGAGAGGAAGCATAACTGGCTCTTACACCTTTGAAAAGATGCTCCTCCTTGCTTGGTAATGAAAGAAATGCAAATTAAAACTCCAATGAGAAAACATTATTTTCCCACCCATCAGACTGACAAAGCACGAAAATATGATAACACTCAGTGATGGTGAGTGTATGGGGAAACAGGCACTCTTGGGCAGCCCTCTGGGAGGATAAATGGGTACCATCTACGTCCTATTGGACTGTTTACAAAAATTACAAATCTGCATCCTCTATGACCTAAGAATTTATCATACACACATAAGAATAAAGGCATCTGTTGCAGCATTGTTGCTAATACGAAAAGATTGGAAGCAATCTAAATACGCAGCAAAATTATGGTAATCCCACACAGCAGAGAACTATGTGCTATAAAAATAATGAACCATCTCCTTGTGTACTGATAAGAAAGATTCTAAGGTATATTATTAAGAGAAAACAGTAAAGTGCAGGACAGTGGAATAGAATGCTGTCACTTGTGTGAGAGAGTAGAAAATTAAGTGTCTGTAAATGTAGAGATAATCAAGAAACTGAGAACACTTCTTAGTGCCAGCAAAGGAACTGCATGACTGAGGACAGGGCAAGACATCCTTTTGTCCTTTGTGAATTTTGTTGCACGTGCATGCATTATTTATTCAAAAAATAATTAAAAATTTAAAACTTGAAAAACATAGGGGAAACACGGCCTCAAAATTGGCATTCCTTCTGGTCAAAAATGCTCATTAGTAGCTGATTAAAAGTGAAAAAGCAGGCCACCTAATAGGGCAAATGTGAGCTCAAATTTGTAAGAAGATATCTAAGTGTTCCTGCATCGAAAAATGGTTGGAAGGATATACGCCCGAAGTGATAACTCTGATTATCTGTTAGTGGTAGATTATTAGTAATTTTTATTTTCTTCTGAATGCTTTTCTGTATTATCTGAATTTCTACAACGATCATTTATTTCTTTTATAATTAGAAAAACAATTTTAGGAGAAGATGATATGTTTTTCTCTATGTAGTAGTTCTGAACTCTTGTAACCTTTGTAACTCAAATCCTCTTCTGGTTGATCCCCAATTGACACAGAGATCCTAAAACCCAGCTTTTAAGCTCTCTTACCTCAGATTCTTACAGCAATAAACCGATATTTAAGCCTTCCTAGGTAGCTCTTCAATATAAATCTTTTATTAAAATAATTAATTTGCAATGTCATTGCAGTAATCATGACCTAATTTGTCTGATTGATCAGCTCCTACTTCACACATATTCACTTTCTTAAATCAGCAAGCCCATGCCAGCTTTCAAGAGCTTGGATGTGGCTAATTGTGCATGTTTCCTCTTTTTTTTTTAATGCTAATTTATGGGTTGTCAAACAGTGACTGGATTCCTTTGTTTTGCCCTGTAAAAATGGCATTAGCTTCAAAGCCATTTTCCCCTGTTCAAACAGAAGCACTGTAAGCATTTAGCACATTGCTTCAGGAAACTGCCAAACAGTTTTCCAAAATGTATCTGCCCCAGGTTCCCAGCACAGAGCTCCTGACACCCTTGTAATTTCCTGAGTGTGAGAGCACTAGGAGCATCTCTTGTTTTAACATTAATCTTTGACCCTGTCCCTGACACAGGGCTCCTCAAATCCTTGGAAACCCTTAAGTGATAAGAGCACTAGGAGCATCTTTTGTTCTAATGAGGTGACTCTGGGTGGGCTCCTGGATGGCTCCTGGGTGGGGGCTGGTCACCAGAAAGACCAAGCCATGATTAGAAGCTTGGAATCTTCAGCTTTACCCCCATCCTCCAGAGCGGGAACGAGGGCTGGAAATGGAGTTAATAATTGATCATGCCTATGTGAAGAAACCTCATAAAACCCCAATAGTGGGGGGTTTAGATTGCTTCCAGGTGGGTGAACATATCCACAGTGGGAGGGTGACACACCCCAACTCCGTGGAGACAGAAGCCCCTGTGCTCAGGACCCTCCCAGTCCTCACCCTATATATCTCTTCATCTGACTGTTCATCTGTATCTTTTACCATATCCTTTAATAAACTGGTGAATGTACAGAAGTATTTCCCTGAATTCTGTGAGCCACTCTAGCAAGTTAAACCTGAGGAGGAAGTCATGGGGATCTCTACTTTGTAGCCAAATGGGACAGAAGTTGCAGGTAACCTGAAGACCTATTATTTGTGATTGGTGTCTGAAGTGGGGTAGAGTCTCTTGTGAGAGTGAGCCTTTAACCTGTGTAACATGACACTGTCTCCAGGCAGATAGTGTCAGAACTGAGGTGAATTGTAGAGCACCCAGCTGGTGTTGCAGAGAATTGCTTGGTTGGGGGGAAACCCCCCCAAGTCTGATGTTGGAAGTGTTGTGAGTGTGGTAGTATTGTAAAAGTAAAAGAGAAACACAGATGGAGAACTGGGTTTTTCCCTAATAAGGAAAACTAGGTAGGTTTTTCCTATACCCAAGTATAAAGAACTAAAGGAAAGAATGAGAACAGTATCTCATCAAATAGAGGATGCTAATAAGGAGATAAAAATTATAAAAAGAAGCCAAATAGAAATCCAAGAGTTAAAAAGAATAACTGAAATGAAAAATCCACTAGAGGGACTCAACAGCATATTTGAGCAGGCAGAAGAAACAGTCAATGAATGTGAAAATAGATCAATTGAGATTATCCATCTAAGGAACAGAAAGAAAAAGGAATGAAGAAAAATGAATGGAGAGGCTGGCCCCATGGCCAAGTGGTTAAGTTCACATGTTCCGCTTCGGTGGCCCAGGGTTTGCTGGTTCAGATCCTGGGTGGGGATCTAGCACCGCTCATTAAGCCATGCTGAGGTGGCATCTCACATAGAAGAACTAGAAGGACCCACAACTAGGATATACAACCTTGTACTGGGGGACTTTGGGGGCAAGAAGAAGAAAAAAAGAAGAAGATTGGCAACAGATGTTAGCTCAAGACCAATCGTCAAAAAAAAAAAAAAGGAAAAGAAGAATGAATGGAGAACCTCAGAGATCAGTGGGACGCCATCAAACATACCAACATATGCATAATAGGAATCCCCGAAGAGAGGAGAAAGAAAAGGCAGAAAGAATATTTGAAAAAGTAATGGCTAAAAACTACCAAAATTTGATGGGAAACAATAATCTATACATCCAAGAAGCTTGGTGAACTCTAAGGAGGATAAATTCAGAGATCCACACTCCAACACATCATAATTAAATAGTTGAAAGACAAAGACAATTCTGAAAGCAGAGAGAGAGAGGTGACTCTCACAGGAAAGAAATCTCAATAAGGCTAACAGCTGATTCATCAGCAGAAACCACAGGGGTCAGAGGAAATAGGATGACATATTCAAAGTTCTAAAATGAAAAAAACCTGTCAACCAAGAATTCTATATCTGGCAAAACTGTCCTTCAAGAATGAAAGAGAAATTAAGCCACTCCCAGATAAGCAAAAACTGAGATTTGTCCCTAGCAGCCTTGCCCTACGATAAATACTAAAGGGAATCCTTCAGATTATGATGAAAGCACACTAGACAGTAACTCATACCCACATGAAGAAATGAAGAGTATGAGTAAAAGTGTGTATATAGGTAAATATAAAAGATGGAAAAAAAATGCATATTTTGTTTGTAACTCCTTTTTGCCTCCTGCCTGATTTAAAAGATAACTACATAAAGCAATAATTATAAATCTATGTTGGGATGGGCACACAATGCATAAAGATGTAATTTGTGACAATAACAGCTTAACAGAGGAAAAACAGAGAGATACCGAAGTAAAGTTTTTGTCTACTACTGAAACTAAGTTGGTATTAATCCAAATTAGATTGTTATAAATGAGATGTTAATGGTAATCTCCAGGGCAACCACTAGGAAAATAGCTAAAAAATAGATAGTAAAAGAAATGACAAGGCAGTGGTGGGGGGAAGCCCCAGTAGTGCAATGGTTAAGTTTGCATGTTCTGCTTTGGTGGCCCGGGGTTTGCCAGTTCCGATCCTGGGTGCAGACATGGCACCACTTGTCAAGCCATGCTCTGGTAAGCATCCTACATATAAAATAGAGGAAGATAGTCATGGATGTTAGCTCAGGGCCAGTCTTCCTCAGCAAAAAAGAGAAGGATTGGTGGCACATGTTAGCTCAGGGCTAATCTTCCTTAAAAAAATAAATAAGAAAAAAGAAATGTGAAGGGAATTAAAACGATACACTAGAAAATATATATTTAACACCAAACAAGGCAGTAATGGAGGAATTGAGGAAGAAAATAGACATAAAATATATTGAAAACAAATAGCAATTTTTTTTCTACGTGATCTGTGATTATACTAAATTTAAATGGATTAAACTCTTTGATTAAAAGTCAGAGATTGGCAAAATGGAAAAAACAACATTATCCAACTATATGCTGTCTACAAGAGTCTCATTTTAGATTCAAAGACACAAATAGGTTGAAAGTAAAAGGATGGAAAAAGCCCTGCCAGGCAAACAGTAACTGAAAGAAAGCTAGAGTAACTATGCTAATATCAGACAAAATAGACTTTAAGACAAAAACTGTTACAAGAGACAAGGAAAGGCATTTTATAAAGACAAAGAGTTGAGCCATCAAGAAGACATAACAATTGTAAGCACACATGCACTTAACAAGAGAGCCCCAAAATACATAAAGAAAAGTAGGACAGAAGTGAAGAGAGAAATAGACAATTCGAGAATAGTGTTGGAGACTTCAATACGCCACTTTCATTAGTGGATGGAACAACCAGACAGAAGATCAGCAAAGATGGAGAAGACTTGAGCGACTCTGCAAACCAACTAGGTCTAACAGACATCCGTAGAGCGCTCTACCCAACGACAGCGGAACACACTTTCTTCTCAAGGGCACATGGAACATTCTCCAAGATAGACCACATGTTAGGCCATCAAACAAATCTCAGAAAATGTTAAAAGATTGAAGTCATATCAAGTATGCTCTCCAACCACAATAGAATAAAATTAGAAACCAATAACAGAAGCAATTTTGCAAAATTCGTAAATATGTGGAAATTAACACATTCTGAAATAGTCAAGGGTAAAAGGAAAATTAAGGAGGGAAATTGGGAAATGCTTTGAACGAATGAAAGTGAAAACGCAGCCATGAGTCATAATATTCTGGAGAGAAGACCACCTTTCTTCGGTGACTACTCAGACGCCTTGAACTGCTTCTGCTTGATAACCTCTGCCCTAGGTCTGGACGGGTGTTTTGGCTGCTGATTCACCTCTCCCTCTAGTTTATTTTACATCCCTCTGGAAACACATCATCTGAGGACTGACGGTTGTATTAGGAGAGTTTCAGAGTTTGCGTTTCGAGCCAGCTGCACAGATGTTCTCTCTGCGCTCTTCAGACCTCTCTAGTCCTAGATTAGACTACCTTGTATTTCATGGCAGAATGGGACATGTGACCAAGGAACTCTTTGAAGTTGCAAACCTTTATATTTTTTAACAAGGGCTTAACTTCCTAGCCAACCCTCCCCTTTCTGATGACTCCTATGACAAAGGCAGGAGGTACTTAGTGCCTCCCAGCATGATGCCAGGGACCTGGGAGTGACTCCAGGTGAAGGTGCCATCCCACAGGCATGGTAGGCAGAGCAGGGGTCTACCATCAAAGGTTTATTTTCCTCTTTCAGTTTTTTATCCAATTTCAGTTTCCAAGAAAAAAAAAAGACAAATATCTTTGTGAATTTAAACCCATGGACTTCCTTTTTTAAATTAAGTGCCATTTTTATAACTAGTAGAATATCGTCTTGATAAAAATAGAGTTTAGAACACAGTTGATTAGAGAACCACTCATATATAGCACATTCCTTTTATATTCAGGCTAACGGGCAGCTTGTCAGTCCCTATTACAGCGTCTATTTTAAAATAAGCACTTTTGTTTTAATAATCTGTGGAAGGAAATCATGATGTATTACTGTGATGTGAAATACAACCCATGTGGCTTTTGGCATGCCCCCATTTCCCAGACAGATGGATAATGTGGTTAGCTGGAGGCAACTGCCTTTATAATATTCCTAACTGCCCAAGGATGTCTCAAAGATCAGAGGTAGAAACATATATGAGCCATATTTGTCTTGGCTGATAATCTCATCCAGATACAACTTCATAACAGGGATTCTCAGTGTGGTCCCCATACCAGCAGGATCGGCATCACCTGGGAACCTGTTAGAAATGCAAACGGTCAAGCATCACCCCAGATCTGCTGAATTAGAAACACTGGGGGTGGGGCCCAGCCATCTGTGTGTTAAAGAGCCTCCTGGGGGATGGTGACCATCACACAAAGGTGAAAACCACTGCTTTAGAAAAAGATATCCATATTTCTAAGAAAGAAGAGAAAGCATGAGAGCAATTAATTAATTCTCTAAGATTTTTTTTCAATGCCTGTTATGTACTAAGTACTGTTCTCCTAGTTTTTAGGGGGTGCACCTCAAAAGTCTCAAGAAAGCAGCCAGGGAATAGAAATGTGTGAAGCATGCTATGGCCTGGCTGCGTCCCGGACAGCACCAAGCAGACTGCTTTGTGACCCCACTTGCTGGTGGCGCGAGAGAAAGTTAGACCTAATGGAGGCACACTGCCCCTTCCTCTTCCCAAGCTGATAATCCTATTATGTGAAATCTCTCTATTTAAATGTTGGAAAAAATTGGAAACCAATTTTAAAGTAATTATTTTTTAAAAAAGAACTTTGAGATATAATTCACATACCACACAATTTGCCCTTTTAAAGTATACAATTCAATGTTTTTTAGTGTATTCACAGGGTTGTGTAACTATCACATCTAATTTTAGAACATTTTTGTCCTCCCTAAAAGAAAGCTCATGTGTAGTCAATCCCCAGTCCTTGCTCCCCACTCTTACTCCTAGACAACCACTGATCTCCTCTCTGTCTCTATAGATTTACCTATTCCGGATATTTCATATAAATGAAGTTATACAGTATGTGGCCTTTTGTGTCTGGATTGTTTCAGTCAGCATAAGTTTTCAAAGTTCTTTCATATTATATGTGAATCAGCACTTCATTTCTTTTTGTTGCTGAATATTATTCCATCGTATGGATAGACCACATTTTGCTTATCTACTCATCAGTTGATGGACTTTTAGGTTGTTTCCACTTTTGAGCTATTACGAATAACGTTGCTATGAATACTGATGCACAAGTTTTTGTGTGCATGTATATTTTCAGTTCTCTTGGGTGGATATCTCGGAATAGTATTGCTGGGTCATGTGGTAACTCTGTTTAAATTTTTAAGGAACTGCCAAAAAGTTTCCCACAGTGGCTGCACCATTTTACATTCCCACCAACATTGCATGAGGGTTCCAATTTCTCCACATCCTCGCCAACACTAGTTATTGCATCTTTTTGATTCTAGCCCTTCTGGTGGGTGTGAAATGGTACCTCGTTGTAGTTTTGCTTTGCATTTCCCTAACAGCTAGTGATGTTGAGCATCTTTTCAAGTACTTATTGGCTATTTATATGTCTTCTTTGAAGAAATGTCTATTCATATCCTTTGACTATTTTAAAATTGGGTTGTCTTTGTATTATTGAGTTGTAAGAGCTCTTTATATTTTTTGAATGTAAGTCTCTTATTAGATATATGATTTGCAAATATTTTCTCCCATTCAGTGGGCCTTGACTTTTCGCTTTCTTGATAGTATCATTTGCAACATAGAAGCTTTTAACTTTGATACAGTCCAATGTATGTATTTTTTTCTTTTGTCACTTGAGCTTTTGATGTCATGTCTAAGAAACCATTGCCTCAAGGCTGTCATGAAGATTTACTCCTACACTTTGTTCTAAGAGTTTTATAGTTTTAAATGTTACTCTTTAAAGTATTCTTTTTAACCCTTCAGGCTACTCAAAACACATCTCTGTGTTGGGTCTGGCTTATGGTTGTAGAGTAATCAACTGTCAAGTCTTGCTTGGGACTCATGACTTCCCAGGGCATGGAACTTTCAGTGCTAAAACTCAAAGTCCTGGGCAAATCAGGATGAGCTGGACATCCTACCAACAGACCTCCAACCTGCCACTTCTGATATAAACCATTGTCTCCGCTCTCCATTTAAAATAGATATCGAATCTCTCCTCACGTGAATGGAAGATCAGTTTGTTTTCAGTCTAACAAGCATTTATGGAGTGGCCACAATGCAAAGCCCTGGCGATGAGTATAGTGAGAGACGTTAGACTCCAATTTCAGTGTCTGTAAACAAAGTTTTATTGTTCTAGGCCCTGAGGGCACATCCACAAACCTTTGTGGAGCTTAAGTTGTAAGGGGGGCAGACATTCTAGTGGGAGGTGGATGGGGGAACTGTTGAACTAGATGAGGAGGATTTTGAAGGCAGGGATATGTGGTTTTACTAATCCTTGATTCCCCAGCATCGGGGCTGTAGAAATCAGTCAGTAATGCTTGCTGAATGAATGAATGACTGATCTTTGGCTTTCTCACACTTACATTTTTTCTTGATTCATTCCACTAGACCTTCAGCTCTGTGATGACAATGACATGTCTGACTTGTTCTCTGTCCTATGCCCAATGCCTGTGACAGTGCCTGGCACACAGTAGGTACTCCGTAAACAGTACTTTAGTGCATGATTACATTCTTAAATTTTTCATTCCCTGCATTTGTTAGAGCAGCCTGGGTTTCAAGACTATTATACCCATAACAACATTAATGATTCCCTACAGATAAGCATTTAGAGAGGCATCTTCAAGCCAAGAGCGCTCATTGGTACCTCGACAGCCATTTCACAGGCTGGTGTGCCCTTACAGGCGTCCCAGTAAAACACCACCAGCCACAGAGAGCCTGTGAGTTCCTCTAACCAGAAGGGCTCTCCCCGCCCCCTCTCCCGCGCAGCTTGCTCTGCCCTCCGCCTCCTCCTCTCCGCCCACTCTCGCCGCGGTCTCCTGGCGGCGGCGGCTTTGTCTCGTGGGCTGGTCCCTGGCGGCTGCCTCCCCCGAGCAGCTGCCGCCGGAGGGAGGACTCGGCGCGGGAGCTGTCCAGCACCCCGGTGCTGAAACCCCCAGAGCTCGTCTTCCACCACCACCATGTAAGGGCCATGAAAAGGGCTCGTCCTGGCGCAGCGCGGACATGGAGGAGGACTTATTCCAGCTAAGGCAGCTGCCGTGAGTATTATGGGGGCGAGTGAAAGGCAGACAGGCTTTCCTTTAAAAAAAAAAATGAAACCCGCAGGAAGGCATCTCTGCATGGCTTCTTGAATTTAACGGGAACTGTTTCGGAGGAGAGAATTGGGCCTGGAGGAGACAAGCCATTTTCTTACCCCAGCAGCCCAGCCTCTGTATCTCCGACTCAGTTCGATTTTTCAGATCTGTCAGAATCTTATGGGGACCGACCCGTGTTATGTTTTCCCTTTTAATTGCTCTCAATCCTAAAGGGATTTTGTGGTCTGTGTTTTAAGAAAGCATTAGCTGCTGTTTTGAAATGTGGACTGAATTCATGAGTCCATGCGATGACATTGGTCCTTTCCAGCTCTTCTCCTATGCTGTGAAATTCCTAATTTTTCTGCAAGGTCTTTTGGAAGGGAATGATACTGATGTTGCAAATTGATTTCTAAAAAGTCGGGATTCCTGCCTAGAGGGGAGGCTTGGGCAAAGTCCTGTTGTTTATGAAGTGTGTGAATGAGAGGGCCGTGCATCATCACTGAAGCCTCTTGCCTTCTTCTGAATGAAAGATTTTTGTAACAGCTGGCTAGAGTGAGACTCACTGTCAACAGCCATCCTTGGGAATAGCAGGAATACACTGCTTAGAAGATGGGAATTTTTGAGGGATACTAAATTGGCTTTGAGAATCTTGGGGGAATACAACCAAGCAATGGAAAGGACAGAGGCCCTATGGAGGGGTTTACAAATTTCTCCTACCACAAGCCAATGCTGATTTGTCAAGCAAATTCCAAGAGTATGAGATGGGGCATTAAAAAGAACATTAATGGGGATTTTTGTTTTAATTTTTAGAAGCACTAGCCATTTGGGTGGTAAAAGGAGACACCATTTGGATTTGTTGGAAAGGGTACCTTACTGTTAGTATGTGTGTATTTTCTTGCCTTAATTTTTTTCTCTAAGCTACTAAGGAATTCTCCCAAGTGACTTTTAGTGTGACTGATAGAGCTCTCTGAGGCTCTGAGTACTGAAGGGTATTGTAATGTTCACTTCTTGATCACTGTAGAATGAATTTTCATTGAAAAATTTAATTAATTTAAAGTTTACTTTTAAGCTTTTATTAATTGATCAACAAATAGCATATCTTATGTAAGAGAGCACTATTTCACAAATGCAAAAGGATGCTCGGTTGTAATATCCAGAGGTCGATGCATGAGTACATAAAAATGTAAATATCTGAATGTAAATCTCTCAGGGAAGACATACCACTTTCCTTGAAAGCAAATATGTTCAAACACCAACCTATTATTTAAAAATAAAAAATAATTCAGAAACTGAAGTATAAAATTTGGTACTTAGAATAAGAATACAATACATATTGGAATTGCGGTTTTGCTTGGATAAATTTTCAAATAATGTCAGAGCATGTGAACTTTGCAAATTACTCAAAGATTCATGTATATTTAATCCACCTATATATGGACATGACACTATTGTGACAATTCCTTCTTTAATTAAAAAAAAGTAAAAATAATAAGAGGTTTTTGCTTACTTAAATTTAAAAATTGATTTATTTTTCTCACTAAATATATAATATAATGTTTTCATGTAATATATATATAGGGTAAATAAGTTCAAAAAGAAGGACAAGAATGAAAATTGTCTCTCTCTTTCCAAACCTCAGTGTTAAGTTTCTTGATCATTCTCTCTGATGTTTTAAACACATAAATACATATAATATCTATTAGAGAGTCCAAATTGTGTACTGGTTAGCATTGAGTAAGACAAACTTGAGTTCAAATCTTGACTTTGCCACTTCCTGGCTGTGTGATTTTGAGCAAGTAACTTACCCTTTCTGAGACTCAATCTCTCTAGCCATAAAATGGGGATTATGATAGTACTTAATTCATAGGCTTATTGTGAAGATCAAATGAGATAACGCATGCCAAATGGCTGGCAGATCAAAAGTGCTCAACACGTATAAGCTATTATTATTACATCTGAAAAATCATTTATAAAAACAGAATATGTAGGCTTCCTATGCTGGGCTCCCCAATATTGTAATCTACAAACCCAAAATTACATTTAAATGAAGTCAAAATTAGCCCTGTAACGTGATGACCTCGATTTATAAAAGCAAGTAAAGTAAAAGAAACAGCCACGTGAATCTGAGTGGGTTACAAATCACGACTTAGATGTTTTTTAAACCACACTCTGCATATATATGCACAGATTGCAGGCAGCAGACTTCCTGAGAGCAATATGGTTTAAAAAATATCAGAGTGCCGTGGAGAGGGTTGGCAAGAGCAGACTTTGGAACAGGCTCAGACCCGTGGGAGGTCAAGTGTTAATAGATTGTAAGCCACTAAGTCGTTTCCAGGGTCAGGGAAGGGGGAAAGGGCATGAGCGTGCCTAAGAAAACAGTCTTTCCTTGCACTTGGGGGCACCTTCACACAGCTCTAGGATGGTTCATTTGAGACCACAGACACGCTCTGCCTTTCACCTGCTGTGCACTCAGGCACGGCAATGATGCAGGAGGCTGAGATTTTGTATCTAGTTCTGTCTTATTGTGCGACTTGGCGCAGGTCAGACTTTTCTGGGTCTCTCCTTTCTAGGATGATTTCTTGAAACTAAGTTTTGCAGCCACATTGATTGATTGATTCATTCATTCATTGATTCTTTGAATCATTCATTCACTGATTTACTTGGGCACCATTCTAGGTACAAGTGATCCTCAAGTGAATAAGATGGCCGTGGTCCTCGTTCTCAAGGATCTCACAATCTAGAGCTGAAGTGTCCAATCAGTAGCCACCAGCCACTTGTGGCTAGTTAAATTTAAACTTAAATTATGTAATTTGTATATGGAATAATTTATATAGTATGAGATAGAATAAAAATATAACATAAGTTAAAATATGTCAAATTTGAAAAGCCAGTTGCACTAACCACATTTCAAGGGCTCACTAGCTACATGTGGCTAGCGGCTACCACACCAGACAGCCTAGATCTAAGACATTGCCATCACTGCAGAAAGTTCTCTTGGACAGCCCTGGTCTGGTGGAGGAGGTGGACATTGAGCAGATATTTGCACAATAATTGGGAGAATTGTCTTAAGGGCTGCAAAGGACATGTGCAGGGTATGACGTGACTAGTTCTAGATGAGGGAGGAAGAGGATCAGAGAAGCTTCCTTGAGGAAATGACATTGGAGCTGAGCCCCCGGAGATGCGTAAGAGTCGCCCAGGAAAAGAGACGGGATGAGAGCATTCCAGGCAGAGGCGACTGTGTGGTTAAAAGCCCCAAAGTGGACAAAAGCTTGGTGTGTCTCCAAATCAGGCTAGTGGAGCATAATGAACAAGAGGCTCAAGGGAGGGATGCAGAGGATGGCAGGGACCAGGCCATACAGAGCCCTGTAGTATGTGACAAGGAGGTGGAATTCATCCTGTGTTTGCTCAATCTGCTCTCTCTCTCCTTTCTTACAAACCCTGTCTTTCTTTTCTCTTTTTTTTTCCCCCGAGGAAGATTAGCCCTGCTGCTGCCAATCCTCCTCTTTTTGCTGAGGAAGACTGGCCCTGAGCTAACATCCATGCCCATCTTCTTCTACTTTATATGTGGGACGCCTACCACAACATGGCTTGCCAAGCGGTGCCATGTCTGCAACCCGGGATCTGAACCGGGGAACCCCAGGCCGCCGAAGCAGAACGTGTGCACTTAACCACTGCGCCACGGGGCAGGCCCCCAAAACCCTATCTTTCAAGATTGAGCTTGAGTCCATCATCTCAGTGACTCTTCCCCTGACTTCTCCTAGGCTTGATCAGCGGCAGGGGTGAAAGTGTAGGCTCTGAGTGAGGCAGACCTGAGTTCAAACATCTGGGCGGCCTTAGGCCGGTGACTTCATCTCCCCAAGGCTGGTGCTCATCTGGAAAGTTGGAATAATGACAGTACCTGCATGGCAGGGCTGTCGTGAGGATCAGAGGGATCATCATTGGGATGATCAGCTCAGCGCCGGGTTCCAAGTAAGGGCTCAGTTAAGGGGGCTGGTGGTGTTTGTCTTCCTCCCCTCTGGGTTCGTTTCCCTTATCCTCCAACTTGTTCAGACAGCAAAGCACTTTGAAGCCGTGGTCTCCTTTCGAGAACACTAAGAAAATGTCCATAATGAAAGCACGTGTCCTGATCTTTCCCCCACTCTGCTCCTCTTCCAGCCTCACCCATCTCGGTTAATGGCACCTCCATCCATCCTATTGGGCCCAAAACTTTGGAGTCAACTTTGACTCCTCTTTCTCTCGTATTTCGCTTCAACCCATCAGAAAATCCTAGCGGTCCTACCTTTAAGCTACATCCAGACTCCATCCACTTCTCTCCCCTCCACTGCTGCTACCCCCTGGTTCAAGTCCCCATCATCTGTCATCTGGTTTGGTCGCGGTGTTCACCTTATTGGTCTCCCTGCTCCTGCCCTTGCCTCCCTACAGCCCGTCCTCAACACAGAGAATGATGAGCAGCCCGAGGGGTTGTCTAAAAGTCAGATCTGTCCCTCCTCTGCTCAAAATCTTCCCACGGCTCCCCGTCTCACCTCACCCCTTCCACTCTCCCACCCACCCACGCTGCTGCAGCCACTCTGGTCTCCTTGCTGTTCCTCACACATGCCAGGCAGGCTTCTGCCTCGGGACCCTCTCTGCCCAGAAAGCTCTTCTCCAAGGCATCAGCTTCACCTTCATCAAGTCTCAAACGCCGCTATCACCAAAGCCCACCCTGATCACCCGCTTTAAAATTCCAGCCATTAGGATGGATACTATCAAATAAATAAATAAATAAAAATAACAAGCATTGGCGAAGATTTGGAGAAATTGTATTCTTGTACATTGCTGGTGAGAATGTAAAGTGGTGCAGCTCCTATGGAAAACAGTCTGGTGGCTCCTCAAAAAATATGAAATGGAACTACCATATGATCCAGCAATTCTGCTTCTGGGATAGACCCAAAAGAATTGAAAGCAGGGCCTTGAGAAATATTTGTACACCCACGTTCATAGTCACGTCATTGGTAATAGCCAAAAGGTGGAAGCAACCCACGCGTCCAATGACAGATGAGTGGATAAACAAATGTGGTCGATCCATACAATGGAATATTATGCAGCCTTAAAAAAGAAAGAAATTCTGACACTTGCTACAACATGGATCAACCTTGAGGACATTACGCTAAGTGAAATAAGCCAGTCACAAAAGGACAAATACTATATGATTCTACTTATATGAGGTCCCTAGAATAGTCAAATCCATGGAAACAGAAAGTAGAATGGTGGCTGGGGACTGGGAGGAGGGAACAGGGAGTTGCTGTTTCGTGGGTGCAGAGTTTTAATTTCCCAAGGGGAAAAGAGTTCTGGAGACGGATGGTGGTGACGGTTGCACCACATTGTGAAGGTCCTTAATGCCACTGAACCGTACACTTAAAAATGGCTAAAATGGCCAATTTGATCTTACGTGTATTTTACCAAAATTGCAGCCCCTTCCCCTCCCCTCCAGCATCATGTTCTACTTTTTCTTTTTTTTCATAGCACTTAGCACCTGCCGACATACCGCACAATTTACTTATTTATTGTTTAGTGTCTGTCGTCCCTCACTAGAGGGAAAGCTCCACACGGCAGTGTAGCCCAAGTATGGGGACACATGGCTGTAGATTTCATCCAATACTGCGTTCCAGTGTAGACCGGTAGACACAGGCCAAAGGATTAAAAAATCTTTATGAATGAAAAGCCAGAAAAATCTGGCCATCAGCTTAGTCGTTCTCCTTGACAGGAGGGGCCACCGTCATTACCTCTTAGCAGCTAAACACCTGAATCCACCTGGAAAGGTCAGCCATAGCCTTGTTTCGTCACATTTGCCCTCTGCGCCCCCATCCCCTTCCATTAAACCAGAGGTTGGGAGAATGCAGTTTGACACTCGGATGACATGACCATGTTCTCGAAATTGTCCCAGGCAAATTCTTTGGGTCCATAGTTACCTTGGGAAAGGATTCGTTTTCGAGTTCCTCTAAGTGAGGAGACCTCTGCGCAAAGGCACAGACCAGAGTAGGTGGCTAGGGTCCACATGGGACTTCATGCTGGCTCCCATCCTCCTGAGACTCATGGGGGTGAAGGAGGAAGATTCCTGGTCAAGGAGGGGAGATGAGGGTTCATTGTCACCCATTTCAGGTGAGAAGTAGGGAGTTATTGCCATAGCCTAGGGAGCCTCAAGGTTGGCCCACCAAAGCCTCTTAAACCCTCAAGCTCCAAGCCACTCACACCCCATCATTTCAAGCATGTGCCAGCCAGCTCCATGCTGAGGGGTGTGTGTTTCTGGGGCTTAAGGGGAACAGTCCGGAGGACAAGGCAAGAAGGTCTCCTTGCAAAGAGGTCATTGTCTGGGTGGTCTTAGGTCTTAGGGAGGATTGTTCCAGGGCCTCCTGGCCCAGACAGTGGCTTTACAGCCCAGCCAAACTCTTCTCTGGGCTTAACGAATTATACAGATGTGTACATGAGTCATTGTATGATCTTGGCCAGTTCATTTAACTTCCCTGAGATGTAAGAGGGTGCCTGGGCCACGTTTAAGGGCATTTTCAGCTTCAAAAGACTGTGATTCTAACCTCTCTAGATGGGTGTGCCTGGTACCATCCTGGCTGCCGGCGACTGTTCTGTTGTGATGGTTGACAGCATCTCTTTCACTCTTTAATAAGAGTTTCTCAAGCTTGGCACTATTCACATTTTAGACCAGATAGTACTTTGTGGTGAAGGGCTGGCCTATGCATTATAGGATGTTTAGCAGCATCCCTGGCCTTTATCCACAAGATGTCACAGCCACTCCCTGCCAAGTTGTGACCATCAACACTGTCTCCAGACATTGCTAATGTCCCCTAGGGGACTAAATCACCCCCCCACTGAGAATACTTCTCTAAAGTATCCTAGTTTAGACAATAAATTATTCAGTCTTTTTTTCCCCAAAGCATCTTCAGATCGCTCTTTAAGCCTCACTCTCTGACCTTAGTCATGTAGGGACCCTCGTGTGGGTTCCGCCAGCAACTTGTACATCCTCCTTGAGGCTGAGTTTACCTTTAATAAGACTGTGAACTCCACAACGGCCAGAGTTCAGTCTGACACATGGAACGGGCTCTCTGCATGCTTGCTGAATGAGTGAGTGAATAAATAAGTTACAAAGACAAACTACCTGGAAAGCCGTAGCACAGGCCGTCTGTTCCCGCAGTCAGAAGTTACCCACGCTCTCCACTGAGGCCTTGTCACAGAATCTTTAAGGACGTGGGCTCTCTACTCACGCAGACCTGATCCAAATCTTGCCCTTCCTGCTAGCTTGCAAGTAACCCTGGGCAAGTTACTTTTCTTCTCCAGGCCTTAGTTTCATCATCTGTAAAGTGGGGATAGCAATGGCATCCATCTCATAGGCACAAGGTTAATAAAGTGCTCGGCAGATACTAGCACGCGGCAAGGGCTTAATGAATGCTAACTATTATTTATGTGTGATCATTACCTTTTGTCCAGAATATAAGCTACTGGTCCACTATCCAGGGAACAAGCTCAATGCCATTTGGGTTGATGGGGGTGGCAGGAAAATACAAATAAATAAAATCCACAGAGAACTAAAATTTCCATTGATTATAGACTTCTAGACATTCAGGAACACAGGTGCGTTGGAGCCCATCATATCTGACCCTTCATACCTCCTCTTCCCAATTCTGGGACGCTTCCAGACGTCTGTGGCCACCATCAACATCTTATGAAAATTCAGATTCCTGGGTCCTACTCTGCAGCGATGCAAAAGCATTCGGTCTGGAGAATGGCCTAGGAATTGGTATTTTAATGAGTTCCATGGGGGTGTTCTTGGCCTCAGTTAGAGAAACATCAGCTGACTGGGTAAGATTATGGGTTCTGGAGCCACTCAGGCCGAGGACGTGGTACACTGCATACTATCTAGGGGACCTGATTTTAACCTCTCTGAGCCTTGGTTTACTTGTCTGTAAACTGGGGATATTAATGACGCCTCCCTCCTAGGGTTGTTGAAGAGATCATATAAGATAGTCAGTATAGGGGCCGGCCTGGTGGCACAGGGCTTAAGCGCACACGTTCCACTTCGGCGGCCCAGGGTTTGCCGGTTTGGATCCCGGGTGCGGACATGGCACCGTTTATCAAGCCATGCTGTGGCAGGCGTCCCACATATAAAGTAGAGGAAGATGGGCACGGCTGTTAGCTCAGGACCAGTCTTCCTCAGCAAAAAGAGGAGGACTGGCAGATGTTAGCTCAGGGCTAATCTTCCTCAAAAAAAAAAAAAAAAAAGATAGTATGTACAGGACTTCGGTTTGCCCCTGGCGTGCTGAAGAGCTGCATGTTGAATATCATTACTCCCGAGTCCACTCACGTGGATGGCTGCCTCTCCTGGACCACCTCTCTTGAAGGGGGCCCCAGTGCCTCCTAAGGCAGACTCTTTCCTCTCTGGACTTCTCTGCCTGAGAAAGTTCCTTATACTGAGTTGAAATCTGCTTCCCTCTTCTTTATACTCAGAAGTTCAAGCTGTGTTCTCAGGGTCCACGTTGAACAAGGACCTTCTTCCAGATACTAGAACATCAAATATTTGAAGACAGAGGTCCAGCCTCTGAGAAGACTCCTCCCAAATCACGCCGATCAGGGAGCGCCCAGGTCTTGTCTCAAAGGAGACAAAGCAAGACCATTTTGTCAGTGACCCTGGCAGTTTCTGCTGCTCTGGGTCCACAGTGCTTAACCCCATTTGCCAATAGCTTTCAGATTCCCAAGAATCCCCAGTGGGGCATAGCTGTGTACCCGGGACAAAGCTGAGGGGTGCTGGTGGTCAGTGTTGATGACTGAGTTCCCCCAAAATGGGGACTCTTGTTAAAAGCCGGCTCTTTGCTGGTTAGCCTTGCAGATGGGCCTCCCTGTGCAGATGTCTTCCTCTACTGATTGGAAGAGGGGTGCTGGGAGGAGGGGATGAATAATAAAAGCTTCAACCCCGCCCACCTTCCGTAGCTTCCCTCGTCCTAGCCACCATCACGTCTCCACCAGCGGACCACACAGCCACCTCTGGGGTCTCCCTGCTTCCTCTTTGTCATCTTTCTGGGTTAACCCTGCCTCTTATTTTCTGTATTCTGATGCCTTGCCATCTTGGAGCCTTGCTGACCGTGAGGGCCTGCCCCTCCCAGGATTAAGTAGTAAATGACCTGCCTGCCAGTGCGCCTTTCCTATGCTAACTAACCAACCCAGAGCCCCGGTGCCCTGCCCTAATCACCCCAGGGCCAGGCTCCAGACAACCGGGGGCAGCCCTGTGCCCAAGGCCCGTGAAATTATCTGAACTAGCCCATCTTCAGCCTGCTTACCCTACTGCTCCTGTTCCCTCCCGTGGCAATAAGCACTCTAGCCCACGTTTTCCCCTCTCCCTCTGCCTCCTGACCAGCCCTGGTGCTTCCCCGTGTGGCCCCTCCAGGTGTTACCTGCCCCTCCCCTTGTGATCTGTGAGTGTAACAGAGTATCTCTTCAATGGCAGTCATCTCCTGGTCTATCGGCCTTGCCATACTAAATAATAATAAAACTTATATTTTAAAACACTCTGCACAATCTATTCCTCCTCTTGTGGGAAAATGTGCCTGAGCGGTCTTTTCAAAACTCAACCCTGATCATTTCCACCCCCTCACCCCTACCTGAAACCTTGCAGTGGCATCCCGTTGGTCTCAGGATCACAGGAAAAGTCCTCACCATGGTCTCCAGAGCACTGCGTGACCCAGCCTGTCTCTCTGACCTCCACTCCTTGGTCCTGCCACTGGGCCTTTGCACTAGCTGTTCTCTCTACTCCTCCTCCCATCTGTATGCGACTCTCCTTGTCCTCTTAACCTCAGCCTCCTCCCGAAGGTCTACCCCGAGCACGCCTTCCTCTGATTGCTCTATATCTTGGCACCCTGTTTGTTTCCTTCTCGAGATGCACTCATTTGCAAACGTAGAATGATTTCTTTGTTGACTTGTATATTAACCATCTCCCCTACGGGAGCATCCGCTTCATGAGGGCAGGGACCACATCTGTTTTGTCCCCCTTTGTGTACCAGCGCTCAGCACATAGTCAGCACTCAATAAATGCTTGTTGAAATACTGAACGATTGTGCCAGGCTCTGCGAGATGCTGTCTCTTTATGGATTCCTTTCATCTCCATGGCAACCCGAGGAGGTAGGAATTACCATCTCCATTCTACCAGGGAGGGAACCAAGACTCAGAGAGGTAAGATAACCGACCTGGGGTCACACAGCTGCTGCATGGCGTGGGCAGGGGATTCAAACCCAGGCCAGTCTGTTGGCCAGAGCTGGGCTCTCTTCTTCCCTATGGCAGGCCACCTCTCTCCACGCAAGACACTAAATGCCACCTTGTACTAATCACAGTTAGGTTTAAGCTTCCGTTTCAGTCTAATAGATTTGTGAACTCAGGGGATAAAAATCCAGAAGCTCAGATGAAAAGAGAAAAAGCTTCCTTATCTAAAATACCCTAATGGAGTCCCAGACCCCAATTTAAGGCACAAAGGTGACTTACATGGGGGTACAAACAAGATCTTTAAGTTGATGACTATTTCCTCAAGCCCTTCTCTTCTTTCAACAGCAAAATTATGTAAAATAAATGTTCCCTGCTATTTTGGTAAATGATATGCTATATATACACAACAAATGCCAACCCGTTTGAAACGAGCCAGCCCGTTTCAAAGCCCTCATATATTTAACATATGCCAGTGCTATTTTCTTCCTTCGTATTACATTTTTTTTCCTTGGGAAATCTTGGCTCATGGAGTTGATAAATACTTTTAGGAACCCAACTGATTCAAAATGCAGTCTGGCTTTCTGAGTATAATTTAATGTCAGAGGTCTCTCTTTATGTCTGTCTTAAAACAAGTTTTCATAAATAAGGATGCCCTGGCTTCCCGCGGGTTGCTAGAGAAAGAATGTGAACGGATCTTAGTTTAAAACTGCAGAGAGTTAAGCTGCTTTGTCAAAGTCACATTTCACAAAGGTCAGTGTCCTCCATGCTCAAGGCAGCAAGGTGACGTGAACGAGGCTGGGTGGGAGGGAGGCCAATATTTGCTCAATGCCCGTAAGTTTCCGGTTCATCAACCTCAGTTAATCTTCACGACAGTCCTGCAAGCCTGTTGTCCCCATTTGGCAGATGAAAGCATCCGTGACATGCCCAGCACATGCTGCATGCTCAACAATACCTCTGGAAACAGTCGCTGTCGTTATTTATATTTATTATTAAAGTAATAGACGCGCAGGTTAAAAATTGCAAACGTTACAGCAGGGTCCAAAATGAAAGTTAAAAAAAAATTCCTTTCCCTCAAAAGTCCCCATTGCCACCCAATCCTCTTCCCAGAAGCAGCCAGTCTTAAGGGGCTTCTTATGTATCTTTCCAGAACGTCTGTGACTGTTGAAGCATAAAGACGAGAGCAGACCTTAAAGCGCGCACGAATTGCCTGAGGACCTGAGTAAAATGCAGATGCTGATTCAGTCGGGCTGGGTCATGGCCCGAGACTCTGCACATCTAGCAAGCTCCTAGGGGATGCTGAGGCCCCTGGTTCGGGATCACCCTTAATCTTAGTAGCAAGGCCTTAGATCGTGGGACCATATTCTAGCACATTTAATGATGAGCCCCAACGATCTTTTCCTATTGGATCAACTTGTGTGTGTGTTTATTGTGGTAAAATATACATAACATGAAATTTACCATTTCTACAATTTAAAGCGTACAGTTGGTGACATTAAGGACATTCACAGTGTTGTGCAACCATCGCCACCATCCAACTGCAGAACTTTTTCATCTTCTCCAACTGAAATTCTGTCCCCATTGTATGCTAGCTCCCCATGTCCTGCCCCTGTCAGCACCTGGGGACCCGCATTCTACTGTCTCTCTCTGTGAATGTGACCGCTGTAGGTCTACTCACATAGGTGGACTCAAACAATATTTGTCCTTTCCTGTTGGGCTTATTGCACTTAGCATAACGTCTTCAAAGTTCATCCATGTTGTAGCAGGTGTCAGAATTTCCTTCCTTTTTAAAGCCAAATAACATTCCATTGTGTGGATATACCACACTTTGTTTATCCATTCGTCCACTGATGGACACTTGTGTTATAATGTTGCGATACAGATCAACTTAAATTTTTTTCCGCATTTTTCTTAGGCGGGTGTGCCATAATCTATTCAATTTCGCCTCTTCTGATGATTGTTTCTAGTTTTGTAATCTCCCAGCCAAGCTGCAAACAGCAGGCCAGCACCAGAAGAGAACATAGCAGAGTGGCAGCCAGTGGGGACTCTGAAGTCAGGTGGCTTTGCCAGAGGCTGGCTTAGACACCTACTGTGTGACCTTGGCAAGCTCCCAGCCCCTCTGTGCTCGAGCGTCCTCATCTGTAAAGTGGGGATAGTGAAAGTGGACGTTAAATAAGATGATTGATGCAAAGCACAAACGTTGGACCCACACAAGGCAAGCTGACCATCCACATCAGTGACTTGCTTGGAAAATCGTTGTCCACTTGTGTCTGTCCCCACCGTGAATGCCAGCAGGAGAATTCTGGGTGGGAACACAGAGCATTTAAAATTTTGAAAGATAGCACAGATTACCTTCCGAAGAGGTTGCAATGCTCACTATTAGTCACAGAAAGAAGAAAGAAGTATGGAGCCCCAGAAGGTCCTTGAGGAGAAGATGTTATAAAAGCAGAATTCAAAGGAGATTATCCGGCCATGTAGTCAATTTCCTCTGCGATGTTACCCTCAGAGTCAAGGGTGGTCCACTGACGCTCCCTTCATCCCTGAAATGAAGGGACGACGCACATAAACATTCATTTCCTTCCTGCGCCTCATAATTCTCTATGTTTCTATCTTCTATAAATACTTTGGGGACCATTTATATTTTTGATTTGGAGGTTGCTTCTTGGGGACAGGGAGCCCTACTCTCTTGCCATTCCCTCCCTGGAACCCATGTCACACCACCCCCTACTCAGTGGGCAGCAGAGTTGAAACGTCACCCCCCTGGCTAGCTTCCACTGCGCCCAGTTTATTTTATTTGCAGCATTTCTCACAATGTGCAAGACGTCTATGTAGAGATAGATATGTATAAATTTCTAATGCCTGCCCCCGCCCCAGTAGACCAGGAGCACTGTAGGGAGGAGCCTGAGTCCGTTCGGCTCACCTTTGAAATCCCAGAAGCACCTTGGACCTGGTACAAGACAGGTGCTCAATAAATATTTGTTGAATAAATGAATAACTGGATTTCTGTAACATCCATGGCAGTGCTAAGGATGGAGGGTTTTTTTTGGGGGGGTGGGGATGGCAAAATACACATAACATAAAGTTTACCGTCTTAACCATTTTTCAGAGTGCGGTTCTGTGGCATTAAGTACATTCACGTTGTGTAACGATCACTGCCATCCACCTCCAGAACTTTTCTCATCTTCTCAGACGGAAGCTCTGGATCCATTAAACATTCACTCCCCATCTGCCTTCCCCCAGCCCCTGGTGACCACCATTTTACTTTCTGTCTCTGTGGATCTGACTCCTCTAGGGACCACATCTAAGTGGAATCATACAGGATTTGTCCTTTTGTGACTGGCTTATTTCACTCAGCATAATGTCTTCAAGGTTCATCCATATTCTAGCACGTGTCAGAGTTTCCTTCCCTTCCTTTTTAAGGCTGAATAATGTTCCACTGCCTGGCTAGACCGCGTTTTGTTTATCCATCCATTCATCTATGTGTGGACACCTGGGTTGTTTTCACCTTTGGGCTATTGTGAATAACGCAGCAGCGAACGTGGGTGCCCATTCACAATGTTGTGCAACTAACGCTTCTGTCTAGTTCCAGAGTCTTGTCATCACCCCAAAAGGAACCCCTTAGGGAAATGCAAATCAAAACTACACTAAGATATCACCTTACATCCATTAGAATGACAAAAATATCTAAATATCTAAAAATATCTAAAACTAATAGCAACAAATGTTGGAGAGGTTGCGGAGAAAAAGGAACCCTCATACACTGCTGGTGGGAATGCAAACTGGTGCAGCCACTATGGAAAACAGTATGGAGATTCCTCAAAAAATTAAAAATAGAACTACCATACGATCCAGCCATCCCACTACTGGGTATTTATCCAAAGAGCCTGAAGTCAGCAATCCCAAAAGTCCTGTGCACCCCAATGTTTATTGCAGCACTGTTTACAATAGCCAAGACGTGGAAGCAACCTAAGTGTCCAGCAACAGACGAATGGATAAAGAAGATGTGGTACATATATACAATGGAATACTACTCAGCTGCAAAACAGAACAAAATCATTCCATTTGCAATAACATGGATGGACCTTGAGAGAATTATGTTAAGTGAAATAAGCCAGCGAGAGAAAGATAATCTGTGTATGACTCCACTCATATGAGGAATTTAAAACTATGGACCAAGAACAGTTTAGTGGATACCAGGGGAAAGGTGGGGTGGGGGGTGGGCACAAAGGGTGAAGTGGTGCACCTACAACATGACTGACAAACATTAATGTACAACTGAAATTTCACAAGCTTGTAACCTATCAATAACTCAATAAAAAAAAAAAATATATATATATATAAAAAGGAACCCCTTAGGAGTCACTTCTCATTCCTCCCTCCCCCGGCCCCTGACGACCGCCCATCTGCTTTCTGTCTCCGTGAAGTTGTCTGTTCTGGATCCTTCGCGGAAGTAGAGTCCTACACTCTGTGACCTTTCGTGACTGGCTTCTCTCACGCAGCACAGTGTTTCAAGGGTCCTCTGTGTTGTGGTATGGGTCAGTGGTTTGAGGATTTTTTTACAGTGGCATGCCAGAGACCGCTCATACCAGCTCTAGAAAGGAGATTGTTAAATATTCAGGAATTTGGGGAGCCTGTTATTTAACCCTCAGAAGCTTGATATTGGTTGTAGTGGGAGCATTTACCCCATGGATACTGGCAAATGCTACACATTGGTATGGCTTTGTGGGTTTTTTTAATAATTTTTTTTTTTTGAGGAAGATTGACCCTGAGCTAACATCTGATGCCAATCCTCCTCTTTTTGCTGAGGAAGACTGGCCCTGAGCTAACATCCATGCCCATCTTCCTCTACCTTATACGTGGGATGCCTACCACAGCATGGCTTGACAAGCGGTGCCATGCCCACACCTGGGATCTGAACCGGCGAACCCCGGGCTGCTGAAGCAGAACGTGCGAACCTAACCGCTGCGCCACCAGGCCGGCCCCTATCAAATGATTCTTGATGAGGGAGCCAAGACGACTCAATGTGGAAAGGAGAGTCTTTTCAACAAATGGGGCCGGGAAAGCTGAATATCCACACGCAAAGGATGGAGTTGCACCCCCACCTGTAGAACGTCATAAACAAAAGTGAACTCAAAATGGATCAAAGACCTAAGCCTGTAAAGCTCTTGGAGGAAAATGTAGGGGAAGGGATTCATGACTAGATTTGGCGATGTGTTCTTGGACATGACACCGAAAGTCCAGGCAAAAAGGAAAAATGCGTAAGTTGGACTGTATCAAAATTCAAAACTTCCGTGCATCAAAGGCCACAGTCAACAGAGTGAAAAGGCAAGAAAGAGAAAATATTTGCAAATCATATATCTGATAAGGGATTGATATCCAGAATATATAAAGAATTTCTACAACTCTGCAACAACAAAAACAACCCAAACAACCTAATTAAAAAAACGGACAAAGGGCTTGAATGGACGTTTCCCAAAGAAGATGTGCAAATGGCCAACAAACACATGAGAAGATGCTCAATATTAGGGAAATGCAAATCAAAAACACAATGAGATACCGTTCCACATGCGTTAGGATGGGTATTATCAAAAAATGGAAAATAATAAGTGTTAGCAAGGATGTAGAAAAATTGGAACCCTTGTTCATTGCTGGTGGGAATGTAAAATGGTGCAGCTGCCGCGGAAAAGCATATGAAGGTTGCTCAAAAAATTAAACATAGAAGTACCATATGATCCAGCAATTCCCCTTCTGGGTGGATACACAAAAGATGTGAGAGCAGGAACTCTAACAGATATCTGTACATCCGCGTTCATAGCAGCACATGATAGCCAAACATGGAAGCAGCCAAAGTGTCCCCTGATGGATGGACAGGTAAGAGAATGTGGTCTATCCACACAATGGAATATTATTTAGTCTTGAAAAGGAAGGAAATTCTGACCCCTGCTACAACATGCATGACCCTCGAGGACATTCTGCTAAGTGAAATAAGCCAGTCACAAAAGGACAAGTACTGTGCAGGGCCACTTCTATGGGGTCCCTAGACGAGTCAAATTCATAGAGACAGAAAGTAGAATGGTGTCGCCAGGGGCTGGGGGAGGGGAGGATGGAGAGTTAGTTTTTAACGGGTACAGAGTTTCAGTTTGGGAAGAAGAAAAATTTCTGGAAGTAGATGGTGGTGATGGTTATATTACAATATTGTCGATGTGCTTAATGCCATGGAACTGTACACTTAAAAATGGTTCAAATGCCAAATTTTATGTTACGTATATATTACCGCAATTGAAAAAAAAAAAGAATCCCATCTTAGGGAAGCTGACCTATGACACAATTATTCTGCCCAATTTATAGGTAAACTGAGGCTCAGAGTGACTAGCTGTCTTCTCCAGTGGGGATGATGATAGCCACCACCTCTCAGGGTTGCTGTGAGGATGAAATCGAATCATGATGCCTGGAAAGAGCCCTGATCAAGCAGATGGGGAAGGAGACACTGTGGCTTCAGCTGAATTATGGCTGAATATTGCAGCTTCTGTGGGCCGACCTCACAGTGTGGTCCTTAAGCAGGACGGTAGAAGCAAAGATATTTCTCTCATTGTTATCTATACAATTTTATCTGCTTTAACTATCTCAAAGTATGACGTTTTTATGAAAAAAGTTAGAGTAAATGGGGAGCAGTGGAGGGTTTGGAGGGAGAGTGTCCTGTGTTCGGCCAGGAACACAAGGTTTTGATCAGACAGAACTGAAGTCGCAGCCTGGCTCCGTGCCTCTTGGGCTGTGTGACCGTGGGCAAGTCCCGCCACTTCTGGGGCCTCAGTTTTCCTGTCTGTAAAATGGTGATAATAATACCAACCTCCTAGGACTGTTGTGCGGATGGAGTGCATGGACGACGACACCTAGAATGAGGCACAGAGTACCAGCCCTTGGTGCTACTGGACGTGGGTGGTGGTGGCGGGCGGAGGGGGCGTCAGCTCCACGCTCCAACCCCAGCCCGTCCGCCTGCCGGCCCCGTGCTCTGTGCTCCGCCCCACGTTTCCAGCCCATGAGAAGCTTGACAGCTCAGGCTTTGCAAGCCCGCCTGGCCAACCAGTGGCCTCTCAGATCATTTTCATCTGCCTTTTCTCTCCAACTTCCCAAGCACGGCATGGTGCCCATGCTTCTGAAATCTGAAGACGTCCCCTTTCTAGGCCAGAGCACCAGCTATTCTTCAGTGAAATAGATGAAAGAATGCAATAGTTAATTCAAATAATAATGCTAATAAAAGCACTATTTCTCACTTAGAAATTTTTCCGTTTTTACCTATTTGAGCGTTGCCTAATTTGCCCTCCGGTCCCCCATGTCTTCATGCCCGTGACAGCCCGGACTTCTTTTCTTGATGCCCTGATAGAAATCAGCATTAATCATTTGATATGTCTCTCTCCTGTGAGACTGGGAGGGCAGGAACACTTCTGTCCCCTCCCTGCAGTGAGCCCGGAACCCACCATAGAGCGAGGAAGCTGGAAGGACACAGGTAACTTTGCCTCTGAGTGCCAGCTGAAGAAACTGCTGCTCAGAGGGACCAGGGTGTTTCCCAGAGTGACAAGAAACGGCGTGGTTTGACGGAGGGTATCGCACAGAGAATGATGGAGGCCATGGGGTCTCAAACTCAAATGCCAGCAAGGCCAGACACGTGGGCCAAAGTGCCCAGGGAGAGGAACACAGAGCAAGGGTAAGGCCCTGGGAAAAGACCTCAGGGCCGGACGTAATTTGGAGAAGAGGAGACTGTGGTTAACCGTGGAGTCAGTGTCCCATCTACAGGGGCACACCACCCAGATCTAGCCACACTGTTCTCTTAGAGGAATGTGGGCCCCAGATGGAATGTGTCCCTTTTTAAGAGACGTCAGGAATCTGGCTTTTAATCTGAATGCTCCCAATTTTAAAACTTTGGCATCCACTTAAAAAAATACCGTGTGGGCAACTGTTTGTGGGCATAATGCAACCCTCAGGCGATCAAATTGTTACCTCTGTTACAGAGCGATGAGTCTAAATTCTGAAACACATGTTCTTCCAAATAGTATTCAGGTCTAGAACAAAAATATCCTCATTTGAATAGCTTACCATGTGAATAGGGTCCCCCTGGAGTTGTGCAGTGCCCAACCTGTACAACTGTATGTGGCAGCCCTGATACATAACTCTTGAAGTTGTCACCCCCCACAGTCCAACTCAACAGAAATGCCAACCCCTTACCCATGCAACTGTCCACACCATGAGAAAAAGCCTTTCACCTGTCTTGGGCACAAGAGCTGTAAAGCAAGGACATCGAAGGGGAGTTCTAACCATCATGACCTGATTTGCTCTGTCCTCTAGGGTGGTGAAATTCCGTCGCACGGGTGAGAGTGCAAGATCAGAGGATGACACGGCTTCGGGAGAGCATGAGGTCCAGATTGAAGGGGTCCGCACGGGCCTAGAGGCTGTTGAGCTGGACGATGGGGCGGCTGTGCCCAAGGAGTTTGCCAATCCCACCGACGGTGAGGGGCCCTGCAGTTGGAGCATCAGCCTGGGCCACAGTCAGGGGCTCTCAGGGTTGCCTCCCCAGGTGGTGCTCTCAGAGGGATCTCGTGAAGGGGTGGGTAGGAGGGCCAAGAGGGCCCAGGGGTGACACTGGAAATGTGGGTTGAACCAACATGGCTTACTTCAGTAGGCAAGGTTATATCACCATCGCTGCCAGTCAGCATCACTGTGTAACACCTGGCTGGGGATGGGAGCAACAATGATGATGATGACGATGATGATGATGGTGGTGATGACAGTGATGATGGTGACAATGATGGTGATGATGATAGTGTGATGATGGTGGTGGTGATGATGACGGCGGTAGTGATGACAACAATAGTGAAGGGAGCAGCTGACATTGGCCGAGGACTTAGTCCGTGCCAGGCATTGTCCTAAGCACTTTACGCTTATTACCCATTTAATCTTCACAACAGTTCCAACTGGAACTATTAAAATCATCTCCCCCATTTTGCAGAAGAGGAAACTGAAGCACAGAAAGGTTAAGTATCTTGCCCAGGGTCACACAGCTAGAAATTAGCTGGATTTACACCCGGGCGATCTGACCTCAGAGCCCACGTACTTACTCATGACCTTGCGCTGCCTCTGAGTAGAGCTGGTCAACAAGAGACCTGAGGCAGTGCCGTGGGGGGACCGCCTCTCAGTCTCCCCTCACCACACGATGCTGATGGACGAGAACATGCCATGCACTCCCGAAGGCCCCAGATTCCCAGCATGGGAGAGGATTAATTGAACCCAAGGTCTGTTGCTGACAGACCCAGGGAGGCGGTGACTGGAGGGGTGGGCAGTGGCTAGAGCAGTGGCTTTATTCCACAGTGTGCCAGCTGTGTGACACTGGGCAAGTCCGTGTCCTCCTCTGTGCATTGGGGCTGCGACTAGGCCTTAACTAACAGTTTTGACAGGGACTAAATGAGAGAGTGCACACTGAGCTCTTAGCGCAGCGCCTGGCTCTCAATAAATGCACCATCATATTATTATTATTACGGTTCTCGTTATCGATGATGTTGTAAGGCTCACTCCGCCTTCTCCTCAATATTTTTGCTGGAAGAAACTAGAACCTGCTGGTGTGACAAACACCAGCTCAAACTTCTGGAGAAAATTATGAATGGCAGAAGAGACCCATGATTGACATTCCAAAAAGATGACAACTCCTGGCAGTGGCTGATGACATCCTCAGGGGCAGCATACAGAAGGCCGCCCAGCACACTCCTTTTGTATTTTTATTTTTTAATTAACTTTTTATTTTGGAATCGTTTTAGATTTACAGAAAAGTTGCAAAAATAGTACAGAGAATTCCCACATACCCTTCCTGCAGCTTCCCTGATGTCAATCTCTTACCTAACCCCAGTACATTTGTCAAACTAAGAAATGAACAATACTGGTGCAATGCTGTGTGCTAAATCCCAGACTTTATTCCCATTTTACCAGTTTTTCCAGCAGTGCTGTGACAAGAGCCGATCCACCATACCACCGTGTGTTTAGTCTTTTAGTATTTTTCCAAACACTTATGAGCTTATAATTTAGATCCTTGTTTTTTTCTGAGCATACAAATAACACGTTTATTTGGAAAGCATTCAGATATAGAAATGTAAAAAGTAGGAAAGTGAGTGCTGTTCCCAAAGAGGACCCTGTTAACAGTTTGTGGACACTTAATCTTACTTCTTTTTTTTTTCTTGGTGAGGATGATTGGCCCTGAGCTAACATCTGTGACAACCTTCCTCTATTTTGTATGTGGGATGCTGCTACAGCATGGCTTGATGAGTGGTGTCCGTGCCCAGGATCCGAACCTGTGAACCCTGGGCCACTGAAGCGCAGCATGCAAACCTAACTACTGTACCACCGGGCTGGCCCTTATCTTATTTCTCTTGGTCCATCTTGCTTTGCTTTAAAAAATTAATTAACAATATGTTGTATGCATCTTTCTACATCTGCGCATTCTTTTTTTTGTTTTTTTTGAGGTAATTGGTAATTTTGAGCTAATTGCTGCCAATCCTCCTCTTTTTGCTGAAGAAGATTGGCCCTGAGCTAACATCCGTGCCCATCTTCCTCTACTTTATATGTGGGACGCTTACCACAGCATGGCGTGCCAAGTGGTGCCATGTCCGCACCCAGGATCTGAACCAGTGAACCCCGGGCCGCCAAAGTGGAATGTGCAAACTTAACCTCTGCGCCACTGGGCCAGCCCCTGCACATTCTTTTTAACAGTTGAGCTGTATTTCATAAAGTGGACATATAAAAATTTATGTATAATATATAAAATAGTTTATTTAACCAATTCCCTATTGGTAGACATTCTGGGTTTTCCAGTTTTCCCTTTTGTAAACAATGTTGCAGTGGGCTTTGTAGCAAGTTATCTCTTCATACTTGCTGGAATGTTTTTCTAGGCTAAGTTCTAGGACACACTAGGACAACGCTAAGATGCCCTAACTCCTTCCTCCCCTCCCCCTTTCTCCTTCCCAGATACTTTCATGGTGGAAGATGCGGTGGAAGCCATTGGGTTTGGAAAATTCCAATGGAAGCTGTCTGTTCTCACCGGCTTGGCTTGGGCAAGTATTCCTGGGGGCAGTGACCTCACCTTCAGTCTCCAAGGAACCCCCATCATGGTGCTCAACTGGGTTTCCATGGGCTACAGGGAAGGACGCAGTTCCCTCCACATAGACCCTGTGCTTGAATGAACAAAGTCTATGTTGAGTGACCCTGGTGATGAGGAAAGTCTGTGCTTGCGGGAGCCGGGTGCGTTTGGCGACTGCCCTCAACAAGGAGTTGAAGCTTCTGGCTGATTAAGTGATCCTCAACCCTCTGGGGCTCAGGGTTACTATGGAATTAGGATGTCATCTGTGGAGCTCTCCCCAGACAAACATGCACAGATGAAAACACGCCTTCTGCTTCAAGAGGCTCTTGCTCTCTTGTCAAAATTCTCTAAGCTGCCTAGAGCAAAGAATGCGTGTAGACTTTTAATGCTACTGGTAACGGATTTTTGTGGGTGCGAGGCCGTGACCACACCACATCTTTTTCTAAACGGATCGTCAATTTCCGCACCTCATTTCCCCACCATTTTGAAAGGCCACCTATATCGTCCACCACAGTCCCATGGCCACATGGGTCTCCTTCTGGACTCTCATTTCTGTCCCGTGGTTCTGTCTGTCTAGTCCCACGAAGGTGCCACGATGTTTAATTGCCAGAGCTTCCTAATATGTTTTAATATGTTAAAAGGTCGCACTTGTTTTAAATATACTGACAGTTCTACGTGAACAATGACCTATAAACCAAAGACCAACTAGACTCTCATTGATCCTTGTCTCTTGACTTCCATAAAAATATTTTCCTCGGATTTTAGAAATATGATGCTTTCCTACTTCGTTTGGGGAGTGCCCTTATGTTTTTAAACATGCAACACACACACACACAGAATGTCAAAGCCTGTTTGTCGATTCCCGCCTGGTCCCACGCTGTTTTGACCCCTGGAGTCAGTGTGTTTTCAGGTGTGGTGGGGCACTCAGCAGGCAGTAGAAGAGGGGCTTTCCACACGCTCTCTCTGGGGTCGTGGACTCAGCGAGGGCCCAGGGGTCCCCGGCCCCAGGCAGCATCCCGGCCTCCTGACGTTTGCTTCCTCCCCGCAGATGGCCGATGCCATGGAAATGATGATCCTCAGCATCCTGGCTCCGCAGCTGCACTGTGAGTGGCGGCTCCCCAGCTGGCAGGTTGCATTGCTGACCTCGGTAGGCAGCCCAGCAGCTCTCTCCTGTTGCGCACACTTCTGGTCCCTTGGGGTCTCCTGTGGGGTGTCCCCCTCCCCCTGCTGCTGCCGAGGGCTCAGCAGAAAATAATTAAGCCCCGGATGAAAACACCATGACCTGAACTTTCTTTGCTCCCTTCCCTACTCCACCTATCCTGGCAGGTTTGCAGCCCACTTTACTCCATGCAGGGGTCCAGCTACCTGGGGGTCTCAGACGTTGGGCTCCATTGCTAGAGGCTGGAGCCCACCTGGGCATAGCACTTAAACCTTATAAGCCTGGCTTATCTTGACGGCAGAAAGGAGATGCCACTTCCCCCCACATGAGTGAGATTTGAGGATTAGAAACCACAGAATGCCTGATCTATAGTAGATGGTCCATAAACGGTAGGGAGCCACTGCTCCCTGGAATTAAGGCTTGAAGGAGAGTGAGGCAGAACCCTCAATTTTTGTTACGGGGCGTTCAGCAGCAACCTTCTAAAAGAGAAAGGAATGGCCAGGCTGGGTAAGAGGATAACAATAATGATACACGCAAAAGCTAATATTTATGGAGCACTGACTGCGCAAAGGGCTTCACTATATATGATGTATACAATACAGTCATAATATACATTGTGCTCTTTAAGCCTCACAACCCACTGAGGTGGATGCTATTATTAGCTGAGGAAAAAGGAGGCACAGAGAGGTGAAGTCACTCATGAAAGGTCACACAGCCTAGCTAGTGGCAGAGTCCTTGCTAACTAGGAACACCTCCCAGAATGCTGTTTTTCTATGGATAAGTGTTCTGGAATGGGCTGAGTGTCTTTAGCAATCAGGCCTGGTCTGATATTGGCAAAAAGGTCGTGTAGCTCAGTGGGAGGAGTTCCGTAGGCACATACACGGGTATTTACGTGGTCTAATCACCTCATAGATGTGTGGCCTTGAGTGAGGCACTTTACAGCTCTATTTCATCACCCGCAAAAAGCAGGTGACAAGCCATGTTTTTCTGAGTATAGACAACAGGATACACACAGTGCCTGGCACACGGTGGGAGGTGAGTCAACGGCATTTCTTCCTTCTGCCTCTCCCCCGGCACCCCGGAAAGGGTAACCACAGGTCTGTATGGTCACAATGAAGGGCCTTGCTGGTCTCTTCGTTGGCTCATAACGACCACGGTTGACTGAGCTCACGATGCGCCAGGCCCTGTGCTAAGGGTTTTGCATTCATCACCTCTTTAACCCTCTCGGCCTGTGAAAGAGGAGCTGTTATTACTTCCATTTCTACAGAGGAGGCATCCAGGGCTCAGAGAGGTGCAACGACTCACCCAAGCTCACACAGCCTGTAAGAGGCAGAGTCCCCGCTGAAATCCAGCTCTGCAGACTCAGAGCCTGTTCCCAGCCACTGCCCTGGACTACTTCCTTCTGGCGGAAAGTTTGGACTGGGGGGCTAGGGAAAGCCGTGAAGTTCCACGGCCAAGTTTTCTGTGGACAAGTTAAAGGACTGCAGGAGTTGCTTTAACTGCATAACGTCGGTAAAGAGGGGAAGAAGGACGGTCATTGTTGTCACAGGAAAGCCTGTGGGAGATTACCGTAATTACTGTGTGAAATTACCGTAATTATTGTGATATAGGACTAGTGCTCCACCGTGCCTTCATCTCTCCCTTACCGGGAGAGAGAATGGGGAAGACGCGTCTTTGCGAGATGATTAACCCTCTCAGGATGAAAGGATGTCACTTAGTGTGTGACTAAGGCAACACTTTACCCCAAGACAGTACTCTCCAACACTTTGTTCTAGGTAATCTAGAAAAGAATTGTGCAAGCCCCAAGTTTTAAAGTGGACTTTAAATGTTTTTAAATGGTAGGTTGCACATTATATAATTTCCAGTGTATTGAAATATAAGAAATTTAAATAAAATTTCATATCACTTTCTAAAATATGTCCATTGGAAATGAAATACTTATTGGATATCTACCATCCTCTGTTTAAAATAACATGCATGAGCTCTTCTGAAGAATTTGGGAATTATGCCCTGTCTTGTTCTCATCTTGGACTGGTATTTCCACTCCCTTTCTCCATATCCTCTTATCTAAATGTAGTGTTTTACTATGCTTCACAGTATTTCATTTACCACCCTATCATCATTTTCTGGGATAAAGTAGATAAATTTTCAATTATTGCTTTTCATTTCATAAGTCTCTAAGTATCAAAAATTTTCTCCTGCACCGAGCCATCATTATAATTTTTAGTAATACTCAATAGATCAAAACAATAAGATGTAATTAATTTTGATAAATAATTGTTAAACATAAGTAAGTTTTATCAGAATGTACTCTTAACAAGCAGTATGGAGTGTGTCCCACTTATGCCACATATTCTTGAATGATCACTTATTGCCAAAATGAGTCAGGGCTCAGCATCAGTTCTATCCCCATTTTTCACTTTTACTGAATGGATGTGACTATGAAAAGCTTTGTTCACAAATAGAAAGTTTTAGGGGAACTGAAGGAGTTGGATTATAATTCAATAAACTAATGCCACTTGATTTTTTCAACAACTTCCAGGTTATAAACCAATGTGCACACAGCAGTTACTTATGAAAAATCATTTTTAGTGATCTAATTTACTGACAGCTTGATTAGGCTCTCCTTTGATTAAAATAATTAAAAGGAATTAATAAATAATAAATAATAAATAAATCATAATAAAAATAATAAAAAGGAATTAGAAATGAGTGACTTGCAAAAGGATTTGTAACCGTGTCACTGGTGTCCCTTTTGAAGGACGTCATCCTGAAGGGCGTCACCTCAAAGCAATCCACTGTGAGCTGCATCAGGAGGACGGGGGCAGAGAGGTGGGGGAGAGTCTGTTGAGGAAGGGAGAGAGGGACAGTGACCAGGTGGCCCCTAACCTGTTCTCAGCAAGATTCCGTGTGGACGCTGAGGGTTCATGAATGCCTTCTCTTACTAACAGCGTCCAGTTCCCATCCCAGCCTCCTGTCTCCTGTTTTGTCTACCCTTCAAACTCTACCTTGCAACCTTTGATACTTTCTTACAATAGGACAAGACTTCTTTGGCGTGGTGAAAAATTGGTAAAATGCTAGCTCCGTGGTCAGATGGGCTGATTCCAGCCCAGACGGCACCACCTGCACCTGTGTCCCTCTGGCCGAGTGACTGACCCTCTCTGAGCCTCAGTTTCCTCATCTGTAAAATGGGGATAATCATAGCATCCACCCCATAGGATTGTCGTGAGGCTTAAACGGTAACACGAAGCACTTAGAATGGGTTTGCGCCTTAGCAGGATCTCAGTGAATGCTGCCTCGTTCTTATTACTAGGGTGTGACGTCACAGGTTCAATCCATCGGTCCCTTTCTCTGAGATGCTCTACGTCACTGTCTAACAGAAACTGTCTTTCCACCCACAGGTGGTCTTTGTCGGCATGATGTCCAGCTCCACCCTCTGGGGAAACATCTCCGACCAGTACGGCAGGAAAACAGTAAGGCGACCTCCCCTAAGCGCGTGTCCCCTGGGTTTCTCTGGGCTCATGTTCACGGGTAGCAGAGTCTGTGCCACTCGAGCACCTGGGAGGCCTAATTAGGAGGGAGGTTGACCAGCAGGGAGAAGACGTCACTCTGAGGCCACTGTGGACCCTTGAAATCACACATTCCCACTGGGTCCCAAGCACGTGCATTTCAGAGTGGAGGAGGGGGCGCCCACCCCATCCCTTTGGCCCTCACAAGCCCCTTACCCGAGGCTGGGGCCAGCCCAGTGGTGGTAGAGACGGACATCGTCTGTCTTCCTCTAAAGTGGATCCTTTCTCCATCCAGCAAGATGGTGTCCCGGGGCCCACCGTGGGAGCCCGCTCATTGAGGCGCCCTGAATTGTCTGCCTTCCCCGCCCCTCCTGGGACCTCCAGCTAAATGAACCATTTGGACTAGAATCCTTGTCTCAGGGTCTGCTTTTGGGGAAGCCCAGCCTAAGATATGACGTGAAATGGGTTTGCAAACAAAAAGGGAGCTGACAGGTCTGGAACCGCCTTGTGCTCTTACTGTTTTATTTGTTATTTCACGGCTTGGAGGGTCCCCTTTGTATTTTGTGTTGCTCTGGTTTCGTTAGACTGCGCTTGGACTCTGACTCTTTTGGCATGTGAAGTTACAGCCCCCCATCTACCAGCCTGGGGCTTTCGGGAGAAAGGCTTTACAGACCCAGGCAAGCTTCCCTTGATTCTGTGCCTGGCTCAGGAAAAACCGCCACTCCATTTGTGCACATTCGGAGCTGTTGCGCTCCCTGACAGCTTTACCCTTCTCTTTCGTGGGCTCTCCTCATCAGCCTGCAGTTTCTCCAGAGGCGGGGGGGTGTCGTGGTTATGTTCTGAGGCTCTGAAGTCAGGTGGACCTGGGCTCACTCTTGGCTCTGCCACTCCTCGCTGTGTGACCTTGGCAAAGTGAATTGACCTCTCTGAGTATTAATTTCCTCATATGTCTAAAGAAGAAAATAACATGGGAGGGTTCTCCATTGGAGAATCTACAAGGGAGGGTGAATCAAGATCATGGGTGTGAATGACTTTATATGACGCTGGCTGCATCACAGGCACAGGACGCATGTGAGCTGCCATTGCAATGATGGCATTTTTAACAAGTTGCCAGGGGATGCTGATGCTGCTGGTCCGGGGACCACATTTTGAGAACTGTTGGCTTAGACTAATAAAAATCTACTCCTGGAGCTGGGAATGGAGTGGATATCTAAATAAACTTAGAATTCTGTCAGGAAGGAAGAAGAGCATAGGGACACTGGGTGGGTAACAGGCGAGGTCCGCCACAACCAGCATGCCGTGGACCGAAAATGCAACAGCGCCTCGCATAGCAGTCACGGTACCAGGCATGACCCATGCATTAGCTCACCCACCCCTTCAAAACCACTGAAGTAGGTACTATTATTACTCTGATTTTACAGAAGAGGAAACTGAGGCACAAAGAGCGGGCAGCTTGCCCGAGGCCACACAGCTTGTCTGACACAGAGCCAGGTCTCACTCCTTCTAAGTCTAGGCCCATCTTAACCGTGATGCTAGTGGCTCGAATCAGAGATGCTCAATAAATGAGGATGTGTTGGCTCAATAAACGAAGCAATGTTTGAACAGTACTGGAGCTCATTCTTCCTCGTCTCGCTGCATTGCCTGGGACTGCCCCGCCCTGATTTCAGTATTTACCTGAGGGGTTCAGCCAGACAAATGCAACATTAACATAAGATCATTGCGAAAAGCATCAGCTCCGAGGCCAGACCACTTGGGTTCAAATCCCAGCTCCTTCACTAATTGGCTGCGTGACTTTGGGCAAGTTACTCAACCTCTCTGTGCCTCAGTGTCTTCATCTGTAAACGGGATCATAATAGTCTCTCCCATTGGGCTGTTACAAGGAGCAAATGAGTCCTTGTACAGAAAGCTCTTGGCACAGGGGAAGCTTTGCATAAATGTCCATTTTTATTTCTATCATTTGCCAAGCTCATGGTGCCCATAAATGGCAATGCCGGTATTAAAATGTGGTGTGTCTGGCTCCCGAGTCCACATCCTTCACCCTGACCTTGGCTGCTGGGAGACGTAACTGATTGATCCCCCAGAATTCAGTTGATCAGTAGGACATTCATCAATCCCAAATAGATGGAGCTTGGGGGCTGCCTATAGAGCGCTCTTCCTGCTCTCCAGACCAGCTGCTAAATTCCGCAGCCAACATAAGGCTGGCGCGACCGGAGAGAGAGGAGAGAAAGAGCCCCCGGATCCAGAGCCTCCTCCTGCCCAGCGTGGCATTCTGGCCCAGCCACAGGGAGGGGGATGAGGAGCCAATGACGAGGCTTGCCCAGAGCTCCTCCAGAAACAGCGGGCGAGCCGGGCAGCTGGAGAGCTCTGGCAAGCGCGGAGCATCTCCTCTCAGCTCCTTGATCTGCCTTCGCCCAGCTGGGAGGTTTCTGTGAGGGCGTCCGCTGCCTGACTTTGCAGGGCAGTCACAGATGGGGTTAGGACTCGGTGGGCCACTTCGATTCCTGCAGAAGTTTCTACAGCTTCTAGGGCTTGTTGCAGCTACAGAAAGAAAGGGCAGCTGGGGGGAGGCGGCCTTGTAGGGATGGACATACACACTGGGACATTGGGTTCATGGCCCATTGCCCCCCGTCGGGCAAGGTAACCTTGGGCAAGTTGCTTCGTCTCTCTGAGCCTCAGTTTCCCCATCTGCACAGTAGGGTTGATAAAAGTAGGAGCTCATAGGGCTGTTGGAGAATTAAATAAGAAAATGGATGTCATGCACTTGGGATAGTATTTACGGATGCATGGTTAGTCTGCGGTCAGTGGTAACTGTTATTGGTTGGAATTCAGGGGAAAAAACTTCAGAAGATGATCAGGTCACTATCTAGGTCAATGGCTATAGGTCCGTGTCATCTGTAAGGAGGAAGGGAAGGTAGCTGGCAGGCACAAGGCCTCTCATCGCAATATTTTGAAGATCCTGGGTCCCCTTGCCCTGGGACTGTTTTCCTTGGACTTGAGCCTGACTGGAGAATACCAGGGGGCTGAGTCAGACGGCCCCGCAGGTGCCTGAGTGATGCTCGCGATGATGATATGGGCCCGCTCCTCTTGGGGTTGCAGGTCTGGCACCCAGGAGGCAGCAAGACTGTCAGCTTCTTGGAGCAGGAGCTGGAAGCCTTCCAGCCTGCAGGTTGCAAACTGGTGAGCCCTGAGCCAAACCTGGCCCACGGCTGTGTTTTATTTATCCCATACAATGCTTTATAGGATTTTGAATCAGTTGCCTCCATTTCAAAAGTGACATATTTTGCATAAAAATAAAAAGCTATGGGTTTGTTTTTTTTTAAGCTGAATTGTTTGGCAGCCTGGGATCCACATTCTGTGGTGGTAACTTTTGGGTAGAGCAGAGTAGAGGCTGACAAGGGCAAGTCCACTTCCGTTCACGCGGGCCCACCTGTCCTTGCTGCGTGACACCTGCGTCATGCACGTATGTTGGCTGCCAGAGGTAATGGGGAACCATCTGGGGCCCCGGCAGAGGGGAGTGGCTCGTTCAAAGTATGGCATTTGGGGTTGGAAATCCTGGCTCCAGTTTTGACTCAGCTGATCTTAAACAAATCACTCAACTACTTCGATCAGCTGTGCTGATTTGTAAAGTGGAAATGAAAATAACAACTTAATTCTACATGCCACTGTGGGGATCCGGTGTAATGATGTGAGCGCGATTTAAAAATGCAAATGAAAGTTCCACGAAGTCAGAGACTCTGGCTGTCATGTTGCCTGCCGTAGCCCAGGACAAAGCTGAGTACCCAGCAAACAGCAGGCGTTCAATAGATGCGTAGTGAATGGATGAATGAATGAATAATATATATTAGTACCGCAACTGTCAGGTATACAGCAGGTACTCAATACATACAGAGTGAACAAATGAGTGAATGAATGAATGATACATATCAGTACCTGTAGTGCTGGGCACACCCAAGATGTTCAATGCATGTATGTTGAATGAATGAATGAATAATATATATCAGTTCTCTAGTGTCTGGCATACAGCAGGCACTCAATACATGCTTATTGTTGAATGAACAAATTAATGAACGTATAATGGCTATACATCCATCTCTAAAGCCTGGCATACAGGGGATGCTCAATAAATAAATATGGAAGGAAAGAAGGAAGGGAGGGGCTAACAATCTTAAAGGCAGGACAGATGTTGGACAGAACGACAAATGTAGTTAGTGAGGAGCCCAAAGGACATTTCTGCAGAGTCCCCGAGCAGCGCTTAGATGGGGCTTGCTGGCAATGCCCGTGCCTTTGCAATAGCTGTGACCTTACTTACAAACGGTTGCTGAGTCCTCATTTTCTGGGCAGCTGGAAAGCCCTGGCATCAGTGGGCAAATGCAGAGCCAGCTGCACTGTGACCCAACAGGACAGGTCAGCATGCCTGCCTTTGCTGCCTGGCATGCGGTCATGGGTGACCTCACCCAGCTAACACAGGTCTCAGGCAGCCCCGGGGGAAGCTCAGCGGCCACGCCCCAGCCTGGGCACCCTCTTCTCCCCCCTTCCCCTCCTCCTGCTCCGTCTCCTTCTCTGCTTCTATTTTTTCTGCTGCTAATGATATCCTGTTTCTGATTCAAGACTCCTTGGGCTCCGAGGAAGAAAATCTCTACTAGGTTAGCTTCAGCCAAAAGCAAGGAATTAAGTAGATGTGTGGTGGGTACCAATTTCATAGCCGTGGGTTTAGGGCTGCAGAAATGTTGCCGCTTTATTATTGCAATAGATCCAGGGTTTCCTAGACTTTAATCCTTCCTGTCCCTTGTTCTCTTATATGCTTAATGACTTTCTTTATATCAACTTTTTTTTTTTTAACTTTAAATGCCTCGTTTTGGAAAAGGAAACTTCATAGAGAGTCTTAAATGGGAGATCAGTAACAATTGCCCTTTGGAGAAAATGTCTGCAAAAAGAAATACAACGAAAACAGTACAATGTTGTTAAATTCTAGCTGGTATGGTTGCCCCACTGCCCTCTCTGGTACAAAGAGAGATTCCTAGTTGTTTTAAAAAGGCCTTAAAGACAGACTGGTACTACACGGACACTTTCTCTTGGACGTAATTGGAAGAATGAAGATTGAAATGAGAAAGAAATAACTTTCTTATGAGATGATGCAAAGTTATTTAAAATGTTCTCTCTACCACCTAAAATCATTTTCCAAAAGACCTGACCTCATCTGGTAGACCTCCAAATTTCCTCTCTAGTCCTTTTAACTCAGTTTAAGATTTGGAAGCTAAAATCATACCTTCACACGCCCACCCCTCCCCCACATCGAGGTGGCCCCAGGGGGTCTGGTGAGTGAACTCAACCCTGGAGATGTGGGAGGGTGGCTCCAAAGAGAGGTGCGGGACCTCATGTCGCAATCTGAAATTCACGTGAAATTGACATTCTACTCCATAATAGGTCTCTTGTCGGTTGCCATATAAAAGTGATACTTTAAATTATGTTCCCCCTTACTTTTTTTCCCAATCTCTAAGGGGAATTAACATTAAGAACATGCACCATGTTTATCTTGCCAGCACTGTGTCCCTCAGTGGTTCTCAACCCCATCAAATACAATGTCCCCTTTGTTTAAAAAAAAGTTACAAAAATATTTAATAATGCCCCTCATTATCCAGAAACAATTTCAAAGATAAAATAACCTAGACCCGCACATAATTTAAAAAAGAACTCAGTTATAACGTCCTAACTATGAAATGGAGAATTTTTAAAAGGAGGCAATTCATAAAACAAGATTTATTTTCAATATGCAAATATTCACACACAACTCTGCCGAGATCATAAAAGGAAGTCGTTAATATTTGCCCCGATTATAAATAAGCTTGGATTTAATGGAATATTCTTGATGCTTTTTCTATATATTTGACATTTTGCAATAAGGTTCAGATCAGTCTATTCATAGATACCCACAGAAGCCCTGTGAATGCAGATGGACGTTGAAGTTCTCACTCCCTGACTCAAACACCACGCGCAGCGTTGCCATTGGCAACATGGTTTGCTGAAATGATGAACAATTTTGTAAAGTTCTGGATGAAACAAAGTACGATTTTCTTTTGATTGATCTGGAAGTTGCATTCCTGAAAAATCGTGTGTATTTAAACTATACCCCTCAAAAATCCTGTTTAGGGGCCGGCTCTGTGGCTGAGTGGTTAAGTTCGCGCGCTCCGCTGCGGCGGCCCAGGGTTCGGATCCTGGGCGCGGACATGGCACCGCTCGTCAGGCCACATTGAGGCAGCGTCCCACATCCCACAACCAGAAGGACCTGCAACTAAGATATACAACTGTGTACACGTGGGGGTTGGGAGAGATAAAGCAGGTAAAAAAAAATATTGGCAACAGTTGTTAGCCCAGGTGCCAATCTTTAAAAAAAAAAATCCTGTTTATATGTAAAATTGAGTGGAGGTCTAGATGCAAAGAATCATAAACGGAGTTTTCGGCTGCCTGACAGTTGAGTGGAAAGTTCAATTCGAGATGGTGCAGGACGCAGGACAAGTTTTTATTGGATCTCATGCCTGTGGGTCATCTAACATCTCTGGGCCCTGTCTATGAAATGCCAATCACTGGGACAATCACGGCTGCCCCGCCATTTTCCTGCACATCCCCTGGGATTGGCAACACCCACACAGAGAACCCTGGCATCCCCTTGGCTGTGGGGGCGACCCTTTAACACGACCCTGTTGGTGACTTTAAACATGTGCAGGGGCCACGTGACCCGGAGGTGCTGAGAAGCCTTGTGACTTGATGTCTTTCTTCTCTGCAGGGGCTGAAAATCAGCGTGCTGTGGACCCTGTACTACGGCGTCCTCAGTGCCTTCGCGCCCGTGTACAGCTGGATCCTGGTGCTCCGGGGCCTGGTGGGCTTCGGGATCGGAGGGGTACCCCAGTCGTAAGTAAATCGCCGGCTCTGGCCATCCAGCCAGAGCAGGTCAGCTGTGTTCATGGCCTCTGGGAGATGCAAAGACAGCTCCACCAGGCTTCTGGTGTCAAGGAGCCGAGACGTAGCCAGAGAATAGCATCGTTATCAGTATCGCAATGACTAACAAAGGCAAAAGCAACACATTAGCTGGAAGATCGTAAATGGGAAATAATAACAAAAATAATAGATGTAGCACGGATGGAACATTTCTCTTTGACGCATCATAGCAGCCCCAGGAAGGGTGTGTTAGCAAATTACTGTAATCTCCGTTCCACAGTGGAGGAAACTGAGATCCGGTGGGCAGAGTCATTCGCCCAAGTCTCTCAGTGTGTGGGTGGAACTAAGAGCCTGAATGTGTCACAACACCGTGCTCGTCTCCACCGCGCGCTCTCACCCTCCTCTAGCCTGAACACGAGGCAGGGGTTGGGGCTCACCACGTGCGAGCCGAGTGTCATTTTGTCGTTGCTGTTGTGGAGGTGCTGAGAGGAGTTGAAGTTGTAGGAAGAAGCCCCTCTCTCCTGGTGAATCCTAAAGCGGAGATTGGCAGGTGATGACACGTGGGCCGATTCTGACCTGCCGACTGGTTGTGTAAATAAAGTTTTATCGGAACACAACCTCGCCGTTCATTTACTATTCTCTGTGCCTGTTTCATGCCACGGCAGCAGAGTCGGGTGGTCTCAGGAGAGACTCAGACTTGCAAAGCCTGAAATATTTACTATCTGGCCCTTTCTGGAAAAAAGTGTGTTGACCCCACCCTAAAGGAGGAGGATGAACACCCAGTATGTAGCGTTTGCTGAGAAGCAGGTGCTGTTCTAAACGAGTACCCCAGATCATCTTATTTAATCCCCCAAATTTCCCAATGAGGTAAATCTTATTATTAATCCCATTTGACAGGTAAAGAAACTGAGGCACAGAGAGGTAAAGTAACTTGGCCCAGGTGACACAACTAGGAGAAAGCAGGGCTGGAATCTGAACCCAGAGCCTCTAACTCCAGAGCTTGGGATCAAACCTTTGCGTTTTACTGCCTTGCTATTAAGGACGTAAAGGATTTAGAAAGACCCAGAAGGGGGATGGGGAAGATGTGGGGCGTTTCATAGGAAAGGATCTACATGAAAAGAGGAAGCTGTGGCTGAGTCTGAGGGAGGCTAATGTCCAGTTTGGCTACCTTGTCAGGCTGCAATATGAGAATTGAAAGCTGACGTTGGACAGATAGACCAAGGCAAGCTTGTTAAAGGCCTTGACTGCCACGCCAAAGGGATTGTCTATAGGCAGTGGGGAGCCACTGAGAGTTCTTGAGCAGGGGAGGTATTTTAGAAGTATTAATCTAGCAATGGTGGGTAGGATGAGTTGGAGGTAAGAAATCCTATTGGAATAATTTATGGAAATTTTGCACAAGGACCAGGTAGTTCCCTTCCAGTTTCTTTGTTCACTCAACCAATATTCTCGAGCACTTGCTATGGCACAGGCCTGTGCTCGGTGCTGGGGATACAGCAGTGAGCAACCAGACACGGTCCCTCTTATGGGTTGGGGTCCTGGGAGACAGACTCTGAGATAGGGATTTGTGTGCAAGTGGTTTTGGGGATCAACACCTGGAAGGGAGCGAAAAAAGCATGAACGGGCAGAGGGAGAAGCTGAGTCGTGAACCAATTGTGACAGAGGCCTCCGCTGGTCCCATAGGGGTTCAGAAGCTGGGATGGCCCTTTGGGGCTGTTCCAGAATGAGGCCTGGGGGCTGGACCTTTGTACTCTCGCATCAGCCACATTGCATGTGGGCTTCCCTCCAGGTGGGAGCATGACCTTGGCCAAGGAGCGTGCAGGGGACTCAGTTATGAGCTCTTAGCAGGTCACACTATTGCTCATTCCAGAAGGACGGTGTGCCTCGGTCCTGAAGGCTGAGTCCAGGTGGTGTGTCACAGCATCCGCTACCGCCCGCCCCTTGCACCTCTTGGATGCACTTGCTTCATAAAAGTTCACCCATATGGATTATCTCCCTCCTCTGCTTCCCCTTCCAGAACCCCTTCACCCTTGGCTAGCACTTCTGCTGATCGAGATGGTTTGCCTGACAGGGTGACCTAGATTCCACGCACGGGGCTGCCTGGTCACCATGCCCTTCTCAGGCCGTTGCTGCTGCTTGTCCATTTAACACCAGTACTGGGCAGAGGACTGCCAAGAGATGTCCAGTGTGCAACCTTGGTGCCCCATTAGATAGCAGTAGCCTGACCACCTCCTGATGCTCAGGATCGATTCCTCAGACAGAATGCTCACTCTCTTTCTTGCCTGCTCATTTTTTGACACGAGGAACCCAAAGTCACATGTGGCAGGTGTTGCTTAAAGTCTAATGGCACTCTTGCTGGGTCCCCTGGGGGAAGCATGCCCATTCTGGCAACCAAGACCTCTAAACCCCAGAGCCTGGAAGTTGAAGGATGGAGGAAACACAAATTCCCCCAAGTGGGTCACTGGGAATGATGACATGAACGCCACTCCTACTCAACCCTTTGATATGTCCTTTCTACACAGCACCATATAATGGTCATTGATTTCAGTGTGTATGGTGTCCTGGAAGACAGCACCCCTTCCTCACAGGGGTGACACCCCCACAGCATCTTCAAAAGGCTGTTCAACACTCTCTCGGGCCAGCAGCTCAGAGTAGCATGGTGTGCGATGGGACCAGTGGATTCCGTGGTCCTATGCCCATTGCTGCATCTCCTTTGTTATATAGCTCGGCTCCCTTGGTCCCATGCACTGTCGTGCAGGGTCCCGTGTCAGAGGTCAAATACCCTGAATGCTCTCGGGTAATGGCTGCCTGAGACCCTGAAGGCAGGAGAGGAAAACCAACACCCAGAATATGTGCCAATTCCAGTCAGGATGAACCACTGCTCCTTCCAAAATGGAAGGAGTCCATTGTAAACAACCTGCCACTGATGCCAGGGGATGGTTTCGTCCTGGGGTCTCCGCATTGGTCCCTGTGCAGGCAGATTGGCTCTTCGGCAGGAGAAATAGCAAGAGCGGCCTTGACAGGCGAGGATCTGGGCGTTGTGCCGCTGTAGTCCCTGCTCCCCAAGGGTTGACAGTCCAGTGACTGACTCCTAGAGCCTGTGAGTGTCGCGACCGGGGCAGACTGGGAGGGCTGATCTAGAAGCAGTGTGGTGAGACTCTGACATCGGATTACCTGGGTTCGAATCTTGGCTCTGTCACCTAATCTCTGTGTGACCTTAGGCAAGGCACTAAACCTTTCTACACCTCAGTTTCTTCACCTCTAAAATGGGGGTGCTAACATACCTACCTCTTGAAGTCCCTTAGAATATTAAATGACAACATATGTGCAGTGCCCAGGATGGAGCCTGGCAGAGCGAACACACGTCAGCACGAAGGCTTTGGTCAGGAGCTCAGGCATCCGTGTGATGGATGACGGACTCAGTCTGTGATCGTGGAAAGGACAGGTGGGCAGGGGAGGGGCTGTGACCACGTGGCTTTAACACAGGAACCAATCCCCAGGCTGTTACTGCCACTTAGCGTCTGGAAGGCCAGCGAGTGGCTCTCCATTCTCCTCAGTCCTTCCCTCCCTCACTCATTACTGATCCCTCCCGGGCTCTGCAGAGTAAGCATGACATCTGCTCCTGGATCTGGGATGGGCTAAAAAGCCACTGGAGCTTGAAGCAGAGACCATTAAGCCAAGCCCATAAATCTGGGCTGGCAGGGGCTTGTGGCCAACGCGCTCCACTTCTGGCCCGACTCCAGGAATCCGTGCAGACACAGCCACTGCCCCATTCATGAGCCGTTCATTGACAGGGGACAGGTTTGCCCTAGTGGCTGGAAGTACACATCAAATTCCTTTCCCAGAGATGCTCAGGCAGACGACAGCAGAACCACCCTTCCAGCAGCCACCTGGAGTTTGTTCCCATAGGAAGGAAGGAAGAGGAGCTAAGCATTCTGAATGGCCACCGTGATCCTTGTTCAGGGTGGTGGCAAGACAAGTGCTATTGTCTACTTCTTCCTCCAGATTTTCTGGCAATGACATAAAAGGTATAAGAAATAGAATAAATCGTTGACAGTGCTGGAAAGCAAGAAGTGGGCCATCAGAGGACCAGGCATTTTGAGGAAGCTTTGGAAAATTGTAAGCAGATGGCATCGCAACGGCAGAGTAACTAGAGCGGAGAAAAGATAGCTCTTAAAACTGCAAAGGGGAGAGATCTTCACGGAGAGCGGACAGGACACCAGAGGAAGAAAGTAAAGGACGCAGAGCAGCCAGGAGGGCCTTTGTTCCTACCTTTATGTCATGAGGGTCTTCAGCTGGCCTGCCTGCCCCCTCCTCCCACACACAAAATCTCACACCTCCCTAGCTTAGCTGTGCATTTCTTGAACCCCACCGTAGCCCTTCTGTCTGTTTCTTGAGCTGTTACTACATTCCAGCCTCTGGACCATGCGCTTTATACACGTGACCATTTTAAAACTCACAAAACCTGAGGACACAGATACTATTATCTCCATTTGACAGGTAAGAAAACTGAGGCTTTAAAGAAGTTGAGTAACACGCCCAAGGTCACACAGCTAGTAAATGGCAGAGTTGAGATTTAAATATCATTTGACCCTCCAAACATATTCTCTTACCCCCTCTGCTCTGTAGCTCTTTTTTCCATAAGGAGAGCGGATACAAACCACAAACAAAATTACAGAAGAAACATTTAGCCCCCCAGAGAGCTGCTGGCTCCCCGGCACTTCCATGCAAGCCATTTACATAAAAATACTCATGTCTTGGTTATGCAATGTTCCTATCTAGTTATAAAAATAGCTCCCCTAAGTTCATTATTTGAAACATTTAGTCGAAGGTATTTTTCTGTAACTAAGAGTTTCCATTCACATAGAATAGCTTTACCCCATTGAACGACCTCACCACGAATCAGCTTCTACTGTATAATTTTTAAAAGCTCAACAATCAGAAGTCCTCATAACGTATTCTGAAGTTTTAGTATAAATACAAATTATGTAAATCAGGGGTCCAGCTGTTGCCTTTCTGTGTCCCTCCTTCTCTTCCTCCCTTCCTTCTTTTCTTTCTTCCTTCCCCCAAAGTAGGGGTTCACATTGGTTCTGGTGACAACAACAAAAGTAGTTATTAATAGTGATGATGATCATAGTGTCCACTTAGTGCTTACTGAGCACTAGGCGCCGTGCTGAGTGCTGTCTTCACACTACCTCACCTAGTCCATTGAACCACCTTACTATCCCCATTTTACAGATGAGAAAACGGGCTCAGAGGTCATAAATGACTTGCTTAAGGTCAGATGGTCATTAAGTGGAGTGCAGAGTGACCTTTTGCTTTGTAACAAACCCACCCCAACCCTTATGGCTTCAAACAATGATTTATTTAACCCACGATTCTACGGTTGGACAGTTTGGCTGTTCTGGTCTTAGTGGGACTTACTCATGCGTCTTTAGTCAACTGGCTGGTCTAGCACGGCCACACGGTCTCACCCATGCTCCACACGCCACTCTTCCTCCAGTGGGCTAGACCCGGCCACCTGGTCCCAGGGCACCTGGGCAGGGCTCCAAGAGAGCAAGCAGAAGCCACAAAGCCTCTTGAGGTGCAGGCTTGGAGCGGGCACAACATCACTTCTACAACATTCTATTGATCAAAGCAAGTTGCAAGGCCCAGAGTCAAGGGACAGGGAACGAGACTCTGGGTGGAGTGAGATCCTAAGTCACCGGGCAAGGGAGCGTCGACACAGGGAGAGAAAACAAGGGGGCAGCTTCTGCAAACTGTCTACCACATGGAGAAACTGCGTTCACGTCCAGTCTGGCTGATGCTGACGCTCTTACGTTTGAACAAATATCGTGAAAGCCTTCTGAGCTTGTCGAGTCGGAAGGTCCTGGTAAATCGTTAATCCGCTGGGTCCGTGGTTCTGATTTGGAGATGATTCCGGGAATGCAGGACTGCTGGGTGTGAGCAGGTTCCCGACCCTTTAATTAAGGCAGGAAAGAGGAATCACATTTAGGATGCCAAATAATTACATTTTCTGTCTGCGGCGGAGCATCAAGAAGGAAGAGAGAGACTTTAATTCAAGCAAGGCAGTTAAATTTAACTTTATTTTTATCATTACAAACAATACATTTTTTGCTTTAGGAAATTTAGAAAATGCAAGTAAGCACCAAAAAAATGATAATCACCTCTAATTGTGCGCATCGCCTCACAAAAATAAACAATGTCCCGGCTGGCACCCAGGTAGGTGGCTTATTGGTTCCAGTAGAGGGCGCTGTGGACTTCAGCAGAAACGCCACCTCCCCAAGATGCTGAGATGGAAAGCTGCCTTAACTGGCACCCGAGCTGTGTCTTAGCCGCTCTTGAAGATTAATACCCAGCCAGCTGCCCGCCTGTTCTACCTTGAAACCTGCCTCAGAAGGTTCTTCAGATCGGTCTCCAATGAGCTAGCTCACAAACCTGTTGTTGGCACTGCTCTTTCCCCGGAGATCAAGCAGAAATGCCAGATGGAGCTCACAGGTCATTTCTTTCCAAGCCTGTGATGCACATGGCAAATCTCTAATTGCCAAGTGCTGTAAAGGCAATTAGTTGCCGTGGGAATTTATTTACGCCAGTATCAGCTGCTTCTCATCATCGCTAATTCTTCACCGCTCATTCTTTTATTCTTCAGTGTGATTGTAATGATCACCACACTGGGCGAAGGACAAGCAGCTCGTCTTCATAATGCACTGGCTACAAATAACGGTCAAATGCGGGGCACCACAGTTACAGGAAAACATGTTTCTTGTGGCACAGGTTGCAAAAACAGGAAATGGAAACAATCTATTCATCAACAGGGCTGCAGCTGTTCAGAAATGATGTGGTGGATCTATGTTATTAATATGGAAAGATTTCCAAACTGTCCAGACATGGGACAGTCGGAGCATCGAAAGAATAATGGCAGTAATGGATTACAACCCATGAAATAAAATAGGAATCCACAAGTGTGTACTGATTAGAGGAATGGACAGATAGATAAAGGGGAGAAGAAAGGAAGTCTCTTCCTTACACTAGAATGTCAACTAATAAACGTAGAAATAATTATGGAAATAGAAAATACCGTTTGTCACCATCATAGTGGTGGTTGATTCAGGCAGAAATAGTCAACGCATGGGATGCTCAAGCTGGTGACGAGAGGTTCTGTGGGGAACAGGACATTGGCATAATCTCTGAATGCTCCCCCCGGAAGTACTCATTAATCACAAATGGAAAAACGATCATGCCAGAGTGGAGGTGTCTGTCAGACAGCTGGATCAGTGATGGAAGCTGGCATCACCAGTGACAGGAGGGATTGACACCACGTCCCCGACGTGAGGCACTGGGAAGAGTTCAGCATCGTTTCTGTGGGGTTCCGGCCAGGAAAACATGGCCTGCATCTGGTCACAGGGAGACATCAGATGGACCCAGGATGAGGGGCGTGCGACAGAAGGGAAAGCCCTTCCTCTGAGACCATTGGAGACTTGAGCAAGAGAGAAAACCTGAGGAACTGTTCTAGCTTGAAGTTGCCCATCAAACCGCCACCCTATTTTCCCCTAGACTCACTGGGTTGTGGGGAAGTAACAGCAGCCGTTACTAAATTCGAGAATCACATGGGGAGTCAGTTAAAAATGCAGATGCCACGGACCTACCCCTGAGACCTCTTTCTGAAGGCCTGGAGTGGGGCCTGGGCACCTGCATATTGAGCCGTTATCCTCGGAAATCCTGACGTCAGTGGTCCACAGACCACCCTTGGAGGAGCGTTGGCCCAGAACTGCAGAAAGCTTTAGCAATGTTCCCGCTCAGTGCTGACCGTAACCCCCTTTCCGTCTTTCGCTTTCACAGGGTCACGCTGTACGCCGAGTTCCTTCCCATGAAAGCCAGAGCTAAGTGCATCTTGCTGATTGAGGTAAGGAAGCAGGTTGGGGCTTCTGGAGAGCGCTCATTCTCCGGGCAGGCAGCTCTCAGGTGTCCTGAGCCTCAGAATAAGGGAAAGGTTTAAGAAAAATGTAACAGACTCAGTATGCAAAGACTTCAACAGATCAGTTACATTGATTCCGACATAGTTGTTTCGCATTATGGGCAAGTTCTTCGATTGAAAAGAAAATTCAATCTGCCATCCCTTTAAAAAAATGGTGGCAGGTGGGCGGTACGTTCTTCTTGACCTGGCTTTTATCTGAGAGAGGGTGCTGCATGGTGCAGCTTGAGTGGCCCGAACTCCTGCTCCCTGCCCCTATCATCACCCTCCCCCATTTGTACCCAGGACCACCGTGTCTTATGTGACGCTGCCTTAACACTCTCTCTGTCCAGCCAGTCCCTCTCAAGACTCCTTCTGCCAGGGTCCTGAGACCCATCTCCAACCACAGGCTGGCAGATCTCAGGGCAGATACACAGCTGCCCAGTGGCCCCTGCTCCATGCAGCGGCAGTAACGTTCATTTGTCCCTGCCGGACACCGAGGTCCACAGTGGATGCCCCTGAACTCCTTAGTCACCATGACAATATTGATCGCATTGACCCCACAGCCTTCCTGACAGCGTCCACCTCTGACCGATCAGGATGGAGTCAGCTGGTCCCCACTGGTATGGATGAACCAGCTATCTAAATATTGAGATATATCCGTCTGTGCCAGCTGATCCTGAACCCTGACTTCCACTGGTCACCTGACACCATGTCCTCTCTTAGGACCCCTAGAGCTCCCCATGATCCAGCAAGTAAAGAGTTAACTCCGGGCACATTGGAGGGAGTGTACGACCGGGGTCCAGCGTCCATTCTGACTGGTCAATGCGGCAGGAGTTAGACATTCTGACTGTCACCCTGATTGTCAGCAACAGAAATGGACTGTGGTTAATTTACGCAAAAGGGGATTTAAGGAGGGTTCTTGGGGACCCCAGACCCCAGGACCCCAGAACTGCTGGGGTAGCTGAAGGACCACGTTTTGAAATGGATGATAGTTGTAGGTTCACGCTGCAGCGGGAAACAGCATACTCAAACCAGGACGATCTGAAGAGGGTTTCATTAAAAGGGGCTATTTACAAAGTTCCTGCAGGAGAGTTACCATCCCAGGCCTGCAGGGGCAGGGGGAGGGAGAGAGAGAGCGATGTGGCCGGGCTGGTGGATGGGAGCTGTGACCTTCAACGGGGGGATGCGGCCAGCCCAGGACCGCCCTGCAGAGAGGGAGCCAGAGGAATAAGCTGAAGAACCGCTTTTCCTCCCTGCCTCCCTCCCTCTCTTCTCCTCTGGGGCTCCCCAGTGGCTGCCCCCAGCGGGAAGCCAGAGCACAGGCTGTGGACACAGTCCACACAAAGAGCAAGGTGGGAAAGGAGGGAGAGGGACTCGGAGAGGAAACAGACGCGATTCAGCCCCGCAGGGAAGAGGCAATTCTGGCAAAGGACACAGGGGCAGGGTTCGGCAAGGGAGATGGATGTCAGGAGACAAAAACCGATGTGTCCACTAGCATATTGACCTCACATGATATGGATCCTATTCATCTCCTTAACCAGAGCTCCCTTACCGCACAGTCTGGTGGGCGCCACACAAATATTACACAGTGTGATGGCACCCTCGGGAGACGGACCATGTGAAGACTCTGGTCCAACCACGTGGACCACGGGAAAAGTCATGCCCATTCCGACCTTGCTGACCCCAAGGACCCTGATCCCCATCGACAGCCTTGTCCCCAATCACCCTGAAATTGCTCTCTGTGTTGACCACGCTGCCCCCATCACTGACGCCCGTTCTCCCATGCCAGGTCTTCTGGGCCATCGGGACGGTGTTTGAGGTCGTCCTGGCTGTGTTTGTGATGCCCAGCCTGGGCTGGCGCTGGCTGCTCATCCTCTCGGCTGTCCCGCTCCTCCTCTTTGCTGTCCTGTGTTTCGTAGGTATCTTTTAAGAGAGCTCGGGCTTTGCACTTGGCCTCCTGCTGTTCTCTATATTTTGGTGGGGAGCGGGTGGAGGAGGGCACCAAAGTCACATTTTTAAAGATTATTTTTATTTAATTAATTAATTAATTTTTTTTTTTTTTTGCGGAAGATTAGCCCTGAGCTAACGGCTGCCAGTCCTCCTCTTTTTGCTGAGGAAGACTGGCCCTGAGCTAACATCCGTGCCCATCTGCCTCTACTTTATATGTGGGACGCCTACTACAGCATGGCATGCCAAGTGGTGCCATGTCCGCACCCGGGATCCAAACCGGCGCAGCCCGGGCCACCAAAGTGGAACGTGCACACTTAACCGCTGCGCCACTGGGCAGGCCCCCTAAGATTATTTTTTTAATCAGGAAACGAGACAAAGGAACACGGCCTGGGGTAGACCCAGGATGGGGTGTTGGGTTTCCTCCAGACAGACACTCCTGGGATGTTCTTTAGGGATATAGCAGAGGATAAGGGTATACCTTGGCCCCACCACTGCAAAATCTCCAGGGAAGGTGATTGTATGTGGAATAGCTGGGACCCTTAAGTTGCAAGTGACAAACATCCAGTTCAAACTGGCTTGAGTAAAAGAGAGATAGACACATGACAGAGGATTAAATATCCAGCTTCAGGCATGGCTGGATCCAGGAGCTCAAACAATCTCTCCATCTTAGTTCTATGTAAACTACATCCCCCAGCAAGATCACACCACACACATCGTTTCATATGTAGACCACACAACTGAAACCCTTTATAGCCAGTGGGCCCCGAAGTAAACCAGTAGGTGGGTAGGTCTCGTCTATGGTAAATAACATAATTGTTCCGGGTAGTGACCATAGGTATTGATAACTACTGAGCATAACTGAGTAGCAGGCTCTGTGCTAGTCTCTTTCTATGCATTATCATATTTGTTCCTCCCAATGACTGTATCAGGTAGGACTATGGTGAACCCCGTATTAATTAGGATGACACCAGCTCCTGCAAATAAAATCCACACATTCAGTAACTAAACACAATAGGAATTTATTTCTCACTCACATAACAGGCCAGAGGGAGTGCTCCTGTGTGGGAGACCCAGGTTCCTTCCAGCTTGCAGCTCTGCCATCCTCTAAGACTTTGAAGTCTTCTTCATGCAGACTGGGGAAGGGCAGACGGAGGCACACACTCACTTGTTAAATACCTTGGTCTGGAATATTCTACTCCTATGCCATTGGTGAAAGCATGTCACATGACCTCACCTAGCTGCAAGAGGAGCTGGGAAATGTAGTTCCCGCCTGGGCAGCCATGTTCAAGGACAACTCTATACTAGGAAAGGGAAGCACGAATGTTAATGGATGTTAGCAATCTCTGCTACATTCTCATTTTACTGATGAGGAAACTGAGGCCCAGAGAGGTTGATTGACTTATCAGAGCCCACACAGCAAATAAACAACAGAATTTGAACCACATCTTCTGACTCCAAGTCTCATGCTCTTTCTAACATACCTGCTATTTAACAGATTGTTGTTGCTTTGTTTTACAGAAATAGATTTATCGAGTCACTTGGGGATGGGACTCTATTGGGCCGAAAGGTCCGTCTGATTTCTTTTTGGCTCAGACTGAGTCTGCAAGGTGATGCTGAGCACAGGTGGGGTATAATGTCTTGAGAGATGGGGGTAAGATTTCTGATGACGGCGAGAGTGGCAGGGTTAATTTAATTCGACCTTCACCCAGAACTCTGACAGCAGCACAAAATAATAGTAATAGCAAGGCAACAACAATGAGCACATTAACCCATTCTAGGCACTGTGCTAAGCACTTTGGATTATCCCCTTCAATCCTCTCAACAACCCTAAGAGGTAGGACATATTATTGTCCCCATTTGATGGATGAGGAAATGGAGGCACAGAGAGGTCACGTAATTGCTCAAGGGCACACAGCTAATATAATCAACGGCAGAGCCAGGATCTGAAGCCAGGCCTGTGGCTCCAGCGCCCCCACCCTTAAAGACTCCACACACAGGTGAGAGTGTGTGGCTGGAACCCGGCCTTCCCTTCCGCCCTAACCAGCCACGCCTGGGTCTCCTGTCCCCACAGTGGCTGCCGGAGAGCGCCAGGTACGATGTGCTGTCTGGGAACCAGGAGAAGGCCATCGCCACCTTAAAGAGGATAGCGACAGAAAACGGAGCCCCCATGCCGCTGGGGAAACTCATCGTCTCCAGACAGGTCAGTGCCCGGCCGGCCTGCGGCGCGCGCGTCTGTGCGCTCCCGGGTGCACGTGGAGCGGGTGGGGGCGCAGTGGGCGGGACCTGCGAGGGGGTGTGACGACTCCAAGCCGTGTATTTTCACTGCCGAGTCCTAAAAGTGCCACCTGGAGAATTTAGCCAGTGATTGGAGAAATGTAATGTCGCTGAGGGGTCCCGTAGCTACTCCTGCGCCAGTTTCACCTTTCAGCGGCGAGGAAGTCGGATCAGCAAAAGTGATGGATCCGCAGCAGCCGGACAGAACCGCATTAGAAAGTGCCGCGGGAGGCTTAGATCCGGGGCCAAAGCGCGCCTGTGTAGACGTCCTTAACGGACGGTGCATCACCGCCCCTGGTGACACCAAGCGGCATGTAGAAAACCTGACAGATTATCCCTAAGCAAACAACAGACCCTACAAGGCAATTATCTTTTAAAATAAAATTATGTTTCTGCTTGTGTCTGTATTATGCAAAAAGAACTGCATGGACTTTCCCAAGAGTGAGAAGGGGTGTTGGCAGGGTCTGACAACCTAGAGGCCAGGAGACGTACCCCGAATCCACTTTGGGAACCGCAGAGGCGGGGCAGGGGCCGTCCCAAAGAGCCTGGGGTGCGGGAGCCTCGGTTAGTTGCCTCTGGGGAGACCCCTGTTTCCCCGGCCCACCCCGCCCCCTCCTCCCGTGTGAAGATGCTCTGGATGGAGAAAGTACACAGTGGTTTCAAATGTGTCCCAAAGCGAAAGCGCGGGGGAGTGGATGCTCCGGTTGGGGGCTCCGCTTTGGAAAGGAGCTGCTGCCCTTGGGACATCTCTGTCTGACCTGGCAGCAGGGTCTGTTTTTTGGATGGCCGTCGCTGGGGCAGGTGCACAGCCGATGGAGGCCCATGGAGAGAGAGCTCGCTTCCCCTAGGATGGTCCAGGAAGGCTCCAAGGAGGCGGGGAATCCTCAGACAAGCAAAAAGAGGAGAGAAGGACTTTCCAGAAGTCCAATTCCCCAAAAGCCAATTTTCCTGAATTAAGTTCGGCAATGTATCAATTTACCAAAAAAATGTATTTTAAGAATTATTAAATAGGAATATATTTTTCCTATGTATATATTAATAATCTATTCATTAATATAGTCTTTCTACTATTATATTTTTTTTCTGCTTTTTTTTCTCCCCAAATCCCCCCAGTACATAGTTGCATATTCCAGTTGTGGGTCCTTCCAGTTGTGGCATGTGGGACACCCCCTCAGCGTGGCCTAATGAGCTGTGCCATGTCGGCGCCCAGGATCCGAACCAGTGAAACCCTGGGCCACTGAAGCAGAGCACGCAAACTTAACAACTCGGCCACAGGGCCGGCCCCATTCTTATATATTTCTATATATTAATGAATTTATTCCAAAATATATTCAATAAATACAAACATTCTCATATATTCAATAAATATGATTAATGAATATTGTCTTTTTATTCAAGAATGTATTACAAAAACGTTTTTATTCTTGAAGACGATACTCGTCGGAAGACAATCACCTATAACCCATAATCTTGTTTTTTTAAACTTTAGCCTGTTTAAATAACCAAAAATTTCTCGAACTGCTAAGAAAAATACATTCATTAAGTACATCTAAAGAAGAATATAATCACAGTAATAGAATATCTATTTTTAAAAGAACATTGTAAAGCAAAGATTTGATAAATTAGTAAATTATATGAAATTGGCAAATGGGTCATTTAGCTAATCAATCTTTTGATAAATTGGCTTTTGGCGAATTGATTTTCAGCACATTGATTTTTGTCACCTTGACCTAGAGCAGGCTTTGAGTGAGGGGGCCGTGAAATAGCTGGACACCCCTTGGACTGGTTTTCTGGTCTCTGCGTCCATGGGACCACCCGAGAGGCCTCCGAGGGGCCAAGCCTGAGGGGTCTGCTTCCTGCTCTAGGATTCCAGGCAGGGGCTTGGGGCTGCAGAACCTCTCCATCCTTTGGGAATCGAGCCTCTGGATGTTGCTGGGTCCTGGCTGGAGGCCCAGATCGGCCTTCTGGGCTTGGGGCCTGAGTGCTATGCATTTGAATCCTGGATTCTCATAGCCTGAGCCCACCAGAAACCTCCCCCCAGCCGTGGCTGTCCACAGGTCTCAGGCCACGGCCAGTGCCCACACATCTGGAGCGGAGGAGAGTAAACAGTGCATCTTTGTCTTGAAACAGGAAGACCGAGGCAAAATGAGGGACCTCTTCACGCCCCATTTTAGATGGACAACCTTGTTGCTGTGGTTTATATGGTAAGAACTATCTGCTGATGCTTTGATCCCCTTCCACCTGCCCTGTTTAGGGTTTTGTTTCAACTCGAAGCACAGAGAACTCTTTGATCTCAGGCAGCATTTGCAAAATTCAGAGGTTTGGGCATCCTTGTCCTAACTTCCATCTTTTCCACATATCACCTGTGCTATTATTTCCTTCGTTTTTTTCTTTAGTTTGACTCACATTTTACTCAGATAAATGTCTTTTAAAAGGAAACTTTATATGTCTGCTTTAAAAGAAAAAAGTCTTAATTTCAGGCCATCGATAGAAAGCACTCTTAAAGATAAATTCAGTAAAAAGTAGCCGGGTTGATGGTTTTTGAGGCACTGAGCCACTGTCTGTAAGAGAGAGAGCGGAGGTGTTAAGGATTCACGAGCACACAAGCGAGACTGGGATGTAAGCAAAATCATTGAAAGGAAACTTACAAGGGAATTTTTTTTCACAATGAGATTTAATAATTTTTCTATATTCAGTCCTCCTCTCCGCCCATATGGCCTTCGGTACCACCAGTGACACAGAGCCCATATTTTGGGAACACGGCATTCTTATAACTTTCAGTTCTGATCCTCAACTTTTTTTTTTTTTGGAAGATTTGCCCTGAGCTAACTCTGCCAATCCTCCTCTTTTTGCTGAGGAAGACTGGCCCTGAGCTAACATCGTGCCCATCTTCTTCTACTTTATATGTGGGAAGCCTACCACAGCATGGCTTGCCAAGCAGTGCCATGTCCGCACCCGGGATCTGAACCGGCGAACCCCAGGCTGCCGAGAAGCAGAATGTGCGAACTTAACGGCTGCGCCATTTCTTAAATAATAGCCATTGGCGGTGCCCCGAGGAGGGCATTTGCAGACAGTAGTTACCTTAAACTCCACAACTAGTCAAATTTCAGCTATTCTTTGATCTCTCTACCAAACCGTGTACACAGCATGGACATTTCACAAAGCTGGCGTGGCTAAAGCTTTGTGTTCTGTTCTAACCAATTCTCGCTTTCCTAGCCCCCTTTCAGCAGAGATGCTGATGAGCAGAGGAGCGTCCTAAAAGTGGTCGGTGGCAGGGAAGAGGAGGGAAAAGCTTTGATAACGTGCAAAACTGGCCTCCAGCTCTGCCCCTGCATTCTTGAGAGCTGAATCAACTCACCAAGCATTTATTAAACACCGGCTGTGTGCCCAGCACAAGCGTGGAGACTGCAGCATTTTTAAAAGGAGAGCGGAGGGGGTGGGGTGAGGACAGAGTGGAGGGTCTGTATCTTTGAGAGCGTGCGATTTTGTTGAGCTGACACTACTTGAACAGTGTGAATTAGAGACTGATTTTAGTGCACTGCAGAAATCACTAAATTTGCTGGCGTGTGTTGTAATCCAAGGAAATTGATCATCAGCGTCTGATTATGACTGAGTTCCCACATAACTGTACTACAGCACAAGAATGTTCTGGTCCTACAGACTCCAGTCTTCTGGTTCCTGGGACAGTGGGGAATTAATTAACTGTGTCATTCTGATCTGAAATTCTAGTGAAGTCTCCAGACTCCACACTTGTACTGGGCACACAGCAGGTGTTTAATAAATGCTTGGTGAGTTGATTTAGCTCTCAGGAATGCCGGGGCAGAGCTGGAGCCCGGTTCCGTATATTATCAAAGCTTTTCTCTCCTCTCCTCTATCTACGTTGACCAACTTGACCCAGAAGCCCTGACAGACATCAACAATGATTGTTTTGTTCCAAAGTTTGGTCCCCCAAACTCTTTTCCCCTTCAATTGCCAGCTGGGTAAAGAGGCTTTGGGGTGGCATGTCTCTGTCACATAGTACAGTTCTTTGTCTTTCAAAGGACACAGAATCAGTTTCCTTTATCTCAGTGCTATGCCATCTTCTGCTCGAGGGCCCCAGGAGAGCCCCCAGAGGCCCAAGGTGGCCAATGCCCTAAGACTGGTCCCCAAGGGGATGGGGAAAGGGGCCTTGCACCTCTCTCATCATTCCTAACCTTTCTTGCTTCCTCCCTGGCAGGTTTTCCAATGCATTTTCTTACTATGGATTAGTTCTGCTCACCACTGAGCTCTTCCAGGCAGGAGACGTATGCAGTAGTAAGTATCCAGACCTCTGGACCAGTCAACGACCCCTCTCCCAATACCACAGTCACACGCACACTCCCACCCCAGGTTCTGCCCGGACACGGCCTGGCCTTGCACCAATTCCAGTGACTCCACCCCACAAACTCCAAAGAGAAAGTTTCTGCAAAATCTGAGCATAGAGGGTCTGGGCTGTGGTTTCTAAGATGCTGAGCAATCTTGTCCTGATGGAACTGATGTTCCAGCAGAGTCACCTCTTATGTCCCCCAGAGGTCCATGAGGTGCAGCCCTGCGTGTGATGGCTATCACCCCGCGCAGCAGCTCTCAGGTGCGCATTAAGTCTGAGAACCGGGACGGATCTCAACCCCGGCCACACAGCAGAATCACCTGGGGTAGCTTTGAAACAATGCCCAGGCCAATTTAATCAGCATCTCTGGGTGTGGGGTCCAGGCATTAGTGGGTTTTAAAAGCTCTCCAGGTGATCCTATGGTGCAGCTGGTGGTGGGAACCGCTGGACAAAAGGAATAAATAAAAAGCAAAGTCCGTGTGTAGATGTCTGGGCTTTCAAAGCCTTCTGTCTTTTAGAGAACACTAGATTCCTAGCATTGAACCCAGGATGGAGAGAAATCGATGAAGTTCTTGCTTGTCTGCAGGACTTGCCCAATTATCTTTTTCATATTAAGCCTCTATAATCTTAGTTAATAGTTTTGTTTATTGGAATAAGGATTTAACGAGATAGTGGAGTCGTATCTCACTGGGGGGGGTCTGAGAGATTCTGAATTGACGCTCTGAGCAAGCAGCTCAGTTGTAAATTCGGGGTTTGGCGTTGACTGAGCATGAATTGCATGCCCCGGACAGTGGGCCTGCTTACGCAAAACAGGAGCTCCGGTGGAAAGTTATAAAGCAGGCGTCAGCAAACTTTTTCTATAAAGGTCCAGATAGTAAATATTTTAGGCTTTGGAGCCACACAGCTCTGCCGTTGTAGCAGAAAAGCAGCTATGGACAATACGTAAAGGGACAAGCATTTCTTATGTTCCAGTAAAACCTTATCTGTGAACATAAATTTGAATTTCATATCATTTTTATGTCATGAAATCTTATTCTCCTTTTGATTTAAAAAATGTAAAAAAGAGTCTTAGCCTGGAGGCCAGACAGAAACAAGCAGGAGACCAGATTTGGCCTGTAGGCGATAGTTTGCCAAACCCTGTTAAAAGCTCTCTCATATCCGGGTGGGAAAGGGGTGCGATGCTGTGGACAAGCCCATGGCTGGAAACCAGGGAGCCTGAGTTCTAGCACCGACTAGCTGTGCGACCTTGGGCGAGTCATTCATTCATTCAGTATTTCCTACATGCCAGGTACTGGTTCAGGTGTTAGGATATATCAGAGAATACAGAAGACAAACATCCCTGCCTTGTAAGCTTACATTCTGGGGGAGAGAGAGAAAGAGAGAGAGAAAATAGCATAATAAGTAAGGAACTTATAAGATGTGTTAAAAGATGTGGATGCAAGTAATCAATACCCACTCTATAGATGAGAGAGAAATAAGGTGACCTTTCCTTGAGCCAGGCTGAGGACTATAATCCAGGAAGGCAGTCTCCACAAAGGAGGAAATCATTCTGGAGAAGCATGGTTTTCAGTACAGTTTTATACATTTTTAGAACAAAGAATGTACATTAGACACACCCAGCAGACATATTCATCAAAGTTTCAAAGAGATATTCACTTGCAAATTAGTAGGTCAACATGACCCTGATATCCAGGAAAGCGAACATTCTTCAGGAGCACTGATTTGGGCTACCAATACTGGCGTGTAGGAGGGGAAGTCTGTGTTCTTATCTTCAAGCAGTGTATTCTTTTACTTTGAGATAACGTTTGACGCACTCTTCACGTTAATGGCTAAAGCAGATGTAAAATGTATGTTTGAAAGGCCATAAATCAGGCTTCTCTAGTTTAAGCCGAATGAGTTTTAAACCAGACTAGTTACCCCATATGCCTCAATAAGTGAAAATCTCTTGTCAAAGGTGATAGGTGTATTCAAGGAAAAATTTTAACGAAAAGGTAAAATCATGCCTCTCATACACATATAAAATGAACATATGTCAAAGATTTATATTTTACTTAACTCATCAATTAAGGAATGGACCAGTTGCTAAGAACTGTGAAAAATCTGAAAGTTTACCCTTTGGCAAGCTAATGAGTTAGCCTTTCACAGTTTCTAGAGATGGTCTCTGAAGACATGACATTCCCGGGTCAGAGAGAAAGGATTTTCTTTCTCACAGGGACAGCAGTAGCCAGGGTGTCAGCTTTTTCTCACACCAGTTTCTCCAGCCCCACTTCCCACTGGGCAATGTGAAGAGAGCTGGTGATACCTGCAAAAGCAGTGGCTTCTGTGACAAGAGAGGACCCTGAGGCTAGGGCACCCAGATCTTTCCACTGGCTGGTAAGCCCACCTGTCCTTTGCATTGCAAGGAGACATTGTATCTTTGAAGGCCTTGAGCAAACCTGCCCTTCGCTCCAAAGGGAAATACTTTCTATCTTTTCAAGGCTGTTTGCTAAACAAAAGTCTTGAAAGGATAATCGGGAAGAAAGGCAGTCAGTGCCTCTGCTTGTAAAACAGGCAGCAGCATGAGACCCCGTGGAGAATTGTCTACGAAGCCCAGTAGGAGGTTACGACTGGTTCAAAGGAGGATTCAAAACACGCACATATATAGACAATCAGAAACGCTGAAATGGATTTACAGTTAGAGGCACAACTTGTCAGTATGCATAGGGGATAATCAACTACATTGCCACCAGTCGCAATTTGCTTTTTGACAGACAAGAATCGTTTGCATTAGTATCAGTATTCTATGATGTGCAGAGTTGTGAAATAGCTCAAAGATCATGCAAGGCAAGATAACCAATGAGAGTGCTCTAGGTAAGATATTTTTGTCCATTTCAGTCTTTCATGCTATTTCCTTACAAAGGATATGGGAGTAAAAAAAGATAGCAGAGCAGGGTAAGGGTCAGGAGTGTGGGGCAGAGCAAGGGGCTGTGGGTGGGTCGAAGTTTTAAATGGAGTGGTCTGGGTGGCCCCAATGAGAAGGTGAGATTTAAACAAAGACTTGAAGGAGGGGAGTGCAATGAAGTGCAATCCAGGAAGAGGGAGAAGCCAGTGCAAATGTCCTGAGGCAGGAACTTACTTGTTGAAGGAACAGCAAGGAGACCAGTGTGGTTGGGGTAGAGTGAACAGGTGAGGGAGAGAGAAATAGAAGGTGGGATCAAGGAGGTAAGGGGGGCCACATAATAAAGGTGGGGATCATTGGGGCCACCCTAGAATCTGTCTGCCACAAAAGCACCTAGTATGTGCCAGTTCTGAACTGAGCACATTCGTATCTCTCAACCAACTTGCTCAGTGGTTTCATTAGCCCCAGTTGTATGTGGAAACTGGGGCTCCAAGAGATGAAGCTATAGCACTGCTGGTTGGGATTCAAACCTGAGTCTGCCTGAGTCCTGAGTCTAGGGTCTTTTCCTGGCACCCCAGCTGAATGGTACCTAGGGGAGGCGGGGTGGGGAGCAGGAGGCTGTGATTCAAGCCTCTGGGCGCTGTTCTGCCTCTCTTTCTCTGACTCCCGCCTCCCAGTCTCCAGCCGGAAGAAGGCGGTAGAGGCCAAATGCAGCCTGGCCTGTGAGTACCTGAGCGAGGAGGATTACATGGACCTGCTGTGGACCACCCTCTCGGAGTTCCCAGGTGAGGGGCCGCTGCGAGGCGGGGCTGGAGCGTGGAAGCCTGAGAACGTGGCAGCTGTTCAGCGGGTGGCTGTACCTGATGCTGCCTGGAATCAAATCCCATTTCTAGAGGAGCTGGGGGTTATCTTTTCAGTCCTTAGCTACAAATTGTCAAGAACCGTGAAGGGACTGATATTTGATCGACTTGAAGGCTAACATGTTAAGCTGCCCAGTTTCATGCGTGCTGGCAGAAGACATGAGACTCCTGGGTCAGAGACAAAAGATTACTGCTCACGGCGCAGGAAGCAGCATGAGCAGTATATTAGCATCAGCTCCCCTGGCCCCCAAGTTCCACGGGGGTGATGAGAAAGGACCCGGGTGGATGCTATGCATGCAGTGGATTTGCAACCCAGCTGAGGAATCTCAAGCTTTAGGAACCCAAATCTTTTACAATGGGCTGCCAGGAACCTGTCCAGCCTTTGCCCCAGAGGGAGACATCATCCTTATTATATTGGATAACAGTAGACAGACCTGCCCTTTGCTCTCGGAGACTGTATCTCTGTCTTCCGAGGCTGTTTGCTATACAACCAACCTGGCAGTGATAGTCTGGAGCAAAATGTCAGCTAGTGCCTCTGCCCACAAGAGCTGCAGAAATATGAGACACCCACGGAGAACTGCGCACCAACACCGGTCGCACTGGAAAGGATCAGTGGGGTGTCAAAAATCCAAACCTGCACATAAAGCAAAGCTGATTATCTTTTTCCTTTAACATGAATAATGGTTATTATGACAGTAATAATATCTAGTAGTTACTGAGGGCTTACTGTGTCCCGGGCACTGTGCTAAATGTTTTACAGATACGGCTTCATTTAATCTTGTGAAGTAATATAATTAGTCCCATTTTCTAACTGAAGAGATTGAGGCTCAGAGAGGTGCAGCCGAAACTGTTCCCCGCACTTGTGGCAGCCAGCATCTGCATCTCTGTGCCCAGGGGCTGTCTCAGGAGGCATGGAAAGCTCAGTGTCTAAAAGCAAGCATGGTGGCTGGAAGTGCCAGGGAGCTAACAACCGGGAACAGCCTTCAAACAGTAACTGTGGGAGTTGGGGTATAAATACCCCAGCTTCCTTGCCCATCAGGCAGATTCTAAGGTGCACGTTCCACGCTGGCTCCCAGAGTCCCCCAGTGGAATTCGGCAGCATGGCCCACAGGGGCAACCTACCTGATGTGCCCCATTCTTAGCTGCTTCCCTTCCTCATTTCACTTCCTCACTTGGCTGCTGATGCTTCCTTGGATGTCTGCCCAGGTAAACACCTTGCCCTTGGATCCTTGTACCAGAGTCTGTTTCTGGGAAAATCCAACTAAGACCCTGAGCATCCTACAGCTGGCAGAGCTAAGAGCTGTGGTCCCACCCAAGGACCCAGAGTCTTCACTCCTGCACTACACTATCTTTTATCTAAAACCCTTTCCCCACATAGCCTGGTAGGTAAGATGAAAGGCTCTGGAAGTAAACTCAGTGTTGCCAGTGCCATTTCTGTGACTTCAAGCCCTTGTCATTTTCATGATGTGACCTTTCTGACACCCAGATTCTTCTTCCTGATGAATTACATTTATCGTTTTGTTGTTTTTGTTCACTGACACATCCCAAGCTCCCGGAACCATTCCTGACGCACACTAGCCACTTAATGTGTTGATTGAATAGATGTGGAAAATGGGGTTATTAATAGCATTTCTTTTACAGGGTCGTTGTGATGATTAAAAGAGATAATAGATAAAGTGCTGGCCCCAGATTTAATTATTATTAATAATAATAAGCACTGTGCTCTCCTGCCTCTACTGAGGTAGGGAGCGTTGTTTCTATTTAGTCCAGTTTTACAGATGAAGTAACTGAGGCTCAGAGAAGGCAAGAGACTAACCCAGGACCACATAGCAAGTTAGAGGAAAGATGAAGCCTTAGAACCCAGGTGTTTCTGATTTCCATCCCAGGCGCCCACTGCCTGGATTCAGTGACTGTATTAATCCCTTGGTGCCTGTATTAATTATCCCAATTTTGGTGGCTTAAGATAGCACGTATTTATGACTCACAGTATCTGTGGCTCAGGAGCCTGGGAGTGGATGACCGGGCTCCTCTGCTTCAGCGGATGCTGCAAGGCTGCAATGGAGGTGTTGGTCCAGGGTCTGCAGTCTCATCCGAAAGCTTAACTGGGGCAGGGTCTGCTTCCACAGTCACTCACGTGGTTGTTGGCAGGATCCGATTCCACGAGGATCATTGGACCAAAGGCCTCAGTTCCTCATTGGCTGTTGCCCAAAGGCCACCTCTAGTTCCTTGCCAGGTGGTCTTCTCCCTGAAGGCAAACGCATGAGAAGAGGCGGGGAGAGGGAGAATGCCAGCAAGACAGAAGTCACGGTCTTCTCTAAGCTCATCTCAGAAGTGACAGCCCCTCACTTTTGCTTTTTCATGAGAAGGGAGTCTCTAGGTCCCCCTGCTCTCGAGGGGTGGGGATTATGTAGCGTGTGTAGACCAGGAGGTGGGGGGCATTGGGAGCCACGTCAGAAGCTGCCAACCATGGTGCCCCCGATCCCTTCCAGGTGTCCTTGTGACTCTATGGATTATCGACCGCCTGGGCCGCAAGAAGACCATGGCCCTGTGCTTTGCCATCTTCTCCCTCTGCAGCCTCCTGCTGTTCATCTGTGTTGGAAGGTGGGTCATGACGCCGGCTCTGTCTGGCCAGCAGGCTTATTTCTCAGGTTGTGGTCCGTGGCTCTTTGGGCCTGCAGGCCAGGGATTATACCCCCTTGGGGGTCATCTGAGGGATCTCCCCAGCCTCTCACTAGGACGGAGGCACTTGGCTGCCTCATAACTGACCAAGAGATGGGGCTCAGAGTTGGGGCCTCTGATGGGGGTGGAGGTGGGAGGGCTGCTTAGTCCAGGCTCTGCTCCGACACGTCACATTGACACTTGGACATCGTCTCCCGGGGAGATCGTGCATTTAGCTGTTTAATTTGTGAATTGGTTAGAAGTCGTCATTTGTTCAATGGAAATATTTCAAGGTCCTGTTTTATAATCTCCTTTTGGCATTTCTCCATTTTTCCATCTATCAAGAGCCTCAAAATGTGGCCGTGGCCTGTGCCTCTCTTGACCTCTGAGAGGGCCCAGACCAAACCTGATGAGGAATCTGTGGAAGGTCTGGAGACGTGGCCTAGACCTTGAAATGTTGGTATTCTCACATGTTTATGGGAACAAGGGATCAGGATTATCCTAAAAATACTGAGTAGAGATTTACTTCCCCTGACTCAGCTGGTTCCTGGCTCAGTTCCTGCCCCCACAAGGTCCTGTCTGGCTTGTGGATGATTTCTATCATTTCTCCCCAACCTTGCCCCCAACCTGGGTACCGCAGATGTCTCCATCTCAGCCAGGAGCTTTGGAGAATGATCGACTTATAAAAGCAGACCTTTAGAGAGGCACTGCGATGTGCGCACATGAATGCGTGTCCGGGTAGGGCGGGCATGGCCAATTTCTAGGGTATAAACTCTGCCTGGGCACATAGGACTTTGCCGAAACAAGGTGACAAAAATACCCCTGCTCATCTACTTTTTCTTTCTCTCCCCAGAAATATGCTCACTCTCTTACTCTTCATTGCAAGAGCGTTTATTTCTGGAGGCTTCCAGGCAGCCTATGTTTACACACCTGAGGTAAGAGGGGGTGTCTGGGAGCAGCCAGAGCGGGGAGGGAGGGGGCTCCACCTCCAGAAATGCCCAGCCGGGCTCCTCAGAAGGAAGCTTGCCTTTGGGTCTGTGAAGCGCTTCTTTTCTTTTTCAATCATTTTTTTCTGCTTATAAAAGCTTATGTTCATGTAAAAGTTCCAAATGTCACAGAGGATAGAACCCAAAATTTAAGGACCCTGGATTCCTCCTTCCTAGGGGTGACCTTCGATAGTTCAAGTGTGTGTTTTTCCAGATTTTTAAAAATATACACTAATATATGTTAGCGCAGGTATCAAATTGGGTAATGAGCAGCTGGGAAGACTTTAATAAAGGGACTAATGACAGCAGTGTGGGGCAGGCCTTAGAGAAACCAAAAAGTGATACAGCCCCACAGCTTGCAATGGGTGGCGGTGGCTGGGGACCCTGCTGCCACCCAAGGCCAGTGGGGTGAGGAGAGGGAGGTGTTACGGGGTCCCAGGAGAGAGCCGTGTAGAGATAAGCTGTGACCTTTAGCTGAGGGACAGGTGGCCTGAGGCAACCTGGAAGGGAAGGAGCTGAGGAATAAATACCCCCGCCCCTCTCCCACTGGGGCTTCCCATTGGCCGAACCCGCGAGGAGCCAGAGGGCCAAGGAGCCCTTTGTGGTCCACATAGGCCAGCCCCCAGGGCAGAGCACGAGGAGAGGGAAGGTGGAGGGAGGTTCTGGATGGGAAGATGGAGAACAAGGCACACAGGACATGTGGACCTACTTTGTTCTTTTCAACAGCTGCTGTACCATACTGTACTATATAGCGTATATATACACTGTATGTGTTATATGCTGTATGTATGATATACTATATTTTACAATGCTATATATAGTATATTTATACATATGTAGAATATAGTATACTATATATGTTATAGTATATATAGTGAATGTACTTACATAGTATAGTATACTATACGTAATATACTATACTATATAATATGTTATATTTTATTACACTACATATACACACTATATATAGTGTATGTACTATATATTATATACTATACTTTACTATACTATGTATCATATGTAATACTATATTATACATAATATACTGTACTTGACTATATAATATATATTATACTTTATTATACTATATATATACACACTATATATAGTGTATGTACTATATATTATATACTATACTTTACTATACTATGTATCATATGTAATACTATATTATACATAATATACTGTACTTGACTATATAATATATATTATACTTTATTATACTATATATACACACTATATATATAGTGTATGTACTATATATATTTTATACTATACTATTCTATATAATATAGTATGGACAAATCATAATTTTATAACAATTCTGCTACTAATGGATATTTGGGTTGCTTTCTGACTTTTCACCATTGGAAACAGCGCCAAGGTGAACAGCTTTATATATATTCTTGTGCACACATGTGCTTCCTTTAGAATAAATGTCAAAATGTGCAATTGCTGAGTTAAAGCTTATAAACGTTACAAACATTGAGAGAAACTGAAAAATCGCCCTCTAAAATGTTGCACCAACTTCCAGTCCACACAGGAGCATCTGAGCATGTCCGTTTCCCACGCTCGGGGATTGTGAGTTATTTGTTTTGTGTGTATTGTATTTTCTTTCATCTTAGTTTAGATAGGAGAACAGGGAGGAAGAAATATTGTGTCCCAGAGGCTGTGCCCGGGGAGGGGGTTCTAAATTGCCCCTCATGCCCATGGGTCTGCATGGCACTCCAGAGCCCTCACTCTGAGTGGTCATCCTGAACCCCGCTTCCTCCACCAAACTTTCTAGGCCCAGCTCCAAGCCTGCCTCCTCCGGGAAGCCCTCCCAGATCCCCCTCTCCTGCTTCCTTTGCCCTCGGTATCTGTTCCCCTCTGTATTTTAGTCACCCCAGATAGCTCCTCCCGAGGAGGCTCCTCCTAAGGCTCCCTGTGGGCAGGGCCTGGGTCTCCTGCTGTTTGGTGCCTACGGCATCTGGCCTCCTCCAAAGGCTTGTGAGCCACTTGCTGGAGCCTCCCCGAAGGGCATCAGGAGATGCTAGAAGACTGCCTGCCCTGCCAGGACTGGGGGCCCAGGTCTACAACGGCACCGGCCAGGGCTCAGCGAGCAGTGGCCCGCAGCCGTGTCCAACCTGCCACCACTTCTAGACAGCCCAAGAGCTAAAAAGGCTGAAAGCAAAATTGAAAGAATATGAGTTCTTGACATGTGAAGATTATATGATACCCAGTTTCAGTGTTCACTAATAAAGCTTTATTGGTACACACCACAACCACTCCTTTCCTGCTATTGCCCGCGACAGCTTTTGTGTCACAGTGGCAGAGCTGAGTAGCTGCCAGAGACCCTATGGCTCACAAAGCCCAAATTATTTACTCCCTGGCCCTTTAAGAAAAGTTTGCTGAATCCTGATTTAAACTAAGTGAACTAGCTACGTGTAACGATGAAGAACTGCTTAAACAACTGATGGCTGATGCAAATAACAGAATTCTGTGCAGCCCTTAAAAAGCATGCTATTGTAGATGACCCAAATGGACATGGGAAAGGTCCACAATCTTTTTCTAAGAGGAAAAAAGCCTTCAAAGCAGCGTGTATGGAAACATCTAGTGGATGAAATTATATCAGCTCTGGGATTTGCTTCAGTATAATTCAGGAGGGGAAGGAAGTGAGAGGGTGTGACCGAGACAAACAAAGAGCGTTGAGCTTGGTACCAGAGAATTCATGATACCGTCCCACTCCAGTCTCTGCTCGCCGTGCTCCGTGACAGCAAGAACAAAATAGGATCCCACTACTCACTCACTGATCCAATTTGAAAAGTTAGAATGAGTGCCAACCATAGGCCAGGCAATTACATATAGGTATGTAACATAGTGTATATAGTTACATGCGTATGATCTATAATACAGACACAGCTACATGTAGTATACACGCATATATGTATATATGGCATGTATGCAATTGCATATATTATATTACATAGTGTATATAGTTACATGTATAATGTATATGCAATTAAAGATATACGTATCTAATATATATGTAATTGCCTAAGATGTGGTTGGCACTAAATATAACTCGTACTAAGAGATATTTTGATTGTTTTCCAATTTTTCAATGCCGAGGTGATCAGCTTTCTAAATTCTCGGGCACATGTGTGCTTTCTTTAAAATAAATTTCAAGATGTGTAATTGCTGAGTTATATATGATATTTATAGTTATATTTCAATATAAGATTAATATATTAGTATGTACTGTATTAATTATATGTTAATATCAATATGTTTATTTATTGATATATTAGCATATATAACTATATAAAATATACAGCTACATTCTATTATTATATAATAGAATATAGAGTTATATTATATATAATACACACACTCTTAATACAATGTCCATCCATCTCTATTGAACTGTAAACTGTGGAATATCCATTATGGAATACAATGCAGTGGTTAGAAAGAATGAGGTGCGTGTCTATGTACTGATGTGAATAGGATTTTAAGACATATTGCTGAGTGGAAAAAGCGAGTTGCAGGCTGATATGTATGGTATGATACCATTTCTATTTCAGAAACAATGCTATATATTTTATACACACGTATTTTTGAACACCTCTGGGAGGATATGTTCCTAACTTCATAATAGTGGGGTCCTGTGGGTAGAATTTTCCTGGAAGGGGGAGTGGATCGAAAGGGAATTTAGGTGTTGTGATTTTTTACAAGGAGAATGTATTTACATATGGCTTGTGTCATTGAGTGAATTAAATATATATAAATACATACGGTATGCATTCAAAAACTATTCATTGAATGAACAAATAGACGAACATATATCTGAGTATAATCATAGGAAAAGCTAGAGGACTATACATGAGAATGTGGCAGTGGTTATGTCCGAGAGTTGGGGTCCTGGTGAGTTCTGTTTTTCCCCTTTACGTTTTTCCTTCTTTCCCGGCTTTCTGCACTGAGCACTGTATTTGTTAGGGGCGTGCTCGCTGCTGTAACAAATAGCTCCCCAAATGGAATGTATTGACACAACAGGGGTTTCTCACTTATGAAACCATCCGGGTTGGCAAAGCTTTCATCCCCACAGTGATTCAAGGACCCAAGATCCTTGCATCTTGCTACTTCCTCACCCGATAATTATTAACTAAGGATGATGTTCACCCCAGAGGACATTTGGCAAGGTCTGGAGGTATTTAGGGTTGTCACAACTGGAATGGCAGGTACAGAAGTGCCACTGGCATCTAGTGGGTGGAAGCCAGGGATGCTACTAAACATCCTACAGTGCACAGGATGGTGGCCCCTCATTACAAACAATGACCTGTTCCAGAACACCCACAGTACCCAGATTGAGAAGCTCTGCCCCCAGGCCTCCATGCCCTCCTTTCAGCCAGCGGACTGGGCAAGGGTGTGGAGGAGACGTGCCCCCTTCTTAAGGACCCTGGCCTGGAAGATGCACAGCCCCTTCTCACTTTGCCTAAGGGAGCACTAAGCACGGGGCCACTCCTGGGTACCAACTGAGAAGCTATGTAAATATTTCCATCTCTGTCGTTATGAAAGTCCATGACCAGTGCTTCAAGGTAAACCAAAGACAAGTGGCAGGTAGAACAGTGTCTGGATCCCGAATGCACAGCAGTTCCTGGTGGAGTCTTCGGGGACCACCCCGGGCAGGCAGGACCTCCTTACTGGGTTCCCACCCACGGCTTGGCCTCTTGCCCTCTTTCTCAGTTGAACTTCCTATCCCGTATGGCGCGAGAATCCCCACCCTGGTTTCCCACCCCTTAATAGGGTCCTCAACACCTGAGGGATCACCCTAACTTCAGGCCCGCCTGTGGGGGTCAGTCCCATCATCCCTGAGCTGGAGAGGAGGGAGCCACGCGCATCTTCTCAAGCGCATGTTGGTGGCTGTGTTTCAGGTCTACCCCACGGCGACGCGAGCGCTGGGCCTAGGAAGCTGCAGTGGCATGGCGAGAGTGGGCGCTCTCATCACTCCGTTCATTGCTCAGGTAGGGGTCGCCCCCAAACCTAGAGGGGTGGGCATGACAAGAGCCAGTGCATGGCAAGTGGTCACTATACGCCGAGCCTCTGCAGAACCCTCTGTGTGCATTATCTTGTGTGCATTATCTTCCTATGGAAGAAGTGTTGCTTGCAGATGAGAAAACTGAGGCTCAGAAGGGTTAAAGACACTTGCCCAAGGTCACACAGCTGGGAAGGCTGGAAGCTGGAATCAAACCCAGATCTTTCCCATGCAGAAGACCCTGGGGAGTGTCATATGATTTGGCACAAAACAATTTGGATGAAAACAAGGAGGCCAACATGATTTAGTGGGAAACAAATGTCCAGTTCCTGGTTTCTGAGTTGGATAATTAGATGCAGTTGCAGGATTTTGCAGCCATTTTTGTGTCTTGAAGCATTTCTATCCATTTTGAGGGATCTTATTTTGAAGTCTTTTTTTAAATATCCAATTCATTTTTTTCTGTTTTTATCACTTTTTTTTATCAAGATAAAAGTCACATAACATAAATTAACCATTTTAAGGTGAACAATTCAGTGGCACTTAGCACATTCACAATGTCCTACAACTGCCACTTCTATCTGGTTCCGAAACATTTTCATCCCCCCCAAAATAAAACTCCGTATCGTTTAGCCACGAATCTGCCTTCCGTCTGCATGAATTTACCTATCCTGGATATTTCATATAAACAGAACCCCAGCACATGTTTTCACCAAGTATTTCTGTTCTGGGCTGTGGTGTTTGGCCATTGTATGCACTACTGACTCCTATTGGCTGAGAGCTCGCCGTGTGCCCGCGTGGTCCAAAGTGCTCCAGGGTGAGGCCCTCATTAGGGGTGGACACTGACCTCATGCCCGTTCGGCTGATGAGGAAGTGAGTTTTGCGGCACGCCGTAAAGCTAGCAAGTCGGCAGAGGCGCTGTCCCAGGGGAGAGTGTAGTTATAAGGAATACAGACTCACGAGCCTGATGGACTTGCCCATCAAGACCAAAGGCCCAGGACTGCAGGAGTCCAGCCACCAGGAGTGGGGCCAGGAGATGGTCAGCTAAGGGACACACAGCACAAGAGTCAACCTCTGGCTCTCAGGAGTATCGACCGCTGGGGGCGCTGAGCTGGTCTTTGAGCGTGGGTTCAAATAGGTTCAAGCCCCAGCCCCATCCTGAGTGTCTATGAACTTGGGGATGCTACTTAACCGTCCTTGAGCCTCAGTTGTTCCCTCTGTAAAATGGGGACAAGTACCTACCTCACAGAGCTGCTGTGAGGACTAAGCGGTTCACTCACACAGAGTGCTCACAGGGTGACCTGGCGGTATCAGTCTTATCTGGGTGGCCGGTGGAGCCCGTGCTTCAGAAAGGATGCTCTCACCAGCGGGCGTCTCCCTCCCCCAGGTGATGCTGGAATCCTCCGTGTACCTGACGCTGGCTGTGTACAGTGGCTGCTGCCTCCTGGCTGCCCTGGCCTCCTGCTTTCTGCCCATCGAGACCAAAGGCCGCGGACTACAGGAGTCCAGCCACCGGGAGTGGGGCCAGGAGATGGTCGGCCGAGGGACGCTCGGCACAGGCGTCACCAGGTCGAACTCTGGCTCTCAGGAGTAGCGACTGATGGGGGACTGTGCTGGTCTTGGAGGCTGTGGAGCGCGGGGAGCTGGCGGAGCCCAGCTGGGGCACCGACTGTCACTGCCGACATCAAGAACTCACCCTGGAGGACGACCTGGGCCAACAGGGTTTTGTGTCTTGACTTCGTTTGCTCATATTCATCGAGATCCACCCCAGGACGGGGAGGTGTTTGCTCCAGGGTTCTCTGTATGTGTGGGGGGAGGTTTGTTAATAACCTGTGGATCTGCATGGGAAAACTGCCACATTAAGAGTGCCAGGTGGCACGGGTTGGCTACCACAGTCAGCCGGTCACAGCCTCAGTGAACAACAGCCCAAAGATCTCTGTAGATACAGTCCAGGCCCAGACCCCTGGGAGACCAGCCGCCCGGGGAGTCGACACCTGCCACCCACCATCTGGACCTGTTCAGGAGGTTTCTCCTCCACCCACGGCCCCAAGCTTTCTTCTTTGAAATTGCGGGTGACCCAGGTGTGGCCTGAGCAGATTTTTCTTGAGTCTGAGAAACGCTCCCTCACAAGGGGCCCCTCCGATCCCCTGCCCAGGGCCTGGGCAGTGGAGACTCTGGCAGATGGACATACATTTGAACTTGAGCCACACGCCCCCCACCTGGCCCCCTCTGGAGTTGCTGTCCTTGACTCCAAGGCATCCAAATGTGTCTGTGGGCACAGCTGGGCTGGCGCCAGATGACAACCTCAGAAAGTGGTTCGCCCGGGGTGTTGGGGACGGAGGCCGAAGGGAGGTGAGCATCAAGCCCAAAGCCCGAGCAGGGGCCTCCCCTTCAGAAGCAGCGGAGGGCACGTCGGGGCTTCTTCTCTGGCCCCCTCCTCGGCCAGGCTGATTGATGGCTCTTGGGAAAGAAAACAGTTAACTCAGGTTTCAGCGCTTTGGATTCTGACTGTGGGCGGGTGGCTCAATGGGTAGAGAAACCGAAAGGATGCTACACCAACCACCTGCTCCCGTGGGCGTCAGGGGACCAGGACTCCTTCCTCCCTGGTTTCTCGGCAGCCTCTTGCTGTCAGGGGCTGGCTTGGTCCTCACATAGAGGCAGCTCCTGGGGTTCAGCATTGGAACCCATGGCAGGGACGCTGTGGGCTGGGGAGGCACAGGAGGGCCTGGATGTGTGAAACGTGTACATTTTCAAAGGAAGAGCAGGGAGGGCGGTTGGGTGTGGGGTTGGCCTTGGGAAGAAGGGCTGGCGCCATGTCTCAGCAGACAACGTCCACCTCCAGGATCTGCTTTCCATGAGCCTCTTCCCCATCATGAAGGCAGGGAATCTAGAGAAGGAGGGAAGAAGGTGCTGGATGCCAGCAAAAGCTGGAGAAGACTGACCCTCTGCTTGAGGGAAACATGGCGAGGAAAACGAATGTCTCCGTTCATCTCTTATTAAAACATGTTGGTGATGGACATTGCAAGGGTCCAAGTTTGTTCGTTTGTCACAATGTCCTAGTGACAGTTCAACAGAATGGTCTTGCCCACTGTCCAGCCAGGGTAGTCTCAATGCTTTAATACGATGATCTTTCCCACAATGATGATCCAAATATGATAAATATGATAATCCAAATATTATTTCCAAATATGATAATCTTTCCAATAGGGGGAAAAAGTTGCACAGTTGGCTGCCAACGTTGTGACTTTGAGTCTGTGGGAGACAACACTTTCTTCTAATGGTGTGGAGCGGGCAACTTCTTCGGGCTCAGGTCCTGGGTCGACTGCAAACAATTCCACATCCCTGAACTATGGGCTGCAGTGCCCTGGGCCCAGGCTGTCCCAGGGGAGGTGGCTTGGCAGACCCGCCTGTCCCTGACACCCACATCTCCCTGAAGCCTGAGTGACTAGAGCTCTAATTACTTCTGGTCTGCTGAGCTCTCCTGGGGAACACAGAAGCTTTGCTGTCCTTTTTGCCTTCCAGCTGGCCGGCTACTGCTGGATGAGCGAATCCACTCCTTTTACCCTCAAATAACCTGGAGGAGCTGGGGGCCGCGGCGAGAGAGGAGCGCTTGCCGGGCAGAAATGTTCTCCAGGGGCTGGGGTAAAGGGGTTTACAGTTGAGGCTTTCTCTTCTCGAGATAATGAAAGTTTAAAACTGTGCCTTCTCAATTGCCTGCCTTTCTAAAAAATCAATGTTATTGAACGATACAAGAGCTGCCACAAACGTTGCCCGAGCCTCTGAAATACACGGGGCCTTTAGCTGAAAACGCTTGTAGCTAATTTTGAACTACCCAAAATCTCCTGTTTCCATTAATGGAAATGTCATCCGTTTCTGCCAGTGTTAGGAAAGATTTCAGAAAATGCCCAAGGATGTTCATTGTAGCCGGGGTTATCTGGTTTCTTTCTTTCCCTTACTTCAAGTATTCTCAGGAAGACGTAAACGGCTGTGTTGGCAATGAGATGAAAGTGCACCTTAGCCATGCGCTTTGAAATGAGTATGGACATTCATTATTTTTAAATGACATTAAGCAACAGAGAGCCTTGAAGGATGAGATCAAGAGTCTCCTTTGGTTACTACTAACAAACCAGGGATATCTGGTGCTGCAAGCAGCAGCAAAAACAATCAATGGTAGCTTAAACCATTAGAATATTAATTGTTCATTTAACAACAAGCCCAGAGTCAGGCAGTTCCAGGGAAGATTCATCCAGAACCCAGCTTCTTTTTGCCTTTCCTCTCCACCATCCTCTGTTATGTTGGCCATTTGACCCTATGCGTGAAACCTCATGGTTGCAAGATGGCTGCTGAAGTGCTGGGCATCACATTTTTTTTCAAAGGAGGTAGAATGGAGAAGGAGCAGTCACAAGTTTTCTTTCTAAGGGGTCTGTTTTCGGTTGGGAAGGGAAGTCTTCCAGCAGATCCACCCCTGCTTCACCTTGGTCAGACCTGGGCCACAAGCCCATCCCAGCAGAGTCCTCCCTAGGGCTGGAGAAAGAAGGGCCTACCTCCCACAGGTTCAAGGGATACCCACAGCCTCTGGAATGCAAAATTGGGGTTCTGTTCACACGAAGAGGGAAGTGATGGTTGTTGGATGGGGGATGGATGAGAAGAGCCTTGCCACAGAGTTCCCATCAATGCTTTTTTAGCTGCAAGGAACAGAAATCATACTCTGACTAGTTCAAATGAGGAAGTACTGCTTTATTATAAGACCAGGGTAGGTAGTTATTTCCCAGAGGGGACAGCCAGGAATCATTTCACAAATGAGTGAAACGAGGCGAAGGAACCGCAGGAAGAGGGAAGAACTGTGGTAGAGTAAAAAGCCTCGGCCCTGGCCGGTGGAAGGGGGACTGCTACTCAGCTCCAGCTGATTTTGTTGCACCGGAGGGGGGGATCCCCTGATTTTCAAGACAGGAATCTGGACTTTTATACAAAATCTCCAAATTTTGGTATGTTAGATCAAAAATGTTTCAACGATGTGTAAGCCAAATAAAACTCATGTGCAGGCCAGTTTGGGTTGATGGGCTGCCAGTGGGAAGCCTCTGAAAGGTTAGAAAGATCTCATGGAAGTCAAGTCCAGCCTGGCCTCACACATTGGAATGGGGAACTGGAGAGCCTCCAGGGTCCGAGGCAGCCCCTCTCTGTATCTGTAGCTCTCGTTTCCACCCCTCTCTGCAGACTGGATTCCTTCTGCCTCCTCCTGGCTGCTGGATGTGCCTAACCGTGCATACGGCTTCCGCTCACCAGGCTCCGTGGCCTCATAACTCAGCTCTGCAAACATATCTGACTCAGCTGTTCAGTGTCACGCTTCCAAATTCTCAGGATGAGAAGAAACTGATTGGCCAAGTTGGTTCCAGTCCTGGTCCAATTAAGTTAGGTCATGGAGGGGTGGGGTCAAGAGGTACAAACATGGTGGTTTGGGCTGCCCCGTTCAACAGGGTGGCACAGACAATTACTGCCTTGTCTGTAACCCACAGCAACATATATGTAAACTCTCAAGTCTGTTCATCATGACTCTCTATCATGGATCATGCCACGCCATGTGGTCAGTAAGCATGGGGTAGCTACTGGGTATCAGGCATGATATTCAACATGGAGGATGCAAAAAAAAGAATAAGACACGGCCCCTATGTTCACACATTCACGGTATTGTCTGGGGAACAGGCGTAAACAGATCCTTGCGATGCAGAGTGATCTGGGCACTAATGGCGGATGCAGAGGGTTGTGGGAGGCACACAGGGTGCCAGAGCCGAAGTTCTAGGACATCCTGAAGCCCTTTCAGCTCCTTGAAGATCCAGTGATTTCCGTCAGCCTTTAGTCACAGGTGGTACCTGACCGTATGCTGATTCTTTGCCATTGGAACAGCCAGATAGATCACTAGAGTCATTCTCGATTAATCGAGAATATTTGATAATGAACCACTTCAATACCCCTACCCCCACCCCGCCCGAGGACACAGTGCTTTCTAACTTCATCAAGAAGAAAACAATTCCACTCACAATAGCATCGCAAAGAATAACACGCTTAGGAATAAATGGAACAAAACGAGCGTAAGACTTTTACAAACTACAAGACATTGCCTGGAGAAATGGAAGATCGAAATAAACGGAGAAATAGTCCATGAGCATGGATCAGGAAACTTACTGTTGTTAAGGTGTCACTCAATAGTCCCCACGTTGATGTATTAATTCAACAGAATCCCTATTAAAACCCCAGCTGGCTTTTTGTGCAGAAATTGACAAGTTCATTGTAAAATTCGTAGGTAAATGCGAAAGACCCGGAATAGCCAAAAAATTTTTAAAAATCTTGAAGCAGAAGACTAAAGTTGGAAGACCCACACTTTCTGATTTTAAACTTATCACTAAGCTACAGCCATCAAGACAGAGTGGTACTTGCGTAAGGATAGACATCCAGGTCAACAGGATAGAATTGAGAGTCCAAAAATTCATACATTTATGGTCCATTGATTTTTGACAAACGTGCCAAGACAATTCAATGGGGAAAAATAACCTCTTCTAAATTCAGCAAACTGCCGAGAAGTCATTGAAAATACGGTTGGAGGTCATCTTCAGGGAAGCGACAGGAAGGTTAGGCGAAGGGAGAGTGACGAATTCTAGCCTCACCATGTCTACAGGGCCGTGTGGGTCGCAGAATTTCCCCCATGCTGCTTCTATTCTGAATTTCAGGACAGAGTTAAGAAGAAGCCCCATTGGAAAATTTCCTACCGTTTACAGAAAGAGCAGGAGGGCCACTTTGGGTCTGAATGTGGACTTTTCTGGCCCCGTAGAATTTTGCGAGTCCACTGTGTTCTGAGTCCTATAGGGTTCCTGCGGACAACTAACCTTGACCGGTGGGAGTTGCTCTCCCTGGGAAGTCTTAGATTAGATAAAGTAACCACTTTGGTCAAAAACTAAATGCTGTGTGCCATCCCGAGCACCAAGAAGTGGCCCCCCCAATCTTGTGAGAGTCCCCCAGTCTTAGTCCAAAGGCGGCAAGGAGGAGGAGAGAAGTAGTCTCTTTTCAATGTGTTTGCAGAGTGAGTTGGGGAAGAGGCCCAACCCAGTCCCTCACAACTGTGTATTTTCCCTGCCACCCAGGATTCAGTCGTGTGCAGTGGTTGAAAATGAGGCCCTGAAATCACATCATTTCTGGCCCTGAATCTCCATTCTACTCCTTCCCAGCTGTTGACCTCGTACTCTCTCTCTGCGCCTCAGTCTTCTCATCTATGAAATGGGAATAATAGCAATTGCACTGCGGGGTGGGGTGGGGTGAGGATTAAATGAGTAATACGTGCAAGACTTTAGCACAGAGCCTGGTTAGAATGCAACAAATTTTAGCTATAATAATAATTATAATTATTAAATATTATTATGATTAGAACAGGAACTCTTAGATCTTGGCTCTCTCACTTAGCTTACGGCCAGCCACAATCATGGCAGATGCTTCGTTGAAGAAGCCATCAGGTGAGACGGCACGGGAGGGAACAGACAGTAAAGGCACAGGCGTGGCCATGGCAGGGGCCAGTCGAGGCCTCCTGACACCACATAGGGCGCCACTGGTCCCAGATACATGAAGACTTCTAGGCTCTGGTCTTTCACAGATGAAAATTCAGCCTCAGAGGCTAAGGCAGACAATTTGGGATAAAGATGCTAAAGTGCCTTCTCGGCTCATTCAAGGCTTTCCAAAACATCTGGAAGCCTGTTTGCCATCTCAGAGGGTGCCGGCCAGAAGATAAGACACATTAAATCTGTCCTGTAAACAAGGAGTATGCTTGGTGAGCGCAATTCTCTGTGAAGGGGTTCCCTGTGGGATGATCCCTCTGGTGGCCATGGGACCACTCAGTGGGCAGCTGATGCCATTTGGGATCCTGGACATGGAATGAGCATCATATGTTGCTAGTTCAATGCCTCGCCTCTTCTTCCTCCTCCACACTCCAGTTCTACACATAACTTCCTGCAACAAAATCCATTCCAGCCTTCCCTCAAGTGTGTTCCGTGGCATTGGTGCTCTGGGCAAAAGGATTCCATAGCCAGACAGGGTTAGGAAGCCTGGATGAAACATCGGTTACGGGTCTTTGCTGCGGGACTTTTCAGAACCTTCAACATGTTAGAGTAACTTGTCATCAAGTTACTTAACCTCAGCTGTCCTCAATTTTCTGCTTGCCTCTGATTTTCTGAGCTTCCCTTTCTTTTTTTTTTTTTTTTTGAGGAGGATTAGCCCTGAGCTAACTACTGCCAGTCCTCCTCTTTTTGCTGAGGAAGGCTGGCCCTGAGCTAACATCCGTGCCCATCTTCCTCTGCTTTATATGTGGGATGCCTACCGCAGCATGGCGTGCCAAGCGGTGCCATGTCTGCACCCGGTATCCGAACCAACGAACCCGGGGCCGCCGAGAAGCAGAACGTGCGAACTTAACTGCTGCACCACCGGGCCGGCCCCCTAAGCTTCCTTTTCTGCTGAGGACTCATGGAATAACACCCTCCAGCTGTTCTTCATAACATCGGGCCCCGAAAGGGTGGAGAGACCTCAGCCATCAGAGGGGGGCCCCAGTGATGCTGAATTCACCTCCAGGAATCAACCTGGTGGTTTCCTCCCATCTTGTGCTTCTTTTTTTTTGTTTTTTTGTTTTTCTCCCCAAATCCCCTCCCATAGGTAGTTGTATACTTTTAGTAGTGGGTCCCTCTAGTTGTGGCATGTGGGATGCTGCCTCATCGTGGCCTGACGAGAGGTGCCATGTCCGCGCCCAGGATCCAAACCAGTGAAACCCTGGGCCGCCGAAGTAGAGCGTGCGAACTTAACCACTCGGCCACGGGGCTGGCCCCCCATCTCGTGCTTTTAATGGAAATGAGTAGCTGCGGGAGGTGGGGCAGTGAGTGATGGCTTAGAGAGGAGCACACTGATCAGCTGGCCCAGGGCAGCGGGAGGAGTCCTTGTCCGGGAGGCGGTGGCCACTGATGTCTTCAGAGGTGGGATGGTGGCATCCTGAGCAACTTCCTTTCTTCCAGGACTTCCCCAAAGAGCTTGGCCGCCTCCAGGGCACAGCCCCAGTGGATGGTGAGCCCATAGCCTCCATGGCCATAGTTGTGGATGAGCTGGGAGAGGCGGGAGAGAAGGTACAGGTCTGCCCTGCAAAGCCAGGCAGCACCCAGCTCCTCCCAGCACCCTGGTGGGACGGCAGGGCCCCGGGAACAGCACGAAGGGGGACTGTTTGAGGAGCTGAAGGATGCCACCCTAGACTCCTCTTCTGCTTAGGAGAGGGCCCTGCTGTATGCACTGAGCACAGGAAAAGTAGAACCATCTAGAACTTGAGGTCAGAGACTCCCCCGGCATCAAATTGTTGGAAGTTCTCTAAATCATCTTCCTCTTTCCCACCCGGCTCCGGACTGATGAACGTCTGCATTAAAAGAGTCTTCTACCCACCTCGGGACGGAAGAAAAGCAGGGCATGGTCTGGGTGGACTCTGGATAACGTGTTAATTCATCCCGGGGACAGAGGCGAGACCCCCAGGCCTTTTTCAAAGCTAAAGTCATCAGCAGGAGTTACACTCCATATATGACTCTCCCTTCTACAATTACACACACACACATGACCTCTCTACACACAGCCCTCTACATACACACACACGCGCGCGCCCGCACACACTCCATGCCTGGGATAAGGGAGGAAGGGAGACCTAGTTAGGGAGATGGCTCTCCTGGCGCGAGCTCAGCCACCACCTACTCAGGTCAGTTCCTTCAGCCCAGGACAACCCCTGCTGTTTCAGTTCCCACCCCAGGAGAGGGGACCCCAGAGAGAGGATGGGCAGCCACAAAACGGACCTCTGGAAGTGACTCTGGAGTCCAAATCAAACCGAATCCCCGCCTTGCCCCTCACCAGTGGTCTGATTTAGGCAAGTGACGTCACCTCTTGGAGCCCCAGTTTGCTCATCCGAAGCATGGGGAGAAGAGTTCTTATCCCGGAGAGCCATAGGGGAGATTCAACAAGGCCGTTCGAGTCATGGGCACAAAGTCGATGTTCAGTAAGTACCCATTTCCTTCTACTCGACCACAGGCTTTAGCAAACCTCTCTGTAACCGCCCTCTGTGTAACCTTGAGCAGGTCCTTCACCATCACTGAGCCTCAGTTTCCCCGCTTAGAGGAGGGGTTATTAGCCACCACTGCTCCCGCCTGCCAGGAGGCTGTGTGGAGCTGGAGGTCAGGCAAGACTCTCCCCAGGAAATGCGGGCGCCCTCTTAGGAACGGGGGAGGGCATCGCTTTCCTTGCCAGGAGAGCATACCTCTGTGTTGGACGGTCCAAAGCGAAGCCGTTCTCTTTCTAGCCGAACCTGGGGGCGTACTGGTCGGAAGCCAGTGCATTCACTAACAATTTCTGCCTTCTGGAAAGAAAAGTGTTAGTAATTCATCTCGGCATTTTTTTTGCTGCTGCCATTTTTAGGTGATATAGAGTCGGCTTCAGGAAGCTCATTCCATGACCACCGCCACTAACACCATCCCTGTCACTCTTATTAATCACCATGACCATCATCCCCACCTTTATCAGTCACCAACATCATCACCATCACCGCCACCACCTCACCACCAGTTCTATCAACTGCCCCATCTTCATCAACCACCAGCTACCACCATGATACTATCAACAGTCACCACCTCATCTCCATCATTTTCACCACCCTCAGTGTTTTCATCTCCATCGACACCAATCATTACTTCTACTCTCTGATGGAGGAGGTCATCAAGAAGATGCAATCCCCAGTTTGACCCATGAGCTGGACCGGGGCAATTGGAGGCTCCTCGTTCCCTCCCCTGTCCTTGGAATGTGCATTCTGCTTGCCTTCCCTGCCTGCCGAAGCTGCCCCAAGGGTACAGCCTTGAGATGGTAATGTGGTGGCGAGACCGTCTGGACTGTATGTGTGACTGAGCCCGGTTAAGGCTCCATATAAACTTTTAAGATTCTGGTGGGCAGGTGCAGAGATCTACTCATCTTGCAGTCACCCCAGACAAGCCTTGTTAAGTTCCCTTGCTTATTACAACTGCTCCCCACCAATCTGGAGTGGTCTGCTCTATCTTGTTCTCTCCATGCCCCGCACGTGCAGGGGGCCAGTTTCAGATCACACCCAGGAAGTTCCTATGGAGGTTGTAAACAAACACCCCCACCTTCATCACCATCACTATGCTCGTTGCCACTAGCAGGCAAGGGTGAGAACTGAGATTTCTGCAACAAATACATCTGCTCCTTGTGAAGACAGACTAAGTCGTTTGGGGGATATCACCTCAAGAGAGAGCAACTCTTAGGCATGGCCATGTAAGTTTCATTAGCCCACAGCAGGACTTCCCTGTGTGGTATCAAATTCTGGTGTATTCTACAGACCCTTGCTAGAATGAATTTGCCCAGTTGTCCCAGTAGTGGTATCTTCCCATCCTCAAAGGCCTTCATGATCAAGCTGCCAGGACCCCTGTCTAAGGCATGGATACCCCTCCCCATCTTACCTTCAGTGTGGGCTCCAGTCTGCAGCAGCCTTCCCAAATGCTCTTGTGGTCCTGGATATTGTTTACTTCACTCCAGTTCCCCAGCTGGAAGATGCCTCCAAGAGTCACTTCCCGGATCCTAGATAAAAGTGCGGAGGGTGAAGGATGAAGGCAAACGAAGGCTTTGAGATGAATACGGGTCATCTCCATGCTCACCCTTACCACCATGTCTACCTTAATCACTACTACCATTAACGTTGTCATCCCTGCTAACAATTCCATCAACACCACTGCAATTGCCCTGTCAACATCAACCACCATCTCTACTGCCACCATGAACATCGCTGCCAACGTTGTCATCTCTTGTAATGTACAGCATGGTGACCATAGTTAACAATACTGTATTATATACTTGAAAGTTGCTAAGAGAGTAGACCTTAAATGTTCTCACCATACACACAAAAGTTATAATTATGTGAGTTAATGGATGTGTTAACTAACCTTATTTTGGTAATTGTTTCGGAATATATGCATATATCAAATCATCATGTTGTACATCTTAAATGTACACAATGTTATACATCAATCATATCTCAGTAAAGCTGGAAATACATTGTCATCTCCATCAACAATGTCATCTTCACTACTGCCTCCCTTGCTACCATTAATATGTCATCACCATCAACCCTATTCACCATTTCCATAACCACCATTAACATCACCATTGATATTGTCATCTCCACCATGCCACTAGCATCGCCATTGAGGTAGTCAGCACAGGCACACTATTAACATTGCCTTTGAGACTGTCCTCTCTGCCACACTATTAACATTGTCATTGATAGTGTCATCTCCATCAGCATCAACTACCACCTCACTCCCAATCACCACCATCATCAACATTGATCTCCTCATCAACACCACACCACTCCCATTAATGTCACCACTATACCATCTTTGTCCCACCACCCCTATCAACGGTGACTTCCCCATCAATGACAATACTATCTCTACTACCACCATTCTACTGTCAACAATATTGTCATCTCATCAACACTGCCACAATCTTCACTAATATCATCACCTCTACCATTAATAGCATCATCACCACCAACCAAATCACTACTCCCATTATTGCCATTCACATCACTTGTACTGTCACTGCCATCACATCCACTACCTTTGTCTCCAGTTATCACCATGACTGTCATCAAAAACATGTTCAAGATAGAGCCCAATCCAGGCTGAGTCCTGCCTTCCCATTTAATGGCTCAATCTCACTTGAAAAACAAACAAAAAACCTGCAGGGACTAAGCCAGAGGTCTGGGGTAGGCAGCATAGGCATGAAGAGGACAGGAAAGACCCCCTCTTCTGCCCTGGGATGTCGGGTTTTTACCCTGGGATGATGTATGGGGACCTGTAGATGCCTCTCTCTGGGTCGTGGGTGACAATGAAGTGCTTCATCCAGGGGGCATCCACCTGTTGATGGAGGACGGAGACGTCTCGTCAGGGGAGTTGGACCAGCAGGCTCCTCTACCCTCAGATGTTCTGACAAGAGGGGCCAGGCTGATTCCTTAGCCCTCCCATGACCCCTCGGCCCCAGTCTGCACCTGACTGCTTGGTCTGATGGAGAGCCACCCCTGCTCCCTAAAGCATTGCACATTCTCACCCACGTGTCCAGCACACGTGTAAACACACATACACATCAGCCCACGTCAGGAACACACACGCTCACCCATACATGCTTATGAATGCACATACGTATACACAAATACGCACACACATGCACACGTGCCCACGAATAGGCATGCTTCACTCACATGCACACATGCACAGTGGGAGGCGGCACGGAACAATGCTTACACACCTAGGCTCGTAAACCAGGTTTCCCAGGTTCTAATCCTAATTCCCCCACTTACTACTGTGTCAACTTGTGCATTTTACATAATTCCTCCATGCCTCAGTTTCCCCATCTGTAAAGGGCAATGGTGATATGACAGACCTCATCTCAAAGGGTTGTGGTAAGGATTAAACTAATCAACATAATAAAGTGCTCAGGCCTGTCCTGGCATTTGGTAAACACTCCATGAAGGTTTGTCCTTTTCATTACAACCTGGTGTATGCAGCTCCCACGTATGCTCACACAGATACACACTTGCTTGGCTATGAAGAAAAACCCCAAAAGAGAATGTTTGGGAGGGTCGTGCTGGTCCTCGTTCCTCTAACATGTCAATTCCCTGAAGTCTGGGGGGCTTTTCTAAGGGATGTCCCCAGCATGTCCTCTGTCTTTAGAGATGAAATAAGCAGGCAGCTACACTCTTCCTATCAACAAAAGCAAGAGGTCTCCCCCCCGTCACCTTCACACTCACCTTAATGATCTGCCCCCGGCCGGGCTGCAGCATGGGGTCTGGTTGCAGCTCCCCGGCCCGCACCCCGGTGCAGTTGATAATCACGTCTGCGCCTCCTCTTGCCACCTGCCAGCAACCAGCAGAGCAGGTGGGGCGGGAGGGGGTGAGGACCCTGGTATGCCCCTCCTTACCCCTCCACCCATCCTGCAGCTCTCTGCTCCCGGTGGAACAGCAGGGAGAGGACTCAATGTGGAATCCGTGAGCCTGGTTCCAAACCTCTGTGTGACCTCAGAAATGTCCTGTCACCTCCTCAAGGCTCAGCTGCCTTAGCTGTAAGGTGAGGCTGGTAATATCTGTTCATAGACTGCTGTGAGGCTCCAGAGTACTCCGGATACAAAAGTACTTGGAAAGGAGTACCGTGGGAGGGGGGAATCTTCTTGGAACCTTCCAGAAGAAGTCAGAAAGGCCACAGAGATAGTTCTCTTCCACCTTCTGACTCCTTTTTATTCCATTCTCTTGCTTTCTGCTCTGCCAAGACACCTGCGGAAGGCACGTTGGAGCCCCTAGCTCCGTGTACGTAGGACACTCGACAGCTCAAGGATGTAGCGGGATGGGCACGCGAGCTCCCAGCCCAGCTCCAGTGACTCCCCTCACAGGTCAGTCATGGGCCACACCCCTCACAAGGCATCACTATTGTTCACGAGACAGGGTTTGCTACACTGGACCATAAGCTCCTTGGGAGTGAGGGCTGTGCCTGAGTCAACCATGTCACCCAAGTGCCCATCAGGGCTTGACCCAGAGCAGATGCTCCTTATGTATGTTAGTAGCTGCATGTACCGAGAGCCTTCCACGTGCCAAACGCCATTCCAGGTGCTGCAGCTGAGTGAAGTCACACAGCAAAGCTCCTGGTACATAGCAGGTGCGTGGTGATGGGAGCTGCTACTGTCACTGTTGTTGATGGTGGTGTCACCCTGGAGGTGAGTCTGCCGAGGGCCGTGACTTTGTAGAAGCACCAACCCAGATGTCAGTAGGAAGCAGCCAAGTGTCTGGAACTTGGGTTGGGATGCAGCCGATACTGGGAAGGGGCAGCCACTCTCTGGCCCTGAAACTCACTGAGGCTCAGATATAGATTAGCCCCTAACAGCCACTATGATGCCACTGTCCCTTTGCTCCTGCCACCAACATGAAGGCAGAACGAGTCCTTCTGGGACTGAGAAAAAGCCTCAAGTCTGGGATAGGCTTCAGTGGGATTCCAGAAGGTTGAGAAGGGGACCCCAACCCAGAAACAGGAAGCAGAGCCCTACTTCTTGCTCCCACATCCAGCCCCTTCCAGCCCTGAAAGCTCACCTCCTCCAAAGACTCCACCTTCCTCTGGGAGAATTTCACTCCCCGCTCAGTTAACCTAGGATGATCAGACACATCAAAGAGCAGTATTCAGTTCTCTATCCCACTCCTCCAAAGAGGATGGCAGGAGGGACGTTTCCCAAAGAAACTTCTGTGGACCTTAGTCCCACAGGATGCTCCTTGAGAAATGGCCATGTAGTCATATCAGTTCATGAGCACCCTGATGGACTAGAGGTCAGTGAATTGTCCCTTGGTAAACCTGAGATGGTCCAAGCCCCTCGTCAGGCAAATGGGGATGCTGAAGGTCATACGGTGAGTCAAGGATGGGACTGGGACTCAAACCCAGGTCTCTTAGTTCAAAACGCTTCCTACTACCACCACATTGCTTTGTATCATCAAAAGGGATGAGATGTGGGGTAAAAGAGGGGCAGAGTTGGACAAATGATAAGTGGCCCTTTGTCAGAAGCAGAGCATGAGAATGGAGGTGGGCTGGGGGTACCCTCCCCTCCCTCTAAATGTTCCGGAGGAAAAATATCTGTCACTACTAGAAATATAGTAAAGGGGGCCAGCCCTGTAGCTGAGTGGTTAAGTTCGTGCACTCTGCTTCAGCGGCCCAGGATTTTGCTGGTTTGGATCCTGGGCACAGATATGGCACCGCTCATCAACCATGCTGAGGCGGCATCCCACATAGCAGAGCCACAGGGGCCCACAACTAAAATATACAACTAGGTACTGGGGGGCTTTGGGGAGAGGAAGAAGAAAAGAAGATTGGCAACAGATGTTAGCTCAGGCGCCAACCTTAAGGGAAAAAAAAGAAATATAGTGGAAATATCAAAAGAACAGGAATAAACCATATGAAGGCTGAAGCACAGCCTCAGGAGTATTTTATCTACATAGTTTCCTCAATAAAGAAAAAAACGGGAGCATTCTTTTCTGGAAGAGCCTGGACAGGAGTCATAAGTGTCCCAAAGTTAGGAGAAATAATCACGTTTTAGTACAACGGTTTCCAAACCTGGCTAATAATTAGAATCACCCGCATACTTCTTAAAATACAAATTTCTGAGCCCCACCCCAGAGGATCTGATTCAGTAGATATAAAGTGGTGTCTTGAAATCTATGTTTTTAAAAACCTCCCCAGGTCATTCGGTAAAAGCCACCATCCATTCCAGATTTTTTAAAAATCTTAATAAATTAGTAGCATACAGAAAATGTATAGAATCTTCCTTAATATGAATGTATCTGAATATAAATACAATTGTATCTCTCAAGCTAATTTTGCTAATTTAGAACACTATAAGATTCCTATTAATGTCAATAACAAGACAAGGACGTCCAATATCACCTGTGTTAATTAACATTGTTCTGGAGATACTGGCCACAGCAGTTAGACAAGAAAAAAACTGAGGTATAAAAATAAAAGGCAACTTATGTTTTGTAGATGATGTAAATATATCTGGAAAACTTAAGAGAATCCATTTTAAACTATTACACAAACATTACAGATTTCAGTGAGGTCAATAGTAAATATTACATGTAAAAAGTTACCCAGGTGGTTCTGATGCCCAACCAGGTGTGGGAACCATTGTCTTGGTGCAGAGAAGTGATCAGGCCCAAGGATAGCTCCCACTGAGCCAAAAGGTTTTCGTCAGCATTTGGGGTTGGTCAACACAAAGATGAATCCCAGGAACGATCGCCTGCTACAGCTCTGGCCCCTGGGCAGTGCTTGTCTCAAACTGAAGCCGAAAATCTCACCTCTCAGTCAGCCACTGCAGATACCTCTTGCCCTCCAGGATCAGGCTCGTGTTGAACCAGCCATAGCTAGAGTGTCACGGCAGGCAAAAGGTAGGAATAAAGGATCAGAATCAGAGCTGTATTTGAAGGCTGTCAAATGGAGGTGGGAGCTGTCTCATTCTTTGGGCCCCCAAAGGTAGAGCCAGGACCACCGGGTGAAGTTCAAGGAGGGAGTGGTTTTCAGCTCAATGCAAGGAAAAATTTTCTATCAGACAAAACCATCCCTGATACCTGGATGTGCAAGTGGAGATCGGGCATGTGTAGAGGGGATTCAGACAGGGGTGGGGTGAGGAGAGGACCAGAGGGGCATCAGGCTGATGAGAAAGGAACAGAGGGGTTTGGAACCACACAGACTGGGTTGGAATCTCATTTTCATCACCAGGCTGTGTGATCTGAGTAAGTGACTTAGCGTCTCTGAAGCTCGGTTTCCTCATCTACAAAAGAGGATAGTGATCTGGAGCTTCTGGGCTTGAGATCTGTGATTCAACATCCCCCACCTCCCTAGCTCAAGGACCAGTTTGGGTGGGCAGCCTTTCTGAAGGAGCTGGACAGACACCAGGAGACCAGGGTACCAGTGGCTCTAGACCTGGGGTGGGACAGGAAATCTGATGCCTACACCTCCTGTTGCCTCTGGACAGGTCTGTCTGAATTGTGGGGCCTCAACCTCTTTTCCCGTGATAGTAACCTTACCTATAATCAGGGAACATGTCCAGCTCTCTGGGGGTCAGCTTCCGAAATCCCAGAACTATGTCCTTCCAGGAAGGGTCCTGCAGAGGAAGGAGAGAAGCAGGCAAAGGGATGGGTGAAAGTCAATAATAATGGTAATAACAAAACTTACATAAGGTTCGCTGGGTGTAAGGAGCTGTTCCAAGCATTTTATGTATACCAGTCCATTTAATCTTCACAACAATCCAGTAAGGTATATAAAATTCTTATCCTCATTTTCCAGATGGACCAGTTGAGGCTCAGAAAAGTTAAGTAACTTATCTAAGGTCACACAGGTTATAAATGGTGGAGCTGAGATTTGAACTCACACAATTGGGCTTCACAGCCCATGTTCTTGACCATTATGCTATACCAAGGAGGACAGTAAGACTGAAGGTGAGTGACAGGATAAGGGTCATAGACAGGGGAGAAAAAAGGGTTGACCGTGAGAGTCACCAAGGGGTGAGAGTCAGAGGCAGCAGAGTATAGGGTCAGATAACCTGGGTGGAGAACCTCACCACTGACCATGTTGGATTCTCTGAGACTCAGTTTTCTCGTCTGTATAATGGACTTAATAACCACTGTGGGTCCCATGGAGGGTAACAGATCATGTGGTTAATGCCCTCAGCACATGCGAAACATTAAACAAACCTCGGAGAGCTGGCTTGGGGTTCTGGGCACCCAGCCAGACCACCCTCTCCAAGCAACCTGAGACCATCCCCCAAGCCTGTGCCCTTCTCAACACATTGGGAGCCTTGTGGTTACAGCCCACCTGGGTTCAAACCCCAGCTCTGCCACTTAAAGCCTTGTGAGCTCAGGTAAGCTACTCATTTCCCTGAGCCTCTATTTTCTCATCTGCAAGGAAGAGTAATGATAGCATTTACTTCCAGGTTATTATGAGAATTAAATGAGTCACTGTTCATAAAGTAGTTAGGACAACGCCTGGCACATAGTAAGTGCTTTAGAAGTTGGTGCCACAATGAGCGCAGGAATCCCTCTTGCTGAAAAGCCCTGGGCCCTCCAGGGGTTCATGAAAACTTTTGGCTTCAGTGCCATGTGCCACCACTACGGGACGTGTCCGAGTTTTAATTCTCATACCAGTCAAAGGCTAGTAGTCCCCATGGCTCAGAAGATTCGTTGGTCTCTACCAATTTAACAGCAAAATTGGAAACAAAAATAATTTTAAAAGCAAAAATAGAGTTTAAAGTAAACCTGTTTTGAACACAGGAGTCTGTGGCCTAAGAGGCTGCAAGTACTCCCCCAGACTCGGGGCCCCAGCCCTGGTCTGTGATCAAGGTTCGGCCCCACATCAAGGACTCATCACTCACCGGAACAGCTTCATGGAAGAGGTTGTAGCCTGAGATCAGGGCCAGGCCCATGTCTGCAGCGTTGGGAGAATGGAGGTGGCTCAGGAGATAGTCGAAGGTCTGCTGGTTCCAATGCCTGGAAGGATCCCCCACAGTCTCGTCACCTAAGACCCCGAGCTGGACAAGAGAGCTCCGAGGGTCGGCTTGCACAGGGTGTGGTCAGGCTGGAGGTGATGTGTCCAGATCCAGAAACCCACCACATTCACTCCTGCAGCTCCTAATGCCTCCAGGTCCTCCCCGACCCTGAACTTCCAGTGTTTCCCCGTTAATAGGATAGAGAAGGGGGGGGGAGGATGTCCCATCAGAACCATTTGGAGCCCGCCTCCAGCTTGGCTGCTGGGTTTAAATGAAGGCTCTGATCTCCTCTTGGAACTGTGAGCCACACGGTTCAGGATCACTCCGGGCACCTCCCCTCCCCCACTATAAATGCTAGCAGCAGGCATCAGCTTGCTGGCCCAAATGCTTTCCTCTTCTCCCTGGACACACAGCTCAGCTACATTTCCTAGACTCCCTTGCAGCTAGTTGCGGCCATGTGACTGCATTCAGGCCCACAGACCCTGGAGACCTGGCACACGAGGTCCCCATGCTGTTCTCCGTCCACAGGTGCTGGCCCGTGAGAATGGCAATGTCAGAAGCCACGAGGAGGACGGCAGAGCCGTGAGATGGAAGGAGCCTGGGCCTCTGAATCGCTACCCGCCAATGAGGAACATTGGTTTGAGAATGACGGGAATGAGAATGACACTTTCGCTTGAGCTGTTATCCATTTGAAGGTGTCTTTGTTGAAGGAGCTGGCAGTTTCTAAACTAACATAACGACCTTTGTAGGTCCTTAGCTAAGCCAGAGCATTGGTTCACCCGCTTAGAAGGGTTCCTGATTCACAGATGCACGTGGCACGGACAGCCCCCTGTCTAGGGGAGGAATGAAGACGAAGGCTCCCTCTGTTGGGCTCACATCACCTCTCGGCTTTTTTGTAAGATCAAGTGTAGCGTCTGTCTGGTACAAGTAGGGGCTTAATATTTATGAGTATTTTCTCCATATCAGGCCAGGCCAGAGCCTCCACAAAAGGCTTGTTCTTGGTGACAGGAACCCTGAGAGGGGGCGTCCTCTCTGCAGACTCAGCGCCCCCAGCACCCCAGCCACCCTCTGGGACCGGCACTCACGTCTCCTGCGGGTTGCTGGGGTTGGAGAGGTAGGGCTGCCAGAGGCCGGCAGCCACGTCGGTGTTGGTGAGCGGGGTGAAGCGGTCTGCGTACACCCTCACATCCAGCGACTGCAGCACTGGCTGGTAGCGGTCGTGGATGCAGAGGGCTGTGGACAGCCCAATGACCCCCGCTCCGATCACCACTACGCGCATCGTGCCACCTGCAGGAAGGACGGGTCGAGGCGTGCCATCCTCACCATCATCTCCATCACCATCTCCACCGTCTCCACCGCCCACTGAAGGCTTAGAAAGTGTCATACCCCTCCAAGCCCTTTTATCCTTGATCCTCTCGAGGGCCCTCACAAAGCAAAAGACTGACACATGGAGAGGCAGAGCAACACGCTCATGGTCACACAGCGGGTAAGGGCTCCCCACCCCAGTATCCTGTCTCCAGACTGGGAATAGAAAAAGGGCCTAGCAGAGGCCCTGGTCAGCTGTGGGCTGGAGAGTCTAGCGGTTAGGACAATGGGCTCTGGCTTCAAATCTCAAATCGCACCTCTGCCTCCTACTGGCCATTGACCTTGGTCAAGATGCTTCATGAGCCTCAACTTCTTCTTCTGGAAAATGGGAAAAATAACTCATGCCTCGGAGAGTAGATGGGAGATTGAACAAGATGGCAAATGTAAAGAGCTTAGCACAGTGTCTAGTGTAAAAAAAGCGATTTACTGACATTTCTGGAGCCCCTCCTACGTGCCAGCCCCACAGTGCTAAGATGCATCATTTCATCTAAGTCTCCCACCGTTGCTATGAGGTAGGGACTGGTGTTATTGGCCCCATTTTACAGATGGGGCTCAGAGAGCTGAAGTAACTTACCCGAGGTCACACAGCCAGTAAGTGCTACTGCTTGGACTTAATTTCAATTCAAGTACACTCGACACTCACTTATTGCACACCTACTATGTGCCAAGCTGGCAGCTAGCAGATGCAGCTGTGAGCACATTAGATGCAACATCTGGCCTCAGAACTCTGGTCTTCCAGCGTACCCCCTCAGGGCCTGCCTTGGGGTGCTGGGCTGGCTGGTCCTCAGAAGTTTAGAAGGCCCAGCAGCTTTTGACTTTGAAGCTGCTTGGGCCCGCACAGCAGGGAAACATTCTGCCGGCTCCTGCTGAGGCAGAACAAGGGGACTTTTTGTGCCCGGAAGGGCCAAATTCAACTTTCCCTCCTCTTTCCTCAGGACTCTCCTGCCGCAGCCCTCGGCTCCTGGCAACTGGGGCCCGTGGCCCTGCATGGCAGGACATTCTCAATATGGCCTAGTTTTGTGAAGGGGGAAAATGGCTCCAGCCCACAAGAACTGGACTCCGTTGGGGTTTCAGCAGCCAAGTTGGAGGTGAAACTGAAAAATGGCAAGGCATTTCTGGATGATTCTGCCTCCGGCCGTGAGTCCGGGCTTGGTTGCATGGGCAGACCCTCTCAGGGACCCCTAGGCTCCTCCCACCCCTCCTCCCCCATATTTGCCTCAGGAGACACAATCTCATCTGTGAAATAGGAGTAACCCCGATGCCAGAGGGTCATCCCGGAGGTTAAATGACCAGCTTGGTGACAGTTCTTGATATGGTGCCTGGCACAGAGTAAGCCCTCAGTCTATAGTGGCCTCCTTCTGTCCCCCAGCACCTTGAAATAACAATGGAAAGAACATTGGATGTAGAGGAGGAGAAAGGAAAAAGGGAGGGTCAGATCTGGCTTCACTTCCGGCTTGCTGTGTGACATTGGCCAAGTTACTTGCCCTCTCTGGGCCTTTGGATTGTCTGTATAACCTCTGGGGAGTTGACCACTTTCATCCATCAACAATAAGAAAGCAGAAACAGAGAGTTTTCCTATATTTTCCAAATTCCCCGTAACAAATCCAGGAGGTGGCCCAGCATGGGGAGATGGTAGCGACAGCCCATGCTGGGGCTCAGATATGCCCAGGCTCACAGCCTGGCTCTGGCACACGCCAGCTGTGTGACCGAGCGAAGGTGACCAACCTCCCCGATTTGCCAGGACTGGGCGGGGTTCCAGCATGTGGATTTTGAGTGCTAAAACCAGGAGAGTCCTGGGCAAACCGGGATGACTTGGTCATCCTAACTGAGCCTCGGTTTCCTCTTCTGGAAACTTTTAAGGGTTAACAAAGCTTCCTGCCTATTATCTCCCCACCGGAATATCAGCTCCAGCAGGGCAGAGACTTCTGTCTACTGCTCTATCCCCAGGCCCTAGCATAGTGCCTGGCCCACAGCAGGGACTCATGAAGAAATGAATGAATGAATGAATGAATGAATGGAGCTCTTATGAGGCTCAAAAGAGAAAACACTCATAAAGTGCTAGGGAGCTCATAAATGACAGCAGTGATTGTCATCGTCCCCACTTTACAGATGAGGGAGCTGACACTGGAAGAAAGCAAGGTCCATTATTTGAGTCATAGCAAGAGCGGGAGGGAGGGTGAGGGTGTGACTCCAGCTCTGCCTTCTCCAGGGCCCCTGCTTTCTCCATTCTCACACCACCTAGAAAACCAGCAAAGCGTGCAGGAGAAATGGAGCTGCTTGCATGATAGAGATGTGTGAGGTGAGAGAGGGAGAGTGTTTGAAAACCCTTAGGAGGTCTCTGGGCAGGGAGAAAGCGGCTTTGGACTGAAGCAGAGCCGGCACACGGTCTCCGAGAACAGGGCTGGTCAGGTGTGGCAAAGCCTCTGGTTGGGAGCAGTGGCACCTGCCCAACAGCACAGCATGAGGGAGGACCCAGAGCAGCTTCTGGGACCAGCTGGCTGAGATAAAGAGGGACAAGTAACAGTGTGGGGCTCAGTTTCTCCAATGTGTACAATTCTAGAGATAAGCTAGGTATCATCATGCAGATGGGGAAACTGAGGCCCAGAGAAGAGGAACGGCTCAGCCAAAGTCACACGTTTGTGATAAAAGGGTTTGTGGGTCTCGGGGTTACAAAGTCTCTGTGAAAGATAGAAATAGATTGAGTCACGAAAACAACTGGCAATGTGGAGGTAACAGTAACAGTGGCTAGTTTCTCAGCTCCTACTGTGTGTCAGTCGTTGTGCTGAGAACTATACAAGCATTATCTAGTTTAATCTTCTAATAACCTTTGGGCTAATCATTATGCCCATTTTACAGAGGAGGCAGCTGAGGCTTGGACACCCAGCTGGTGAGAAGCAGAGCCCAGGCCAGCCTGACTCGCCAGACCGTGTGCTTCAACACCACGCCATGCTGGCGAGTCACACGACTGGAAAAATCTGAGAGTCAAGCAGGTGAAGGGAAGCAGCCAATGTTTCAGGGTCTGTGCATTGGAAGAAACATAAAATAGACAATTGCAGGAATTTTTAGTGTGTTGGTGATCGGAATAGAACTGAAAAGGAAAAAATGTGTGTCCTAAGTCAATTATCTTAATAAACTCTTGGAATCAAACTTGATACTGATTAAAGGCACTGTGCGCATGTGTATTAAAGTGCAATATAAATGCATGCGGCTCTTATCAGGAGTGGGAGCCAGGACCGGGCAGACGCAGCCTCAGGTGAAATCATTTGCGCCTGGGGGGGAAGAACTTCTGGACCCGTCCGCACGCAGCTCAGATATCGTCAGCTGTTTTCTCCCTGTTGCTAATGTTTTTATTTCTGTTGCAGTTTTATGCCATTACTTTAACCAAACAGGTAGTCGTGTGCATCCAGGAAGGTGCAAACACAATCTATGACACTGATCTGCGTGTGTGTGTGTGTGTGTGATGAAAACATCTACATAAACACAGAGCAGGAAGGGAACCAACGCACTTCACTACCTGCCACTTGCCAGGTTACACATGTCGACGCAGTACAGACCTCTTCTTACTTACCCCTCTCAGCTGTTCTAGGAGGTTCTACAGACATGGGGCTGAGGTTCAGGGAGAGGATGTCACCCTCTGAAAGACACCCAGCCAGTGTCGGGCAGCATTCAGATCTGGATCCAGTTCTATCTGAGCTTTCTTCCCCGTGCCATAAAACGATTCAGGCAGCTGGCGATGAGCTGGCACCTGACACATATTCTGCTGACCTTTTCCGTCTTGTTTCGGTTTGCATCTAACCTCCTTTGTCCCCAGAAAAGGAATTTGAGGGAGCTTATGCCTTTGATTGCCACGTGAGCCTCTCAAAGAAGAGGAAAGACCTGTTCTACAAGAATCAAGTCACCGGCGAGGTATTTGAATGAACAGAATCAGCTCTCCTGGCTTGCACCATATGGCTGCTTGTTATGAAGTTGATATTTTCACTGTTTGCCTTTAAAATGGAACAGATTCTATAAACACTTGACAACAAGGCTCCCAGCTCCCCGTCCCCAAAATAATAAGTACCATTTATTGAGCACTTGCTGCCTGCCCAGTTCTGTGCCAAGCTCTTTACATTCATCACCTCTTTTAATACTCAGGTTAACCCCGTAGGAGGTGAGTTATGACCCCTATCTTCCAGAGGAGGAAACTGAGGCTTAGGAAGGTGAAGGTTCTTACCTGAGGTCCCTGTCCCACTCCGAGGCTGCCACCTGCCACCTGTGGAGCCTTCTCTGTTGACACTGGGAAGACGCTGAGTCCCGCTGCGCACTTCTCCCCCGACCCCCCACACACACTCACCTGGCGTGCCAAACTGCTGCAGAAAAGAGGCAGCTACAAAGGACGCAGGGTCCTATCTCCGGAGGGGAGCCTCCTGATTCTGGCGCGTCCTGTCCTCAGCCCTCTGCCCACCAGCCGCACTGGAGCTCAGGGTCAAAGTCTGGAGTTACAGACAGGGTACAGCGAGGGGTGGGGCTGAGCGCTGTGCTGCTCCCGGGGGCTGAACCCTGGCCAGGCCGGGAGACCTCACTTCCCCTCACTCAGGCCCCTGAAAAGTTGCCTGACTTTTCTGGCTGAACTCAAGCCCCTGCGGACAGGCCTCAGGAGAGGGAGGGAGGCGGGGACGGAGGGCGGGAGTTCTTGGAGGGCTGATGGGCACAAGGAGGTCCGTCTCCCGGGCCAGCTGGAGACGTTCCTTTCTTCCTCTTCCTGCTGCCACCCTGGGGGAGGGGAGGGTCATTCCCTGAACCACTGTGGGCCTGCACAGTGGGAGTGGTCAGCCTGGCAGCCCCCGAGCGGAGGCCAGAGATAAAGGACAGGGGCTCGTGGGGCCAGCTGACCTGTCTAATGCCATTCTGGGATGCTGGGTGGATGAGGCCAAGGAGAGACTCAAGGCAACGCCTGTTTAGGTCATAAGGATGCGTGGGTCTTTGCTCCCGTATCCCAGAGACACAAGCGGCAGGACTCCAGGTCCCTCTTCTGCCAGGGCTAGACCTGGAGCAGGGATTTTTAGAGCCCAAAGATCATCAGGAGCCTCACTGATGGGGAACTGAGGCCCAGAGAGAGGGACCAACCAGCCCTGGCTGAGGCATCCTTTGGGTCAGTTTTGAAGGTCCAGCCTCCACTCCCCTACCTTCAGCATCATCAAATAAAAAGGAGCAGAAGAAATAAGAAAATGCATGCAAAATACTTGGTACACAGTATCTTTCTTTAATAATAAAAAAAAGGATGGCGTGAACTCCACCCTTTATGCTATATACTTCCATTACATTTGAATTTTTTTTACAATAGTCATGCATTATTTTTACATCACACAACCTTTGTAAAATCCTTGAGCCTCGAGTTCATCAAGAGAAGGGTTAAAAGTTAAAAGCTAGCTGGGTGTCTTCGTGGTCCCCCCACTCCCATCCTAGCAACGATTTCTGTTTTGTGAATTTCAATGTGCCAGTTTTAAATACTGAAATGTGTAGTTTTGATTTGCAGTTCCCTGATGATTAGTGATGATTGTCCCTGTAATTTTTTGAGATTACAAATATCCTGGATGTGTTTTTTGGCACACTTATCTAATTATCTCCTTAGGGCCAATTCCTAGAAATGGAATCATCGGGCCAAAGAGTTTACACATTTTAAATCTTGATCTGTTTTGCCAAATGGCCCCCCAGAAGGGCTCTATCGATTTGCAGATTTAAGGAGGCTCCCACCCCTCAGGTGCCCACCCTGTACTTGCACCATTCTGAGAGTAAGAGCCTCCTTAAATTTGGTACCCCTCCCCCCACTTGCCTCACCCTAGTTCCAGCCCTGCTAGAGAGACTGCAAATCTTTTCATCCATTGAGGGATCTTTCCGTTTATTTCTTTATAAAGTGCCTACTTCGGGGAGGCGGGGGGGCATTTTTCTCTTGAAGTGTGTTGGCTGTTTTTCATACATCGATGCAAATACTCAATAATCATTCTATTGTAAGAGGAAAGAGAGTTTTATTTGAGCCAAAACTGGGGACTGTAGCCCAGAAGCTGCAGCCTTTGGAAGGGGAGAAAGTGCTCCAGAGAAGAGTGATTTTCAGTACTATTATAAACCATTTCTAAACAAAGAGATACACATCAGGCACGACAGCGATACATTCTTTCAAAGGTTCAAGAAGTTAGTTACAGATTAGCACGTACACAGAGAGTGAATATGACCCTGGCATAAAGGGCAGGGAGCCTTATCTAGAGTCACAAGAAGAGAGGCGTTAATTCTTATCTTCCAAGAGTACATTCCTTACTTTAGGGTAATGATTAAAGCAGAAGTATAATGTCTGTTCCATAGGCCATAAGTCAGGCTTCTTTGATTCAGATAAAATTCAGGCCAAATTGAGTTTAAACCAGAACGGCTTTCCCATATACTTGAAAATATAAAAATTTCTTATATCATTTCTCCCTTTCGGTCAATAATCTCTCGATAGAAAGTACTGATGATCAAAATGTTGTCCCTTGATGGCAGGGAGGTTGCTTCCTGCCCTGGGTCTATCATGTCCCTTGGAGCTGGGCTTTATTTTAATTGACCTCCCCAGTTATCCACCTTGGGAGGAAACAGCCAAATATAATTGCCAATCATAGAGATATGCACTAAGAGGGGAAGTATTTTTACAGGTTATATATATTTTTTCAATTAAGTCGAATTATGTGAGCTTTTGTACAACCCTTTGTGATTACATTGTTTATAACATTTATAGAACAGATATAGTAACAATAATAAGAAACCAACCTGGGGCCGGCTTGGTGGCATAGCAGTTAAGTTCACATGCTCCACTTTGGCAGCCCAGGGTTCATGGGTTTGGAACCCCGGGCACGGACCTAGCCCCACTCATCAAACCACACTGTGGCATCGTCCCACATAAAACAGAGGAAGATTGGCACAGATGTTAGCTCAGCGACAATCTTCCTCAAACAAAAAGAGGAAGACTGACAACAGATGTTAGCTCAGGGCCAATCTCCCTCACCAAAAAAATAAGAAGAAGAAACCAATCAATAATATTTAAAGTAACCAATGTGGAGTAGGCGTGGAGTTAAAGAGACGAGAAGAAGCCAAAGAATCTGTCACAGGTATTTTGGTAATTTTCCACTAATTTAAGTATTTGCCTCCTGTATCCACCGTTGTGTACTTTATGATAAGTTTGGGCGGACTAATTTAATAGACTAATAAGATCTTCAGTTTCCACTTGCAATGATTTTTCAGGCCAGTTAGATTCCATCTAAATTAGCATATCTAAAAGCCCTGTTGAGTTAAAATATATGCTTTTTCCCCTTGTTAGGTATGGGCCTTTTCTGTCATAATACATTCAGTTTGTTCTAATCATTTTATTAATGCTAAATTATCAGCCCAAGCAGATTTCCATCTTTTACCTTCTTCTTAGAATAATAGTCTTTCTAGTTTACCTTTTCGTATTGGATTTTTTTTTTCTCTTGAATGTCTTTCTTCATTAAAAGGCAGGCTCATCCCGTCCAAGAATACCTAGTCCTGATCCTATAGCTCCTAAGGTTCACTTTCCCTCTGGGGCCAGTGCCAATCAACCCATCAAATATGTTGTTGCCATTGCAGGCTAATGGCTTTGTTTCAATTAGGATAAAGATTACCCAAAAGCGTTGAGTTCCTCAGACTAGTATTAAATGGGTAGTAGTAACACCTGAATATAACTTTGGCTGAGCCATAAAGCTTCCCATAGTCTCCCTGGTCTTACAGTAAGATTAAATTTAGGAGGAGGGGGATAGACAAGTGTGTCCAATATTGTCCAAAGTAGCAGGTATAATAAAATAGAGAAATAGTAAGAATAGAGGCCTGGTCCTGAGCATTGGGAGGAGCTCTCTGCCCCAGATATCAGTGGCTTCTCTTCCTAGTCAATTTGATGGGGAGGTCTCCAGCCTTTGTACAGGACCAGATGTCAGGTGGAGATCTCTTCAGTTGTGAGACGTATCTCCAAGGTTCAAGGCCTTCTAGTTCTGCGGCAGGGTCACTGGTTAAGAGCACTTGGTACGGTCCTGTCCAACGGAGCTCAAGGGCTGTCTTCTTCTCATGTCATTTCCAGAATACCCAATTACCAAGCTCTAGACTGTCTCCAACAGGATCCTTTAAATTGGAATCTGGGAAAGCTTCTTTATCCCGTTGATGGGGTTGAGTATTAGAGATTAGAGACTTATAGTAGCTGGTCATGTTAGCATAAGACAACAAGGGATCAGCAGAAGGTTGTGTACCAACAATGATCTGTTGGTGACCATCCCACATGGGGTCAGTTCATCTTTTCCAAGGAGGGCACTGCGAGCAGTTGGTGAGCCCAAAGGCAATAACTTAGGCCAGGGGAGTCCAGTCTACAGGTATATAAAAACCTCAAAGACAATTAACAGGCCTAGAATCCAACATCTACAAAGGGGTGACATAATTTTTCTCTCCACAATTACCTTGATTTTTGCCAAAGATAATCACAGCAAAAAGAATTAATTTATATTAAAAACTTGGCCTGATTATTTATACAAGTGAAAATAAGAAGACTCACCGAGAGCTTCTGAATTCCCAAGGGATCAGGTAGGGAGAAAAAGTAAATGTTCCATCTTTGTTCACAAAGGTATATCTTACCAAATTGTTGATAACTTAAAAGATTTCTTAAAATCTGGAAAAACAAAACAGTAGAGCATCCTCCTTGGTTATGGAGTCCTGTGTAATTAATATTTGATCTTGATCTTTTGTTAGCTGTTTTATGAAGCCATTGATTTCTCCGTTAGAGTTCTGTAATTTCTTACCCAGTTCAGTTTTATGATCTGAAAGTTTATCAGAAACCTGATTTCTAGAGTGTCAGAGGTCTTGGGATGAATTTCTCTGAAGATGAAACACATCTGCAAAAACATCAGAGTAAAACAACCACTCTCTATACTCTCTATAGATGACAAAAGATTTAACATTATAAGGCAATTCACAAGAAAATTTGGCTATTTCTGTGACAACATTTTAAGATAATAACTAGGATTATGATTGATAACCAGGACAGATCAGAATTTTAGGAATGTTATATAATTTTTAAAACACTTGCATTAATAACATTTATCCACACAACATAACCTAAGAAGATGTATCATCACTTATTTGACAATGCTTCCCATATAATTTAACATACCAAATAAGCCTAGTTAGTTTAATATCTCCCTCTTTAGATGAGGAGGGAATAAATTCTTTGAGAGGTCCCATGTCCCACTGGAAATTCCCAAAGTTACTTTTAGGTCAAAAGAAAGACTTAATTTGTGGTTTGAATTTGGGGAAGTTTGTCAAAAATATCAAAACGTTTAGAAACCTTGGTCAAATAGGATCAAAGGTCACTTTGAGGCAGTATTTAGTTATCCATTTAGCCAAAGTGACGACAGAAGATATTAAAGGCAAACAGAGAAAGTTAAAGAGTTAAAAAAAAAAACCAGCAACCCTTAGTTCTCCTAATAGAGAGGTGTCAGCTCTTTGAACATAGGAGATTATTTTGAAAAACATAGAATTTCTGACTTTGAGGTAAACATTCAAAAGTAAGAAAATTCTTTTATAATGTCTTTACCAAGAGCAGACTAAAAGTTCAAGAAAATTATCCTTTCAAATGGTTCAACATCCGCAAATCAATCAACATGATACACCACATCAACAAACTGAGGAATAAAAACCACATGATCATCTCAATAGATGCAGAGAAGGCATTTGACAAGATCCAACAGCCATTTATGATAAAAACTCTGAACAAAATGGGCATAGAAAGAAACTACCTCAACATAATAAAGGCCATATACGACAAACCCATAGCCAACATCATACTCAATGGGCAAAAACTGAACCCCATCCCCCTGAGAACAGGAAGGAGACAAGGATGCCCTCTATCACCACTCTTATTTAACATAGTACTAGAGGTCCTGGCCAGAGCAATCAGGCAAGAAAAAGGAATAAAAGGAATCCAAATAGGGAGGAAAGAAGTGAAACTCTCGCTGTTTGCAGACGACATGATCTTATATATAGAAAACCCCAAAGAATCCACTGGAAAACTGTTAGAAGTAATCAACAACTACAGCAAAGTTGCAGGGTATAAAATCAATTTGCATAAATCCGTAGCATTTCTATACTCCAGTAATGAACCAACAGAAAAAGAACTCAAGAATACAATACCATTCACAATCGCAGCAAAGAGAATAAAATACCTTGGGGTAAATTTAACTAAGGAAGTGAAGGACCTATATAATGAAAATTACAAGGCCTTTCTGAGAGAATTGGATGATGACATAAGGAGATGGAAAGACATTCCATGTACATGGATTGGAAGAATAAACATAGTTAAAATGTCCATTCTACCTAAAGCAATCTACAGATTCAATGCCATCCCAATCAGAATCCCAATGACATTCTTTACAGAATTAGAACAAAGAATCCTAAAATTCATATGGGGCAACAAAAGACCCAGAATTTCTAAAGCAATCCTGAGAAAAAAGAACAAAACGGGAGGCATCACAATCCCTGACTTCAAAACATACTACAAAGCTACAGTAATCAAAACAGCATGGTACTGGTACAAAAACAGGTGCACAGATCAATGGAACAGAATTGAAAGCCCAGAAATAAAACCACACATCTATGGACAGCTTATCTTTGACAAAGGAGCTGAGGGCATACAATGGAGAAAAGAAAGTCTTTTCAGCAAATGGTGCTGGGAGAACTGGAAAGCCACATGTAAAAGAATGAAAATTGACCATTCTTTCTCACCATTCACCAAACTAAACTCAAAATGGATCAAAGACCTAAAGGTGAGACCTGAAACCATAAGGTTTTTGGAAGAAAACCTAGGCAGTACACTCTTTGACATCAGTATTAAAAGGATCTTTTCGGACACCATGCCTTCTCAGAGAAGGGAAACAATAGAAAGAATAAACAAATGGGACTTCATCAGATTAAAGAGCTTCTTCAAGGCAAATGAAAACAGGATTGAAACAAAAAAACAACCCACTAACTGGGAAAAAATATTTGCAAGTCATATATCTGACAAAGGCTTAATATCCATAATATATAAAGAACTCTCCCAACTCAACCACAAAACATCAAACAACCCAATCAAAAAATGGGCTGGAGACGTGAACAGACATTTCTCCAAAGAAGATATACTGATGGCCAATAGGCACATGAAAAGATGCTCATCATCGCTGATCATCAGGGAAATGCAAATCAAAACTACACTAAGATATCACCTTACACCCGTTAGAATGACAAAAATATATAAAACTAATAGCAACAAATGTTGGAGAGGTTGCGGAGAAAAAGGAACCCTCATACACTGCTGGTGGGAATGCAAACTGGTGCAGCCACTGTGGAAAACAGTATGGAGATTCCTCAAAAAACTAAAAATAGAACTACCATATGATCCAGCCATCCCACTACTGGGTATTTATCCAAAGAGCTTGAAGTCAGCAATCCCAAAAGTCCTGTGCACCCCAATGTTTATTGCAGCACTGTTTACAATAGCCAAGAAGTGGAAGCAACCTAAGTGTCCAGCAACAGACGAATGGATGAAGAAGATGTGGTACATATATACAATGGAATACTACTCAGCTGCAAAACAGAACAAAATCATTCCATTTGCAATAACATGGATGGACCTTGAGAGAATTATGTTAAGTGAAATAAGCCAGCGAGAGAAAGATAATCTGTGTATGACTCCACTCATATGAGGAATTTAAAATTATGGACCAAGAACAGTTTAGTGGATACCAGGGGAAAGGTGGGGTGGGGGGTGGGCACAAAGGGTGAAGTGGTGCACCTACAACATGACTGACAAACATTAATGTACAATTGAAATTTCACAAGATTGTAACCTATCAATAACTCAATTAAAAAAAAGAAAAAAAAAGAAAATTATCCTTTCAAGATAGAAAAGAACAAAATTTTAATTTCGCACCAGCTTCCTTTTGATATTAAAACTCATTCATTTAATTAAATTCATTTTAATCTTAGCCAACTTGACCATGCTCAAAACTCTTTCCTCAGGGTTCCTCTTCCACACACCTTCTATAGCTTTATTTTTACATTCAGAAATTGTCTCATGCCTTCCCTCCTTCCTAGTACTTTAAGACAATTTACTTTCTTAACAGACACACAAAAATATCTCCATTTCTTATACCTTCTTTACTGAAAACATATATCCTACTTTCCTTGCATAAAGATATGTTCCCCCTATTAATTTTTAGTAGCTTTAATCACATATATTAATTAGAATTCTTTACCCTTAGAAGCCTTAATTTTTAGTGAAAACTAACAAGCAAGCAACTATGAATTTTCTTTTACATTAGCATTCTGTGAATTGGAAGAATTGGAAGTATTTATACACTTTCTAGAAACGTGCCTTTTCAAAGAAAATTTTTCAGCATGGCACAAAACATATTTATTAGTAAACCCAAATATTTTTCTAGTTTTTCTGAAATAGCAAACCAAAGGTAGATAAATCTATGTTTAGTAATTAATTCTAATGTTTTATCTTACGTGAAAATGACCTAGATACTCAATAAATTCCTACCATTTAACTTAATCTAGAAAAATTCTCAGTTTTTAAGTTATCAAAAGGTTTTGAAGTTATTTTAAAGAAATTGTTGTTAAAAAGTTTACCCAAAACCTTTTATCTTTTTTACATCTATTTAGTTTACTTGTTCCCAATAATTACGTTAAGATTGCTTACAAAAACCTCATAAGACATTAGATAAAATCAGCTATCATTCTAAGTTATTATTTTTACTGACAAATTTTGTAACAGAGATAACGTCTGCAACATATCTGATGTTCATAACTCTGAAAACATGCTTATTTCAATCAAACCAACAAACATAAATAAGCTTTCATTTACGGAAGCTTATTTTATTTTCCATTGATTTGAAAAACATTTGGGTTAGTTTCTATTAACATTTAGAAATAATTTATATAAGTGCTTACTTTAAGCCACTTGAATAGAGCTCTTTTAGAAATTATACCATCCAGAGGTAGAAAAAAATGTATATATATAAAACATATATATAGACAAACATAGATACATAGACAGATGCAAGCAGAGACTTCAAATAGTTTTTGTTAAATTTTTGCTATGAATCAGGTACAAAACAAAACTCACTAATTTATAAAAGAATATTTGGATCTAAATTATTTCTGATAGATAGACTAAATTAAGGATATCTGCTTAAGAATTGGTGGTGGTCTAGATAACAGTTCCCTGAGAGGTACAAGCTTCTGGAGACAAACATGGGAGGTCTTTGGGATTGGAGAACGGGAATGAGCGGAGTCTGAACTGCCGCTCGAGCTGCATTTCCAGTTTTGCAAAGATTTGTAAGATAAGGACAGGTGCCTTCAATTCCTCAGAAATTGGGTTGTGACTTAAACGACATCATAGGCTGATCTACCCGTCCAGCTGCATCATCCTTAATTTGCTTCTTTCCCTCTGGGGACATAGCTTTAGGGGGAAAAGCCTACACAAAAAATTCATACCAGCTTCCAATCTGGCCAAATTTCTGATCATAAGTTGCTAAATGCTTTTAAATATCTTGTCAGGTTTCACCAGGACAAACAGCAATATTTCTGGCAGTATAAACAACTCCATTAGTGTGTGTGTGTGTGTGTGTGTGTGTGTGTGTGTGTGTGTGTGAGGAAGATTGGCCCTGAGCTAACAATCTTCCTCTGCTTTGACTGTGGGATGTCACCACAGCATGGCTTGATGAGCAGTGTGTAGGGTCTGTGCCCAGGATCCGAGCCTGTGAACTCTGGGCCACTGAGGCAGAGCACACGAACTTAACCACTATGCCACCAGGCTGGCCTGCTGAAGTGCCCTTCTTAAGTGATCTTATATAATTAAGAGTTCCTTCTAATGGCCAATGTAATTCCCCTGAGGCTGGCAGCAGTTTGGTAGGACCCTGGCTGCAAATGACATTCAACCCACATTTCTGTCCAACCATATCTGACTGCAAATGGGGTGCAACCCACATTTCTGTCTGACTGTATTTTGGGGCCCCAAACCTGACGGTTACCAAGCCAAACTCTCCAGACACAAAACAATCTTTGTAAGATTTTTCTGTTCTTTGTAAATATTTACAACTTCTAGAACCATTAGTTTTTGAGCAGGGTGCTGGAAGGTGGTGCACTTGACTCTTAAGAGATTAAAGGTGGCATTTAATCTGTCTGTTCCACAGCTATCACCTCTAGTGCACAAAAAGACAAGTTTTGGAAGCTCAAAGGAGCCCCAAAGTGGCCACTGGAATTTTAAATTATCTCAAGTTCTTTTGATCTAAACATCCAACCATTACAGCTGTCCTCTCTCTATTTCTTATATCCGTATCCACCTGGAGCACCGAATGAGGCATTGCTGCCAAAGAGGACTTAGAGTAGGGGTTCCCCATTTTGGCCATCTAAGACTTTAATTATCTTTCGTTAAACTTTCCTGTTTCGTTAAGTACTTCCAAGCAGAGGCTCTGTAAGTATTGTACATAAAGCCAGCTGGAGTTCCAGTGGGTGACTGCCTCTCCAGGAGCTTGTCGGCTTTAGAAGTGTGGTTTCCCATTTCCGTTTAGTTTGTGTTAAATATGAAGGCCGAGCAATTCCCAAGGGCAGTGTAGTGGGTCAAAAGTGTGCCACTTGTGAGTGTTACTTCCTAAAAGGCTGTGAACACTCTCTTATATGTCTTGGTTTCTCCCCCCAGCAATCTAAAACTACCGTCGGGGCTCAGAGTACTGGACGACCAATCCTTACGTGTGGATCCCTGGATGAGCCGTTAATTATTTAACGTGAATGATCATGATGGAGTTCCCTATGGGCCCACTGCACATCACAAGGATCGACCCAGGACACTTCCACTAGGTTCTCAGTGGCCTGAGAACCCCTTGTGGCTAGAAGGAGCACACGTCCCTTGTCTTTGGAGCTGGATGAGTTCAGTCTCTCACTTTGCTGTCATACAATTTGTTCAGACTCTATAAATGTAAATCTTTTCCAACTTTGAAGGCAAATTAAAAGGTCAGCCAACCCAGTTTAGTCCAAATTTCCCCCTGGGTTCTCCTTACTCAGGCAAAGTACTGGGACATCCTTAAGATATTTAAGTCTTAAGACCTAAAACAGCTTAAAAAAAAAGTGAGGGAACTGTCAACTTAAATAAGGGGGTAGGGATTTCAGGAGAACTCACTGAAACATCTGAACAGGGCAGTGAGGCAAGGATGTCATGGACTCGAGCTGGTACCAAGTGCCAGTTCAGCGTAGGCTCCTCGTGGTCTCAGGTGAGTGTCTCGGAAAGCCTGCCGACTATGCCAAGAAATGTTGATGCCAATAATCAATAACCTTTCTATTGCCAAAGGAAAAGAGACTTTTATTTGAGCCAAAACTGAGGACTATAGCCCAAGAGCCACAGCCCTCAGAAAGGAAGAAAGTGCTCTAGTGAAGAGTGATTTTCAGCACGGTTATAAACCATTTCTAAAAAAAGAGATACACATCGGGCACAACAAGGATACATTCTTTCAAAGGTTCAAGGAGAAGTTTGTTACAGATTAGCACCTACACAGCAGGTCAACAATGACCCTGGCATCATGGGGAGGGAGCCTTTTCTAGAGTCACAAGAAAGGAGGCGTTCATTCTTCTCCTCAAAGCGTACATTCCTTGCTTTAGGGTAATGAGTAAAGCAGATGCGCAATGGAAGGGGTCTATCAGGCAGATTACTTAACTAGTGCTGATTAGGGTGATTCCTGATTGACTGGTTTAAAATTCCATTTCTGGAAGAGTTGAAACTATAATTAAGTCTCCATTCGGTGACATGGGGCTTAGCATACAGCTCCATTTGGGGCCTGTTGTCTTGTTTTTAACAATTGTCAGCTAGCTCAGTTATCTCTAATCATGATCACTTACACCTCAAAAAATCAGGTTGAGATTTTCATTAGAATTGCATTTAATTTAATTCAGAGAGATTGATAAATCTTCTATAATGAAACTTTCCAACCAAAAACAAAGGTTCTCCATCTTTCCATTTATGCCTTCTTTTTTGTTCCTTGATAGAATTTTAGAACTCTTCACATTTGACTTCCCAAACTGGATCCTATTATCATATACTGTTTGGTGGCTTACTTTATTTTTCCCCCCACTTAACATTTCATGAAAATCTCTTTGTAGTAGTGCACTGTTTTATAATATACTTCTATATGGCTGCTGTATTAGTTTTCTATTACTGCAGAATAAATTGCCTCAAAATCCAGCAGCTTAAAACAATAAACACATCATCTCCTACATTTTCTGTGGGTATGGAGTCTGGGAGCAGCTTGGCTAGGTGGTTCTGGCTCAGTGTCTCTCATAAGGCTGCAGTTAAGATGTTGGCTGTGGCTGCAGTCTCATCTGAAGGCTTGATCGGGGCTGGAGGATCCACTTTCAAGGTGGTTCACTCACATGGCTAGTAGGTTGGTGCTGGCTGTTGGCAGGAGGATCTCTCTCCAGAGGGCTGTTGAGTGTCCTCATGACTTGGCAGCTGGCTTCCCCCAGAGCGAGTGATCCAAGAGAGAGCAAGATGGAAGCCTCCGTATCTTGTATGACCTAGCCTCAGAAGCCACACACTGTCATATCTGCAGTATCCTAGTGATTACACGGGTCAGCCCTAATCATTGTGGAGAGGGCTCCACAAGAGCATGAATGCCAGCAGATGGGGATCACTGGGGGCCATTATATGCATGTATCCAAATTTATCTAACCAAGCCCCTGTCATGGGACATTTAATCACTCCATCTTATAAGTTGAGATTCCAAGGCCCAGCAAGGGTCGGTGTGTTGCCTGTGGTCACACAGCAAGTTAGAGGCAGAGTCAGGTTAGCCCAAGCGCTGTGAGGACACCCACTGGAGAGGTCAGGGGAGGCCTGGAGGGAGGCAGAGCCTCTCTACCTAGCAGAGAAAACCAACGAAACCAGGTTAAATCAGGGGGTGAGCAGGAGAAGGGAGACCCTAGCCAACTCCACATAGGAATGCAGAGCTCCAGCCTGCCTGGCTGCTGGTGGCCATCAACCTGCTCAGAGAGAAGCCTTGGCAGGAGCCCTGGGTACCAGCATCTGCCAGATCCATCCCTGGGCACCATGCCCAGTGGCCAAGCCTTTGAATTCTCGGAACACCATTCCCTGCATGTGGGAGCACATCCAAACGGTCACCTCTCAGGCTAGAAAGGTTGACAACCTGCACATGGGTCCCAGGGTCCGGTTCAAATACTAGCTCTGCTCTGAGCCTCAGTTTCTGCATCCAGGGAAATGATAATATTAGGTACATTCGTTCCCTAGAGCTGCTGTAACAAAATACCACAAACTGGGTGGTTTAAAAAGCAGAACTTTGTTGCCTCGCCATTCTGGAGGCCAGAAGTCTGAAATCAAGCTGTCGGCAAGGTTGGTTTCTTCTGAGGGCTATGAGCATCTGTCCCTTGCTTCTCTCCTAGCTGCTGGTGGTTTGACGGCAATCTTGGGTGTTCTTGGCTTGTGGCAACATAACTCCAATCTTCACAAGGTGATTTCCCTGGGCCTCTGTCTCTGTGTCCAAATTTCCCCTTTACGTAAGGACACACTCATATTGAACTAGGGCCCACCCTAATAACCTCATCTTAACCTGATCATTGGGACAGATCCTATTTCCAAAGGTCACATTCACACGTCCCAGGGGGTAAGGACTTCCACATTTTTTGGGGTGGACACAATTTGACCCATCACATTAAGTAACATTGATGAGTAAGACGGCACTATGACTTTCATGCACATTATTGTGTCCAACCCTCAAAACCAACCCACAAGATAAGCGTTCTTGTTCTTATTCTCATTTCACAGAGGAAGAAAGTGAGCCTCCAAAAAAGGAAGTCCCTGACCCGGCGCCTCATAGCTCCTAAATCTGGAGGCCAGCGTGAATCAGGGGCACCCCAGGGTCTCCACACCTCCCAAGTGTGGTTGTCATAGTGATTCCTCTGCTCAGTGTCACCTTGTCCAGAGGGTCCCCTGACCACTTGCCTAAACAGCTCCCTCCATTTCCCTCTCCCCTTAGCCTGCTTTGTTTTTCTCTCAAGCTCTTTTCACTGCTTGACATTATGTTTCATTTGTTTGTTTTTTTTAAAGATTGACACCTGAAGTAACATCTGTTGCCGATCTTCTCTTTCCTTCTTCTCCCCAAAGCCCCCCAGTACATAGTTGTATATTCTAGTTGTAGGTGCTTCTGGTTGTGCTATGTGGACACTGCCTCAGCATGGCCTGACCACTGGTGCTAGGTCCAGATCCAGGATCTGAACCAGCAAAACCCCAGGCTGCTGAAGCAGAATGTGCGAACTTCACCACTCGGCCACGAGGCTGGCCCTCTCATCTATTTGATGCTTATCTGTGCCTGTCGTGTTCTAAGAGCTTTACTGATATTAATTCATTTAAATACGATATTTAAATATGCATATATTCTATGCATGTATTATACTAAATCTATTCGCTTATATGTTGTTTGGCTATATCCTCCATTTGATTGGACGTCCTCCAAAGACAGTAACGCTATTTTGCTCACTGATGGACCCCAAATTCCTAGATTAGCACCCAGCAGAGCATAGGCACTCTATAAATGTTTGTTGAGTGAATGAGAAAATGATACAATGTCCAAGAAGTGTCTAGAACATATTGGCTTATGACATTATAATGATTTTTTTTTACAGTAAATGTGTATGTTGGTTTTTACATCCATTTTCTATGGCTGCTGTAACCAATTACCAGAAATGTAGTGGCTTAAAACAACAGGGATTAATTGTCTTGTAGTTCTAGAGGTCAGGAGTCTGAGATCAAGGTGATGGCAGGGCTGCATTCTTTCTGCAGGCTCTGAGAGAGAATTCACTCCCTTGTTGTTTTCTGCTTCTAGAGGCCACCTGCATTCCTTGGCTTGTGGCCGTCCTTGCATCACTCCAACCTCTTCTGTTGTCACATCTCCTACTCCTCCCTCTGATCCTTCTGCCTCCCCCTTATAAGGGCCCTTGGGATTATCTCGGGTCCACTTGGATCATCCAGGATAATTTCAACATCGTTAACTTAATCACATCTGCAAAATCTCTTTTACCCTGTCAAGTAACATACTCACAGGCCCCAGGGATTGGGATCCAGACATCTTTGCGGGCCGTTATTCAGCCTACCAGAGCGTTAGTGCCTCTGAACTTCATTTCAAATAGTTAAGGAAGAATTGCAAATTATTTGCTCTGAAAGGGAACTATCCGTATTCTCTTCCCTTGTTCCCTCCTAGGCTGTCCTGGAAGAACCTCAGTCTTTTGCCTGAATTCTAAAGTAGAAAAACATGGGTTCAAATACCAGCTTCACCACTCCGTAACTGTGTGACCTTGAGTGTATGACATAACCACTCTGTGCATCAATTCCCTCATCGGTGAAACGAGAATCACGACAGTGTGACAAGAAATAAACAAGGAGGCCCGACCCAGGAACAGGCACAGAGGCTGTGGGAGCACAGATAAAGGACACTTAATTCAGCCTCTGGTCAGAGGAGGCTTTCTGGAGGAGGTGACCCTGGAGCATGAGTGGGGGACATTCACACGTTAATAAACCATGTCCTCAACACACCTGCAAATCATTTTGCATAATGCCTAGCAGAAAGCAAATAACTCAATAACTTGCTGTTTTTAATAGTTGCAAAACTGAGCTGAGACTACAGAGTTCAAAGATGATTAAATAAATTATGATAAAAAAATTACATTGATATCGAAAGGAAAGAGCTCTTCTGAATGCAAGAGAACTTTGCACCTGCCTCTTCCAGCTGATTCCCCACCTCCACTCCCAGGGTTCCTGGAGGCCTCCAGACTGAGGCCAGGGAACTTTCACTTCTCCTTTCATCGCCACCCTCCTCCCCACCGCCCCTTACAGGCCAGAGTCAAGCCCACAGGTTGTTGTCACAGAAGGGTTTAGAATGACCAAAATTTTAAATGAGGACAGAGTGAAATCAAGGCAGGATCAAGAAAAGTACCTCATGTGCCCTATGGAAGCCTGAGGCAAAAGGAAAAATCAATAACACAGTACCGATCCTGTCCTTATTGAAAATGTTGATACGTCATTCATTGTGGACTTTTTTGCACTAATTTTGGTCTAAAATGTTGCGTTAAAATATTATTTCTCTTGGTTACTGAGTTTTGTTTTGTGTGTGTGTGGCCCCTTAAATTTTTCACCCTCACCCTGGTCCCAGCCCTGCTCCTCAGGTTTTCCTTAGGAACCCTGTGACAAGACAGAGATTTGTGACAATGAGGAGTGACAGACACTTGCTGTGTGTTTGGGGGTAGAACAGGGACTATGGAATCCTGGAAGGGACACTGAATCCAGCCCTGAGGCTTTTTGGAGGTGGTGGCCAGCAAGTTCATCGTGGGAGGAAACAGAGCTCTCAGCTCTAGGAGGAAGGGAGAAGGGGTGGAGATGGCCTTTGGAAAAGCGGGGGACTAGGTTTATGCCATGAGGGTGGCAGGATCAGATCTCGGTATGGATTTCTTGATGGATTGACGAGAAAGAGAATGGAGGGAAGACCAGCGAGAGGCCTCAGCAACTGTGCAGGCAATGGTTCCCAGACCAGCAGCATCAGCATCACCAGGAAACTTGTCACAAATGCAAAATTTCCAGCCTCCTCCAAAACTCAGTGAAGCGGAAATTCTGCAGGGTGGGACCTAGAAGTCTTGTGTTTTCTCCAGGATTATTCTCGAACACTTCAATTTGAGAACCATTGGCCCAAGGTTCCCAACCCTAAAAACCCACACCCCTTTTACAAATAGTTTGTAATGACTGCTAACTGGAAGCAAAATTAATAGACAATAAAGCGCACCTACACGTGTAATCTAAAATCCCCAAATCTAAAGGCCCTAACATAGAAGACAAATAAATCCTAACAAAACAACATGCATGTCAACATGGAAATGCTTGGGCACAACTCCCCCGGAGGATGCAGGGAAATCTCAGAAGTGTGTCTGCTTTTAATGAATGCGTTTGGATTTGAGAAGTAAGATATCCACTATTCAACTGAATATTGCCCATAATTTTGTCTGATATTTGACATTTGAAAATAAGTGCTAAATAAGTGTCACCATCTGTCCAAAATCGCAGCTGCAAACGCAGGTGTGTTGGGTGGACCCCTCTAACACTAGGAACGGTGATGCCACCTAAAACTCCTTTTCCCAAACGGTGAACAACTCCTGACAAAGCGCTCAAAGAAAACAAAGCACATTCTTTCCTCTATGGAAACATAGTTGCGTTGCGGAAAAGTCAGTGAAAAATACTTTGTGTTACTATATAAAATGGTGTTAGGATCTGGCTTCAGATAATTATGAATGGGGTTTTCACCCACACGGGTGGCTGGTGGGAAGGGAGCAATTCTTTGGGGGGGACTGTCCAGTGCCTTGCAGGACGTTTAGCACCCCTACCCTTTAAACGCCAGTAGCGCCAATAGCTGTCCGTTCCCCATCTGTGAGACAATCAAAAATATTCCCACGAATTTCCCAAGAAATACTCCAGAGGGGCTATAGGGCCCCCATTAAGAGCCACCTTTGAGATGAACGGAGCTGAGGGTCAGACCCCAGGCATATGCAGGGGGCCCCAGTTCCTGGATCTGGGGAAAGCAGGCAGAAGGGTCCAGGAGGCTGCCAGGGTTGCTGGTTGGGCAGCTAGATGAATGGTGGAGCCCTTCACTAAGATGGGAGCAGGACTGGACCAGCGCATTTGGGGGTGCTTGTGCAATGTGCACGTGGAGAGACGGAGGATTCTGGATGAAAGAAAAGTTTCGTATTACCGAGGCAAGACAGTACCACCTTCTTGGTATCTTACTCCACATCCGTCTCTCCATCCCCATACTGGTCCCCTCTCCCCAGGCAACCCTGTCCCTGGTCTCCCTTCACCCCTCTGCCCCATAGTCCATTCTCCACGCAGCATCCAGAGCTTTCTATAGCGCATCCTGACTCAGGCCACTCTCTCCCTCCTCACCTCCCTGGGTGCCAGCGGACAACCTCCTTCCGGCTTCTGAGCCTTTGTGCCGCCCCCACCTCCAACCCACCCCAGAGCTGTGTCTTCTCCCTTCACCAGCTATCCTGCTTGTAGGCCAGGCCTCAGAGCAAATGTCCCTTTCTCAGAGAAGCCTTCCCAAGGGAATTTGGCTGGGTTTCTAGACACAGAGAAGGAATTCATATAGAAGGATTAGCAAAACAATTTTGAAGACGTGCCTACCAATTTGATTCACCTCTGTAAGATCCCTGAGGGCTTAATCTAGTTTGCTCAATGCTGAATACTCCATGCCGGGCACTCAGTAGGCGCTCCGTAAATATTGCAGAGGCCATGACCAAGCGAACCGGGCTCCCGGCGCAGGGACCCGGGGGCGTCCTTCCTGGTCCCTGCGCCTCCCCGCCCTGCGCAGTCCAGGCTGCGCGGCCGGAGGGCCTCAGTTTCCCGCCTGCGCAGCGGGAAGCCCCTGGGGACAGCCTCGCTCACCGTCCAGCCCGGCGGGCCAGGCGCGCAGAGTCCTAACCAGCCAGCAGGGCCTCGGGCCGCTGCTCTGGCCCGCCCTCCGCGCAGGCGCACCGGCCCGCGCCCCACCCCCTCTCCGCGGCCGGGCCCCGCCCCCTCCCCTCGCTGCGCCAGGCGCTGGGCCCCGCCCCTCCCTTCGCCGGGTCCCGCCCCGTCCCCGCCTCGCGCTAGGCCCCGCCCCTCCCCGCGCCGAGCTCCACCTCCTCCCGACGCTAGGCCCCGCCCCCTCCCCGCGCTGGGCCCGGCGCGCGCCGGCGCGGGAGGCGGGGGCGGGGCGGCGGCCGGCGGGGGGAGGGGCGGCCCGGCCCCGCTCGGCCCGGCCGCCCGCGCGCGGCTCCTGGAGCGCCCCCGGCCCGGCCCGGGCGGCGGCGGCGGCGGCGGCGGCTCCGGCTCCGGCCCGAGGCCTCGGCGGCCCCGCGCGCCGCGCCGCAGCCATGGCCCTGGTGACCCTGCAGCGCTCACCCACACCCAGCGCCGCCTCCTCTTCCGCCAGCAACAGCGAGGTGAGCCCGCGCCCGGCCTGGGCCGCGAGGGCCGGGCAGGGCGCCGGGGCCTGCGGGGAACCCGCTCTGCGACCCCGCCGGGCAGCCGGACTGGGGTGACTGTGCGGGAAGCCGCGTGCGGTGTGACCCCCCGCCCGCCTGGGGGTGACCGTATGTGCGGTGTGACCCCCGCCCGCCTGGGGGGTGACCGTATGTGCGAGTGTGACTCCCCACCCGCCTGGAGGTGACCGTGTGTGCGGTGTGACCCCCGCCCGCCTGGGGGTGACAGTATGTGCGGGTGTGACCCCCCCACCCGCCTGGAGGTGACCGTGTGTGCGGTGTGACCCCCGCCCGCCTGGGGGTGACAGTATGTGCGGGTGTGACCCCCCCCACCCGCCTGGAGGTGACTGTGTGTGCGGTGTGACCCCCGCCTGGGGGTGACCGTGTGTGCGGTTGTGACCCCCTCCTGGAGGTGACCGTGTGTGCGGTGTGACCCCCGCCTGGGGGTGACCGTGTGTGCGGTTGTGACCCCTGCCTGGAGGTGACCGTGTGTGCGGTGTGACCCCCGCCTGGAGGTGACCGTGTGTGCGGCATGACCCCTGTCTGGGGGTGACTGTGCAGTGAAACTTTGACTCTGACCCTCCTCTGGGGGTGATTGTGCAGGAAACTGTGTGACAGTGACCTCCTGCCTGGGGGGGTGACTCTGTGGGTGTGACCCCTGTTTGGGAGTGACTGTGCAGTGAGACTGTGGGTGTGGGTGTAACCCCCCGGTCTAGGGGTGACTCTGTGTGCGGATATGACCCTCATTTGGAGATGACTGTGCAGGAGACTGTGTGTGTGACAGTGACCTGTCTCTGGGTGACTGTGTGGGAGACTATATGTGTGATAGTGTCCCCCCTGTCTGGGGGTGTCTGTCTGTGCAGGTGTGACTCCCATCTGGGGATGACTGTGCAGGAGACTCTGTGTGTGACAGTGACCCTGTGTGTGGGTGACTGTGCGGGAGCCTGTATGTGTGACAGTGACCCCCCCATCTGAGGGTGGCTGCAGGTGTGACCCCCATCTGGGGATGACTGTGCAGGTGACTGGGTGTGTGACAGTGACCCTGGATATTCAGCCCCTGTCTGGGGGTGAATGTGCAGGAGACTGGGTGAGGGGCCGGGAATCCTAATTGGGTGACTGTGTGAGAGACACTGCTTCTGAGATTTGTGACCCTGTGTCTGGTGTAGGCCCTCTCCCTGTGGGCCTGACTGTGTGACTTTCCCTGTGTGTCTCTGTGGCCTGTCTGCTGGGAACTGTGCCCGTGTGATGCTGGGAGAGACGCCACCGGGGGTGCCCCTGTGAATGTGTGAGATTGTTTCCCCGACGGCACGCCCCTGGAGCGCCGGCTCTTGGTGTGCATGGCTGTGCCTCTCGCGTGCCGTGTCACTGTGTGACAGTGACTGAGTGAGCTCAGGGTGCTCTGTGGCAGTGTGTCATGTCTTTGTGTGCAGCTGAGTCTGGGTTTTCCCTTTTGAGCTGTCTTTCGGCACTGCGTGTTGATGAGCATCTGGCTGTGTGGCCGAGGCCGATGCTCGGGTGTCTGTGGTCGCACGGGTGCATTCTGGGGCTGAGAGGGCACCGCTGCACTGTGCAGGTTTCTGTGGGCCTGTGTGTGACCAGGCCTGTGTTTGGCTGGCTCCTCACCCTGGGGTCAATTGGGGAATTGGTCCTCAAAGGCTAACACTTGGGTTGGACTGTGCTAGGCTGGGCTCTCAGGCCTCTGAGCAGATCACTCCTGCAGCTGCAGAGCGACTCCCTTGTTCCCCACTCTCCCCCACTTTCTCATGGAAAACTGGTTAAGGCCTCTGGTCTAAACTCACATTCATAGCAAGGCCGAGTGTTGACTTGAAGACAGCAGCTGGAGGAGGAGACGGCGAACTGTTTAGAGAAAGGAGAGAGGAGGCTGGAGGAGGAGCTTGCAGGCCCAGGAAGTGGCCCTGCCAGCATCTGTGCGGTTCAGGCCCCCTCTCCGGGGAGAGCGTGGAGGAAGTTGACTGATAACACGAAAGGGTTTGTGTGGGTCTGTAAGAGACAGAGGAACAGACGAGTCTTTGGCGTAGCAGCCGTGTCTGTCCCGCCGGCTCCCGGCGGGTACCTCTTGGGCCTGTTTTGCTGGGACTGGCAGGAATGTGTCCGGAGTGGCTGCGAGGTTGAGCCATGAGTGAGTTATCTCGTCTACAGATGGAAGATTCTAATAACCCTTCCTCTGCACACTGAGAAAGAACATTGGTGGCCAGTTGCCTGCAACTGAGAAGTTAGGCTATGAGCTTCCCTCCTCCCCACAGAGACATCTGTTCTCCTGCGTCATTCCTGTGACTGCCGTCTTGGAGTTTACAGAGTACTTCTGGGCACTTCATCTCGTGTTCCCTTCTCAAAAACCGTGTGAGATGAGTGAGGAGTTTGGCTTCAGGAAGGGGTTGCACTGAGGGCCTCTTAGACCAGGTCTCCGACTGTAAACCCCACGTTCTCTGCTATTTAGACCTGATATATTCTTGCCTTAGGCACGTTTTAAAAGTTTTATTATTTTTTAGCTGAGATATAATTCCCATACCATAAAGTCACCATTTTAAAGTGTACAATTCAGTGGTTCTTAGTATATTCACAAGGTTGTACAACCATCGCCACTATCTAATTCCAGAACATTTTCATCACTCTAAAAAGAAACCCCTTAGCCATCACCCACCCACCCCTGCCCCACTCTCGCTAATTCTGAGCAACCACTAGCTGCTTTCTGTCTCTGGATTTGCCTATTCTGGGCATTTCATGTAAGTGGAATCTTACACTATGTGGTCTTTTGTGACTGGCTCCTTTCCCTTAGCATGATGTTTCCATGGCTTATCCATGTCGTAGCATGGGTCAGTACTGCATTCCTTTTTATCGCCGAATAATATTCCATTGTATGGATGTACTGCATTTTGTTGGACATTTGGGTTGTTTCCACTAGACACATTTAAAATTATTATATAAAGCATTATTGTCACAAAGTGCCCATGACCCAAAAAACATAGAATAAAACTCAGCCAGCTTTCTTTGACTTGAGTAACTCAGCAGCCTTTGTCACCAAGTGAGCGAGCAGAGGCCGAGATGTTCCCTGGAAGGCGAGGCTTTCTTCCACAGGGGGTAGGCCATGAAGCAAGATGACACAGAGAGAGCAAGCGCATGCGCATGGAGTTGGGAGATGAGGGGCCCGGCTGGCTCTTCCTCCGGCCTGACCCTCCCCGGTGACTTCCCCTCTCTGGGCCTCAGCCCATCCTGCTACTCGGTGTGGGAACTGAGGGAAATCACAGCCTGACTGGCAAAGCAACACTCTTCATTTGTTTCCAATCTTTCATTATCTCATTTATGTCATTTTACTGTTAACCTTATCTCCTTCCTTTGTGAGGACAGGCAAAGTGCACAAGAAGAGATAAATCAATAACTTTCAGGAATGGATGGTAACATTGTTATTTTTGACAAACGTTCAACGTGACTAATTTTCACAGGCAGATCTCCAGTCCCTTTTTCTGGGTTGCATCAGGATTTCTCAACCTCAGCACTGCTGACATCGGGGCCAGTAAATTCTCTGCTGTGGGGGACTGTCTGGTGTCTTGTGGGATTTTTAGCAGCACAGTGTCCTCCACCCACTAGATGCCAGTAGCGCTCTCCGTGAAACGGCTCCAGACGTTACCCAGTGTCCCTTGTTGAGAAAAATGCCCCTGGTTGAGAACCACTGAGTTAGAGCCAGTATTCTCGTCTGAGTTTGTTGTTGTGTGAGTGGTTTTGTGTGTGCTTCACTTGAGGGCTGAAACTCATGGCCCTGTGGTCAGCAGAGCCTTCTCCAGTTTTTCCACTTCTCCTTCAGTGTCGGGTAGGGAGCGTGAGAACTAATTGGCCACCAGTGTTTGCCTCTGCATCATACCCCACATATATTATCCTAATAAAATGTAGGGACTCCGGGACCCTCTGGTGTACTCACTCTCTGTTGAAATTGCCACCTCGGTGTGTGTGCCTTGTGGCCCAGGCTAGTCCTTGTGTTAGCTCTGCACCCTTTTCCATCGCTGTTGGCTTCTGTCTGGGTTCTCTCCTCCATCAGCCTTGCCATCTCTCCCAGCCATCACTACTTTCGAGGTTTCTCTTGCCCATTCACTGGGTTCCTCTGTGCAACATTACAAAACATGCCAAAATCAGAGGTGCAGAGTTGTGCGTGTATGTGATGGGGTGGGCGGGGTGGGGGGATGGGCAGTGGGGATATGTTTCTTCTCATTTCAGTTTTTTCCTTGAAAGAAAAAAGGAAAAATTGCAATTGGGGCTTAAGTCGTGGTTACTTTTGGAGCCTAACCCTCTTGGCCTTTTAACTCTTTTTTTTTTTTTGAGGAAGATTAGCCCTGAGCGAACATCTGCTGCCAATCCTCCTCCTTTTGGTGAGGAAGACTGGCCCTGAGCTAACATCCGTGCCCATCTTCCTTTATATGTGGGACGCCTGCCACAGAATGGCGTGCCAAGTGGTGCCATGTCTGCACCCGGGATCCGAACCGGCAAACCCCGGGCCACCAAAGTGGAACATGCGCACTTGACCGCTGCACCACCAGGCCAGCCCCTGGCCTTTTAACTTTTAGAAAATATTAAATATCCCTTTCTTTCATTTATGTCAATAAACCAATAGCATAGAAAGTTTTGTATCAAACATTTAAGCCTTTTTGAGAACCACTAAGAGCTTTTGAGACCCATAGATGGACAGCCTGATCCTGGCCTGGAATGGTTTTTTTTTTTTTTTTAGATTTTTTTTTTTTATTTTTTCCTTTTTCTCCCCAAAGCCCCCTCCAGTACATAGTTGTACATTCTTCGTTGCGGGTCCCTCTAGTTGTGGCATGTGAGACGCTGCCTCAGCGTGGTCTGATGAGTAGTGCCATGTCCGCGCCCAGGATTCGAACCGACGAAACACTGGACCGCCTGCAGCGGAGCGCGCGAACCCAACCACTCGGCCACGGGGCCAGCCCCTGGAATGGTTTTTTTTAAAACCCGAGCACTAGGGCTTAAGATGCCGTTGATCACTCAGCCATTGCCTAGCTTGAAGGAGGAAATGGATTCTCTTAAAACATAGCCCCCTCCCCTCGAAAAAGAAAAACAGGATAAGATCCTAAACAACCCTGGAAGGTTGAGAACTGAGAGCCAAATGAGTGTGTTGAGTGTGATGCCAGATAGGAATGTTCAATTGCAGGAATCGATCCATGGTATTCTGGAAGGCATGTGGATACACTTGGGGAAACCCGATAATTCCTCCCTGGAAATTACTCAGAGGAACAGCAGAGCGGGACTGGTGAGGAAAGGGTGCGGCCCTTTAGAAATAGCCAGGTTTCCTGGATGTCTGTGTCTTTTTCAGACACCACAGCAGAGAATGTGAGACTAGTATCGGAGGCTTGTTGCTCGTGGTGTCTGTGGTGTGACATTCTCTTTCTTTCTCTGTAGTTGGAGGCTGGCAGCGATGAAGATCGAAAGTTAAACCTCAGGTAAGCAGACTTGTAATTTTGGTTCTTACAGCTTTCTTCCAAGCAGGTAAGGAGTACTCTTGTTCTTTCCAGAAGGGAGAACCCTCAACAAACAATACACCACCTTTGTAGCAGTGCTTTAAAAATTATACAGAAAGCATCATACAAAAGTAGTGCTTTAAAAATGGTACATCTGTTTTAACTGTAAACAGCTTTGATAACATTATATAACATTTAGAAAGCAGGAAAATAATTACCAGTATTCCACCACACTTGCTTTACCGTTAGGAGCATCTTTATAAACTTCCTTCCAGATTTTACCTCTGCTTTTTAAAAAAATAATGGCTGTAATATGCCTCACTTTTCCTTCCTGCTTTCAGTAAGGTACTCCTTTTGAGGTAAGCACATTGCTGATTTGAAACAGACTTTCAACCCCCAAGTTTATTAATTCAAGGTGTTTTTTCTGCTTGTGAGAACTCTTTAGCTGTGCTCATTTAAGAAATTCCTTACGCTGTAGCCCTCGTTTGCTATATTCCCAAGTAGACATCAAAAGTACTTTTCTTTTTCTTTGCCAAAAATTAAGGCCTTCTCTGTGGGTATTTTGTTGTTTTACAGAAGATTTAGCACGGCATTATATAATGTATTCCTCTGTACCAGGGAGCCGGCTTAAACTCTGACTCTTAGAGTTTAAAAAAGTAAACAGAGTTCAAGGATATCGTTCTTTAGAAAAAAAAGTCTGTTTCATCTTGTGAGGAGGAGGAAAATTAATTGGAAAAGGAAATATGTGTTCAGAAACTGGGGTCAGCCCTTCGTTCCCAGGAGCAGGATGTTCTCCTGGTTGAACCCACATGCAGAAGCGGTAGAAATATGCCTGGCCCGTCTTTGAACTTTCTGTGTTTGAGAAGGGAGGGAACGTATTCCCTTCTATTGTGGCACGCGTGATTTCTCAGGATCACGTCTGGAGGGAAACAGTAGCCTGCAAAAATCACAGGGCTGCCTTAGTTCAATTGCTGGGTCCTCATGTTAATGTCACGCTCCAGGAGGGGCCAGCGGCTCTCTCGCCTGGGGTTTTTGGTTGCTCAGGCTCGAGTGCAGGGCTCGAAGGCTGGAATCAGCCAGACTCCAAGTGGGGGCAGCAGTGGGCCGTGTTGCAGATCTGCTGGGCTCTCTGCGTGGAGGCAGGGATGGGGAAAAGTGGAAGTCTGCTCTTTGGAAACTGGGAGAGGAGGTGCTGGGAGGAGAGCTTGTTGGCTGCTGTGTGGGACCCGCAGAGCAGCTGCGCCCCGAGCTTCGCTCCAGCCCTTACCTGGGGCTGGAGTCTCTTCCTTCTTTCAGGGCTCTTGGCCAGGAGAAAGCATTTATCGCCCTCACCTCGATTGTCTTTGAGGCAAAGAACTATTTTTTTTTAATTGCCTTTCATTAGCGAACAGCATAGTGTTTTGAATTGTTTCAGTTAATAAAAAACTCAGAGAGGCCGGCCCTGTGGCCCAGCGGTTTAGTTCCCGCGCTCCACTTTGGCAGCCCAGGCTTTCACTGGTTTGAATCCTGGGCGCAGACATGGCACCGCTCATCAGGCCACTCTAAGGTGGCATCCCACTGCCACAACTAGAAGGACCCACAACTAAAAATACACAACTATGTACCGAGGGGCCTCTGGGAGAAAAAGGAAAAAAATAAAATCTTAAAAAAAAAAACTCAGAGATAGCAGTGTTATGAAAACGTGTGTGTATTCTTCTGGGCAATCAAAAGCCCCTTACTCTGCAGTTTGGGGCTAGAGAGGACCTTACAAAGGGACGGGAAGGACCGTCCCGGCAGCTCTGGGTACTACCATATTTTGTCCTCACAGCGACCCCATGAAAGTGTTTTCTGGTTCCCAGGTGAGGACCGGGGCCCAGGGTTGTGTGTGGGGGGTGGGGGTGGGGGGGTTGCTGTGTTGGAAGCGAGGCTCCGTTGCCTCTGACACCCGCGTTGTCACGTGCCGCCGCCTTCTTGGAGCCCACGTCTGTGGTCCAGTTGAGCCCACTGTCTGGGACACATGGATGAGGGGACTTGCCCCAGGTCACCCGGGTGGTTAGAGGCCGCTGGAGAGTCAGACCCACGGATGCCGCTCGCAGGTGGCGCTGCCTCCCAGGGTGTCCCATCGCTCTTGACCACTGTGAGTCCCCCTTTTTGGCAGGTCCCAGGGCCGCTGTGCGCACCGGGAGACCCCGGCTGGCATCAGGACCTGGGTGCTACTGAGCTTGTCCTCTCGACTCCCTTTTCAGTCTGTCTTCGCTCCCCTGACGTTTCACTCCCCTTGTGAGGCGGAAGATACCTCCTGCTGTGTCACCCTTCCAGCCAAACAGGAAGCTTTGATTAATTTGCATTTCCAGGCCATCTCGATAGGCCTCTTCCAGAGAAAGATGTATGGAATAGTCAGTTGTTTTTGCCTGTTTGAGGGGAGGAGAGTTAAGGAGAGATTTCTCTGTGCTTCAGATGGATCCTGAAGGCAGACTGACCTGATTTGGTGTCTGAGGGCTGCAGGTGGGCAGAAAAACTAGGGACAGCAGCATGGTCCTCTCTCCACCCTCCCCGCTGTGTCTGCCCTTAATGGATGGTTTCATCTTTCGAATCATCCAAGAAGTTACCTTTGCTCACCCATAGCCAGTGAATTGCCGAATCACGTGGGCTGGGGCTTCTGTCCCACCTGCCCTCTTGTTCCCCAGTCCCCCCTGGTGGCACCACCCTCCGGGTCCTTATTCTCGGGGCCAGCCATCTGCCCATCCCTCTCCCTCCCTCTGTCACCCCCACTCGCAGATGGACACTGGTCTGGAGGCGCCCACGCTTCCTCCTTGTGGTCCTCATCGTCTTTGTGCACGCCCCTCACCTTGCGGTGCTAGCACCCTGTTGCTTCTTCCAACACGACGACTCCTGCTCCCTGACCATGCTCTTCCTCTAAGCCAGTTCCTTTTCAGCTGACCACAGTCGTCACGGCCAGCTCGGAGTTCTCCTACCTCCAACGTTGTGACCCCTGTCTTCAGAGGAAGCGGGTGGCTCTTGGTCTCCTCTCTGTGCCAGGTCCCACCCTTGCCTTACATTGCAGGTGCTTGTGCTTCATCTCATCCCTGTGTTGGTGCTTCCCTTAGTGTCAGGGCCTTACCTCTGGCAGGGCATAGCATCACGACACTTTACGTATGTTCACTTTGTTCTGAGCCTGCGGTAAACTGCGTACCTGTATGATAGAGAGCATGGTGTAGAGGAAAGAGCGAGGGGTTCAGAGTCAGGCAGACCGAGGTTCAGCACCGGGCTCCTGCACTAGGAGCTGAGTTCCTTTGCCCGTGTGGTTACCATGTCCCTATGGGATTACTGCCCCCTGTGGGTTGCTGTGCCCCTTTATGTAGGTCTCATCTGTAAAGCAGAGAGAAAGCCACCGCCTTTCAGGGTTGTCAGGTGGTTTGCGTGGGGCTCCTTGCACAGAGTCCAGTCCACGAGGGGCTGGAGGACTGCTGCTACGTTTGGTCTTGTCAGGTGTTGTTCCTCTTGGTGTCAGTTCACAGCGTTGAGTTGGAGGGCCGGCTCCCTGCAGGTGCTGTGTCCACCGTGTCGGGCTGACCTGGCCCTGAGAGGGCCGCCACCACGGATGCTCTGACCTGGAGCGGCCTATACCCTTTACTGGCTCCATCCCTGTAAGATGCAAATAGGAATGCACACTTTGCAGAATCAGTGTCATAATTCAGACAGCTTCTCCATAGGCCTTCTGGGAAAGGTCTCAAGAACCGATCACCTCCTGCCCAGGATGGAGCTGACGGATGCAGAGCAGGATGGACCCACTTCTCTCCCTCCCTTGCCTGCTTGCTGCGGGTACAGACTACTGCCAGCCTCCAGCAGCGCCCTTTGGGCAGCCGTGCCGTTCAGACTGTGGGAATTGGTGAGCAGATGGCCTGCTGGCAGCGGCTCCTGGCTCCCTGGCCGTCCTGGGAGCTGCCTCAGTCTGGCATGAGAAGTCGGTGGTTGTGTGCCAGGCAGGGCCCCAGGAGAGAACGTGGTTGTGTTGTCTCCAGAGTGTGGACCAGGAGTGAATGCTGTTTTCCCCATCCAGCGTTTCCAAGTCAAGTGCATGAAAATATTTGTTAGCGTTCTTTTAATTTTTTTCTTGTCTGCCCAAGCAAACATTTGGGCCAGAGCCTCAGGATTTCGTCTTCTCTGTTTCATCCGGTTTCAGTGGTAAACTGTGAACTCCCTTACACCTTTGCCTTTCCCTCCGTGCTCCTCTCCCCTTTTGGTCTTAAGTTCGAGTTCCCCAGAGGACCCCTTTCTCCTTATTGCCTTCTGAAGGTGGCTGTGCCCTCTCTCCTTCCCCCACAGTGTCCGGGTGGCGTTGGGGTTGGCATGTCCTTCGTCCGCAGAACACACTTCCCCATGTCTATTCAGGACCTTTTGTTTGCCTCCTGTCCACTGTTTGGGGCTCCTCTCTGCCTTTGTCGACAGTTTCTTAGCCTGGATTTTATTGCCCCTGTTGAGAGTCTGTCCGGTTAAGTACTGCCGAGAGGTGTGGAGCATCTGTGGCCTCCAGGCTCTGTGCAGCTGGTGGCTGAATCAGTTATCTGTTGTGTGTAACAAGCCTGCAAACTCAGGGTCCACAACACCACCCAGGTATTCTCTTGCAGTTCCCATGGGTCAGGAATCCGGACAAGGTTTCACTGGGTCCTCTGCTTGGGGTCTCACCTGGCTGCAGTCAGGGTGTTGGCTGGGGCTGGGATCTCATATGAGGTTAAGGTCCTCTTCCAAACGTACGCCAGTTCTTGGCAGAATTCATTTCTTGCAGCTGTGGAAGTCACAACGGCTTGCTTCTTCAAGGCCGATGGCAGAATCTGCTGCTCTGGCATCTTGTAACTGAATGCCATCCTGGGAGTGACCCTTTATCACTTTCCCATACTGCGTAACCTAATTAGGGGAGCAGCTATCCCACCCAGTTCCCTGGTCCCCCCACTCAGGATAGGGGCTCACCCAGGGCACCTGCACCCGGGGCTGGGATCTTGGGCCTTCTCAGAATTCTGCCCACCAGGATCAGTCTGTGTGAGTTCTGGAGAGGCCCCGGTCTAATGTAGAGAAAACAGACAGGGAAACAAATAGGTTTCCGTGAGTGTTGGAGTGGAGCAGGCGTGCATTACGTACAGGTCATGCCAACTGAGGGATGCTCAGCCCTCATGGGAGGGGGCCTGGAGCACTGGGGACCCCACAGGGTTCAAGCCCTGTGCCAGGGCATGTCATGTCCTTTCCACTCTGCACCCACACGCTTGTTCACACTTTCAGGCTGGCGCCTCTTGGATGCGCCCCAACTTTGCATATTTTGTCCTCTGAAATACCACCTCTGTTGACCCTTAGATCTTTCTCCATGAGCCTTGGCCTTAGGGACGGGTGGGCCTGGGTTTGGCTCCCACCTCTGTCACCTCCCTCGGCTGTCATACGGCCTTGGGCAGGCCTCCGTTCGCAATGGGCATAATCATGCGAGCGTGTAGGGCTGTTGTCAGAATTACCTGTGCTCCTTACGTGAGGCTCCTCTCCCGACGGGGGCATTCAGCAAATGCCCCTGCTTGCTCCTCCTCAGCCACTAGCTGCTGTAGGAAGTGGTTTATAACTCTTCCTTTTTCTTCCCTCAGGCATTTTTCTCTCCTTGGGACTTGCCTTGTAGTATATTTACTTAAGTACTCAAATGTTTCCCACTAGCAGGACCAACTGCACGTGCAAAATTAAAATTGTGAAGCCCTTTGTTAAAACAGTTAAGAATTTCAAGATGGCAACGGCAGAGCATTGACCAAGCTCGGGCCCTCCTGAGCCTGGGGCCTTGAGCGACTGCACGGGGCGCCTGCCCACGAAGCCGGCCCTGCCCTCCTAACCGTGAGCCCACCAAGGGCTGGGGCCTTGCCAGCCTCCACCCTCATGGCGCCTGCTGTGCGCTGGACGGGCCATCGAGGTCTCGTAAAGGGAGTCTTCTGTGTTCCGTGTCACGTTGGGGAACTCCAAGTGGTCTTGGATGACGTACAGGAAACAAAAGACAGAGAGATTTTTCCTGCAAGTTCGCCCTGCAGTCTGGCCGTGTTAGATGAATCTCAGTCCTCTTTTCCTGATCTGTCTGCTTATGAGCTATTCATTCAACAGATGTTTCCTGAGCACCTGCTTTGTGCCAAGTGCTCTTCTCCGGGCTGGAACAGAGCAGTGAACAGAACCAACAGAACTCGCTGCTCTCGTGGCTGCCGTCCTGCTGGGGGAGACGGGACAGCAGGTCACATACACAGGCGCATTCACAGTGTGTCAGCAGGGGCAGAGATGTGGGAGTGAGCACTTCAAACATGCCCCACTCCGTGAGCTGCCTCGCGTGCGGTGTTTCCTGTAATCCATGCAGAAATCCTGTAAGGAAGGCGCCGTTTTTATTCCCATTCTCTGGGTGAGAAGACTGAGCCTCAGAGCGGTAACTGGCCCCGTTCCGTTTAGCAGGAAGTGGTGGAGCCAGGACTCTCAAGGGCCATGTCTCTCTGCCTCCAAAACCTGTATCTTAGCCCCAAAATTCAAGAGCCATCTCTACTGACCCTCCTCCTGACGATTCAGATCTCTCATGAGGACGCAGAGTGGACTCGTCGGGAAGAACCCTGGCTTTGCCGTCCCACCACGTGCTGTGTACTTTAGACAAGTCCTGTCACCTGACCTCCCTGGGCTCTACTTAGAGCAAGAATTACGATGCATCCCCCTTCCGGGGAGGTCACCTGGGCAGAGCCCTGGGAGTAACGGTGCCTGCCTCTGTTTATTGGGGGCCTGTGGGTGCAGGCAGTGGGCCTGGACCCGTGTGCACTGGATCTCGTGTCGTCTCCCCACGCCTGCTGCTTCCTCATTTCAGGAAACTCCCGTTCACAGGGCCTGGGAGAGGCCGGAGCAGGGTTAGCACGAAGGCCACTGTGACTCAAACCCATGGCCCCTCCTTTCTGCCCCGCTCCCTCACAGGAGATGTGCAAATCTGTGTGGCTCACCTCTTCCTGTCCCCACTCCCACGGCTTTATAGTCAGGGGCCTCCCATTGACTCCCAATTTTAAATATTAGAGTACACAAACTTAAAATTCTGGAGCCCTTATACTGTTTTGCTGTTGCTTTCGGTTTAACTCAGGTGTAATTTCTAACAATTTGTTGAAACATTTGATTTTAAAGTCAGAATTTGCCCGCAGTATGTGTTAATTTTTTGTTATTGTTAGAAAACTCATCTTGGGCCGGCCCCGTGGCCAAGTGGTTAAGTTCGCGCATTCTGCTTCAGTGGCCCAGGGTTTCCCTGGTTCGGATCCTGGGCACGGACATGGCACCGCTCGTCAGGCCATGCTGAGGCGGCGTCCCACATGCCACAACTAGAAGGACCCACGACTAGAATATACAACTATGTACCTGGGGGCTTTGGGGAGGAGAAGAAAAAAAAAGAAAATTCGTCCTACAGTTGGGACAAATGAGGACAGAGGTGAATAGTTAATTTGATTCTGTTGGAGCTTAATTAAACTTGTTATTCAGGTTAACTTAAAATGAATTTTGCTCCGAGTCTAGTGTGTTTCATTAATCTTTTGGAATACCAGTACTTACACTTCTAAAGTCAGCCGTGGGGCTCTGGTCTCCTTCCTCCCACGCACTGAGCACACTGGCACTGCTCGTGCGAGCTCTCGCTTCACTGGTGACTTCACAGGTACCGGTGATCACCCTCCCGGTAAATGGAACAAAGCTGTGAGAGGGAGTCAGAAAACCCGAGATGTGTCTGCTGTACAACCGTAGGCAAGTCACTAAACGTCTCTGGACTCCCACTTCCTCTTTTGTAAAGTGAAGAGACCAGATGGGATGGTGGCTTCCAAATCCAGGAAAGGGTCCTCAGACCCCCAGTCTAGTTCCGGGTTATATTGTGCTCCTAGTCATTCACCGTGGATTGTAACAGAGTCTCTAGAGTTTCTTTTTTCTCCCTATGCTGAGAACAGGGTCATCCGTTTGTGGGGTCTCTGGCCAGGTCAGGGTTATAGTCTGACCCTGAGATGGAGGAAGCTGGGGTGGTCCCTGAGGACGTGGACGCTTTGCCTGGACCCTCCTCCTCTGCTGAGTGTGGAGCCAGCGCCATTTCGCCCTCAGGCGCAGGCCATGCTTGGAGCAGCGGCCACGTGGCAGGAGAAGACCCCGGCCTTCAGAGCCTACCTTTGGCACGCGGTGCGCTGCGGTCAGATCTCCGGATTTGAACAGTTTATTAGAAAGTTCCTGAAACCAGGAGAACGTTTAGACGAGGCCTTCTCCTTCAAGGAAGGTGGTAAGAAAACAGGATTAATCAGAACAGGATTAGTCAAAGCAAAGAGGAGCTGTCCTCAAGGCGTGCTGAGTGACTGGGCTGGGGTGGAGCAAGATGCGAGGCTGGCCTGTGGGGCGCCCCTGCCGGGGCCTGGTCAGTCCTGGTGCCCGGGGAGGTGGCGCCCGCCTCCCTCATGGCGCAGGGCAAGGAGCACAGGGCAGCGCGGGACTGCGTGTAAATGAGGGGTCACGCGGGTCGCCTGTCCTGGGCAGAGCGGGGCCTCAGGATCAGGGAACAGGCACCGCCACCCAACAACCTGCATGACTATCACCTTCGGCCCCGAAACTGAGGAAAAGTTGTCTCCCTCTCGGGGCTGTGAGGCTCAGGGGGCTTGTCCTGTGTGGCGCCTGGTGCTGCCAGACACGGTCCTGTGACCGTCGCTGATGGGAGTTGTGAGGGCCCCGCTGCCCTTGCTGACCGCCTTCCCCTCCCTCGGTGGGCGTGAGGGAGTTGCACCTCGAAAGACTGAAGCTCGACCGGGTGGAACTTAAGAGGAAAACTGAGCAGTGTGTGACCTACCTCCCCCAGGCCCCTGAACCTGTGCTGGCTTTTATCTGGGGGCCTCGTGTCTTATGTGCCTCTATTTTTACAGATTTCTTTTTCTTTTTTTTTTTGAGTGACTCCTTTTGAAGCTATTTTTAAACAGACTTTTGTTTCAAAGAAGGCCGTCGGAGGCCCTGGGTGAGGACATGTCCGGTGCTCTCCGGGCTGGGGCCGCCCTGCGCTGGCGGGAGTCACTCCCGGTCAGGGCTTGACGCGCTCCCCCAGGCCTGGGCCCGGCAGAGTTCCCACGAGGGCGCCCGTGCTGGTGGTCTGGAGAGAGCCAGGCCAGCTGCTGCCTCTGGAAATGACTTGTCCCTTCCCCAGGGCGCAGGCTGCCTCTTCGGTGCCAGGCCCGTTGCGGGTGGAAGTTAGGGAGAGGCTCGTGAGGTCTGGCGCTGTGGTCACTGCCCCATCCAGCAAGAGGGCTCCCTTGGGCCCTGGGCAGAGCCCAGCACGTGGCGCGGACGGAGGACTATCTCTTGTGAAGCAACCTGGTGTGGGACGCAGTTTTTATTTAGAGTCGTTTGCTTTATCAGCTCAGCCAATGTTTCTTTAGCGCGTATATGTGTATTGAGCTCAGTGCCGAATGCTGGGGCTTCCATGTTCAGTGAAAACAGAGTCCTTACCCTCCAGAGGTAGCTTGTGTGCCATGTCTACCTTAGCTCTCTCCAAAAAGAATTTGAAACAGCTTGTAAAATTGATGGAAAACAATATAACTTAAAATTAGAGAAGTGGGACATGGGGACAGCAGGGGAAAATAAGGTGAAGTCTGGGGGAGGTTTGTATGTGGAATGCAGGCGTAATGTTGGTACAATGATCAGAGTTTGGCTATAGATCCGACTTTGAGCTTCCTAGTAGTCAAAGCAAAGAGAGAAATAAGATCAGTTGCCTGATTCATGGTGTCCTGAAAATAGCTCCAGGTCAGTTCCTCTGAAGAACTCTTCCTGGTAGACATCTGTGGGTGTTCGCAGGAGACCTAGTGTGATGGGCGGACAAGCAGATCGTCTTAGGTTTGGCCCTGAGGCCACAGGGAGAGCTGACGCTCTGGGCCCATCCCACCAGCTAACCTGGGTATTTGTGGTCTGGAGAGATGATGTCAGCAGCAGTGCTTGGTGCCAAAGCTGCCGGCCGCCCCAAACGTTGAAAACAGGATGCTGAGTCCCATCCTGTAGGCCTGCAGCGTCCTGACTTCGAGTGCCCTTCACAATGGGAGGCCGGCACAGGCAGGTTGGCCCCCCACTGTTCCAAAAGTGTGGGCTCGGAGCAAGAAAATGCTAGAATTAGGCTTCGCACGGGCCAGGGCTGTATGTGTGCAGGCCCTCCAAATCTGGGCACACAGAGACCAGGAGGAGCCAGCAGGGCAGGGCTTCCCACCATTCTCCACTGCCTTGTGCAGAAGCACGGCTGCTGTCATCCTGGAGACGCAGGGAGAGGAGGGCCCTCGCGCAGGGCGAGAGCTCATGGTTGATAAGGGTGGCAGCACCCAAAAGATGGAAGGGGAGAGCCATGAAGTCTGCTGGGGACAATGACCGGCAAAATGGTCTTAAGCTTTTCTCACCAGCCAGCAAAGAAAAATTACAAGTAGTATTTTACCAAAATCCACTTAAGGTGGAATTTTTTAAATAATTTTTTAAATTTTGAAACAATTTAAAACTTACAGAAAAGTTGCAAATATAGCACAATTTTTCTCTGAACCGTTTGAGAGTAAGTTACCAGCCTGAGGCCCTTTGAAAACGGCAAGGACGTTCTCCTACAGAGCAGACGCTTGACCAGTGACCACTGGCCACTGGCCCTGAGACGTTACTGCCTTCTGATCCTCAGACCCCATTCAAGATCCACTGTCTGATTCAATAACGTCCTTTGTAATAAAGGGTCCAGTTCAGGACCGCCCGTTGCGTGTAGTTGTCCTGTGTCTTGAGTCTCCTTCAGTCTGGGACATTCCTCAGTCTTTCTTTGACTCTCATGACCGGGACACTTTTGAAGAGGACAAAAGGAGGGCCTGTCACTTTGTAGAGTGTCCCTCAGTTTGGGTTTGTCTGATGTTCCCTCGCGATTAGATTCGGGTCATGCATCTTTGGCGGGAACAGCACAGGAGCGACGCTGTGTCCTCCCTGAATCCCGCCAGGGGGCACGCGATTTCTCTTTGTCCTGTTACTGGTGATGTCCCCTCGGTCACCAACGTGGGTTTTGTGTGGCCTCTTTACTGTCCAGTTATTCTTTTGCCCTTTATCATTAAGAAGTATTTCTTGGGGGGATGCTTTGAAATGATGTTAATATCGTGTCCCCTGTCAACTTTTCTATTTATTTATATCTATATGACTCAGGTTTGTCTGTTTCATTCAGTGGTTTAGAATCTGTTAAATTGTATTATTGACTTCAAAGTTCAGATTGTCCCCCATTTGGCCAGTGGGATCTCATTCAAGCTGGCTTCTCTGTCCCTTGACACGTCCACATCATCCTTCAAGCATGCCCTTGCCTCTGACACCAGATGGCCCAGGCCTCGTCTTGGGCTTTCCGTACCCCATCTCTGGAATCAGTTGTTTCTCCAAGGAGCCCTGATTCCTTCTAGTGGAGAATGGGATTGAGAAGCTAAAGGAGGTGTGCTCATTACATTGGGGTGTTGCTGTCCTCAGGCCCTCTCAGTGGGCAGAATTAGGGACTATGTGGGTGACATGCATATACACACACACGCATCTATATTTATTTCTCTGTTTATTTAAATGTGTTGAAGACCATGATTTCAAATTGATCCTTTGAGTTCTGATCCAGCACCTTGGGGTCCATTGTCGTTTTCTCTCCATATTTGTAACTCCCTGCTCTGACCATGAGGAACCTGGCTCCCCTTGTCCCTCACGTAGTAAGTTGTTTGATTAACCCCTCTTCTGTACTGACCCTCCCATCTCTGCAGCCACCTGTCCCCTGCATGGATGCCCTCCTCGCCCTGCCCCCCACCAGACACCCTGCTCTGGGCTACCACACCCCCTCCCCCAGTCAGATGCCTGCCTTGCTCTGCCCACCAAGTGGTTTTAGGTCTGACTTGTTGGGGTGTCAGTTCAGCAGAGGTGCAGCACTTCAGAGTCAGACGCTTGGTCTCCTGTCCTGGCTTCTGCACTCCTTGGCCATGGGAGCTTAGGCAAGCGACTTACCCTTTCTGAGCCTCGGTTTCCGTCTGTATCAAATGGTCACAGATGGATGCTGAGGATTAGGTTAATTTATACGTATGATGTGCTCAGCATGACCCTCAGCAATGATGTTGATTATCACACGGCATTCCTTGAGTGCACACACTCCGAGGGACCCAGAGGCGGAGACGTCATAGCCCTGGCTCTCACGACGCACAGTGTGATGTGGAGAACTTACTTGTGTTGTTTGAAGCGCCTGGCTGCCAAGAGGACCTGCCCGCCAGGTGACTGTAGCTCCCCTTGCAGCATTTCTGTCATGAGTCTCATTTGTCCAGTCCGTCCTGTGTGCGGTGAGCACCCAGTGTCCAGCTGCTCAGGGCGTCCCACGGTGAGTTAGGGACGAGGTGTCCTGAGACTGGAGAGGAGGACAGCTCGGTCAGTTCATTCAGGACTATTTACTTAGAATTTCAAAGGTTACGTGTGCTCTGGCTGTCGAGTCTGTTGTGAGGGTCAGCTGTGCCAGCGTGAAGATAACTTCACCCCCAGCTGTAGGCACACAGGCCCGGGAACAGTTTGGGAATCAGGGGCCTTGGATTCCTGTCACTTTCTAAGTTGATGACCTTGGACAAGTGACTCAACCTCTAAGCCTTAGTTTCCTCACCTGCAAAATGAGAGAAGGTGCTAGAAGATGTTGAAAGGGCAGAGCCATGGCTTGCAGCTCGGGTGGCGAGGGAGGGCTTCCTGGAGAAGGTGTGAACATTGGAAGGTGGGCACAACATGGGGAGGCAGGCGGAGAAGAGGGGCTGTGAGTAGAAGCCAGAGTCGAAGAGCTGCTGAGGACAAGGACGTAGATAAGGATGGAGCGGAGAATGTGTGGAGCGGGGGAGAAATGGTGCAAGACGTGACACAAGGAAGGCTTCTGTCATAAAGCCCTGTGTCTAGTTGTGTTAGAAGCTCCATGAGGTCAGAGAGTGTCAGATGAGTGAAATCTAGGTTAGTGACATACAGTGGCTAATTGTGGTTACATAGGAAGCTAGCACAAGAAGTTTGGACTCTAGATAACGTCGCCTGGTCGAAAGTTCTGGAGCTGGGAAACAATGTAACAAGCAGTGGTTAGGAACTGTGCAGAGTGTGTCGAGGCCAGGGGTCCCTGCCCTCGTTCTCATTAGGCTGAAAGCCCCCCGGCTATGCCGTCCTGTCCCAAAGCTGCCAGCCACATGTGGCTAATTAAAATCAAATAAAATGACAGAATCAGTTCATCGGTCGCAGCTCGTTTTACGTGTTCCATAGGCATGTGTGGCTCGTGGCTACTGTATTGCACCGTGCAGGTGGAGAACACATCCATTCTTAGGACAGCACTGCCTGCAGGGCCATCCCGAGTACCTGGCGCAGAGCCAGGCACACAGTGGGGCCCGGTGGGTGTTGCGTGGCCCACCGGGGTGAGGAGGCCAGAACTGGAGTGGTGGCTGAGGCCCTGGGAAGGAAGGGGCCCCTGGAAAGGCTGAGACTTGGCAACCAATGAGAATGGGATGGGGCTTCATACCAAAGCAAGGGCTGAGAACCTGGGACAGTTGAGATAATCCGTTCTTGGAATTTTTGAGTTGTTTCAAAAACATTTCCTTCATTTGCCTGTTATTTCTGGCTGGCTAGGTTGTCTTTGCTGCCATTGCGTTTCCCGCACAATGCAGCCTTTGTGCCTCCTGCCCTCACTAAGGGGCTCAGATGCTGATGGACCAGACGTGCAGGGGAAGACAGCACTAGCTGTCCACGCACGGGACCGGCGGGCTCTTGGGGGACTGTCAAGGAGCTATCCTAAGGTCGTCGAGCCAACTCAGGGCACATTATTCATTGTCTTATTTTGGGGGCAAAAATCCTGCTTTTTTGAGCATGCTGGTGTATTAAGCTGCTTGCTCCGACCCGTTGGTATGAGGGAGAGCTGTGTCACTGGCTTCAGAGAATGTCTCTTACTGTCTGAAATACTTGTGGACATTCCTTCTCTCTGGGAGAAGCCTACGCCTCCCAGCCAAACAATGCATGCCCCGCAGCAGGGACGTTTGTCCCGAGCCCTGCCAGCATTTCTGGCCCGTGACCCCGTTCCCCGAGCAGAATGCCCTGCAGAGCCGGAATTTCCCTGTGCTCAGCATAAAGTGTTCCGGGGAGCAGTTTGGGAGCTCTCGCTGACAGGTGTGTCAGGTGAGTGACCTGTTTTCTTGTACTCTGAAGAATGGTGTTTGGAGCAAGGCCCTGCCTGGCGGCACCGGAAAACACAGAGTAGAAAACGAGGCCTCAGTACAGCTCGGGGTCTTTGTGACTTTGGAACACGAATTCAAAACGTGGGAGGAACCGTGGGAGAGCAGTGGAAAGAGTTTTCTGTGCCCGCCTGCAGTCTTCGATCGCCTCTGCATCTTCACGGGCTTCCCTTCGCCAGCAGTGGGTCCTGAGTCCATCGGAACCAGCCCCAGCGGTGTTTTATGGTGGGTCCGTGTCCATCCAGCTTTCCCTGCGGCTGCCTTGCTGCAGGTCAGACCATCCTGCCCTCTGACCTAGGGATTCCTCGGGAAGAGCGCCCAACTCGGGGCCTCTCTGTCCCATTCTGCCCCTCTTACCGTATGACCACAGACAAGCCATTTATCTCTTCTGTCCTGGTTCTTTCCTCAGAAGAATGAAATGGTAAGAATGAAGTGACAGATGTAGGGCGAGCCCTCTGTACACTGTGAAGCACCGTTCAGACAGAAGCCGTCACTTCCTTGTTTAAAACAACACCCCCCCAGTGCCTGCAGGTTACCAAGCACTCGGGTGCAGAGAACTTGTCAGGTTGACCACTTGATGGCTCCACCACAAGCCCAGGGTTTGAGTCTTAGCTTTGCATTTCTGAAACTTGAATAGATTAGTACACTCAGGAATGGTCAAGTTTGAGAAACCAACTTATGCTAACCAGACTTATAAGGAACTGACTTATAAGCCAGAATAGACATTTATCAATTCACAGCGGGGCCTTCGCAACAGAAACCAAGTCCTCCTCTGTCCACTGTGGGGTACGTTTAACATAATCTTCTGACTCTTCTGTGCCCTGCTCCTCTCTTCTTTGTGTACCGATCCTTCAAGGCCTCGCCTGGCACTGTTTCTTCCAGGGAGATCTCCCTGGATCCCCAGACTGGGCTGGGCATGCCTCCTGTGTGTGTGTGTGTGTGTGTGTGTGTGTGTGTGTGTGTGCATGCATCTGCAGTACCCTACACACCCCTCCCCTGTGGAACCTGCTGCATTCCACTGCAGTTACTGTCCTGTGTCCTTCTGACCCACTAGGCCGTAGTGTTGCTTCTGGGCAGGAACTGTGTCTGTTTCATTTCTGAATTCCCAACCAGCCACAGCGGAGGCTCAGTAAATACCTGTTCTTCTAAATGGAATTAATGACACGTCCTCTTGAGAGTGTTCATGGCACCCACCTTTTCTGTGGTGACAGCTTTAAATTCATTCCACTTGTTTCTAGAATTACTGTCAAGTCCACTGGATGAACCTCAGTCCGCTCGGTCATCGCTGTGCAGAGCTGAGTGAAACTGGGGGTTGATGCTGTCCGTGCAAAAGTAGTTTGGTTCTTTTCAACCAGGCCAGTCAATTCGGGACCCTTTTCAGAGCCTGTATCTTAGGCTCCTATTCTCCAGTCTTTTGCAAGATGTAGCATCAGAAGCCCTAGAATCCTATCATTTAAGTCACTTCCTGTTCCCTCATCTATAAAATGAGCGTAATCGAGCCCACTCCGTCTACCCTGAAGAGCGTCGTGAAGACTGAGAGAGTTGACGTGAGCCCGAGCGCTTTGTCAGCAGCAGGGCTTGTCAGAGGTCTGATCCATAGTCCTGGTCATTTCGTATCGTGGTAATGCGGGGATGCCTTTCGAGGGCAAGGACGCTTGTGACCGTGGAAGTGTTTGATAGAAGATGAGCTCGTACATTTATCAGCTAACCTGTTTTGCCGCTCCCAAGGAGGGTGTTATTTTTTGACCTAGTGCGACTTCCCTTCATTGTCCCTGGTCGTCCCTCTCCTTCTGAGAGGCCCATGCGTTTTTGTTGGTGTTATCTTTCACCAGCAGAAAACATTCATTGGGAACCTACCGTGTGTCAGATGTTTTTAGGAAGCTGGTTTTCTCTGTGTCTTCTGTTACGGTTAAGTTCAGGGGCTCTTAACCCTGGTTGTGCGTCAGGAGCACTTCTGGAACTTTAAAAAAAGCCGATGCCTGGACTTATCGCAGACTTTTCAAATTAGAATCGGCCAAGGTTCGAAGTTTCATAGGTTCTTCAGATGTATAGCCAGAGTTGGAAATCAAGGACATTAGCATGAATATTGTCTATGGGATGTTTCTACGCCTAAAAGTCCCATCTTTCAGGGAATTATGTTTCTAAGTGACATGGCACACACCCACACCACCCAGACACACACCTGTCCCTTACACAGGGCCGTCGTCTGTGCCCAGTCGATGCCTGGGCGTGCTTGGCTGAGTATGGTGTTCCTCTGTCTGCAAGTATTTGGCTATTTGAGTGAATGACCAGAACACTGTAAGTGAATATCAGAATGTAGATACAGTAGAACACAAATGAGAACCCAGAAATATGGATTCCCAGACCAGTGCGTTTTATTTTCTTGAACTTCGATGTGCACCAGAATCACTCAAGGAGTTTGTTAAAAAACGACATTGCCCTGGGTATCCCTGGAGACTCTGTTTCAGGAGCTTGACTGGCTTCCTTCATTTGTCATATGGAGAGGATGATGCTGCCCCGCAGAGCCATGGGAGCTGGACGCCCCGGCAGAGCGGAGTGCCTGGACGGCCTCGGCCGGACGCCGGTGCTCAGGTGAGGCCCGGGCTGTGGGCGAGAGCCCTGCCGTGAGAGCGGCTTCTTGGCCAGCGTGGCTGTGCCGCTCACAGACCTCCTCCTGAGGAGTCCCCATCAGGCCAGAGGGACCCCATGATGCGTCCTGCCCCATAACTGTGGTGCCGGCAGTGAGCAGGGTGATTGCGGTGGTCCCCCAAGCCGCCTGCTTGCCCCCGGGGCTGCCGGAAGAACTCTGATGCCAGGTTCTCCTCCCGAGGTCCTGCCGCCCTGCATCACTCCTGCTTCTCGCACACAATGCGTCCTCGCGCTGGGAGGAAGGCCTGCAGACCCCTCGCTTCTGACTGCTCCCTGGTGCCCGCTTTTGCGGAACCAAAGCAGCCGCACTGCAGTTAGCGGCACAGGTGGCGGCGGGGTGGCGGCTCCGGCTTCCACTCTGGACGTGCGGGGACGACGGGTGTGCCCGGGGGTAAGGGGGCGTGTGACAGAGAGGTTTGGGCCCAGTCCCATCTCGTGTGCTCCTGGGCATGCTGTAGTTTCCCCAACGGCAGAATAAGGAGAGTTGTCGTATGTGTTTCACTTAATCCTTTCGTGGGGATCATCGACCACTGGGAGCTGGGGAAGCTTCCAGACAAGGCCCTCCCAGAAGTCTCTACGCAGAGCTCTCTGCTTCATGGAGTGTTCCGGGATCCACCAGTTGGATGCCCTCTCATCCCTGTCCAAACCCTCACGGGGCTCCTTTCTCAGGTCCTTAGCTCATCTTGCCCCGCATCATGCTTGTTCGCATCCTTGATGTGTTTCCCCCGCTGAAGGAAGCACTAAAAACACAACTAGCGCCTGGTGGGCTCCTGCCCGGTGGGTTGGGGTCTCTGCCGGGCCCTCTGGGACCTGGCCTGCTCCACCCGCTCCTGCGCTGGACCCCGCGGGGGGTTCTCAGAGCTCCTCCTGGGTGTGCGCACGCTCTTCCCTCTACCTGGACCCCCCCACCCCCCCAGCTGCCTCCTCAAGGAGCGATTAGCGCAACGGAAGAATTTTCAGAATGTAAAGTGCTTTGAAAATGTGAATAACTGTGGCAGCTGCCCACGGTCACTGTTGGGTGAATGGATGGTGATTTGAAGGAAATAGAAATCCTTCAATGTGTCGATTTTAACAAGAATGGGGTCCCCCTTGCTTGGGATTCATTGCTTGGTGGCCGGCTGTTTCCCTCACAGTTTCTGATACACGCCCTATTGCCTGTTCCTAAGGCCAACAAGAAAACCGTAGGAGTAAAGTGATTAGAGGGACTGTCGCTGTTTTCCTGCCTCTGAATGGCTCTCTTTCATCAGGATATGCAGGGACAAGGGCCTTTTTAAACCCAAATATCAGGGGAAGACAAGCGTCCCACAAGAGCCACTTGCTCGCTGGGTGGGACTCTCATCCGACCGTGAGGACCGCTCTCTGAAGGACTCCGGCCTCGTCCTCGTCTGTCCGCTTTCTGCGGAGGGAGTGGACGGCAGCCGCTCGGGGCAGCAAAGATGTGAAAATGGCAGTCGCCAACCTTATTTATTTTACCGACTTCTGCGTCTCCCTTCGGCCATCTCACTACTTCTGCTCTTCAGAGGTTTCCAGCCCAAATTAGTACGTATCGCCACCACTGGTCTCTATTTTCCTGCCCTGTGTTGGTTTCTGGATGACACTGGCTGTTTGTGCTCTGAGGGCTGGGGGTTTTGAGGGGCATCGGTTGGGGTTTTCGTCTGTCTTCAGTGCCTTGTAGAAACTTTAATCCTCTGTTGTAACCAGCGTCTGAGAACACATTTGTGCTGTGGAGATAAAAGCCCTGAGGATGCCGGTAGAGAGGGCAGGGGCTGGACTCGTTTTTAATCCCCTGTCAAGATTTTTCTTAAAGCAACAGAGGAAAACAGTTCGGTTTTGCTTGTCTGGGTCCGACCTTCTGGAACTCTCTTTGCTCTTTTGAGGACTCCAGCATGTTTCGGTAGAATGCTGGTTTTCCTGTAGCTGTGATGGGTGGTTTGTGGGTTGGTTTCCTTGCCCTGAGAACCCGGTCAAGTGCATGTGCCATCACCAAAATGGGTTTCTTAAAGGACATCCCAAATAGGGCGCCTTGAAACTGATGAGTTAGGGTTCTGTTCCTTTTGGTGTTAGAAACCTGGCAAAGAGAACCATATGAAGGCCCGGCCGTGGGCCAGAGGGTTCTCATCAGCCACGCAGAGGGTGAGGGAGGCTCTGGGCCTGGGGTGAGCTCAGACCAGAAGACAGGAAACGGGGTCATAAAGAATATCTGCGTCTTGTTTTCACAAATCCTGTGGCCGCCCATGCTCTGCGGCCTCTCCGCCCTGAGCATCATCTTGTGTGGTTGTCCTTGTGCTGTATTCGCTCGCTGGCTCCCCAGAGGCAAGGCGATCTCACAGGCTTGGGATAACATCTTCTCCGGGCTTCTTCAGGTCTCGCTCTGGACAAATGCCTGTGGCCTTGAGGAGGGCAGGGCCGCCGTGCATACAGCCCCTGACTTCCTGCACATGGGGGCTCCGATTCTCCATCCATCCCTGGAGCCCTGAGGAACGACTGGCCTTGTAAGCGATCACGGGATAAAGCCAGCCTGTTTTGCATTGTTCGCTTTTTTCCCCAGAGGAAATGTAAGGGAAACCAAGGGGAATTTTTGCCCCTGATTTCCAAGGCAAAGGTCACCGTTAATGGCTGGCTGTTTCCAGAGAGCTCGGGTTTCTGGTCAGTATGGATTTTTTTTTTTCTTTTTTTTAAACTCATGAACAAAAGAGGCTGATGTTGACTTACAAAGATTTTCCCCAGCTGCTTTGATGACCTGATTGTTGTTTTAAGATCCATGGCTCTTGGAGTCCTTTGGGCAGCTCTTTCAAATTTTGATGAGAATAAGTGGTAAGCGATCTGTGTCTAAAACAGAATCCTTTTGAAAACAAACGTCCTTGTAAGATTTTAAGGAAGGAGAAGGTGACAAGTTCTGGGTGTCGGGTGATTGTGCAACCTGCTGAAACAGGACAACCAGGCCAGACAGGTGCTAAAGAGCTTTTTGCCTCCCGTGGGTGAGAACGAGACTGGAAAGAAAGGATGCTCCTCATTCCTTCCATGAGTTATAATCCTGGGCTCCCCAGTACTTGAAACTTGCAGCACGAATATACTGCTGATGGAGTGGAAAGGACGACTTGGCGGTGCCTTGCGACAACAGACAAAGTTCTGTACAGATAGAACGTATTGGTATTGTGAGAGATATAAAACCAGTTGGCAGTCGTTCAAAGGCCCAAATAAGAGAGGCAGAACTAAGCCTCATTATTGGATGTTTGACCAGTCACTATTTTTAGCATGAGAATTCAACCAGAAAAACCAACAGGTTTTATTTGTAGACTGAGTATTATAGAAGATAACCTTTTTCCTGCTTCCAGGAGCTGCTGACTTCAATGCTGGGGTTCGTACGGTGAGTTTTCTTAGCTCCTAGAGTTATGTTTTAGACTTAGCTGAGTTTTTTATTCCAGGATTAGAATGTTTAACTACTAACAGGAGACGTCTGGGGCAAAGGTGATCTTGCTTTTTTATATTACAGAAAATTTCCTTGTATTTCTATCAGGAATTGATTTGCTTTCTATTTAAAAAAAAGAATATTAATGCTTTTTCTTAGAGACTTTTTGCTTCAAATCATTTATATGTTAATTGGTTGCTCAAGAGAGAATTAATGATTTTTATAGTTCCGTCTAATTTGAACTGTGATCTTCTTTCACAAAATTGATAAAAATCAAATGTTTTTGCATTAAAGTGTAGTACATGTTTTATATTACTTTGAACTTTAAAAAGTAATCATTTAAGAAAGTTAATATTTGCTCGAAACAGAAAATGTGGAAGGTCCTAAGAAGTGGAAAGAAGATAATTGTGGGTGGTCCGCCTCCCACCCCCAACACTGCTAGTAGTTTCAGTGTATTTTATGGGTATTTTCAGAGTTGATGGTATTTTGGAATAATTGGTGGTATTTGATACCTAATACAGTCTATCAATGTATACAGTCTTAATTTCTGCATAAGCTAAAGATTTTATTGATAGCCAAATCATGAAAGTGAAAATTTCTTTAATTGTAATTTTTTAAGTTAAATGGTGAATGTAAATGTTATTGCTAGTTAAAATAACTAAAACCAAAGAGTCATTCTGCTGAGAAATTCATTGGGGCAACTTGAGGTTTACTGCAGGAAGAGTGGACACAGCCACTTTGACTAAGTTAAATGGGTCACAGCCACCCACTTTCCTTAAGATGCAGACAAAGAGTGAGGGCGTCATTTCCTCCTCCTCGTATTCCATCAAAGAAGGCACCCAGAGGCAGTGAGGTCGGTGAACGTCAGGGAGTCAGAGACAAAGATCACCAGTGAGAGTAGGAAAAATTCACAGGGTGAGTCACCCTCTCCTGGTCAGAGAGCTGGTCCCTATTTTTAGAAGATGCAGAATTACAGTGAGATCCTTTACAGTATCCTGCAGGAAGGGCTCTTGGCCCCGGGAGAGCCCACAGAGAACCTTGGGTGGTTTAGCAGAGGCGTCATTTCGTCATGCAAACTCGTCAGCAGCAGGGTTTTAGCAAAGATTTGGGAAGAGTACTGTGTGAAATTATTTTAAGGCTCTTTTATGCCATTTGCGTTTTACAATGCCATTTGTCCACTCTTAAAGCTTTTGCTCTGCAGCGTGTCTGTCCCCACGTTCCCCTCTGCATTCCAGCCTGACTGTGCCCTGGTTTTATTCTTCCCAGCTTAAGTGAGAGCTTTTTCATGGTGAAAGGAGCAGCCCTCTTCTTACAACAGGGAAGCAGCCCTCAGGGCCAGCGGAGTCTTCAGCATCCCCACAAGCATGCAGGTGAGTGAAGTTCTGACATTGGGACCTATATTCTGTGCAACAGAGGAAACTTCCGTTACTGGTGGTAAGCAGTTTGCTGGCCATAAAGGCCAGAGAAATAGTGGAACACAGGTTTGTAAGGATGGGTGCAGGTAGACGCTCTCTCCTCGAGTGGGCAGGCCGTGCACATTTTCCAGGTGGCGCTGGCAGCTGGCAACGCTTTGGACCACTCATGTCTACATAAGAAATAGGATGGTCAGCCACATTCTGTGTGGATATAAAGATTTCCTACTCACCATTTGTGAATTACCTGCAGGTTTTAAGTTCCAGTGTGACTTTTTAACAAATGCCCCAGAACCTATCATAACCAGATGGTCCCCTTGAAAATAACCACCTTGGGGTGCTCCAAATCTCGTCTGGGGACTCTGTCATTTGTCTGAGCCTGTGGGAAACTCTCATTTGGAGAATTTTTTCGTGGCTTTTGGCACGCCATGGGGTGGCAAGTCTTTATTCTTTGACGGTAGGTTTAGCTTTGGGAAGTAGACAGAAGTGATAAAGTGGGGATCAGACTGAGTATTAATTTAGGTCCAAAAGCAGACAAATAAGAAATGCCTGTGAAGTAAGAAGATTAGTTTTCTTAGGTGACTTGACTCTGAAACTGAAGGCAATTTGAAAAGAGGAATTCAGAACACATTTGTGTATAAATGAATCTTCGTCATAGGTGGACAGTCTCTCCGGGTACTTCTGAGTGGGCAGCGCATGTCTGAGGAGGAGCTGGAGAGGCCTCTCAGGCTCAGGACAGCACCAGGGGAAGCAGCCAGCAGTTGGGGCCCGTTTCCTTGTCACTTGTGATCGTTTTGTTTGCTTACCCTCAAGTCATCCAGCCTCATTTTGGATCTGAGTGCCTCGGTTAAAAGTTCATATCTTACAATTTATGGTAAACAGCAGGACTCAATTGGTGTTCTCACATATTGGTATTTATAATGAAGATTTAGGTCTGTTTTAAGCTGGGAAAATAATTGTCCTGCACAAAGAGGCAGTGTGATTTGGGGAAAGAATGTTTGCTTGGGAGCCAGAGACTGGCTTCTGATCCCAGCTCTGCAACTTCCTGTGCTGCAGGGTCAAACCTCAGAGCCTCAGTTTCCTCATTTTTCCAATGGGCATCAAATGCTGGCACCTCAGAGGGTATGGAATTTAAAATTTATGCAGGTGACGTACTTAGCTCCTGTGCTCAGAGTAGGGTACCTGTGATTGTTACTATAGAGACTCTAGTAGATAAAACTATAAACAGAATCTTCGTTCTTGAATTTGCTAATGATTCTGCCCTGTTAGGAGTTTAACCATTGTTCGTCTTATTTTTTTTAAAGATTGGCACCTGAGCTAACAACTGTTGCCAATCTTCTTTTTTTTTCTGCTTTTTCTCCCCAAATCCCCCCAGTACCTAGTTGCATATTTTTGTTGTGGGTCCTTCCAGTTGTGGCATGTGGGACGCCACCTCAACATGGCCTGATGAGCGGTGCCACGTCTGTGCCCAGGATCCGAACCGGTGAAACCCTGGGCCACCAAAACAGAGCACGTGAACTTAACCACTCGGCCACAGGGCCGGCCCCCAATCATTTTTCGTGTCTTAACCATAACACGTACAACAAAGTGAGTGCTCAAGCTTTGTTCACTAAGGATAAAATGCCTCCTTCCTCTAATTCAAACAGTAGTTTCACACTGTATGTGAGTTTGGGGGAGTAAGTGCAAAACCATTTTGTAAAAACCCTTAATCAAGCTGGTTCGTGCATCTCTGGAGAATAGGAGGAAGCCGCTGGCTGATTGGCTCTTTCTGCCCCTGGGGTCTGGAATGGCCGGTGAACTCAGAAAGTCAGAGGGACCACTGACTGTCCCCAGACGCTCAGCAAATGACCCCAGGGCAGGCACAGACTAGACTGTATGTCAGTTCCTTTTTTTCTAGAGTTACTGTCAAGTCCCCTGGACGAGCCACAGTCCCATCAGTGATCATCACACAGAGCTGAGTAAAATTGAGAGTTAATTCTGTCCATGTAGAAGTAATTCAGCTCATTTCCGCCGGTCCCTTCCATCTGAGGCTCTTTCTAGGGCCTGTCCCGGAGGCTGATAGTCCGGTGTTTTTGCAAGTGCGTGGTGAGCGCTTCAGCATCTAGAGACTGTGTGTGGCTGCCAGTCTGGGCTTGGGATTTCTGTCTGTCAGCAATTCCACATCTCCACAAGCAGTCCCGCTGAAAAGCATCTATCTGTGTGGAAAATATCCTCGTTTAGCCACTCATCAGACAAGGGGCTTGATTTTGCTTTCTTCTTTGTGCTTCTGTGACTCAGCGTGGGTGGCGGTGGTTGTGTGCCATCGTGGCATAGGTGACACGACAGGGGCGGCTGCCTTTAGGCTGAGGAAGGAAATGGGTAGCTCCATGTCCTTCTTTAATGTGAACCACTACCTCCAAAGCGTTCCTTCTAGAGAGCGGTGCTGGGTAGTGTGTTTCACACCGTGGAATCCTATAGCGGAGAGGACAGACCAAAGGGGATCGCCTGCCAACCACCCAGTTCCTCCCTGAGTTAGGAAGTGCAATTGGCACGTCAGATGTCACTCCGCCCTAAAAATTAAAAGGTGCTTCTGCAAAAGGAACAAATCCAGTGTGTTGATCCTTCTGAGGTTCTAACTGTGTTCCATAGCGTAATTTTTTTAAAAAGATAATTCAGTTTCTTTGGAGTGTTACACAAATCGAAGTCAATACAGGTTTTCAATGAGTTGTTCCTTGCACTTGCACTTTCTTCTAGATCAGTATCTTTACAGATGAACCTTTTCTTCAGGAAAAAACCCCATGCAAACATTTTTAAAGTAAAAGCTCGGAAAAAAGCAGCATTCGAGTCACGCTTGCTGTTTACTAATTATGTAGCTCAGAGAGGTGGCCCCTCTGCCTGGAATGCACAGCCCTTCTTCACTTTGGTTGATCCCATGGCCAAGGAGACTTACCACCTCTGACAAACTGTCCTCCCCTCACTCCAGCCCAGGGCACCCTCTGGACCCCAGGGACTGCTCAGAGAAGGTCAACAGCTGACTCTGGATTACTGCGTCTTTTAAATAACCAAAGGAAAAAGAAGAATACATAATTTTTAGCAAGAAAAGCAAAAATGACAGGTTGCTGTCTACTCAGATTATTTCTCTGGGCACCCACCCTGCGCCTGCCATCTGTAGAAGCACTTAAACATGTCCCATCCTGCTTATAGAAGTGATGTCTACCTCTGATGGAAAATGCAGGAGAATTTAAAGGAAAAATGACCCCCAGTCCTTTTGTTTTCAGACTAACTTTCAGCAAACCCCGACTCCAGCCGTGCCTGTAGCTTCTGCTGCCCCGCCCTGCAAAGCAACGTTCGTTTGAATTTCATGACATTTCTCCTCTGGGCCTGTCTGTATTTTCCCGGTTTTGTGTTAAAAAACCCGTCTTGCAAGTATTTTTGAAAATAAAAGCAACTTTTAAAAACATGGCAATAAGCTGTGTCTCAGCCCTCATCATCACACAACATCCGTGGGTGGAGGAAGAGAACTTGAGACTTGGTGGTTGTGATGTTTCTCCTGTCATGTAGGTAGAGGGATGTTAACTTCTTTTTTCTTTAAAGATTGGCACCTCAGCCTAAGATCTGTTGCCAATCTTTTCTTTTTCTCCTTCTCCCCAAAGCCCCCCAGTACATAGTTGTATATTCTAGTTGGAGATCCTTCTAGTTCTGCTGTGTGGGACGCCGCCTCAGCGTGGCTTGAGGAGTGGTGCTAGGTCCACGCCCAGGATCCGAACCGGCAAAACCCTGGGCCACCGAAGCGGAGCACACGAACTTAACCACTCGGCCACGCGGCCTGCCCCGAATTTTAACTTCTAGGTCTTCTTCCAGGCCCTCAAATGAGCCTCTCATGGGTTTCTGCCTGGAGAGCAGGTGAGTGGCCTTTTAAAACGTCGTTCATTGGTCCAACAGGTGACTTGCCCCAACATCTTCAAGTAATGATCAACCTTCTGCGTTGTGAAGATAGAATCAAGCTGGTAAGAAGAGACGAGAGTGGCAAGTTCTGATTTTTAATTGTGGACTTTGGTGGGGAATTATCCGTGAGCAATGGCAGGGGGAGAGGGAGGTAGGTAGGTAATGTGATATCAGATTCTCCCAAATTGTTCACAAAAGCCAAAGGCAGCTTTGTCCCTCAGTCCCCAGAAGGTCCAGGGAGAGGGTGCGTCAGGTCTCTGTCAGTCTGTGCCAAGTTGGAATCTTCATTCTCTGGATTTTATTTGCTCACCCCTTTAACACACTTTGGGGGTCTCCTTTGAGCGAAGTGCTGTCCCATAACAGTGAGATGTGGCTCCTGGTCTTGAGAACCTCATCTTAATCCCTGAACTCACGAGGGAAGGTAGATAACAAAAGCGCTTGATGTTGGTTTGGTGAAAGAAGGGCCGTCCCTTCAAAGGCAGGCCAGTGACAGCCTCTTTGCTCGTCTAGGCCGTGCGCCTGGAGAGCGCCTGGGCGGAGCGGGTCCGGTACATGGTGGTGGTGGACAGCAGCGGGCGCCAGGACACGGAGGAGAGCATCCTGCTGGGCGTCGACTTTTCCAGTAAGGAAAGGTGAGTCTGCTGAGACAGTGGGTTCCTTCTGCCATGGGGACAAGAGTCCCTGCTGAAGAAAGGTTTCCGTGGTCCCATCTCCATGACAGTGGATGCGTGATGCTGGTGGCAGGACGATCAGGCACTGGGGACAGTAAGCATGCCATTGCAGCTCTCGTGTGCCGGGTGCTTGCTAGATCTGGTCTCTGCTGTCAGAGAATTCAGGGTCCACTGAGAGGATAGGAGAGTCACACTGTGCCCAGAAGTTTACCACGGGGTCCCATCGATGGTGCTCTAGAAGAGGGCACCTTAGCCAGGAGGGCTTCCTGAAGGCAGTGATGTCTGTGATGAACACCCAAGGACGAGCTGGAGCCCACCAAGTGAGGCAGGCAGGATGCCCTCCCAGCAGACGGGCCCACGTAGAAGTATGTGATTGATCGGCCTTGTAGCAAGCACCTTATCCAGTATGGATTTCCCATGGTCCTGGGTCAGACTTGAGAAGAGATTTGGAATTTCCCAATAACTGGGGGCCAGGTTGGTTGTACTATAAGCCCTATTGTGTGTGTGAAATGAAGGTGAACAGAACTCCTCGCTCTAGGGTAAGTTAATGCGCGTGAGATCATTGCATAACCTGGATTTGTTCAAACTGGATTAAAGTAGACTCCTTTTATCCATCATTCGTTAATCTCCTCGTTCATTAAGCAACTGATTTGCATTCTCCTGCGAATGAGGCAGCATGCTAGGCCCAGATTAGCACAGCAGTAACAGCACACAAAGTTCTCGACCTCAGAGAGCCCGAAAGCCCAGCCAGGAAGAGGGCCATGACCAGAGACGGGGTGATGGGCTCTGTGACGGGGAGATGTGCAGGGGGCTTTGCAAACACAGAGGGGTGGACATAGAGAAGGCGTGCCAAAGGCCTCCCGGAGCATGCGATGGCTCAGCTGAGTCTTGACAGCCAAGTGGGCAGTTGCGCAAGTTCACAGGCAGGGCAGGGCAGGGTGCATTTGAAGAGCATTTCAGGCAGAATTGACAGCAGGAAGAAAAGCCACAAAGGCAATGAAGTCCTGTGACAGAGCTGCTGTTAGTGGCACACTGGTACCCAGGACTTTGTTGCTTGTTAAAAGTAAATGAATAAAAAGGGAGGGCATTGCTTTTCTGACTTTCTTCCTGGTACACAATACCATTATGAGATGGTTTTCTGCGCACACTAGGAGATAAGTGTGAGCTGGTGTCGGTGGCCTTGGGCTGGTTGGGCAATCTGGGTCTGGAGGAAGATGTAGTGAGACTGTCCTGGGAGATGAATCCTGGAGCCAGGAGGGCCCGGTCCTTAATGTCGGGGTGCACCCAGGCAGTGCTCTCAGAAGTGGACAGCCCCATCTTTTTGGCTATTATTGGTGTGGTTGTGAGGCAGGAGGCATGGGGTGTTCACCAGGTTTGCAGGCGTATTTTCTCTGCGAATGATCCTTCAGCCTCTCTGCCGTCTCTCGGGGCAGGGACTTCCCTCACCAGTGTAGTCCATTCCAGTGACGCTCTCTGGCCCCGAACTGAAATCTGCCTCCCTCTAGAATGTGCCCATCGTCTCAGCCCAAACTGCTGGAGCCTGGTGGAAATCTAAGCGCCTCCCAGCTCTCTCTGCTGCTTCAGTTGGAGAGAACAGTGCAGTTAACAAAATGCTTCATAAATGCCTCATTTAACCCTTAAATCGCCCTGTGGGGTCAGTGGCCCTACCTCACGTTTTACAAATGAGGAGTCAGGAGCTCCAGAGGTTGAAGTGGCTGCACCAAGGCCATCCTAGTAGCAGAGCTGGGACTCACAGTGAGGGCCGTCACTGTAGCCCTGCAGTGTAGACTCCGCTCACCCTGTCCCTCCCGTTGTCATGCTGCGGTTCTGCCCTGGACCCGCCCTGTTCAGTGATTCATTCGTAGACTTGCCATGTGCGCACTGGTGAGTGCTTCCTTATGCCAGGCACCCTGCTGGGTGCTGGGGCTGCATCCATGAGAGAGACGCACCTCTGCTCTGTCCGAGCTCGTAGCCTGGAGGTCGTGGACGTGGCGTTGGACCGTACACATACACTCCAAGGTCATTCTTTATCAGCGGAGCACGCGGGCCCGGATGCACAGTCTCCCATACTCTAAGGTGCCCTGCCCCGCCTTTGCTGCCCCTTGGCACCTGCCCTCGCTTCTCCTGGAGCACCCTCTCCCTGGGGCCTCTTGCCTCTGCTGCATGCTCTGCTCTCAAGCTGGCATCCCCTTCACTTGCTCTCCGAGCCTGAGCCACAGCCTGCACGCAGGCCAGTGCCGGTGTCCTGTGGTTGGGTAGGTGGGTGGAGAGGCTGCAGAGGGTGTGTGGGGGATCAGAGGGGAGTGGGAACTGCATGGACCTTCCTACTGTTGGCCCTGATGCAGCTGTCGTCAGCACCCAGGCATATGGGAGACTAGGACCAGACATTCTGCAGCTCCCACCTGAACCGGGTGCTGGGCGGTTGTATTCATCCCTGCCTTGAAAACAAAGCCCTGGTCCTTACTGCAGCCTTTGGCCTACTGAGAGCATGATACGCTTGTTTTTCTAAATTCCTACCATGGGGTTTTGTTTCCTTGTTCCAAAAAAAAAAAAGGAGGGAGCGATGAGTATTGCACCGAAGAAGGAGGGGTCCCCAGGAGTGGTGTTGGAGAGAGCATCAGGTGGCCTGGTGCAGCAGGCGCCGAGTTCCTCCTCAGAGCTGTCCCCACACCTTCCTTGGGAGACCAGAGCAGCCACCCAGCAGGTTCCATCCGGGATGGATTTTTGTCTCAGATTCGGGAACACTTTGGGTGCCACGAGCTGTCCTCCACTTGTGACTGTTGCCATCTCTTAGAGGACGTCCACAGCGCATCTCCTGCGTGCGCCTTGAGTCCCCACGTGGGCCCAGCTGCCTTCTCTGTTCCTGCTGTGCCGGCCCTAGAGACTTAGCAGCGCTTTCTCCTAGAGTCGCCCCCGCCCCATTTGTCCTTCTGGGTCATTCTTCCTCTGAAAGACCCGGTCTCCCTCACTGCATGTCCCCTCCCTGCTTCCCATCTCTGTAAAGCCACAAGACCCTCCTTCATTGTAGAAATTTTACTGTTATCGCTAAGGGGCTGGTGGGAGACTCACGCAAACAATAGATGGGCTCGTTAGGGGTTCTGCAGAGCTACTCCAGCCACGCCGCGCTCCTTGCTCCGTGCTCCTGACTCCAGGTTGGGACCCTGCCTGGAACCATCCATGGGCTTCTGCCCCTGCGTGTTGCCCTCCCAGGCTCTTCCCCGTCCTGGCGATTAGGGGAGGCCGGGTTAGCTGCTGCCCTCATTTCATGTGGACAGTTTCATCTCTGCCCCGTGGGCCTCCGCCTGCCCTGGAAGGACTCCTCCTGCACGGGGCCTTTGGCCGCCCACTCCTGTGCTCCTCGGAGCTCTCTGTGACAATTCTTCTCCCCTTTGTCAGTCCCTGGCGTGGGTCCCTGGGCTTTCTGCTCGTCGATTTTGGGCTCTGAGGGGCCCCTCCCGAGTAGCTCCAGAGCGCCGAGTCTCAACGTGAACCTTATTTTGTAGCTCTCCAAAAGAAATCTATCCAGCATGGGTAGGAGTGCAGGGTGGGGCCTGAGGATTCATCCAACACAAAGGGTTCGTCTGATGTGACCCGACACAGACGCAGAAGCAGAGGGCGGAGGAGTCCCGTGCAGCTGCCTGGCTGCCCGTGCGCTGGGGGAAGAGATGTTCTCTGAGCCCCAGGCCGCCGTCCGCACAGTCGCACGCGTGTGACGCGACTTCCTGGGGGCTGTTGGCGGTGGCAGAGATGTAAGCACAGGATCCCTAGAGGTCGTCGGGGCTGGCCCTGGCGGTCACTGCAGTTTCTCACAAGCTGACTCTCTTCTAAATGCCTGAAGAATTGTCATAATAAGCTGAGGAGACCCTCTGGTAAAGGCCTGTCCTTCCCACTGTGCTTTTCAGTGGTGCCCATCCTGAAAGCATCATTGTTAAGCATCGTTTCACTGTTAGGATGGGCAAAACAAGACAGACTAAGCTCGTGTTTGAAACGGCAACTGCACAAAAGGTGCAGAAACAGGGGTCAGAATTGAGCTCCAGTAACGGGGTTGGCAGAGCCCCTCCCCTGTCGCCCCAGGACGGGAGGCTGGGGTTGGCTGCCACTACTTCTGTCCCCCGGAGTGCGTGTGGCCTTGTGGCAGGAGTGCGCCAGCATCTGCTGCTTCCTCCTGCCCCAGTGTGGTTAGCTGGTCGCTCCTTGTCCCCTGAGAGCTGCGGCGGGGACCTGGTGTTTATGGAGCTGCATCCACACCAAAGGGTGGGGTCACAGGACGCTGTGACTGTGTCCAAGTGGGGATCACTCGTGACTCCCTCTAGTGGGGCCATCCCAGACCCATGTCTTCTAAAATTCTGTGGTGAGCAGGCCCTCCAGACAGCCTGACAGCTTCTCAGAGACTCACCCACAGCCGGGCCCCGCACAGGCGGTGGTCCTCACCGTGAGCTGGACAGGCTAGGCAAAGATGCAGAGAGGGAGGATGGTGCTGGTAGTGGGACCCTCACTGTACAGGCCTTTTTCCTCCCTCACAGTAAAAGCTGTACCATTGGGATGGTTCTCCGACTGTGGAGCGACACGAAAATCCACCTTGATGGAGACGGGTAAGCAGATCTCTTTAAAAGATTCTTTCACTAGAGACTTTGAAACAGGAGTTGGGTTTGGGCCTCGTTGGAAACTCGTTAGCAGCAGAATCGGGTACGTTGTGGACATTATGTAGGTTTGGGTTGTGAAGTCTCAACGGAGGCATGTCACGGGGATCTGCTGCTGTGTGGCGTTCAGGAAGCGGACTGACGTTTGTTCGTTTACCTGGATTTGTTAAATGAATATTCACTACCTGCCCTCCGTATGGGGCAGCCCCTGAAAGCTCACAGATGAACATGACACAGCAGGAGCTCACAGTCCTTGGGGGGTGTGGAGAAAGACATACAACCGACAGGTACAACAGTGTTTCAGGAGCAAAATATACATGACAAAACTTTAGGGGCAGCTGTTTGGCCTCCGCAGGTAGATGAGACACGAAAGGCCATCCGGGTTCTGTGTGCATTTGCTCCTGGTGGGGCACAGCACCGCGATGAGTGGAAAGAAGCAGGAAAGGAAACTGTGCCTCCACTAGGATGCCACCAGTAAAAGTTATGTTGCCTAATAGCTAGGACTGGGAGGGGAAAATGAAAATTTGGTTTATTGAACCGGTGAGATTATGGCCACATTTTTCCCTTTTTTGTTTTCCATTAATATATTTTCCATGCAATTACAAAAAACGTAGATGGGGTGGGAAGTAGTGACTGGGCTGGGGCTTTTGGAGAGATGGAAAAGAGATGGCATCATGCTACTGCTGCCTGGGCCCCAGGGCTGGGCTTCAGTTTGCGGTAGACCTCACCTTGCTGGGTTAAAAACAAGTCTTCCAGATTGGAGAACGTCCTTTTTTTTTAGCCTCTGCCCGCATCTCTGATGCAGCAAGCCTCTGGTCCCTCATCAGGTGGCATGGGACACACCTGTCCTCAGGGTGTGCATGGGGGGCCTGCCCGGGTGTGATGGCAGAGTCTGACGTCTCCCCCTGGGACCTTGCTCTCTGTTTCTCCTCCTCAGCGGGTTCAGTGTCAGCACAGCAGGCAGGATGCACGTGTTCAAGCCCGTGTCTGTCCAGGCCATGTGGTAAGTGTGATTTTAGGGACTTTTAACTCCTTAGAAATGTTTTCCTAGCGGGCGGCACAATTAGAAAAGCCCCTTCTACTTAGAAGCTCATTTAGGTGTGTTTATTTTGTGTGTCTGGCTAACTATACATGACACAATTTGCCATTTTAACCATTTTGAAGTGTATGATTCAGTAGCATTTAGTGCATCCGCCTTGTGTGCAGCCATCACCACCATCTGTCTCCGGAGGTTTGTCGTCACCCCAGACAGAAACTTTGTCCATGTTAAACACTGGTTCCCCATGCCCCCTCCCCCAGCCCTGGGAACCTCTCGTCTACTTTCTGTCTCTCTGAATTTGCCTATTCTACGTCCCTCGTATAAATGGAACCATCTTTGTCCTCCTGTGTCTGGCTTCTTTCACTCAGCATAAACTTTCAGGGTTCATCCATGTTGTAGCGTGTGTCAGAATTTCATCCCTTTTGAAGGCTAAATAATATTCCATTATGGGGTTAGACCCCTTTTTGTTTACCCACTCATCTGTTGATGGACACACGGGTTTTTCCTGCCTTTTGGCTACTGTGAATGGAGCTGCTGTGACCCGTGGTTGAGCACAGCATCTGTCTGAGTCCCTGCCGTCACTTCTTTTGGATGCACACCTAAAAGTGGAAGTTCTAGATCCCATGGCAATTCCACGTTTAACTTTTTGGGGAACTACGAAACTATTTTCCAAAGAGACTGCACCATTCTGCATTCCCACCAGTAGTGCACAAGACCTTCAGTTTCTCCACATCCTAGTCCACGCTTGTTATTTGTTGTGTTTTTCATAATAGCCGTCTTCACGGATGTGAAACGGTGTCTCGTTATGGCTTTGATTTGCGTTTCCCTCATTCGTGAATGTTGAGCACCACTTCATGCGCTGGTTGGCCATTTGTATATCTTTTTTTGGAGCAATGTCTGTCTTGTCCTTTGGTCACTTCTTTATTGGGTTGATTTTTTGTTTTGGAAGGAGTGTTGTTTTTACATGTGTGTAGTTCCTCTCGACAACGTCCTTCCAGCATAAATTAACTTCCTCATTGTGCCTGGTGCACAGTAGGCACTCACTTTTCTCCTTGGGGGGAACAGCACTGGGCATCTGGGGAGGCATAAAATGGACACAATTCCCATCCTCTGGGGTTTAAAATCTTTGGAGGGAGGTGGCCATAAACACACGAGCACAGTCCCGTGTCATCCTGAGGGGTGCTGGGAGGGTGTTCTCATGGGGTGCCGGGCTCTGACTGCCGGGGCAGGGGCCCGGGAGGGTAGGGTCTCCCTGGAGACTCTACTTTGGGCATGAGGTAGAGGCTGTATTGGGTGAAATAAGTCAAATTCAGAGCTTCTCAGAACCTGGCACACACGTCTTGGAGCCTTCCTCGTCCCTGGAGGGTTGCACAAACCGCTGAGGCAGCGACCCCAGCACAGCAGTCTCTCCAGGAATCTGGGAGAGACTCAGGAGAGAGCTGGTGGAGTCCGACGAGACGCGGCCGCCCAGTGTTTCAAAATAGCTGCTCTCTTCACCGGGGAGTGCGAGTGACGCAGAATCCTCCCACGGGTCGGGGTCGCTGCCGCGCTTCAGTTCTGCCTCCGCTGGTGCTCCACGCGCAGTCCAGTCAGCATCCTTTTGGGGAAAAGCCTGAAATGAGAATTCTCTAGATGTCCCAGATGTTTCTTTCTGACCCTGGGTAATTTATTATCTCTTTCTCTACAGGCAAATAAAAAATAGGCCCACGTGGTTTTCCAAAACTTCAGAACCAGAACTAAATTTAGTAAATATTCAGCTCAAGTTTGTTCCCTCAACCAGCCTAGCGAGAGGACACGTGTATGATGGGGAAAGTGCAGTGGCCGGCAGGGGTTCTTATACCATTGTTGGGCTGCCCTCTCATAACTCCATCCAGCCTCACTGACGCCTAGTTCAGCCCATTCACTCAGAAGTTTCCAGCCTGTGTTTTTGTAAAAAGAAGAGAAACAGAGATGACTGAATTGGCCATTACCATGTACTTCTTCTATGTTGTTTCTTCTGCCCCCTTCCGCCTCCCCAAACCTCTTCATTTAGTTCCTGTATTAAAATGAGTTTCTAGGAGCTCCTTTCCTTGGGAAATCTAAGCACCTAAGCCTTTATAACATTGATAGGAGCGGGTTAGAAAGCGAGTTATTTAGAATGCAGTCAAATGCACCTGCTGCATGTTAAAGACCCTTTCCTTCCCACTGCTAGGCTTAGTCGTGGTCCCTACGCACAACGTAACCACAGCGTCAGAAGCACATCTTAATTCTTGGGAGTGAATGGCTGGAATGTACAATGACATGTGAACCGGTCTGGTTGGGCGAGTTATGAAGTTTTTTGTTTCCTTGTTGGAAACAGGGCGGGATATTCTGTTTGCTCTTGGGTTCAGTGCGTCTGTCATTGGGTTCAGTGCGTTATGTGATTGGGTTCAGTGCGTATGTCATTGGGTTCAGTGCGTATGTCATTGGGTTCAGTGCGTATGTCATTGGGTTCAGTGCGTATGTCATTGGGTTCAGTGCGTATGTCATTGGGTTCAGTGTGTATGTCATTGGGTTCAGTGTGTATGTCATTGGGTTCAGTGAGTTATGTGATTGGGTTCAGTGCATTATGTGATTGGGTTCAGTGCGTTATGTCATTGGGTTCAGTGCGTATGTCATTGGGTTCAGTGCGTATGTCATTGGGTTCAGTGCGTATGTCATTGGGTTCAGTGCGTATGTCATTGGGTTCAGTGCGTATGTCATTGGGTTCAGTGCGTATGTCATTGGGTTCAGTGTGTATGTCATTGGGTTCAGTGCGTTATGTCATTGGGTTCAGTGCGTATGTCATTGGGTTCAGTGCATATGTCATTGGGTTCAGTGTGTATGTCATTGAGTTCAGTGCGTATGTCATTGGGTTCAGTGTGTGTGTCACGGAGAACGGTTGTGTCACCTGGCAGGCTGTGAATTTCAGGCTGCCGTGTGTCCCCCACATAACCTTTTATGTAAGAGCGACTCCAATGGTGAGTCCTTTCTGAACGGCCCTTCCTCCCCACCCCCACCCTGGGTTTTCGAGGGGAAAACCTACCTCTCCCTGTGCCTCCCCAGGCCTTGACCCTGTCCCCCTCCTCACCCCAGGTCTGCCCTGCAGGTCCTTCACAAGGCCTGCGAAGTGGCACGAAGGCACAACTACTTCCCCGGTGGTGTGGCTCTCATCTGGGCCACCTACTATGAGAGCTGCATCAGCTCTGAGCAGAGCTGCATCAACGAGTGGAACGCCATGCAGGACCTGGAGTCCACACGGCCCGACTCCCCGGCCCTGTTTGTTGACAAGTAAGCGCGCGTCTCCTCACCCACAGCCACAGCCACCCCGCGCCCCAACCCCGCGTCTGCCCGTCACACCTCCCCTGAAGTTCCCTGGTTGAGGGCCACCTCTCAGAACCAGCATCTCAAGCAGGGGCTCCTAACCTGCAGCCCGTGGGTAGTCTTGTCTGGGGAAAGGGTCTGTGACCACCACCCCCCTTTAAAATTCATAGATGAATTCAGGTGTGAATGCCTTTCTGGGGAACATCTCCATGCCTTCTGTCAGATTCTCAAAGGAGCATGTGGCCCACATACTTCCCCGGCTCTCGGGCAGTGCTCTGTGCTCTGGCCTTTCCTCTCGGGTTGCCAAAGACTGAATTTCCAAAGCCTCTTCCTCCGCTCTTAGGAGCATTATGAATATCACGTCTGGTTCCCTGGATCCCAGAACACACCTGCACCAACACTGGCTGAGGGCAGGGCAGCTGCAGCCACAGAGGCAGCAGCGGTGGATCAATTGGCCTATGTCATGTGGTCACCAACAGAGAAACGTGCCCCCCCCCCCCGAGTGTTTATTCCTCTGGGACACGGCACTTAAGAGGGCTGTGGACAGCGGGGCACAGCCTGAATGAGGAGAGGACCAGAGGCCTCAAAGAAATTATGGGAAGGTTGGGGAGAAACGATAGTTGCCTTTGAATATATGAAGAAGCGTCATGTGAGAGAAGGATTATCCTGGTCCGTGTGGCCCCTGGAGTTCAAACCAGGGCTGATGGGTAGACGTTTCAGGGGATACTTAGATTTTCCATGTAGGAACGAGATAATGGGAGCTGGACACAGTTGGGATGATGGGCTGCCTCTGGACGCAGTGACCTCACGCCCAGATGTGTTCAAGCAGAGACAGAGGGTCTAGAGGTGTGGGGACGTTACACTGGCGGTCCCAGCCTCCTGCCCCGAGAGTCTGGTGCCTGCAGGACCTGAGGAGGAGTCTGCTTCCCAGCCATTGTTTGTCCTCTTGACCTGCTCTCCTCTCTTTGACTCCTGTGGGAGTTCTGGACACAGAGGGGACTGCTGTGCCCCTGTCCCCTACCCCCAAGAATGTGCACACCAACAAGTCAGCTCGGAGTCCAAGCCACGCTCTCTCTAGCCCAGGAGCATCTGGCGTTTCTCTGAGTGCTGACTCAGGCTTCCTATAGTTCTGCATTTTCCTGAGTGTCATTTCTTTCCAGGCCAACTGAAAGGGAAAGGACGGAGCGCCTCATCAAAGCCCGACTCCGGAGCATCATGATGAGCCAGGATCTGGAGAACGTGACCTCCAAAGAAGTAAGAAAACTCTTCCCTTCTTCGAAGGCCAGAGGTCATGTAGCGGTTGTTGGTCCTGTTGCTCAGAGAGCAGCAGGGGCTGAGCGGGAGAGCACAGGCCTTAGAGTCAGCCTCTAGGTTGGATCCAGCCCTGCCACGCACCAGCTGTGAGGCCTTGAGCAAATTTCCTGACCTCTCCAAACCTTTAGACCTTTGGTGAGAATTTCGTGAGACCTGCAGATGCACCGAGAAGCGTTGGCCGGTCAGCGCCCCCTCCTCTGTCCCGCGTCTCCTTGTGGACGGACAGCAGGCTCTTACTTCTTCACAGGATCTCGACTGACCAGGAGGTCACTGCCCTGGACCGCCTTCCATCTGCCTTCACTGTTTTTCTGGATCACTTTTTTTCTTTCTTCTGTTGCTTTTTGTTGAAGAAATACAGTGAATTATAGTAATAGCTTAAACTAGGTAGATCTAAGGAGTTGAAATGGCCATTTAATTTTTATGAATTAATACACTTTGAAAATCATATGGTGATAGCTCCCAAAGCAAGATGAAACTGATTCTACATTTTCACTGTGATGTGTTTGATATTTAACTGTAAAAAGTATAAGTGCTTTAAACGCAATGGAGCGATCCCATGGGAATCAGAGTCCTTATTTGAAATGATAAACGTGCCCAAGTCAGACTGACTCGAGGCCAAGTAGCTTGCGCTCCCGCCTCCCACACATGTGTGCTGGGTGTGTCTAACTAAGTGCTTACTCTGGGGAAAAGGAAACCACACCTTTTTTCAAAACGGCCACAGTTCGTGTTAAGACTTTAGTACTTTGTAGGAACTGTTTTCTTTAACAAGTTGCTTTTTCCTAATATTTTCCACTCCACAGATCCGTAATGAATTAGAGAAACAGATGAACTGTAACTTGAAGGAATTCAAGGAATTCATAGACAACGAGATGCTCCTCATCCTGGGACAGATGGACAAGCCCTCCCTCATCTTCGACCATCTTTATCTCGTAAGAGGCACAGCGCACTGCCGCGGCTGGGCTGGGGGACATACAGCAGACCCTAATGATCTGGAGCTTCGAGCAGGTCAGAGGGGGGAGGAGCCCGAGTTACTGCTGAGCCTCAGCCCTGACTGGTATGGGAACTCCCCTCTTTGACCCCTTCTGGCCCGCAGCCTACTGGTTTGCTCTCAAGCCAGCAGTTTGAGACGTGGCTCCCAGCTGATCTTCAGGGAGTTGGAAAATTCTGGCAAAGTCAACTGGCAACAGTTTTCAGATTCACTACCCTTTGTCTTCCTCAGTCACTAATACAGGGGCCCCATCTGCTTATCTCCACGTGGTTTGTGGGCTAAAACCCCCAGATACTGACCCCAGTTACCCACGCTCACCAAGCCCCAGAGTTATGCCTGGGCATCCCGAGACCAGACGCCCGGCCGGCAGCTTCCCGTCTGCTCGTGCAGCCGGCCGCCCTGTGCACTGCTCCCGGAGCCCGCTGGGGATAGACCCTGGTAGGACAGCTGTGGCGCGTCGTATGCGTTCTCTCACCTCCATCTCCTGCTCAGATTTTCTTAAAGCTGTACATCTCCATAGAAGGCAACTGGCAAGTTTTCAAAGTCAGAGAGACGGTAGAGGAAGGCATGTTACTAAAATTAGAGAGGCCGCGTGGTGTCGCGAAAATCAGACCCACCAACCAAGTCCCCGCTCCCCAGCCTGACCGGCCACGTGACTGGGAGCGAGTCTCTGCCTCTTTTTCCTTCATCCTGTGCCTCCTGGGGTGATGAGGATTACACACAATACGTATTTAAAGCACTTTTCTGTAGGCACTAGTCAGCAGTGACCGTCGCTGGAGCAGAAAGCACTTCCTGGGAAAGTTGAGGAGGTGTGTGTGCTGCTCACGGCACGAACAGTTTGGTTTCTGCCTGGAGGAAGTAATTAATAGTTCTCCAAATGTAAACGTCATGATTGTATTTGATATATTAAATATATACACTTAATGTGCTTCTATATATCAATCTTGATGCATATTTAATGTAGCTCTCACAATGTGTATAGATGTGTGGATCTGGAGCCTGTATGTGGGAGGCCGTTGGGCCACACTGGGCTCTGGTCCTCTCCCTGGGAAGGTGACTTGCTCCCTGGTGGGAACCATGGAAGGCGCTTCAACCCATCTCTCCACTAGGTGGTGATCACGGCCAGAGGACACTCCCGCTTCAGTGGAGCGTTCTTGTTTTTTCAGTGTGGTTTAGTGCTTTATGTCACTTTTTCCATGAGAGATACTAAAGGAATTTCAATGTTTGAGCCTCTCCCTCCAGTATGAAAATACGGCTAGCACCCACACGTTGCCAGCTCCACTGGGGCCCCTGCAGCCCTGTGTCCCGAGGGCTCGGCCCTCCTGGGAAAGGAAGTATGTCGGGAGACTGGGAGGCTCCGTTTGCTCTTTGTGACTGTCAGCTTGCATTTCCTACGACCGAAGTGATCGGTTTTTCTCTGTTTTTTCCCTTCCGTGTCCTTGGCATGCTCAGATATGGAGGCTTTGTTTTTTTAATATCATTTAAAAAGTATGAAAACGTGTTGTAGGAAGTTAGGACATATGACTACATCTAAAGAAGAAAATTAAAAGCATTCCCAATTTCACAAATCTAGAGGTAGTCACTGTTAACATGTTGGTTTATGTATTTCTCTATCTCCTGGTTTTTTTAATGCATATATAGCTTCTTAAAAAAGAGGGGCTGGCCCAGTGGTGTAGTGGTTAAGTTTGCATGCTCACTTTTGTGGCCTGGGGTTCACAGGTTTGGATCCCAGGTACAGACCTACACACCACTCATCAAGCCATGCTGTGGCAGTGTCCCACACACAAAACAGAGGAAGATTGGTACAGATGTTAGCTCAGCAACAATCTTCCTCCCCCAAAAAAATAAATAAAAGGAAAGGAAAGAAACATACTGTTTATGTTTACTTTTGGGGGGCAGGGGGGAGATTAGCCCTGAGCTAGCATCTGCTGCCAATCCTCCTCTTTTTGCTGAGGAAGACTGGCCCTGAGCTAACATCCGTGCCCATCTTCCTCTACTTTATATATGGGACACCTACCACAGCATGGCGTGCCAAGCGGTGCCATGTCTGCACTGGGATCCGAACCAGCGAACCCTGGGCCGTCAAAGCAGAACACACAAACTTAACCACTACGCCACTGGACTGGCCCCTATATTTACATATTTTTGTACCTTACTTTGAAAATTTTTTTCATTATGTGGTGTTTGCCTGTGTCATTAAATATCCTCCAAAAGTATGATTTATTTTAATGGCTCCATCATATGGATCCATCATCGTTTATTTACTGATTTCTTCTTGTTGGACCTTTGGGTTGTTTCCACTGTTTTGTTATTAGAAATAACCGTAAATATCTTTATACATAAATCTCTGTGCGAATTCTGGGTATTTCCTCAGGGTAGCTTTTTGTCAGTGGAATGTCTGGGTCAGAGGGTGGGAACTTTTTAACTCTTGCCAAAATACTTCCCAGAAAGGTAGACCGCTTCCTGTTTTACTTAGTGGTTATGTGAAAGTGCCCTTCCCGAGTTGGGGACAGAGGTCACTGCCCCTGGTGACAGGACCCTGCTGGGGTCTGAGGAGAGGAAGCGGTGAGAGGGGAGCAGGTTTTCCTGGACGTGCTCTTCCCCTGCTCTGCTGACGATGCTGTGATGCCCTGGGAACCAGTTTTGCTATCAGCCTCTTTCAGTTCCCCCTGTTTTCTGAGGCCGGGGCCATGAAAGAAGCATCACCCCCAGGGCTAGCGCACACCATGCGTCTGCAAGCAGCTCTGAGGCTGACATGTGACACTCACAGGGGTTTGTGTGCTCTGTCCCCTAGGGCTCTGAATGGAATGCGTCCAATCTGGAGGAACTGCAGGGCTCAGGGTGAGTCTGCGCCCCGTGTCTTCCCCTGTCCTCCCAGGCAGCTTAGAAACCCTCCATGCTGCCCTCAAGGGCGAGCCCCGAGCTGCCCACCTGTCAGTGCCTGAGCCCTGGTCTCCAGAGCGCCTGCCGGCTGATTTGCATAGCTAAACAGACGTGCTTCAAAATGCCACGTCATGAATAATTCATAGACTTTTAGATTTTACTGGAGTTTGTGTGATTGTGTGTGTCAGGGAGAATGGTTCTAAATCACACTCAAATGGTATAGGACAGCCTGGATGCTGATGGGGCCGTGAGACCCCTGCCAGTACCCCGCTGCCCAGCAGAGATGCTGCGAGTCCGAGTGTGGACCAGTCAGCAGCTCTGAGCCCCGGGCTGCTCCTGGTTCTATCTGAGGTTATACTTTTGGGCCTGGTGGGAATCTTGTGACTAAACACTCACTGTTGGCCAGAAACATGTGCCTGTCTCAGTCTGAGAAATGCTCAGCAGCAGGCATAAAAATGTTCAAACCTAGACCTTCGAGAACAGATGTCTCGACATTTTTTTTTAAACAACACAGGCACAGAATCACCATTCTGTGGGTCTGAGATGATGGCATTCTGGAATTACTGCATTTGAAAATCAAGACTAAACAAACTTTCAAATATATCTTTAGAACTACTGGTTAAGGATGTTTTCTTTCAACAGAAAGTATTCTTTTATTTAGGAAAGTATTCTTAAACTGTAGCATGATACTGATGATGCTTTCTACCTTGCTGGGAATAAATAAATGGTTTTAAAGGAGTTTTTTAAGCATTTGTAAGTATTCTCTTATGAAATCTGTTTGAGGCATTTTAAAACTCCTGGAATTATTTTGCTGTGCCAGGAATATAAGTATGAAGTTTAGAAAACTATAGAACCTGGGTTAGCAGACCCTCTCAACTATTTATTTATAGCCTGCTTTGTTTCAAAAAGGATTTAAGGCAGTTTCCAAGGACACGAATAGTGGACGGATGTATTCTGCTTTTTAACTATTTAAAAGTGAAGACTTTGTTTTTTCTAAAGCCTCTGTTTGCTCATAATAGTTGTGAATTTTGAGACTTTCAGAGTTTAAAAACGTATGTTTACTTTCCAGAATTAACATTGCTTAGCAGTGCTTTGAACTGTTTTCTTTTTACGTTTTTATAAAGAAATTTATTTTTTACTATAAATATAATACATTCTCATCATATAGAGGGCATTTAAAAAACACACAAAAAAAATTTACTATTAAGGAAAAAACAAAAGTCCCACCATAAAAACGGATACTCTTTATTTAATGTGCATTTAATTTTTTCTCTGCCCAGTTTTTTGTTACTTTGCTTTTTATAGTTGCTCATTCTGATTCTCCGAATTTGTTCTTTATTTTTCTCATTACAGTGTTGACTACATTTTAAATGTCACTAGAGAGATAGATAATTTTTTTCCTGGCTTATTTGCATATCATAACATCCGGGTCTACGATGAAGAGACAACAGACCTTCTTGCCCACTGGAACGAAGCGTACCATTTTATAAACAAGGCCAAGTGAGTGGGTGGAGAAGCCAAAGAAACCGGTCTGAGGAGGAAACACTGGCAGGCGCTGTGGGGGCAGACATTGGAGGCAGTCCCGGGCCCAGCTGTCTCCTGGTTGAGGAGCCTGTGGTGTGTGATGGACCTCTGACTTTAGGCCATGGGACCCCGTGCACCAACGGGGCTGAGTTGTCAACCTTCTCCATGTGGGACCCTATCATTGATTCTGACATCTGACCCCAGTTTCATGGTCAGCACGGGTTCCAAGCGAGGCTCCAATACCAAGTGGACACTCTCGGCAGCTGTCCCTGTGGGGAGTCGCTGAGCCAAAGGAGGGAGGAGAGGGGGCCGGGCTGTTTGTGGGCTTAGAGCTCTTTGGGGGCTGCTTACCCAGAGAAAACTACTCCTGCAGATGCCCTGAGCGGTGGCCGCCCTCTCCACCTGAGTCTGTGCCTTTTGAGTAGAATGGGACAGACCATCAGAGGTCCCTGCTGCCCCAAGGCTCTTGCTAGTGCCACCCATCTTTTGTCCTCACCCTATTCTGTAGAACAACTCTGTCTCACTAAAGTCAAGAAGAGAAAAAGATAAGAGGTGCTATCAAGAGAAACCCCGTCTTCTACTTTGCACCCCTCTGGATCAAAGCTGCATAATGTGTCCTGACCAAACCTTAGTTGGCTTACATTCCCGGGGGTAGACTGCAGGCCAGCAGTCTGAAAAGAAAGCAGTGAGACTCAGGGGTGCATGTTAGGCCTGGGGCACAGGAAGCGAGCTTGCTCCCCCCGACAGGCAGGCTGCACTGTGCTGCCCTTTCCAGCCTGGTGTCCCCTCCAATTGTTGAGCAGGCGGTACCCTGAGAAATATTGTTCCCAGCCTTGCTGTAGCCGTGAGGTCAGCCACGCCTGGGCCAGCACCGCCTCCTTACAGCCCATCCTCTTGCCCTGGTTCTTTCCGTCTTGGCTGAGTCGGGTGCTGCCGTCCTCAGTCTGGCTCCTTGACCCTCCCGTCTGCCAAGTGTCTCGCTCTCCTGAGGGCCTTGCAGCTTCCGGTTCGCTGACCCCATTTTTCCACAGTTAGCCGCTCCCTGTCTCCATCTGCTGCAGCAGCTGAGTAGCTTTTGCAGGTAACCCTTTAGCTGCCCACTCGCTTCCTGCAAAAGGGTTTTGGTCTCCTGGCTGGTCCCAGTGATGCCCAGCGATGTGGGAAGACTCCCACTTGGCTCCTGAAGGCGCCCGCTTTGGGAGCCCTCCCCGTAAAACTTGCAAGGCAAGGACAGGTTCCTCCTGATTTCCAGTTGTGTGCTGAGTGATTTCACAGGGAAGTTATTTCCTTTAGAGGGTGTGTGGACATCCACTGCGCAAACATCGGGACCCAGGACGATTTGGGCAACCAGATCAGTGCAGGGTTTAAAACAGTCGGTGGGGTACAAACTGAGAAAATGAAGTGGTTTACACTCTTTGATGCTCTCTTGCACCCCCTGGGCCCCTGCAGGAGGAACCACTCCAAGTGCCTGGTACACTGCAAAATGGGGGTGAGCCGGTCTGCTTCCACGGTCATAGCCTACGCCATGAAGGAGTTCGGCTGGCCGCTGGAGAAGGCCTACAACTATGTGAAACAGAGACGCAGCATCGCGCGCCCCAACGCCGGCTTCATGAGGCAGCTGTCTGAGTATGAGGGCATCTTGGACGCGAGGTGAGTGACCGTCTGCAGGGAGGGGGCGGGCAGGCTCCAGCAGCCCTGCCGCCAGGCCCTCCGGGGCCGCAGCCGCATCCGGGCGTGCTCCCGTTTGGCCTGCAGAGGCTTCCACAGCCAAGATCCTGCCTCTCGGGGGGAGCCGGTCTGAGAAAAACAACTATTGTTTGGGGTTTGCTTAGTGGTTTCCAGGAGGAATCTGTTTTGATTTTGTTGGCTCGCACAGAGGGCTGTTTTGCTGCTGGAGAGAACCGTGCACAACTTCTAATCCAAAGCACGACTTGTGTGCGGCACGAGCACGTGCAGTCTGCTTCCTGAGCATCTGCTCTGGGCTGAGCCTGGTGCCAGGCGTCGCCTTGGGCAGTTCCTAGCACTGCAGAGGCAGACTGGGTCCTGCCACCGATGAGCTGGCGACTTAGGGCAAGCTCATCCATCTCCTCCAGCCTCAGTTGCCTCTTTTTGAGTTAAGAATGAATACCACCTGGTAGGGTTGTTGGGCAATTTACGTGACTACCATACAGGTTTACTTTTTATTTTTTTGAGCAAGATTAGCCCTGAGCTAACTACTGACAATCCTCCTCTTTTCGCTGAGGAAGACTGGCCCTGTGCCTGTCTAATCCGTGCCCATCTTCTTCCACTTTATATGTAGGACGCCTACCACAGCATGGCGTGCCAAGCGGTGCCATGTCCACACCCGGGATCCGAACTGGCGAACCCCGGGCCACCAAAGCAGAATGTGCACACTTAACTGCTGCACCACCGGGCTAGCCCCCAGGTTTACTTTTATAGATGCATTGCTAGACCTGGCTCATGGTAAATAATAATGGAGCTGCTTTTTTTTTTTTTTTTTTTTTTGCTTGAGGAAGATTCGCCCTGAGCTAACATCTGTGCCAATCTTCCTTTATTTTGTATGTGGGTTGCCACCACGGCATGGCTGCTGAGAAGTGGGGTAGGTCTGTGCCCGGGAACTGAACCTGGGCCACTGAAGTGGAGTGTGCCAAACTTAACCACTAGGCTGCAGGGCCAGCCCCTAATGTAGCTTCTTTTTTAATTCTCTAATCTCCATCCAAAAAAGGTCTGCAAAGTACATGTTATTCCCCATTTATAGGGGAATAAGGAACTGACATGGAGGTTAACCTGTCCCACGTCACACAGCCAGTGGACGGCAGAAGGGAGCACATGTCTGGGCCTGTCAGCCCCCAAGGCTCCCATGTGGGGAGGCCCCGAGGTTACCCTGCCCCCACGGAGGGGTTCCCCAGTGACCCCAGGTGGATCCCAGCGGGATTCTGGGACTCGCTTTCTCCCTGTTCCCTTTCTGTTCAGTCTGTTCAAGGCCTCCCTGGGTTATTTCTGACCAGGGTTATGAGGAAGCCACAGGCTAAGTCCACCGGCTTCTTGGCCACATTTGGGAAAGCAAGAGTGCCCTGGCAGGGCTGGTCAGGTCCAGAGACCAGCTCTGGACATCTCTGAACTCCCTCCCTGTCAACCAGAGAGTGCTGGACAGGCCCCCAGGCGGAGCCCAAGGCGGAGGGAGGAGACCCATCCTGCCCTCCCCTCCCTTAGCCATTCAGTCCCTCACTGCCCTGAGGGGTTTGCAGCCTCACGGGGGTTTCCAGGCCGGTTTGCAGCAGCACGGCATTGACCTTGAATCGCAGCCCCTCTCAGGGCCCTCAGGCCTTCTTGGACCAGGCGCACAGGGCAAGCCATCACGAAGGATCGTGATGCCTCAGCATTGAAGAACCAAGGCAGATCCTCCTGGTACACCGTCCTTTGACCTTTACTCTCTCATCTTAACCCACACAGCCCCAGGATGTTGCTGTTGCTCTGTCTGAGGTTCATAGAGTGACTGACTGACCTTATTTCCCTATAAGCCTTTCTCTTTTTTCTCTTTTAACCTTTATGTTTTAAAATGTATCATAAAGATACTACCACAGTATTAGAAGACGTATTTTAGAAACCAACCTATAACTCTCTGACCTAAACAAATGCTTCTGATTTTCTGGGGTCTTCCCTACTTCATTCTTGTGCATTGCGTGTTTAGGCAGTTGTATCAGTGTGTGTAAATCTTTACTTACTCTCTGCTCTGAGCCCAGTATCTCCCCACAGTGTGGGCAGGAGAAGACTATTATTCTTGTCTGACAGATGGAGACACTGAGAGATGGACGTAAGTGATGTGACTGAGGTCGCCAGAAGGGATGGGACACTGGGCTCATGGCAGGATTTCAGGTCTAGACTCCTTCACGTGTCTGCCACGTCGTCGTCACGAGACAGGAAGTCACTTAAGACCCTGTATGAGCCGTGATGATTTAGGATTTAGCGCCTAGGGCCATTTCTCTCATCCTTGCATTTCTTGGGGACAAATAAAAGAGAGAAGCTTTACCCTGGTGAACCCCTGGCGTCCACCCGCACCTTGGGCTTCCCTTGCTGGCTCACCCCACTCCTTTAACCAAGACCCTCTGGGCACTGGCCTCTGCTGACCTCCCTCTGCCCTTCCTCCCCCCAGCAAACAACGGCACAACAAGCTGTGGCGCCAGCAGACCGAGAGCTGCCTGCAGCAGCCTGTGGATGACCCTGCGGAGCCGGGGGACTTCTTGCCAGAGACCCTGGATGGCACCCCGGAAGCCCAGTTGCCCTGTGTGGACGATGCCGCCCCGCCTGGCTTCCAGAGCAGCAGGCCCCCAGGAGGCCCCACTCTCCCGTGCTGTTTCCGGCGACTCTCAGACCCCCTCCTGCACTCCCCCAGCGACGAGACTGGCAACTTGGTGCAGCTGGAGGATCTGGAGAGAGATGCTTTGTTGGAGGAAGCAGCCCAGCCAGCAGAGGCGCACAAGCCAGCCAGACATCCCCAGGAAGGTCCTGGACTCTCTGAGAAGGAAGTGAAGAAGAAACTAGAGTTTGGGAGCCCCAAAGCCCGGGGCGGCTCTTTGCTGCAGGTGGAGGAGGTGGACAAGGAGGAGGCCCTGGGAGCAGGGAGGTGGGGGCGGCCCCCAGCCCAGCTCGATAAAAACCTGCTCAACCGGGAAAACCTAAATAATAACAACAGCAAGAGGAGCTGCCCGGATGACTTTGAGGTAGGCATGGGACCAGCGTGCGGGGCGACCGTCCTGGCCCTCACAGCCGCCTCACAGCTCGGCGCGGCCAGCTCAGCGGTTCTCGCCCCAGCGACCAGGGGCTTTATTTCAGAGAGTGACTCCGCAGGCTGACTGGGCCTGCAGACACGTAGTGGCTCAGGGATCTGCCGGGATAACGCCTAATCCCTGCGTGCCCTCTTCACCCCAACGCCTCATTCATGTCTCGGGCAGGGCTGCCAACTGGTGCTTTTTCCTGATGCAGAATGTCAATCATAGAACTTACCACCCAGCTTCAACATTTATCAATATATGGCTGTTCTTATTTCCTCTCACCCCACCCACTTTCCCACACCCTGGATTATCTTGAAACAAATCCCAGATAGATCCTTCATCCACAAATGGTTCAGTATGTAACGTAACCGCAGCGCCGCTGCCACCGTTGAAACCTCGATAGTCGTTCCCCAGCAGCCTTGGTGTTTATTCAGTTTTCCAGTTCGGAGCCAGCGCCTCACCCTCAGAGCGCAGATTCTAGTGCTTCAGCCTGTTAGTCCCTCGTAGCTGTCCTCTTGGCTGGGTTTCTGCAACAAGGCTTTAGCAACCTGGCACTGGCTCGGAAAATCCCCTCCCGCCAGCCCTCCCCTCCTCCATGAGGCCCAGGGACAGAGTGGGGTCGTGTGCAGGGGGCCGCCGTGCCGCCTGGTGTCCACTTCCGCTCTCGCTCTGCGCCGGCTCCCCGAGGCTGGGGGCAGGAGCCTCATTTCCCCGGGCCTCGCTGCCCATCTCCCAGGGCAGCGGTGCATCCCCAGCGAGAGCCTCGGAACGCTGGTGGATGCACTCCCATCTGCGCAGGGCCTGCCGGTACGCGTTAGAACGCGGCCAGACCTGGGAAGTTCGGTCTGCTGACCTGCCAATCATGAAATGTGTTCCGAACCAAATACGACTTACTCATGAGTCCCCCCCACCACCACCGCCATCCCCTCAAAGAGCAGATATTCCTCACGACAGGTGACATAAACGCTCTCAGCCCAGATAGCGGTGCCTCAGTTTGTCTGAGATGACGCAGCCGTGAGTCGTAGAGTGATGCACATGAGAGAAGCTTGGAAAAGAGGGTAAATGAGGGACACAGCCTTCCTCTCTGGCCAGACTCTCAGTGCCTGGGTGATGTTATCTAGGGAGTAGAGACAAGCCTTTGTTCATTTGTTCAGCTCGGGTTTATTGACGACGGTGCCAGGCTGGTGAGGGGGCACGACTGGGTAAGACAGCTCGGCACACGTCGCCTCCGGTGGGGGACAAGGGTTAACACGAGAGGCTGTAACGAGGAAGGGAAAACAGATGGTACTTGGTGTGATGACCGAGACAAACCGTGGCATGGTGGAGAATCCCAAAGGGAGGAGGTGAGAAAGAGTTGGCTGTGCACAGAGCCAGGAGGAGGGTCTTGTGTGGGGCCCCTGAGGGCGGGACCTGGCACGTGTGCGCGTGTGTGTGTGTGTGTGTGAGGGACAGGGCCTGGGGGCAGCGGTTGAGGGGTGGTGGTCTGAGGTGCGGTTGGGCAGGTGGCTGGGGCATGCGGGGCCTCCCAGCATGATGGGGGGGCTCTGTGCATGGTTCCGGGGCATTAGGAAGCCAGGGGAGGGCTTTAGGCAGGCGATGACAAGGCCCACCGACTGGTCGGCAGGGAGACTGGTGGAGTGAGCGTGGAAGCGGAACCTGAGAGGACAGTGGCTCAGAGGATGGGGCGAGGATAGAAACACACAGCGTGGGAGGCAGAACCCTCCGCTCCTCCTGCCTCGTGCTCCCTCCGGCATGCACGCCTGTGCGTGGGCCCTTCTCCCCCACTGCAGGGCCTTCACGTTGCTCTCCCTCTGCCCGTGGGGCCTCCCCGCCTCCCCTTTGCCCGATCAACACCTGCTTGTCCCAGAAGTGCCAGGTGCCGTGTCGATTTCCCTGGACAGCCTTCCCTCTGTGGGAGACTTTGCGCTCGTCCCTCCCTGTCTGAGCACTTTTCAGTTTTCTGGTCCCTTCCCTCCAGGGGACAGTAGGCTCCTTGAGGGCGGGAACTGTGTCCTGTTCACAGCCCCCGCATCTGATGCAGGTCCTGGCACAGGACAGGCACGCCCTGGGAAGAGCTGGCTGAGTGATTCTCTCCCACCCTGGCGCCCTGTGGGCTCTGAGAGGTGCTCTCAACTCTCCCACCGTGGTAGGTTTCACCCTCTTTAGAACATTAGGTTTTAAAGATTGAGAAGAAATGGACATGTGGACACTCTGGTTAGAGCTTCAGGAAAATTTCTGGGTCAAGGGTTCAGGCCTTACCCTGAGGGTGAAGAGGTCTTTCTGGTCAACCTAGAAGCCAGCCCCAGGCGTCCTGACGAGGATAGGGTTCTGGCCGAGTCCCAGCCTCCCACCTCCCGCCACACTCTCCACATGCTCCTCTGCAGCCTCCAGCAGTCACGGCTGAGTTTCCTTTGGACTCCTCGCCTTGTAGGACCTCAGTCTGCCGCACAGGATGGCATTGATCCCTGACAGTCAGGGCCGGGGGGACCCCCAGGCTTCCCTGGGCAAGAGAAACCCACATGGCCCTTTGCCAGGAAGGCTCCCTTTTAGACCAGCTTAGGGATCTCACAGCTAAACAATTCGCAGGGAGAGGGGGGTTGGCTCCCCTGCCTCCACTCTTGCTGTTCTCAACTGGGGCTCAGCCCAAGGGGGCAGCCCCGGGCCTGGTGGGTGTGGGAGGGAGGCGGACAGCGCCCTGACTGTCAGGAGGGGCATGCAGAGGCCCCTGTCATGCTCATGGAGAGCCCCTAATGACCAGGGGCAGGTGGTTTTCCACTGACATTTAAACCCCTCTCCGCCTGGCTCCCGCATCGGGGCTGTGGGCTCCCGCGTTTGGGTCCACGTTGGAGTCTTTCCAAAACCATTCTCGCCCTATGCCACCTCTCTGTGAGGAGCTCGATGGTGGTTCTGTGAGCCACGCTGTGTTTGTGCTGGACAGGACGGTCCCATTTCCAGGCTCCAGGCTCCCCAGATGCAGGTTCTTTCGGCGGGGGGGAAAGGGCGAGGCAGAAACGCCGCTTCGTTTCAGTCTCAGAATGCTGTGAGGTCGGAGTTACCCTGTTCCCATTGAGGCCACGGCTCAGGCAAGGGCTGTGTGGTGGCTTGAGGACAGAGGCCCTGCTCCTGACCGTGCTGGCCTCACCGCCCGAGGTTTGCCCTGGGTCTCAGGCACCTGGCTCCTGGGCAGCTCGGTTCGGCATCTCTAACTCCAACCCGCGTCAGTTGCGTCTGTTGGGTTCTGAGAGGTCTCCCTTCCCCCACAGGCTGAAGTGACAGTGCCGCCCATGCCCCTCTGTGCTTTCTGGTCTTGGGCACCCGCCACACGCTCACGATGCTCTTGTCTCCTTGCAGCACGACGCCATATTTGGGATCCTGAACAAAGTAAAGCCTCCCTACAAGTCCTGTGCCGACTGCATGTACCCTGCCGCCCGCGGTGCCGCTGAGGCCTGCGGGGAGCGACGCGAGAACCCCGCCGCACCGGCTATCTGCACCCAGCCCACCTTCCTGCCCCACCTCACGTCTTCCCCTGTGGCCCACACGTCCGGCCGGTCCCGAGCACTGGAGAAGCTGACCTCCGGCCTGACCGAGACGCCCCCATTGCTGCCACCAGCAGGCTCGAGGCCAGATGCCAGTGGCTCAGAGGCACCAGCTAGCCTTTTGGAACCTTCTAGAGAGACCCCAAAAGCCCTGCCGAAGTCCCTCCTTTTGAAGAATTCTCACTGTGATAGGAGCCCTCCGGGTGTGGAAGCAGCGAAAGAAGAATCGCCACCCAAGAAGGATGCGAAGCCGGCCAAGGACCTGCGGCTCCTGTTCAGTAAAGAATCCGAGAAACCAACCGCCAGCAGCTACTTGATGCAGCACCAGGAGTCCATCATCCAGCTGCAGAAGGCGGGCCTGGTCCGCAAGCACACCAAAGAGCTGGAGAGGTTAACGGTCACACCCGCGGAGCCCGCGTCTCCCCTCAGGGACGGCCCCACCAGCAGGCTGGAGGCCAGCATCCCCGAGGAGAGCCAGGATCCAGCTCCTGGCCCTCAGCCAGGGCCCCCGGCTTCGCCCAGGCAGGCCGGCAGTGAGAAGTCGGAGGCCGCGCCCCCTCCCTTAGAAGGAGCCTCGCTGAAGAGCCCCCCTCCCTCCCTCTGCCGCCTGGATCACACCAGTCATTTCTCAAAAGACTTCCTGAGGACCATCTGCTACACCCCCACCTCCTCCTCCATGAGCTCCAACCTGACCCGGAGCTCCAGCAGCGACAGCATCCACAGCGTGCGCGGGAAGCCGGGGCTGGTGAAGCAGCGGACGCAGGAGATCGAGACGCGGCTCCGGCTGGCGGGTCTCACCGTCTCATCCCCCTTGAAGCGCTCGCACTCTCTTGCCAAGCTCGGAAGCCTCAACTTCTCCACTGAAGACCTGTCCGGCGAGGCCGACGGGTCCACCCCTGCCGACTCCCAGGGCGCCAAGTTGAGCGCGTCTTCCTTCCTGCATGAGCCCCAGGCAGCCCCACGGAACCCAGCTGCAGCCTCCAGACTGTCAGGGAAATCGGCCGCAGAAAACTTGAAAAGCCCCTCGTGGGCAAGCAAAAGCTGACCCGTCTTCTGGCGTGTTTGGACTTAAATCTTCACGCCGTCCCTCCTTCAGTTCCTCTGTGGACTTTGGTCAGCCCCTTCTGTCCTGATTTCTCTTAAACAATTGGCGTTAACCTAACTTTTCCCCCCTCTTGCCATGGAGAGGAGGAGAGGAAACAAAAATCTCTGACACACAGCACAAGAAGAAGGGGGCGTATCGGTCATGTGGCCTGGGAGAACCAGCAGCTGTCGGCCGGTGGACTCCGGTCCCAAGTGCTGTGTTTTCAAGGGCATCATGGTTCCAGAAGAGCATCCAGACGTGCCCCACCGCAGAAATAGTCCATTTGCAGCGTGCAACAGAGAAGTTGAGCGCGCACGTCCCCAGCCCATTCCAGCCCCCGTGGGAAACCTCTTGGATGGCAATATAAGTCCTACCTCTGTTCTTGCTGTGCTTTTTATTTGTAAAATACAATAATGACCAAGGCTCTTTCCAGGGAATAATGCTGTCTCACAAAAAGGTTTTCCAAAAAAAAAATTTCTTTTTTTAAATTTTTTGGTTAGGACCCCCAAAAGTGTTAAGATTTTTAACTGGCCGGCACCACGTGCTGCTAGGTGAGGTCACAGGAGGGCGTTGAGCCAGCTCTGGTGCTTGGGGATTGTCGCCTGGCAGTGGAGTTCTCTGTCCTGGGTGCTGTTACGGCTGAGGGACGCATGTCTGGCCCCGCTGGCGTCGGGTCGGGGAGATGTCTGTGATGCTCTCCGTTGTTGCTGATGGTGGAGTATAAATTGCCTCCCTCCACTCTCCCCGGGAGAAGACCTACGAAGCCTTGTTGAGTCTCCCTGCTGAGTCCAGTGTGATCGTGTTGAGGTTTTGGAAGCGCCCGAGTTCTGGCAGGGGCGCTGGTTCTGAGATGTGGGTCGTCCTGCCAGGAGCTCCGGCACTCAGGTTTGTTAGGTCACATCTACTCATATTTGGGGAGGAAAAGGGGATTTCAGCAGAGAGAAACCCTCAGCCCCTCTCCAGGAGCATCTCGGCAGCAGCTTCTCTGAGAGAAGCGGGAAGTGAGGACCCTGCTTCCTGTTTCCTTCTCACTCTTTCTGGTGGCAAGGACGGAGCGAAGGAAGCTCTGTCGTCCGGCCTGGGCTCCATCGGTGCCCCTGGAGGAGTCAGGTAGACTCTCTGTGTGCGTCATGCCGCCGAGGGCTCTGGGCTGAGGGGAGGAGCTCCTCTGGTGTCCTCAGCAAGACATGATGTTAAAATATTGTGGAGAGAGAGGAGACGTGGTGAGAAAAGTTTAACTCAGAGGCCAGCAAACTGCGGTGTGTGGCCCGTGAACTAAGAGTGGTTTTTACCTTTTTGAGAGGTTATAAAAAAAATAAACTAATATGCAGCAAGACCGTGTAGTCTGCAAAACCCAAGATATTTACTGTCAGGCCGTTTATAGAAAGAGTTTGCTGACCCCTGGTTTTATCTGACAGCGCAGGGCTGCCCAGCACCCTCCAGGAAGAAACTGGGCAGAGGGCAGGCCTCCTGGCCTCTTCCACAGCACGGGCCAAACCCTTCCCTCCCCCTCCCACCCCAGACCTTGCCCGCCCACCCCAGCCTGTCTCTCCTGCGGGGGCTGGGGCTGGGGGGGTGGTGGCTGTGTACGTGGAGGGCACAGCTGGCTGAAGTGTTCCTACAGTGACAGCTTGCCCTCAGCCAGGTCGGCCAGATTAATTCAGCGAAGCTAGAAAGCCTTCAAGGGCTGGTCGAATTCTGGAAGTGGGTGCATGAGTCACCATCTTAGAGTGGTCAGAGCTGGCGCCCGAGAGCAGCCGTTCTAGAGGGCACCCAGGCGGGTCTTCAGGAGCAAGGCTGGTCCATATTCCAACTAGTAGCTGGAGTTTTTGCAAAAACCCTCTCTCCACTCTCCAGGAACTTTTTCTCCCTGGTGTTATTTTTTTTTTAATATATGTTATTTTACTTCATAGGAATTTGTTTTCCCACCATTGTCAATTGAAATCACCTTAAAAGGTGATTATCCACTTATTCCTGAAATTTCCCCGTCTCCCTCAGCCAACAAAAGCATAGTCTCAAAAAAAAAAAAAATTAAGTTCAATATGTTTTGCCAAATTAAATTTTATGTGGTGGATCCATTTTTGTGTCAAAATAATCCTTTAGATTTGTGATGACAGGCTTATGTTGGTTTTTTTAACCATGTCTATGTATGAGAGCGATACATTTTTGAGAACTTTAATTTTGAAAGCCATAATTTTTCTTATCCAGTTTAAGCGTGGGAAGAAGACTACAAATATGAGTGGGTCTTTGACTTTTGGCAAACTTCTCCATTCGTTTTCAGAAGCACAACCAGTATATCAACATCAACACAGCCGGGGCCTCGTGCCCCAGTCTTCAGAGCACAGTGAAGCATTCTTGATTTGATGGCTTGCTCTCCGGCCTGGAGAAGTGGGTAAAGATTTTTCTCTAAGACCCAGAGCAGTTGCGTGTAAACCTATAGCGGGTTGCTATTTGAGATATTCTACTAATGAGATGAGAGCATTCTGCCAGGCTTGGGGGTACGTTGGCAAAGACAGATTCATTTCTGGTCTCTGAAAAGAACGTCTGCTCCATAAGCTATGCCAAATCTTGACTGATGCTTTGTCATCTTAGCCGGTGGGGAAATCCTGAACATGAGCGGCACAAGTGAGAGGCAGGGGTTTATGCCGGGAAAGTCATTGATTTTGGTGACTGCCATTTTTACAGAATGCCTTTCTCGAATTAGGAGAGAACAAAAATTGTCTAAATCAGCTTGGTACCCTGTGTATTCAGCTGCGTTTCGTCTTCCACCTCACCTTTCCCTTGCTTTAATTCATACGGCATGCCAAAAGCTAGACTAAACTCCATCTCATCTTGCATTGAGACGGGGCCCCATTGAGATAGTTTTGTCAAGTCGAAGGGGGAAACTGGTCATGGAGAAAGGGGACCCCAAGCTACCCTCTGATCATGCTGTGACAATGCCAGTTTCCATTTCTCCGTCTTCTGACTACTTCAGGGTCTTGGAGCAACGTCTGTCGTTGCCTGAGCTTCTTAAGAACAAGGTTCTTGCTCTTGGGGTCCCCCGCCTCCTCAGTCTCAGTGCAGGGATGTGCGCTGCCCGACGGCTCTCTGCTGGCTCGTGGCACCCTGTCCATCAGGCATGAGGTTACTCCCCAGGTGCTCACCGTGGCTGCGCTGGCCACTGCCTCTCTGCTCCACCCCGCCCTCTCCAGCCAAAGACCATTCCAGTCCAGTCTAAAGCCTTTTCCCTCATGGGCAAGCCCAGAGGATGCCACAGGATGGAGCCAAATGTGCAATAGAATTAACGCCCTCAGGACACCCCTGTGCTTCTGCACTCTGGTCTCTCCACACGGCCCGATCCCAGAAGGCTGGTAAATGCCCCTGCTCGCTGGGGGGCGTTTCTCCCTAGTGAGACCAAATCCTGCGCCATTTAGTCAAGATCATCTAAGTAACCTCACCCGAGGTGTCCAAAGAGGGCCTTGCTCTCTGCTGGCCGGAAGTGCTTGGTGCCAGAAAACTTTTCCCCGAACCCTAGTTTCTGGCTTCCCCTCTAGCTGGGCTTGCCCCAGACACACACGCAGTGAGGGCAACCACTTCACCTCTGGCAGGAGAGCTCGGCGGGCCATGACGTTTGTGACATCTGGACAGCACAATGCAGAGTCGCCTGCTCTGGTCCCCCAACCGCACCCCCAGGTTCTTGCCAACGCTGCACGCCAAACGAAGGTCGTTGATTGACCCCCACGCTCAGCTGCTTGGTTTTTTAATTGTGTGCTCTGCAGCTGAATACTACGTGTATGAGTTCACTCTGCATATATATATATTTGAATATATGTATAACTTGAACCGCATCATCACGTGCGTCACTTCTCTCATCCATGCTCGCCGTGTCCCCTGTGCTGTGAAGCGGGTCGCCTTGGGTGATCTGGAGTGGCGCTGTGTGGCACCGCCCTCGGGAGCTGGGGGACGGGATGGGACTGCCTTGTTTGTCTTGCCGTAGGTGCTGTGGCCCTGGCTTCAGCCGGTCTCTTAAACAGGAGTCTTTATAGTCAGACCTCCGGTCCTCTGCTGTCCTTGCTGTCGGCCGTGCTGCACGAGAAGGTGGCTGCTTCCGCCCTCTTTCCTACACTGTAATTATTGTTTTACAATTGAGTGCCTTAATAATAGTTTACAAATACTGTGTATTTATGGGAAACTGTTAAGCTCTCACCTTCTGTGATTGGATACTTTGCCTTGTCGGTGGTGGTTGGCGGTAGGGCTGGCGCTTGTCCTGCCCCATACTTGACTCATCTGCTGTGCGGCCTCACGCGTGTGCCCACAACCGCCCCAGGAGCATCGCTCTCGACAGCGCTGGGAGCTCCTGTGGGCGAGGTGGGCGCTGGCTCCCGCTGCGTCCCGGGGTAGCGAGGAAAGAGCGGAACTGGGTTGGCTAGCCAGCTGGGGGGTGGCGCAGCCCAGCCCCTCACCCGTTCCCCCATCACACAATCATACTCTTGTTTAATAGACTTTTTATTACCACGTCGACCACCCTATTTTCCTCTCTGTTAGTGTCCTGAGCTCTTTGCAACAAAATGCAGGTACAGACCCACCCCCCCAGCCCCGCACCAAAATCAGGAGCACCCCGGGATGGGCTGCCCTTTGGTTTTTAGGAGTTGCCAGTGGGTTCCCAGTGTGTTGCATTACATCCATGGGGTTTTTTTTTATTCTATTGGTTTTCTTCTTGTTTTTTTTATATTATATATTTAAAAGGCAGTATCTTTTGTACTGTGAATTTGCAGTAGAAGATGCATAATGCACTTTTTTTTTTTTTTTTACTTCTGTTGGTGTGTACTGTATAGTCTGTGTGCTTCTTGTGATGGAAATAAACTTTTTGTTTATAAATGTCTGATGACCTGTGAACTTGTGCAAAAGGAAACTGCCTCTTCAGCCCTTGCCGAGATGGTCAGACACATCTCCACCATCGTGATGGCCAGGCTCTCCTGGGCACCGCCTGTCTGCTAGGCCCCCTGCTAACGACCTGGACAAGTTAGACCAAAGAAAGAACCAAAGGAAAAATGTTAGCTTCTCCAGGAATCGTCTTTTTTCCTCCTGATTTTGCCAGTAAGGAAGAGCAGGCCCACTTGTGGGTGGTCATTTATGTGCCAAAAACCTCCCCACCAGGGTGGCACTTGGGCTGTGGGTGATGTCTCTTCCCGCACAGGCAGAAAGCATAAAGCTAGAGGTGTGCTCGAGAGAACCCCTAAGCTGCTCACACCTAGCTTCATGGGAGAGGGCACCGGAGAGGCTGGTTAGAGCTGACGGCCAGGGCAGGAGTGCCAGGGAAACTCAGTCCCCAAACAAGGTGGAGGCTTGTCCAGGGCTCAGGTCACAGGCCGCTGCAGTGAGCTTTTGGTAGCTCTCATCCCTGGGTGACCAGCAAAGCCGGCTGCTTCTGTCATAAGACCCTGCCGTCTTGGAGTTCTTTGCTTGTAGCTGCGCAGTCCGAGGAAGGAACGTGAGGACTCACGTTCACCCTTGACTGCCCTTGTCTGGATGCGACGGTCACACCTGCTCACATTCTGACGCGTGAGACCAAGTCACACGCCCCCGCCCCCCCGACTGCCAGGGGGCTGGGAGGTGTAAGCTGCACACCTACGCATCCACGGTGGGCACTGTCTCTCCCAGACGAGTCCCTTGGTGTGACAACTGAATTCCAGTGCCTGTAGATCCAGAAGAGACTTTGTTTCGTTCACCTAGACTTGCCCTGTCTCTCACCTGGACTCACAGGAGGCTGATGGGTAAACTGGAAGGCAAGTTTGCTACCTGACAACAAGAATCATGGCTGTCACGGGCCAGATCGCTCTCACTTGCCGTTAGCACATTGAGTCCTAGATAAATCTGCATTTGAAACCAAATTGTGGTTAGAAATTGCATATGGAGTAGGAAATCGAAGCAAAAAGCTAGGGGGCCGACTCTGATGGTTAATGCAGTCAGGCTGTGATGCAGCCCTTGGTGTAAGATGTTTTTGAAACTGAACCGCGAGGGTCGTGGTTCAGGACAGTCTGGTGGCAAGGCTGGAGACAGCTAACAAATTCTCTTCAGGCTCCAAGCGTGAGTCTGAGCCTGGAGATGGGGCCCAGTACTCTCAGCGTTCCTAACGGATTCCCTGGGAATTCTGATAGCCAAGTTTGGAAAGCGTGGAAGTCAGAATGTGATGCAATCGAGCAGGCTTCCACTTTGCTCGTTACAGTCGCATTCCACACATGCTTTCTGGTGACAACACCCACATCACCCTAGGAACATGGGTGTTCCTAACTTGTCAGATCCTCATGCACCCGGGGCCCTGGGAGGACGTTCCTGTCACTGGCTGCTTCTACGCTGATTTCGTCCTCAGAGTAGCAGTCCCGAGGTTGAGTGTGACCCCAGATCACCCCTCCCGTGGAGGTGCTTCTGCAGGGGAGGACCCGCATGCTTGCTTGTGTTTACGCCTGGGGAAGCCCCTCTTGGCAAGATGCTTGGAAGAGGCTCCAGAAGGCAGAGCTCAGAGGACGACTTGGTGTTTCAGAAGGATTCACTTCATGGTAGGAAATTCTTTCCGAAGGAGATGTCCACCAGCAGTGCCCAGAGTGAGCCCTGCCCAGAAACCCCACCCCGCTGTCCCCGCACCTAGCACGAGGGAGCAGAACCACACTCCTGCACCTTCCGTGTTCCCGGCCCTCTACGTAAGCAATCCCGTTGAATCTTCCAAACAGCCCTGTTGTCGTTGTCCTCGGTTTACCGATGAAGAATCAGGCCTGCAGAGCGTAAGTCATTTGCCCAAGGTCACATCTAAAAAGTAGTGAAGCTCTTCCCCACCTGCCCAGCTGTCCCCCACCCCAGAATTAGAAAGTAGCAAGCTGAAGCTGCATCTTGATCTCCCTGAGGTGTCATCAAGAAAACACAGGAGTCAGAGATGAAGCCTCCAGCCACAGGGAAGTTTGACCCACCTCGTGCTCGAAAACCCGTTTGGGCGACACAAGGTGTGTTTCCCTCCTGAGTCATGGTCACCACATTTTGCCTTGAAAGAGAAACTGCTCGTGCATCTAGAAGTAAACTTGCAAAGGCTCCCGTTTCAGCCTGAAATTTTTTTTGTAAACCGTTTCAGCAAATAAAGTGTCGGCGTTTGCATGAGCAGCCTCCCAGCACAGAAGAGGATGCACGGGGATCTGACGCTAAGAGACAAGCTCTCCCACACGCGGTACGTTGGAAGTGGCGAGCTCCCTCTGGTTTTGAAATTGGATAGCAAAACAGGTTAAGGACGGGGGCCGGCCCAATGGCGCAGTGGTTAAGTTCTCGTGTTCCGCTTTGGTGGCCCGGGGTTTGCCAGTTCAGATCCCGGGTGTGGACCTACACACTGCTTGCCAGCCATGCTGTGGCAGGCGTCCCACATAGAAAGTAGAGGAAGATGGGCATGGATGTTAGCTCAGGGCCAGTCTTCCTCAGCAAAAAGAGGAGGATTGGCAGTGAATGTTAACTAAGGGCTAATCGTCCTCAAAAAAAAAAAAAAAACAGGTTAAGGACAATGTTTCCTACCTCATGGGGCCAATAATTTGAGAATTAGCTGATAACATTTGCAAAACCCCTTCTATCTGGCTCACCACAGTGGTGGCTGTTACTGTTGGTACTGGCAGGAGGGGTGGAGGGGAGGGTGGGGAGAAAGAAGTTACCTACACTGAGCATCTGCGAGCTCCAAATGTTCCATGTGTGTTACCGAGTTGATCCTCATAGCAGATATGACCCTGTTTTACAAACAAAGAGGTGGAAGCTCAGAGAGGTCAGGTAACACGGGTCAGGGCCACACAGCCAGGAAGGGACAGAGGCCCGGGGTGCCTGACTCCAAACTCATACACTTTCTAACCTACCATCTTCTCCCCAAAGAAAGTAGCCCTTAATGTGCGCAGTGCAATGCTTAGTGCTTAGTAGGTGCTCAATAAATATTTGATGAGAGAGTGAATGGGTGAGTGAGCGAATGAGTGAAATATGCCAAAGTTTCATTCACCAAGGCTTGGAAATTTAGGGACACCCATGACTGCCTAAACCAAGTTCCTCTGGGGCACAGGCCATGTCTCAGTCACCTCTGGGACCCCAGCAAGGGCTTGGCATGTTGGACTTGAACCCCAGGTCAACACCAGGCATTTGCTATGAACCGAAGAATTCTGAGTTTTTCAGAGTCCTGAGGAATCTGAAAGGTCATCCAAGCCAAGTCCCTTTATAACATCCATCCATTCCGGCTTTCTTCCCCATTCCTGGCACCCCTGCCGTGTGCCAGGCGCTGGGGACAAGGAGGAGGCCATCTGTTCCATCCCTGGTAGTCCCGATGGGAAGTCCTCTGTAAGAGACAGGAAAACACAGCACCTGCCCGCAGCAGGGGGGTCAGACACATGGGATGCAAGGTTTGTGTTTTTTCCTCCTTTTATCTATTTTCCTAAGTCTGTGCAATAGGATTATGTTACTTTTATAGTAAAAAAGAAAAATGTAAAGATTGACTCAAAGGATGCTTCTGTATTGAGCTGAAATTTGCACTCTCAGCTCCCAGGCTCGTGGGTTCGAGGAATTCAGCACAGCGTTTGGGAGGGAGGGCTGTTTCTCCCCTGTGCTGGGTAGCATGGGTTCCCCCCAGCAGACAGGGTGCTCTCACATCTCTGGGGCGCACGTGCCAGGCAGGGGCTCAGGCTTCCGGGCAGAAAGCTTCTCCAGGCCGCTGTGCCCACCCTCTGAGCATCTGGGAGGTGGCAGTGGAACCACATGACATGATGATGGAAATGCAGAGCCCGGGGCTGGGTTCACAGATGGTAGCATGGGACTCCACCCTTACGAGGGCCCTGCGATAGGTCTGATGCTCTGCTCTTGCTGTCTTGAAATTCTTAAGAATTCTTTTACAAGGGCCAGGCCTTTCCATTTTGCACTGAGCCCTGCAAGTTATGTAGCTGGTCCTGGCAGTGTCACCACTCTGATCAAGGGCTGTGGAGCAAGACAGCCCTGCATGTTGCTCCCTAACTTACCCACTCTGTGACCTGGAGCAAGTGACATAACCACTCTGTGCCTCAGTTTCCTCATTTGAAAAACAAGAATGACTTCATAGGGGTGTTACAAGATTAGCACTGTGTAATTAGCACCACATGGTAGCCTTGGATTTAGATATTATTGGCTACATAAAGTACTTAGCCCGGGTCCTGGCCAAAGTCACGCCTCAGTGAGTAGTTGCTGTACCAGTGGGGAGGACGTTGGTTGGCCACCCACAGACCGAGCCTGCTGAGCGGCAGCTCCTCTTCCCACCGTGCTCCCTCAGCATCTCTGCCGCCAGAGCAGAGGGAAGCAGACGCCAGCTCCCTGGAGAGGAAGGGACTCCGCTGGGACGTGCACATGCCCTCCTCCTCCCCTGCTGCTGACCCTGCAGAGGACACTGGCTCTGCCTCTCTCGGGTACAAACACCGTTTGTCCCCAATGTGGACCTGAGCGGTTCTTCACAACCAGCCTTTGGGGAGGGGACGGCGTGGGCAGCTGTGGCGTGGGCGGCTGTGGCGTGGGCTTGTCCCTGCTGCCATCCAGAGGTACATCCTGTTCTGGCGTTGCCATGGCACACGTAAACATCTGCCACAACAGACGGCTGGGGCTGGCGGCCGGGTGAGGGCCTGGACGGGTGCAGGAGGCTGGGGTGAAGGGGGCGCAAGACTGTGCAAGCGAGACTTGAGCTGGACAATGATCTGGGAGACCTCGCCAAGCCGCCACACACACACACACACACACACACACACACAGAGGTGCACACGCACAAACACACATACCATGCAGACACACGCATGCACCCACTCTGTCTGGAAGGCAAGTTGGCCTCCCAGGGCAGACAGATTTCCTTCAGAGAGGAGTTCCTAATTCTCGATTTTCTTCCTGGACGTCCTGAGATCCCCAGCACACAGTCCTGGCCAGCCTGGGCCCTCCTGAATTCTCATCCTGGTCCAGCTCCCACCCGGGCGCCCAGAGCTGCCCTACACCCCATCCCGCTCCCAAAACGGAATTCGCTCTCCTGCTGGTTCTTGTTGTTTTTGCTGATTAGAAAGTAAAACACAGTCATTGTAACAAAATCACGCGGTGTAGAGGAGTGACAGTAGCTGCACCCATCACGTACAAGCCAGCCGCTGTGCCACACGGCTCTCATGAGGAGCAGACACACAGAGTGCTTAGCACGGCACCCGGCCCATGGGAGATGCTATGCGTGCGCCTGTTGAATAAAGCAATGGTTAAAATGATCTGACTCCATACAACAAGCTGGCCACGCAGCTATCAGTAACACATTTTCTAGAGGAGGAAACTGAGGCTCAGAGAGGTGACATCACCTGCCTGAGGTCACATAATGAGTGTCCCCCCCGGATTTGAATCCAGCTCACACTCCGGGTCCAGATCCTTCCCCCACTGCCTCTGCCTCCACCCTCGGCCGCTTCTCTTAGCTCTTGAACCCCGCACGGAGTCCCTTCCTCTCCTCAGGCCCCACACCCCAGCCCTGGCCTCCTTCCTGCTGGTGGCCCCGGGGTCTAGCTGAGGTCACAGACTGGCCCTAGACTCATCGAGGTCACAGCCCGCCGGAGGCCTTTGGGGATTCCATCCACGGGTTTGCCCTGTGTCCCCAGGACTCTCTGCCTGTCCCCTCCAAAGGCCTAGACCTGGGTGGCGTCATGCTCTTCCTTCCTGCCGATTTTCTCTGCCTTGTGGTGGGGGCTCGGTCGTGACCATAATGTTAGTAGTAACAGGTGGCATTTCTGGAGCCTCGCTGGGCAAGGTGGACTTCGTCATGACCATTTTTCAGATGAAGAGATTCATGGGCCAAGAAATGACTTCTGGGCCAAGCGGCCCAGCCAGAAGGTATACAGAATTCCAGAGCCGCCAATTCCAGGAAGCCACCCTGATAGCACCCCCCGATTCTAGAAGAGATGGCTCTTTAGTTTGAGTACCCCATGGGCGTGCTCAAGACCGTGAGCCCCCTGAGGGCAGCGGCTGGCTCAGGTTTATTGTGGTCCACCCTGTGCCTGACATAGTAGGTACTCAATAAATATTTATTGAATGAATAAAGATATAAATAAATGAATGGTATAGCTGATCTCTTTTCCCCTCTTGGCCAGGAGAAGTTTGGGAGAGTCAGGCAGGCCTGAGTTTGAATCTTTCCTCTGCTGGCTGTGTGACCTTGGAGCAGTTAACTAATCTCTCTGAACCTCTGTCTCTCTCTCTGTGGGGAGGGTTGGGGATGCCCTACAATGACCGCTCATAGTAGATGCTCAATAAACAGCACTGTAGGGAGACAATTCAGACCTGAAGCGAGGCTGTGAGGCTTCAAATCTCACCTCCGAAACAGACCAGCTGTGTGACCTCAGACAAATCACTTGCTTTCTCTGGACTTCATTTTCCAGGTATCGCTTGGGGATAATGATAGCACCCCTAGCTCGGCTGTGGAGAGAATTAAGAGAGAGAGCACATAGTAAGTCCCCTAAGACATGAGCTTCTGTGACTTAGGGTGAGCTCTTTGAGGACAGGGCAATCTCCAACATCTTCCACCCGACCCTGGGGCCTCGCTCCGTGCCGGGCACACAGTGGGTGCTCAGATTGCTGAAAGAGCTGAACCTTATTCCTGCAGGCCCAGAGAGCCAGCGCCGCTCCCAGAACGCCCTCCAAGCGGGCCGCCTCTCCTGCGTCTTCCTTGTCACTTCCTGAGCAGGTGGAGCCGGAGCACAGGCCTGTCACTGCCTTTTGTGCTGAGCTCGGTGGAGGTCGGGTGGCGGCTGCTCCTCCAGGGCAGTGCCCCCCATGGACGCTGGAAGGGAGGTGGGGAGGGCTGGAGGAGAGTGGGAGCCCCTCCAAAGTGAGCCCAGCGCCCCAGGGGGACCAAGCTACTCAGAGAGGACAGCGGGGTTCAAGCTGACGACCACTACTCCTAGCTGTGCGACTATGGACATGTCACCCCACCTCTCTGAGCCTCGCTCCCTGTACAGTGGGGCTGTTGACCACACTGGCAGCCCCCGAGGGTTTCTGGGAAGCGGGTGAAGTGTGGAGCATGCAGTCAGCACAATCAGTCATAAATGTGCCGGGCACTGCTGTCTCTGTTTTTGCAGTACAGCTCCTGTCTTCCACAGATGGGGAAACTGAGGCCCAGAGAAGACCAGTGACTTGCCCAAGGTCACAGAGCCTGCATCTTACTAGTTCCAGCTGTGGCCTTAGCCATTCTCCCTGCTCAGCCCGAAAACAACCAGCAGGGCTGGGCTTCTGGGTAGACCAGTCAGGGATCTCCAGGGGCCCAGGTGGGTGGGGTGGAGGAGAGCATCAGCAGTAACAGCCCCTCTGGCTGAGGGCCTCGTTTCTCATTAAATCCTGAAAAAGCTAGGAAGGCGATATTATCATCCCCATTTTACAGATGAGGAAACTGAGGCTCAGAGAGGCGAAGTCACTTGCTTCGAAGCACAAAGGGATGGGAAGAAGGTTTTGACCCAGCCCCAGATCTGTTCATTGAGTGAAGGAAGAGACAGTGGCCAGTCCAGGGACACTGGGTGAGTTCTGTCCTTTCCGAGTTCAGTCTGCCTCCCCCACGGAGGGGGGGAAGTGAGGGGGCAACACAGTGTCACTGCATCTGGGCTTGGGATGTTATTAACAGCTCCCAAAGTGCGGGGGCGGGGAGCTTAGTCACCCTTACCCCACCCCCCGAGTCCAGAAGCCTCCTAGGGGTGGCAGATGGGCTTCGAGCTGGCTTCTGCAGCCCCAGGAGACCAGGCGGGCCTGGCTGAGCCAGATGGGGGAGGGGGCGCTGCCACCCGCTGCCCCGCCCACGGGATGCTCCCCAGCCGGGCCGACCTCCGCGCAGCACACCAGCCGCTCGCTAGACAGCCACCGGGCTCCTTCCCGGGGGGCCCAGGGACCCGTGAGGCCCTTGGAGAGCAGCCTGGGGGAGAGGGTGCTGCTGCTTCCTCCGGCTGCCCTCTGCCTCCTGCTCCAGGTCCAGCAGCAGCCTCCAGGGGCACCCTCTGCAGCGTGCTCCCTCGGGGACACGGAGAAGCCTGGCACCCTCCGATGGCCCAGGGAGGACGGCCGGCCAGTCCCACGGTCCGACAGGAAGGAGGCACAACTCCTCGGCCCCCTAGAAAATGTGAGCACCTTTGGGGGTCTCCCTCCCCTCCAGTGGACCTGCACAGTGTGGGGACAGTTTGCCCCGGGGGCGTCAGCAGACCGGCATTCCCGTCCTGCTGCCCACTAGCCCCACGATTTAGGGCAGACTCCCGCCTCTGCCCTCTGCTCTTGGACTGCCATCTTCCAGCCCCCAAACTCAAGACTTCATTTCTGTGGGAGGAGGGCTCCACCTGTGGGACTGAAGTGACAGGATGCGCCTCAGGCATCTCTCCCACCAGGAGGCTAGGGCTTAGGGGGCTCCTCCTGGGTGCTCCTGTCTTTCAATCCTGATTCTCAGGGTACCCCTCCCGGGGAGGTGCTGGGATCCTGTCTCCTTGAGGTGAGACCTGAGGGTCATAGGAGTGGGCGGGAGTTGCCGAAATGGAACTTAACGCCCCGGCCCCGTCTGACTTCAAAGCCCCATGCCCTTTCCAGGAGAAACACCGCCTCCACAGACTGTGTCCTCGAGCCCCACAGAGGATGGCCCGCGGTCCTTGCTCTTGTTGCCCGTTGCCAGCCCTCAGCTCTCTGCATCATCCTTGGGAATCCCTGGGGAGCATCCTGGGGGGCGGGGCAGCCAATGTGGACACAGCATCCCCTGCCCGCCTCATGCCCACTTAACATAGCACCCGGAAGCTTCCACACAAAGCGCAGGAGGGCTCCCCTCCCAGAAGTCTAACAGGGACCCCGATTTGGGAGTCAAAGAGTGAGGCAAAGAAGTGGGGGCTGTGTGGGGAGCTGGAGGTGGGAAGAGCGTCCTGAGCAGACGGAAGCAGGGCAGTGGGCGGGGCGCAGACCTGAGGGCCTTGTGGGCCATTGTCAGGAGTCTGGACTTGATCCTGAGGAGGCTGGGGAGCCATGCGGAGACTGCAGACCGTAGTCAGCCTTTCTCTCTAAAGCCACACTGTCCAATAGGGTAGCCACCAGCCACATTGTTGTGGACTGAATGTTTGTGTTTCCCCCAACCCCCAAATTCGTACAGTGAAGCCCTGCCCCACAGCGTGCCTATATTTGGAAATAGGGCCTGTGAGGAGGTGATAAAGGCTAAACGAGGTCGTAGGATGGGGCCCTAAAGCTATAGAAGACGAAGAGACACCAGACCTTTCTCCGCCATGTGAGGACATTGTCCACAAGCCAAGAGGAGCGCTCACCAGGGACCAAATTGGCCAGCACCTTGATCTTGGACTTACCAGCCTCTGGAACCGTGAGAAAATAAATTTCTGTGTTTAAGCCACCCAGTGTGGTATTTTGTTATGGCAGCTGGGGCTGACTAATATGCACACGGTTGACCAAAACTAAACCTAAAATTCAGTGCCTTAGTCACACTTGCCCTTTACAAGTGCCCAATAGCATGTGGCTACCATATTGGACAGCGCAGATATAGGACATTTCATTATCACAGAAAGTTCTTTGGATAGTGCTGTGTTAGGAAGGTCACTTGGCATTCTGGGTGGAAGATGTTTGCAGAAGAGGAGACCAGAAGATGGGGTATCAGGAACCCAGTGAGAGATGCTGGTGGCCAAGCACTGTGCCAGGAATACAGTAGCTACTCAATTAAAGACCACTGGAAGGAGGAGTGGCCTGGATTAGAGTGAGGGGGTGGGGGTGGAGGTGAGAGGATGCTCTCCAGAGCAGGTCAGGCCGCTGAATTCACAGGCCGTGGGGACTGGTGGAAAAGTCAGCAACAGCACCTGGCTTCTGGCTTGGGCAGCTGAGGGGATGGTGGGACCGTGGCCTGAGATGGGAACCCGGGAGAGAGAGAGGGGGTGTGGGCACCAGGACGAGCTGGTGTCTGGGGTGCCTGTGCAGTGGCCACACGGAGATGTCCTTGAGGCCACCGGATGTTGGGGCCTTGAGGCTGGTAGCGAGGTGTGGGCCAGGCAGAGATTTGGGAATGGAGGGGTACCCCCCGGGAGAGGATGCAGGGGACCCTGGGGATGCTGTCATCAGAGAGGTGGCCAGAGGAGCAGGAGCAAAGCCAGGAATGGGCAGTGCTGGAGGGGCCAGGGTCAGGGGGCAGGCCTGTTAACCAGGACCGGAGGCCTTGGATCGGCCATCGGAGGTCGTCGGTGACCTTGGGAAGAGAAGATCCAGGGTGGGGAAGGAGAAGAGGCCGGACGACAGCCGGCCAGGCGGACCAGAAGTGACAAAGAGGCAGCGAGGGGCCACAAGTCTTGAGAGGCTTGCTGGTGAGAGGGTTAAGCTGCTACTGAAGGGAGCTGCAGGGTGGGGAGGGGCTTTCCTCCTTGAGATGGGCCAGACCTGAGCCTGCTCACAGGCTAGTGGGAAATGGGGCGGGGAGCTGGGGAGGGGGTGGCTGAAGACCCGGGGAAAGAGCAGGGGCTGTGAATACGGTGAAGTCCCATAAGTGGCATCTGAGACCTTCTTGCCCGTCTACACCAGATCCAATGACTATCTGAACATCCCAGTGCGGTGGCAATGTCTTATTTGTCCCCATTTCAGAGAGGAAGAAACTGAGGTCCGAGTGGCTCAGCGATTGCCCCGCGGTCACCCTGGGTGCCTTCCCCTAACTTCACGAAGGCTCCGTCCAGGCTGGCAGGGCCCAGTCTCCAGTCCAGCTCCTCCAGCTCCAACTCCAGGGTGCGTCCCCTGCACTTATCTGCCTTTGGGGTAAATAAACCACAAAGTGATAAAAAAAAAAAAAAAAAGCGCTATAGTTCCCAAGTGGGAATAATCTAGGTAGAGAGAAAGAGCAAGGGGTGCCGCTCACGTCACGGCTGGCATTTCCAGATTTTCAACAAGTCCCTCCTGTCGTCAGCCCACTCCAGAATATGGTGTCGTGCATCTGCAATGGTATGATCCTGACAACCGTCTACTGTGTGCTTATCGTGTGCCATCCACTTTGCTGTTTACACGTGATCTCGTTAAACCTCACAGCAACCACAAGAGATAGGCCCTATTACTCTTCTCTTTTTAAGGTGAGGAAATGGAGGCACAGAGAGGGGAAGGGACCTGCCCAAAGCTACACAGCACATCTCTGGGAGAGATGGGAATCAAAACGGGGTCTGTTCATTGCCGAGGCCCGTGCTCACCTGCCAAACTGCTTTATCGGTGTTAAAATTATGGCAGAAAGTCTTGTCCTGTTTCTTTGTCACGTCTGGCCTGCTGACTGAGGCGGGGGAAGGGTCAGCATCCAATTCTTTCGCTGGACCAGCCTCTTCTCCCTTAGGGGGGAGGTTGTCCCGGTCCTGGGACAGGACTCAGTTTGACCCACAGGAAGACTGCAGCCATCTGGCTCATGGAAACCTATGTCCGCACCCCCAGGAAGCTTGCTGAGCCCTGAGAGGCTCAGGGAAACAGGGACAGACAGGCCATAGATTTCTCCCGGAAATGGTCTCCTGCGCTTTGCCAGCCCTGGGTAATTAATGTGTTGGGGTCAGGAAAACGGCTGGTCATTTCCCATTGAACTGACGGAGGGGAAGGGGGCAGGAGCAAATGTCCGTTTCTGATTGACAGGAGAAGGAGTGTCTGGTGGCCCTTCCTTGCCCCGGGTGCTAGAGGGGACCGTCAGTGTTCTGCTCAGTGTGGGTGACACAGAGGATTAGAGAGGTGGATGAGACTTGGCTGGGCCATCTACTACTTGGAATAAACCTGCAGAGCCTCTGGTGTGAAAAGATACAGCCTGGTTAAGGGGTGCTTCAGCCCCGGGGGGCGCTCAGAAAACGAAGGTGTTTGCCTTCAATTGTCTGGGGGGTTGATGAGAAAGAAGCCCAGCAGGATGGATTTATAGATGAAGACCTGACTTCTCTCCTTCCCTCCTTGGTCCCACATGGGGCTTCCCCGAGCCTCAATTTCCTGCCCATACTACTCAATCGCACGCCAGTCCACAGAAATAACCGTTGCTCAAATTGTGGTGATGTCTTCCCACTCCTTTCTCGGGGCGTCTGCGGATGTAGCATCGTGATTCCAGTGTGGGGCTCTGCTGGGGTTGAGTCAGCCAGTCTCCTATAGAAGGACACAGGTTATTTCCAATTTCTGACTATTGTAAATGATGCTGCGATGGACATCTTTGTGCCAAAAGCGTTTTTTAGCACCTACCATCTTTCCTTAGGCCAGATTCTCAGAAACGGCAGCCTGCCTCCAAGGTGGCCCCAAGGGATCCACACCTTCTAATATTCCTGCCCTTAGGCACTCGCCTTCCACACTGATCAGGGCTGGCTGGAGTGGACAATAAAATATAGCAGAAGTGGGGCCAGCCCAGTGGCCGAGTGGTTAAGTTCCTGTGTTCCGCTTCAGCGGCCCAGGGTTTTGCTGGTTCGGATCCCGGGTGCGGATATGGCACCGCTCATCAAGCCATGCTGAGGTGGCGTCCCACATGTCACAACTGGAAGGACGCACAACTAAAAATACACAACTATGGTACCGGGGGGCTTTGGGGAGCAAAAGAAAAAATAAAATCTTAAGGGGCCAGCCCCGTGGCCGAGTGGTTAACTTCGCGTGCTCCACTGCAGGCGGCCCAGTGTTTTGTCGGTTCCAATCCTGGGCACGGACATGGCACTGCTCATCAAACCACGCTGAGGCGGCGTCCCACATACCACAACCAGAAGGACCCACAACTAAGAATATACAACTATGTACAGGGGGGCTTTGGGGAGAAAAAAGGAAAAAAATAAAATCTTTAAAAAATAAATAAATAAAAATAAAATCTTAAATATATATATATATAGCAGAAGTGACAGTGTGTGACTTTCAAGGCTAGGTCATAAAAGGCCGTGAGGCTTCTGCCTTGGTCTCTTGAATCTCTCAATCTGGGGAAGCCAGCCGCCATGTCATGAGGACTCAACAGCCTGTGGACACGCTCACCGCAAGGAGCTGAGGCCTCCCGCCAATGGCCACGCCAGCTTGTCGGCCCTGTGGGTAGACCAACTTGGAAGCCCCAGCTTTCCTCTGACTTCAGCCTCAAGAGAAGCCCTGAGCAGAACCGTGTCCCAGCTGGGATGCTCCCAAATTCCTGACCCACAAGAGACGATAAATGATTTTGCTGTTCTAAGCCAATTGGTTTTGGGTGATTTGATTCACAGCCATAGATAACCAAAGACCAGAGCATTCTACAGACTCCTGTTGGAGAATGCCATTTTCTCCTTCCTTTTCATGTCACCAGATTGTCAGCTCTTCCTTTGACATGTAACTGGCCTGATGATCTGAAGTGACCTCCTGTTAAGTGTTTGTCAGCTCTGGGGATGCGGAGTATATTTGGAAAGCCCCTAATGTGACCAACTGCCTTTCCTCTGCTGTTCCCACATGAAGACTGGGTTTTTTTGTTTTTGGGGTTGTTTTTTTGAGGAAGATTAGCCCTGAGCAAACTGCTGCCAATCCTTCCCTTTTTTTTTGCTGAGGAAGACTGGCCCCGAGCTAACATCCATGCCCATTCTCCTCTACTTTATATGTGGGACGCCTACCACAGCATGGCTTGCCAAGCAGTGCCATGTCCGCACCCGGGATCCAAACCGGTGAACCCCAGGCCGCCAAAGTGGAACGTGCACACTTAACTGCTGGGCCATCAGGCTGGCCCCCAGAGACTGGGTTTTGATTTCTGGTGGTGAGTGCTTCCAGAGAGAGGTCTCCACAGCTTGTTTCCTTGGCCCGCTAAACCATCCCACAGCCTGAGCTGGGCAGCAGAGAAAGGCCAGCCTGTTGTAGGTTAATCGCTCCTTTCTTGCTCCGGATTCTCAAAAGCTTTTTAAGGCGTGTAAGCAGAAACGTCTGGCTCGTGAAGGAATGTTTCATCCGAGCTGCACAACCAGAATAAGGGTTCTGGTGAGGACGCCGACTTCCGTTTCTCTGGCTCACATGCTCAAAAGATCCCCATGTGATGTACAGACCCAGGGAACCCACATGAGCACTCGGAGAAATTCAGAGGATTCCATTCATTTAATCATTACTATGTTCAGTGAATAATTCTTTAGTGTCCCAGACACTGTTGAGAACACTCGAAAGTGTGTAAATCACGGTCTTCGTGCTTGCGGTTGTTCACAGAGGCAGCGAATGGAGTAGAAAGTCCATCGATGTTGGAGGTTATATGTATACTAGATTCAAATCCCAGTGGTACTAGCTACAAGCTGTGTGACCCTGGACAGGTTTCTGTACCTCTCTGAGCCTCAGTTTCCTCTTCTAAAAGGAGAGGATAATAGCAGAATCTATTTGCAATGTTTCGAGGATAAATGAGATAGGCATATGAACCTAGAGAATGGCATGTGTTTGACCACTGCTGAACTTATTATTGTTAGTAGTAAAAGGTCCCACAGTGCCTCAGATGAGCCCGGATCACAAAATAAGACAGACCCATATTTGAATCCCAGCTGTGTGCCATGGACCATATGCCTTCACCACTCTGAGCCTCAGTTTCTTGATCTGTCGAATGGGTCTCATCAATGTACCTTGCTGGGTTGTCATGCAGATTAAATAAGGCAGTGTAGGCATATGGATGCTCAGCACGCAGGAGACCCATAATCTATGGTAGCTATTTCTATTAGTGGGGAAGATGATCAGAAAAGCAAATAATTGCAAATGCAGAGTGATAAATGCTATAGCAGAGATCTTCACGTGAATTTGAGGCCTGAGTGTGGATTTCGGAGGAATTTGGAGCTTAGAGAGCAAGTCCTTGTTTGACTTTGGGTAGGAACCCTGGCTGCAGAGGAAGGACCCTGTGTGGTGGGCACATAGTCTTGGAACTGCCAGGAGCGATGGGGGTGTTATTCAGAGCCTATCAGACCAGGGTCCAAAATTTGGCTCCACCATCACTTAGCCAAGTGAAATTAATCAAGGCAGTCGCCTCTTTGAGCTTCAGTGCCGCCATCTGTAAACTAGTGTAAATGGTGACAGCTAGCACGCGCTGACTGCCAGCTGTGGGCCTCCCCTTAAGTCCTTTACATTCATGACTCACTTAATCTTCATAACAGCCCCACGAAGGGGGTGCTGTTCTTAGATCCCCATTTTACAGATGGGCAAGGCGTGGCCCAGGAAAGTTAGATCTGCGCTCGTAAATGGCCCAGCCAGGATTTATACTCAGGCAGTCCGAGTCCTCAGCCAGCGCTCTGAACTTTTAACTCTGCAGCTTTATATCCACGTAACGGGGTCTGGATGAGGATAAAATCAGGCAAATCAATCTGTAAATCGTGCCAACTGCCGAACCCAGAGTCTGCAACATCGGGTGTGCTCTGTGAAGGAGCTGCTGGGTAGTTTTTGCTATTCTTATTCCATTTGTCCCAGGAAAGTGTGTTTTCCTTCATACATATTTTAGAAAGGTTATCCATCCCCCTCTTGCTGGCTCTCAGTTACACAGAGCAGGTGGCCAGGACACAGAGGGGACTGATGAGCATCTGAGGGTCCCCCGGTGGATGGTGAGTAGTTCTCAAGGAGCCTGCATCCTCTAGCCGGCTGTGTGGGTCTCCACCTCATGCTCCAGGCTCCATGTATCTCTACAGAGCTTCTGAGCGGCCCGTTACAGGTCCGCCAGGCTAATGAGGCCAAGGGCACGGCCGAGGTCTCCCAGCAGGCCCCTGAGCTGAGGCAGGAGCGCAGCCCTCACCCCGTCAGCTGTCTTAGCAATAACAGGCCCTGCCTCAGGGGGCTGAGGATGGCAGGAGGGACCTCACTGCAGAGTGTAGGGGCGGGCGTAGGGGAGCGAGATTAAGGGTCGGCTCCATGGCCTCAGGCAAGCCTCTCTGAGCCTCAGTTTCTTTGTCTGCATAGTGGGAGGATAGGGCCGTGTGTCGGTTATCTGGGCTGTGTAACAAACCACCCCACAGTGTCAGTGGCTCAAGACAACATATATTATCTAGCTCATATATTATCATTTGGGGCTGGCTTGGCTGTTGGCTTGCTCTTGCATCCGTGGTCAGCTGAAAGGTTGGCTCATGGCTGGATGCTCTAGAATGTCCTCACTCACATGTCTGGTGGTAGGCGGCTGCTGACTAGGGTAACAGAGTGCGTCTGGGCCACAGGACTGTCATCATCCAACAGACTAGCCTCTTCTTCCCAGGCTTTCTGGCATGGTGGCTGGGATCCAAGTACGGCAAGAGAGCACAAGCTCCACAAGCACACAGTCTTTGCACGTGTCGTGTTTGCTGATGTTCCATTGGCCAAGGCTGGTGACACGGTCAAGGCTAGAGTCAGAGTGCAGAGCAGCTCCACCCAGCATGGCTAGATGGAGGTGAATAATTTGTGGCCAAATTTACCATCTACCTCGGTGTCCCTGGCAGAGATATTGGGAAGAACAAATGAAAAACGACAGAGTTCTACGTAGTCATTAAGATAATAGAAATCATTTATTGGCACATAGTAGGGGCTCAGAACGTGTTGAATGAACAATCCTCACTTTCCAGGTAAGGGAACTCTTTGTTGTTCAGAGAGGTTGATAACTTACCTAGGGTCACACAGCTGATTAGTGAAACAGCTGGACTCTGAACCCAGGGCTGTCTGGTTCCAGAGTTCACGTTCATAGCTATCCCTTCTGCTGCTTTCCCAGCACAGTAATTCAGTTCGAACATTCAGAGTGACTGATAGAAGCTTCCATCTGGGTTACAAACCCAGTTTCTCTTGTCCCATCGTGAAGGCCTGGCCTCATTTGAAAGAAGCCAGCTGACCTTTGCTTGTCATCTGTAGTCGAGCCTGGCACAAAGTAGAAACCGGAGAGCAGTTGTTTGAGTAAAAGATACCGCCTCCCAGTCCATGAGAATTGACGTATGCGCGGGCAGGGAGGGAGAGCGGCTTTGCTCCCACATCGCGCAGACTTCCTGCCTGCCACTGACAATTTTGGTGGCAAGAGTGTGTGTTTCAGAGGGTATGTTCTCCCCGCTCAACTTTCCTTTGGGAAAAGCCGTTTCCTCGCCTCTCAGAAAAGGAAGTGACACCTCCTTGGGGAGAGAACAGATGATCTTACACCTGGCTCTTCTGCTGGGAGAGACGACAGCTGATGGGAGCTGTGATCAAAACCTATAAAGGAAAAGGGAATAAATCCCAAGCTGTGGGAGAGAGGCGCTCACGTGCCCCCGAGGGCCCAGGCTGGCATGTTGATCTTGGTGAACAGGAATTCTCGATTCTGCAGGAGAGCAGGATGTCCTTGGGTCCCCAGGGCAGCCCGGACGCTGCTGGGGGCTTGTTCGATGGCTTTCTTTACTTTCGTTGATATCTGAACGTTTCCGTAATTCAAAACACAAACAGCAATAACTCAGCAATTTGGACGCAGGAGGTCGGGAGGAGGGAGTGCAGGCCCTGATGTCAGAAACACCATGAGATTCTGGGTTCCGCGAGACATAGCCATAAAACCTCAAATTCCTTCCCCTCCCGAAGCCTGTTCCCTCTTCTGTAAAAGAGTCTCGATAATAGGCCCTATCTCCTAGGATGGCTGTGACGATTAAATGGGAGCTTTCCTATAAAGCCTCTGGCCCAGCAAGACTTAATGAGGCTCCATATGTCTGAGCCAGGGTTTCTCAATCTAGCTTCTACAGACATCTGGGGCTTAATCCTTTGTCGTGGGGCAGGATGGAGGCTCTCCTGCGCATTGTAGGATGTTTAGCAGCATCCCTGGCCTCCATCCACTGGATGCCAGGAGCATCCTCCTAGTTGTGACAACCAAAAATGTCTCCAGATATTGCCAAATGTCCCCCTGGGGGAAGGCCGGGAGCAAATTGCCCCCAGTCGAGAACCACTGGCCTAAGCCTTTATTGCTGTTATTAATGAACAGTAATTCCCTTTTCGTGTGAGGCTGAGGCATTGGATTTATTAGGGGAGCACTGGCCAGGTTGGGCTTCGGAAGCTGCAGCTGGCACTGCTACAGATGGCACGGGCGTTCGCAAGGTTTATTACCCCCAGAACGAGATTTACGTGGACGACTGAGCACTTGCCGTGCCAAGATTCATGTTTAAATTTTGAACAATCTTCACAGGAGCATTGTCTGGAAATTCTTCCAGCTGGGGTTCTGCTGAGCTTGGGCTTGGGGTCTTGATAAAGCACTTTGAATTTATAGAATTCCTTCTCCCCCTTCAAGAAGATAACTTATTTGATTTCAAACTGTTGAATGCCCTTTGCAGAAAAACTGGAAAATACGGAACAGGAAGTGTAAAGAGGAAACCCACCCATAACTCGAATCCTGTCACTCAGAGATAATTTCTGTTACAATATGTACGTGAGTGTGTGTTTTATAAAAGTGGGACATACTGCCTTCTGACCTGCCTTTTTCATCTTACAGCACATCTGGAATATTTTTACATATCATTGAGCAACAAGTATTCTTCCACAAAGTTCTTTTAGTTTTCCTGCTTGAAAACCTGCGGCTCCCGGGAATAGCCATGCTTCACAAGAGGAGGAGGCTGAGGCCATATTCCATGGTCCCTGTTGAACCGCAGTCCTTTACAGGTGTTACCTGGACACGTGGAAGATGGAGACCACAGAGCTCGTGAAGGAAGAGGCCAGAGTTGGGTTCTGGGAAGTCATTTTTGCCTCCAGGATGAGGTACAGATGTTTTTGCTGATGTCCCTTCTGTCCAGGGCCTTCCCTCAGTCTGTCTTCCTGATCGTATCCCTCGTTCATAGCATTCTTGCCAATTACTGCACTGGGATGTATTTACCTGTCTCCTCTTGTTGATTCCGTCAAGGGCTGTTTCCATGGCAAACAGCCGTGTGATAAACGTCCTTATGCATATACAGTTGGTCCTCATTATTCGTGGACTCTCTATGCATGAATTCATGGTTAAAGTTCAGTGTGCTCCACTTCAGCGGCCTGGGTTCAGTTCCCAGGCGTGGAACCACACCATTCGTCTGTCAGTAGCCATGCTGTGGTGGTGGCTCACATAGCAGAACTGAAAGGACTTATAACTAGAATATACAACTATGTACTGAGGCTTTGGGCAGAAAAAAAAAAAGAGAGAGGAAGATTGGCAACAGGTGTTAGCTCAGGGTGAATCTTTCCCAGCAAAAAAAAAAAAAAAAAAACCCTTTATTTGTAACCCCAAAAGCAATACTCACAGTGCTTTTGTAGTCATTTGTGGGCATGTGCAGAGTGGTGAAAACCTTGAGCTAGCCAATGTGCACGTTGCCAGTTGAGGTTGAACAAGGTGATGTGCTGCCTGCTTGTTTCAGCTCTCACACTGTAAGCAAGTGTCCTTTCAGGGTATACACGGTATACAGCTGTCCCTTGGTATCTGCAGGCAATTGGTTCCAGGGCCCTCCCCCAGGATACCAAAATCCACAGATGCTCACATCCCTTATAAAAAATGGCATAATGCTTACATATAACCTACACACATCCTCCTGTATACTTTAAATCATCTCTGGATTATTTATAATGCTTAATACAATGCAAACGCTATGTAAATAGTTGTTATACTGTATTGTTTAGGGAATAATGACAAGAAAAAAAGGTCTGTATGTGTTCGGTACAGACGCAACCATCGTAGGCCTTTCGACTCATGGTTGGTTGAATCCGTGGATGTCGAACCTGCAGATACAGAGGGCCGACTGTATTTAGTGCCACATTTGTAGCATTTGTATGCATCTTGGGCATGATTTTTGCTATTTAAAATGGCCCCCAAGGGGTCGGCCCGGTGGCACAGCGGTTAAGTTCGCACATTCTGCTTCTCGGCGGCCTGGGGTTCGCTGGTTCGGATCCCGGGTGCGGACACGGCACTGCTTGGCAGCCATGCTGTGGTAGGCGTCCCACGTATAAACTAGAGGAAGATGGGCACAGATGTTAGCTCAGAGCCAGGCTTCCTCAGCAAAAAGAGGAGGACTGGCAGTAGTTAGCTGAGGGCTAATCTTCCTCCAAAAAAAAAAAAATAAATAAATAAATAAAAAATAAAATGGCCCCCAAGCGTAGTGCTGACGTGCTGTCTAGCGTTCCCAAGCATAAGAAGGCTGCCACTTGCCTTACGGAGAAAATACACGTGTTCGATAAGCTTCATTCAGACGTGAGTTTTAGTGCTATTGGCTATGAGTTCATTGTTAATGAATTAATTATGTATATATTGATCAACAATGTATATATTAAATAAGGTATCTTTAAACAGAAACATACATAAAAACAAGGTTATATATTGATTGGTTGATGGAAATATTGTGACCAGAGGCCTCCAGGAACCTAATGCCGTATTTCCCCTAGCAGCAATAATTCAGTATTCACTAATTCAGTGTTCGTGATGACTGTATAGAATATAACGACCGTGAATAATGAGAATTGACCGTATCTTTGCATGTGACCATGATTATTACCTTAGGATAAATTTCTGAGAATAGAATTACTGAGCGCAAGTAGAATACCTCTCCTGAGGTCTTTTGAGTTTGTGTCAGTTAGCTCTTGCTGTGTAACAAACCTCAGTTTCCTCCTCTGTAAACTGGGGATTTAAAAAGCCATACTATTTTTCATCAGTTTAGGGTGAGGACTCATTGAGTTAGTGCTTGGAAAATTGGTAACACTGGGCCTGGTGAGCAGTAAGTGTTTAATAAGCACCAGCTCCATCATAGTATTTATTTGTATTAAAGATCTGTGGCAGACATGCTCACAAACATAATCTCAGATTAGCATCATTTCTCCCCACTGAAGAGATAAGGAAACTGAGGCCCAGAGAGGTGATGTTACTTCCCCAAGAGCTCAGAGCCAGGAAGTGACAGGGCTAGTTGTTATACCAGGAACTCTGCCATCAGCTCAGTCCATCATGGCTATCACGTATGGACTCAACTCCCAGCATGTGCTGGGCCCTGAGCCAAGTGTGCAACCTGCATTTCCTCACTGACGCACCCACAACACCATAAGGTGGTGTCACAGAAGGTGAGTAGGGAGCAGGGACTTTCATCCCCACCTGGTAGTCATGAGGTCCTCCCCACATTGGTATCAATGGAGACCATAGGAGGGGTCTGGATTTCTATCCCAGCTGGCAGAAGTGACATGCTCCTATATCTCTCCTCTAGGGTGGCATCAGAGAGAGTCAGGACTTTGCCCACTGTCTGAGAATACCTTCCTGTGCTGTCAGAGGAGGACACATGGGGACACTAAAGATTGATGCCTGAAACAAAAATGATAACTCTGTCTGATATGCTTCTAAATATATGTAGAGAAAATCTTTAAGATAATTATGTTACAAACAAAAGAGACATAAAGGGAGATAAAGTCACTATACTTCACTTCAACTGGTAAAATGATAATACCAGTAGACTGTGAATAGATATATCGATATCTATATATAGATAGAGATAGATAGGCTTATCTTTATCTATATCCATAATGTAATACTTAAGAACAACCACTAAAAAAGCTATACAAAGAGAAACACTCAAAAATACTAGAGATAAATCAAAATGGAATTCTAAAAAATGTTCGAGTAACCCAGAAAACAGGAAAAAGAAAACAGAGAAATGAAAAATAGAGAGGACAAGCACAAAGCACAAAACAAAATGGTAGACTTAAGCTCTAACCTATCAATAACTATCTTAAATGTAAATGGTCTAAATACACCAATTAAAAGACAGAGATTGGGGCTGGCCCAGTGGTGCAGTGGTTAAGTTCGCACGTTCCACTTCGGTGGCCCGGGGTTTGCTGGTTCAGATTCCGGGTGCAGACATGGCACCGCTTGGCAAGCCATGCTGTGGTAGGCATCCCACATATAAAGGAGAGGAAGATGGTCATGGATGTTAGCTCAGGGCCAGTCTTCCTCAGCAAAAAGAGGAGGATTGGCAGCAGATGTTAGCTCAGGGCTAATCTTCCTCAAAAAAAAAAAAAAAAGACAGAGATTGGCAGAGGGAATTAAAAAACATGAACCAACTATATGCAATATACAGGAAACTCACTTCAAATATGCTGATATAGGCAGGTTGAAAGTAAAAGGATGGAAAAAATATATATCATGGAAACAGTAACCAAAAGAACATAGGAATGGCTATGTTAATATTACATAAAGCACATTTTAGAGCAAAGAAGATTACCAGACAGAGAGGGACATTCTATAATGATGAAAGGACAATCCATCAAGAAGACCTAACAATCCTTAATGTATACACACCAAACAACAGAGCTGCAGAATACATGAAGCAAAAACTGATAGAACTGAAAGGAGAAATAGACAAATCCATTGTTATGGTTTAAGATTTCAACACTCCTCTCTCAACAATTGAAAGAACAATGTGACAGAAAATCAGCAAGGACACCATCAACCAACAGAATCTATTCAACATTTATAGAACACTCTGCTGAACAGAAAAAGAATACACATTTGGGGCTAGCCCCATGGCTGAGTGGTTAAGTTCGCGAGTTCTGCTTCAGTGGCCCAGGGTTTCCCTGGTTTGGATCCTGGGCACGGACATGGCACCATTCGTCAGACCACATTAAGGCAGCATCCCACACGCCACAACTAGAAGGACCCACAACTAAAATATACAACTATGTACTGGGGGGATTTGAGAGAAAAAGGAAAAATTAAAAAATCTTAAAAAAAAGAATACACATTCTTTTCAAGTATCCACAGAACATATCCCAAGATAGACCATATCTGGTACTATAAAACAAATTTCAACAAATTTAAAAGAATTTAAATGATACAGAGTGTTCTCTGACTGCAGTGGAATCAAATTAGAAATCAATAACAGAAAGATAGAATAACCTCCAAACACTTGGAAAGTAAACAACATACTTATAAATAATTCATGGATCAAAGAGGAAATCTCAAGGGAAATTAAAAAATACATTAAACTAAATGAAAATGACAATATGGGGCTGGCCTGGTGGTGCAGCAGTTAAGTTTGCACATTCTGCTTTGGCAGCCTGGGGTTCACCAGTTCAGATCCTGGGGGCGGACATGGCACCGCTTGGCAAGCCGTGCTGTGGTAGGCATCCCACATATAAAGTAGAGGAAGATGGGCACAGATGTTAGCTCAGGGTGAGTCTTCCTCAGCAAAAAGAGGAGGATTGGCAGCAAATGTTAGCTCAGGGCTAATCTTCCTCAAGAGAAAAAAAGAAAAGAAAATGACAATACAACACATCAAAATTTGTGGCCTACAGCTAAAGCAGTGCTGAGAGGGAAATTTATAGTACTAAACACATATACTAGAAAAGAAGAAGTTTCACATTAATAATCTAAGCTTTTACTTCAAGAACCTAGAACAAGAAGAGCAAAATAAACCCAAAACAAACAGAAGGAAGGAAATAAACATAAGAGCACAAATCAGTGACACTTAAAACAGGAAAACAATAGAGAAAAATTAATGAAGCAAAGAGCAGTGCTTTGAAAAGATCAGTAAAATTGACAAATCTCTAAGACTGACCAAGAGAAAAAAAATAGAAGACACAAATTACCAATTACCAATATAAAGAATGAAACAGGAGCTATCACTACAGACCCTGCAGACAGCAAAAGTTAATAAGAAAACTCTACAAACAACTCTACACACATAAATTTGACAACTTAAGTGAAATGGACCAATTCCTTAAAAAACACAAACTACCATAACTCACCCAATATGGAATAGATAATTTGAATAGCGATATAACTATTAAAGAAATTGAATTTGTGGGGCTGGCCCCGTGGCCGAGTGGTTAAGTTCACGCGCTCCACTGCAGGCGGCCCAGTGTTTCGTTGGTTCGAATCCTGGGCGCGGACATGGCACTGCTCATCAAGCCACACTGAGGCAGCGTCCCACATGCCACAACTAGAAGGACCCACAACAAAGAATATACAACTATGTACCGGGGGGCTTTGGGGAGAAAAAGGAAAAAAATAAAATCTTTAAAAAAAAAAAAAAGAAACTGAATTTGTAATTTAACAGCTCCCAAAAAAGAAATCTCTAGGTCCAGATAGTTTTACTGGAGAAGCCTACCAAACCTTTAAAGAATCAACAGCAATCCACACAATCTCTCCAGAAAACAGAAGACGAAACATGTCCAACTCATTTCATTAAGCCAGTGTTCCTTCGATATCCAAACCAGACAAAGACAGTACAAAAAAGGGAAACTCCAGGCCAATATTCTTCATTAGTTTAGAAACAAAAATGCTTAACAATACACTAGCAAATAGAATTCAATATATGAAATTAATTACACACCATGACCAAGTGGAGTTTATTCCAGGAATGCAAGGCTGGCTCGGTATTCAAAAACCAGTCAGTGTAACCCACCGTATTAACAGGCTAAAGAAGAAAAACCACACGATCATATCATTTGATGCAGAAAAAGCATTTGACAATATTCAACACCCATTCATGATAAATACTTTAAGAAAAATAGGAAGAAAGGGCAACTTCCATGACTTGATAAAGAGCATCTACAAAAAAAAGTTATAGCTAACGTTATAGTTACTGATGAAAGACTGGATGCTTCCTCCCTAGGGTCAGGAACAAGGCAAAGACGTTTGCTCTCATGACTTATTCAATGCTGTGCTGGAGTTTCTAGCCAGTGCAATAAGGCAAGAAAAGGAAATAAAAGGCATTCAGATCAGAAAGGAAGAAATAAAACTGTTTCTATTAACAGACGATGTGACTGTCTACATAGTAAATCCCAAGTAGTCCGCAGAACACCTCCTAGAACTAATAAGTAAGTTCAGCGAGGTTGCAGGATACAAGACAAACATACCAAAAAATCAATTGTATTTAAATATACTAGCAATGAACTCATGGACACCAAAATTAAAAAGTACAATGCTATTTACAATTGATGAAAAGAATGACTTAGGTATAAATCTAACAAAACATGTATAGGATTTGTATACCAAAATTACACAATATGATCAAGAAATCAAAGAAGATCGAAACAAATAGACTTATAATGCGCATGGGTTGGAAGACAGCATAATAAATCTTTGATTCTATTCGGATTGATATACATGCTTAAGACAATTCCTACAAAAATCCCAGAAAGACTTTTTGTAGATATAGACAAGATTATTCTAAAATTTATATGCAAAGGCAATGAAGCTAGAATAGCTAAAAACACTTTTTGAAAAGAAGAATAAAGTGGGAGAAAACAGTCCACCCAATTTCAAGACATATTACTTAGCTATAGTACTCCTGATTGTGTGGTCACGTCAGAAGACAGGGGGCCGGCTCCGTGGCCGAGTGGTTAAGTTCGTGCGCTCCGCTGCGGCGGCCCAGGGTTCAGATCCTGGGCGTGGACATGGCACTGCTCGTCAGGCCACATTGAGGCGGTGTCCCACATCACACAACCAGAAGGACCAGCAACTAAGATATACAACTGTGTACAGGGGGCGTTTGGGGAGATAAAGCAGAAAAAAAAATAAAAAGATGGGCAACAGTTGTTAGCCCAGGTGCCAATCCTTAAAAAAAAAAAAAAAAAAGAAGAAGAAGACAGATATATAGATCAATGCAACAGGATAGAGAACTCAGAAACGGACCCACGTAAATATACCCAATGGATTTTTCCTCCATCTTTCAATGGAGGAAAGATAGCCTTTCAACAAATGATATTGGAGCAATTGTATATCTGGAGGCAAAAAAAAGAATCTCAACCTAAGTCTCAAACTTTATATAAAAATTAATTCAACATTGGGGCCGGCCCAATGGCACAGCGGTTAAGTTCATGTGCTCCACTTCGGTGGCCCAGGGTTTGCCGGTGCAGGTCCCAGGCATGGACATACACACCACTTATCAAGCCATGCTGTGGCAGGCGTCCCACATATAAAGTAGAGGAAGATGGGCATGGATGTTAGCTCAGGGCCAGTCTTCCTCAGCAAAAAGAGGAGGATTGGTGGCAGATGTTAGCTCAGGGCTAATCTTCCTCAAAAAAATTTAACTCAACATGGATCAGACTTAGATGTGAAATATAAAACTATAAAACTTTTAGTAAAAGCATAGGAGAAAATCTTTAGGATATAGGCAAAGCATTCTTAGATCTAATACCAAAAGCAGGATCCATAAAAGGAAATATTGATAAATTGGACTTCATCAAAATTAAAAACATTTTCTCTGTGCAAGACTCCATTAAGAGGATGAAAAACAAACTATAGACTGGGAGAAAATATTTGCCAACTAGATATCCAACAAAAGACTAGTAGGTAGAATATATATATAAAGAACTCTCAAAACTCAACAGTAAAATAACAGTCCAATTAAAAAACGGGCAAAAGACACGAAGAGATAGACAGATGGCAAATAAGCACATGAAAAGATTTTCCACATCATCCCCTGTCAGGTAACTGCGAATTAAAACCACAGTGATGTATCACTTTTCCCATGAGAATGGCTAAAATAAAAAATAGTGACAACACCAAATGCTGATGAAGGTGCGAAGAAACTGGATCACTCCTAGACTGCCGGTGGGTGGGGGTGTGAAATGATACAGTCACTCTGGAGAAGAGTTTGGCAGTTTCTTAAAATACTAAACATACAAGTATCTACCATATGACCCAACAAGTGTATTCCTGGACATTTTCCCCAGAGAAATGGAGATTTATGTTCACACAAAAACCTGTACATGAATAGTTTTCATGTTTATATTATCTTTATTCATAATAAACTGCCCCAAACTGGAAACAATCCAGGTGTCCTTTAATGGGTGAATAGTTAAACAAACTGTGGTATATCCATTTTATGGAATATTACTCAGCAATAATAAGGAGAAAACTATTCATGCATGCAACAACCTGGATTCATCAACAGAGATTTATACTGAGTGGAAAGCCAGTCCCAAAAGGTTGCATGCTATGTGTATTTCATTTGTTATTCTTTTTTTTTTTTTCTTTTTTGAGGAAGATTAGCCCTGAGCTAACTGCTGCCAGTCCTCCTCTTTTTGCTGAGAAAGACTGGCCCTGAGCTAACATCCATGCCCATCTTCCTCTACTTTCTATGTGGGATGCCTACCACAGCATGGCTTGCCAAGTGGTGCCATGTCCGCATCCACGCTCTGAACTGGTGAACCCCGGGCCACTGAAGTGGAACGTGCGCACCCAACCGCTGTGCCACTGGGCCAGCCCCTCATTTGTTATTCTTGAAATGACAAAATTATAGAAATTGAGAACAGGTGAGTGGTTGCCAGCGGGTAAGGAAGGGTGAGGTTAGGAGGGAAGTGATTGTGGCTATAAAGGGAAGTGGGGGGGGGTCCTTGTGGGGAGGGAAATGTTCTGAATCTTGCTTGACTGTATCAATGTCAATGTCTAGATTGTTATATTGTACTATAGTTCGCAAGATGTTACCATCAGGGGAAACTGAGTAGAGGGTACATGGGATCTTTTGTATAAGTTTTTACAACTGCATGTGAATCTACAATTATCTCAAAGTAAAAAATTTAATTAAAAAAAAGGCCATCTATCTGTAGCCCGTCAATCATTTCCAGCTCCTATTTTGCAGAAAGAAGTACTCAGAGCAGCGAGAATCGAGATTTATCAATGTAGCGTGAATTTTAATGTTCTCTGAGCTTTATCCTCTTCCGTCACTCAATTAGGGGTCTTGCCTACTGCAATTATTCTGGGAGCTTCCAGTCTCTCATTTATTTAATATTATTAATATTTGTTAATGCTTCCACAGGGCTAATTCACTCAGCTTCCTGGTTGCCTTGGCAACCTAAGACTAATGTCCCCATTTGGTACCAAGAGAAAATAGAAAAATGATTTGCTGAGGAGCCTCTGAATGCAGGTCCCACAATTCTTTCTTCTTCATACCTGAGCTGGCACATGTATTATGTGGGATTTGCAATCACTCTTATTTTTCCTGGTCATTAAATTCCTCTTCATCTAGCATCTATCTTAGACCACTTCAGCAATTACCAGCTTTTGCGATCAGGAAAAGATTCTCAAATCCAGCATCTTACCTGGACCGAATCCTTCCACTTAGGGCCAGTTTTGGACAGAGCCAAGGTTTCCTTCCGGCCCACGAAAGGGCTGCTATAGATTCAAGAACAGCAAGATGATGGCGATTTTCTCCCAGCAGAGGGTTAGGCAACTTTCCTGCTGCTTCTCAGCTGGCCACATTTGGGGCAGGTGTGGGGTCGGATGGTGACGTGGCACTGCTTCTGGCCTTGGATGCTTTCTGTGCAAGAATCACCTCCCCCAACCCAGGGATAAAGCTGGGCACTGAAACAGGCAGCGGGATAGGAACTGAAACAGGCAGCGGGATGGGAGGCAGAGGTCTTGGGATCTTTTTTTCTCAGTGGACTTCATGGTCCACTTTATGGTTATGTTATCTGGGAGGAGTTGGTGTCTTGGGAAATCTTACTTCTAATCTCATCATTTAACGAACTAGGTGAAAGGAATCAACATATTTTAAACACCTACTGTGTGCCGGGCACTGTCCTCGATGCTATGCCATGCCTTAATTCATTGAATCTAAACTCCTCAATCTCCAAAACTACCCCACGAAGTAAGCATTTGAATGAACCCCACTCTATAGAGGGGGAGAGTAGGGCACAGAGAGGGGAAGTGACTTGTCTGAGGTCACACAACTGGTAACTAGTGGAGCCCGAATTTAAAGCCAAAGTCCACGTTTTTTCTATTCTGTAATGCTGCCAAAGAGGCAGCTTAATGTAATGACTAACTGGCTAAGAGTGCAGACTGTGGAATTAGAAGGATGTTGGTTCCATCGTTAGCTCTACCCGGTTCAGGCTGTGTGACCTTGGGCAAGTAATTTACCTTCTCATATTCTTCACCTGTATAATGAGGGTTAAGAATTGTTTTTGTGGCCACAGGATTGTTGAGGGGATTTCAGGAGATTTTACACTTAAAGGGCTCAGGTAGCGCCTGGTATGTATAAGCAAAGGAAAAGGTTAGCAATAATCTGTTTGCAAAGAGTAAGCCAGCTTGGTTCCCGGCTCCATCTCAAAGCACTTTATCAACCTTCGTTTTCCCAAAAGCACTCAGAACTCACTGCTGTCAATGCTCTGGTTTAAGGAAAGCCAGGAACCATAAACATCACAATAATAGCCAATCGTGTTTTGTGCATTGCCAAATGCCTGGCACTGCAGTACGTGCTTTACCACCGTCATCTCATTTAAATGAAACGAGTGGCTAAGTCTGGCTGCGGAAAGGGTCTCAGTCCCTCTTGATGGCAGTGGATGCTTGAAGGCAAATGAAACCCATCCCTTTATATTGTTGAAGCACCGCAGGAACAGCCACGGGTACCATTTGTTGCGGGCAGATCACTAGGCAGGCGCCCTGCTGGGTTCACTATTGAAGGTGAGCTCCTGGAATCCTTCCAGAGAGGGGATGCTACTCTCCCTGTTGGACTGGTAAAGAAACTGAGGCTTAGAGAGGATAAATAATTTGTGCTGAGAGCTGTTTTGGTTCGGGTGGACCTTGATTTACATAACACACATTTCTGAGGCTGATGCTTAAAATGAAAATCGCCCCCCTGTGAATTGCAAAGATGCCTTGCTTTGGGAAGTAAATGGCCCTTCGCCTCAGCAGGTCTGCTTTGTGAATTCAGTTCCTCAGGACCAGTTTCCCCAAATCTTGGCATTTCAGAGCTTGGTATTTGAGAAAGGGACTTTGGCTTTTAGGAGGACAACTTCACGCCAAAGATCAGGAAATTCAGGCCTAGAGAGGTGAAGGGAGCTGCCCCAGGACAGTCTGACAGCAGCACAGCTGGGACTCCAATCCCGGTGCTTTGACTTTCCAAAGGCCAGGGCCGCCCAGTTAGTAAGCAAACGGGTGAGGGACTTTGGCCAGGAAAAGGAAGGGAGGGACCCTGTATCCTTCATTTCCTCACCTGCGAAACGGGGTCACGACCGGTCCTCCCATGTACTGCTGGGGGATACATGGGTGTGGCCCAACCCAGGGGCAGCCACCCTGTGACAAATGCAAAGTGGAAAGTGGAGGCCAGGGGGTCGGGAGTCCGCAGAGCAGGGGGGCGGGGAGAGGGTGGTGGGAGCAGAGGCGGAGCTTCGGGAGCCAGAGGCGGGGATTCGAGATTCGGGGCGGGGCTTGGAGTATCACGTATTCAGACAACAGTGGGCGGGACTTCTAGAAGTTGGGGCGGGGCTTTGTGGCGCCGAGGGGCCAGTTCTGAAGTAATGGGACGGGAGCCGGGCTTAGGGAGTCACGAGGCTGGTTGGGGGTTTTGATGGGGCGGTGGGCGGGGCTCAGAGGAGCTCATCGGGTTTTAAGGGCTCTGGGGGAATCTTTGAGGAGCCGGGGACTGTGGCCCTGCAGAGCCCAGCGGGCCAGTGGGCGGAGCTCTAAGAAGGCCCCTCCCGGTAATAAGGAGCAGTGGGCGTGGCCCTCGGATGCTGCCATGACTCAGTGGGCGGTGCGTGCACTTGGGCACCGCCTTCATCCGCGGCCCACCTGCATTCCTCGGCGCGACCAGAGGGGGCGCACGCTAGAGGGCGGCAGGGGACGTAGCTGGGAAGCGGGCTTCCCCTCCCGGAAGTGGGCGTGGCGCGGCGCGGCCCGGTGGCCCTGATTGGGCGCGGCGCTGCGCGGGGGCGGGGCCTGCGTGCGGCGGCGGGGGCGGTGGCGGCGGCCCGCCCCTCCCCCGTGCGGCGCTCAGTGCCAGGCGGGAGGCGGCAGCGGTTGGAGGCTTCGCTGGGCTCTGCAGCGGGGACTTCGGTGGCGGCTCCCCAGGCACCTCGGTCCTGGTGAGCAGCGCGCGCTGGCGGGGCCGCTCGGAGCGAGCCGGGCGGGCGGACCCGTCCCCTCGGCATGTGCCGGCGCCGGCTGACAGGAGCCGGCGGCGTGGGGCAGGGCCCCCAGGCCGGGGTGCAGGAGGTGGGGGCCGGGGGGAGGGGGTTGGGGACAGAACCGCCAGGCCTGGCGAGAGCGACCCGGGCTCCCTGTGCGGAGGAGGCTGCCCAGGGGAGGCTTTTGGGGGTGCGGCGCCCTCTCCGCCGGGTGAGGAGCCGCGGGGCACGGGGCTGTCCGAGGGATGGTTTCCAGGGGTCGGGACCCCGCTTGGTTGGGTGGGGTCTTGGGTGGGGAGGGGCTGTTTCAGGCTGGGGCGCGGAGCCCAGGGGCGCCGGGCCTGGGGCGGGGTTTGAGCCGCCGTGGGGAGGGAGTGGGTGTCGGGGTGGGCTGGGGCCGGGCTCACACGGGGTCGGCCGAGCGCCCCGCGTGGGAGGGGCGAGGGCGAGGGCGGCGGTCTGGCCTCGGGGTTGCCTGGCTTTGGCTGCGAGGCCGGCTCTGGGCCCTGAAGGTATGGCTTTGGGGTCGGGAAGGGCGGGGCAGGGCTAGAGCTGGAGTTTACGTGGTCGGGGGCGGCTTGGGAAGAAGGGCAGGAGTCCGGCGGTGGGAACGGAGGACTGGGACTGGCAGGCGATTGGGAGAGCGAGATCCAAGCAGGCATGCTGCAGGGTCGGGGGCCTGGAGCGTCCGAGTGAGCTGGGTGATTCAGGGATGTGCTCCCCTAGTAACGGAGCAGCTGGCGAGGGGCGCGGTGAAAAGGAGCCAGGTGCAGGTGGGGCTCCCCTGCGCCTAAATGACTGAGGATGAGGTCAGATGTTGAGGGTGGGAATGCAGGAGCTGAGCTCTCCCGCCTGTCCACACAAGCGTACACACCCCAGCTCTCCGTCTCTCAAAGGCTTTGAATGTGTCGGGGGAAGTGGCAGGCTGCAGGGAGAGCCGAGAAGAAAGGGGCTTCCTCTTGGAGAGAGGCGCCGGCCCTGCCGTCCTTTTTTGGGAGTGTTCAAAGGGTTTTTGATCGCTGGAAAAGGAAACGTAGGCTTTACTGCATCATGGTTTAGAATCGCATCCTATATTTGGCCTTAATGTAGGCTGTCCTTGTTTTGTGGTGTCTGAAGTCCTTGCTCTACATGTTGCAAACGTGGGATTCAGTGTGAGAAGCAAATTGCAAGTTGTTCATCTCCCTCGGGGTAGCAGGATACAAAGGCCTTTCTTTCCTGTGAGACATTTAAACAGAATCGAATATAGTGCGTGTTTTTAAACTGGTACTGGGTAGCGAATGTATTTACTTTTGGGAATTGTCACAAAATATTAGGCCCTCTTCCCGCAGCTCTCCTGCCTGGGATTACCTTCTAAAACTGTATTTCTGGGGTTCTTAGTCACTCTATATAATAATGCATTGCATTGTCCTTATCTGGCAGAACTCTCTCCTGACACCAGGGCCTTGCTAGACTAGACAGAAACATGATTAGGTATAACCAGTTGTTTGTACCATCTGTTCAATTGTGAAGGCACATAGATATCTGTTTCTGTGACTTCACTTTCTGCATTCCCTGTAAAACTGAAGAAATGGGAAAAATCTATTTTGGACTGGATTCTGTATATTTCAGAAAACTAATTTAAGGAAAGTAATTTTTTTTTTGACTTGGAGATTCATTTCAGAGTCGCAGTGTTTGGATAGGAAGCCTAATAGTACCGGGTGGGTCTGAGAAGCTGTATAAATAAATGGGGGGAAAAGTCAAATAAAACTGGGCAATGTGTTGTATGTTAGGCCTGGAAGTGCAATGTTTTGTGGTAGGTGGCAGTCATGTGTACTGAGGATTGGCCAAAGATTGGTATGAAGGTCGGGTACACACCTTTTTGACAAATCCAGAATGTGCCTTTTCTGTATTTATTTTTGATTATATGTGGAAGGTACATGAAAGCCTGATGGATTTTACGAGACGCATGTCAGTGAGAGATCGATGCACAGAGTACTGAATTTTTCATCATCAGGTGTTACTTTGCCTGCAGATTGTGCTAATGAGCATTTATGTCTATTTATATGTAGTTTAGGATTAGATTCAGGATTGACAAGTAGCACTTTTTAAACACTTCTTAAACATTTTTGATTTAAATTTTATGCTTAATGCATCTGTCACTTTTTGGGATCCACTCTAACCATGAGGAGGGAAGTCACTCTAATGCCTATGAAATGGAATGTTCGAAAGGATAAATGATCAGTTCTTAGTTACATAACTGAGAATGTGAAGATTCTGTTCTTTATGATGGCAAATTATTTCTTAATCGCTTTGATGTGTCACGAACTGGGGTTTTAGAAACATTATTAACTGGTTTTTTTACCTTTGACTTCTTTTTCAGAGGTGGAACAATAATAAATTTGGGTACCACTTTCATATCCAGGGTACAAATCCATGTTTGTTTTCCATTTGATGACCTCCCTGTGTTATCCTATTCCTGAGTTATGAAAACTCTTTTCTGACACTTGTGAGTATGTCTTTTTAAACTTAAGATGCCTTTTCTGTATTAAAACATGGAAATCCTCATAAATATTTCAGTATGACCTAGTACCTAGAACGTTAAGTAATAGAATCTCTCTGGGTTTTCATTGCCCTAGTTCAGATCCCTTAAAATGAGCGAACAAGATCCTATACTCCTTTTTGAGAGCTTATTTTGTGTTTCAGTAGTGCATAATGGAATCATTTTTGTTTTATAACCACTTTATTGAGATATAGTTCACATACCATACAGTTCACCTACTTAAAGTATACAATTTAGTGGTTTTAGTATATTCACAGAGTTTTGTAGTTATTACCACAATTTTAGAACATTTTCACCCCAAAAAGAAACCCCGTACCCATTAACAGTCCCCCTTCCACCTCATTCTCCTCTCTACCCTGCCCTAGGCAGCCACTAATATACTTTGTGTCTCTGTTGATTGCCTGTTTTGGACATTTCATCTAGATGGAATTGTACAATATGTGATCTTTTGTGTCTGTGTTTTATTGCGTGTAATGTTTGCAAGGTTTATCAGTCTTGTAGCATGTATTAGTGCTTCATTCTTTTTTTTAATGGTTGAATAATATTCCATTGTATGGCTATACTGTGGTGTTTTTTAAAAATTACTCTATTGAGGTCATATTGGCTTACAATGGTGTAAATTTCAGGTGTGCATCACTGTATTTCAGTTTCAGTGTAGATTGCATTGTTGAATATACCATGTTTTGTTTATCCATTCATCCATTGATGGACATTTGGATGTTTCCCCTTTTTTGGCTATTATGACTAATGCTGCTGTGAACGTAAGTGTACGAATTTCTGTGTGGACATATGTTTTCATTTCTCTTGGGAATTGCTGGGTCATATTGGTTACTCTATTTAACTGTTAGAGAAGCTGCCAGACTGTTTTCCGAAGCAGCTCCACCATTTTACAAGCCCTCCAGCAGCATATAAGGGTTTCAATCTCTCCATATCCTCCTCTATACTTGGTATTCTCTGACTTTTTAATTCTAGCCATCTTGGCGGGTGTGAAGTATCTCATTGTCATTTTTATTTGCATTTCCCTGATGGCTAATGATGTCCAGCATCTTCTCAAGTGATTAGTGGACAGTTGTGTATTTTCTTTGGAGAAATGTCTGTTCAGATGCTTTGCCGATTTTAATATTGGGTTATCTTTTTATTGTTATGACTTATTTATATCTTTTAGATACAAGTGCCTTATCAGATAGATGATTGCAAAACTTTTCTCTAGTTCTGTGAGTTGTCTTTTCTTGATGGTATTCCTGGAAGCACAAAAGTTTTTACTTTTGGTGCAGCCCAATTTATGCATAATGGAGTCAGAATTGATAGTAATGGAGTTAGAAATTATTTAGCCCTTAAATCACATCCTCATCAATGTTTTGGTTATATACGTTAAAAAGCCAGGGGCCAGCCCGGTGGCATGGTGGTTAAGTTTGCATGTTTGGCCTCGTTGGCCCCAGGTTCACCTTGATAGACACGGATATTAGCTCAGGGCCAATCTTCCTCAGCAAAAAGAGGAGGATTGGCAGTGGGTGTTAGCTCGGGATTAATCTTCCTCAAAAAAAAAAAAAAGTAAAAGCCAAATGTGAAAGGGTTAGGGAAAGATTTGAATTAGTTTTAGATCAAAAAGGGCTTGTCGGGGCCGGCTTGGTGGTGCAGCAGTTAAATGTGCATGTTCTGCTTCGGCGACCTGGGGTTGGGCAGTTCGGATCCCAGGTGTGGTCATGGCACTGCTTGGCAAGCCATGCTGTGGCAGGCGTCCCACATATAAAAAGTAGAGAAAGTGGGCACGGATGTTAGCTCAGGGCCAGTCTTCCTCAGTAAAAAGAGGAGGATTGGCGGCAGATGTTAGCTCAGGGCTAATCTTCCTCAAAAAAACAAAACGGGCTTGTCAGGAAACGTTCCCCTGTTTAAATCCTCTGGTGGCCTCCCCCCATTGTCTGTGGTTAAAGTTGGGACTTCTGCATGTGGCTGTGGATCTGGGTGTCTAATTTCGGCTGCCTGGTCTCTCACTGCTCCCCTCCCTATGTTTCCGTGCCCATCGCTACTCCTGGAACTTCCCACCCTCAGCTCTACTTGGAATGCACTTGTTACTCCACCCCCTTTCCACTTGTTGAGGCCCACGTGTCCTTTGGGATCCTCCAGGAGACCTTCCTGATCCTCCCAGGCAGACCTTGTCCCTGCCCGCATGCATCGTACATTCGTCACTGCTGTCTGCCGCAGGGACCTGCACCTGAACCTGAGCTTACTGTCGGAAAGGCTGTTCCCATGGAAAGCAGGGTGTGAGAGGGGAATTCACGTGGAAGGCAGATCGAGGTTCTCTGCTCACAGCTTGGGCTCCAGTGCCTACCGGCTATCTGCTGAATGCAGGATTATTGAAGTTAGTTGAAACGATCTCACGGTCAGTGGGTTTCTCTGATTATTATTCACATCTTTGTTGCCTGTGTAAAAATAACATGAAGTACACGGGTGATTCCTCTCTGCCTTTCTGGCATCCGAGTTTAGCCCTTACCAAAAAAATGGATGTAAAACCGAATGTTTGAAGCTTTTTCCTGAGGGCAGAACATGCTCGTCCAGGTTCTTTCCCCCCAATGAACAGTGATGACTGGCGCACAGCCTTCCCAGTAGGGCGGGTGGCCAGGGAACACGTTTAGTTTGGTATGATTGAGCCACACCAAATGCAGCAGGCCAGCCCTGATGGTATTGAGTCAGTCAGGACTGGAACTACCCCAGGGCATGCCTGATAATGGGTGTAAACTGGCTGTTAAGGGCACATACTTCCTTCCTTTTCATTCTTTGTTCCTGCTCTCTTGCTTTTCTCAGAGTATCTGACTCAAGTAGTAGTCTTTAGTTATATTTTGTGGGTTATTTTTTTTGCTGAGGAAGATTCACCCTGAGCTAACATCTGCTGCCAGTCTTCCTCTTTTGGATGTGAGCTGTTGCCACAGCATGGCCACTGACAGACGAGTGGTGTAGGTCGCGCCAGGGAACCGAACCTGGGCTGCCAAAGCGGAGTGCACTGAACTTAATCACTAGGCCACCAGGGCTGGCCCTGTATTTTGTGTTCTTATGTTCACTTTTAATACCTTAATTAAAAATACTCCACTTACTATCTCCCTGACAATTAGGAGAAACCAGCTGACCATTTGGGCTACGTTTTCATTTTTTGTGTTCATTGCAGTGGTTGGATTGTGGTGAGGTAGTATGGAAGAGAAGAAGGAAAATAAATTTCGTATTTCTTCTTTGTTTCATTAGGCTCAGTGACCTCTCCGTATCTTATATAGTTTCTTGCTCTAGGAGTTTTGTCTTTAAAGAAATTGAGGCAATGAAGAGTTTAGCCTTTACAGCCAGGCTGGGCTGGGCGTCACTCTTGGCTCCTCTTCTTAATAGCTGTGACTTTGCCAAGTACCTCACCTCCCTGATCCTCAGTTTCCTCTTTGGTAGTATGGAGATGCCAGTGGTCCCTTGCTGGGGTATTGAGTGGACGATGAATTTGTGTTTCCCTCTGTCTTCGCTCTTAATGTCTGTTAATGAGTGGAACTGGGGAGAATCAAGTAGAGTAAGTTTAATACATTTTATTTCTGATGTTTAGCTGTTAATATGTGGATTCCCACTCCCACTTGAGTATTTAGACTTGAATCAAAGTGGAATTACTAAAGCGGTACAAAATGTCTAATTTTTAGGATAGGAAAGTAGTGTTAAAAACGAGGCAGTTTTTACCATGTCTCTGCTCCGACAGGCTTCTCTTATTCAGGCCTTATGCTTGTATTCAGTCTGTCTGTCTGTCTATCTATTTTAAGGAAAAAGGTTTAGTTCCTGGCAAAAGATTGATCCTTTTAAGGTTTGGAAGGAGATGGCACTGCAGATACTCATCTGGTTATAGTGTGAATGGCAGCATTGTGATAAAGTGTAGCATTTGGTGTGAGCAAAGAGCCCAGTAGTTTCATGGGATGTGAAATTAGGCCCGTCATTTGAGTCTTACATTAGTAACAAAATCAATTTGTCTTGTCTGCCATAGTAAAGAGAAATCAAATTGACGCAGAGGTCCGAGTGGGAGAGAGAAACTGGAGTATGAATGGGATTAGGAAGGCTTGTATTCTGTATGACTGACAGCAGTAATTTCCCAATACACATTGTTTCCCCTTTTGGTTGTGCAATTATCTACATTTCTTTTTAAAAATTATGAATAATGGATCATAATTTGTGCCAGTATCTCACCACCTTTTTAAGAGTATATCGTTTTAGGGAGGTTGGCAGATTATTTCTCAGGTCCAGAGGTCCTCGTTTCTTGAGGATCTGCTGTTAGACCTTTATGAATACAGCTCCCTGCTGACTCTGAATCACGGCTGGAGCGGAAAGTACCTCGCTAGTCCCTTCTTCCTCGGCTTACAGATGAGGGACTGTGGTCTCAGGAGCTTGAGAAGCTCCCCCACCCAAGATCAGGAGCTTAACTATCCCTCACTTCCTCCCCAGCCCCCTTCCGTCTCCTTCCGTTTGTAGTGTGAAGTCATTCTTAGAGTTGGTAGTGTGGATTTATAGTGTAGTGTGGGTTTTTGTTTGTTTTTTTTTTTACTGTGTGAACCTGACGTGCTTTCCCTTTTTCAGTCCTTGACCTGATGCGACAGTTCCCTCTTAACCTTCCCCCGTGGTCTTCTGCCACATCTGCACACTGAGCCTGCTCAGAGCTTCTCTCTTCAGTTTATCGCTACAGTTGATAGTACCAGTGTGTGTGTGTGTTTTCCTCACATCTTCAGATGGGACGTGTATGAAACTATGAAGTTTGGTCCAGATTTTCAGAAGGTTTTTTCGATGCATTTTTGGGAAACTTGAAAATACATGGACTCTCTTGTATAAGCCTTTGGGAGACTTGATTTCCTAGTTTTAATGTGAAGTGCCTTGACAGTATTTTATTGATCTCTCTTTATTTCCTCAATCTTATCATCTGACCATTAGTAAGCTGGGGTTGTAAGGATTTCTCTCGAGTGTTTCAAAGACCAGTAAATATTGCAAAGGTGCCCTTGCATTGCCTTGCGAGAATAATTGGGACCATTTGGCCATCTGTATATGAAAACACTGTTTGACAGGAACAACACCCGTCCAGTGCTGGAACTACACAGATTCTAACAGGCATAATGAAGACCTCTTCGGATTAGCAGAAGTTGTTCATTGCTTCAGTGTCATCGTTTTGTCTGGGGAACCAAGACAGACTGGGAATCTGGACACGTGGCAGTTTGGTGTAAGAGCCTTTTTTGCCCCCTTGTAGAATCAGATGTCTGTCCCCATGTTCTAGCCACTGCTGAAGTCTTCATCCTGGATACACAAAGCTGTAGTTTCTCAGCTTGTAAAAGACCGTAGACACGTGGGAAAGGAGGCGTTGGGAGAGCAGAGCCTTTGGGGGGTGTATTTTCCACGCCTGACGTTGGAGGGGCTTCTTGACAAATTTACAAGCTCCCACTCCTTAGGACAAATGTTTAATCACCAGTATTTGCTTACTTCACAAGAAAGATACTTAAATTCCTTTTCATAATGGTCAAGCATTCTTTTCTAGTTAAAGATTTTAATTCCTTTCATTCTTAGGAACTTAAAGAGTTGAGGCTGATTTATTAATATAAAACCTCAGATGCTGCCTGAGTGGTGACTGAGAAACACGTGTGAACTTGAGCCATCATCTCCGTTAAGCAGGAGGATTTATTAGGAGACTAGTCACTTTACGGGCTAGATGGTGAATTAGTTTTGCGGTTAGTAGTGTCTTTAGCTTAACATTGTCGTCCGAGTTTTTCTTGGCAAGCAAGAGAAAGGCCAGAGCCAACGAGTGCTGGCCATGGCTCTTTGAGGTGATATTTAATAAGATGTGTGTTTTCTGTTTTAGAAACAGAGTAACTTGTCCTGTAGGCTCTCTCTCTTTTGCGGGCCCTGTTGCTTTAAATGCTACTATAGGAAAAAGGGTAAATTGAAAGTTTTTTTTTTTTTTTTTTTTTTACCCTAAGAGTTCCAGTTTGGTCTTCTTAGGCAGTATAGAGGTATCTTGCATGCACTGGGCTGAACTGCATTGTCAAGTAGAACCCGTGATGCATCGTATCTACAAAGGATGGTTGTGAACCACGTGGTTCTCTAAAGGTGAATGGTTGAGACCAGATGCAGTGTCTTTCTGGGAGGCAGTGTGTACGTTTAGTCCCCAGCCCAGGACTGGGTTGTGTTCTAAAGTCTAACTCAGTTATTTGGAACTCGGGTGGCATTTTTTTGGTATAGATTCAGTATTATAAGTGGGGGGGTAAGTTCTCAGCCTAGATTGAAGAAATCTGTTTAATTCACAGCACAGCTTTTGAAACTGTTAATGATGATGGCAGAATCTGGATCTTGGAAGCTGGGAGTCATGTGAAACAGAAGTAAGGAACCGTGCTTCACCCTGGGTGCCTGTCTGTGCAGGCTGTGTGGCATCCAGCAGCCTCATGCCACAGCAGCACCCAAGTTCTTCATCCTCCCCCCCTCTTAATTTGAAGCCTCGCTTCTCAGGCCAAGTCCTTTAAGCAGTGGTGGCAAAGCAAATGGTTCAAATTCATTTCCACTGATGTGTCCCTGGGTGGCCACAGTTACTATGAGATTACCACTGTTACTCAGTGCTGGGACCGCCATTGGCTTTGTTTATATTTTCCTATTTCACTCACGTCCCTTAACCCATGTAGAGGCACAGTATTAATATTTTTAAAAATATTCCCTATTGATAAATAAGGAGAGGTTCTTCCTGTCACCTCTAAAACAGTGAATCTGCTATGGTCTTTTCAAAATACTCGTGATTCCTTTTTTCTCTTTCTGTTTGTTGAAGGGCTTGAAAGGGTCTTAGATTTTAGCAGTGACTTGGTTTCTCTGCCCTTTGGGAAGTGGATCAGGGCAGAGTAATGGTTGTAAGCTGGGGCAGCTTGTACTGACTGGAGCTGGACGTTGGTCTCCATCTCTGTTTGTGTTCCCTTAGAAATGCTTACCAAAAAGCCCCTTCTTTCCTCAAACAATAGGAAATAATTGACTTCTTTTTGTTATTGCCTCTTTGAAGGGTTTGGACCACGTAGTTCCCAAGAACTCTTCTCATTCAAACATTTGATGATGCTAAATGGCATAAGGATTAGGGACCTGATTTTTCTGGTGCAATTAAAGTCTTCACAGAATGTTAATGGCAGTCTTAATGTTTTGATTTACCTTTAAAATGTGTAATGATTTAAAAAATAGGTTACAAGCTTCCTCTGGTCCTCAAGGATGTAATTTTTGCTGCTGAATTCTGTGGGAAGTGAGCTCTGGGGGTTGAGAGGACAGGGCATCGAGAGTCAGCGTCTGTGGGAAGCTGAGGGGAGGCCCCACCCGTGGATGTGCGAAACAGCACCGGGCCCACTCGGGACTGGTGTGATTAGGGAAGAGTAGTGTAAGATGGCTAGGTGGGATGGCCCAGATTGCAGGGAGTCATCATCATAGAATATACATTTATGCAATATATTTGAGTAAAATGTAAATATAGTTTAGATAGAGAGTTATAAAGGTAGATGAAAATGTAATTTATGGGTGTCCCTAGTGCTAATGATTTCTATGCTAATACTAGTTATGTTTTGGGTTAAATGAGTAGAAATTTAAAAATAAATCTAAGTATGGAATTATTATTTTCCAGTTTGTGAAAGTGGACGCTAGTACTGCTATCCATTCCATGTTCCTCGAAGGCAGAGAATGTCTTAGGTTTTTTGTGCCTCTGCTTCCCAGCACACTGGCTGGCACCCCATAGGTGCTCAGTGTTAGTTTGAATAATTGAATTTCGGTTTTACACGACACACTTGTGATAAAGATTGTCAGTCTTCCCATTTTCCTAGAAGATGAAAGGAGTAAAGAGGAAGTTTTCTGTGATGTAGGAGGACTGCTGATTGTAAACATTTGCAGTTAACCTCATAATTTTCATTACAAATAAGTATATTAGCAATGTTTGTGTATATACACGGTTATTTATTGAAACATATATTTTTTTTAGTTTTTCCTTGTTTCTCCCCAAAGCCCCCCTGTACATAGTTGTGTATTTTTAGTTGCCTGTCCTTCTAGTTGTGGCATGTGGGACGCCGCCTCAGCATGGCTTGATGAGTGGTGCCATGTCTGTGCCCAGGATCCGAACCGGCGAAACCCTGGGCCGCCGAAGCAGAGCGCACAAACTTAACCACTGGGCCACGGGCCGGCCCCTTTGAAACATATTTTATTTGTAAAGCAGATTTTAGAGTTCTGGTTATTTAAAAGTATGAATTCTGATGAAAAACAGGGTGACATTACATTTTGGTACTTTATTGAAAATTTACTTAACTGACATGAATTTTTAATTTGAATTTTGAACTTTATTTAAAATTTGTTTATTTAATTTAAATTTAATTTTATTATATTTAATTTATTTAATATTTCGTTATATTTAATTAATTTAATTTTATTTAAAATTTATTTTAATTTTGAATTTTGAATTTAAGAAGTACTGGGAGCATGGGATTCTTACAGCTTTGTTTTCTAGTCCAGTTAGCAACTTTGACTCTAGAAAAAACGGATGAAGCAACATCCTAGTGGAAGCATGCTTTCATCTTGAAAATTTTTGTCAAAATAGATATGGGAAGCACCATAATTTGTGTTAAGATGAGGATTTAAAGTTAAGGGAGCCATCAAGACAGCTGAGTTTCCTTTTATTGTCTTTCTCTTCTCGAGTTTCTGGCTGACTGAGAAGTGTCGCCGTCCCACAGCGGGAAGACTGGAGGGTGGCCCTGAGGGGCTCCAGGCCCAGCTCAGAGGAGTCACAGGGCGGTCTCCGGGCAGTGAGTGGCTCCTGGGGCTCCATGGATTTCCTCTGTTTGCCTCCCTTTGACTGGAGAGGGTGACAAGAACGGAGTAAGTGCAGAGAGGGCGAGTTGTGCACCGTTTCAGCCGTCGGATGGTCTCGTCATTTCGGAGTTCATTGTGCAGTATAGAAATTTGAAGGACTGTAGGCTTTGGTTTGTATCCTAGTAGTCGTGTTGTGATGTGATCACAAAAAAAGAATTGTTTTTGTATTTCTGTTTGTATGTGTGTTTGTATGTTATTTCTGGCCGTTTGTAGGGATCATTACAAATCATAAATGTAGTTGTTTAAAAGAGTATCAGGATGAGAGACCGGCTGCTCTGTCAGCCTTCTCCTCCAAATGCTTTAAAAAGGTTTCTTCTGCTTTCATTTGAGGCATTTAGGGTTGCTCTTTCAGTCACTGTTTTGCCGTCCAATTAATGTAACGTAAAGAATTAAGGACTATGATTTGCTTTTCAAATCTTCCTAGAGTTTGGAAGGAAGGAGGATTTGGGATGGTTCGGGTTCCGGTTTTACCAGCTGAGGCTGGTGAGGCTGGTGAGAGCTTCTTCTGATCCAGTGTTCACTCCCAGAATGCCTAGCCCACGCTTCCTCCTGGAAGTGGGCTTTATTTGTTTGTTCCTACTTCCCCGGAGGTGTTCCCACGTTATTGGTGACATGGGATGGGCGGTGCTTCCTTTCTAAAGAACTGAGCCCTTGAGAAGGAAGGTATCGGATGGTGGTCAAGTGTTTACTTGGTAGTAACTGCAGTTTCCCCAGTGAGTTATATTCTTACAGTTTTTTATACTCTGTTGTAGATAACTGATATTCTGTTTGTCTTTCCCCCTCTTTAGAAGAGAGGCCTCCTGATAAGGAAATAGTTTGTAATTTTACCAAAAAAGATCAGACAAAATGATTTGTCCCTAGGTGCGGTAAGATTTGAAGACATATACTTTCCTGTTTGTATAGGATGTCAGAAAATTCTGGAAACATAGGGAGATTTTTATTTTAAAGAGTGTCAGTTTCATTTTCAACTCGCATGCTCAATATGTCTACCTTCAAGCTCCAGGTAAACTGCCTTAATATTAAAGACACGGGTCCAGTTATTAATCTGAAAAGGTGTAATAATTTAAATGTTTTTCATGTGTTTTTACTCTTTTCAAACACCCTACTTGTAAAGAGAAGGCTCTTTGGAGCTAATACAAAGGGGTGGTTCTTTACCCCAGTGTGTAGTGTGTACTTCCCTCCCCTGTGTACGTCTGTCCCAGCAGGACGTTAACGAGTGTGTGTCTCTTTGATTGTGCTGTGTCCCCTCCGTTGCACTGTGAGCTCTCTGAGAGCAGGGCCAGGTCTGCTTGCTCACCATTGCATCTGCAGTGTCTAGCTTGATGCCAGGCGCGTGGTCAAAGCTCAGTAAATAGTTGTTGAATAAATGAATGATGAACGCCTGGGGTTAAAGCCCTACTCAGCCTTCACAGTTGAGTGCGTGTGTTATGTGGCTAACCCTGTGGGTGCTAGTCGCTAGTTCGGTTCTCAGTGAATGCGGGTTTGTTGGGGGAATGAGGACTGCATCCAGTGCAGGACCAGTCCCTGGAGACTTGTAGGCTTTAGGGTATAATAAGGCTCTAGAAATCATTTATTTTAGTTCTCCCACTTTTTAGATGAAGAAACCAACGACCGTAGGACCAAAATGACTTAGTGGGTAAGTGACTGTGTCAGGGTAAACTTGTGTCGCGTCTGACACCGAGCCAGAGCTCCTACTGTAGCTAGTGTTTGCTTGAGACATTGTCACGAGCTTATGTTTATTTAATCTCTGCTTGTCCAAAAAGGGGAAGACTGAAGTTCTTCAGTTGAAGGTGATTACTTTGTTTTGTTTTTGGTTTTGTTTGCGGGGGGGGGGGGGGGGGGGGGGGTGAGATTTGCCCTAAGCTAACATGTGTTGCCAATCTGCCTCGTTTTTTTTTCTTCCTTCCCCCCACAAAGCCCGAGTACACAGTTGTGTATAGTTGTAAGTTCTCGTTCTTCTGTGTGAGCTGCTGCCACAGCGTGGCTGCTGACAGGTCTGCACCTGGGAACAGAACCTGGGCTACTGAAGCAGAGTGCACCGAACTTAACCACTAGGCGATGGGCTTGGCTCGTTACTTTGGTTTTTGACGTTGCTAGTTTTGCCTAGGACTTGTCTTACGAGGGTCTTCATAAAAATACCTTAGAAAACCCCCCCAAAAGACCTGGGAATCCAATAATTTCGTTTCCTGGTATAAGAATATTGCCAAAGGGGCCGGCCCAGTGGCACAGCGGTTAAGTTCGTACATTCCACTTCTCGGTGGCCTGGGGTTCGTGGGTTCAGATCCCGGGTGTGGACATGGCACCTCTTGGCCAAAAGCCATGCTGTGGTAGGCGTCCCACATATAAAATAGAGGAAGATGGGCATGGATGTTAGCTCAGGGCCAGTCTTCCTCAGCAAAAAGAGGAAGATTGGCAGTAGTTAGCTCAGGGCTGATCTTCCTCAAAAAAAAAAAAGAATATTGACAAAGAATTATTAAAATTTTATCCCAAGAGAAACTCCATCTGACTAAGTCGTGGGCTTGAACAGTCACACAGTGTGCTTTTTACCAGCTGTTAAGAAAAGCAGGTCATCAGTATAGAAAGAGTATTTCAGAACACAGGCATTGCTAATTTTTAAGTGAGGTTGGGTCAGTCACGTCTCTGAAAGTTCTGCGGTTGGTATGTGAACTCTTGGGACTAATTTGGCTCTTTGAAGAGAGAAGCGCGGTTCAGCTTGGAGCCTGGGCTCCTGCGGTGCGCTTGAGGGCCCTGAGTGCTGCTGCCCGCAGTGTATACGGTCCTGTCTGTTCTCTGGGCAGCTAGTGCCTGCCCTGGGTCTGCCGTGGAGGTTCCTTGAGTAATCCTTTTTCAAAGCCCCAGGATGCTGGTGATGAGGCGAAAATTGGGAGATAGGAGGCTTGTAAACGTGTCATCCTTGCACATTATCTCAGGAAAAATCTGCTCTTATTTTAATAGTGTGATAAAGTGTATTTCTGTCATTGAAGAGCTAGGGATGACCCGTAAAGCCTTATGTTTTAGTAACTGCAAAATTTCTGTAACGTCGTTCTTATTTATTATATGTTAAGTAAGGTTCAGGCCCTATCAGGACGTCTTTTTGTTGATAATGGGTCTCTAATACAAGTGTGAGAGAGTTAAATTGAGGATTATAATTTTTTGTATTTTGGATCTTTATATGTGGCTATTTTGCTGTTCATATCATTTCTTTTTTTTTGAATTTCAGCTTTATTGAGGTATAATTGACATTTTGTAAGATGTTTAAAGTGGACGTTATGGTGATTTGATTTATATATCTAGGTCATTTCTTGTCAGACTTCATTTTTAGCAGTCACTTTCATGGTCACATTCTACTCTAAATCATCAGCGAATGCTTATGTTGACGTCAGGTTGTCCCCAACCTCTTAACAGGTTCCTAAAATGAGGACAGATTTTAAAATGTAAAAGTAAGAGTTCTCTTCTTGGAAAGCTTTAAAAAGTATGGACCTGTTCATTATACCTAGCTTTTAGAAATCGTCTTTGATATATAGATTTCCAGTTTTTTATGCATGTCCTTTCATGCAGTTCTCTTGGACAATTGAGTACCTAGTCTTATGGGTTAAACCTAAGGGTTTTCAGTCAGAGGTAAGGTTTTGCTTTCTTTGGCATACCTAATGCTCTCTGCTGTTTGTCTCGTATATTTGAATGCTTATGGCCAGTTTCTTTGTTTCATAAAGCATAAGCACAATGCTGTCTCATATGTAAAAATTGCATAAACTGGCCAGATGGAACCGTGAGCTGTCAAGGACCCCCCACCCACCCCCCCTTGAAAGAGCTCTGAGTGGCACTGTTGGCTGACGTGGGAAAGCCAAATTGTATGTATGATGGGGAGTTTATCATTGGAAAAGTATGAGAGTTCAGGGGGTGGAAAGTTGAGTGCCCTGTACTTTGTGGTTCGAGGTCATTGTGTCTCTCTTAGAAGTCCTTTATTTTTGGATGAGTCCCATAATGTCTCTGGGCTGAGAGTGAAGGGCCTGAAATTCATGGGCTGTGGGACTCTTTCCACTCCAGCTTCTGTGAGGACCGAGACTGCACGCTTCTTGGGAGATGTCACTTGCATTTTCTTGTCTTTTCATTCCTAGAAACATTTAAAAACTAAAATGATAATGGGTTATTGACTCAAAACCTAGTCCATTTATATTTGGTATGCCTCATTCTTGGCATTTTACCTATGATCTGGATAAATAATGGGGCGAAACTATTTGGAACGCTGTAATGAGTGTGAATTTTCCCTCTTTATTCCTGCCATTCTTGGTGTAATGATGCATTGAACCAACATCAAGGCTTTTCCATACTTGCAGTCAGTTGTCTTAAGTGGTGAGCAGTCTTTCTAGAAAAAAACTTTTTTTTTAAAGGTTTTATTTTTATTTTTTATTGGTGAGGAAGACTGTTCCTGAGCTAATATCTGTTGCCAGTCTTCCTCTTTTGCTTAAAGAAGATTGTGGCTGAGCTAACATCTGAGCCAGGCTTCCTCTATTTTTTGTATGTGGGACGCTGCCTCAGCATGGCTTGATGAGTGGGGCTCAGGTCTGTGACCCAGATCTGAACCTACAAACCTCGGGCCACCAAAGCAGAGTGCGCAGACTTCACCATTGCGCCACAGTGCCAACCCCATAGAAAAAACCATTTTGTTCTAAGACCTCGGTGTCATGAGTGGAGTGTGAATCTCTTTGAGCTGTAGCTGCTCTGTATGAAGTCTGTTTTGTGTCTGATTTCCTCCTGTGCTTTACAGCAAATGTGACCTGTGGTGTGTTTTCTTCCTTTTTAAAACAACTTCTATTAAAGTAGGTAAGTTAGACATATTTTTTCTTGGCTATCTCATATATGAATTTGTTAATTAAGGAATTGGATGCAGTGAAAATGATTTGTTAGATGAACTCTTCGAGTATCACTGGTAGATTTTGTTTAAGAAAATTCGAAAAAGCCCAGCCATCTCATATCCAGAAATGGTGAGTGTTGAATTTTTGTATTTAACCGGAGTACCTCCCATATTTGTTTTTGAATGTCTGCTCTCTTGTGAATGTGTATTCTACATAGGCTTACATATTACATTTCCAACTTTTTAAAAGGAATTTTTAACTGTTGGCATTGCCATTTAAATAGCTAATTTTAGGACGTTGTTTCCTTATCTGCTGTCCAACTTGCCGCTTTTGATTCCCTGACGCGTCTGATCTCTCCCCCGTTAGAAAGTGCCTGCCCTAAGAGCAGCAGCTGAGAGGGAACACGCGCTGTCCCTGTTGGGACATTCTGGAGTCCTCCTGCGCTTGCTGCTGGCTAGGAAATGTGCTCAGCCTGCTGACCGCTTGAGTAACTGATGCTCTGGGATGGTCTCAGCAAATGTGCCAAGCGGGATTTTGCTGCTAGTAGGGGTTTTCCTGTATGTGTTCCTAGCAGGATGTGTTTCCTTTTGTAGGAACCATAGAAGTACATCTGCTGGAATCTTTAAACAGGTAACTTCTCAATAAACAGGAAAATGTCAAAATTGTGGTCCTTTTTTTATGAGATCGATGGAAGCAGGCAGAGAGAAGAGAGAAAATGTGGTAACATTTACTCAGGTGTTTTGAGTGTATTTTATTTGGTGCCATTAAGTATGAGCACCTTGCCTTGTCTACATTATTTTCGTCCTCACACCCAAAGCATTTCTTGTATGGCCCATGAAATAAATTGTCTGTGTGTGACGTGACTTGGCAGTACCATGAGAAACATTCCTTACGCTCTCCTAGAGCTTGAGGCTTAGCAGCTGACTGTAAGATGGAAATTTTACTCTGAGAATGAGTTTTAGCAAACTTTCCTCTGACACTTGTAAAATAAGTCCTTAAACCCTGGCGGTAGACCTTATTTTTACAGCTTGTTCTTGGTTAAGATGTAAAGAAAATTTGTAAAGAAAGTTTTAATCATTGTTTCCTTAGATGACCTGTTAAGTATTGTGAATATTGGTAGTCAGCTTTTAGATTTTCTTTATTTGAAGCTAAAAACAAGAGTATATTAACTACTGATTAGAAATTTATGTGGGATTGTAAATTAAGGCAGCCACTATGGAAAACAGTATGGAGGTTCCTCATAAAATTAAAAGATGAAATACCGTATGATCCAACAATTCCACTTCTGGGTATTTATCCAAAGGAAAAAAAATCGCTATCTTGAAAAGATACCCGTGCCCCGTGTTCATTGCAGCATAATTTACAATAGCCAAGGTGTGGAAACAACCTAAGTGTCCATCAACAGGTGAGTGGGTAAGGAAGATATGTGTGTATATATACAATGGGATATTATTCAGCCATAAAAAGGAAATTCTGCCGTTTGTGACAACATGGATAGACCACGAGGGAGGCGGTGTGAAATGAGTGATGGTGGTCAGAAGAACAGACTTCCAGTTATAAGATAAATAAGTCCTGGGGATGTAATTTACAGCATGGTGACTATAAAAAAGATAAAGAAATTGTAAAAAAAAGTATTATTATAGTTCCTGGGTAGTGAAGCCCTAACCCTTAATCCTCTTTCTTGGCTTTCAGTATCACCTGGAAGCTTTGGCAGGGAGACGACTGTCCATGTTTCTAAAATAGAGGTTTCACCCAAATCCCGGAGAAGCATTTCATTAGTTAAACCTTTACACTCAACCTGTTCTCATGTTGTCTTCCACAGACATATCTGTTTGTTTGTTTATTTTTTGAGGAAGATTAGCCCTGAGTTAACTACTGCCAATCCTCCTCTTCTTTTGGGGAGGAAGACTAGCCCTGAGCTAACATCCGTGCCCATCTTCCTCTACTTGATATGTGGGACGCCTACCACAGCATGGCTTTTTGCTAAGCGGTGCCATGTCCGCACCTGGGATCCGAACCGGCGAACCCTGGGCCTCCGAGAAGCAGGACATGGCGCACTTAACTGCTGCGCCACCAGGCCAGCCCCATATCTGTTTTTATTACAACGAAAACCATTCTAGAATAGCCTTGGTCCTGTCTGAAGTAGAAGTAGAATGATAAATTGCATCTTTTAAGGCCTTAGGTAAGGTTTGTAATTGTCACATTTTGTGGAAATTAGAAAACACATTGTATTTTTCTCCCATCTAAAGTCACTTTATTTGGAAATTTGTAAACATTTGTTGGATTTGCTTAATGAATGACTTATTGCTACACTGTCTCCGTCTGTTATAAGTCATGTGCCACTTAATAATGGGGACATGTTCTGAGAAATGTGTCGTTAGGCAATTTTATCATTGTGCAAACATCGTAGACTACTTACATAAACCTAGATGGTATAGCCTACTACGCACCTCGGCTGTACGGTACTAATCTTATGAGACCGCCGTCGTATCTGCAGTCCGTCGTTGACTGATCTTTATTATACGGTGCATGGCTGTGCTGTGATGATCCTCCAGTTGCAAAGAAGAGGCCCTATGCAGTTTTAAGAATTTGTACTTGAAAGATCTAATGAGCAGGGTACCCCTTGCCCAGGCAACTGCTAATCTACTTTGTATGTCTATAGGTTTGCCTGTTCTGGACTTCTGTACCAACGGAATGCTGATAGGTGGACTTTTGTGACTGGCTTCTTTCGCTTAGTGTAATAGTTTTCAAGCTTCATCCAAGTTGTAGCATGTATTAGTACTTCATTCCTTTTTGTTACGAAATAATATTCCATCGTATGGTTATATCACTTTTTGTTTTTCCCTTCATCCAATGGATACCCAGCACAGGGGTTGTTTCCACCCTTTGGCTACTATGCATATGCTACTATGAACATTCATGCACAAGTATTTGGTCGAATACCCATTTTCAGTTCTTTTGTGTAAATTCCTAGGAGTGGAATTTCTGGGTCATCTGGTAACGCTCTGTTTAATCATTTCAGGAACTGCCAGCCTGCTTTCCAAAGCAGCTGCGCCATTTTACATTCCCACCAGCAGTGTATGAGGGCTCTGATTTCTCTGGATCCTCTTCAACACTTGTTATTCTCTAACTTTTTGATTCTAGCCATCCTAGTGGGTGTGAAGTGGTATTTCATTGGGGTTTTGATTTACATTTCCAGAATGATTAATGATGTCCAGCATCTTTTTTTTTCTTTTTTTGAGGAAGATTAGCCCTGAGCTAACATCTGCCGCCAATCCTCCTCTTTTTTTGCTGAGGAAGACTGGCCCTGAGCTCACATCTGTGCCCAGCTTCCTCTACTTTATATGTGGGATGCCTGGCACAGCATGGCTTGCCAGGCAGTGCCATGTCTGCAACCTGGGATCTGAACCAGCGAACCCCGGGCCGCCGAAGCAGAACACGCGCACTTAACCGCTGCGCCACCCGGCTGGCCCCTGCAGCATCTTTTTATGTGCTTATTGGACATTTGTATATCTTCTTTGTCAAAATATTCTTTTGCCCATTTTTAAATTGGATTGTCTTTTTTTTATTAAGTTGTAGGAATTCTTTATGTATTGTAGATACACGTGCCTTATCAGATATATGATTTGCAAAAATTTTCCCCTATTCTGTGGGCTGTCTTTTCACTTCCTTGATGCGCTTTGAAGCACAAACGCTTTGAATTTTCATGCAGTCCAATTTGTCTACTTTTTCTTTTGTTGCTTATGCTTTTGGTGGCATATCTAAGAATCCTTTGCCAGATCGAAGGTCCTGAGGATTTAATCCTATGTTTTCTTCTAAGAGTTTTATAGTTTCAGCTCTTATAGTTAGTGTTTTTGATCTATTCTGAGTTAGTTATTTTATAGGGTATGAGGTCAGGGTCCAGCTTCTTTTGCACGTGGCGGCTGTTCATGCCCTTGTTGAAAATCACTTGACTGAAGATGTGTGAATTTATTTCTGGACTTGGAATTCTGTTCCGTTGATCTCTGTGTCTGTCCTTGTTGAAAATCACTTGACTGAAGATGTATGAATTTGTTTCTGGACTTGGAATCCTGTTCCATTGATCTCTCTGTCTGTCCTTGTTCTCATACCTCACTGTCTTGATTTCCATTGCTTGTGAAGTAAGTTTTGCAGTTAGGAAGTATGAATCTTCCTAATTCATTCTTCTTTTTCAGGGTGGTTTTGGCTATTTTTGGGTCTCTTGCGATTCCATATGAATTTTAGAATCAGTTTGTCCATTTCTGGGGAGAAATCAGGTGGGATTCTGATAGAGATTACATTACCATCTTAATGTTAAGTCTTATGATCCATGAACATGGGATGTCTTTCCATTTAATTGTGTCTTTAATTCCAGCAATGTTTCATAGTTTTCATTATACAAGTCTTTCACCTGCTTGGCTAGGTTTATTCCTAAGTATTTTATTCTTTCTGATACTACTATGAATGGAATTGTTTGTTGGTTTCACTTTCAGATTGTTATCAGCATACAGAAATGCAGTTGCTTCTTGCATATTGATTTCTTATCCTACAACCTTGCTGAACTTGTTCATGAGTCATAATAGTTTTTTTGTGGGTTCCTTAGGACTTTGTACATGTAAGAACGTGTCTGCTGCATTCAGAGATAGTTTTACTACTTCTCTGCCAATTTGAATGCCTTTTATTTCTTTTTCTTACCTAATTTCCCTGGCTAGAACCTGTAGTACATTGCTGCGTAGAAGTGGCAAGAGTGGACATTTTTGTCTGTTCCTATCTTTCACCATTGAATGTTGTGTTATCTGTGTGGTTTTTTTTTTTGAAGAAAATCAATTTGAGGAAGTTCTCTTCTATTCCTAGTTTCTTGAGTGTTTTTATCATGAAAGAGAATTAGATTTTGTCAGATATTTTTTCTGTGTGAGATGATCATGTGATTTTTAAAAATTTGATTGCTATATGTCACATTATTTGATTTTCACATGTTGAACCAACCTTGCATTCTTGGGATAAGTCCCATTTGGTCATGGCGTATAATCCCTTTTTATAAAACATGTATGTTGCTAGATTTGGTCATATATTGCTAGATTTGGTCTCCTAGTAGTTCGTTGAGAATTTTTTTGTCTATATTCGTAAGAGATATTGGTCTAGTTTTCTTGTGATGTCTTTGTCTGGTTTTGGTATCAGCGTAATACTCGCCTCACAAAATTAGCTTGCAAGTGTTTTCTCTTGTGTTCTTTGGAGGAATTTGTAAAGAATTTGTATTTGTTAAATCTTGGTAGACTTCAGCAGTGAAACCATCTGGAGTTGGGCTTTGTCAGATGTTTTTAATTCTTATTATTGGTATCATTCTCTTCATTCTTTAGATGAGGAAACTGAGGCTCAGAAAGATTAAGTAATTTGCTAACAAGTGACAGAGCTGGGATTTGAGTCCAGATTACTTTATATCAGGTACTAGGATGATAACAGTAGCTGACATTTATTGTGTATTTAGCTGTGTGTCTCACCATACAAGGTGCTTTAGCAATTTATCTCCTGCCACAGTCCCTCACTGAGTGCTCATTTAATGATCACTTCAAGTTTATATGTATGGTACCCATTTTCAGATAGAGAATCTGGCACTTAGGAGGTTCAGTGACTTTACTGAACCATGGCAGGAAGGAAATGGTCCACCTGTGCTTCTCCCTCAGGAGGCTGCCTGGCTCTGGAGCCTGCCCTCCTCGTTGCGTTTCTCTGTCGTGTGCAGCAAAGCAGCCGTGCCACATGTGGACAGCTGAGCTCACTCAGATCAAGTTCCACCCTGGATTGCGCGGGTGCACACTGCCCTTCATGCTCTGCATGGACGTGCCTGGCTGTCAGCGCGGTGCTGTGGAAGCCCTGGCTGTTCTCGCTCTCTCTGCTCTGCAGCTAACACTCTACTCCATGGTTGTAGCAAAACAGCCTTTATACCTTTCTGACTCCATGAAGTTAGAATGAAAATAAGTTGTCACTAGGTATAGAAATGAGTTAAAGGGAGTTTAGTGTGTAAGTTGACTGGCAGTTTTGTGTAATATCTTTCAATGAAGACATTTGGTGTACTTTACATATTTATATTAATATTCATTTTGTTGGTGAGATTAGATGGTATCTAGCCTATTTGAAGGAAGAGGAAAAATTATCTTGTTTTTCAAGGTAGAAGCCTTCAGATGTCCCTTCACATTTAAAAGTGAGGCACAAAAAGCTGACATGATACCTGTGTGGGTGGAGGGGCTGGTTGAGTGGTGGGCCTCACAGAGGGCCCTGAGGTCTGATCTGCAGGGTGGGGCAGGTGCTGTCTACACCTGGCAGCCAGTGTCCTGGGAGTTCCAGGTACAGGGCGCTGGAGGAGGCGCCACTGTATAGAAACAGGTTGTCAGGGTGGCACCTGCTCATACCTGTGTTCACCTGTGCTGGGTGTCATCCTGCCAATCTGGCTTCTGCTCGGCTGGGTGTGGGCCAGTCCCCTGATTGTGCAGCACTGAAGGAGGGGATCTGGGTGTCAAGCTGCTCTTGATTTAGGTTTTCAGTCAATTTTCTCTGCAGCTCCTCTCCCACATCCCTGTCTCTAGACACAGTTTGTCTTCTGAAAGCTCTGGGTGTCACTGTGAGCCTTGGCGTCCTTCTGAGACACTCAGCTGAGTGGAGAACACTCACTGTACATGTGTGTGTTAGTTTCCGTCTTCTAAGATTTCCTGGTCACATTTGCTCTCTGGTAGCCTCCTTTCCAGTGTCCTTTGGTGTTTATACTTATTTTTATTCCTTCACTGTCATTTTATTAGCATTTCAGGAGGAATGGAGATAAATGGCATTTGTCTTTCTTTGGTAAATTATCTCTTCATGTCCTTTATGTAGTTTTCTATTGGGATTTTCATGTTTTGGATTTGTAAAAATTTATACATGAAGGATAGGAACTCTGACATATGTTGCAAATGTTTCTTCTTCCCTGCTAACTCGCTGTTGAAACACTTTCTGGGAGGTGCTGGTGGGGAGTCCAGCTTCTGCTGACTTGTGCAGATGGTCGTGTAGGGAAGTGGGTCCTGAGGCCAGCCGCCTGTGCATGGGCTTTTGTACGGATGTGCTCTTCTTAGGGTTTTCCCTACCTCATGGGAGCTGTCTTATCTCCTCGTGTTTGAGAAGTCTTCATACTGTTTCACAAATGAAGAACCCTGGTCAAGTGGAAGCAAATCATTTGCCATCTTCTCTACCAAGTACTCTAAATGCTTGGTCCTGGTAGTCAGCTGGAAAGGTCTGGCAACAGCTGGTCTGAGGAACACGGTGCTCAGCTGTCTGCCAAGGATTTGTTGCCTCAGTCCAGCCACATGCCCCAGGCTCTGGAGAGAGGCCACTTTTGCACATGCCTGGGAAGGGTAGAAGGAGGCTCTGGCAAAAATAAATTCTCTCCCTCTGCTTTTAGCAGTGGGCCCCGAGCCGTGAGGAAGGGAATTCAAAGGAAGGAGTTAGCACCAGCCCACCACGTGTCCCATTTGGCACGAGTGGACAGGTGTTAGACCTCCTCTGTAGGTGGGGATCAGGAGGACTGGTTTTCAGCTGAGTCGTCAAGGTTTGACCATGTTCCATTTCCGCTTATGTTTTCTCTGGGCTCCTTCTTTCCTAGCCAGTATGCACAGAATGTCCTGTGTTAGCAGATAGGGTAATTCCACTGGGTGCGGTCTAGGAAAGCTCATTCAGATGGGACCTGGTGATTCTGCAGTACAAAGCTTGCAGTGCATATGTCTGTTGGAAGACCTAGTGGAAGTTGGAGTCAGAAATTACCCATGAGGAAGCCCAGCAACACCAACTCGGTGTCACTTCCCTCCCCCAGGGCCCCTGGTTTATTGGGAAGTGGCTGTGGTGAATGATCAACTCTGACGTGAAAACCCATCCTGATTGCGTTTCCCCTCCCTGAGTTTTTCCTTTCCTCTGTCCAACTGCTACTGCCCTAATCATTCCAGGCCTTTCTCAGGCCTGGTTTATTGTCACAGCTTCTTAGCCCAGCACCTTGCTTTTGGTTTCCCCTGCCTGATATGTCCAGTATGCTACTGCCAGACCTCTTGTCATCCTAAATATCACTTTTATCACATTGCTGTCCATTTAAATCCTTGCTACTCTTTCCCGAGACCTGGCTTTTGACCTGTTGGCTTCATTAGTCAGGCTCCTGGTAGCACTCAGCCCTGGGACTTTGGTTCTGAGTTGCTCTCGTTCTTATTCCTGTCTTGGAAGGCTCTTGAAGACAAGGGTGGCGGCTTATATCTCTTGAATTCTCCACTACGCGTAGTTGGTCTTGTGGACACACTCGTGAGCAGGCACGGTTCTCAGACAGCAGAGTGCTGATGTCTGGGGAAAATGCTTAACACTGAAAAATTACCTTGGCAGGCGAGGGAAAAGCCACAGTAGTCTAACTTTTTTGGGCAGGGGAAGTCTTCAGCTTCAAAGCTGCCAGATCACTTCACTTTGTTGTTTTCTTATCTTTGAAAGGAGAGGGTTGGAGTGAATTATCTTTCAGTTCCCACCCAAAGTTGAAAGGCTAATTTTCCTTCATTCTTTGCCTTGATCTTTCTCCTGAAATTAAAACTGATGAGCTGTTTCTGGATCTTGAATTAGGAATTTTTCATTTCTTTGTAATTCTTTCCCTGACGCATTTTGCAGTTTTCTCTGGGTATGTGCTGCAAGAGGAAATTTGGATTTGCCATTTGGCTATTTTTTAGGAGCAGACAAAATGCCATACCATTCTGTTTTTTTCTAGTTGGAGCTTTTCATTTGTAAAAGTACAGTTTTCAGTTTGGTGCATAATCTTAACATAATTTTTGCCTTTCTACAGACACGATGAGGCGAGTGGTACGACAGAGCAAGTTTCGGCATGTATTTGGACAAGCGGTGAAGAATGACCAGTGTTATGATGATATCCGGGTTTCTCGTGTGACCTGGGATAGTTCCTTTTGCGCTGTCAATCCCAGATTTGTTGCCATAATCGTAGAAGCGAGCGGGGGAGGAGCGTTCCTGGTGCTCCCTTTGCACAAGGTAAGTCATTTGGCCCTGCATGCTGTTAGATGCCCTCTGGTAATCTCTGTTTATTCCACAGTGGATTGATTTTGGAGATTAGATAGTTCACTCAGAATTGTGCGCTGAGATATTCGACTCTGATGTCATTCAAGTTAAGTTCCACACGCCTTACTGACCACTTCAGTTTTTCTCTAACAGAGAATCATTAAGTGGAACGGTGAACTCTGTTCTGGGTGTGCCCTCTATGGATGAAAAGATTGTTATAGTGATGCCGTGAGAATGGGCAGGCACAGGAATTTGATGATTTGGTTAGTAATCATCTACTTTTCACAAAAGTTTTTCCACAAAGTACAATTTTAAAAACATGTTTTTAAATGGGCAGAAATTTGTAAGATAATCTCTTTTTTTGTGAGTCATGAGGACTGAGACTTTTGGTTTTTTGAACAGTAAATAGGAAAGCTCAAGAAAATGTTCCAAAACAATAGAGATTTCAAGTCTGGATAATAGTAAGTTTCAGCGTGGGTTCTACACAGCATTAACAAGTGGTAGAAGTGAAAGATCTTCGCTGACAGTGGCTCCCTGTGACTTTCAACTTCAGTGGGCTTCCTGTTCCTCCCTTCTCCTGACCTTGTCCTTCCAGAGAGCCCTTTCCAGAATGGAGGAGAGGGTAGGAGATTGGTGATTCTGACTGTTCTTGAGTATTATGGATGAAAATTGGTACTTGCTTTAACAGGAAATTCCAGAATTGCAGATAGTGGGCTGGGGGATGCTGTGAAGAGAGCCTGGAAAGAGTCGTTTTCTGGTTAGCTTTTAGGAGGAAAGTAATTGTGGTGAGTCCTGAGCTTGAATGATAAGGGCTCAGTGGTGGAGAGGATGCAGATGTTGGGCCACAGGACAGCTGTTTCCACTCTGCTGGGAGGAGTGGGTCTCCCTGAGTGTGAGCCCTGCATGTTAGGGGTATGTCACATCATAATGGACCATGTGATTCTGAACAAGTCGTTAGAATAAAGTAAATTGCAGTTGAAGTATCATTTCCCATTCTATTGTGGTGTTTTTTCCTCAGGAAAACTCTCACTGGGAAAACTTCCATTTCTCTTGTGCTTTTGTTTCTCTCAGATGTGCATGACTAACTCACTTTATTTTAACATCTGATTTTTGCTTTAGTGGCTGGATCGATGTGATATTACACAATAAGACCATCTTGCTATAGAAATAGGAGATGGATGTCTTTAGGGAACAAATTTGATGGTTTTTCAAATGTACTTTCTGATTGGCAAAGTTGTTGATCATCTTTTAAAGGAGAGTCTTTTCATTAAATTGAAATTTCATTTTACTTGGATACGTTGATTTCCGTGGAGAAGATTGCTGTTTAGTGGCAAATAATGCGGTACATTGTTAGAACTGCACTTACATGATCTTGGAGTGGGAGTTGGAATTGAATGCCAGTTGCATTTGATCTCCACAGCTTTTTAGTTTATTTGTTCACCAGGAGCAAGGAGCATTGGAAACTTGACGTTTCAGTCGTGGCTTTTCTGGGGCCAGCTGAGAAGATACCTCAACTTGTCAACCAAGATCAGGCGCTGGAGCACCATGCTCTGTTTTGGAGTTCCGAGCTTTTATTCCCCCTTTGGTAGACTGAGGGATAAATTTAAGACACTTTTTGCTGCAAAGATATGGAATAAGCCAATTAAGAAGCCCCAGATACACTTTGAATGGCTGGTGATCCTCTGAGTTCAGACAGCTCTCTTTGAGTCCATGGCCACAGAGGGCTCTGAGCGCACCTCTGCTTTTACGGTGCGTGGGGAGCTTTGAATTTTACTTATTCCATTTAAGGGAGACCTGTATGCAGTTCCTGAGCTAAGTGCATCTTATGGTTTGGTTTTCACTTGCATTAAGTGGCCTCCACTTAATAAGTAGATTTTAATATTTTGTTCTCTAACCAGCCGTATGGAATTAGGATAGAATAAGTTGCTTTACAAAGTATCATGTTTGGATGAAGTGTTGGTATTTGAGGAGCCTCGAGGGTCTTTCTTTCTCAGGCTGTGATACTGTTTGTGTGGCTTTGCTCTTAAATATTAATTTGTTTTGGAGGAGGTGACATTAGTGTAAACCAAGCCCCGTGACAGCCGTTGGAAATAAGGTCAATACTTGGGGTTATCGACTTTTATAATTGACGGGTGCACATATACTCTCTGGGATTTTGTGTACTAAAGTGTGTGTATTTAGGCCTTCGGGGCTATGTGCCATAGAGGAAAGAACACAGGTCTGGGGATCAGGGAGCTGGGAGTTCAGTCCTGGCTCTGTCACTGACTTGTAGGGGGACATGGGTATGTCACTCTGTCCTCTGCTTTGGGAAAGCAATTCCTACAACTTCAGCATCTTGGCAACTTTGAAATAGTTTTATAATGAGGTGCTGCTTTAGTTTAAAAGCAAAGAAAGACCAAATTCCCACATATGATATAAAGTGATGCGTGAAATCACGGTTGCAGGAAATGATGCTCTGGGTGTGGACTGGGCTCCAGCACGTGTCACTCGCAGTCTGGGATTACTCTACATATGAACTTTAGGAGATGGGTTTGGTTTTTAATAACAGTCTCCAAGACTTCTGGTAACGTTTCCTTTTTTTTCCTGGTTATAGACAGGCATGGTGATGCTGCTGGGGCTGTCTGTATTAGTATTGAATATGCCTGTATTGATCTTAAGATGTATTGTGACTCTTTCAGAAAGGCTACGATTTAACAACATGGCCTTCCATGAATTTGTCTCCGCAGCTAGTTGGTGTCAGCAGTAAATAGGGCTTATTATTGCAACCTCTTGAGACTTGTGGTTAGATTCTCGGAGAGTCATGGTCCTGTCTTCCAGGACGTAAAATCAAAAATGGAAAGAGTAGTAGGGACAAATACCTTAAGACACATATTCAGCAAGAGGTCAGCTTGGGAAGGAATGTATGTTTATTTCGAGCATCTGGTTTATGAGGTTTTCCGGCAGATTTTATTAGAGAAAGCAGGATTCTAAGAGGTCGCTGCTGGAGGAAGAGGGAAGTACTCAGCCGTGAGGTGGGGTGAGAGAGATTAGCGCCTGTGATTCTGGCTTTCTTTCTAATGCTTCCATCAAGCCGGGGCATGCCATTCTGTCAGGACTTCTCAAGGTGTGGCTTAGTACATCTTCTGACTCGTTGGTCTTTCACAGGCTGAATCATAGCAGTCTTGCTGAACAGAAGTTGGCTTTGTGGTTTTTGCTATAATGATTTCCCCCCCCACAACTGCACAAGCTGCCTTGTCTCAAGAGCACACGAGATTCAGCCCCCTGTGCACTCTCCTACCTGGGCATGAACAAGCCTCTCCTGTGTGGAGTAGCCGCACTCGTGATGTGGGACTGAGGCATTCCCATCCCCATCATGAACCACAGTGGCTCATATGAATACACCAACGTTTGTGGGTGGGTGTGTGTGTGCGTGTGCATGCACACTGAAACTTCAGATCACAGTGAACCTGTAAATCCTAATTTAAACAAATAAGGGTGGAAGGAGTTGGTTAGTATTGTATGCTCTTTATCTCTTAACCTTCCCTTAGAAGGAGGATGCAAATTGGAGGGCTCCTATACTCTGTAATTGCTGTCTCCCTCCCTTGACTGTTCTTGCTTTGGGAGTATTGGAGTGATGGCTAATTTCGTCCTCCTAGTAATTGCCTGGGAGAGCAGCTCTGCTCTGGGCCATGATGGGCGTGGCCAGGTCTCTGTTAACCCTGTGGGTCAGTATCTTCTTGCTCTCCTTCTGGCTCCTCTGGTATAGCTGTGCAGTACCTTCTTAGACACAGTTGTGTTTCTCCATTTATTTTAGGAATTGTGTGTGGGAATATTTGGGATCTTGCTTTATTTATGTCTGTGAACTGTCTTTTCAGCTCATTTTTTAGTCTTTTTCAACTAGGGTTTTGTGAAAGAATTTAGCCCTACAGACAGTCATTTCAATGAATATTTTCTTACTTCTCTCAAGGGTGGGGCATAGCTATTAGATGCATAGGAGAGAAATTAATTCATTACATACATCAGCTGCCTTAGGTCATTAGGGCTCAATTCTCTCACAGAACACAGGTTGACAAGGGCTGCTTTAGAGTGTTTTTTCTGTCATGTTTATTGGGGAAGAAATCTGGGTTCAGTTCAGTCAGTATTCTGAACGTCTCGTACTGTTCAGTATCCAACTCAGATATTACCTCTGATTTGCTGTGACAGTGGAAATCATCCTTTGGGTTCCTTAGCTGCTTGTCCATGTCGCCAGTACCACAGGCTGCATTGTCACATTGTATTATAATTATTTTCTTAGCCACTTAACAGATAAGGCGAGGGCAGTTAGAATTATATTTATGTTGATATCTTGACATTCTCTTGGATGGAGTATGCAAACTGGATGGCTGTTTGTATGGTCTCCCTTGATACAGGTTCTCCAAAATCTGGCCTTACTCTATGGTGGTAGCAGCCTCCAAGATGGCCTCAGTGATTCTCACGTGCTTGTATTCTTGCCCTTGTGTGATTGGTTCCCGCCCACATTAAATAGGGCTGACCTGTGTAACCACTAGGATATGGTAGGATTGATAGAGTGTGACTTCTTAGACTAGGTCATAAAAGCATACTGGCATCTACTTTGTTTCTTTTGGAGCCGCCATGTTGTGAGGATACCCAAGCAGCTCTGTGGAGAGGGCCATAAGACCTCCTACCAGTAGCAAGCACCAGCTTACCAACCATGTGAGTGAGCCATCTTGAAAGTGATCCTGCAGCGCTGGCCGACACTTTGACTCAAGAGAATCCTGAGCAAGAACCACCCAGACAAGCTGCTTTGGAACTCCTGACTCTTAGACACTGTGTGAAATAATCAATGTTTATTGTTTTAAGCAGCTAAGTTTTAGAGTAACTTTTTAAGCAGTAATTGATCCCTAATACATGTATTTGCAGAATATAGTGGTTGACTCACAATGTTAGGTCACACGATGCATAAATAAATGCGTAGTTCATAATGACCCTAAAGGCTTTCTGGTAGTTTTAAGCACTCTTTCCATCTCTCCTTTAGAAAGTCTGAATAGGTAGATAAATACATATAGATATTTAACATGCTTAACTAGATCTTAAATGAATAATTGAAGGATTTTGTGCAGTAGCAAGAGAAAATTACTTTATATGGCAAGATTTGGTTATCCTGTGTTCCAAGATACTGTCATATAATCTAAAAAATGTCTTAGAAGGTCATAGTCGCTATCTTATGTATAGCTTCAAACTATGTTACTGGTTTTTGGGAAAAAGTCTAGAATGTTAACATTGATGGTAGAACTAAGGGTGATTTTTATTTTCTTTTTTATAATTACCTGTACTTTTTTCAAAATGTTTTACAATGAACTTATTACATGTAAAGATTATTATTATTATTTTTTTAAAGATTTTATTTTTTTCCTTTTTCTCCCCAAAGCCCTCTGGTACATAGTGGTATATTCTTCGTTGTGGGTCCTTCTAGTTGTGGCATGTGGGACGCTGCCTCAGCGTGGTTTGATGAGCAGTGCCATGTCTGTGCCCAGGACTCGAACCAACGAAACACTGGGCCACCTGCAGCGGAGCGCGCGAACTTAACCACTCGGCCATGGGGCCAGCCCCTAAAGATTATTTTTAAAAAGTATTATCAGTAATATTACTAGAGCACATAGAAAGATCTAATTGTTTAAACTTTAGTGAAATCTAAAACAGTACTTTAAAAAATCATATTCATTCACACACATACTCATTTCTTAGACATTTGAGCGCCTGCTCTGTGCCAGGAACTTTGTTGAGTTCTTGCTCTTAAAAAGCTTTGATAACACTGACCTTGATCTCTCCAGTGGGGAGCTTTGTGTGTGCATAAAGTGCTCTGACACGGCGGTGAGAGATGAGTTCCAAGGGAGGCTCCGAAGTCAAGGGAGACACCACAGAGAAGGTTCTGTTGGAATTTGGTTTCTCCTGTGTGTAGGAGCCGGGGATGAAGCAGAAGGGGCCCAGCCAGTTTGCTGAACAGATGAGTTAGACCAGGTGCTGTGTGCCCGGGAGCGTGAAGATTGGGTGTGAGCCGCACTCCTTCAGATTCCTGGCTCTCTGGGCGCTGAGATGGGCTTTTCTAATCCTGGAGAAATGAGGTGTTTGATTGAAGGGGGAGTAAGAGGAGCGGAAGGATAGCTTTTGGGGAGAAAAATCACACATTTCTTGGCTCTTTTTTTTTTTACTTCATTTCAGTGTGAATAGTAGAAATTGGTGTTTTCCTGATCATTGTATGGAGAAGAACCAGAGTAAGCAGTGCTGTTCGACATGTTGGGATTGTTGGTATAGAGGGATTGACATAGCACCTTTCCTCTGCTCCCTCTTCAGGAAAAGGCAGTGACTTCACGTCACATTCATAAAAATGAGACTCCAAAATGACGTCAGAATGTGCTGGGAGGGTCCCTTTCATAAGTGACGTCTTAGTTTTGCACGTGGTGTAATTGCTGTCATACTTCTGTTCGTACCCTGGTTGCACAAATTGAAACTCAGATCGAGTGATTGCCCAGAGCTGTGGAGTCCTTCATGGATTAGAACCTAGATCTCTGAGTCTTTATTTGGTTTGTACATGTATATTTTTGATTAACATTTTTCCCCCCACTGAATGTGAAAGATTTTTTTGTGTGCAGAAACTGTGGTCTAAATGACGCTTAACCGTTGGCATTCTTTCCCTGGAATCAGAAGGCTTAACAACAAAAACACTAGCTTGTCCGGGCTTTGATTCTGCCAGCTCAGAGAACTGTCTCAAGGTTTGGAAAGTACTTGGTCTATACCATGCCTTGTGAGGAAACGGCGACAGTGATGAAATCGCAGCAGTTCCCATTATTGAGGGCTTCCTCTAAGTGCCGGGCGCCATGCTGGTAAGTGCTTTCTTTCATGGACCAGCTCAAGAGCGATGGCAGTCTCCTGATGGCGCTTTTCTCTGTGCCCCCAGTCACTGCCAGCACCTGCTGGATTTGCATCAGCCACATCTCCCCCTTACTGTACACCCCGACAGGCAATTTCCATTCCCACAAATAGCGGGGCTCCATTTTGCTCAAGGGTAGCAGTGCCAGCAGCCCTTCGTACAGATGTGGACATTGGGCACATGGTGGCTTTGGTGTGATGGGCAGAGATTTCATTCAGTGCCAGTGTCCTGATGTGTCCTCGATGCCCATTCACTGCCTCCTGAAATAGATGCTGTCTGATGCCCTAGTACCTTCAACTGTCAATTGTATGGACTGTGAAAGGCTGGGAGGCAGGGTAGGGGGATGGAGGATGCAGGGGGAGGGCGCCAGGTGCAGAACAATGACTTCCAAATTGTGTCACGAGCTGCCAGCCACACGAGCACTGCACGGCCTCATTACCACATGAAGTGCCACAGAAGGGCCTTTTCATTTTCTCCCAGTGACTGTGTTTTCCACAGTCTTGCTGGGGTGGGAGGGGTGCACCCTACTCACCCCCAGTTAACAATGGAGCACAAAGTCCTGGCAGAAGGAACCTCACAGTGTACCCTGGGGCTATTTTTGATTACAGTGAGTGGCTGTGACTCAGAGTGTGCCCTGGCAGATGACGGCTTCCACCCTCCCCTGCCCTCCCCTCCCCTGGAGATGAGCGGGTGGCCCGTCCTTTGTGCGTTTCCTCAGCCGGCTTCTCCTGCTGCTGCAGTTCGCTGATCTGTCCGCAGCAGCCGGCCCGCGGGCCTGCCGGCTCTGACAGTGCTTTTTACCATATATGGCCATCAGAGCTGGCGCTGTCAGCCGGCCAGGATAATTTCCTTCCTCCGCTTTGATTGGCTGCGCGGCGCTCAGAGAATGGTGGGATCTGGGAGTGTGTGGCAGGGGAAGCCACTGAGTCAAGTGCAAAGAACGTTTAACCCTTTCCTGGTTTTCTGGGGCGTGAGTCCGTGCTGAGCACCCAGGCAAGTGCTGCCGCCAGAAGCCCTCAGTGTATAAACGCGACACCCCAAGTCTGGGGAAGCAGCGAAGAAAAGTCTGCCGAGTAGACATGGCTCGGAAACAGACGCAAGGGTTAATGGACACGTTTCTACATCCCGATTTGTCCAGAAGCCTTCTTATAACCATATGTAGCAAATTTTCTGTTCCTGCCAAGCTGACTATCTGTGCTAGCTAGGGGTGGGGCCTGAGTTGAGTCCAGGGCAGGCTGCGCTGGGAGGGCGAGGATGGAGCACGTGTTGGCTTTCTCAGAGGAGCGGTGACTTGGGTTTCTTTTCTGGCTGAGCTTTAAGTCATGAGTAAATGATACAGGCTACTGAACTGGGTCTATACTCCGCTCCTCCTGCTTGTTTACAGCTGCTGCAAGATGTGAAGTGCCCTGGCCATGCAGCCCAGCGCACTTGCTCACAAGCAGAGTTGTGCTGTTTTTCTGTTTTTCATCCCCCCTTCGGGGAGGCTGGGTTTTTATTCTGAGGCTTGTGGGTGAACCTGGGATTGGAAGGGGTGACTCTGGAGCTCCGTCATTCACAGGGTCCCCGGGGAGACCCCTTTCCTGTCATCTCCCCAGTGCGAGGGGTTAGGCAGCCCGTCGCTCTCCCTTCTGATCTGACACTGAGTGCTTGGTGTGAATTGCCTGTATTTGCACTTACGTCCATAGTTCTTTTGCTTTCAAGCTGGATTTTATTTGGACTAGGGGCTGCCTCCTCTTGGGTTCCTGGTCTTTGTTTGTTCTCGGACCAGAAGTGTCTATGGAGCCCCTTGTCTGCAGTGACGAGGTTCTCGCTGTGCACGCTTCATTGAGTCAGGATGTTGGGAAATGCAGCTTCCCTGTTTGCCAGTGTGCAGTAGGCAGGGTTGAGTAAGGAACCATTAACTCGGCCGCTCTCTTGCCTTCTGGTAATGAAATAGCCATGGTTTTACAGTAACTTTCCTTAGGTTCTTAATGGACTTTTAAAGTGGCCTAGTCAATATGAAACACAGGTTTGAAAGAGGACCTGTGATGCCAGAGTGCTTTGCCTGGCATTAGTGCCCGAGGAGGCCGTGGCTCCGCTCTGGCTGGGTGAGGGCTCTGTGGAGGCACGCCGCCTCTCCTGGCGGCCGGCGCTGCTGGCTGGCTTTACACCGGGTCACCCAAGCTGGGGGTGTTACTCCATGGCACCTCCTCTTGCCCTCGATGTGGGTGCTTCTTGTTCCCTTAAAGCAGAGCCTCCTCAGACGGCTGTGTTCCTGTGCATGAGCCGGTGGTCTCAGGGACCAGCCTGTCACCAAGTCATGTGCTGTGTGCAGCAGGCTTTCTGGTGGCCGCGGAGGCTCCTGGTCCTCCGAGCCTCTCCCCATTGCGCCACCACGGCCACTAGAGCGCCTCCCTGTGGAGCAACAGGGCCTTGGGCCATTTCCACCGAGCGGGTGCCCGCCTAAATAATGCTGTTAGGGGAAAACGGAAGTTGGGAAAAAAGGAAAACCTACTTCAATAGACGTGCTCTGTCGATTGCTTTGAACTCGCACGGTGTGGATGGAGCCCTTATGCCTGGGCTGGAAACTTCCTTTGCTTCCGAGCACGTTTCACTTACCCCCCTCCTTGGTGAACGTTCAGGAGTCTCGGTATTGCTCCACGGCCAGTAATAAGTGACTCTCAGTGCCTTCGAGGAGGGCTTTTATTGTGTGGGCAGTATGATAAAGGTAGTGAACTTGGGGCACATGAGTGGTTTTGATAACCCTTTTTTCCTGAAATGAAAACTTATGTAAAGTAGGGGCGAGCAGTTTGGAAAATCCTTATACCTTGTTCCTTGGGTCAGAGTGGGGTGGGGGCCTTTTAGGCCCTGGTCCCTGAGGTGGTGTAACCAGTCTGGATAGTAAGCACAGATTATACCAATGGATTGTAAGGCGGCTGGATAATAAGAAGGCTGCAGACTAGAAGCTGGAAAAGTACTGGGAAGCTGCGCGTGCTGGACTAGACCAGGGAGACAGACGGCGTAGAAAGCCGCCCCAACCCAGCGCCCTGAAACGGTTTGGCTGAGACGATTGGACTTCAGAGCGTAAACTGGAAACCAGAGTGTAAACTCAGACTTCCTTGAGCCTCTTAAGAGGGAGCATTTGATGTGACTGATAAAATTAATGTGTGTCACTTTTTAACACCGTGGGAGTTTATTGCCTTTGTGAAAGCATGTTAGTTGTGAGAAAGAGTCAGCCTGCTGGGTAGAGTGTTGTGTGGCTCTAACAAAATGTTCCTTATTTTTTTTTAATTGAGGTCTTAATAGTTGATAACATTGTGAAATTTCAGTTGTGTGTTATTTGTCAGCATATGTATGTGTCCCTTCACCCCTGTGCCTACCCCCCACCCCCCTTCCCCCTGGTAACCATAATCTGTTCTCTTTGTCCATCTATTTGTTTATCTTCCACATATGAGTAAAATCATCTGATGTTTCTTTCTCTGTCTGGCTTATTTTGTTTAATATCATACCTTCAGGGTCCATCCACGTTGTTGCAAATGGGAGGATTTTGTCTTTCTTTATGGCCGAGTAGTATTCCATTGTATATATACACCACATCTTCTTTGTCCAGTCATTGGTCCATGAGCACTTGGGTTTCTTTCACGTCTTGGCTGATGTGAATAGTGCTGCAGTGAACATAGGGGTGCATAAGTCTCCTTGAACTGTTGATTTCAAGTTCTTTGGTTAAATACCCAGTAGTGGAATAGCTGGGTTGTATGGTATTTGGATTTTTAATTTTTTGAGAACTCTTTATACTGTTTTCCATAGTGGCTGCACCAGTTTGCATTCTCACCAGCAGCGTATGAGAGTTCCCTTTGCTCCACACCCTCTCCAACACAAAATGTTACATTTTGAAGGAACCAATAACTATTAGATTGATCCTCCTTAGCACCAGTTTGGTAGCATCTTCAACCTAATATTGAGCCAGCTAGTGTGTGGATCAAAAACAATTATCATGTGAAGAGTCAATCTTACATTAAGAAATAGTCATTCTGAATGATCTTTTATATAATGTATAGGGCATATTGGAAGCATCCCAGTGTTGAATTTTGAGTGTTTGGGAGGGTGAAAATGTCTGTGGGTACATCTGTAATACACTGTTAGGTCCTTTAAAAACACATCTCAGAGTGGAACTCCTTTATAGACACATATCTATGAGAAGATTTCTGTACGTATTTGTCGGTATGTGTTTAGAATTTTTTGACTGCACGGTACTGCCCTTGGCACGTGGAATGAGTGCACTTCTTAAGTATGGATTCCTTTTTGAGAAGAAGTGCAAGAAATAAATAAGATACACTGTTGGATGTAGGTGGAAGCAGGTGTGTTTTCGCATTGAAATTGACGGGAAATACTTTCACAATTAGAAATATCATTTCATAAGAGTTATGCTGAATTTTGTATGCCTAAGGAGGAATGTTTTTGCAAAGTTATTAAAAGTACGAACGTTCCTTCTTAGAGCAGTTAGATAAAGTTCTGTGTTTACTGATGCTTAAATTTTGATTTTCGGCCCGCTGCCCCCATGCCTGTTGGAGCAAAGTGTTGCCTAACTCGGGGGGTTTCATCGAAGCGGCAGTCTCCAGGAGCTCTGCAGAGTCTTTGGGCGGCTTGGAGATTTTTGAGGACCTTCCCTAAACACAGTGCAAATGATAGAGCTCGTGTCTAGGTGGTTTTCTGCCACCCTGAGGGGTTGCTGGCTGGAACATGTCAAAGCCGTCAGCCTCAGCTTGGGCCAGCCACACGGAAATTGTGCTGTCACACCTCTCCCTTGTGCCAGCTGTGCACACACTTGGGAGGCTGCGTTTTCCCTGGGGCTCATGTTGCTGGGCCCCAGGCGGGCCACTGGATCTTCTAGATAATAGTCGGTAAGCCAGTGCCCTGACCTATTTAACTAATTGTCCCACAAGTTTATGAACTGGGCTCTGGGCCTGAGCCTTTGGGAATCTTGGTTTTGGTCGTTTTTGCCACTTGAGTTGACTTGCTGGTAATTCCCACACTTGGAGTTTTAGCTGGAGAGGTACAATGAAAGCTCTCCTGTGGCGTGTGATTGGCACTCGTAAGTAATGAATAAATTTAAAAAATTATTTAAAGCAGAGAGTTTAAATGGCTAACATACTGTTCTCAGCTAAGTTTTTTCAATTCCATGCTAGAAAAGTAGCAATATTTTAGATGATGCAACTGAGGTGACACATCCTTCATGAAACGGTGGACTGATTTGTTAGTAAATGGAATTATTCTACAGATAATCCTTGGAAAATTGATGCATGGTTCTTGTCACCATTGAGTCAGAAAAGACACTAAAAGCTGGTGTTAAATTCCTGGAAACCTTCTTTCCAGCCTCAGCATTCGTTTGCACTTGCTGCTTAGAGGTGCAGGTGAGCCTCCCTGTCAGCACGACTCGCAGAGAGCGTCTGAGTGGTCCTTCCCAGCTGAGCGAGTTAGACACAGATTCCTGGGATCAGTCACTGGATGATAAATGAGGGTGTGTCGCGGGGATGAGTGAGAAATGCGTTCTCATTAGATCCTCCTGCAAAATGTCTTTCAGGAATCGTGTGTCCTCATCTTTACCATATAAGGCCGTTATTGTATGGTTTCCTTCAGTTCCGTGTACTTGAGCTCTCAGCAGTTGATAATTGCCCAGTCTCCCCTTTAATCTTTAATGAGTATACTATTTAATATACTCATTGGGTGGAATATTTTGTTTTCGTTTCTTGTGATTTGGTTTTGTTATGGCTAAGAAGACATTCGGAGGTATAAGCCCTTGAAATCCAGCTAGCTGATACTTGACTGCTTGTTGTGGGCACCCTGTTATGTGAAACAATCAGTGCACGTTTAAAATGCCCGTTTTTCTCACTTTCTTCTCCTTTGTGTTCCTTTATCACTATCAAGTTTAGTCGATGCCCATTCTGTTGTGCTGCAGTACGGGGCTCCTTCCGCTGCTGTGTTTGTTGTAAGGATTTATGATGACGTTACAGCCAGAGGAAGCAGCTGTTTGTGGGGTATCGTTTTTTATTAACTCAGTGTTTCTGATGACCAGCTGCCAATAATTTCAACATTACTTCTGTGCCTTTTTCACAACCGTATGGCATAGTGAAAATTTTCTTTCCCTATCAAAATGTAGTGTGAATGGTCAGTGATTTTTAGATCTCTGCTTCTTGACTTTCTCTGTGCCTCTGTTTCTTTAGTTAGAAAATGGGGATAATAAAGTTGCTATGTCATAAAAGTAGCTGTGAGAATGAAAGATAGAAAGGTCTTCATGCAGTTCCTAGCACTCAAACTATTTTTTTTTTTTCTTTGAGGAAGGTTAGCCCTGAGCTAACTGCTGCCAACCCTCCTCTTTTCGCTGAGGAAGACTGGCCCTGAGCTAACATCGTGCCCATCTTCCTCTGCTTTATACGTGGGATGCCTGCCACAGCATGGCGTGCCACGCGGTGCCATGTCCGCACCTGGGATCCGAACCTGCGAACCCCGGGCCGCCGAAGTGGAATGTGCACACTTAACCGCTGTGCCGCCAGGCCAGCCCCTCAAACTATTATTAATTACTTGTTTTTGATAGAAAGGGGGGAATAGGTGGCAGTTGCTTTTTAAATGACATTTAAGTTCCTATGAAAGTGTTAGACTCTTGAGTAGTTTTATGCTGTAGACTTATCGGACTGAGTTGAGAATGGCAGAAATGCTTATTACTATTCTCAAATATCTTACTTGACTGAAGAATACTGGTGAATAGCTATTTTAACCAGAGTTGCATAATTTTAACCTAAAAAAAAAGTCACTTAGTAAGCTTCTCAGTATAATTAAGAACAGCTAGTGTCGGTCCTTCCAGATTCCCCTCAAACTTGCCTTCTATCTGAGCAGAAGCTCTTTTTAGCTCAGATTGGAAGAAATGATTTGGTGTCCTGGGAAGCTGAGAGTTCAGTGACTGTCCTTGGCCCTCATGGCTGCCACATGTGGTTTGCTGGGAAGAATCTAAGAATGCATACTCTGAGATTAAATAAAACAATTCAGATAGAAAAACTGTTTTCCTTGGGAGTAAAGATTTTTTTAAATGTAAAGTTAATTAACAATACATTGGTGTATTTCTCGACTTTGTTATATTTTAATTATTTTTTCTACTAGGAAACAAATCAAACGAAATAATAGGACACTCATGTACTCACCCACAAGATTAAACAGATGTTAATATTTTGCTGTTTGTTTCATGCCTCCCTTTTCGAAAAACAATAAAGCGTAACAGGTGTAGCTGAATGCCATTCCGTTTCCTCCTTTTCTCCTTCCCCACAGGTAATCCTTTCCTTCAAGTTGGTATGTGTCATCATTGTGTGCTTTTATTATATGTGTCTGTGTCTATAACGTAGATGATTGTTTTGTGTTAAACTTTCATTCCAACAGCAAAGAACAGTTAAATTGTTTCTGCTTTTTTCACACTTCCCAACAGTGCTGCAGTTAATATCCTCATGCAAAAAGTAAGCGTTTCTCTCCTGCAGTCCACCTAGAAGTGAGCATCTTCCCCTCCAGCTGTTTCCAAATTGCTCTCGAAAGGAATTGTAGCAGGATAGTCTTCTGTGAGCAGTTTTCTGATTTCCTCTTTCTTGACATCCTTGCCAGCACTTGTATTTAGACTTCTGAATTTTTGCCAGTTTTAATAGGTGTAAAATCTCACCTTACTGTTTTAATTTGCAGTTCTCTGATTACCATTGAGATGGGGTATCTTTTCATATATCTCCTGGCTTTTCAGGTTTCCTTCTCTGAATTTCCTGCTTGTGTCCTTTGCCCATTGTTCTGTTGGGTTGTGTGTTCACTTTGTCAGGAGCGTATGTTGCATATATATCTTCTCCCAGGGTGAAGGTGTCTTTTCACTTTGCTCATGTTTTTGGAGAACAACTCGCACTGCTGAATTTGGTTTACTGTTTTTCTGGAGGGGAGTTTGCATTGATATTTATGTCACATAGTCTTAAACTTCCTTATGCTGTCCTTTGTACGCTGTCTTATTACTGCACGTTCCTCACATAATGAGTTCAGTGGCACTCCTCTTTTTTCTGTTCTCTGGGAAGGTTTGTTTGAGATGATCTCTTCCATGAATGTTTGATAAAACTCACCTGTAAAACCATCGGGGGCCTAGTAATTTTGGGTATTTAGTGCTTGATTGATTTATGGAGGGTGTGTGTGTGGAGTTATACTGCTGTTTCTTTTATGGTTATGGGTCTTTTCTATTTATTGAAAAAGTTTTGATAAGTTATATTTTTTCTGGGAGATTGCCTGTTTCATCTAGAGTTTTCAAAATTATTCCTAGTGTTTTCATATTATGTAAATTTCTACCATATTTGTAAATGATGTGTCTTAAATTCTTGGTACTTATGGCTTCTCTCTTTTCCTAATCTGTCCACTGTTGTTGATTCAGTTTGTTATTTATTTTCTTTCTCGATAATTTCTTCTCTTACAATTTTACGCTCTTTGGGTGTACTCTTTTATTTTCTAACTTCTCAAGTTAGATGCTTGGCTCGTTAATTTTCAGTCTTGTCTCGTATATCCATTTAAGGCTATAAATTTTTCACTAAGATCTATTTTAGCTGTATCCCACAAGTTTTTATATGTCATGTATTTATTGATCAGCTTTAACTTTTTTCTGTTGGCCATTATGATTTTCTATATGAATTATTTAGTAAACTTAAATTTTTTCAGATGCATTGGAGGGTTTTGGTTTATATTTTTCTATTAATTGTGTTTCATTGTCCTCTGAACCTGCTCTATGAGATACTGATTCTCTAGTATTTTTTGAGATTTGCTTTGTGGTATCCTTGTTGCTCATTTAAAGAAATAAATATTTAATGTGTGCTTGAAAAAAAATATTTATTTTAAAATGTTAGCTACAAGGCTGAGTAGATCCAGTGGGTGAAGTTGTTACTTCTGTTGAAGTCTTCTATATTCATGCTCATCTTTATCTGTTAGCTTGGTTTCTTAAATCTTTGTTAAAATCTCTTAAGATTACGGCTTTGTTATTTTCTCCTTAGAGTTCTGTCCACTTTTGCTTTCAGTGTTTTGAAGCTGTGTAGTTAAGAAGTTCATGGTGCCGGTGCCTTCCTGGTGAATTGTTTCCTTCAGCATCATGTAGTGACGTTGGTCTTACGTAACGCCTCGCTCCACCCTACAGTGTGTCTGTTTTAGTATAGCTACCGGCATAGATTTTTATACCCCCTCCCCTCCTTTAGTTGCCTTTTGTTACCATTATTTTTTAAATGTGTCTAGTGGCTAATCTAATCTGAGACACTGTCCTTTAGCTGGTGGGTTTAAGCCATTGTATTTACCACAATTCATGATTTCTAGTTGGTTTTATTTTTACTATCTTACTTTGTGCTTTCTGGTTTGCATACTTTTTTTCTTGCCTTTTTTTCTTTTTATTTCCCCTTTGTATTGGATCGAAGGAGTTTTTTTAATTCCACCACCCTTCTTCCCATTCCACACACTTTTTGGAAATTATACATTGTCTTTCCTTTTAGTGTTTACCCGTAATTTTAGAATGCTTACGTGACTTAAAGTCTGAAGCTAGTCGGTTTTCCTGCCTTTCTCTAGAGAAGAGCCCTGAAACCTGTGAACTCTGATCGTATCTGGCTCACGTTATTGTTGTCTGGTGTTTTAGCTCTGCCTTGTGTTACTTGTACTCCAGCCAGTCATCATTCCCGCTGTGTTAGACAGTCAGTGCCTGGTGACGTTGACCACATTACCAGGTTTTTTGCTCACTGTTGTTTTGGTATCCCAATTCTTTCTTCTAGTCCATTTTCTTTTCCTAAAGTAAGTTCTTGAACTTAATTCTTTGAAATTAATTTTCAAATTCTTTGAGATAAGTCCAAGAATTTAATTTTTTGAATATGACTCTATAAATGGTAAATTCTACATCTCTTTTTGTTTAAAATGTCTTTTATGTGTTTGGGTTATTTTGGTTATCACTTTTGAATGATAGTTCATCTGGATATTGTTGTTTTTCTTAGTGTTTGAGATATTTTCCCATGTCTTTGTTTCTGTAATTACTTTTGAGAAGTTGGTCCACAGTCAGTCTAATTATAATGTCTCTCTCTGTAGGTAATGTCTTTTCTCTATAGTTGTTTTTGAGATTTTTTGTTTTAGGTGTTCTAAATTGCACTAGGATGTGAGTAGATACAGATAGATTTTTACTTATACTGCTTGAGACTTGTGCCTTTTGAATCTGAAGACTTATGCTTTTAATTGAACCTGGAAAATTCTCAGCCATTCTCTCTTCCTGGAGAAGTCTCTCTTCAAGAGAAGTTTTTGCTTCTCTTCCACTCTATTCTCTCCTTCTGGAATGTCTACTTAAATATGTGTCAGACCTCATCCTGGCCTTCCTTTCCCAGAATGTTTTAAATTATGAAATATCACACATTCAAAAGAGTAACTAGGCCTGTAATTTAAATAATAATACGTAGTATTACATAATATACCTTCATATGTAATATAATAATATCATAAAATGAACACCTGTGAGTCTGCCAGCAGCCGCTTGAGCAGCAGAACGACACCTGGGGTGGTAGTAGTTCCAGGGGTGGGGTGCTCACTAGTTTTTGTGAGTGCACAATGCGGGAGTTAGTGGCCGCACCTGGCTGAGTGCCTAGCAGCAGTTCCTTCATACGGAAAGGTGTGATCAGGGGTGTGGTAGAGGGGGTTCCAGCGCTTAAGTTTGGGGTAACATTTATTGAGCACTTCCAGTGCAGGGCTAGAACCAAATGCTTTATACCTTGATTGTCCCAGCTTGTCCTCACATCGGCTCTGCAGGAATGGACTATACTGTTTTCGTGTTTTACAGATGAGGAATGAGGTTGAGAGGTGAGGGAATTTGGCCAGGGCTCAGGGCTAGGAAATGACAGAGCCACCACTGCAACCCAGGCAGTTTGGTGCTTTGCTGCCTGTAAATGACCCTGTGGCTTCTGTTTGTAACACCCAGATTCTGTATAATATTCTGTTTGTTAGTTAACATTTTCTTTTATGAATTCCTTTTTTGGTGATGTGGTTCAGGAGATCCAAACAGGGTTTAATTAGTTTTGCAAGGGAAGGGGAGAGCGTGTGGAAAAAACTTAGGCCTTGGGTCTGTAGACAGGGCCATCTTCACAGCTCCGTTTAGGACCCACCTTTCTTAGCAAAAAACCTCCCCAAAGACTGTGACCCCCGCAAACGCTGTTGAATGCCCTTCTCCTGTGTTCCTGCTGCCCCTGGGCCTGTCCTGGTGGAGCACGTCTCATACTGCACTGGCAGTTTAAGTGTCTTTTGTCCTCGCATTGGACTAGATGCTCAGCCAGGATGGGGCTACCCTGTTCATTTCTGTATCTCCAACACTCAGCACGTTGTCTGGCCCATAAAAGTTCACAAATGACACATAGTCGTAATTCTTTTTTTTTTTTCTTTTCCTGAGGAAGATTTGCCCGTAGCTAACATCTGTGCCAGTCTTCCTCTGTTTTTTAGTAACTGAGCCACCAGCACAGCAGTGTAAGTCCACACTGGGCAACCAAAGTGGAGTGTGCTGAACTTAACCACCATGCCACCAGGGCTGGCCCACATATTTGTAATTCTTAATGATGGAGTAAATTAATATTTTATGCCAGAAGCACTAATAAGTGACACTCGTTTTTAATTGTTTACTATATTTCAGGTACTATAATTAGATTTTTTACTTACCTTATAGAGATAATTGTAATACTAAATTATGACTTAGCTGAAAACGTTCTCTCATTTACTCCTCACGGTAATCCTGGGAGATGAGTAGCATTGTTACCCATTTTGCAGATGAGAGCTGAAGTTGAGAGAGATGATGTGACGTGCCTGTGGTTACATGCTGTTTAAGCAGTGGGGACTGGATTTGAACCCCTATCTGTCAGACTCTGGATTCCATGGTCTTTGTACTTTAGCATACTGCTTCTCTGGAGATTTCCGTGATCAAATCAAAGTGGAGAGATCGTAGAATTTACTGAGCTTGAAAATTTTCCAAGAAGCCAGCCCCAGTGTTGTGACGACTTGCCATAACAGGGGGAAAACAGCAGAAAACGGGTTGGGTTTTACACTGCAGGATTCCTTTTGTATACCTGCCTTTAGAGCATGAAACCCTCAGTGTGAACTGACGCTAACTTGTTTAAAAAAGGAAGTCACTTTTGCACAGCTGTTGTTACAACAGCATGTGTCTTGGTTAACATAAAATTGGTCTGATAAGCCAGATTGGCTTGTTAGATTCAAAGGTGTAACACAGGCAAATTGTGATGACTACTTAGAATCAGCGTTAAAAATGGTGTTCTTAGTGAGATGTGGAACTGGACAGTGGATGAGGTCCAAGTTGGTATTAGATTGGCGTTTCTGGTCATTGAAGACAGCGGAGAGAGAGACATTAAAGTGCGTGTGTCCTTCAGCCCCTCAGCAGTAGCTAAAGCTTTTCTTTTCATAATCTTAACTTTGCTTGCTCACAGTGCCTTTCATTTCCAGAACTGTTAATTTGTATAATCAAGGATTATTGTATTAAAAGCTATATTTTACATTTTGAATAATACCAAGGTTTTTTGATTTTCCTTTTTTCTTTCTACAGTAAAAAGACCTATAATTTATAATTTGACTATCGTAGAATTGTATGTTGTAAGAAGACTTTTGTTTTCTCTTTCGCTATGTCTATTAATGCAGTCGAGTAAATGAAATCTTTGTGGTTTTAGAAATTTGGATCCTTCCAGTTTGGTGGAGTGTTCTTGGTAGTAGCTACTCCTAGAAATGCAAGTTGACAGTGCTTAACCAGCTGACATTGGCTGGTGTGAGTGTTGTATGTAGACGGTTGAGGGTTTGGGCTGGAGGTAATAAAGGAGACATGGGTCTCAGAAAACACACCAACTCTGTGGCGTTACCTAATAGGTTCGTTTTCTTTCTTCTTTCAGACTGGACGAATTGACAAATCCTACCCTACAGTATGTGGCCACACAGGACCCGTGCTCGACATCGACTGGTGCCCACATAACGATCAGGTCATTGCCAGCGGTTCAGAGGACTGCACGGTTATGGTAAGCTCCTGGGGTGTGGCGTGCACACGGCCGGGGAGACTCACCTGCTGCTCCCAAAGCCTGTGTGTGTGTCGAGGCTTGAAGAGCAGAAAATCAGAGCAGTGTTGATTGTCCACTGGCTTAGATGAGGATTTAGCCACGTTCAAGTTTAACTGCAGATAAGCCTTCTACAAGCCCTTACGTCAAGAGGTTGTACTGTATTGTCTTTTCTCTTCTTTTGTATGTGTGTGTACGTGCTTATTGACAGTAAACACATCTGCTCTTTCCAGTAATTCTGTGAATTCCATTGGACCACATGATGACCCCTCCCTCTTCCAAAAAAGGAGAGAAAAAGTTTCTAGCGTGAATTGTATATTACTGTGAAATAAGATGCCAGAGGTTATACAGATGAAATGGGATATGTAACAGATAAGGGGAGGTAGGGAAGAGTTTTTCAAGTGCTTATTTCCAAGCTAACGTCAGAAGGTATGTTCTGTCTAGTGGACCCTGGTTAACAAAGTCCTTTTTAAGTAGAGGAAGATGGGCACAGATGTTAGCTCAGGGCCAGTCTTCCTCAGCAGGTAGAGGAGGCTTGGCAGCAGATGTTAGCTCAGGGCTAATATTCCTCAAAAAAATGAAAGAAAGTCCTTTTTATGCAGACATATAAACAAACAGCTTGAAAGATAAAGTAAGTTCTTTACATTCCCTCATTTAGATTCCGAAAGTAGGTTTTATCTGAAGCCAAGGTTTGGGATACTTTTTAATGTAAAGCTGCTTGTTCTTTTTTTTTTTTTAAGATTGGCACCTGAACTAACATCTGTTGCCAATCTTGCTTTTTCCTTCTTCTTCTCCTCCCCAAAGCCCCCCAGTACCTAGTTGTCTATTCTGGTTGTGAGTGCCTCTGGTTGTGCTACGTGGATGCCTCCTCAGCGTGGCCTGATAAGTGGTGCCATGTTCGCACCCAGGATCCGAACTGGTGGAGTGCCGGGCCGCCAAAGCTCTGTGCGCGAACTTGACCACTTGGCCACGGGGCCGGCCCCTAAAGCTGCTTGTTCTTCATTATGTTCTTCTTCGCCTTAAACTGTAATTATTGGTTTGGATCAATTTTTAATCCTAGCCCAAGATGTGTGGAGAGGTTAGGTGTCAGCAGAGACAGGGAGCACTGGATCAGGGAAGGGGGGCCCTGATTAAGTGCAAGAGGTGTCTCCACGCTGGTTGGGCAGCTAGGAGAACCACACCGCTTCTGTTTCCCTCTTCATTTTCTGTGGACTGAACCAGGCTTAGAAACATTGTTTGGAAAGCTTTATTGGTTAACATTATTTTACAAGAACACAAATTAATTCCTGAACCGTGTCATTTAAACATTTACCCATTTTTCCTCGTGGACTTTTGGCTGAGGATAACTCCTCCTGTGATCTCATAATTTTGGCAGCCAAAGCATATTAAAGAAATATGCTGCTGTTAAAAGGAATTGTCCCATTTAATGTGCCTTGCTAAATTGATCGTTTTAATTGCTGCAGACACATTTTGCTAAGAGAAGGGAACAGTATTTAGACCTGATGCCAGAGTTTTACACTGAGAGTCTTAGCCTCTGTTGAGGAAGCAGCTTCGGTCCTTCGCTCCCTCTCCAGCATCATTGGTCATGTTGCCTTTGGAAACATTTCTTTTTGAATTATAAGACACACTAAACAAACAGTTAAATGAATTCAGTTAAGTGAAAAAAGTGAATTAAGTGAGTTAAATGATTTATTACAAAGTGAACACCCTGTAACCGCCACCCAGCTCTAGAAACAGAACTTTCCCAGACTTCTCAGACTCCTCCCTGTGCCCCAGCCCAGTCGCAAGCCCTCCTGCGCTCTCAAAGGAGCCACCGTCCGCGTTTTCTAATCCTCCCTTCTTTGCCTGTCTCGATGGTTTTAATCACTCAGGTGTGCATCTCTGGACACTATAGCTTAGTCTGGCCAGTTTTAAAAACTTGATATGTCCTTTTTTTTTTTCTGGGAAAGATTTGCTCTGAGCTAACATCTGTTGCCAATCTTCCTCTCTCTCTTTTCTTTCTTTCTCCCCAAAGCCCCAGTACATAGTTGTACATTCTAGTTGTAGGTCCTTGTGGTTCTGTGTGAGCTGCTGCCACGGCATGGCTACTGACAGACGAGGGGTGTGGTTCCACGCCTGGGAACCGAACCCAGGCCGCTGAAGCGGAGTGCACCAAACGTGAATCACTAGGCCATCAGGGCTGGTTCTTGATATGTCTTTTAAGTCTTTCTTAATCTGTAGGTTCCTCCTACATCCTTTTCTTGTCCTTAACAGTGTATTTGTTGAAGAAGCCTGACCTTCGACCTGTGTCTTTCAGGCCTAGATTTTGCTGATTGCACCCTCGTGGTGCAGTTCAGCATGCTCCTCTGTCCTCTGAATTCCCTGCAGGTTGGCAGCTGGATCCTGAAGTGTGATGGGATTCAGGTTCAACCCCTTGGCAAGATCATATATAGTTAGTGTTCAGTTCTTCCGCCAGGAGGCACCTGGTGTCAAGATGTCTGGTTTTTGTTCTTTTTTGATTTGTGCAGCTACTGCTGCTCAGGGCCTAGAACCAGGATTTTCTTAGGGGTCACAAATGGTGATATTAAATTCTATTATTTCGTTTTCAGTTTTTAGCTGGTAAAATTTTATAAGATGATGCTCCCTCTTCTCTATTGTTTAGTTACCCAGTGGTGAGTTCGTATATGAAACAGGATAAATGCTTGATTGTTTTCCTTTTATTTACCCAGTTTTCAAAATAATGAATTTGTTCTCTGTCTTCCTCAGAAGGTGACCAATTAGGGTTGTCTTTTTCTTCCCTTTCATTTTGTTTTAAATCACAGATTTGAACGTATTTCATGGGGTTTGATCATTCTGATTCTTGTCTCAGAGCTCAGGTCGGCTAGTCTTTGCCAGCAGGAATCTCTTCATGTTTCCCGAGTCCTTTGGACATGACCTTGGTGTCTTTGATAGCTTCCTTGCTGTCTGGTCTCTTAAGCTGTTCTAGGATCCTCCTGGACATCTCTTGACCACACTTTGGATCAGCCATTTCTCTCAGAAGCTCTGTCGTCGTTTTTCTAATGGAAAATGGAATTGCTAGATCACAGTCTGGGTGCTAGAAATGCTCATTGTCACCATGGTGATCACTGTTTTTATCTTCGAAGTAAATGGGGCTAGAATATACATATGTATTTAAAGATATACCTTGTGACTTCATCTTAATATTTCCAGTTCAAATTCAGGACCATAAAGTTTTAACCTAACCTCGTTAATATTATGTTTCTATCTCCTTTCTCCCACACTGAGAATCCTGGTTCTTAAGGACTCAGTGGGTGAATCAGAATATCCGGATGTGTCTCATTTGCTTTTTCACAGTATACATACAGTAGTTTCAGAGTAAAAATACTAGTATCACGACCAACTGTGATTACTGAAAATTTTTTAAAAAACCAACTTTTTAATCTATGCTATCTCTGTTCTCCCTCTGTTTAAAAATCGATAAACTCTATATTTTCAAGGTCCCATAGCCATTACATTTAACAGCCTCTCGTATCTTAGTTTCCCATCAGTCCTCATGCTGGTCTCTCTCTAGTCATTTGGATCATCTGAAGTTTCTTCTCTGGTAGATTCTAGACCCCAGGACTCTAGAAACCAACCCGAGAGGGCTCCCTTCTGGGACAGCCCCCATACTGCGGAGAGATTCCAAGGAACAGGCTCATGGAAAATATTCTCTAAGCTCTTCTATATCAGTAATAGCCTGTCTGTGACCTTGATACTTGAAGATGAGTTTTTCTGGATAGAAAATCCTTCACTTTCAGTTTTTCCTCAAGTATCTAAACATATTATTCCATTTTCTTTGGACATAAAGTGTTGCTGTCAAAAAAATCAGATGATAATCTAATTTTCTTCCTTTATAAATCCTATATTCTTTCTGCCTAGATATTCGTAAGATTTTTTTCTTAAAATACAGTGATTTTCCTAGAATATTGTTCATTATCCTGAGTTGGTGTTCCTGGGTTCACTGTGTACTCCTTGAATATATAGTTGCGAGTTTTCTTTTTAGGAAAGTTTTCTCGAATTACGGTTTCTAGCGTTTGTTCTGTTTCCTTGCTTTGCTCTCTTCTTCAGGGACTCCTGTCATCTGTGTGCTTCATCTTCTTGACCTGTCTTCAGTATTTGTCAGTTTCTCTAAGCTTTTTTCCCTGTCCATTTCTTTTAGACTGAAATCTGATTTTACCTTTCTTTCTTGGGGGGCATTATTTGCTGTGTTTATTTGATCTTAGGTTCTTTCTTGGTTAGTCTTCATTTCTAAAGAGCTTTTTCTTTTATTTCTAATTTTTAAAAAATTTCTGCAACCTTACTTTTGAACTTTTCAAGTTCTGATTTGTAATGTTTCCCATCTTGTATTGTCTTCTTAGTCTTTTATTTTAAAATATGTGTAGTTTTTATCTTTTTTTTGAGCATGTTTTCTTAGCGTTCTTGTATTGTCTCTAGGGATGTTATTCTGTGCCTTGTCCTCTTTTTTTTCTTACGGTGATTTTGGGGCCTTGATTTTTGTTTTCTCCTATTTGTATGTGAATTCAGTTTTCCCAAGCTTTGAGAAGGCGGCTTGGTTCACATAGCTGTTCCTACTCACAGGCTCCCCCTTCTGTCGTTTTCAGGTAGTGTCACAAACGTGCTGGCTGGCTTGCTCAGATTCCCAGGCCTGCTTTTATTTGGCCTTTCTCCTCCTTTTGCCCCTCTTATTTCTGTCCTGCTCAGATTTGAGTCCATTCCTTGGAATCTCTCCTCAGTGTGGGGCCTTCCCGGAAGGGAGCCCTCTCTGGTTGATTTCTAGAGTGTGGGGTCTTGATAGCTCTAGCCCCTTGATACCTTTTCATTTCAGGCCCTCTTGCTCACCTGCTATTGCAGAGGGCAGAACCCCTCCCACTTTCCGGACGGGTCCATATGACTTGCTGTTCTCAGTTCTGTGAGGCGACCCATTGCTGCTCCATTGTTCCACACAAAGGCCGATAATATGCAAGTCACGTGGCTGTTGGTGGCTTTCCTCCACCCACTTGCATTTGGGGGTTGTTACTTGGTTTTGTGTAAATATTATCCATGGGTTTTGTTTGTTTGTTTGTTTTTTAAAGATTGGCACCTGAGCTGCCAGTTATTTTATTTTATTTTCTGCTTTTTCTCCCCAAATCCCCCCAGTACATAGTTGTATATTTTAGTTGTGGCATGTGGGACGCCGCCTCAGCATGGCCCAGTGAGCAGTGCCAGGTCCACACCCGGGATCTGAACCAGCGACACCCTGGGCTGCCAAAGCGGAGTGCGCTAACTTAACCACTCGGCCATGGGGCCAGCCCCTGTTCATGGGTTTTTGATTTGTTACCTGCTTGCTCTGTGTTTTTGTGGAGGGACTTAGGAAGATCTCAAAACTATGCTGCCACTGACACCACCACCTTCCCAGAATCCTCTGACATTGCCCTTTAATTGGTATCGCCGTAGTGTGCATTTTGTAAGTGAAATAATGCTTTGGATAAATCCTCCTCCTGGTTTTTCGTTCTTTTTTTTAAGCCCTTAAGTACAGCACTGGTATATCATTCTCTTATTGTCCCCCAAATCATTAGTTATTATTGAGGTAATTACAAGAAGCTTTTGTAGTTTAGCAGTTGAAGTGAAATTGTACAGAAATATTTGGTCTCCTCCTGCGCCACCTGCTTCTTCATACCTCCTTTCCCACTGTGCTTTCCTGAAGGCAAAAGAACCCCATACAATAGGTCAGATGGTTTCAGACAGCACCAGTTTTTTGTTTTATTTTACTTTTTACAGAAAAACGCTGTTGTTTCCTAAGCCTAGGCTGTTAGTAGTAACCTATGAGCTACAAGTAGTAGAGAGCATAGCACGGCCTAATTCTAGTAGAGGAGGGATGCTGGGAAAGCGAGGGTGGGAGTTCTGAGTGCATGCGGGGCACTTAAATGCTCTCAGCCTCAGTTCCCTTACATGCAAAGCAATGATGATAATGATGCCAGTTGAGGGGGTCCAGGAAGATGTAAATATATGATGAGTTATTACTTTTTGCAGTGAGTTTTGATGTGTACCCTTAGTGGACTCAGTAAGAATATATCTTTAGCAAATATTTGGTAGGAAAAATAGAATGGAACCAGTTTATCAAATGAGCTGTAAAAGGGTTAAGTTAATTTGAAAAACTGCTTTTTCTATTTACAGTTTAATTCCATTAAGTCCTAAGCATTTAGGCATTGATTTGTTAGTTTTGCAAGAATTGATTCAGTGACAGTGATGTCACTTTGATTGCAGTTTTAGGAGGAGGAATGCCAGCTTGATGGTCCAGTCCTTCATCTTTTGGCTTCTTTAAGCAGCCTAAAAGTAAATGATATTGGCATAGTTTACCTTTAATGGCCTACTTTCTGAAGCAGTGTTTTATACCAGCAGAAAACAATTATATAAACCCTCTTCCTAGAAACTATTCTCTGTTCTTACGTTTTCCAGATTTGGGGTACTGAGAGTTCTTTTCTCCAGCAGTATCTTCTCATACGGAGCTTTAAAGACTGTTGGCTACTAAGTATTTTACTTGGGAAAATTTTAGCTCCAAGAAAATAATAGTGCTTTAAATAATACAAAGAGCGGCCAAGTTCAGTTCAGTGAACGATGTTGATTCAATGTTGTCCCTTATCTGCAGGGTGGTAATCTAACACAAATGCAAAAAATGGCTAATTCAAACAATGGGGTTGGGTACTTGTTTCTTCCAGAATCTGGGACGGGAAGGTCTTGCAGGCAGTGTCATCTTATTTGTCTCCAGCTAGATGTTCTGAATGGTCCCAAATGGCTAAATTTAAGTGGACACTTTTCCCTTCTCCCAAATCAGTCTTACACTCCTGTGGAAGTCAACAAAAATAAACTCCCTGGGGGCCGGCCCTGTGGCCGAGTGGTTAAGTTCACGCGCTCTGCTTCCGAGGCCCAGGGTTTCACTGGTTTGGATCCGGCGCGCGGACGTGGCACTGCTCATCGGGCCATGCTGAGGTGCTGTCCCACATGCCACAACTAACTAGAAGGACCCACAACTAAAATATACAACTTTGTACCTGGGGGCTTTGGGAGAAAAAGGAAAAATAAAATCCTTAAAATAAATAAATAAACTCCCTATTTTATACATTTTTGCTTCTTTCGTAAATTTTCCTGATAGTTTTGCCTTGAAATAAACGTGGCAGTGCCATTGTCGGTGGGACGGGAGCGCCCTCCTCAGGATGCCTGTCCCTCTTGTCAGGCAGGAGGGCTTCGTGTTATTTCCCTTTTGTACAGATTGCACCTGGGCCATTTGCCAGCGGAATCATAGCTGTGGCGAATCAGAACCCAGCGCTCAGGCTTTGATTCTCTCAAGTCGGCTGTTGTTCTCGTTGTCACGGTTCGTTTAGGAGTGCCCTGCCTCTCCGCGCTGCCCCTCGGGGTTCCTGGGTCGGTGGTTCCTGCGGGGCACTGTGCCGCCCCGCAGCTGCTGCAGAAGCTGGGAGCCTCTTCCTGTCTCTTAGGATCATCTCTGTCCTTGCTTTTCCTTGCGGAATTGGTTCCTTAGCCTTTGAAAGCGATGGCCATTAGGGGGAATAGACCTTTCCGTGGCTGTAACTCTAGTGCGAGCCCAGTAGCAAGTTCATGATGGGTGATTAAAATCAGGCAGCAGTGTCTGGAAACTTGGTGTATGCTTTAAATTTGCACCGTGTTTGAGAAATAAAACCATCAAACGGATTACTCTGAAAATTACTGCTTGACAGAAACCCAAGTTTCTTACTTGTCCTCACTTTTTTCTTGTTGGAACTGTTCTCTTGAGCTGTCCTTTTTCCGTGTTCAGAATTTCATGTGAAAAAGGATGCCAGTTGATCCTCAGTCGTTCCTCAACATGTGCTTAAAGTTGTTTTTCTCCGGAACCATGATGGCTTTCCACTGTTGATTCACTTTTTCATCTGGAAGGCCTTGCGACTGATTGCATTTTTTCAAAACAAAACAAAACCATTGCCATAGTAATGTGTTGTCCAAATAGAAATTTTCAGGAACACACAGTATTATTTAACAAAACAAAACGGAACAGAAAATCAAGTGGAGGGAGGAGAGCTGGTGGGCCGTGTCGCTGAGACGCCCACTCTGGGCACGCAGAGGCTGCGTGATGCCTGTTTTCCTCTCCGCTCACTGCGTGTGTTTTTGAAGCAGCTGGTTGGTGTTGGAGCACTAGCCTGCGGCTGTGGAACAGAGAGGAGCTCACGATCTGCGTGGCGATCTGAGTTGTTCTCATTTGTGCTAATTGGCCTAGGCACGAACCAGAGCTTTCACACATAAGGTATCTCGGACATAAATCAGGTAGTTGGGTACAGTGCTGAATTAATTTGAAGATGAGACTCATGGCAGAAATCCTGATGTTCGCACCTAGAAATATCTATGGGGTCGTAGTGATCACAGTATCAACGAGAAAAATAACCATGAACGGAGAGTAGACACTTTTTTGCCAAGCTCTGCTTTAAGCCTTTATGAGCATGACTGTGTTTAGTCCTTGTGCCAGCATGGTGGGCAGGAGTCTGTCCTATTTTACAGTTTGGGAAACAGGCCCAGGGAGTGACGGTTTTGTCAAAGGCCACCCTATTTCAGTTTTTTACATTATGGTGGTGCTTTGGGTATGCAAAATGTTTTAGCTCATTCGACCCTTGCAGTAACCCCTGTAAGCAGAGCTGATGCTGTCCCCAGTATCAAACAAGGAAATTGAGGCTCTTGGAAATGAAGTCCCTTCTTAATGCTGACATCGCCAATGAGTGTCCCTGCTCTGACAGGAGCCCGAGTCTTCTGACATCCAGGCCAGCGTCCTTGCTGCCGTACCAGGCTGTGCCCCAGGTGATGCTCCAGAAGACTAACCACGTGCCGAGTGGGACTTCTGCTCTTCATTGTCCCTGCACTGCAGGAGGCAGGACCTCTCAGTCCAAACTGGAAGGCTGCTGCCCGGAAGCAGCGGACAGCCCTAAAAAGGGCAGAGAGCTACCTAACGACAGGCTGTGAGTAGGGCCAGCGCGCAGCAGCCGGGGGTGTGTCCGCTTTGTGTGGAAAGACTGACAGACCTGCCGGCTCTTTTCCACCATCCACAGTGGAGAACAACACCACCTTTATTTACCGGCAGAGGCGAGAGTTCCGTTGTCTTTTCATTTCGTTTCACAGACTTTTCCAGTCACTTTCTCCTCCCACTCTAAACCCTTGTGCCTGTGTTACCTTTTTGACTCTGGTGCCTTTTCCCTGTCAGCCCTGCAGCCAGTCTCTTTGGGGCATCCCGTTTTTTTCTTGCAGCACTTGGCTTATACCAGCCTAGCGTGGGTGACGTACGCTGTGTGCCTTCCCGCTGCAAATACAAGTAACAGCAATTGCTAACCCTTGTGGAGAGCCTGCCCTACTCCTGGCGTTATTCTACGTGCTTTGGATTCGTGTTACCGCATTCGTGCTTACAACGACCCCAGTGAGAGGAGGTTCATTACTACTCCCGTCTTACAGATGAGGAGACTTAAGGCCCGGAGAGGTGAGGTGACTGTCCCCCAGGTCATACAGCCCATACGTGGCAGAATCAGTTGAACAGTCTCTGCTAGTTCTGGAGCCCATGTCCTTAACCACCGCACTGTCTCTACATTTTGGTGGCACTGACTGTGTGCCAGGCCCTGTTCTGGGGCTTTAGTAGCTCCTTTAACCTCCCAGCAGCCCTAGGAGGCATGCGTACTGGTGTCTCTTCTGCGCATAGGGACACCATTTGCCCAGGACCATCCCGGGAAGTAGCCCAGGCAGGATTTGCACCAGGATCTGTTTGGCTCCAGAGTCCATGCTGCAACCCTCCGTCACATCCCTTGTCTTGCTGTCTTTGATTTTGGGTCTCATAGAGGTCTCTGCTTTGTGTTAGACCATAAACCCTGCAAGAGCAAGGTGTGTGCGCAGTCACCCTGTCCTCGCTTGCCTGGCAACAGGCCTGCCTTAGACGGCCATTCAAGAAATGTGCTGCGTGAGTGAGCGACCCAGGTGGTAAGGTGGGTTAGGTACCTGTGTGACGTGCTTAAACTTGGTTGAGGGAACCGCTGAATCTGCCACAAGTGAGAGAAACGAGGAACAGAGCATTTCCTCCTTTTAAAATTATATAATAAATGTTTTGCTCCATCATTACAATTTCCTCTCAATCCAAGGAAAAGATGGATGAAGGGGAAGCTAGAGAAGGGAAAGGGCGAAGTCCCATTAGGAGCTCTGCTTCTGGCCTCCTGTTCACGATGGCAAGTGCCGATTTATAACCAAAGCCCCAGCACTCCATGCCTCGATGGGATCTAGATGAGGTGCTGTTGAATTGTGGTCAGGGTCTGGCAAGGCGGCTTTGCAGTCCTTGAGGAAAACCCAGCAGCCCGTGGTTATGGTGCCATCTGGAGATGGCAGCTGGTATTACCACCCCTTCAGTTCTAGCCGTGGATCAGAATTCTTGCAAAATGCATTTCCTCTTGAGTCACCAAAGTCCCATTTCATAATTGTTTCTCTGCTGACTTCATGCTTTGATCGGATCAGTAGTTGTTTTCTATTCCTTCTGTTAAAGAATCAGTCCTGCTTTATATTCATATAGCCAAGCTCAATTCGGAGCCGTTTTACTGATCATGAGCCTTGAATAAAAATCGTGTATATCAGGATGAGAACAGACATGGAATGCTGGGAGTGGTCAGCAGAGGCCCACACTCCCAGGGGGGAGTGCGGGGCAAAGTCTGTTGGGTGGAGGAGGCTGTGGTCTGGGGAAGGACAGAGAGGGGCAAGGTGGGTGTTCTTTTGCCATCTTTGCTTGTTTGCATCTGCTGTGTTTACCATTTGCTGAATGAGGAGAGTTCAGTGGAAATTAGGTGACGTTCTAACTTTGGGCCCTCAAAAGGCAGGTTTATTTTGCCATGATTTGCATAAGGGATTATATTTAGCCCAGGCAGTATTTAGCTGTAAATATTATCGGTCACTTAATTTATAACTTTTTCTCACTCTTCAGGATGGCAGACTTCTAACTTTTTGCGGGACAATAGACAGACGCGAACCTTAAACACCCCTCATGCAGACCTCTGCCTTCCCCTGAGCACTTGAAAACACACACTTGTTTGTCCCCTCCTTAAAAATCCCCAGCAAAGGAAAATTCTGTGTTTCACTTGTTCCACTGTTGAACATGATGTTTCACTGGCAAGTTCTACATCTTTCAAATGAACCAGTTCCTTAAAATCATTTTTGCTGGTAAATTTACTTATTTTATTCTTCATATATGAGAAGATAATTATTTTAAACTAACCTTTTCACAAACCTAGATGTTACTTAGTATCTGGCTTTCTCTGGGGTTCTTGGTGCTCCTCAGCTTAGCTGTGACTCGGGGCCTTTCTTCTTAGAGGGTGTTTCTTAACATTTTAAAACCCAGGTCTGTCCATTTAACAGTCGCTGGGGGTTTGGGTTGTTTCCACCTTTTGGCCCTTATGAATAATGCTGCTGTGGACATTGATGGCCACGTTTTTGTGAGGACGTGTGTTTTCATTTCTCTTGGGTAGGTACCTAGGAGTGTTATTGCTGGGTCATGTAGTGACCCTGTGTTGTATCATTTGAGGAACCGCCAGACTGTTTTCCAGAGCAACTGCGCCATTTTACGTTCCCCCCAGCTGTGTGTGAGGGCTCTCGTTTCTCCAGACCCTCTCCAACACTTGTCTGTCTTTTTGATTCCAGCCTCCTCGTGGGAGTGAAGTAATGTTTTATTGTGGTTTTGGTTTGCATTTCCCTAATGACTCACACTACTGAACATCTTTTCATGTGCTTTTTCTCCATTTTTGTATCTTCCTTGAAGAAAGGTCTATTTAGATTCCTTGCCCATTTAAAAAATTGGGTTATCTTCCTTTTATTGGGTTGTAAGAATTTTTTGTATATTCTAGATAAAAGTTCCTTATTAGATATATGACTTGCAGATTATTTTCTCCCATTTTCTGGGTTGTCTTTTCACTTTTCTTGATCGTGTCCTTTGAAAGACAAAAGTTTTTAATTTTGATGAGGTCCAATTTTTCCTTTTTTTTTTCTTTTTCTTTTTTTTTTTTGAGGAAGATTAGCCCTAAGCTAACATCTGCCACCAATCCTCCTCTTTTTTTGCTGAGGAAGACTGGCCCTGAGCTAACATCCATGCCCATCTTCCTCCACTTTATATGTGGGACGCCTGCCACAGCATGGCTTGACAGGCGGTGTGTAGGTCTGCACTGGGATCTGAACTGGCCAACGCTGGGCTGCCAAAGTGGAATGTGCGAACTTAACAGCTGTGCCACTGGGCTGGCCCCCCATTTTCTTCTTTTGTAAGATGATTTGTTTTCTGTGGTACACGTTACAAAACGGTTAGATATATTTTCATTTTCCAAATGTAAAATTATAGAAAATACACTATTTTAAAAGTGCACCATCCCTCACGAGCCCTTGGTTGGTGAGTGGAGTGTGCTCTCCCCTCAAGAACCATGGATTCAGCTAGGGGCTTTCACCCAGCGCCTCGTTTCATGGGTGCTTCAATCATTTTGTATTTTTCTTTCAACTTTTTGCATGCTTCTAACTGGAGAGTTTTTAACTGAACAGGGAATTTAAAATAAAATCTCAATTAATATTAAATAAAAGTGGAGAGGTAACATTTTGTAGGCCGTATGGATGTTCTGATCTTTAATATCCTGTTACATTTTAAAAACAACTGTACCCAGTCATTTCACAATATTCTGCCTTTCATCCCAAGACCATTGTATGTTCTGGTTCTGCAGAGCAAGTCTTCAGGCTGGATGGCCGCGGTAAATGTGATTGTCGAGGGTGATCGCTTTCCTAAGGGTCCTCTTTCTTCTTTTCCAACAGGTATGGCAGATCCCAGAAAATGGACTCACCCTTTCCCTGACCGAACCTGTGGTGATTCTAGAAGGCCACTCAAAGAGAGTTGGTATCGTGGCCTGGCACCCGACAGCCCGGAACGTGCTTCTCAGCGCAGGTAAGCGGCCCTCGCCTTTCCCCTGGCCGGCACATTCTGACTGAGTGCTGCTCAGTTTTGAAGGAGGTCATTAGGAACCCACGAAGAGATGCTGAGATACAGTGGTTCCTCAGCCCGTGCGTGCGCACGTGTCTGTGAAGCCACTTTGATAGTCTGATGGAAGCTGCGGACTTCCTACTTAGAAAAATGGACAGATACGTACTTACTTACCTGTAATTTCAGCAGGTTCATGCTTTCTGCTGGGGCCCTCCGTGGACCACAGTTAGTTACTCTTGATGGAGAAGGAACCCTTGTGGGAGCCAGCTCTGGCGTTGCTGCCAACTTTGGGGTCATCCTGTTAGGCAAATATCCTCCTGCTTTTTCAAAAGTACTTTAATTTTTCTCTTTATACAAGTTGTACATGTATGTTATAGAGAATGTATATAAACAAAAGGAAGAAAATAAAAATCACTTGTGATCCCGCCGCCCAGAGGGAACATCATTATTACCGTTTTGATGTTTCTTTCTGGAAGGTATTCCTGTGCACCTACGTAAATGATTTTACACACGAAGATGGGTTGAGATACTTCACACATTACCTGCTTTCTGCACTTAGTGGTGCACTGCGGTCCTTTCGTGTGCCGCTAAATGTTCTTCCTCTGATGTTTTTAATGACTCCATTCGTGATCACTGTCTGGATAGCTCCGTTTATTTAATCACTCCCCTGTGTGTGGAAGTTGAGGTGGTTTCTGATTTTTCACTTTAAACAGCACTGCAGCGAACTCTGGTGACCGAGTCCTGCTGTTCCTTCCTGTTGGTTTCCCACTTGGGTAGTTTCCAAGCTTTATCCTACAGAAATCTTCTTTGTCTAAAATGTGAGATTTTATCTTCTTTTCTAGAAGCAACACGGTGGGCATGAGGGAACTTCGTGGGGTGATGGAAATGTTCTATCTTGATTGTGATGGTGGCCACGTGAACATACACATTTGTCAAACTTAACAACTGCACACTTCAAATGGGCACGTCGTATTGTGCGTAAATTACACCTTAATAAAACTGCTTTATTAAAAAGCAGTACTAGGGGCCGGCCCCGTGGCCGAGTGGTTAAGTTCGCACGCTCCGCTGCGGCAGCCCAGGGTTTTGCTGGTTTGGATCTTGGGCGCGGATGTGGCACTGCTCATCAAGCCATGCTGTGGCGGCATCCCACATGCCACAACTAGAAGGACCCACAACTAAAAATATACAACTGTGTACCAGGGGGCTTTGGGGAGAATAAGAAGAAGAAAAAAAAGAAATTGGCAACAAATGTTAGCTCGGGTACCAGTCTTTAAAAAAATAAAATAAAATACTATTTACAAAAAGGAAAAGAAAGCAATACTAACGTTAGTGGTAGAATTTAAAAGATCTTTCCCCTCACTGGTAAAAAGGAGAGGAATCAGTTCAGTTTTTTTTTTTTTTTTTTTTTTTGAGGAAGATTAGCCCTGAGCTAACTACTGCCAGTCCTCCTCTTTTTGCTGAGGAAGACTGGCCCTGAGCTCACATCCATGCCCATCCTCCTCTACTTTATATGTGGGACGCCTACCACAGCATGGTGTGCCATGTGGTGCCATGTCCGCACCGGGGATCCGAACCAGCGAACCCCAGGCCTCCAAAGTGGAACGTGTGAACTTAACCACTGCGCCACTGGGCCAGCCCCCAGTTCAGTTTTTAACTGGGAATAAAGAGTTTTTATAATATAATGAGTTAAATAAAAAATTTAACGCCAGGGACCTATTGAAACGAAGAAACTGCTTTTCAAAAAAGATGCTACCCAGGATTCTCTTTTAAAATCACAACCATACCCAGGAAGCCCTCTGAAATGTGACTCAGAGCCTCAGTCTGATAAGGAGGGAAAACAGTTCCAAAGGTAGAACTGCATCACGGAAAGTTCCTGCTGCCTTCCTGTCGAGGTCAAGCATAGGGTATGGCAAGCAGACTGAGCCCTGCTCCCCCTTTTACAAGCCCAGGAGAACGGTGGGCCGCAGGGCTCTGCGCATTTAAGGCTGCAAGATCTGCCCCCAGCGGCTGTGCCTGTGGTGAACAAGGCACAGGAGGGGCCAGGTCTCCATCCCGGAGTTCAGCTCCAGCTTTTCATACTGTTGTGCAGTTTTTCCTCTAATTTCCTCCATCTAACCCTTTGGCAACTTAGGTGTCCTTGATGTGAGTGGCTGATTTTTCTAAAGTGCTTGCAAAATTAGTTTACTGGCAAAAATTCACCTTCAGGGTGTCCATCTTTTATTTTGCTTCATCCTTGAACTAGTATCCTGGAAGCAACAGCAGAAAGCCTCTTTGTAGAGGGGCCTCGGGGGTTGTGGCCGACCCTTGAAGGACAGAGTTGATGAGCTGAGGGGTTGTGGCTGAGTCGCCATTGTGGCCTCCCTGGGGATCAGTTCCTAACTCGACGTGCCTGCAGTTTGGGCTTCTCAGAGCAGCCCGGTCTCGGTCTATTTTTCTCCTCTTTTAGAGATAGAGATCTGTTGTGAACAGATGTTTAGGGTGGCCTTTGCATTTCCTTTCACTTACTGTAATTTACCAAGACGCGTTCTACAGCATCATTGATTTGAATAACCTCCATCCTTTATTTTTGTTGAGTGGCCTAAACAGTTATTTAAACTCTTTATTTTTAGTTTCTCTGGAAAAGAAATAAGCTGTATTCATTCTGATGCTAGTTTTACTAGAAAAGGAAACTTACAGTCACTTGGGGTCTGCCAGCCCACTTAACTCTTAAAAAAACATAAGATTCTATTTTCTTGTAGTTCTTTGTTTTTGGTTTATTTGTCATATGAACCCAAACTTAACAAGCTGTATTTTTCCTTTAACACTTATTTCTTTTATACAGATGTCTTTTTTCTTTGTCACTTCAGTTTTTAACTCCCTGTCAGTAGGGTCTCTTATAAACAGCACCGTCCCTTCAGTGCATGTGTGTCCTCACCATATTGGTGGTTTTCACAAAGGTGTAGTTGCACAGGTGTTCTGATCTCTGAGCGGCGTGGTTTTGCTTGCTTTTAGGTTGTGACAATGCCATCATCATCTGGAATGTGGGGACGGGGGAAGCCCTTATAAACTTGGACGACATGCATGCAGACATGATTTACAATGTCAGCTGGAACCGGGATGGCAGCCTGATCTGCACAGCCTCCAAAGACAAGAAAGTGAGAGTTATCGATCCTAGGAAGCAAGAGATTGTTGCTGTGAGTATTCTTGGGGCAAGAGCCGCAGTGTTTGTAGCACTTCGGGGAGGGTGAGCTGTCTGCTTTGTAAGGTGGGCTGCAGAGGCTGCGCTGCTGCTCAGTGGACCCTTACTGTCTGCACACGCCACACGGTGCGTCGGAGAAGGCTTGGACGGGCTTCTGCCTCCCGATCACTCTTCTCTTCAGGTGGACATTTCTAGCCTTTGCCCAAGGCTTCTCTCTCACTTGGTGACCATTTTTCACAAAGAAACAGTTTTTACCAGTTTGCTAGAGTCCTTAAGAATTTATAAGTCTCAATCAGCTTATCCAAACAGTTAACTGCCTTCCCGGCTGGGTACTGAATCTTGACAGATTGGTTCCCCGCTCTGTTCCAGAAGTGCTTGTTAAAGTGCCTTACAAAGATGCAGCGTGTTCTCCCAACAGCTCAGTGTCTTGGTTTCTGTCACCTAAGCTAGACCTCAGCAGAATCACATATGACAAAAGATGGACACTGGAGACGTGGGTCAGGGCTGAAGATGCACGCGTTCGCTCCCGGGATGCCTCGCTTCAGCCCCACTCTGAGGCCCGTGGTTGCCCTTCTCTGAGGTGTGGTGGTTCTTCAGCAGTGTTACTTCTCAAGGGTCAGGCAGCGCTCATGGCTAGTGCTTATCGAGCACTGGGACTCGCCCTCCCCATGCTGAGTGCTTTCTCCACTAGAATCTTCCAGGGGTTGGTACTAGTGTGCTCGTTGAACAAATGAGGTTGAGGAAGGGGTTAACTAAACCGAACTTCTTCCTGTCCTGAGAAATCGGTGGAAACTCCAGGGGATCTCCCACCTCAGGTTATTATCCTCCTGAGGAGCAGACAGAGGCCTTTCCTGGGTTTTATTTTCGCAGTGCGTGCTCCTGGGTTGGCAGCAGGTGGCGAGAAGGAGGCTTTTGAGTCCACTCCTGGCACTCTCACTCGCTAACCAGCTGAGGGACCTTGACCAGATTGCTTAGTGTCTCTGTTTCCTCATCTGGGGAGGGGAGGTAGTACACACACACACACACACACACCCCCCACACCCATTAATCCAAATGGCATGTGGGGTCCAGGTCTGAGCCCCCAGCCTCCCGCCTCACCCTTCCTTCTTGCGGTTTGAATGTGTGTAATGTGCCTCTTTGCCCTTTCTGCCCCAGGAGAAGGAGAAAGCACATGAAGGAGCAAGACCCATGAGAGCCATCTTTCTGGCTGATGGGAATGTCTTTACCACGGGTTTCAGCCGCATGAGCGAGCGGCAGCTGGCTCTCTGGAATCCGGTATGCCCCTCCAGCCTTTCCACTGGCTTACCCTGGAGCTGTCTCTCTTTTCTGAGCAGGTCTTTGGGTTGGTATGTAGATTGTAGGATTCTCAGTGTAGTTTTCTGAACTCCTGCTTGTCTTAAATTAGATGTGAAGGTCTCATCCTCACTAGGGATTTATTACTGAATGTATTTCAAAAATGCATTCTTGATATTCCCAGGGAGTCTGTGTTGACTCTATTTTTTAGAAAGAATGCACGAAGAATCCAGTGTTTTAGACTTGGGAGACAAATTCTAAACTTCTGTTTTATAAAGAATATGATCAAATGTCTAAATCAAAATAATCATGTTTAGGAAAATGTTTAGAATAGCATAAGTGAAAAAAAATACTAAACTGTGTATATGGTACGATCCCAATCTGTGTGTGTTTGTGTGTGGGAAGGAAATAGACCAAAACAGTCATTGTTTCTGCCACCCACTGGACTGTGGAATTATGGAATATAGGATGATTCTTATGTTCTTCTGTATCTTTTAATTTTTTAAAGGCATATATTTGTTTTATAATAAAAATACTACTCAAAAAGAAAATAGTCACCGTGGAGAAGGACTCTCATGGAATCGCACTGATGTGCATTAATTATGTTCTGAGATCGACACAGCTTTCAGTGGGTTGGAGCCCGTTTAGCATCCCTATCGGTATTTACTTGGATGGATATTATATGTGCATTATGCAAGCTTTTCTTGTTCTAGGGAAATGGCTTACTTAAGGATAAAAAATGTATAGTATTACAAAAATTCATTTTTTAATATATATCTGTTTTTTTCCCCAGAAAAACATGCAGGAACCAATTGCTCTTCATGAAATGGACACTAGCAATGGGGTGTTGCTGCCCTTCTATGACCCTGACACCAGTATCATTTACTTATGTGGAAAGGTAGGCAGTAATTTTGATGCTGGATATTAAATTTAATTCTGTAGGAAGGAGAAGTTTATCCTTCAGAAATTTAGTAGATAGGCAATGTGTTGTATCATTTTAATGTTTTAATTTGCCTGATTTGTGTGTGTGTGTATGTCTCAAGCTAAAATAGGGACAGATGATTTTCTTCTGTTTTTGTTCTTGAGACTGGCCCGTCAGTAAGTTGCCAGCTGTGTGGCAGTAACACTTCGTGTCCAGTACTTTTGACCGAAGCGGGGATTGGGCTGGGGTGTTGGGGCAGCTGCTGACAGGGAGGTCTCTGCTGGGGCCGTCTGGTGAGAAAAAGAGGCCAGACGGGCACCTTTTCACCCAGTGTGCGCATGGTTGGTGCTTTTAGGTTCTCTGTGCTGGCATCGGGGCTGGGTAACTCGTCTGCCACGTCTGATGCCAAAGAGTGAAGAGTACGTGAGCTTCTGAGGGCCTCAGAGACTCCGGGGGTTCTTGTCCCTGGAGTTCAGTGTTAGGGCCTGGGCTTGGAAATGTGTGGCCTGACTAAAGTTTCAGGAGGTGACAGTTGTTACAGGAAGAGCCCACACTGAACCCCAAAACCCTACCGCCTGCCTTGTGATCCCCACGTAACTAGAGTGTTGGCAGCTTTGTTTTCATTATTGTCATCGTTTCATTTTAGTAGGCAGTAACCTCAGGGTTCCTTATTCTTTTGTAGTTGAGTTCTCCTTAGAATCTGTAGTTGAAATAAATGAATTAAAACTGGCGCTGTTGGTGTGGCGTATTCCCCCAGACCTGGCGGAGCTGGTTGCTGGGGAAGGCTGGCGTGCTTCGCTTCTTTTCACAGTTGACTGAGCGGCTGCAGGCCTGCTTTACATTTTTATAGGTCAGTTACTTAGAAACTGAGATCTTGTCTGTTTCCTTGAAAGATGCTTTACTTGAGGTGATAACAGCTGCCGGAGACTGCATCAAAACAAACAAAAGGAGCAGCTGTTAGCACCAAGTGGGAGATTATTTTGAGCCTGCGGAAAACAGATAGCATGTGTTTAGCTTCTTCGTCATTGCTTTAGATGTTTACATCATTGAAACAAATGGAGTCAGGAGAACTAAGAATTGGTAGGGCAGGAGATCGCCTGGCTGTTTCTATCTTATATATCTGACACAGACCCGTGCACGCATGCACGTCTCCCTCTGCCAGGTAGGATTGCCTTCATTGTTCAGGTTGGTGTAACTGTGTGACAATTGTTTATACTCGGAGAAACGAGCATATGCTTCCCCCAAATCTGACAATTCTGAGGAAAATTATCATCGAATCTGACACATTGCAGTGAGATAGCACTACCTTCTGAAGTTAAAGGATATTCACTAAAACGAAAGTTTCTTAATGAGAAAAATTTTACTTTTTATTATCACCTGACTGCCCGGGGTCGGCGCCCTCAGGTCTGTGAATGACACTGCTCTGCCACGTGGGTGATCGGGTACTTAGGTCGATCGTCCTCCCGGCAGGCCTCCTGGTCTTCAGTTTTGTTGCTGTTGACGTTGGATTGCAGGGTGGCTGTTCGGCAGAGGTGTTACTGTTTCGCCCTGGCTCTGGTTGGCATCTCGCTCGGTGGAGTAACGCCGGAGCTTCCAGTAGGAGGAGAGGAGATGGTTAGGGGGCGTGCTGGCGTGTCATGAGTGAGGGCCTCCTCTGCCAGGGAGAGAGATGTCGTTTGCTCTAGGCGGGCCTCTTCTGAGGAAGAAAGGTCAGCCGCTACAGCGGAGTCCCAGTTAAGGCTGGGTCATAGGGGATAGACTCCCGCTAACACCCGATGGCTCAGGTAACGTTCAACATGGGCTTGTCTCCGATGTCTTGTAGGGTGACAGCAGCATCCGCTATTTTGAGATCACGGATGAATCCCCCTATGTCCACTACCTCAACACCTTCAGCAGCAAGGAGCCTCAGAGAGGCATGGGTCACATGCCCAAGAGGGGCCTTGATGTCAACAAATGTGAGATTGCCAGGTAAAGTGTTCTCACTGTTTATAGTCCACGTTATAGAGGAGCGGTACGACGACAAGCAGTGCTGAATGCTCCCGTCCCTCTCCCTTTGTGGGTGGCACAGCATTAGTGTCTTATTTCCTGCCCGTGCTTAGAAGGGGGCGGTTTTAGGGCAGGAGGGAACCGTTCCCCACCCTTCAGCCCAGCCGTGCCCCTCCGCCCTTCAGATTACACGGCTGGAAGCGCAGCAGTCGCGTGCCTTAGCTGAGGTGCGTTGCACACACGGTTCAGCAGTGACGCCTTTGTGTCTTGTCTTCGGACTGAGGCTGTGGCCAGTGTCCTCTGGGAGGCAAGCAGGGGAGAGCCTGGCCCTGTGATGGAATAAGGGACAGTTTTCCTGCTCCAGGGGGTCAAACCAGGTTCCAAACTGGACTGTGAACCCTGCGGATCCTACACTAGAGAAGCCAGGATCCACCGTGGGCGGTGGGTTAGCTTGGTTTAGGAAATTCGGCTGTGTCAGGTCATTCTTGCCTCTCCACTCCCCTGGCTTTTTAAAATACTTGTATTGCATGATGCTAGTGGGCGTCCTAGGGGGCGGGCTGCTTTCTCAAACTTTTCAACAAAAGATACTCACTTGACCACTGGCCACTTTAAACAACAGAATCACTGTCACTACCTTATTAGGTGTAACATCCTAGCACACATTTGTATAACGCTATGTTTATGTGGACACTTGTCTTAGTCTGCTGTTCTGGTCACACTATTAAATAATTGACACAACGTCTTTTTTTTTTAAGATTTTATTTTTCCTTTTTCTCCCCAAAGCCCCCAGTACATAGTTGTGCATTTTTTTAGTTGTGGGTCCTTCCAGTTGTGGCATGTGGGACGCCGCCTCATCATGGCTTGATGAGTGGTGCCATGTCAGTTCCCAGGATCTGAACCAGCGAAACCCTGGGCCGCTGCAGCGGAGCGTGTGAACTTACCACTTGGCCATGGGGACGGCCCCGACACTTAACATCTTTAAAAACAAAAATGAAAGAATTTTTATAAGCCCTGTTCTATATTAACCACTATGGATTTTTTTTTTTTTTTTTTTAAAGATTTTATTTTTTCCTTTTTCTCCCCAAAGCCCCCAAAGCCCCCCGGGTACATAGTTGTGTATTCTTCGTTGTGGGTTCCTCTAGTTGTGGCATGTGGGACGCTGCCTCAGCGTGGTCTGACGAGCAGTGCCATGTCCGCGCCCAGGATTCGAACCGACGAAACACTGGGCTGCCTGCAGCGGAGCGCGCGAACTTAACCACTCGGCCACGGGGCCAGCCCTGGATTTTTTTTTTTAGGATACAAAATTATTATTATTTTTTTAACTTTTTATTAAGATTATGATAGTTTACAACCTTGTGGAATTTCAGTTGTCCATTATTGTTAGTCATGTTGTAGGTGCACCACTTCACCCTTTGTGCCCTCCCCCCATGGATTTTTTTTTTAATCCATTCAACTCCCTATGACTGGAGTAATGAAGGAAAGCTGTCACAGATAATTCAAAATCGTGGTGTCAACCATACCAATCAAAATACGATTCACAATAGATTGAATCTGAATTTAAGATTGCTCCAGTGTTTGGGAACACACTTCTTTTACTGTCACCTTAAAGTTTAAAAGACCACAAGCATAATCCTTCAGGACGCCTCCTGTTTATTAAGTGTTTCTTGAGCATTCGTTGTGTGTTGGGCACTGTGCTGAACCTGCCCTGTGGATTGCGCTGTCACCTACTGTAACAGCCCTGTGGGCCTCTCCTGCCCCTTTGTGGTTGGCCACAGAGGCTTGCTGAAGGGGCGCACGCTCTGGCGGCTGTGTCCGGAGCTGCATGTCGGGCCCTGGTCAGTCTTTTCACCACAGTGCTGACTGCAGAGGTTTGTGCTTTCTGTTCCTGCTCTGTCCACATTTTGGATAATTTCAGATTTTTCCTTAGTGTTATGCATGATATGGTTTGGATGCCAACATTTTAATTCCTAGGATTGCCTTCTTTTCCTTTTTAAAAATCACATTGATACTTACAAACGTTCACCCACCTCAAGTGGGCAGAAGACCTGGCATCTACGTCGTAGATACTATCTAGTATGTAGGTGTTTGTTTCCTCCTGTCTGGTGACTTGGTAATTTTTTCACAAGTGTTGACCTGACCCCAGATAACTGGAATTGGACTGTCACCGTAATGCACAGAGCTCTCTGCCCCTGGTTCTCGTCTCCCGTCTGCCATTTCCCAGCACAGCTACTCTCGGCTTCTGTTTTCTCATCTGTAAAATGGGAACACTGAGTTCTCCCTGCTCCCCGGGGCGAATCCGCTGAGGCAATGGGCAGAGTGTCCCATCCCACGTGGCACTGGAGAAGGGGAGTTTTTACTATCCCTGTGTCGGCCTCCTATTTCACTGAATGCCATTTTGCCTTTATTTCCCTTTTGAAGATTCTTCAAACTTCACGAGAGAAAGTGCGAGCCTATTATCATGACTGTCCCCAGGAAGGTAAGTGCCCATTTTTCTAGGCAATCCATGTTTAAAGACGATTTTAAAAACTGCAGACCTTTTTTCCTTCCCTAAGGGTTTCCTCACAATGTCTCTTGTAGTCTGACCTGTTCCAAGATGACCTGTACCCTGACACGGCGGGGCCCGAAGCGGCGCTGGAGGCGGAAGAGTGGTTTGAGGGCAAGAACGCGGACCCAGTCCTCATCTCCTTGAAGCACGGATACATTCCAGGCAAAAACAGGGATCTCAAGGTGGTCAAGAAGAACATTCTGGATAGCAAGCCCAGTGCAAACAAGAAGTGTGACCTGATCAGCATCCCCAAGAAAACTGCAGACACGGCCAGTGTGGTAAGGACCATGGGAGGGAGGATGTGCCTGGCTGGGCTGGGCCTGGTGCTTCTGAGAGCACCTTCGGTCCCGGGCATCAGCGAGTACTGTCCCCACGGACAGATGGGCCTTTCAGTAAAGGACAACTTGTGCTCTTAGAAGAACCTCCTCAATCACGTGACATTTATGAGTTTGTGGCCATGTTTGGCTCCTTTAGCTGTGTTTTTGATAATGACCAGGACAGAAGTTGGTTCCCTGCCATCTCTGAGAGTGAACAGGAGCCCCTTGGGGTTTTTCTAACTGTCTTTCCCCAAACTGTTTACAGCCATCTCTGATGGGGGTAGAAATGAAACATGAAAGCATAGGGGCATAGATGCCAGGAGGAGAAGGTCCCAGGAAGGAGGGGGTGCCGAGAGGGTTCCCAGGTTGCCGAGCGTTCGAGTGACATGAAGGATCTGGCACTGTGTGGGACTTAGCAACAGAAATGATCTTGGGTGCCCTGGCAAGAACCCTTTTAATGGAGCGATGGGAACCAAAGCCTGACGTTGCAGACCGTGTGGCTGCTGGAGAGCACTGCTACTGGGCGAGCAGGGTCAGGTGGGGAGGGGGAGGTAGGGAGTGGTGGGCTGTGGAACAGAGTTCCAGGGAGCCAGAGCGCAGGGCCGCCAGTTCTCAGTGAGAGGGTAAGGGGATGAAGAGGCAGAGTGCCAGGAGGAGCTGCTGTTTGGCAGTGTCTGAGGAAGCCACATGAGGCACAGTGGACTTTGGTGACTGCAAGGTTTCCAAAAGAATCAGCTCCACGTGGGAGAGGCCTCGGCCTCTTTAGAAGAGTTAGCAGGCAGGGCAAAGGATTTAGCTCCCAAGAAGGACCCTCCCTCGGAGATGGTTAGGAGCCTTGTAGCCTCTGAAAGGTCAGCCTTCATCCTGGTCACATAGAAGTTACTCCTGGGGCCGGCGCGGTGGTTAAGTTTGCACGCTCAGCTTCGGTGGCCTGGGGTTTGCAGGTTTGGATCCTGGGTGTGGACCTAGCACCCCTCATCTAGCCATGCTGTGGCGGCGACCTACATAAAATAGAGGAAGACTGGCACAGATGTTAGCTCAGCAAGAATCTTCCTCAAGCAAAAAGGGGAAGATTGGCAACAGATGTTAGCTCAGGGCCAGTCTTTCTCACCAAAAAGAAAGTTGCTCCTGATGGAGTTCCATGACTGGGGTTGTGGGACATAGGGCAGCTTTGAAGGAATCAATCTTGTCTGCAGTTTACTTGTGCCCCAAGAGATGGTCCAGATGGGTGCACAGGCATGGGGGCCAGAAGTAGCACTGTCATGCACTGTGGTTTTGCTGTGGGTGTCTGATGGACTGACCAGCATTAATTACTTTCTCATAAGGCCCAACCTGGCAGCTATGGCTTGCCACTTCCAAAATAGAAAATTACATTTTATGCCTTATAAATTGTCAACTGCGTTAAATTTTGTTTACTGCTTTTTTGTTTTTTGAGGAAGATTAGCCCTGAGCTAACGTCTGCTGCCAATCCTCCTCTTTTTGCTGGGGAAGACTGGCCCTGAGCTAACATCCATGTCCATCTTCCTCTACTTTCTATGGGGGATGCCTTCCACAGCATGGCGTGCCAAGTGGTGCCATGTCCGCACCGGGATCCGAACTGGTGGCTACCCGGCTGCTAAAGCGGAACGTGTGACCTTCACTGCTGCGCCACCTGCTGGCCCCTGGGTACTGCATTTTGGTCACCCTCCTCCCTCCCTCCTTTTTCTTGTTTCCTTAGCAAAATGAAGCCAAGTTGGATGAGATTTTAAAAGAGATCAAATCTATAAAAGACACAATCTGCAATCAAGATGAACGTATTTCGAAGTTAGAACAGCAGATGGCGAAGATAGCAGCCTGAAGGTCCACCCCCCACCCCCAAAATGGGAGCAAGGACTTGTGCTCGTGGCTGGTTGTCGATGTGGTCCCAGGGAGGGCGAAAGGGAGGCACTGCCCTTGGGAGACATTCCATTTCAGATTGTTAACCAGCGATAGGCCACATTCCAGGAAGAACTCAATTCGTCTCCCAAATTTGCAGAAACAAAATGTGATTTAAAAGCTGAGCTTTTTATCAGAAAGCTTTTTTGATGTTTTAAGTGTTATGTGACTTGTTGAACTTTTAAAAGACAAAAGTGCTACTTTTAAAATCCCAGATATTCTGAATTTTAGAAAACCAACCAATTCTGATTCAGTGTCGTGCCCAAGTACCTTTTTTTACAAACAGGGACCAATGCCACATTGCTTTTTATATTTCTTTTTTTTTTAAATGTTGCCAAAACCAAAAGTAGTAGCTTTTTTTCTTTGTATTTTGCTACCTTGCAGTATTTGTGTGTGGGTTTTATTTTTTCCTTAATTTGAAAGGGACAGCACTGTGTATGTTTATAAACTAAATGAAGATAAGATATTATTTTGTATCAACGTTCACCTGAAAACAATCTGAGCAGTAGGCACATCGTGCCGGCTCGTTCGCAGCGCAGACCTGGTCATCTTAGTGACTGTACAAAAGGAAGACTCGAAAAATCACGTGGATTCATATTCCCACCCCTCTCATTTCACTGAGTCTTCTGATCAAAAAAGCTCCAGAGCGTATCATTTCCTTTCTTTCTCTTTTCTAGAAGTTGGGTGGTTGTAGCAGAACGGAATTCTGCTTCGTGGTTATCCTGTGCTTCAGATGATTACACTCTAGCCTAACTAGCACGTGTGTCTGCAGTGTCGTTACACAGAGAACCGCTGCCCTCATCCCCTTAACATCGGGCTTCAGGTCTGGGCCAGTGCTCGACTAGACGTGCCGGGACGAGAGGACGCACGCACTGTTGAGTGTCCTTCTCACCTATTTCAGCAGCTTGCCCAGCACCTGAGTACGCTGGGGCGCTGAGAAGTAGGGGCCTTGGAGGGGAGGGTTTGCCTGTGTGACCCTCCGCTTTCCCGCCTGTCCCCTGCTGTCCTGGGCTGGGCCGTGCTGCAGGGAGAAGGGCTCTCCCTGTGCCTCCCTCCCTCCTCGCCGTGCACTGCCTCGCTCACGGTTCCTTCCTGCCCTTTGGCTCTAACCGTTCAGCTGAGGTGAGGCCAGAGGTGCTGTTGGATCCTGAGGCTGAGAAGAATGGTCTAGAAGGAAGCACGACGAGGAGTGCAGACCTCTGCTGTAGCTTTAACATGTACAGACATGTCCGTCTGCCCCTCTGCATAGACTAACCTGCTGCGCCCTCCAGCTCGCACCCAGCTGTGTCACAGCAGACGCCCCCCACTCAGGCGGGCCGGAGGCTGAGCCCTGGTCCCCTGCTCTCTTCCTTGGTCAGCTAGGCCTTCTCTCCGTTTCCATTTTCTCGTGCATGCTTGAGAAGCAGGATTTAAGGAGCTTCTGTTCTGGAATGGCTGAGTGTCTGTGATGGAACATGGAGCATAGAGGGTCATTGGGACCATAATGGGCCCACTTTTGCACATGCTCGTGCTGGTATGGGGCTGGAACTGGCTGGAAGCGTCTGTGCACTGGCAGCAAGGCTGGAGGCAGAGTGTGGTGACAGCGGGTTAGAATGCAGCCAAGCTGGGGGTGATGTTGCGTAGAAAAGGTACCGTGTTCTTAACCCATACTGGGAACACTGTCTCCACAATTTCAGGGCATCTGAGTGTTTGGTGTGGTTTTTTTTTGTGTGTGTGTATATGTGTGTTTTTAATATTGAAGTGGATAATGAGATACAAAGAAAACAATAATTACAGTGACTTATATTCCAATCTGGACATGTTTATCAGCATAGTCTGCTGAGGACCTTCATTTTGAAGATTCAAAAATATTTTACAGTTCTAGTATCAAATTAAGTAAGTAAACAAAATTGTTGTTGTTGGTGAAGCACCATCAGGAGCGTGGTTCAGAGAGAAGAGGGCGGGCAAGGAGAGGTTACCCTGGTCCTAGTGTGCAGCTTACGGCTGACTTAACGAGCGGGTGCCCCGCCAGGCTCAGAATGGGCGCCTGAAGCATTGTGGGCTGTTTGTCCTGTTCTGTCTTTTCTTTAAGCCGTGCTATCCCGGAGGAGAACCAGTGCATTACTCCTAGATCGGCTCTTATAGAGCAGCCATGGTGTTCTGTCAAAACACTTGCTTCCATTTTCAAAGATAAAAAATCATTGACTACAAAATGGTGTCCGTGTTTATTTCACGCCTGGGCTGTCTTGGAGGCTGCCCACGGCTCTGCCTGGCCCAGCTTCTCTGACTCAGTGGAACTAGCCAGGTGACTTTGACCTCTCAGGGGGGGTACGGGGCCGTGTGGTGGGCCACTCAGCTCACCAGAGGGGCAGGTCCAGGGCTCGCCTGGAGTGGAGTGCCTGCGTGCCACGTTCCCGCAGGCCTGGATATCTGAATCCTGCCTCCAGCCTTCGCCGGGCTGTGCTCGGGGGCAGAGCTCCTAACTTGGGTGAGTCCCTTTTCTTATTTTGGGAGAGGGGTGGTGGGAACTCTCTGGTTTCGGGGAAAGAGCTGGCGCACAGGGAGCCCTCACTGTGCGGCTGTCGCGGTTCCTTTGCCCAGCTGCTTCCCTGACGGCCTCTGAAAGCACTTTCTTCTTCAGTAGCAGTAAAATTCTCTTGGCTTGGCTCTGATTTTTATTCCAGCTTCCCTTTTTTGCACTAAAACATTGTCTCATGACATTTCAGTGACTCTAGTGAAGAATTCCCCACTGTTTGGTTTTTCTGAATGTTGGTAAATAGGGTGGCACGAAGCTCCCCTCCTCACCCACCTTCTCCTAAAGTTGCTGTAGTCTGGGGTAGCGGCGGCCAGGTTTGTGGTCAGCGTGCGTGGTGGCAGGAAGTAGAAGCTGGCAGATGCTGTCTGTAGCCCCTGGGTGCCCGTGGTCAGGGGGCAGACGTGTGGTGTGGAGTGTTTACGACCCACGGTTCTTCTCACTTCAGCCGCCTGGCTTTCGAGAAGACTGAGAGGTCACCATCTTAGCTCCAGACAGCCGGCAGCCAGGCCCTGTCGCCGGAGAACTTCCGTTTTTTAAAGGCTACTTCCCTTGCCATACTTGATGTTCTGTGTCCAGAAAAACGTTTTGTTGGCTCTTAAGAATCTGTTAACTCTAAGTGGCCCTTCCCTTTCTGCCAGCATGTTAGGCGTCCTAAAGCCATCACCAGGTCGTGGACCTGAGTCACGATCAAGGACACCCACTTTTCCTTCTTCCGACAGGCAGTACTGTTGTCCAGGCTGGACAGCGCCCTTTGTTCCTTTTTTTTTACTTAAAAAAATCCTTTCCTCCACTGCTAGGAGTGTGCGCAAATTGGTACACTCCTTCCAGAGACTAGTGTGACAGGGTATGCTCTCAGTGTTCTTACCTTTTGGCCCAGGACTTTCACCTCTGGGAATTTTGTCCTAAGGAAGCTATAGGAGGTATATATTTAGGAACTGGAAGAGTAAAAATGAGTCGAGCAAGGTCACTTAACTAAGGACCCCAGGACAGATGGTTTTCAACAAACCCTTTTAAGGATCTATGCATAAACAATGTATATTTATGTGTGGAATGAATACCACAAATGTTGTTGCTATGTGTATGTTGTTGCTTTGTGTTGCTATGTAGCTGTTATGGGTAATTTTTCATTGGATTTTTCTGAACTTCTAAATTTCCTGTAAATGTCTTTATTCCCAGAAAGAAGTTATTAAAATTAATGTGTGATAAATTAATAATAGATTAGAACAAGCATGGTGAGTCAGTGGTGGGGAAGGAAGCAATGTGCGTCGTTCAGCAGCTCTGGGGGCGGGGGCTCCTCAGAGCCGCACGGCGACACCAGGGTGCGTTCTCTGTGGAGGCCGTAGTCAAAGGAAAGGAAACTGTTTTTCTTTCCAAATTTAGAAGCAAACAATAAGTCCCTTTTTATCTAGACTTCAAACTGACGAGAACGTTTTAAATCCCAAAGCAGTGAAACCAGTCACAGACGAAAAGAGAGCTTTGGTACGTAAAAATCAGACTGCCTACCACTCCAGGATGGCAAAGAAAGAAGGCCCTGGACACTGGGAAATGTCTTCTCGCCCAGGGAGAGGCGAGAATACATTATAGCTCGCTTCCTCTCAGTCCTGGCTCCCTGCTCTGTTTGACATGGGGGTGGTGGCACCTCCCTGGTGGGATGTGTCCAGTTCTAAGGTCGAGAGGGCTGACGGGTGGATAACAGCTTTCCTCGTCCCTGCCCCCAGGAATTTGTCACCAGCACACGGTTTACCGAAAGCTTAGAGGGGAAGGTGTTTGCTGGGAGACGGTAATCATGGTGCGCTTTGTGAAAGCCCCTGATGGCAGGTTTCTGGAGAAGTGGAGAGAGAGCAAGTGCTCCAGATCCAAAGATACTCCAGGATGGGGTAGCTGCTGAGTCTGTTAGGTCGTTGAAATGTGGAGGAGGGTGAGTTTAGAGAGGCTGGCGGGGTCTTTGAAGCGCAGTGTAGTTTTATTTTATTGCATGGAGATGAAACTGGGTAAGAAAACGGATTTTAAGGTTCTGAGTTAGTAAATGGGGGTGAGGGGAGTGAGTGGGTGAACAGCACGGCTCACATGACAGGAAAGCAGTACCAACGCCATTGCCCAGGGAGCCTGGGGTCGGAGGATAAGAAGTCAGTCCGCTTCAGTACGCAGCTCAGGAGGCCGAAGGCAGCTGAAGAGCGAGCAGACAGATTTCTCGTGTGACCAGAACGCCCGGGTGCCAGTTCTTTGTTTGTTTCTTTAATGGGGTCTTCCTCACACTGCCCGTGGAGACTGAAAGAATGTTCCTGGAAGGGCCGGCGTGGGTGGGTTTGCAGCAGCTCCAGGCGGAAGAGAGCCTGAGGGAGGCCTGGCAGGCAGCTGGGTGTCGGGGGTGCTCCAGGTTGGCAGAGGCGGGCAGTCCTGGTGTTTGGAGGGGGACAGCGAGGACTCGCCGGGTGCCGGGAGCTGTGTGCGCGGGGGCTTCAGATGCACAGAAAGCACCTTGCCCACCCGCACCACCAACTAGTCCAGGTACTGCCAACAGATTGCAGAGTACAGGGGTCGCGCACAGGGCGCCCGGGCCCTGAGGTGCTGCACAGGTGGAGGGCGGTTGCCCGTGTGCGGAGCCTCACCTCCACAGGGGCTCGTGGGGTCCCCTGCCGCAGGCTTCCCTTCCCCGAGTCCTGCCATCTTCGCGTCACTTAGGTCAGTCTCCCCCACTGGCCCAGGCTCTGTTGGCCTCGGCCTTCACCGAGTAAACGTTACTTCACTGAGTAACCTTGACACTGAGAGCGTAGAGGTCCCGGAGAAGATTGTAGTGGCGCACGTGACCCAAGTGGTCCAGCGAGGAAAGGTGTCCGGACTGCCGCTCTGTGCCCTGAGGGTCGGACATCTACCCTCAGGATTTCAGCAACAGAATCTAAGCTTTGGGGCTGTAGGGACCAGGTCTGAGAACCGGGAAGTTGCCTGTAAGTAACAGGAAGTTGTTGCAGGTTCATTTCCGTGCTGAGATAAGGTTTGGGTTTTAGAAGGTGCACAGGGCACCTTGTGGCTCACAATCGTGCTGCTGGCTGCCACCCTCAACTACGGTTCCCAAAATGACAGAGGAGCTCTGGGCACCCTGGGCAGTTTCCACTGGGGCAGTGGATCAAAATGTCACAGAAGACGGCAAGGCAGAGATCCCCACGTGGGCACCTGGGCAGAACCGCGAGGCTCCCCTGGAGGAGAGACCAGACCACTCTTTGAACAGCCTTGTCACTGGTTCCTCTGCCTCTGCCCACCTGTTCCCTTTTTTTGCTTCCACAGTGATGTTTTCTAGAACAGAATCTGTCAAGGTCTCTGAGGGAGACCCAGATGGTTCCCCTCTGGTCTCCAGGACAAAGCCCACCCTCTTCAGCCTCCTGGCGAGAGCCCCCCAACCCGGGTCCTGCCTCGCATCCCTCCAGACTCCTCTCTCTGTCCCGTCCGCAGGCTGTCAGCTACTCATGTTGCTCCAGCTTCAAAATACGTCTGTATTGCAGCCGCTTCTCACACCGCCGCTGTTACCCCACTAGTCAGTGCCCCATCATCTCCAGTGTTGACTGAGCTCCTGTATTAGGGTTATCCAGAGGAAAAACCAATAGGATGTTTGTGTGTGTGTGTGTATTAGAGAGACAGAGACAGAGCTCATTGTAAGGAATTGGCGCATGGGATCATGGAGGCTAACAATGCCCAGTATGTCCATTTAGTAAGCTCGAGTCTGGGGAGAGCCAATGTTTCAGTTTGAGTCCAAAGGCGGCAAGGAACCAATGCTCAAAGGCAGTCCAGCAAGAAGTCCCTTCTTATTACATGTTTTTGTTCTGGCCTTCAACTGATTGGGTGAGGCCCACCCACGTTGGGGAGGGCAGTCTCCTTTACTCAGTCTACTGATTCAAATGTTAATCTCACCCAGAAACACCATCACCGACACACTCAATGTTTGACCAGATATCTAGGTGCCCAGTGGCCCAGTCAAACTGACATGGAAAGTTAACTATCACAGTTTCCAAACCCAGCTTCCTGTTGTCCCCCACTTCAGTCTCTTCTCAACACAGCAACCAGAGTAACCTTTTATGGTCTTAAGGCAGGGGTTGCAAACTAAAGCCCACAGGCAAATCCATCCCACTGGAAGTTCCTGTATAGCCCACAAGGTAAGCATAGTTTTTCCATTTTTAAGTGCTTGACAAACACCGCAGAGGAGAACAGTGGCATCTAACAGTAAAAGTTGTATGCAATTCAAATTTCAGTGTCCGTAAATAAAGTCGACTGGAGCCCAGCCACGCCTGTGTGTTTAAGCATCCTCTATGGCTGCTTTTGCTCCGCACCTGCACAGTTGAGTAGTTGTGAAAGAGACCTTCTAGCCACAAAGCCTGAAATATGTACAGTCTGGCCCTTGAAGAAGCTTGCTGGCCCCTGTATTTAGGCTCAGAACTCTCCATGGCTTCTCATGCCACTCAGAATAGAAGCTAAGATCCTCACAATCGGTCGAGGCTGGCCCTGCCGCCTCTCGGACTTCCTCTCATGTCCCCTTGTGTTCACGAGGCCTGCTGTCTTGGAGCTTTCCATGTGCTGCTCCCTCTGGACCACCCAGCCTTCCCCACACCCAGGATCTGCCCAGCTCACCGCCTCACCCCCCACCCCTGCTGTCTTCCCCATCACACCTTATTACCACCAGCTCTTCAACTCATTGAGTTTTTGACTGCCAAGAAGAATGTAAACTCTGCGGGGACAGGGACTTGTGTCATTCATATCATGTCCCCAGGATCTGGCACATTGTGTTAATAGATAGTTGAATGAATGAGTTGAAAATAGAGACGTCATCTGGGATGGGGCGCCTGTCGGATCGTCTGTGTGCAGTTGTTTGCTGCCAGGATAGAGCCTCCGCTGAGTCGCTTGGGCCAGTGAGCCCACGGAGCCACTTCCAGTGGCATCAAATCTGCAGTTCCCTTTACAGGAGCCTGGGGGTCAGGGAAGCCAGGGAGCAAGCAGGCAGAGCAGGTGTGCAGTCGTGGAGAACGGGCTTCTGGGTCCCTTCAGCTCCCTGAGTCGGTGCCTAAGGTCCAGCTGCATTTCTGACCTTAAGTTCCATGAGACACCCCAGGAATCCTATTGCCTCAACCCAAGTTGAGTTGAGTTTGCAGCCAAGACGCCTTCCTCATGCAGGTCTGTCTCCATCAGAGCCCCTTGAGGTCCAGGATTGGAGTTCTTCATCTCACCAGGGCCACCCTGAAGGCCGGTCCTCGGGGTGGCTGCTGCCCAGCTCGGGACAAGCGCTGAGTCTGGAGCACGTCTCCAGATTGGGTGCCCTCTGGGCAGGTCTGGACCGGCGCCCGGGATGACCCGGTGAGCCCTGGGAGCCCTCGTTCTCTTACGGTCTGGAGGAACGGCTGCTCTCTGCAGGCTCCCATCCCGGAAGCCTGCTCCCGGGGCTGCCTGGAGTGGCAGCCAGAATCCGGGGCGGCCCGTGAACTCCCCCAAATTCTGTTCCCATTCGAGAAAGGGAATTGCATCCCGGCTGCAGTGGACCCCCAGCTGGCCATTTCCCCTTTAGATGAGTCAAACTGGCAGCCCGGGAGCGCTCCCTTGACTCAAAGAGGATGTATGGGGGTGGGTGTGAGTCCTCCACCCAACCCTCCAGGGCCAGGCCTGCCTTTAGAGCAGCTCTGTTCTCACTGTTGTCTGAGATCTTTGCTTTCCTTTGAACAGAGGGTCCCATGGCGGGTAAGTTTGAAAACCGCTGCCCCCCAAAACAGGCTGCACAGCCAGTTGGACTCTCGTCTGTCTGGGAGGAAGGGGCAGGCTTTGCGGTCTGACCCCGTGGGCTGGAATCCACCTGGGTCCTTCCCTGAGCCTTGGCTTCCTCGGAGGCATGATGGCCACTTGGGAGGCAGGCCTGATTCTAGGAGACACGTCACCCCCCTTTTCCTGCAGTTTCCCCATTTTCAGGGAAGTGGGCGTCTTGAGGGGAGGGGCCACAGTGCATTCATTCCCAGGAAGTTACAAAGAGATAATTGCATCGCAGCCATAGCCGGCCAGTCAGCTGCGGTCCCTGCCCATCCGTGTATTTCTAGGATTCCACAGGCATTGAACTCTTCCCTCTTCCTTTTCCTCAATGACTGAATGCATAGTTGACCAGCTTACGGCTGGGAAATACCAGGGTGAAGCTCAGCCTTGCTGGCTTTGGCCACTGGATGCTTCCTCTGTCTCCATGGCGTCTTCATTCGCGCTATTCTTGTCACTGGTGTGAACAGCTCCCCATCGCACCCCCACCCAGAAACAACAGAGGAGCAAAGTGCAACCCCATAGGCCACTGCCCAAGCGCAGCTGACCACTGTGGTGATGCCGCTGGGCCCCACGCCAGCCATGAGACTGGGGTGACTGCCACCACGCACATCCATCTGTCAGCTCACGCAAGTGCACCGAGCGCATGGACGATGGTTTAGGAGTGTCCAAGCGCAAGGAGGTTGTAGGTTGTTTAGACATCAAGTCTTTAGTGTCCAAGTGGGGGCCCAGGGAGCTATTCACTGAACCCAGGGTGCTCCAGCAGTAACAGGCATCTGTTCACACCCAGGAGCACGATGGCCCTTGGTTCCCAGGCTAGCCCACCACTGAGCTCCAGTATAGAAAGGAAGCTAACACCCACTGGCTTTGTTGACTGCATTTCCTGTCCACACCCCAGCAGCTCACATCACAGTGGAGAGTGGCAGGGAGCATTGCATCCCCTTGGACCAATCATAGCAGGCAGGGTCAGCCAAGAGAAGCTGGGGTAATCTGTATGTTTATTCAGTAAATACTGTGATTGAATGCAGGTTCGGTAATCAGATAGCCTGGGTTCAAACCCTGGCTCTGCCACTTACTAGCTGTGTGACCTTAGGTGAGTTGCTTAACCTCTCTGGGCCTTGGTCTTTTAATCTATGAAATGAGACTACTAACAGTACCTACCTCATGGGGCAATTGTGATGATTAAACAGATTAGTCTATGTCAAGGGCCTAGGGTGGTGGTGGTGTGAAAAAGCACCTGATAAATGTGGCAGTTGTTATTACTGTGTGCCAGGCACTGTGGTTGGCCCAGGAGATGCATCAGTGGGCAAAAGAGACATGCTTCTGGAGCTTCCAGGGAGCCAGACATTTATCAAGCAATCACGTGCCTCTTGGTGAGGGGCACAGTGTTCTGAGGTCACGGAGTTGGTGGGGGGAGAGGTCAGGAAGGGCTTTTCCTGGGGAGATGGCACAGGAGCTGGGTCTGAGGAATGAAGAGGAGATCCCCACGCAACCACACATGTGAAGGTCGTGTGTCAGGAGAAAACACAAGGAGCCCAGAGGAGGAGCCAGAGCGGAGAACGTGGGGGCCTGGGAGTGAGATGAGGCTGGAAGAGAAGAGGCTGGTCAAGGCATTGCCGGCCAGGTTGGGGAGTTGAATCTTTATTCTAAAAGCAATGGGGAGCCATGGAATCCTACACAGGGAGAGAGTTCCTGCTCTTGGAGCAGGCAAGGGGCGTCGGCTCTTATTCATTGAGGGCTGGCACTCTGAGACCTATTAGCGAGTTTTGCTCTTAAGTTTTCGGATAGATGGACTCCAGGAGTCAGAGGGGAGGCAGTTGGCTTCTGCCCACATCTGCAGCCCTACCTACTCTCGGACCTTTCCTGAGTCCTTGCATTGTTTTGCACTAAACATTCAAATCTTCATTTTCCAGATGAGGCAACCTCAGAGAGCTCAAGTGAATTCCCTAAAGCCACACAGCAAGCTCAAAGCAGGGACCTAATTCTCCTGATTCACTGACCTGTGTTTTCCGCCCGACCACGTTCAGTGGCCCTGGCTGGTGGCTTTTGACCTGACCACTAATCTGTAGTTCCCAAGAGGGCAAGGACAGTGTGTGTCATGTTTGTGGCTCATCCCAGTGCCTGGCACTTGCCTGGCTCAAATAACACCCTGCACTGAGAAAGCCAGCAGCATAGTCTTGAGGAGCACAGCGTTTATTCCGCCCACCAGTGGGGACCTGGTGGGTAACTTCCTCCTGCAATCTGGTCGTCCTCATGGCCAGTGACTCCCATTTTTCTAGGTCAGGGGTCAGCAAACTGCAGCCTGTGGGCAAATCCGGCCCTCTGCCTGTTTTTTAAGTGAAGTTTTATTGGCACACAGCCACACCCGTTCATTAACATAAGGACCATGGCTGTTTCCATGTCACGGTGACAGAGGTGAATAGTTGTGACAGATCCACAAAGCTGAAAAGATTCCCTCTGGCCCTTTACAGAAAAAGCTCCCTGATCCTCTCCTAGGGAATGAGATGCTCTCCGGCTTAGTCTGTGATGTCTGAGTGGGTTCCTAAACCCCTCCAGAGGACCTTCCGTGGAGATCTTCCATAGTCAGGCTGAGGAGCGTCTGGAGAAGTGACATGACTGGCTACATCGCTGTGGCCAAGCGGCGTTGGGAAACCAAGTTTGGCAGCCTGGGAAACTCAGGGTTGGGTGTGGCAGGAGCTGTCCCCAAGAGACTACAGAAGGACAGAGACAGACAAAAGCTGCAGGTGGCTGGCCATCCTGCGTTCTAGGGTGTCTGGAAGGTCTTTGCACCGTTTCCAATCTGTTTCCTGATGCTAAAGTTGACGTACACACTATTATATACACTTTTCTATTTAAAAACCTAGAAAAGGAAAATACATTCACAAAGAAAGGGCCAGCCATGATTGTGGCCTCCAGAGATGAGTGCTGGGGGCGTTTCCTTCAGTGTCCTCTAAGCACCCACATGCAGCTGAAACGATGCTCTTTGTGCACCGTGACGGCCTGCTTTCCCCCCAGCAGGATGTGAGTGCTTTATAAGCATCCGACATGTATGACTGCAGTGCCTGGGTCAGTTCCATCCGGGGACACGGACTGTGGGACCTGTGTGTTCTTCCCGGTGTTTCTCTCGTGTTACACACTGTTGCTTCGATCTTTGACGGCACTTGGGAGTGAGTATCTTTCTGGGCCCCATTCATAGAAGTGGAAACCTCATTTTGAATGCTCGAGTCTCTCAGGCATCAGGTGCCACGAGCTGTGGTTTTATGGTCTTCACACAGACGACATGCACCAGCATCCTCTTAGCGATAGTCGCTCCTCTCCTGGGCACATCCCGCCGCACAAGTCCTACCTTGACGTGGCTTACGTGTGGCGAATTTCTGCCCTCCCTTCCGCAGGGCGCCTGGGGGCGTGCAGAGCAGACCCACCTGCGCCCAGGTGCTCAGCCGGCACGGTCACAGCCTAGCGGTTCAGAACAAGGGCTTTTTTCTGGCTGCCTGGCTCTGTGTCCCGGCTCGGCCACTTACTCTGTGTGACCCTGAGCAAGGCACGGTCTCCCTGTGAGCCTTAATAAATGCCAAGCATCCGGCACAGCATCTGGCACGCAGCAGAGGCCCAGGAGATGTTAAGTGTTTGCATGACGAGTCTTTGCAGATGGGGACACTGAGGCTCAAGAGAAACGACTTGCCCAAGGTCACACAGCTCGTAAGAGGCTGGTTATGGGGTCCCTGGTCTTGCGAGTTGGCCCCTCCAGGGCGCTGCCCCTGCATGGGTTCAAAGCTCACAGGGCCTAAAGGCCCAGGAGCAGGGCCGTGGCGGTTACCTTGTCCCCAGCTGTGCCCGAGCCTCCCGAGAAGTGGCTGTGGCTGCCCTGGGGACAGGAAGGAGAAGATGTGTCTGGGGGACGTGGGGCTCTGCATCCACTCACTCCAGGCCCCCCAGTCAGTCCCCTCACCTAATGCCGCAGGTGGGGCTACCGGCCTCTGACGCCCCATTTGGAATCTAACAAACGACCAGCTCCCCAGGCCCCGTGGCCTGGGAGGGATTGGCTCCGCTCGAGGGTGACCAACCGGTCCTGGTTTGTCTGAGACTTCCCCAGTTTTAGCACTGAAAGCCCCACATCCCTGAAGCCCCCTCAGTCCTGGGCAAACCGGGATGGGTGGTCCCCCTCCGTGTAAACTGAGGCACAGAGAGTCCCTTGCCAGCACAGAGCCCAACTCTCACTGGGTCCTTCCCACTGTGAAGTTGGGGCTGCTCCCCTGTCCACTTGAACAGATGGGTGGCTGGCCCGCTGGAAGTTCCCCTCCGAGCTGCTCTCGCATCCCTCTGACTTGGCCATCGGCGTCTCCCCCCATTCTTGGAGAACTTCACATCTTTGGAGACTTCCCATTTTACAGATAGAGAACTGAGGCCCAGAAAGGGGAAGGCACCCCAGGGTCACACAGGCACTTGACTCCTGGTCAGTGCTCTCCCCTCGTCCTCTGTGTCTTGGGGACCCTGCTGTCGGCTTCAGATCCATGGGTCTGGTGTTGGGCTCTGGTTCAGGGGATCTGGGTTTCGGGGTCGGGGGTGGGGACCCGGACCAGTCCCAGCAGAGGGACTGTCCTGCCTCCCATGTGCTTGTGCACTCAGGCTAACCAGATGTATCTGGAATGCCTGTAAATGGGGAGTGGCCTCCAGCCCCGAATTGGGTGTGTTCAGTGTTGCTCAGGGCCTGCCCCGGAAGGCTGGCTCTTCCCACACCTCCCAGAGAAGAGTGGGGAGCTCCAACAGTCTCCCTCCCCGTTGTGGGGCCTCAGTTTCCCTGTCTGTACCGACTGGATGAGTTTTTGGCCCCTTCCGGCCGTAGCTTCCTAAGATGATCCATGTTTTGTCATGGTGAACACCTGCTGGCTCTCTGGTTTTCATTTTAAAACAACCCGTGGGCAAGGCAGGGTATGAACCTCTCTGTGCGTCCGTCCTGAGCCCCACCTTGTGCAAAGCCACCGGCCAGACCTGGAGGCCTCCCCTTCCTTCGTTCCCCTGGGAGCTCTGTGCCTTCTTAGACCTGCCTCCATTTCCCCGTGCCATGCGCTCTGCTGGGGGTGCCTTTGCGTTCCTCTTGGGCAGCCCACCCAGCCCACCCCTACTTGTCATCTCAAGTGCCATTTCTCCTTGGAAGAGTCTGCTGGAAGCCCCTCCCCACCCCAGGGGGGTCAGGGCCCCTCCCTGGCTCACCCAGGGTGACATGACCTCACTGTGTCTGCTTACTTCTGTACTTGCTGACTTCCCCCCAGACGAGGAGCTCTAGGAAGGCTGGAGGGCCAGAGCTGGCTGAGCGAACAAAGGAGGCTAGGGAAATAAAAGGCAGGTCTCGCCCTCAGGGAATTCGCCATGAGCTCCCCAGAGAGGTTCTTGGTGGCCGCTGAAAGGGCCACCTGTGCACCTAGAGAGCATGGTTGGACCTGAGAAGAATTCCTGCATTGCTGCGTCATATTCGCAAAGCTCAGGAAGGTCTGTGTTCTGTTTCCTCCTCCCGCTCCTTTCTTGGTCAAGCATGGAGAATCGTCCTGGTCCCTTTCTTTGCATCTGGTCACGTCCTTCCAGGGTGAGGGCCCCACTCACCCCCACTCTCCATCACCCGTGGAGTAATACTGTGGCCTTTCCCAGCTTGTGCCCCCTCAACCACACCTCCCTGGGAAGTTTCCACATGGTCCATGGTGGTTTCACCATTAACGGAATCCAAGAGTAACGTCAGGACCAGCAGGTCCCTGTCTCCCACTACCCACCCAATGTCGATCAACATTGTCACCAGAGCTGTCACAGGCAAGAGGGGGTGTGGCTGTCACGTGGCCATGAGTAACCACATTCTCGCTTCCTCCTTTTGTACACAGCCGTTGGGGGTTGGTGGGGTCTGGGACCGCGGCAGGGGTGCCACAGCAGCGCCTGGCAGCGTGGGCTGAGTCCTCGTTGCTAGAGTAGAGGAGCCACTTCTCCTGGGCCCACGAGGCAGCTGTTCCATGCTCTGCTGAGCGCGGTAAGTGCTGGCTTGCAAAACCGCACGGAGTGGCTGGGGAATCCAAGGGGTAAGCGGGCCTGCCTGATAGCCGAGGGCAGGTCCCAGGCAGGGCTCCGGGCCTCCCTGAGCTGCGGCCCTGGGGCGGGCAGACCAAAGCCCCTCGGGCTCGGGACCACGGTCTGCCTGGACCGGTGGCCTGGTTCTGCTGTCTCTTCCAGATCCTGCCCCCTTCGACTTCCACCCCACCCTCCCTGCAGGTTTGCTAGCAGCTGCTGGCTGGGGGGCACCCCAGACTTGAAAAATTAGAGGCGTCAGGACTGCTTCCCCAAAAATCATCCTACCCCTCCTTTCATGGGTGGGAAACTGAGGCCCCGGGAGGTGAAGGGCTCAGGAGCAGAGCTGGGATTAGGTCTGGGCAAGCCCAGAAAGGAGGGGAGCGTGCAGGGTTTGTCTCGAAGCCACATAGGCTATAGGTCCATAAAAACATCATTTCCACAGCCGAATTCTTCATGCTTTTTTTATGAGATTGAGAAAATGACACTTATTAAAATATTAGAATTAAGATACTACTGCTAGGAAAAGACAAAATAATGGAATACTCTTATTGTATTTGGGGTGCTTTGAGGTATAACGGAGAATGGTGGGGGCCTGGTGGCTAAAGCAGTGTCCCCCTACACAGACACACACACCCCCCCCCCCATAGACAAGGATCAGGGCTCTGTCGCCTGGCATTCTCTTTTCCTCCGTCCTGGGCCCTCTTGCTTTCTTCCCTCTCCTATCTGTGACTTTGAGCCCCGGGGGCCAGGCCTCTCAGTGGGCAGGGGCTCCGGAGGTGGCGCCCCGGGCCCCAGAGCAGCTTCCTCTGAGGGTGGCCCGGGCTGGCCGCACCCTGAATGGGAGATGCCTCCCTCACCAGGCTTGGCTAGGAGCCAGGCAAGAGTGAAACCCGGACAGAGGAAGGGGCTGGGCTGCCAGGCCTCCTGGGCGTGTCCCGGGTGCTGCCTTGGAACCTCAGCCGGGCCTGAGCGGGGCCTTCCAGAGGGGCGGGGGATCGTGTAGGCACCCTGCCGGTGAACAGCGCCCCGATTTCACAGATGAGGAAACCGAGGTTCAGAGGGGAGAAGCAGCTGCCCTCGGCGGCAGGGCTGGGAGGTGGCTGAGCTCGGACGTGCTGCGGCCCCATCTGGCTGCAGGACACTCGTGGAGCCCAGGTCACCTTGGGTCTCTCGGTCCCCTCAGTCGAGCGTGGGCAGGAAGGTGGCAGTGAGAGACTCTCGGGCCAGGAGGAGAGAGGATGGCTGGAGGGGGAAAGGAGGATGTCTGTCTGTCTGCTTGTCCATCTGTCTGTCTACACAGGTGTCCTCAGATAAACATCAAACTAAAATCAGTTGTAGGTCTCATTGAATTTGTGTGCAAAGTCCCTCACCTCCTCTGTCCCCAGTCAGCAAATTCGGGACCCAGCAGGTGAAAGTTGGGCTTTTTTGGGGGGTGGAGGGAGTCAAAAAAGTCTTAGATGCCCCTATGACGTGTGTCCCTACAAAGGACCACGGAACATGAAACAGGTGTCTGCAGTATCAAAATTTCATGGCAGCAGGTGAAAATGAGGCAAACAGCCTGTCCGAAACAGCTCCTCCGTGGGGCGAGGGCGGATGATGACAGCAGGTCGGGAGGTGCAGGGTGACAGATAGGATGTGTGCTGGTTGCCCGTCTCAGACACCGTCCCCTCCTGCGACTGCTCTTTAATGAGCCCCTGGGGGCCCAGGCCGCTGGATGCTGGGGATCTGGTGGAGACGCCGCCCTCCAAAAGCTTGCGGTCTGGCGGGGGCAGCGGGGCAGCCACAGTGCCCGTGCTCCAGTGGGCAGGTGTCGCGAGCAGGCATGTCAGCTGAGTGCCTGCCCGCCTGCTAAGCCCTGGCCATGTAGCTTGAGCAGCAAGACTGGAGTGGTTCCTGTCCTCTTGGAGCTTATGGGCCAATGGGAGTAGATCTTTAGAAAGTAAGCAAACATTTAAAAGGGTTTAGACAATGGGAGTGACTAATCCTGTCTGGGCAATCCAGGGCTGCTTCTTGGAGGAGGCAACATTTGCTCTGGCTCCTGAGAATGGACCTTGTTTGTGGGCTATATAGGACTATGACTACGAGGTGGGCTGTGGAGCAAGACCACCCAGGTTCAAGTTCCTGCTCCCGCTCTTACAGGCTGTGGGCCTCAGTTTCCTCATCTTTCACATGGGGTTAATACAAGAAGGTTGTGGGGCCTGGGTGCGCCAATCGTGTACAGCTCTTAGAACAGCGCCTGGCACGTCGTCTACACTCAACGCGTGCGATACGCAAACCAGAGGAGGTTGAGGCTGTGCAGGGCGCCCAGGGCTTGCTGTGGAGACAGGCTTCTGGGCCCCCTGGCCTGGCCCTCTCCGACTGACAAGGTCAGGGAGGTGTCAGAGCTGTTCCGGGGTTGGGGACTTTTCAGAAACACAGCCCTAAATGCAGAATAAGAATGCCACTGGCTGTCCTTTAGTGAGCGCTTACTATGAGCCAGCTCACTTCAACCCACAGCAGCCCCACCAGGTGCAGGCGCTGCCCCTGTCCTTGTGTTCCAGACAAGAAGCCGTGGCTCAGAGAGGTGAGTTCAGTTGCCCAAGGGCACACAGCTTGGAAGCAGCAGAGCTGGGACTGGATCTGGTTTGATATTGAATTTGATCCTGAGTCAGGCGGGGGCCTGTCCTGTCTGCCAGGACTTGGACCTACACTGGGGTCAGGGGCACTCCTGGGCCTCGGTTTGACCTACTTGTTGATCTGGAGCCTTCCCTTCTCTTGACGGCTGCTCCACGCCCAGCCTGAGACTCTCAGTCTTTTGGATCCTGAGGGTCCAAGCTCGGGAACGCTGAGGCTCCCAGGATTACAGATGTGGGATGGCGGGTCTCAAGCTTCCCGGAGTCCCATGGGCGTCTTTCCTGAGCAGGTGTGGTCTCTGGAGCTGGGGTGTGGCCCCAACACCACCTGGGTGGGGCTCAGGCAGAAACAACCTGGTTTTAGGGTGACAGACAGGAAAGGGGCAGTATCTGCACTCTGCGAGGTGAGCAGCACGACGATAGGATGTGGCAGCGCTGTGCTCGCAGGGCCCTGCCCGCCCGCTTCTGTGGTGAGCCACTCTTTTCCTGCCCTGGGAGGAGGGAAGAGGCCAAAGGTGGAGTTTTGTGCTGGCCTCAACCTGTCGATAACCAGACTTGTGGCTGGACCGGCCCTGTGGTTCTTACTATGATTGGAAGATGCCCTCAGCAATAGCCATCAGGAAACTTTGAAAACATAAAGGTTTATTACTCACAGGTCCTGGAAGTGACACAGCACACCGGGGGCCACACTCGAGGTTGTAGGGAGAGAGAACACAGGGGCCTGGGCATCTGCTTTTATTGGGGTCGAGGTGGGGGCCTAGAGGTCCCTGGGCTCATGCTTTATTGGTGAATTTAAAACATAAGATGGAGCATTTAAAGCTCGGAAAGAGGGGGAAAAAAAGTGGCCCTAAGTGGTCAGTTACTGAAATTAACCAAGATCTGCGGAACCGGCCTCAGGCGGAGGCGGCGGGGCACTGTGTCTGGCCTCCCGCTGGCCATGTGGCTATTTGACACAGCCCTCTGGAAGCAGAGGCCTCGGCAATCAGAGCTGCAGTCGGGGACTTTCGTTACCAAAAAAGAAAAACCACACGCCTGCCAAGGCTCGCTCTGCAGGTGGGGCCTGGAGGAAGCAAGTCCCGGCCCTGAGCCTGGCTGTCCTCGTCTGTGTGACGGGAATCCTGACAGCCAGTGCTGGGGTGAAGACGAATGAGTTCCCTGGATGAGGAGATCACGAAATAATCCATCCACAGCGGGGGCTTTATAATAGCTCATTTTCGTTATATTGCAATACATTTACTTTAGCAAATATTCAAGTTACTGTCCTGCCGTGCGCGGTGCTCACACCCTGCCCGGCTCCTCTCTTGCTATCCACATGGCCCCTCGGAGCCACAGAACCTCTGGGAGCCGGGTTTTCTTCTGGCAGCTGGGCTGATGCCTGCACAGCTGCGGCCTGGCTCGAGGCTGCTGTGCCCGTGGTCCCTTCCCTGCGAAGCCCATGGGGTGGCGGGCCCCAGGGGACAGGGGGACAAAGGATTTTCAGGGCTAACACGGGGATATCCAGGACCAGCTGGCCGCCCTAGACAGGCCCAGGAGGGGAGAGATGGGGAGCGCTCTGCTTTCACACAGGACCCCGTGGCTTCCTTAACTGCCCATGGGGGAGGTAAGGAGGTCACCAGGTCTGTGCCTTCCCTGACTCCGAGGTCTCCCTTTCCTCTGCACCTCTGTCCACAGCCCCAAAGAGTGTCCCCAAATAAAACACCCCCTGCTGGAGGCCAGCATCGGAGACCTTTCCTGCAGCATCTCATTAGATTCTCACGACCATTCTTTGAAGCCGTATGGCCCATTTTACAGAGGAGGAAACTGAGGCTCAGAGAGGGTGAAGCAACCTGCTTAGGTTACACAGCTGCTAACAGTCTCTCCTCCACCCCGGCTGCCTGTGCATGCAGGGGACTGCGGGGATGGGTGTGGGGGCGAGGGCAGTGACGGCGGGAGCCCATCCTCCAAGGTAACCCCCAGCCCCCAAGCCGCAGAAAGTCGGGCCCTGACCTGCCAAGATACCTCCCCCGACCCAGGAACTGATGGGTAGGGCCTGGCGTTTTGGCCCCTCCCTCTGTGCTTCCAGGAAGTGGCGGAGGAACCGAGAGCTGCCCGGGTGGCAGTGGTGGGTACCAGTCTTTTTATAATGATGAAATGTGTCTCAGCTGGTGACATCTTCCTGAAGTCCCCTGCTCCTGGGAAAGTGGGGCCGAGGTCGGGCCATATACTCTCCCTCCAACTGAGAACATCACCCCATGTGCAAAGAAACTGCCTCCTGAAGGCCGGTTGGGAGGCAAAGAATGTGTGTGTGCGCATGTGTGTGTGTGGGTGTGTGAGGGAGAGAGACGCATTTATTAAGTACCTACGGTGGGCCTGGAACTATGGAATCATCACTTCACTGCATTCTCTCAACAGCCCTATGAGAGCGGCTCTGTTTATCCCCTCTTTACAGATGAGAGAATTGAGGCTCAGAAGGGCAAGATCTGTGTCAAAGTCACACAGTCTGTGAGGGACAGACCTGGGACTCGAACATCCTTTGATTGACCCCATAGTCTGTGCTCTCCATCCTGTGCCCTGCACAACACCCGGTGCACATGGGGCTGACCTGTCTGGGGGATGTGACCTTCAAGGTCCTCCTTATTCTTACTCAGCCCTCCTTCTCCCAACTGGGTCCTGCCCCCAGCCACAAACACAGCAAGCTCATCTCTCTTCCAGGCCTTTGCCCCTCCTGCCCCCTCAGCCAGGTCATATCTCTCCGCAAAGCCTTTCTGAATCCTCCCTGGGCTCGAATCTGATCTCTGCCACTCGCCAGCTGTGTGTCTTTGGGCAGGTTGCTTCACCGCTCTGAGCCTCATCCCTCCTCAGTGAAAAGACACTTGTGAGGGCCAGATGTGCCTAGTACAAATATCGTAAAGTTTGGTTTAAGAAATTATTTTAAGATATGGTTAGACTGGCATTTTAGAAACCAACATAATTCTAACTAACATGTGAAGGAGGTCGGATGGAGCCTGGAAGCTGAGGGGACTGTGAGTAAGTTAGAGTCCCTCCAGGGGGCGATGAACAATTGCTCTCTGCTCTGAAGCATGGGAAGTACAGGGACACGTTGGAAATTATCCAGGCTCCCTGTCTCCCGGACACTGTGCTTGGGGTTGCATCCTTCCAAAGGGTGTTATGTCCAGGGAGCCCAGGAATACTCGAATCCTGCCCCAGAACACAGCTGTCACTCCCACAGGATTCCCAATGGTAAGATTTGGAACCCCACAAACACCAGCCAGTGCCACGGGGAGCGTAAGGGAAGATAGAGAAAACGAGAAAATGCAAGTGGCCCTTTCTGGCTACCTGCTCGGGAGGCTGAAGAGTAACACCAGGAAGGACAGCGGCTCTACCCACGGGCAAATGAGATGACCGTCCGCTCGTGGAGGGCTGGGTTGTTCCGAAAAGATCTGAGTTTTCTCCTGGCCCCAATCATGCAGTTGATGGCTCCAGGCCCTTGAGGACTTACGGGGTAGGTTTACTGAAACAACTAAAGGAGCTGCCCTTTGCTGGAGCTTGTGATGGGCACAGAGGCATCGCCTCATTTCATCCTCACAATGGCCAAGGAGGTAAGTGCTGTCATCCCTGCCGGGTGAGCGAGGACACGGCCAGGGGAGCTGGATCGAGCTGCGACCTTGAGAAAGTATGAGAAAAACTGAGAATCTGAGGGACGGGCCAGGGCTGTGCGGGGTGGGAGCCAAGATTGGGGAGAGTGGAACAGAGGGATGTTGGCGGTGGAGGGGGGCGGTCAGGACCAGACTCTGAGAGACCTCAAAGGTCTAAAGAAGCAGCTTTATCCTTTGGCCCTGTTGTCTGCAAACTCTCCCACCAGTGGACCCCATCAGTGGCCAATAGATGTACATGGATCTCTTAATGAACTGCATCCCAGTACTACCGTACCCCTGAGAAATTATATATACAAAAATAGGAATTATGAAGGGGGTGACATAAAAGTTAATATAACTAGAAACTCCAATATTTTCTTTCTACATCCCAGTGGATTGTCTTGTCCACAATAAAAAGCTTTAATCGAAAAGGATAGACAAGTAAATTTCTGTGCAGCATATAGAGGGAGCTGAGGGCCCCCAGATGGATTTATCAATGTTGATAAATATTAAGAGCTGCTGTTTGCTGAGAGTCTAGCAGTCATGTGCTGGGTCACGAGGAGGCCCATGGCCAGGGGCCTGCCCCAGACCAGACGTCCTCCCAGCCGTGGCCGACTGGGATCGTAGGCGGGGGCGCCTGGCAGCCCAGGGCTGAAGCTGTCTTGACGTCCCTCTGTTCCTGTCTCCCTCCAGGCACCATGCCTCTGCCGCTCCTCCTGCTGCTGAGCCTGCTGGGCCCTGGCAGCCGCCTCCAGCTTGTCCGGGGCCAGACAGGGGTGTCCAAGTACTTACACAGAGACGACGTCGACAGAGAAGGCACGGACCTGCTAGAAACGCCTGAAAGCAGCACCAAGACTTTCTCCCTGAGCCCCAGGCTTCTGGCTGTGATGGGGACACCAGGGCAGAGAGATTCTACAGGGCCTGGAACTCCTGAGCCAGCCACTCTGGAGGTGGCCACGGAGGACTCTGCTGGCCTGGGGGCAGGAGGGACAGCCGTTGGGAACCTGACCATGGAACTGGCCACACAGGGGATTTCTGTCACAATGGGCCCTCTGACCAAAGGACTGGTCACTACAAACCCTCCCTTCCTGGAGGCTCTATCCACAGACGGGGCTCAGTCCACAGAGCTGGATACCCTGGAAGCCCTGTCCACAGGACCAGCAGCCATGGAGACACTGACCACCCAACCCGCAGCCACGGAGGTCCTGTCCACGGAACCAGCAGCCACGGAGGCACTGACCACCCAACCCGCAGCCACGGAGGTCCTGTCCACGGAACCAGCAGCCACGGAGGCACTGACCACCCAACCCGCAGCCACGGAGGTCCTGTCCATGGAACCAGCAGCCACGGAGGCACTGACCTCCCAACCCGCAGCCATGGAGGTCTTGTCCACGGAACCAGCAGCCACAGAGGCACTGACCACCCAACCCGCAGCCACAGAGGTCCTGTCCACGGAACCAGCAGCCACGGAGGCACTGACCTCCCAACCTGCAGCCACGGAGGTCTTGTCCACGGGACCAGCAGCCACGGAGGCACTGACCACCCAACCCGCAGTCACGGAGGCCCAGTCCATAGTTCTGGCCACCACCAGCTTCAGAGGAAAAAGCCAGACTGTTTCCCTGTTGACGTCTACGGTCCCCAACCCCACAGTGGCCTGGGACCACATCCCGGTGAAGCAGTGCCTGCTGGCCATCCTTATCCTGGCCCTGTTGGCTACCATCTTCCTTGTGTGCACCGTGGTGCTGGCTGTCCGCCTCTCCCGCAAGAACCACACATACCCCGTGCGCAGTTACTCCCCCACCGAGATGGTTTGCATCTCGTCCCTGCTGCCCGAGGGGGGCGAGGGGCCCACCACCATGGCCAATGGGGGCCTGCCCACCCCCAAGGGTCGGGGCCGAAAGGCGAGGCCCGGCGAGGACCATGACGGGGACGACCTCACCCTGCACAGCTTCCTCCCTTAGCTCCCCCAACCCATCCTCCTGAGCAGGACCCTGCCTCCTCGCTCCCTCCGTGGCCCACCGAGCCACCAGCCAGCATTCAGGCTCAATTCCACAGGTCTGGGCTTCCTCGGAGCTCCCTGGGGTTGGGCACCCTCAGGACTGGGCCCCTGCCCACTGCCTCACACGGGACTGAGAACAGGCAGAGCAGGCCTGGCACGCAGAGCTGCCCCCCCGTCCTGACTCCAGTGGGGGCTGGCGAGACTCCCTCCACCTCCCTGCCTCCCGTCTGTTCGGGGCGCCCTCCAGCACCCCTGCTGCTGTCCTCCCCTCTCCTGGCTTCTGGGCCTCGTCCCCGTGCACCCAGGGAGGACTCGGAGTCCCCCGCCCTGACTCCCATTTTCTTCTGGTCGCCGTGGTCACCCACAGGAAGGGGGCATTCAGGAGGAGTGCTGGGCCCCGGAGGCCATGTCCTGCCGCTCCCCTATTTGGGGCAGCCTGGGTTTTCTTGGGCGGCTCCCCCGGTCTCAGCCTGTGAGGACTGCGGCGAGTCTGGAGACCCCAGGGCTGCCCCCTTCTTCGGGACTGTGTGGACCCACGAGGGCCATCTGCTGACAGAGCAACCCCCTCCTGCCCCCTCTCGCCTTCCCCTGCAGCCACGTTTCGGGGTGGGCTCTGTCTGGTTCACAGAGCCACCCCACTGCCCGGCCCATCCTCCGACGCAGAGCAGACACCCAATAAATATTGATGGTTGACTGACGGCTGCGTGCTTGGCATCAAGGGGCCCTTCAGGCGGGCAGTGGCCCTTTGCTGTTTGCCTGCAGCCCCAGCCCCTCGGGAAGCCCCTGCAGGGCTGCTGGGTTGACCTCCGCATTGTCTCTCGGATGCTGGGTGCCTCTTAGTGCATCCATGGGCAGCCGGGGAAGGCTTCAGACTGGGGGTGGAAGGGGGCTGGCCCCCATGACCTAGTTCTGGCCTCCAGAATTTGGTTCCTCCCAAATCTCGGACAAATACCCCCTCCCAACATCAGTGCCATCCTCCCAGAGGCCCTGACCTCCTGGTTCCACACAGGCCGTCTCCGGTTAACACCCCGTACCCGCTCCTCGCTCAGCCTGCCCCACCCGCTCACAGGAGCACTGACTAGCTGTCATTTTAAGTTTGGGGCCAGCAAACTTTTCCTAAAGGGCCAGAGAGTAGCTATTTCAGGTTTGGTGGGCCATGAGGCGGCTGTTGCAACCTCTCCTCTCTGTCACCGTAGCTCAAATGCAGCCACTGAGGATGCCATCCATGAATGGGCTTGGCTGAGTCCTAATAAAACTTTAGTGACAAACAGGCGGCAGGCCGGAGGAGGCTCTGCTGACCACTGACTGAAGCGCAGGGTGGCCAGGTGTTCCGGTTAGCCAGGCACTTCCTGACTTAGCCCCGGACGGATGTCCCCTGTCGTGGGAACCCCTCAGCCCCAGCAAATCGGGACGGTCGGCTGCCCTGTTTAAGCAACGTTCACCACGTGTGTGCATGGCCACATCTGAAACCCACGTTGACCCTGGGGTCAGATCAGAAAGCCAAGGCCACCGTGGAGAGGCGGAGCCAGTGGCCCACCCTCATGGCTGAGCCGGGATTCAAACTCCGGGTCTTCTGAAGGACCCCTCCACCCCAGGGCATGACCTGCAGGGAGCATTCCAAGAGAGGGCTGAGTCTGGCATGTTTGGGCCTCAGCTCAGGACAGAGGGGTTGAGGGGAAGACGAGAGACCAGGGAGCAAGGCAGGTGCCGAGTGGAGCTGTGGGGGCAGAGTCAGGGAGAAGTGGAGGGGTGTCTGCCCCTCCCCGACCCTCTAAAACAAGTGTGATCACAGGGAGGGTGTGTTTGACGTCCTTTGGTGGGGGGCCGGTGGAAGCAGGGGGGCCCCCCGTGGGCTGGGCAGCTGACCCTGGAGAAGGCAGGCTGATGCTTTGGAGAAACAGCCGTTCTCTTCCCCTTTGGGAGTGATCAGAAAAATCAGCTGGGGGTCTCCACATAACGGGCTTGGGGACCCAGAGGCTGAAGGACGTGGGGGACATCTGAGCAGTCCCGCCAGGGTCTTGTCACCCCTTCCTTCTGGGCGGGGAGAGGTGTCCGGGTGCCCTGTGTTCTCCACGCTCCTGGAGCGCCTTTGCTCGAGGCCACTGTGTGCACACGCACGCGCGGGCCTGGTGTCCATCTAGTTCCCCAAAGTGCAGGAGTGACGTGGGCCTCGGTGATGATGGGTGCTTGAAGCAGCCACCAGGGGGCGTCCGCCACCAGCTCTTGGAGCCACTGGAAGCCGCCAGCCTCCCTGTGCGCCATGTTGGAGGACGAAGGAGGGGTAGCTTAGCCGGGAAGGAGCGCCAAGCCCAGGGGGATGCTGGTGTTCGGTTAACAACTAACTCCTTGCGTGGACTTGTCCCCACGCCATGATTTGTCCTGCTTCCCAATTTCCTCCCTGTAAATACTCCCACGGCCGACTCTGAGCAACCAACCATTTAGACAGTAGCTGCCACCATAAATGTCAGTATTCTCAGGAGCATAGCTAAGAGTCGGATGTAGGAAAATAATTAGGAAGTGATGAGTTTTGAGAAGGGAGGACTTTGATTTTTAGTATACTGTCATTTAACTTATTAAACAACTGGGTCACAAAATTCTGAAAATTTGACAGTTGGCTCTTAGAGACTGATGTGGGCCGGCTCCTGCGTCCCACTGTGCCCTCCCTCCCCGGACCGCCCCTTGTCCTTGACCATCACCGTCCGAATCGCCCGCTCCATCGATTCAGCAAATAAATCCCGAGCACAAACATCTCCCATCTCCCCACGAATCCCCTCATACAGCCTGGGAAGGAGGAACTACTGTTTCCCCCACTTTACAGAAAGGGAAACTGAGGCTCAGAGAGGCATAGTCGCCTGTTCCAGGTGATGCACGAGAATGGGGATTGGAAGCCAGGTCCTGCCACTGTGTCATGGCGTCCTTGAGATCACAGCGGGCTTCTAGGGGAATGCCATGTCCCAAACTCTCGCCACTGCTGGCCTCTCCTGGCGTCTGGAAGTCCCCCTCCGTCACCCTCTGTGGCTCCTGGTTGCTGGGGGGAGGCATTGGCACTTGGAGGACAGCCCAGCTCCGTCCTTGTAGAGAGCAGCACACAGCAGAGCTGGGGCCCAGGACAAAGACACAGGGCTAAGGGCAGGGAGCTGGTATTTATTGGGCACTTACTGCATACCCAGCCCCACGCCAAACACTTTATCTTCATGTTCTCATTTAGGCGTCACAACAACCCCACGATGTGGGGATGGTTATCACCCCATTTTCCTGCTGGGGAGACTGAGGATCAGAAAGCTGGATCCCTCGCCCCAGCAGGCTGCTCTGCTAAGAAACCAGACTCTGCTGACTTCAGCGCTGGCAGCAGGGAAGGAAGGAGGGCAGACGGAAACAGGAGCTGGGCCGGGGGTGGCATGCTAAGTTTACTCCGGGTCCCTTGTCTCTTAGGAGCTGGGGCTGCCAGCCCTGCGGGCGGCTCACCCAGCAGCGGATCTGGGCAGAGGCTCCCCAAACTCTCCCTCCTACCCCACCCCCAGCCGCCACTCAGCCAAGCCACGTAACTCGATGGTTATGGGGTGTCCGCTCTGTGCCGGGTACTGGGCTAGGTCCCTGGATGGACGCCACGTCAGCGGACAGCCCTGGTGGTGCCCTTTGGGGCTCACAGTATAGAAGGGGAGAGAGAAATTAATCGAATGATCACCCAGAAAAATATCAGATGACGGCTGGGCCCAGGGCCCCAGAGGGGAGGTGGAGGGGGGCCCTGAGTGTGCAGAGTGTGCCCAGCTCTTGGGGTGGGGTGGGGAGGAGGCAGGAAAATGGTTGACACTTGAAAGATGCAGAGTCGTGGGCTCGAGAGGGTGGGTATAGACAGAGGAGTGTCCCAGGCATGGAGAACAGTGTGGACAATAGGGGTGCAGGGGGAGAGCAAACAAGGGTGGCTGCAAGGAGGAGGGCAGGGCTGTGTGAGGTTGAGGGGGCCTGGGCCAGCGGGGTGCACAGAGGGTATAGACTCGAGAGAGAATTGGTAAGGGGCTGGTGACGGGTTGGCACGGCGATGAAGATGGGGAAAGAGCGGGCTCCCGGGTCTCTGACTCGGGCAGCTGTCTCGATGGGGGCACCATGGGTGGAGGGAGCAGGTTGGGGCCACTGTGAGGGTGGCGTGCCAGGTTGGGCTTCTGCCACGTGGAGTTTCAAGGGCCTGGTCATTCTCCGGTGGGGAGTGTCCGGAAGGCTGCTGGGAGGATGCTCACCAGCATCAGCCATGAGGGAGAGCAAACACACACCAGCAGGAGGTGTCACTGCACACCACCAGCCGGACGAAAATTAGAAAGACTGACACCACCAAGTGCTGGCGAGGATGCAGAGCGGCTGGGACTCCCACATTGCCGGCGGGAATGTGCGACGGCACAGCCACCTGGAAGCCCATTTGGCGGTTTCTTACAAAGTTAGATATAGACTCACCATGGATGAACAACGCAGAACGACTCAGAAACTCAGAAAGGGAACGACTCAGGAATCCCTTTCCTGGATATCTCCCCAAGAATGAAAACACGTTCCTACAAAGACTTGCCCACCATGTTTATGAAGCGTTATTCATAATAGCCAAAAAACTGGGAACAACCCAAATATCCATCAACTGGTGAATGGATAAATGAAATGCGGTCACCCATAACCGGAATGCCACTCAGAGCAGAAAGGAGCGGACTATTGATCCACACACTGACGCGGAGAAATCTCAAAAACTTTCTGCTGGGGCCGGCCCGGTGGCGCAGCAGCTAAAAGCTCACATTCTGCTTTGGCGGCCCAGGGTTCGCCAGTTTGGATCCCAGGTGCAGATGTGGCACTGCTTGGCAGGCCATGCTGTGGCAGGCGTCCCACATATAAAGTAGAGGAAGATGGGCACACATGTTGGCTTGGGGCCAGTCTTCCTCAGCAAAAAAAAAAAAAAAAAGAAAAAAGAGGAGGATTGGCAGCAGATGTTAGCTCAGGGCTAATCTTCCTCAGAAAAACTTTATGCTGAGTGAGAGGCCAGACCCCAAAGGCTCTGTGTCCACTGTGTGAGTCCAATGATAAGAAGTTCAAGAATAGGCAAAACTAATCCACAGTGAGAAATCAGATCCGTGGTTACCCTTTGGGGATGATCACGAGGGGACTTGATGGAACCTTCTGGGTGCTGGCACGTGTCGGTCTTGTCTGGGTGATGGTCACACATGGGTCTTACCTTTGTCCAAACGCCTAGAACTGCTCTTGTCCAATTGGTGCATTTGACTGCGTGTCAAATACACCTCAAGTGCGGGCAGACGACCTGGCGGGTGGGCAGGTTCTTGAGGCTGTGGGAGCCCAGAGGTCTGCCCAGGGGACGGAGGCCGTGTGACAGCAGAGGACTTGGGAACCTGCCCGGACGGCCCGAGGAGGCCGCGCTGCCTGGGGCCCCCAACCGATGTCCTGCGAACATCCAGCCCTCTTACCTTCAGTGGCTGCTCCTGCTCAGACACCGTCACTGGCTCCCCAGTGCCAGAGTCCAAAGGACGTTTCCAGCTTTGTCACTTGCTGGCCACCCACCTAAATGTTTCGTGGTCGGGCACACTGACCTCCTCGCTCCTCCTCGCACATACTTCCTGTGTTCGCTCCCACAGCCCCTCCGTCTCCAGGGCTCATCTCCCCCAGGCCCTGAGACGGTTCTGATCTTGCGGGGGATCCTCAGGCCTCTGGGCTTCCCCTCTGCTCATCTCTCCTCTCCCTCCTTCCTTGCCCCCAGCCTGGGGCACCGGGACCGGCCTGGCTGACCAACAGGTAACTCCAGGTTACTCCTCCTCCGCTCGGGGCCTCAGTCTCTCCATCTGTAAAGCGGGCAAGCGTGTGTCACCTCATGCCACTGGGTGGCCACTGTTCACCATCCGTCCATCCCCTCAGGGAGCCACGCGAGGCAGGACCTGTGGGTTGTTCACGCCCCAGGAGGCTCAGGAAGGAGCGAGGAGTCAGTCTGACGTCTGGTCCTGTCTTTGCCCCGGGCCTCTCTGAGCCTCCCAGACCTCGTCTGTAACCTGGGCACGGTCCTGGTGCCCTGGGCGGTAGAAGTAAGAGTGGCAGCTCACTCTCGTGTGCTAATCATGGTAAACTCTGTGCTAAACGTGTTGCTCACATTTTCTCATTTAATCTTCACCCTGTGAGGTAGGTCCTATTTTTAACGTCATTTTACAGATGAGCAAACTGAGGCTCAGAGAGGTTCAGTGACTTGCCTAAGGCCACACGGCTTGAAAAATCAGAGATCTGGGATGAAACTCTTAAGACTTCCTGGGGGCACCAGTCGCCAGAGGCCGGCTCCTTGAGGAGGAGCTGGGAACTCCCCAGATCTCCAGGGTTCAGAGCTATGCCCTCCGCCTGACCTCCCATTAGCTGCAGAGCAGAGTTCCCCCTGGAGGCTGTTCTGGGCACCCCATCCCCCACCGGAGGGCGGGAGGCGCTGGGAGGCAGCCACCAGGCTCTGCCCATCCTTGGCGCCCATACAATGCCGGGGGCTGGAGAGCAGGTGGTACCGGAGGTAGCACCTAATTCAAGCACCCCTGGACTCACACCTTGGGAACGCCGCCGCCCCTCAGGTCTCGGTTTTCTCTCCTATAAAATGGGAATATCTGTATTAGCTCTTGGCTGGAGGGGCAGGACGCAAACCTGGGGGCAGTGGACCGGGAGATGTGGTGGGCGGCGAGGGCACCCACCAGGCGGCATGAGACGGCAGCCTGGGACAGAGAGAGGCCTGGAGTTGGGTGGCGGGGACATCTGCCTGTAGGTAGGACCTGAAACCCTGGATGGGGGAGAGTTCCCAGATGCGGGTGTGAGCCGTTTCCAATGTGGTGCCCCTCTGAGATGGCAAAGATGCTCTCGGTCCTCACATGACGGGGCGCTTTCACATGCCCTGGGGGAGAGAACACAACGACCGCTCCTGTGTGAGCGACTCTTTCCGATGCGTCTCCCCATGTGCAGCTCAGCTGCCCCGAGAGAGACAGTCCACGAGGATCGGCCCTCCGTGTGTGAGGCGTCGTGCGAATCCAGGGCCCAAACACCGTGGGCCTCGAGGACATGTGTGGGCAGAGCCCCGACTGCTGAGCTTTTCGGGGCACGGTCCTCACAGCCTCTCGCTCGTGCAGTCACTCCACACGTGGTCCCCGGGCACCAGACGGTACGTGCCTGTGGGCAGGAATTAGAACTGGGCCTCTAGGATGACCCCAGCCTGGAGCAGGTGCCTGGGAAATGCTTGTGGAATATTCCGGCAACTGGGGATCTTGAAGAGGAATAAGACAGCCCCAGCTGTACCATCGATAGACTGGCACCCAGCAATTGAAAATGAAGTTTTTGAAGAATCCCCTGGTGAAATGCCCACGACGTACGGTTAAACGAATGCTGAGCTCGGTTTCCTCATCTGTGAAATGGGATAATACTGTCACCTCGTCCAGGGGTTGGGAGAATGAAGGAGACAAGGCACAGAAAACCCTTGGCTCAGGGCTGACGCTGTCACTGCTCCTCCAGTCACGGCTGCTGGACCATCGAGCGTGGAAACAGGACTGAAGCACGGATCCAGGTCGTTACGAGAGCTCAGCCGCGGCGGGTGGATGCTGGGGAGCTCTTCTGGCTTCTTTTGACTTTTCCTAATATTTCTCAACACACAGAACCAAAGCCTGTGTTAGGAAATCTGGGGTTCCTGGGCTCCCCAGCTGGCGAGTCGTACCATCGTCCCACAGCTCTTAACGCCCACGCAGGGAGGCTCAGAGCCGGTGGTCCTCGCGCCGGGGCCGGTTTTGCCCCCCAGGGGACGTTTGCCAATGTCTGGGGATACTTCTGGTGGGCACTACTGGGGGGGCTACTGCTGTCATCGAGTAGGTGGTCAGGGGTCCTCCTAAACCCTACAGCGCAGGGGACAGTCCCCACAGCACACAGGCGTCTGGTCCACAACGTTGCAGTGCGGATGGGCAGACTCTGCTCTTGCCACCCAGAAGGGAGAGACGCCCAGAGCCACCTCCTCAAGGTGTCTGGAATCCGGAGGGGCTTCTGTGTGGCAGTGAACTTGGCTGTTGGGTGTCCCCTTGGTGGCTGGAAGGCTGTACCCTCTGGGGTCTGCAGAGCCAGCACCCCCATGCCTGAGCTCGGCAGAAAGAGGATGCTGCTGCTGAGCCGCACAGCCAGATGGCCTCGGCCTGGTGCCGCTTCTCCCGAGGAACGACGGTGGGGAATGGGCCCTGGCAGAGGCTGGAGCGCCCCCAGTCCCCTTTCCCAGGGGAGCCTCGGGGACACAAACCCCATTCCTCGCCAGCCTCAGCCCTGGGTCTGGGCTCCCCGCTGCCCTCCTTGGGGTGGTTCTTTCAGGAGACCCTGTTGGCCTGCCTCCTGCTGAGTTTCAGCAGCCCCTCAGCAAATCACTGGATACAAATGAATATGTAGGACCGTGGGTCCCCTAGTCCCACCAGCCGAAGCTTCTGGACCTCAACTCCTGCCCTGCTCAGATCCCCATCTCACCTGCCGACAAGCATGTTGGTTGGATGAGTGAAGGAAAGCTCCTGTCACCTCTCACTCCCCCCTGCTCTGGCCCCACAAGTCTTCTTGATCTTTCTTCTGCACGTGCTCCTGCCTCAGGACCTTTGCACATGCTGTTCCCTGTGTCTGGCAACCTCTTCCCAGATGTCTGCAAGGCTGGCATCTTCTCATCCTTCAGGTCTTGAATGTCCCCTCCTTAGAGAGGCCCCCTCTGCAGCCATGCCCCAACTTATTCTTGATGACACTTCCCTTTCTCCCTTCTAGGGACTGATGACTGTCTGCAGTGATGCTGTTGATGTATCGACTTTTGCTGTGCCCAGGTAAGGCCTCTGTTCCTTGCTTCACTGTCTCCCAAGGCTGGGTGGAGATCAAGGGAGCTTGGGGTTAAGGCTTGGAGTCAGGCGGGCCTGGGTCGACTCCGCACGCCATGGCTTGCTAGTTGCCTGACCCTGGGCCGCTCTCTAACCCCTGTGGGCCTCAGTTTCCACACCTGTGAAGTGGGGAGAAGGGTCCTTGCTGCTGCTTGGGCTGCGGGAGAGAGAGAGGAGCAGCCATGGCTGGTGCATCACAGGGGTCCAGTTAGGGCCCATCCTGGGAGAGGCGGGCACAGAGACTCGGAGGGCCCAGGGGAGGCCTCCACGTCCTGGAGCCCCGCAGCACCGCCCCTGCGGTTTGGGGGCGAAACCCCGCCCTGCTGAGCTCTCCGTCTTTTGGCCTAAAATTAGCTCACAAATTCCTTGGCTCCCTGGCTGGTGCTTCCAACCGACAATTCAAACCAGATGTTTCCAGCTGTCGGGGCCCATCCTCCCGGCTCGGGGAGGCTGGACTCAGCTTGTGCAGGGGGTGAGGTGGGAAGGGCCTGGCCAGCACGCACCCCTCCAAGGATGCGGGCGCCCCTCGCTGACCGTCGGCTGGCAAGGGTGGGGGGGTAGGGGTGGCCAATCGCTCTGCCCCTTTGCGGCCGGTGGCCTTATGGAGCGCCAGCTGTATGCCAGGCCTGTGTGTTCACTTCGTCCAGAGGCTGTGATAAAGATCTTCAGTCCTGGGTGTCACCTGTGTTGTTGTTATTATTATCTGTTATTATTTAGTGCCAGGTGCCCAGGCTCAATGCATTCTCACAATAACCCAGGGAAGTGGATGTTACTGTTACCCCCATTTTACAGAAGAGGAAACTGAGGCCCAGAGTGGTTGAGTAACTTAGCCCAGGGTCACCTAGTGCCCAAGCAGCAGAATCCAGAGGTCCCTGAGGGCAGGTGGTCTCGCCTCATCCTGGGTGGGTTTCCCCTCCTTGCTGTCACTCCCAGGGGCCCTTTCCCATGTCGGGGGTGGATGTGGATGTCGTGGAAGACCCTGTCTACGAGGTGTCCCTGCTCCCAGTGCAGAAGGTGGGCTCACGCAGCTGCCAGGAGGAAGTGGCTCCTCAGGGGCCCTGGAGCCAGGTTTCTGGCCCCAGTTGAGTCCGAAGCCAGTGGTCAGGGTGGCAGGAGCCGAGGGCAGCGTGGGGATCTGTATGGCCTTCGTGGGGGCCTTACGGGGAGTCCTTTCCTCCCCATAGAGATGGGACCCTGAGCCATCGCTTGGTCAGGGTCCTCGAGAGAACCGGTGTGTGTGTGTGTGTTGGGGGGGCAGTAAGGAGGGGAGGGGCTCAAGGCAGGAGAGGAGAAGAAGTGGGGAAGGGTTTCACGCACAGGGAACCACGGCTGGCCTTCTTCACTCCGAGGAAAAGCCAGAACCCCTGCGAATGCCCACAGAGGCCCTGTGCCCTCTGGCCCGGGTGCCCTCTGACCTCACTTCCTCCTGCTCTCCCCTCGCTCACTCTGTTCCAGCCACACCAGACACTCTTCCCATGCTGGTCCTCCCACCTCAGGGCCTTTGCACTTGCTCTTCCCTCTGCCTGGAATGCTCTTCCTTGGAGCTTCTCCTGAGTCCCTCTCTCTCACCCTTCAGGTCTTTGCTTGAATGCCGCTCTTTCTCTGCTTCATCTCTCCTCACCCTTCGCACCTCCTGCCAGCCCAGAGATACGTTACTAAGGCAAGTTTTTAATGTCTTCCTTGTCCCACTAGAATGTAAGGACATAAGGACAGAGATTTTTATCTGCGTGGTTCTGTGCTGGAGCCCCAGGGCTTGGAAAGTGTCACATAGTGTGTGCTCAGGAAGTCTTAAGAGAGAGAGGAAGGAAAGGAAAGAAGATAGGAAGAGGGAGGGAGGGAGGAGACGAGGAAAGAAGGGAGAGAGGGAAGATGAGACAGAAGGTCTTAGTGTAAAGGGAGGAGGCGGAGAGCAGGAGAGATGTGAGGTGAGTGCTGAATGTTTGGGTGACTCAGGGCCCCTGAAGGTCAGCTCCAAGCCCTCCCCTCTCCTCTCGCTCGCCAGGCCCCTCTGCACGAAGACAGCAGGGCCCCGTTTCCAGCAGTGCCTCCGAGGAAGCTTGGAAGCATAACCTTGTGAGGGGGGAGGGGCGGGGGCCGCGGGGGCTCCGGGGGAGGGACCTGCCCGAGGGCACCCAGGGGCGGCAGGCTGAGCAGGGGCCCGGGGCCAGGGCTGGCGTGAGCAGCTCACATTCCTGCCCTCCCGGAGGCTTCCATGTGGGGCCGCAGGGAATGTAAATGTTTACCAGGCAGCGCACAGCTGGCTGGGCCACCGCGGCCGCAGGGAGCCGGGCATCCCGCTCGGGTGCCCCCCCAAAAAGAGAGGGACGCAGGCTCCTTAATGGTTTCAGAGAACGTTTAACTGAGTCATAACCCACGTAAAGTACACGAATCTGAAGTGTGCGCTTGGCTTTCCCATCTGCTCGCGCCCACGGAACCAGCACCCACGTCTGGATGTCGCGCATTTCCAGCCCCAGAAAGTTCCCGGAACCTCTTTCCAGTCAGCACGTCCCAGGGGCGACTGCTCTTCTGACCCCCGTCCGCTGGTGTCGTCTGCCAGTGTCCAGAACGTCGTGGGGATGGACGCACCCACAGGGCTTCTTTTGGGTCCAGTTCTTTCCCTTGGCGTTTCTATGGGATTCGTCCAAATTGTAGGACTTCTTGCTCCTCCTTTCGTTGCTGAGAACTGGTCCGCTGTCTGGACGTACCACAGTCTGTTCATCCACTGTTGGTGGACATTTGGGTGGTTCCCAGCTTTTTTTGCTATTATGGATAAAGCAGCTATGGACGTTTTCGTCTTTGGACGTGTGTTTTCATTTCTCTGGGGTAAACGCCTGGGGAAGAGATGGCTGGGTCGTCTGGGAAGTGCACAGTTAACTTGATGAGTCTGCCGGACTGCCTCACAAAATGGCTGTGATGTTTTCCTCTCCCGTTGGTAGTGGGCGAGCGTCTGGTTGTTTGCTGGGGGTGGGCAACAAGTGGAAAATTTGCTTAGAATCACAGAAGGACAGAGCTTGGAGGAGCCTCCCCTGACCGTTCTCGATGCAGGAAGGGAAACTGAGGCTCAGGTCACACAGTGTGGGAGGGGGCGGAGGCAAGAGCTAATGCAGGCCTCCCAATTTCCCAGCTCTAACTACTCCCTGGTGAGAAGGGGTCAGCACCCAGGCTTGTTCCCTGGAGAAGGCCTCATCCCAAGCCCTTCCACACCCCAGGGCCTTTGCACTTTCTGTGCCCTTGGCCCAGGAAGCTCTTCCTCCTGCTCCTCGAGTGCCTGGTTCCTCTTACCCTGTGGGTATCAGTTCAGACACTCTTCAGCGAGGCTGGTACTGACCACAGTTGCTAATGTAGCTGCCCAGGCAATCGTGGCCCCCGACCCAAGCTCCTCCCTGTCTGCTCATCCTTTTTATCTCCTTGATAGCACTTTGTGGTGTTGAATTATCTTCCCAATGTGCCAGTTGGCTTGTTCCTCAACTGTCTCCCCCACTAGGAGCTCCCTGCCCCTGAGACAGGAGCCTGGTCCGTCTTGCTCCCACGCAGGAGCTGGGGCAGGGCAAAATAATGGCAGGGTATCCCCGCCTGGGCCTCAGTTTCCCCATCTGTAACATGGGCAGGTGAAACTAGAGTCATTCAACCAATGAATGGGCATTTAGTGAGTACCGACTGTGTTCCAGGCACTGGTGATGGGGACACAGTGACAGAAAAGACCCTGATTCTGGCCCCCGAGGCTCCCAGTCGAAAGACACATGCAGATGGGCCATTGCAGCGCCACACACTCAGTGCTCTGGGTGGGGAGCCTGCGGGTGCAGGAGGCTGGCGGAAGCTGCTGACCTCCCTGGGGTTCAGGGAGGGCTTCCTGGAGGCGGTGATGACTGAGCTACAAGATGTGCAGGGGGTGGTAGGCAAAGGGGGCATGGAGGGCAGTGCTTCAGGTGGAAGGAACGGCCTGAGCAGCGGTGTGGCGGCCTCCGTCTTGTTCACAGCCCTGCTCGGTTCCTGGCGCCGGTCAGCACTCAGTAGACAGCTGGGGAATAAGTGAACATCTCTAATTTACAGATGGGGAAACTGAGGCCCAGGGAGGTTGTGCAGCACGCCTCAAGCTCCGGCCTGCCCAGACGAGGCCACTCCACCTCCTTGGAGCGCCCGATGGGAGGCTGCTGCACGGGTGTCCCTCTGAGGCCGCCGCCAGGGCCTCTCCAGCCACATGAAAGGCTTGGGGTATTTTTGTCCGGAGGGCAGGCCCCGGTGGCCTCAGGGGCCGTGTAATTAGAAGTGGCTCTGAGCCCACGAGAGGATGGAGCGGGGGCTGTGGTGGGCCAGGCAGCCGCCCCGGGGGCAACCAGGGAGGACCTGGCAGGGGCTCAGGGGGCGGGTCCCCTCCCCTCCCTGCCTCCTCGGCCAGGGCTGCTCCACAGGGCGGGGGGCATGGCTGCTAATTGCACGGCGGGCACAGGGTGGGGTCTCCGACTCGCTCTGAGGCTGGGCAGAGGGCCCGCTGCTCTGCCTCTGAAATTACAGGCTGCGAGCGGGTGGCCAGGCCTGCCCGCGCCCCTCTGAGCTGCGGTGGTGAGGGCCGTGGGGCCCGTCCGGCTCGGCCCCACAGCAGGTCCTGGAACTGGAGAATGTGGGATGTGAGACCCTCAGAATGGATGAGGAGCAAACTCTCAGAGCAGTAGGCTGTCAAAACCTGGGAATGCAAGAAAGGTAGTCAGAGTGGTCGTCCCCATGTCCACAAGCATTTATTGAGCACCTATTGTGTTCCGGGCACTGTCCTAGATGCTGGAGTTATGTCAGTGCACAGAACAGGCAGAGACCCTGGTCCCCGCAGACTTGCATCTACACTTACTCAATAATAATCCTCAGGAACCGCTCTGCAGGTGCCAGGTTCCGGTCTACCGCAGGGCCTCTGCACGTGCTCTTCCCACTGCTAGGAATCCTTTTGCCTCCTTGCCTTCCTGAATACCTCCTCCTCATCTTCACGAGCAGCTCTATGGTCGTCTCCTCGTGGAGGCCCCCATGAGCTCTGGGACCAGACTAGCCCCTCCAGACTAGCCTCCCACAGCCCCTGAACTGCCCCATCCCGGTTCTTAGCTCAGTTTGCAGTTAGAGCTTCATTGGTTTGTTTCCTTGCTCATGGCGGGTCTCCCCTGTGCTCTGCAAGCTCCGTGCGGTGCTCGCTCATCACTGTCTCCAGGGCCTGACGTGGGCTGGTGCTCGGGCAACAGCTGTAGAGTGAATGACATTTAGGTGAGAGCGTTGGGACTGAGGTGCTGGCAGGCTGTGGCAGGCCTCTAGTCTGCCCCACCTTTAGCTACAGCGCAGAGAGGGACAGTGACTTGCCCAGCCACGCACAGCTGACGCGTGAGCTGGGCTGGAGCTCAGAGCTCCTTCCTTCTCTCGTTGTGACCCACATTTTTGTGGTTCTGTCCTCAGACTGTGGTTGGGAGGTTTGGCTTAAGGTCAGCGTGTGGGTCTCTGTGCACGTGTGTGGACATGACCCTTTAACGGGGTTGGGGGAGGTGGTACAGGGCAACAGGCCCCTTGTAGGGGTGCTGGCCTGGCGGTTTCATTTCCAGACGAGACCCAGGGGCTGGGGGAGGAGGAAGTATGGATCCTGGGTATGTCACGCTGCCATGTGCCTCAGTTTCCACATCCGCCCGGTGGGCTCCCTGTGTTCGGTCCCCCTCCCCAAGCACGTGTGTGGCCTGCTGGGCTGGCGGGGGCTCTAGCGGGAGGCAGACCGCGCGCTTTGGAGGGTGGGTGACTCCAGCTCCACGGGGAACAGAGGATGCTATTCCACCTCCCCAAAGACGCCGCATCCTGGCCTCTGGAACCTGTGAGTGTGAATATGTCACCTTCCCTGGCAAGGGGGATTTGCAGACGTGATTAAGTTAAGGATCTTACATGGGGAGATGATCCTCGATTGCGGGGGGTGCCCAATGTCATCGTGAGGGTCTGTAAAAGCGGAAGAGGGATTCGAAGACAGAACGAGAGAGATGGCAGCATGAGAGCGACTCAGCCTACGGTGGCTGGCGGTAGAGACGAGGAGGAGGCCTATGAGCCGAGGGATGCAGGCGGCTTCCAGAAGCTTGAAAAGGCAAAGAGACAGACTGCCCCCCACTCCCCCCGAAGACTCCAGGACAAACACAGCCCTGCCGACACCTGGATTTTAGCCCCGCGAGACCCATCTCCGGCTTTGATGTCGCCGAGCACGGTCGTCCTGCGGCTCCTGGGCTTTCCCCCCGCGGCCTCACGAGCAGCAGAGGTTCTCCATCCTTGTCTTACAGATGACGAGCAGAGGCTCCGTGTGGGGCGGGACACGAGAAGGCCGGGTTTGAACCCAGTCTGTCCACAGGAGGAGCTCAGGACAGGATCCTGGCCGAGGCTGGGGCCTCAGAGCGCCGTGCTGTGAGCCGGCCCTTCCGGGGCTGTGTCCCGCCGCCCAATTTCTCAGGGTCCCTCTCCCCTCGTCCCGTGGGCTGGCCCTGGGGGAGATCTGGCTGCTCCTGCCGCCTGTGGTCTGGTCCGAGGCTGGGCAGACAGGGCTGGGGCCCCCCTGGCCATCTTGAAGGGGGATGCCACCGCTGCAGCATGTCCGTGGGAGGCCACGTGCCCCTGGGGGCGTGTGTATGTGTCCATTGGTGGACAGTCCCCCACTCCCTTTAGGACACAGCGTTCGGGGTGCTGTCAAGAGAAGATGGGAAATTCTCTGGTGTTATTTTCCCAAAAAACAGCTGCCCCCTCCTTTTGGAGGTGGGCAGGGGCTGCAGGACCATCGAAAGGTGTAATGGTGCTCTAGAGTCCCGGTCCCTGGGGGGTGGGCACAAACTACTGATCCACGCTCTCCTCCCTCTGTCCCAAACCTTCCCTGGCTCCCTACTGCCTCCCGGATGGGTGCCGTGCTGAGACTTTAGCCGGCTCCTGCTGACTTCAGCCCTCATTGCCTGCTCCTCCCTTTCGGCCATGTTGCACTCCAGCGCCTTGTCCGCATGCAGCGCTCCAGCCACTACGCCTTTTCCCAGGCTGGTCCTTTCACCTGGAGCGGGTTTCCAGGGTCTCCTCTTGCTCAGATCCGGCCCGTTCACAGCCACGTCCTCTGGGACGACTTCCCTGCCTCTTTCCCTCAGTGGACCTCTCTCCATCCCGGGGCTCCCTTGGCCTGGCTTCTCTCCTGCCACACACCCACTTCTGTTTTGTAAAAACTCGTTTACCCGTGTGTCCCTGGAAGACAGTGGCTCCTTGAGGGCTGGGCTGTGCCTGAGTCGCCTCTGAAGGCTGCCCAGCACAGCGCCTGGTGCCCTATAGGAGCCCTTTAATCACTTGCTGAATGAATGAATGAGCGCATGGGTGAATGAATGAATGAATGCAGAGGGCTGCTGACGCCCCGGGTTCCGCAGGGTTCCAGGGCCTGCTCCTGACTCATCTCATTCCCCTGGTTGAGCCTCTCGAATTCCGCCCTGCCTCGCTTTCCCTGTCTGTGGAATGGCGCCCCGACTCGGTTCTAGATGCTCCATTTGAGGTGTTGTGAGGCCGTGGATCCTGGAACATCAGAACCACAGGGAGCCCAGCAAGCTTCCTGCCCGCCTCTGCAAATTGGGGAAACTGAGGCCTGGAGAAGGGCCGGGTCCAACCAGACAGGGCCAGGCGGCAGGTAGAGAGCTCACTTGCTGCCTGAGGTCTGGACCCTCCACCGGCCTCCTCACAGCCCCGGCTCCCACTCTGCACCCCGGGCCTCGGAAAACCTGAGTCACAGCTGGAACCCAGCACGGGGAATTTTCCTCCTCATTTCCAGGGGCCTCTGAACCTCCCTGACCTCATCCCCTGTGGGAGGGGGGCTGGACCCCCACTCCCTGGGCTCAGGGAGCACTGCGGGGCTGCCCTGTCTGTCCGTCGGCCCCTGCCTGCCCTGGGGACCCGTGGCCAGGAAGGACATGCCCCATCTGGTCTCCCTGGGGTGTGGAGGGGGCCCTGCTGCCGAGGGAGCCCAGCCACGGGGATTGTGTGTGGCCGGAGCAGCCCCGCCCCTCCCCCTGTCCCCACCCCAAACCCTCTTAATGAAACCAAGCTGGCCCTGTGGCCGAGGGAGGGGGAGGGAGGAGGGGGAGGGAGGAGGGAGGGGCGGGAGGAGGCAGGGCCGGCGCCAGCCCAGAGCAGCGGCCGGGCACTGCCTCGGACTCGCTCTCACTCCACCTGGTGGGAGCGCCCAGACCTGTGTGCGCACGAGCTGGTGAGTCCCGGGGTCCCCTCCTCTGTCCGGGCAGCCTGGGGGTATCTTGGAGTTTGGGGACTGGGGGCTGTGAGAGTGTGTTGGGGGCCATCTCTAAGTTTGTGTGAGTTTTGAGTGTGTGTCGGATGCTGTGTGTGTGTGCTGAGGGGGAGGGTGGCAGGAGAGGTGTGCCTCCTGTGCGCCCCGCGTGCGGGCCTGGGGGGGCCGAAGCGTGCGTGTGCCGTCGTGGCCTGGCTGTGGGGGGAGGTGTCGTTCTTGGAAAGTGGACACCAGGGGGGTCGCTCCCAGGGTCAGCGGGAGGGTGGTGTGGACGGGGTTGTCCTGTCTGTGGGGATCAACTGTGTGTCAGGGGGTTGTGTATACGCACATGTTGGAGGATCGGCCCGTTGCGTGTCCGTTTGTGTTGCCTGTGTGTCCGTGCTTGTGGGCCCTGCAGGCTCTCTGGGGTGTGTGCATGTTGTGTGTCTGCGTGTTGTGTGTCTGTGTTGCATGTCTGTATATTGTGTGTCCGTGTGCTGCTGCTCTGTGTGTGTGTGTGTGTGTGTGTGTGGATTTTGAGCCCTCAGGACCCCGGTCCCTCCGCAGGGCTCCCTTCCAAGGGGCCCAGGTCCCTGTCCTCGGCTGCCCCAGGGCGGGAGGGGGCAGCGCTTCAGCCAGACCCCTCTCCCCCAAAGGCCACTAATTGAAGCCAGGTTTTTGTGGGCGCCCCTCCCCCTCTGGCCACCAGTCTCTGGGTGGGGGTGGGGCAGCTACTCTGGCCCCTCGGCCTCAGGGCTCGCTGTCCCTAGGCCTTAGGAGTGGATTTGCATCGTCTGCATACTCCTGACGTCAAAGTGTGACCATCATAACACAATAAGCCCTGAGTGAGACGGGCTCCAACAGAGGCCTGCTCCAGTCTGGCTTCTGGGCCACAACCTGGTGCCCACTACCTGACCCCAAGGTGCATCGGGCATGCTGTTTCTTGTCCTAACAGTGGTCCAGGGAGGTGGCCTTATCCCCATGGGACAGACATAGAACCGAGGCTCAGAGAGGTGACGAGCCCGGCCTCAGGACACACAGCTGGAAAATGACCTCCCCACTCTCCTGAGCTGCCTCCCCATTGAGGGCTGCACCCGACTGGCCAGGCGGCCCCGGGCAGCCCATCCCCAGTCTCCAGCCTCAGTTTCCTCTTGGGAAAAACGAGAGAGGTTGGCCTGACCCCACTCCTCACGGCCTGTGAGTTTCTGAGTCCTGGCAAAAATCACGACCCGGGAAGGAGGGGGCAGCTGACGGGCAGAATGGTCATCTCAGAGCCGGCCAGGTCTGTGCTCCCATTCTGCAGATGGGAAACTGAGGCCGGGAGCTGTCGGGGGGCAGGGTCACTCCACCGTCTCCTGCGAGGCCTGGCTGGCTCCCCACACCTTGCCTGCACCTTTCCCAGGAGGCCGGGACGGATTGCGGGGACTGGGGACTCTGACAGTTGGGATCTTGTCCTTTAAGAGCCAACGACTGTGTGGCCTCTGTCCTCATCTTCTGCCCCGACCCCGAGGCTCAGGGGGAAGTGAGCAGTTCCCTCTGTCCAGCTCACTGCCACGTGCACGCGCGCATGTGTGTGTGTGTGTGTGTCTGGTCCTGCATTCCTCAGTGGCCAGAGCTGAAGAGATTTCACTCAAAGAGGTAAAAAAGTTGGTCTTTTTCAGGCGAGTGGGGGAGACAATGAGCAAATTTACACGGCAGGCGAAGAGAACCATTTGTGGATGTGGGTTGGAAAATGTTGACTGACCCTGGAGCCGGGGGACCCCGGGGGCCCCGAATCCCACCTTTTCCACCAGCAGCTACTCTGTGCCCGGCTCCTCCCGAGCATTATCGCATGGGTCCCGACAGCCCTGTGAGGCGGGACTGTGGCCACCTCCCCACCTGCCCTCCATTTACAGACGGGGAAAGTGAGGCCCAGCCAGCCCGAGGATCAAAGCCGTCGGTGGGAAACTTTGCTAACAAGTGCCAGAGAGGGCAGGCCCGGGAAGGAAGGCTCCGGACGTTCCCGGAGCATCTCAGGTCCTTGTTCCAGCTGACGAGTTATATCAACCAGGGGGTGCGGCCTGTGTGTCCTCGGGCAAGTCACTGCCTGTCTCTGGACCTCCGCTTCCTTTCGGAGCAATGGAGACAGGGTGAGCCGCCGCCCCGAGGCCTCCTATGGGCTCGCGTCCACACAAGGGGTGCGCCGACGAGGAGCCCAGGGCGCAAGTAGGGGACCCCCAGCTCGTTTACAATGAGCCCCTGAACACGACTGCTTCTTTTTATGTCCTGGAATTACTTTTCATGTTTCGCCATCTGAGTCAGTTTGTCCAAATTCATGTCACTGCGATTAATTTCAGTGAATGACACTCAATTGGGAGGCCTCAGGGCACTGGGAGCAAGCCACGCAATGGCTCCGTGTCATTCGTGCCTCATCTCCTAATCCCCAGGTCACCTTGAGGGGACCTGCAGTCAAGGTGTTGGGAAACTGACTTCCTCCTCCAGCCCAGGAACTTGCTGTGTGGCCTTGGGCTTGCCCCTTGCCTTCTCTAGGCCTCGGTCCCCCATCTTGCTGCCCTGAGACAGGGCCTCAGACAGGAGATTCCCAAGGCTCTTCCATCTTGCAGCTTCAAGCCCCACCCTGCGTCAGGGTCCTGGGCCCTCCGCTGGATCAGGTGGGGTTCTTGGGGGCCGGCCTGGGGGGCACAGAAAGGGGTCCCTGGGTTTGTCTGAGTGCCCAGCCCCACTCTGGCTGGCCGAGAGAGTTCGGTTTTCAGAAGCTGTGCTCCCCTGCAAGCCTGGGCTGTGAGGAATTTCTCAGTCAGCTGGGTCTGGGGGTTCATGTCGGGGGCAGCCTTCCTTCCGTGGGGGAGGGAGGTGTGGGGCTAGTTCCCGTTCAGTCGTGGCCGTCGCACTCTGGTTCCAGCTGTCTCCAGCTTTGTCTCGGGCACAAGAATTGTCCCCTGGGCCCCGTTCTGAGCCTTGAGGTGAGGGCTCACCGTGGGGTGGACACTGTCGGCGTGCTCCTGGCACGCAGGCCCAATGCTGAGCTCAGGGAGTCCAGAGGCTTCAGAACCTCTGCATCTTCCGGAGGCGAGAAGGGGACCACTGAGGGGCTGGGGGCTGCTGGGGAGGGCTCCCCAGAGGAGGGGGGTCATTCAGCTCCCTCAGTTTCTCAGTTACTCAGCCCCACCATTGCCTCTCCCTGAGTGCCTGCATCCAAACGCCAGCCCTTCCCTCGCAAGTCCCTCAACCCCTGGAAAATGGGGATAATGACAGGCCCACCCCGGCCAGGTGGGCCTCAGGATTCAGTGAGAAATGCCACATAAGAAACTTAAAATAGTGCTGGCATGTGGTGAGCCATGAAAGGATAAGTTATTATTATTAATTCAGCCAAGTCAGGCAAGATGCATTTATTGAGCACTTACTATATACCAGATAGTGTGCAAAACCCTGAGGATGCTGGGATAAATCGGCTTCAGCCTCTGCCCTCCCAGACCTCAGAGTGGCTTTCGGGGGCAGGTGTGGACCCTACTTATGAAGGACTGGGGTCCCTTGTACAGTGGGGGAGCTCAGACCCCAGAGAAAGGAAGCCACTTGTTAGAATATGTTCTCTGCGGCTCCTGGGGGTCGCCTGAGACCCTGGAGGCCCACTCTGACCTCTCTCTTGCCTCGCTTCCCCACAGCTCCCGGGCGACATGGTTTCTGCCGTGGCCCCCAGCCTCGTCGTGTCTCTGCTGCTGCTCCTGAGGGCCCTGCCGGCGGCGGCCCACTCCGTGACCCTGCAGGCTGCCTTCCTGGAGGACTCGGGGGGCAGTGGGGAGGCCGAGGGCTCATCGGCCTCCTCCCCGAGCCTCCCACCGCCTCGGACCCCGGCCCTCAGCCCCACATCGCTGGGGCCCCAGCCCACGCCCCTGGCGGGCCCCAAGCCCCCCACCAACTTCCTGGACGGGATCGTGGACTTTTTCCGGCAGTACGTGATGCTCATCGCCGTCGTGGGCTCCCTGGCCTTCCTGCTGATGTTCATTGTCTGCGCCGCTCTCATCACCCGCCAGAAGCACAAGGCCTCGGCTTACTACCCCTCCTCCTTCCCCAAGAAGAAGTACGTGGACCAGAGCGACCGGGCCGGGGGCCCCCGCGCCTTCAGCGAAGTCCCCGACAGGGCCCCCGACGGCCGGCCCGAGGAGGCCCTGGATTCCTCACAGCAGCTCCAGGCTGACATCCTCGCCGCCACCCAGAACCTCAAGTCTCCCACCAGGGCCACCCCGGGCGCCGGAGACGGAGCCAGGATGACAGAGGGCCAGTCCGAGGAGGAGCAGGGCAGCCAGGCGGGGGACCAGCCGGCCCAGGCATGCGGGGACCCAGCGGAGAAACCAGAGGTGCCAGAGGAGCCGTGCTCAGCGGGGGAGGCCGGCGAAGGCCAAGGGGAGCCAGGGGCGGCTCCCTCGTTGGCCCAGGAAGCTGGGGACCCAGCTGGTCCCCTCGAAAGCTCTTGTGCTGGTGGCAGCATCCCCCCCAGCATCTAACAGGCCTCCAGGGCTGCCCGCCCTGACTGTCAGACCACCATCGGTCACCTCCTCAGGCTTGGAAAGGCCCTTGGCCCTTGTTGCCCCCTGACACCCCCTCCTCAGCCTCCCCCCGCCACACATGCCAGCGTGTCCTGCCCCTCCAGCAGATAGAGATGCTGGTCTCTGGTCCACCACAGGAATCTCAGCAAGTTCCAGAAACGTTTGCCTCCGTGGCCCCAAAGGCCTACATCCCACAGCTCCTCTGGGGAGGTGGGGACGGGGGTGCATCCCTGTTCCAGCCACGAGAAAGCGGCCCACGGACATCAGCCGCGTCAGCAGGGAAACGCATCACGGGTCCCTCGTGACGGTGCAAATGTCGCTGCTTTTCCATGGAGGGAGGAAAAACCCCCAAATCACTAGTTTTGGAAGAGGTTGAACAGGAGGTGCTGATGTCCTGGGGTTGGTGCAGTTACAGCCACTGCAGAAGGGGGCCTGATCAATCAGGAAACTTCTGCGAGGGGCCCCTCCAGGGTCGTAAACCAGGGTTTCCCAAACTGGGTTGCCTGAGGTACCCTGTGGAAAAATGCTTTGGCGGTCCGATGAGTTGGGGAAGCACAGCCACTGCCTCTCTGCCCCCGCAGCTCCCCAGCTCCCCAGGGCTCTGACAAGTGCTACATTAAGGCCCCTGGGGACTCTGGGTCCCCTCAGCCTTTCTCCAACTGCTTTTGACTGTGGAGTTCATTTTTGTTGTTTCCAGCTACAGAGTAACGTCCTGCAGAGCACACTCTGGAAATTACTGCTCTAAGTGTTCCCGACGGTGCCCTCCGTTTCTGACTGTTCCAGGGTCAGGGGTATGGGGGCTCGGGCCCCCTCAAGGGCCGCCTCTCATCCCACTACTGCTTTCTTGGCAGGACCCCCAGCAGCCTGGAAGCCGGGGGGCTGCGTGTGAGGGGATCCCCTCTGGGGAGTCTGGGTGAGGGGAGGGTTTCCGACACCCAGCCCGGAGCAGGGGGGCCCGGCCCCCGCCCTGTGCTCGCACGTGTGGTCTGGCAGCCTGTGCCCCCTGCATTCTTTCGTCCTCGACAAGGGAGCCTGAGCTCCGTCCTGATCTGGGGAGGCTCTGGGGGGGGCCTCTTCCCCATCCCTCCGTCCGGGGCCCCCCAAACTCTGCATGACTCTCCAGGTGCTGAGATGTAACAGACCAGCACAATAAACCTTTCTTCTGGCCTGAGTCTCGCTGGTTTTCTGAGGGGGCCAGTCGGCTGGGACACGGGGGGCGTTTCCCCGGGCTGTTCCATGGGGGTGGGGTGGCTTTCATGGGGAGACACATCAGCTAGGCCCTGGGGGCCGAATGGCAGGCTGGTGTGGGCAAGCGAGGGAGGGAGGGGTGCCCCGTGGGGACAGGGCTGGGAGCTGGTGCCTCAGGCTGAGCACCAGCCCTGGACTCGTGGCCACACAGAGCCAGGTCCCATGCATGGCTGTGCTACTTGCTGTGGCCACAGGAGAGCCGCCACCTCTCTGTTTCACGTGGGCAGCAGAGGGGCTCCTGGCCGAGGTTTCTGTTTCCCAGCCCTCTGCAGAGCCGCGGAGGACTGGACTTGGCCTCGTGGACGATGCCATGCTTGCCGTGCCCTCGGCCATTGTCTCCTCACCCGCCAGGCTCCTCCTCGCCTTGGATGGCGAGTTGCCGCGGCCACGGCTCCCCCTCCGTTCCGGAGCTGCCAGCTGGAGTCCAGATGTGGCTGCGCTGGGAGCACGTGCTGGGTCCCCGGGATGATGGGGGCGGGGGGCCGTCCCCCCGCAGCCCTCTCCTCCGCCGACCTCACATCCATCCGGAGGGGGCTGGGTTTGGGTTTCACAACACACAATGGCCTCTGTCTTGCTCGGTGGGGGAGGGCACTCCCCTTCTCAGCCCAGACCAGCTCCCGCCCAAGGAGTGAGGAGAACTGCACACAAATACCGAATACCCGGATGCTGTGTGACTCTGGCCAAACCATTCAACCTCTCTGGGTGTGACGGGCTCTCTCCTTGTTCTTCAGCTCCTGTGGGATCCTAGGCATTGGAGTGTGGCTGGGGAGGGCATTAAGCTTCCCCAGGACAAGGAAAAGCCAGGTAAGACTAAAGCAGACGCTGGAGATCCCAGGGGAGCAGGCAGGGGTGAGTTTCCCAGTCAGCAGCTCCCTGGTCAGTGGCTCCCCGTTAATGTTCACCTGGGCCCTGCAGATGGAGTGCGTGGCCTCAGCCACAGCCTATGTCCCCTGAGACTGGCGGGGGAATTAAGGAGGTGGTCTGAGCCCCAGCGCAGGAGCCAAGCCCTCCCTCACCTCTGAGCTTGTATAGCTACTATTCCCTCTGCCTATGACACACTTCCACCCCTCTCCTTGCCTTGCTAACTCCCCCTCATCCTTTAGCTTCTGGCCTAGATGTCCCCTCCTCCTGGGAGCCCTCCCTGAAAGCCCCCACCCGGCCTCTCTTCCACAGTCCCCTGGGCTCCATGATAATGATAATTGCTCACAGTTAATGAGGCCCTGTGGTGGCCGGGCACCACCTCAAGCACTAGGCATCATGAACTCACTGAGACTCTCAACCCCATGAGGGGGCACTGTTACCGTCCCCATGTCACAGATGAGGAAATTGAGGTCCAGAGAGGTGAAGTCGCTTGCTCAGGTCACACAGCCAGGATTCCAGGCCCGCAGTCTGATCGCAGAGTCTGAGTGCTCTGCTGACTCTCCTGCTTTTTTGATGAATGAATGAGTGAAGGAATAAGCGAAGCCCCAGGGGAGGGGACTGCAGGCTCCGGGCCCCTCCAGTCTGCTCCCACGTCTACGATGGAGCTACCCAGGAGGGGCCTTTCGTGGGCGCACATCTGGTCGGCACCAGGGGGGAGGCAGCCGTGAGGGAGAGTGGCTGGGGCAGGGTGAGGTGGGGCGGGGCGAGGGGGCACGCAGGGCTTGAGGTGGGGATGAGGGGTTCCCCTGTTCCCAGGGACCCGGGTCTGCCAGGGTCTGCCAGGCCCCCGTGGTCCCAGGACTGGTGAAACAGCACAGCTGCCCCAGCCCCTGTCCCCCCACCGGGCCTGCTGTCGCCGTAAAGTGGGAGGGAGAGGGCAAGCAAAATGCCCCCAGACACGGACTCGAGCTCAGGGTGGGAACAGGGGCCCCGGGCGAAGTGGGGTGGGGTGTGGGAGAGCCCCCTCCCCAGGCCCTGCCTGCTCTGATCAGCCCCACGGGCTGGCATTGCGGCTGGGGGTCACGTCCAGGGCGAGAGTGGGAGGGACGGAACTCGGGTCTCCGGGGCAGCTCTGCGCTGGGCGCATCGTCTTTAACCCTCTCGTGTTGGTCAGGGTGGTTTGGGCCCTGGGCTGAGTCAATGCCAGCTCCACCCTTTCCTAGCTATGTGGCCTCAGGCAAGTCGCCTCACCTCTCTGGGCCTCCGTTTCCACATGTGTAAAGAGGGGATGATCCTCCCCGTTGGCTGGAGTCTCCACCCTGCACATTGGGGTCACCTGGGAGCTAAAAATCCTGACTCCCGGGCCCACCGAGACCAATCAAATCAGACGGTCTGAGGGTGCGGTGGGGCATCGTCACTGTCAAGACACGGAGTCCACGAGCAGCGGGGTCCGGGGTCTGTCTGCCGCTGTTCTGTCCCCAGCAATTGGCGCAGGGCCTGGTGCACAGCAGCTGCTCTGGGTGTGTGTGCACATGCGTGCTAGTGTGTCAGGCCGAAGGAAGGCGTTTGTGCCAGAGCATCCACAACCACGTCTAACCCTCTCCACTCTCTCCGCAGAGAGATGAGCCATTTCACTATTCCCATTTCACAGACAAGGAAACCGAGGCTCAGAGGGGCGCACTGCCTTGCTCGAGGTCACACAGCCGGGTACAGCTGGAGTTTGAACCCAGGTCTGCCTGGTTCTTCACTTTAGAACTTCTCTGTGATCCAAATGCCGGGCCCCTCTGCTGGTGGCGGGGTGGGGTGGGGGGCGAGGGTTTCGTGTCCACTGCGTTTCATCGTGGGTCCCATGGCCTTATTTCCATCCCTCCCTGTCTCCCGGGGTGTTGACGGTGACTGCCCATCGCTGTGGGCCCGGCCTGTCTGGGTCTCACTCTTAGATGCTTGGAACCATCGAGTCTGCCCCGGTTGGGGCGAATGAGGTGGCCCAGGAGTGAGTCCCAGATCCTTTATTTTCCAACCACAATTATTACTAAGCACCCGTTACGTGCCCGGCACTGGGGCCACGCCACCAGCAGGATGGCTCTGAGCCCGTGTTCTAGTGGAGGCGACGGAAACACCAATAACAGGAGGAGCTGCCATCGGTTAATGGACTGCTATGTGTGCGACTGTTACACGTGCAGGCGCTTTAGCAAAACGAGTTTTTACAGCTTTACTGCGGGATAATCAACAGCCAATAAGATGCACGTATTTGAGGCGCACAGTGTGATCGTTTTTTGGACGAGTGTCTGCTTGGAAAGGCACCACCCAGCAAGATAATGAACGCGTCTGTCACCTCCAGAAGTTTCCTCATGCCCCTGTGTCACCCTCCTTACTGCTCCTCTCTCTCCTCTACCCCTGATCCCCAGGCAACCATTCGTCTGCCTTCTGTCACTGTGGTTCATTTTTATTTTCTGGAATTTTCTATCACTGGAACCACACAGTGTGAGTTCTTTTTTGTCTGGCTTCTTCCACTCAGCATAAATATTTTGAGATTTACTGATGTTATTGTATCACTATTTCGCTCCTTTTTATTGTTGAGTAGCATTCCCTTGTATGGATGGATCACAGTTTGTTTACCTGTTTACCTGCTGTGGATGTTTGGGTGGTTTCCAGTTTTTGGCTATGACAAATAAAGCTGCAATGAACTACGGATGTGACTTTATTTCTTCCTCACAACCTTCTTATGAGATGGTTATTTCTCCCCATTTTACAGATGAGAAAAATGGGGACTCAGAGAGGTCAAGTCACTTGAAAAAGGTCACACAGCCAGCTGTTGGAGGATAGAGCCTGAAACAGTGGGAATGTTTGAGCTAAGTGACTTTAGGGGAGCTCTAAAGTTCAGAGGGTCTCAGACCCTGAGCTAGACCAGCTCCTCATTTTCTCCGCGGGCACCTGAGGAGCAGAGGGGCTGGGACCCGCCCAGCGCTGCCGGCCGGAACCGGCTCTCCGGTGCTGGCCCCGCCTCGCTCTGCTGTATCCCCGGCTCGGCTCTTCGTCTGCTGTGCAGGAGGCCGGGGATTTGCCTTTTCCCGGGAGGTCTTCACTTCAGGATGCCTCCACTGCTCAGAAATAGCCGGAAGCACTCGGCGCAGCTGCTCCCCTACATGTAGGGCGGCGGGGCCTGATGGCGGCAGCTGCAAGGATAAAATAGCCCTGCCCATAAACCCGCTTTGGCCAGGGGCCTCGGCGCCAGAGGCCTCTGGGGTGGCCGGCACAGCATGCCCTGGAGGCTGGAGGGACCAGGATGCGTAGAGCAGGGACAGGAAGGGGAGGGGGAGGTAGTGGGACACGGAAATAAGGAACCAGGAAGGAGCCCAATTAAGCCACCCGCTGTGTGCCTTTGGGCATGTCAACTTACCTCTCTCAGCTCCTGGCCCTCACTTGTAAACCCGGAACCACAGCCCTTGCCCTGTCTCCCTCAGGCCCCAGAATGCTTCAACGTTAATAGATGTGAATGCAATTTAAAATGTGTAGGGAAGTGCAGCATAGTGGTTAGGGGTGCAGGATTCAGATGACCTGGGTGGCAATCTCAACTCTCCTGTGTGACCTTGGGCAAGCCACTTAACCTCTTTGGGCCTGAGTTTCCTCGGCTGTGAATAATGGTGGTGTGGGAGTTGAGTTCATTCACTTAAAGTGCTTAGAACAGGGGCTGGCCCAGTGGCACAGCGGTTAAGCGCACACGTTCCACTTCGGTGGCCCGGGGTTCGCAGGTTCGGATCCCGGGTGCGGACATGGCACCACTTGTCAAGCCATGCTGTGGTAGGCCCACATATAAAGTAGAGGAAGATGGGCACGGACCTGAGCTCAGGGCCAGTCTTCCTCAGCAAAAAGAGGAGGATTGGCAGCAGTTAGCTCAGGGCTAATCTTCCTCAAAAAAAAGAAAAAAAACGTGCTTAGAACAGGCTCCCCATGGGTACTCAGTGAATGTGAGCTGTAGACTGTGAAGTGCTGTGCCCAAATAAAAGGGGGAACCTCTGTCTGTAAATGTCTGGCTGCTCTGCGCGTCCCCTCTGCTCTCCAGCTCTGGGTTCAGAATCTTCAGATACATGAGATCAGTGAGTTTCAGAAGCCTGAAGCTTCAGAGTCTTAACATCTTTTCTTGGGGGGCAGGGCCGAGGGTCCTGGGAGTGTCAGGGAGGCCAGAGCGACGCCGGCAGCCAGGGAAGTCCCTTGAACTCCGGGCTGAAGGATGAGGCCAGAGAGGAGAGACAGGCTCACGCTGTCCTCTGGGGGCTGAAAAGGCCCCACCGCGTGTGCCCCTCGGCAGGGGCTCGGCGCCTGCTGGGGCCTGGGGTCAGGGCGCAGCTGTTCCGCGTCTCCCGCTGGGGTGGGTGACCGCAGCTGGGCTTAGACGCTGTCTGGGCGAGTATGGCTGGACACGTGGTGGCAACGCGGGTTGGGCAGCCCAGGGACTTGGGCCCATGGGGGGCAGGCGCCAGGGCTATTTCTGGGGGCTGGAGGGGTGGGGGGACCTGGTGGCTCCGTTGCCAGGGGACCCAGAGCATCTCCCTCCCGTCTGGGCTGTGTTCACGCCCACAAGACAAATCAAATTCCCATCGGCACAGCCTCTGGCAAGAGGTTGCTCCGGGCACTGCGCGGAAGGGCACGAAGGGTCCGAACCCTCAAAGACTCAGGTTCAAATCCAGACATTCGAATTCCACGTCCAGGCTGTGTGACCCTGGGCAGCTTCTGCCCGTCTCGGAGCCTCACGCTTTGCTGTGAAACCACAGGCCCTGCCCTGGTGTGAGGCTCAGACGAGACTGTGCTCCATGCGTGTGGCCCCGGGCCTGGGATGGAGAAAGAGCTCCCTTCTCCTGGCTCTTCTGATTACCCTTGTCACTCCGACGCCAGGAAGCTCCGAAGATGGTGCTGCGGGCAGCTCTGACCCCTGAGCCCTGCGTGTCAGAGCCCAGTACTGAGCTGGGTACCCAGGAGGTGCTCAATGAATGCTGAGCAGGCAGGCAGCGCTAAGCGCCCTTCAAGGAGCCCCTTGAATGAGGAGCAGAGGCGAAGGGTGATGTTGGGGGCGTTGGATGTCTCCTCTGCACCCGCCCTGGGGAGGCTGTGCCCCCTGATCGCCCACCTCTGTCCTTCTTCAGGGTTTCAATCTCACCTTAGGTCCTGTTTCCCTCACTTCTCGAGCACCCACCGTGTGGCACACAGCATTAAACACTTTTTACACATTGAGTCCTCACAAAGCCTAGGGAGGCATGGATATTACCCACCTTCTATGGATGAAGGCACGGAAGCCCAGAGAGGTGAACGGACTTGCCCAAGGTCACACAGCCAGAAAGTGCCTGAGCCAAGCTTTGAACCTCCTGGGGCTGTTGGCCCCGATAGCTGGTGCTCTAACCACTGCTCCACACTGCCTGCAATCCTATTCTTGAATGAATGAGTGCATGAATGCAGAATAAAGGGGTTGGAGGAGGGGGCCCAAGGCCAATGGGTCCGACTTCCGCGTGGCCTCACTGCTCAGCTGGCGGCAGCCAGTGTCGCCACAGCTGCCAGGTCTGCACCGCAGAAGGCGGCAAAGAGGGCACTGACCACAGCCGGCCTGGGTCAGGCCTTCCCTGTTCACAAACAGCACATGCGCTAACCTCGCCAGCCCCTCGCTGGTGGAGCGAGGCGTCTTGACCCCTCCTGCCACGACCAACAGGTAGCCTTTGTCCCCATTTTACAGAGTGCGCTGAAGGGGCCTGCCCAAGGTCATGTGGCCAGGGAATGACCAAGCCAGTCCTCTGGACTCCAACGCCTTGCTCCTGCCTGAGATGCTGCGTGCAGGGGCCGCCATGTCTGGAGTCAAGCCCGCAGCCCTGGGGTTCTCAGAGCCGTGGACGTGGAAGCGGGGGCCCTGGGCAGGCACTGGCCCTGGGTCTGGAGTTGGGGTGGAGGTGTGCTCTGCCCCTTCCCTGGCTGTGCCGCCTGAGGCAAGTTGCTTGCCCTCTCTGGGCCTCAGCCTTCTCTCTGACAAAGGAAAGAAGGCTTGCTCTGGATTGCAGCAAGCTGGTGGGCTCTGAACTCTGTTCCCAGGTGAGGCATTCTTGTCGGCACCTGGGAAAAGGGCTGCGGGATGCCGTTTTCCCCAAAGGGAAAAGTCACTCCATTTTTGGGGAAGAAGGGAGAACCTGGCTTCCTTTCCCCCTGGAGTCCATCCCAGAGAGATCAAACTCCCCCAGTTCTAAGAGACCCCAGAAGAGATCGCGCACCTCCTGTGGTGTCTCCAGCCTCTGAACAGCCCCTCCCTATCAGGAAGTCCTTTCTTCTGTCTAACCTGAGTGCAGCAGGCTGGGCCCCGAGGTCGGTTTCCCCACCGCCCAGACTGCGGTGGGGTCTGGCGGCAGGGGCCAGCCTGGCCATGGCGGAGCCGGTTAGAAACCCTTCGGAACGCTTCCCACGACCTCGGGAAGAAGAGACCTGTGCGTCTGGCCAGATCTGAACTTCGCACTGTCTGGTTGTGAGCAGACTGGAGTGAGGGACAAACGGCCCTTCTGGAGGCTCGTATGGTGGCCTCTACCAATGCCGTAAGTGCCCTTTGCCCCAGAGATTCTTTTCTGGAACCTCCCACAGAAATACCTGTGCGTGGGCCGTGAGACGACCTGCGAGGATGTCCGTGCCAGGGGTGTGTAGAACAAGTGAGGAGAAGGGGAGCCGCCTGCGTGCGTCGGTGTGGGAAGGTCAGAGCCATGGTGGTCCTGGCGAGTGAGCAGATAGCCAGAGGGCACTCGCTTCTGGCAAGGGCCTGGGATGGAGATATAGTTAACATTTCCCCGGTGGCTTTGCACAGCAGTGATTTCACGTGAAAAATTGCCCTGGAGCGGGTTTGATCGGCTTCGGTTAGCTGATGAGGAAACATCCCTTCTCGGGGAATTGACGATGAATGCGGCAGCACAGAAGTGAGGTGACTGGTCCAGGGTCACATGGCTGGTGACGGGGGAGGAGGGTTCTTATCCTGGGTCTGGCCTGGGAGCTCAGCTTCCTGGTGGTTCGTGGTCTACCTGACGTGAGGGGAAAGAGCGCGGAGCTCTGACGTGATGGCCTGGCTCCCGGCATCATGTGTGAGGTGCGAGTTCAGCCTTCGGCCAGTTCAAGGTTCCTCTGGGTCAGGCCTGGGGGCCAGAGCAGGCGCTGGGCGAGCTCACGACGAAAGGAGGTCACACATGGCATCGCTTCTTGTCAATGCTCTTCACTTCTCTCGTTTTATGTCTTATTGCAACGACTGGATCTTCTAATTCAGTATTGATTCGATATCTAATTCAAAGTGGTGGTGGTGGTGGTGCAGGTGGTGGTGATAGAGGCGGGCATGATGGTCGTGATGGGTGGTGGTGATGGAGGTGGAGGTGGTGGTGGAAGAGGTGGTGGTGATGGTGGAGGTGATGGAGGTAGAGGTGGAGGTGCTGGCAGAGGTGGTGGTGGTAGTGGAGGTTATGGTAGAGGTGATGGAGGTGAAGGTGATGGTGATGGCGGAGGTGATGGAGGTGGAGATGGAGGTGGGAGTGGTGGTGGTGGTGGTGGAGGTGATGGCAGAGGTGATAGAGGTGGAGATGGAGGTGGGAGTGGTGGTGGTGGAGGTGATGGCAGAGGTGATAGAGGTGGAGATGGAGGTGGTGGTGGTGGTGGAGGTGATGGCGTAGGTGATAGGGGTGGAGATGGAGGTGGGAGTTGTGGTGGTGGTGGTGGAGGTGATGTGGAGGTGATGGAGGTAGAGGTGGTGGTGGTGGTAGAGGTGATGGTGGAGGTGGAGGTGATGGTAACGGACATCCCTGCCTTGTTCCCGATCTTAGTGGGAATGCTTTCAAAGTTTTCCAGTGGGCACGATGTTTGCTGTAATTTTCTCGTAAATTTTTTTTCAAGTTAAGGAAATTCCTTTCTATTCTTAGATCGCTCAGATTTTGTGTCACAATTGGGTATTGAAGTTTATCACATGCTTTCCAGCATCTCCTAAGATGAGACAGTTCTTCCTCGCTGTGGGGACCGGCTGGAAACACCCCTCGGGCAGTGGGAAGTGGCTGCTTTTGTCTCGCAGCACCTCCCTTCCTCTCCTTCACTTTCCCCGTCTCTTCTTTCTTCCTTTCCTGAACACAGACACTCTTCTTGGCCTGAGGAGCTGGACAGGAGAGGAGGGCGAGGCATCAGAATGGAGATGATCTCCCGGCGCTGGGTCAGCGCTTTCCGCCTGCTGGACTTCTGCTGCCGTTTCCTGTCCTAGTCCCAGGGGCACAGCCCCCCGGCTTGTTCCAGACATAGCCCGAGACATTCTGAGGTTGCGTGAAATGCCGGTGGCAGACAGACGGGGGGATTCTTGCAGCCTTGCATTCCTCTCCAGGATGCTGGGGGGCGGGGAGGGGGGGCTCAGCGGGTGTGTGGTGGGGGAGGAATTTTCCTGGGGGGGGACTTGGTTCGGGGAGCGGGGAGAAGGGCTGGTTGCTAGGCAAAATCGGCAGAGATGAATCATATTCTGGCGTGAGCTGGTTATTGGCTAAAATGAGAAGTTGTCCAAGTTTGCGGAATCTTTTTGTTTGAGCTGGAAGGGAATATGGATTCATCGGGTCCAATCCCCTCATTTTGCAGACAGAGAAACTGTAAATACGGACAGGGAGAAAGGTTTGCCCAGGGCGGAAGGAACGGGTCTCTAGCCTCCTAGCTTTTTCCAGGGCCTGTGGCCAGAACAAGCCTTGGGAGCACCTCCGGTACTGTACAGAGTCGTTCTCGGCATCAGAGATTTAATGGTGACTCCTCAGACATGCTCTCCCTGAGCGAGATAAATCCAGAGAGTTATGTGCTTCGAAGAAAATGAACAGTGTGATGACCTAGGCGTGGGTTTCTGCGTAAGCCAGGCTGGACATGGGAGCCCCGTCCTGGGAGAGGCGTTTGAGGGGAGGCCTGAATGGAGGAGGCAGCCTTGGGGAAGAGGGCTCTGGGCAGCGGGGCCAGCAAGGGCAAAGGCCCTGAGGTGGGAATGAGCTTGGTGAGTTCGGGGGACAGCAGGGAGGCCAGTGAACGGGAATGGGCAGGCAGGACCTTGGAGGCCAGAGAGAGAGGCTCGATGGGACGCCGTGGCTTGGCATCAATCTGGGGCATGAGCCCCCTCCTGACCCTTCCTCTGCCCCGTGGTGCCTGCAAAGGGCCCGTCTTGTGGACGAATGAGCATTTGGTACTGCTCTGGCTGGGCGTGCTGTCCACATGGTCTCATTTCATCCTGCTGCAGCCCCTCTCAGCTCGACTAAACGAGAAGGACATGTGACAGAGGCCCTCGCTTGCCTGCGGCCACTCAGTGCGGGCTTTCTACCTTCCCAGGCTTTGTCCCTTGGGGCCCTCAGCTTGGCCAGCTCTGCAAGATAAGGATTCGCCTGCACAAGCAGATCATCTCTTGTTCAGCTCCCCAGAAAAGAGAGTGGGAAAGGTCGAGAGGAGACTCACATCCCGGCGGCCGCCCAAGAAGGCTTTCCGGGAAGCAGGGCCACACTGTCCCGAGGCTTTGGGGTTGGAGTGGGGGAGCACCCACTGGAAGGGAGATGGTCCCCGGGGGCCCTGCTGTTGTGGGAAAGTGAGCAAGATTCTGGGGCTGAAGGGCAAATAGGACAGCGTGAGAAGCTCCCACAGGGCTCCTCTGCCCCAGACGCAAGCCCAGCAGATGCCTGGAATTCCTCCTTGAACGTTCATTTGTTGTTGCTGAGCACCGCCCTTGGTGCCTCTTCTCGTAAAATGCAAATCTCCTTTGGAAAAAATGAGAAGATGAAGGCTCGGACCCAACACGTGATCAGTTTTAGAGACTGTAAGTGACCAGGGCCGGGACGCTGGACAACTCAGAGGGGCCATCAGATTTAGAGCTCCCTGTAGGGCAGACGGAGACCTTTGATGGGGGTTTTGACTTTCGATCCTGGTTTCTCAACTGCCCTTCCACAGGTGTTGATCCAAGAACACGCCTGAGTAAACACCCTGAGAGCTCATTTCCATGTCAGAGTCAGCCTCCTGGGGAGTCCGGCCTGTAACGACGATGGTGATGATGCTGATGATGATGACAATGACGATGTTGAAGACGATGATGGTGACGGTGATGATGGTGGTGGTGGATGTGTCAGTCTGTTCAGGCTGCCGTAACACAATACCATACACATAGACTGTGTGGCTTAGACAACAGAAACGTATTTCCCCACAGTTCCGGAGGCTGAGAAGTCCGAGACCAAGGGTCCGGTAGAGCTTGTTTCCTGGCGAGGGCCCTCTTCCTGGCTTGTAGATGGCTGCTTTGTCCTTACGTGGCCTTTCCTCTGAGCATGCGTGGGGAGACCTCTTTCTATAAGGCCCCACCCTGATGACCTCATCTAACCTGAATTACCTCCTCAAGACCCCATCTCCAAATACAGTCAGTTGAGGGCTAGGGCTTCAGCACATGAACTTGGTGGGGGAGTATCACAATTTAGTCTACAGTATGATGATGGCGATAGGGATGACGGCGATGCCCACGATGGAGAGGGGGCTGCTGCTGTTACTGGTGATGATGATGGTGGCAATGATCATGATGATGACAACAATAACCATGACAGTACTGAGGATGATTATGGTGGTGGTGGCGCTGCTGATGGTGATGGTGATGATGATGGTGGTGATGATGATGGTGGTGATGGTGGTGGTGGTGGTGATGATGATGGTGGTGATGATGATGGTGGTGATGGTGGTGGTGGTGATGATGATGATGGTGGTGATGATGATGGTGGTGATGGTGGTGATGATGATGGTGGTGATGATGATGGTGGTGATGGTGGTGATGATGATGGTGATGATGATGATGATGATGGTGGTGATGGTGGTGGTGGTGGTGATGATGATGGTGGTGGTGATGGTGGTGATGATGATGGTGATGATGGTGGTGATGATGATGATGATGGTGATGGTGGTGATGATGATGGTGGTGATGATGATGGTGGTGATGATGATGGTGGTGATGATGATGATGATGGTGGTGATGATGATGATGATGATGGTGGTGATGATGATGATGATGATGGTGGTGATGGTGGTGGTGGTGATGATGATGATGATGGTGGTGGTGATGATGATGATGATGGTGGTGGTGGTGATGATGATGATGATGATGGTGATGGTGATGATGATGATGATGGTGGTGATGGTGGTGGTGGTGGTGGTGATGATGATGATGGTGGTGGTAGTGATGCTGCCACTGCTGCTGATGGTGATGATGATGATGATGACAGTGATGGTGGTGGTGACAATAATGATGGTGATGCCAGCTAACATTTATCGAGCGCTGACTACCTGCCTGGCTCTGTGCTTTTTTAACTCTACATGTGATAATGCATTCAATCCTCCCCACAATCCTATGACTCAGGAGCTAGTATTCTGCCAATTTTTCAGAAAGGGAAATCAAGGCTCAGAACAGTTAAGTACCTGCTTAAGATCACATGCAGGGATCGTGGCAGAGCTGGGATCAGAACTCAAACCCCCAATTCCCCATCCAAGATTGTTCCCTAACATCCTGTGGTCCTGCTCAAAGAGGCCGGTGACACAGAGCTGCGTGTGGGCGGAGGTGTTTGGACATCCTTTGACCCACTGCCCTGAGGCCCCGGGGCAGGATGGGAGGCCCCTGGACGCTTTTCTTCACCAGCAGCTCCAGCGCAATAAGAGTTGTCCTCACCTGGGGGCCTTCGGGAGTTATTCTGGGAGCCGGGCTTCTCTGAGGTGAGACCAGGGGCTGGAGCGTCTAATACGACATCTCCAAAGACAGCTGGGCGGGGATGGTGGTAGCACTGATGCTGGGCCTGGGCCACAGCAGTGCCCTGTGGCTGACCGAGCACTGTGGAGGGCGCTTGCCTGTGAAGCTATGTGTGCCGGAAGTCACGTCTGTGTGTCCCCAGCACGGGGGCAGCCGGTGCTTGGGCTCCGCTCAGCCAGCCTTGGGCTAGAGCCTGCCTCCACCACTGCCTGGCTGTGTGGACACTTTGCTTTACCTGTCCGTTTCTTCTTCTGTAACATGGGATCATCACAGCACTTTAGGATTTCTGGGAGGAGCAAATGAGCTAATCTCTATAAAACACCCAGCAACGGCACCTGGTACCTAGAGTGTCGCGTAGAATCAGGACAACCTCCATCACAATGACCTCTTCACATGCCACGTGCTTTACATGCATCATCTCACTCAGTCCGCATGGCCGAGACCAGGTAGGCACTGTTATCATTCCCGTTTTGCAGATCAATAGCCTGAGGCTTGGGGTGGTTGAAGTCTCTTGTTCAAGGTCAAGTGTGGTGGTCAGCATTGGAACCCACCCTCTGACTCCAGCACTCCAGGCTCGCTCCCTCTGTCCTGCTGCTGTCTCCCTGTGCAGAGATGGTCTTCTCTGGGCTTTCTGAGGGGCTGGCTGATGTCATCTTGGAGGGTGCAGAAAGCAAGCAGGCAGGCCACAAAGACCCCCTGATGAGGGATGTGCTCCACATCCATCTTCTGGCTGGGGCTGGAGCTCATCTGCAGGGTCCCCTTAACTCTATCAAGACTCAGTAGGACCTAGAAGCCTTCTGTCCTGTCACGAGGATGGACACAGAGTTTGCACTCTTGCCTCAGTTCAAGGGGCCTAAAGCATCAAGAGGTGCCTCTCATTTGCTTGGCTTTTTATGAAGACTCCATGAAAGACACAGCTAGTTTTGACAGGACAACGCTTAACGTGAGGTTCTAAAACTGCGCATATTAATGTGGTCCCAAGTGGCCAAAATCCAGGAATAATGTCTAGGGAAGGTTAAATTAGAGACGAGGTCATAGGTCTTGGGGGGGTGCTTTGAAGAGCTTGGGAGATGGGCAGAGGGTCTCAGCCAGAGACTGAACCTGACGCTTCCCAGCTGTGTCATCTGGGCTAAATCATTTCACGTCTCTGAGCCTGTTTCTCCATCCATCCACCCACCCACCCATCCATCCATCCATCTATCTACCCACTACCCATCTATGTATCCATCCACCCATAAACCAACCCATCCAGCCACATAGCTATCCATCCACCTATCCATCCATCCATCCACCCACCTACCCACCCACCCACCCATCCACCCACCCATCCATCCATCCACCCATCCATCCATCCATCCATCCATTCATCCATCCACCCATCCACACTTCTCTCCATTTGCCCGCCCATCCATCGACCCCCTCCATGTATCTATCCACCTACCCACAAACCCACCCACCCACCAATCAATCTGTCCATCCATCTATCCATCCACTCAATAAGCATTCCTGAAGCACGTAGTAAGTCAAGAACTCTACCAGATGCTGGGCCCATAAGTGACATTGCTGTGAAAACCACCTACACAATCTGATAGAAAACTAAACCACGGACCTTCACAAGGAACACTGTGGGCTGTGAACATGAATGAGGCGTGTCTACGGGAACTGATGTGGAGTGACCCTCGGAAATATGGTTAAGAGGAAAATAAAAAGATACAGAAGTATGTGAAGTATGTTACCAGTTATGTAAAAAAGAAAAAAGGGACGGTCTATTTAAACACATGTATGCTTGGATATGCCGAGAAAATTTCTGGAAGGACACCCAAGAAACGAGTTTCAGTGAGTGTCCCTGAGGAGGGAGACTGGGGAATTAGCAGGGGTGGCAAGGAAACTTATATAGCACTCTGTTCCATTTCAGGCTGTTTGAATTTTTTTTTTAATAGTGCATTACGCGTTTATAATTGAAAAAAAATTTATAGAAAAAAAGAAGATTCAATCTCTGGGTAATAATATAGAAAGACAAGAAAACAGCAAATTACAATGCTGTCATGATATGTATGTGATTAGGGAAATACAGGGGGCTGTGGGAGCAGAGGGGGCACCTAACTCAGCCCAGGGGAATCAGGGATGGCTTCCCAGAGGAGGTGATGCCTGAGATGAGGCTCCCAGGCTGAGTGGAGGGTAAAGGAAGATGCCTGGCAAGGGCATTCCCAGCAGGAGGAACAGCATGTGCAAAGGCCTGAAGGGAAGTTCGGTATGGCTGGAGCAAAGCGATCCATGTGGTAGGAAGTTTGGAAACTTGTCTGAAGGGCAGTTGGGAGCCATGGACAGGTTTTAAGAAGAGGAGTGACAGAGTCAGAGTTTTGTTTAGAAAGACCCCTCCAGCAGCCACGTGGGGAATGGATCCCAACAGTGAGGCTGGAGGCAGGGGGACTAATGGGGAGGCCTAGGCCAAGGCAGAGGTGGGGAGTGGGGGGTGCCGGCAGAGAGGAAGGGGTTCAAGAGCTCTTTTGGGGATGGAAAGTGACACCTTCTCACAGGACTGTGAGTGTTCACTGAAACAATTCTAGCAAATGGCTTTGCAAGGTGCAGTGTTCTCCCTGTGGGTGTTGGAAACTCCCGGGGACCTTTAATAAAACACCAGTGCCCCAGGCCCCACCCCCAGGGCACCAGATTTAATTGGGTGTCAGGGGTAAATTGGGCTCCCGGATGACTCTGATGCACAGCCAGGGTGAGGGCTGCAGTACTTGGTGGCGAGGTGGCCAAATGAATGACTGGGGCTCATCCTGCGTTGGTTTGCCTTCTTCATGCGAATGCTGAAGGCACAGGCGAGCCTCGACGTGGTTAGCATCCTTGTGTGTTCTGCCGGAAAGAAACGAGGCAGGAGAAGCATGGACTTTGGGCTCACCCAGCCTGAGCTAGCTGGCTTGAGTCTGTTGACCTCTTGAGCCAGTTTCCTTGTTTGAAAGAATGGCCACCTGGGTGGCTTATTGTGAGAATTAATGAGATTATAAATAGAAGAGCCGGCATGGAGCGCTGGTGCTCATGGACCCTGGTAACTGACATGCGGAGTCTCCCGAGAAGAGTTAGATGCTAAGACCCGCTTGGAGATGCAAAAATCTCCAGATTTAAGCTCACTGAAGGGTACATGATGCCCTCATGTGGTTCAAACTAGATTTGGCTGGGAAAAGGAGTATCTTTAATGTAAGTTAAAAAAAACAAACAAACATGCATTTCTTTTAGCTGTACAACCACATATTTTGGGGTTTGGGCTATTCTGGTAATGTTGCTGTGGCTGCTTACGAGCAGCTTCTGATGTGTAGAGGTCAGCTTCAACTCTCAGAGGATGTCAACCAGGACAACGATGTCTCATTTTAAAAATCACAAGGAAAAGTGGTGGCGAATTGCAGTGTTGCCACATATAATAAAGAAAGGAAAGAGACAAGCCCAGTCTAGAGGACTGTGAATTAAATAGCAGAACATGCCACACAGGACAGTCTGACATGGTTCCACCCGGCACCTCTAATTTGAGATTCTTATAAAGGCCTTGCTCTGGGGCCTTGTCCACAGGCGGTGGAGGGAATGCCTTTGAAGTTCTGTGCCCTTCACCGAACCCACAGGACTTTTAATTTTTTAAACAAGGGAGGTATATTTAAGAGAAGAGGCAGGGCCGGCCCGTGGCCGAGTGGTTAAGTTCACATGCTCTGCTTCGCTGGCCCAGGGTTTTGCCGATTTGGATCCTGGGTGCAGACATGGCACTGCTCCTCAGGCCACGCTGAGGTGGAGTCCCACATGCCACAGCTAGGACCTACAACTAGGATATGCAACTATCTACTGGGGCTTCGGGGAGGAAAAAAATAAATAAGAGAAAATAAAAAAGGATTGCATTTAAAAAAAAAAGGCAGCCAGCCTATGCCTGAACCAAAACACCACTATCACAAACGATAACACATCTCACTTTTGAAGAGTTGAAGATTTGAGACTGTTAGCCAGTATTTCAAGATCATGTTTTCAGTAAAAATTTGGGCCTCCTTTGGTGGGATTTTAGTTGGTGGCTGACAGTAGGGACCTCAGAACCCTGCCTGGCAACCCTGAGGGCAGGTCTGGGCAGGAGGGAGAAACTAGAAGGTCTGTGTTTGTGTTGGAGGGAGGGTGGTGTTTTAAACAACTTTAGCTCACTGTACACGTTCCGACAATTCAGAATGGACTACTTAGGTGTCACACCGGCGCATGACAGAGAACGGACAAAGGAAGTTTCTTCCCTGTGGCTTAGCTCGTCCACCACCGCACAAAACCAGCCAGGAGGTGGTCCAAGTCAGGGGCATTGGAATCAGCTGCCCGACCCAAAGCGGAGCCCGGGGTCTGGAAATCTCCTTTACACTCGTTCCCCAGGTGCGCTTTACATGGCCAGGCCACAGCTTCAGGGTACTGTCTGACCAGCCTTTCTCAGATTCCAGGGTTTCACAAACCAGTGAAATTACTTGTGAGTTGTCAATCTGTTATCTTGCAAAGAGCAACAAACAGTGATGGCTATCTGCTTCTCCTTCCCCTTGTTTCCTAAGACATCGCGGACGTTTGGCTTTGTAGAAGTCTCCGGACACGGTCTTTACCGCCCTGTTTGCTTGGGAAGGGGCGTACGCCATCATGGTCTGGCATCTGGGAAACCCAAGGGGCTCTGGCAGCACGCTGGGGTGAGGGAGGGGTCCAAGAGACAAGGCTTACCAGAGAAAAACATTGTCTTATATGCTTTTATTTACTGTACACATGCAGATCTGTCTTATGTACAACACCCTATTACTCTATCAAGTAATCATACCAAGGCATTCTCTTGATAATCTTCCCAAAATAGATTCAGGTAAAATAGGTATCTGTGCACTTCATGGACTAGCAAAACTTGAGACTTCACTGATTCCAGTTTGGAGGCCATATACACAATTCAAAATATACATACACTGGGTTAAGGCTGTAAGAGTGGGTTGAAAGAAACCACAGGATCCGGAACAGTTAAACTGTGTATTTCGCTTGCGTCAGAGCCACAACGCGAACGCAAATGCTGTGCGCATCTCACAGCTGTCTGCTGTAGTGCGGGGCCTTCTGAACAGACACGGAGGCTGCCCGGGCTGCGCAGACAGCCGACACGACTCGTCGGAGGCTGCGCCGAGGGCTCATTTCTTCTCCGCCTCGCCTTTCTTGGGTTCTTGTTTCAGCTTGTAATCAGCCAGGGCAGCCTTGATTGCATCTTCAGCCAGCACTGGAAGTAAGGGAAGAAAGAGAGCCTAAGTTCTAGAATCTAAAGTCTTCGGAACAGAATCTTTAAGAGCTGGAGCGCAGCAGCTGGGGAGGGCTTCACTGAGTCGCCGAGCCAGGATGGGGGCGTGAGGAGCAGGCCGGAAAGCCAGCCTGCTGGTCCTGAGCACGCCACTCCTGCCTGCTGCCTCTGGAGACAGGCTGGGGGTAGATCCCTGGGATTCTCGGTTCGTTCCTTAGCCTCCTGGAATCTACTTTCTCTTCTGTAAAACTGGGACAACGTGTGAGGACTTACAGAGTGGGTCTGACACACAGTAGGGCTGCAACTGTTAGTTCTCATGTGCCCACATGGCAGTCTGGAATAAATCCAGGAGATGCTGGTTAAGATAGCCGGCACAATTTAGGTAGAAGGGATGGCGTCTGCCACATCGCTCTCTAGTGATCCTGAGTTTGAAAACTTTTATTTAGGAGTTGATATGAAAAGTGAGGCTCTGAGGGAAAATATAAATGGAGAGAGCTGGAATGCCAGGAGAAAGCAAGCAAACAGCAGAGAGCCTTAGCTACGGGCCTCAGTCCCCGAAGAGGCCCAAGGAGGAGGCTGGGGCTTTCCTGAAGCCGTGTGGAAATGTTTACAAACTGCAGCCTTTACTCAAGGGTCCTTGAAATTCCAGTCAAGGGGCAAGAACTCGGGGCTGAGCAGACTTCCTGAAGACTGCGGCAGCGTGTCTCAGCCCCGGCACTCAGCTCTCCTCCTGAGTCTTACCCCAGCAAGGGGCCTGGCTCTCAGCTCATTTTTAACTAATTTGGTCAGTAAACCTCCATCACTAAGTTACGCCTGCTGTTTCTCATTTCTTCCCTTCCCAAGAAGGTTGAGAGAAGATGGAAAAACCTTTCGATTTAAGACAGAGCCGGAAGTGGAGAGCCAAGTGCCGGTCTTCCGGCATCTGAGCTCGCCCTTAGGACAGCGGAGGGGACACAGCACAACCCGGCTTAGTCATTCCACACGCGCAGATGCACTCCGACAGACCAGCATCTAGCCAGGAAGGGATGCAGTGCACACCGAATGGGATTACGGCCAAAGCTGTTTTCTCCTCTGCTGACCCTAACTTTACCACCGTGACGTGGGAACAGCACGGACTTTGGAATCAAAGATTGGGGCTTAGGTTCCGGCTCTCCCACTGAGGAGCCGTGTGACTGGGGTGCTTCCACCCGAGTCCCCGTCTCCTCGTGTGTGAGAGGGGGAGGTAATGACACCTTCTGTGGCCCGGAGGCATCTTGGAGGTTTACAAATGATGCTATGAAGTGCTCAGCAAGGCGCCTGGCACACACTGCCTCCTGGAAAACTGTCCTGGAGACGGCTGAGACCATGGGGCTCAACGCTCTGACAGTCACAAAGACGGACTCTGCGAGCTCTGACCCTGCAGGGTTATAAAGACGGGTGCCATGACATAAAAGGACCTGTCATCACTGTCAGAAGTCCAGCTTGATGCCATTACAAAAGGACTCCCAACTCTCCCAGCTCCTGGCATTCCGGGGGGCAGACTTACTGGAGCAGTGCAGTTTCACAGGAGGAAGGCAGAGTTCCTTGGCGATGTCCGTGTTTTTGATGGTCAAGGCTTCCTCCACCTGGGAGGCATACAGGAAAGACAAGTGGCTTTAGTGAGGCTCTATGCGGAGGGACAGACAGTAAGAAAGGAAGGCCAAGGAGGCCCCAGCACGGGGTTGGGGATGGTTTCCACTGAGTAAGCCCAAACAAAGGACCCGTGCCTGTATGGCAGGGCTGCAGCTGGGACTCTCAGGTGTGAAGACACACTGGCACCGCGTGGCTGGGGCGAGCAGGGCCAGCAAAGCCACCTCTGTAAGCCAGAGTGGACTGTGAGGATCTCTTAGGGCTCTGCTAAAGGCCAGCAACATGAGTCTTTTTTTTAAAAAAGGCAGTGATTTCCGTGCTGATTGTGTGACCCTCAGCTTCCCTGATGTCCTTGTACCAAACTTTTCTGAGATGAGCTGAGTGGCGTCGGGGATGCGAGAGGTGGCACCCCAGCACTGTGGCGGAGGCACAAGCAGGCCCTGGGAGGAGAGCTCAGGCTCCTGCTCCACCTGAAGGAGAATGTGTGTCCTCCAGACGGACTGAATGGGATGTCTGGGGTCGGGTCGAGAGCCCGAGGGCACAAGGTGAGGCAGGTGGTTCCCTGCTCAGGGGGAAGAGCCCCACTGCCATAAGGAAAGCCAGATGTCCCCGTCTGCCCCCCGTTTCCCGGTTCCGCTAACTCCACTGAATGATGCTTCAAATCCCGGAAACTCAGATGGGAGGTTCTCACGGTCAAAAAAGGCCCTCTTCCCCACCTTCTGATCACAGCTCACAGTGCCCTAAGGGCCGGGTCCTGGGAGCACACGTGCCTTGTCCCCTCATCTCCCTTTCCCTGAGGATGGTTCTGGACAAATCCCTGCAGAGCCACCTCCTGCCAGAACAGGACAGGTCCGTGCTGCCTTGGCCCTGAGGAGCTCGCCAGGCAGAAGGTCCTGAGCCGCAGGCGGCAGGCGGCCTGGCACAGTACTCTGCTGCAGAGCTGCCCGGCCCCAAGCATGCTGCTCCGTGACTCAGCTTCCTACACTCGGTGCCATGGGGCTACAGAGACGAGACTGTGCCATCCGGCTTTCCGGAGAGGTGTCAGTGACGACCGGCCTTTAGAAAGTCCAGCTCTTCACTGGCTTTGGGGCCTTCTACCTCTGCAGCGGCTGGGGAGGGGTTCTGGCAGAGAAAAGGATGGAAAGCATGTTCCAGCCTTTCTTATCTCCCCTCAGAGGCTGCCCACCAGCTGCGGCATCACTGCTCTGATTTATTTGCTCACTCCGCCCCTCCCACCCCTCACTGTGTTTTTCATTCTCCAACCCTGTTTAGCACAAGCTAGTTTGTTATTTCATGAATCCTTGTGAGCCACCTGCAATCCTTCTTGCAACAAGATGGGAGGAAATAAACAAGAAAACAAACCACTAAACCATACCCTCCCCGCTCTGACCTTCGGCTCCTAAACAATTCTAACATCAGGAACGCTGGAGAAAGCCAAAGATTTCTTTTCAGTTCTATTTTGTCAGAGGGAGAGCTGAGGATCTTTTTTTCTATCTAATTAAAAACAAAACACCACGCAGATCCCTTAACAAATAAAAATGACCACCACCAACAAAACCCCCCAAAACTAAAAAACACTTAACAAAATTATCCCTCATTCCCAATGTGGAGAAGAATTTAATCAAAATCCGGGTAGGAGAAATTAAAAAAAAATTCTTAGAACGCTATTTTGAAAAACTCATAGTTCCTTTTTTTCACTCACTAAACCCTTTAACTGCAAGCCAGGTGTGCGCAGAATGCGGTTTAATTCTGTCCAATTTGCAAGCGACCTTACCGTCTTCCCTTTGACCCACTCGGTGGCTAACGAGCTGGAGGCAATGGCAGAACCACAGCCAAACGTTTTAAACCGGGCGTCCACGATCTTCCCCTTTTCGTCCACTTGAATCTAGAAAGGAGACGGGAGTCAGGCAGTGATCCCGGTGCTGCCTTGCAGAGCCTGTCCCCACGGAGGGGCCCTGGGGCTCTCCCCAAGAGCTTTGGTCTTGCTTTCCACACCTTAAGTTTTGGCACTAATTACTGAGCTGGCTTAGTTTCAAAGAGCTCAGGGAGGAAAAGCTAAACATAGGAACAACTACACAGAATTATCCAGGCCTCGCTGGTAAAGATCAGCTGAAAAATATGCCCCCTCCCCAGTTTTGGTTTTCTTTGCTAGCCTGCTTTCTGGCTACGCAGTTCTCTTCACAGCTGCTGGATAAACCCGCCTCTGTAAACGCCAGGAGAGCCTGCACTACAGGTCTCTGGTTGATGCTTTTTTCTTGGGCACCAAGTTGCATTTGCCTTGTTTCTGCTTTCCAAGACAGGCACGAAGACCTCTAGCAAGCTGCCCACCCACCATGATGAAGCAGATTGTGCATAAAGCTATGCTTTACCCAAGTGCCAGTCACTGCCTTCAGGGTGCCTCCAATTTGGGGGAGGTTTACTACATTTCTTATCTCACTGGGGACTGCTGGCTGAACGGTTGTGGTTTTCCTTTGATCAGTAAAATTCACAAAACCTTTTACTTTGCCGAAGTTGGAATTTAAGCTGATACAGGGACTAGAAAAGTGAGATCAGCTTCCTGTCTCAGAAAGGGTCAGCATAGGCTACTAGCGGGAGGACTAGCGTTCAGTCCCTGCTCTGACAGTTTACAACACTGACTCATCCCACCCCACAGGAATCAAGGTGCAGTGCGCACGGAACGCTGCACGTGCACAGGCTTCGTAAACGATGAAGCAACCGTCTAAGCAGAGGGATTACTGTGATGACCATTAAAGACACAAACCAGTCCCACCTGTAGTTTCATCACATCGCCACATGCTGGAGCCCCCACCAATCCAGTTCCAACATTTTTAGACGTCTTGTCAAGGGACCCTACATTTCTAGGATTTTCATAATGATCAACAACCTGAAATGAGAGGAAAGGAATCATGACTCTTTTTGGCACTGATCTCCCCACTTGACTGGAGTGGAGGCAATCACTACATCCCAAATCCCCCTGGGTAGGAAGGCTCAAATTTCTGTCAATGAGGACCCTTTGGGACCCAAAGTCTTTCTGTATCTCCTCTCCAACCACCTTCAGAGAGTTAAGATACTGGAGAAAAATCAGCCAAATCATGTCTTAATTCCATAGAGTTTTAAACCAGAGATAATTACTTAACCTTCACCCACCTAAGTCACCAGATTTGGGCTCAAACAAATTTTATTGATTTCCAAATAAAAGCCATTCTCAAAAGATAATGATTACTATTCAAAAATTCTAAAAATAAGTACGGTCTAGAGATTGAAGCCTTCCCCAAACCCGCAAGGAGACTGTTCCAGGAGGAACAATGCTACGGAACGTGTCCATTTGTGTATGATGATCAAATCAGTCCCCTCCCCATACTTCAGGGCCCTGAAACCACCCCGGCGCAGCAGCGCCCCCTGGTGGCTGAAAGGCTGCTGGCCCGAATTCATTCAGCGTGAAATGTCAACAAAACACTCCCAGGAGGGAAAGGAGCGAAGTCCTTGGTGAACGAGAAGTCCTTGGCGAACGAGAAGCCAGAACCGGCACACCGCGGGCTTTAATAACCTTGGGGTCCGTTTACCAGTTAGCCCGAAGTATCCCGATCTTCCAGTCTCCTTCCCTCCACCTATCCGACCACGGATTTTGACTCCAAGCCCCGGGACCCTACAAGATCATATCCAATCTGGACTTTCTGCCCCATGCTGATTTCCAGCATTCTTTAGTTAGTTTCTGGAGTGAAAGAAATCTCACGTCTAGGGGACTTTACGCCCCCATAAGGCAAGGGCTGTAAACTACGCAGCTAGTCCTCTCCCCCTCCTCCCGCAAAAAACCCGAAACATAAATAAAAACATTATGACTGTCGGTTACGTGTCTGACTCCGCTCAGAGGCTCCTTCCTACAAGGGTAACAGCAGCAGCACCGTAAATGGTCCTCACGTGGCAGGCATCAGGCCGAGGACTCCACGAGCATCATCTCGTGCAGGTCTAGGACTGCCAAGACCCCCCCCCCCGTCCACAAACGGGGTACCAGATTCGGCGAAAGGCAGTGCCTCGCCCAAGGTCACTTGGCCAGGGCCGCGCCGCTGTGCGTGTCTGTCCCTGCATCAGGCTGGCAGGGACAGGTGCCAACAGGCCCGCTGTCCCGCGCTGCTGGGAAGTGGAAAGGCTGGGACGCGCGACCTGGCAGCCGTCGGCGGGCCCTGGCCGTGGCTACCCCACGAGCGGTGGCCGTCACTTTTATTTCCGGCGGGGTAGGGCTCCCGCGCAGCGAGGGAGAGCGCGGAGGCACGGCGCGGCCCCTGCACCCCCGGCCGGGCGCCGCCCCTTCGCCGGGGCTCAGTGGGGCTCCCCGAGCCGCTCCTCCCTCGGCCCGGCCCCCGTCGGGCGCCGCTACGCCCGGGCCCCCTCGGCGGTCCTCGCACTCCCGCCCCCCGGCCGATGCGGCCCCGCGCACCCCCCGCCCGCGCCTACCTTCTTGTGATAGAGCCGGGCCGGAGCTGACAGCTCCCGGGCTGGCAGGCGCGGGCTCCGCAGCAGCAGGGCCGACGCCGCCCGCCTCAGACGGCCCGCTCCAGCCGCCGCCATCTTGCGCGCTTGCGCCTGCGCAGGCGAGCGCGAGGCCGAGAGGCGTCGGCTCCTAGCTCGGAGCGCTCGCCCTCCTACGTCACCGCGACGTCGCGCCTGCGCCCTCTCGCTCCGTGCACGTGTCCGCGCCTTGGCCCCGCCTTGACCACGCCCCTCGGGGCGGGCGGGGCGCGGAGCTGGAAGGCGTTCAGTCCTGGGAGGGCGTGTCCTCGGTGCTGGGTTCTGGGTCTGCTGGGACCTCGGCCTCCTGGAGTGCTGGACCGAAGTTCACGTTCACAAAGGCCACCGCCGGAATGCGGCGCACAGGATCATCTAATCCACGTTTCTTAGCTCTGTTTTGCAGCTTAGGAAGTTGAGGTTCAGAGCGGTTTGGTAACTGGTCTAAGGTTGCCCACAGTTAGACTCAGTCGGGATTCAAACTCGAAAAATCCCGTTAGAATCCCGGTTCTGCTCCTTCCCGGCTGTGTGACCGTAGGCAAATGACGTCAGCTCTCTAAGCCTTGAGCTTCTCTTTTGTACTAATTCAAGGACAGTTTTTTCAGTCATAGAGGCATGTGTTGAGTACCTATCATGTGTCAAGGCGCTATACTAGGCTTTGGGGTTCCAACGGAAAGAAAGACGCAGTTCCTGCCCCATTAAGCTTGCTAATGAAGGAGGAAAGCAATAAATAAACACACGAATACTTTCCTACCTCAAAAATGGGAAGCTTAATTAAGAAGGAAACAAACACTGTCATGATTTTTTTTTAAAGTGTATATATTTTTTAAAAAGTGTATATATTTGTCTATTTCAATATAAACCATCAAATTGTCACAATTTATATGACAATACCTGGCAAAGAAGAGTTTCTAAATAAATGGTTAGTCACGTAACTTATTAATATTGGTCTGCAGAATATGATTTTATAAAACGAGAAATCTCACACGCATTTAACGCCTGCTAGTCACCAGGCATTACATAAAGGGGAGGAATCTCTGGGAAATGGGCTTTTCTCATAGATGGTGTAATAGATCCTTCCCCGAGGAATTGATGTTCAGTTGAAGCTTCCCCGCGTTTGAAGCTCAGTTGCTGGGGAGACTGAACCACGCGCCAGGTCACACTGGGTAGTAAGTTAGGCATTTATCCCAAGAATCATATTGACCTTCTCAAGATGGCGCCAAACCCTTGACCACAGTCATCACGCTCGCTCCATGACTTCCTCTAATGGCCTCCACTTCCTGTCCAAAGACCCAACGTCTGTCTGAAGTTGTGGCGGAACATATGCCATGTTGGCGGGTTTTTTCCTCTGACGAGAACCTTTACAAGTATGTAAGAATAATATGAATGGCGTGCGTCTCGAGGTTTTTCCGTCATCCGAGGCTCACAGTTTCCATCTGGGTGGCAAGAGCGCGGCGTTTTTGATCAGGCGCGCGCCGCGGGCAGCTTCTACTTCCGCGGGTCTTCGGCGGCCGTGTGAGGACCCGAGAGTCACTGGAAGCGCAAGATGGCGACGGCGGCTGCAACCTCGGCTTCGGAACCGGAGGCTGAGCCCAAGGCCGGGCCCAAGGCCGAGGGAGAGGAGGAGGAGGTGAAGGCGGCTAGGACGAGGAGGAAGGTGTTATCGCGGGCTGTGGCCGCTGCGACGTGCAAGACCATGGGGCCAGGGTGGGACCAGCAGGAGGAGGGCATGAGCGAGAGCGATGGAGACGAGGAGTACGCCATGGCTTCGTCGGCGGAGAGCTCCCCCGGGGAGTACGAGTGGGAGTACGACGAGGAGGAGGAGAAGAACCAGCTGGAGATCGAGCGGCTGGAGGAGCAGGTGCGCCCAGGGGTGGGCGGCGGGCTCTTTCCCTGGGGCCGCCGGGCGCGGCCCGCCTCCCCGGTCCTGAGCGGGAAGAAAGCCGCGGAACCGCTCTTCCCGCAGCTGCCGGCATCGGAGCGCTTCCCGCCGGCCCCGTGCTGGGCAAGCCATATGCCATTGAATCCTCGCAACGACCCCGCCGAGGAAGGGGCGCATCCCCCGTTTTACGGGAGGAAACAGGCTCCTCGTGGAAGTAATTCTCTAGCTCGAGATGACGCTTCCTGCAAGTGGCGAGTCGGGTCTTGAACTTTAAACCGATTCCAGCGCTCCCACTCTTAACCACACCGTTAAACTCTGTCCAGCAGTGGAAATGTAATTCTGTCCTTAAGAGAAGGGTGTCTTCCTGAAGGAATGATGATAATGATGAAATAGGGCGTGATAGGAAAAATATTGATCGTGACGGCCATCATGGGGATAGAAAGGTAGAGATTTCGGCGTCTGGAGGCGAAGGCCCCAGTTCTAGCTGTTCCACACCTTTGTGTGCTTGGGCGCCTTTCTTCTTTGAGTCTCGGCTTCCTCATCTGTGAATTGGGAGCAGCAATTCTTGCATCATGTAATTGTCATAACGGTGATTATAGTTCATTGCGCGGCGCTTAGTAGTCGTGTGACTTTTAGTCTGTAACCTTATGAGATATAGGTGGTGGATCGCCTGTGTAATCCAGGATCCTAGCAGGAGATAGGTAGTGAATTCAAATTAGGGTAATTTGAGAAAAAGCCAATAAAGGGACTGCTGTGTTTAGAAAGGTGTGGCAGGGACATCAGGAGTGAAGATTTAGTACCTCAGGGCTAGTAACAGCAGGACCTTGTGTTCACTTTTAGGGCTGAAGGGGTGAGGGGAGTGACCGATTTTCTGAATGGTTGTGTGAAGAGGGCACCTAAGAGAATCTAAGACTTTAGGGCAAAGGGTGTGGCCCCAGTTTCCCATCAGAGATTGGAGTGAGGGAGGAAATACCTGGGCCTCCCTCTCCCCCTCTGTGCACACATCTGCTGGTGCCTCATACCTGGCACACCCTGCTGGGAGCAAAAGAGCCATGAAGCCAGTTGATGTGGTCCACAGAGGGGGGCACAGGACAGGGAGGAGGGAGTGGAGTGGATTTGGAGGGGCAGACGGAAGAGATCAAGCACATTCTCAATTTACAGGTGAGGAAACAGGCTCAGAACAAATGATGAAATGATTTGTTTAAAGTCACTCATAAGGGGATTTGAACTTTTCGGGGTTGTCTGTGGACCAGATGCCCCCCGTGTATGTGAAATCACTTAGTGATGTGAAGATTACTTGCTTAACCTTGCTGGGTGTGAGATTCCTTATAATGTCTTCTCTGGGAGTGATGTTTTTGTTAAGTTATGAAATAGTGATATCATCTATTGGTATAGCCTGTCCCACTTGTCATCAGATTTGACTGTGAAAGGAACCACTTGGAGTAGGCAGGTGGTTACCATTTCTGCTTTTTATGAGTAACTATGCTGATGTTCATTCAGTCTTTTTACTCATTCAGCAAATACAGTGTGATACAGAGTGCCTGACTGGCTGTGTCCCTGTCCTTATGGACGTCTCTTCACGCTTCTAGTCTTGGGCCTTTCAATGAGCCATAAGCTCACTTGGATCTTACTATTCTATGAGGTAGAGGAAATAGGATAATCTGTTTTAGTGGAAGGGGAGGCTTGGAAGCAGAGAGGTGAAGTCCTTGATGAGGGTGTCCAGCTTACTAGTCTAGGGGAGGAAGACAATTCCTCTACGCTCCAGGTCCTTCTGGTTGGTCTAAGAATTAAATTGACATGAGACAGAATAACAGGAGAAAAGCAAACAAAGCTTTATAATATGTATACATGGGAGAGACCCAGGACAACTGGGTAACTCGCCAGAATGGCCAAAGCTGCTACCTTAAATACCATCTTCAGCTCAAGGCAAAGGAGGATGTTGGGGGTAGTGGTTTGGGTCTTCAAAGGGGAGGAAGGCAATTTACATGGAGGTGGAAAGGCAAATGGGCCAGCTACAGACGGTGTGACCTGAGAGACACGTTTTATGTTACTTACATTACATTACATTACAGTTAGCTTATGGTGGTAGCTCCTTCCGGGAACAGGCCTTCTATCTTAAATTCTTTTAGGCAGTTAAGGGGAAGGTCAAAGTCTCTTTCAGAGTCTTTTGTTCTTAAAAATAATCAAGCCAAAGAGATGCATTTTGGGGTGGCCAATTCTGATCCCCTACCCTAGGGAGGAGGAGGGGTCGGAGCTGAGGTCTCCTGACCTCTGGTGCTCTGCAGTGGCCTGCATTGCGTACTCCACCGAGGCTGGGATGGAGCCCAAGGTGACCACGCGGGAGGGGCGCTGGCCAGTGATGGTGAATTGAAGAGCCTCTGGCCGCCTTCTCTTTGTCCTGGGCCTAGAAATTGACTTTCCCAATTTTTCCAAGCCTCCTTTCGACCTCATCGTAACCTCACAGCCTCTGGTTCCTGCCGTAACTGCTCTTAGGTGCAGTATGATGATGAATAACTTCCAGATAGGTCTGGGAAGTGTTCAGCCTTGCCATGTCTGTGAATTTCAGTTCTCATCCCTAGGTGTGTTTTGTGAAAGCTGGAAAATAGTGGGCTGGCTGGCTGTGTAACAAAAGCCAGGATTTTCCAGCACTTGTGTTTGGTCCTGAAATGAAAAGTGGCACCTCAGGCAGGTTCGTCAGTGCGCCCTGGTGCGGTGCAGAGATGGCTTTGCGGCCGTGTGAGAGCTCAGGGCCGCTGCTTGCTGGTGGAAAGACCTTGTACACGTTCTTTCAGCTCTCTGGGCCTGTGGGGTCCCAGCTGGGGAAGGAGGATTGTAACAGTGCCTCCCTCATGGGGCCGTTGTGGAGCTTAAGAGATGCGATGCGTGTTACACTCTTGGCACAGTTTGGCACGTCGTGGGTGCTGTGCCAGGGCCTGTTTGACAGACCTGCGCCGTTCTCCTGTCCCTGCCTTTCCCTGATTGCAGCAGTGGTGGCCCTTCCATCAGCCTCTCTGTTACCTCTCCACCCCATCCCAGGTCGTGCCCTCAGGGAGTTAGGAAGTCAGCGGGTCCCTCTGCGTTGGCCAAGCCGCCTCTTCTCTGTGAAGCGCCCTTCGTAGTTAATGATGTTGTGAGGCCAGAATAGGGCAGCGTCTGCACTCATCTGTCAGTGCCCAGGGAACTCCGTGGAGCTCTCTCTCCTTGCATCGCAGTGTGCATTTAATATGCACACTTTCAGAGCATCTCTCCGTATACAGCATCTTCATTGTTGGGCCTGAAAGTCAGAAATTTAGACGAGAAGCCACCTTAGAGGCAGTTCCTCTACTTCACTGACTTTTCTGCCTTTTTCTTTGGACCCGCACATGCTGTTCACTTGAGGGGCACTTGCACAGACATTGCTCACACTAAGTAGCAAGGACTCTCCCGCCCGCCTTTGCGCTGACAAACTCGTTCAGACCGAGGTGTGTTGAGAGTGGTGGGGTGGACAGCGAGAGCCTTGAATGCTCTTTAATGCCCAAAGTACATCTTTCCCCAGCTTCTCTTCTTCTCCTTCTTTTTTTTTTTTTTAAAGTTTGGCACCTGAGCTAACATCTGTTGCCAATCTTCTTCTTTTTTTTTTCTGCTTTTTCTCCCCAAATCCCCCCAGTACATAGTCGTATATTCTAGTTATGGGTCCTTCTAGTTGTGGCATGTGGGACGCCGCCTCAGCATGACCTGATGAGCGGTGCCATGTCTGTGCCCAGGATCCAAACTGGGGAAACCCTGGGCCGCCGAAGTGGATCATGTGAATTTAACCACTTGGCCGCAGGGCTGGCCCACACTTCTCTTCTTTAACTTTTGTTACTTGTGTGACACACTTGCTGGTCCATCTTGAAACATCAGTGTGTCATGAGAGCCCACTTGAGGAGCAGAGCTTTACTCCAGCTCTTTCATGGTCCAAATGGGGACACTGAGGACCAATGTGTCCTGACCTAGTCCAGTCCTTTTTCCACCCGTCATGTAATCATGGGATGGGTTCAGCTTGTCAAATTTTATAAATTATGAGCAGAACATTGCTAAAAGTCTTAAGATTTAAAAAAAGTTACAGGTCCTGCTCCTATCTGTTACTGATTCTTCTTTGTTAGCTTTTTGCATGTAATTTGATCCATACCAAGCAGTTCACATCTGGAAGTTAGAAGGTGTGGTGATCCAGTGAGCACCGCTTCCCACAGCGGGCGCTCTAAGATAACGTCCTTGGTCCTGTCGTGTGTACCTGTGACTTCTCTCCTGTCGCCCTCCTCCCTTATCCTCTCCTAAAACCCAGGTGACTACTTCCTTTTTTTTTTGGTGCGGTAACTACTTTCTGGAATCTTATGTACTTCCTTTTCAAACATGTTTAGTCTTATCACCTCAGCGTGCATCCCTAAACAATATATTGTCCACTTTTGTTCGTTTTTGAGCTTTTTCAAAAGTGTATCCGGCTATTTGTAGTCTGGGACTGGTTTTCAGTCAGCAGTGTGTTGCTAAGATTTATTTTTGTCACGTGCAGCTGCAGTTCGTCCGTTTTGACTAGCATGTACCGTCATGTGTTGCCTAGTGACGGGGGCGTGTTCTGAGAAATGCTGGGCGATTTTGTCATTGTGAGACCATCCTAGAGTGCACTTATACAAACCTAAATGGTCTAGCCTACTACACACCTAGGCTGTATGGTACTAATCTCATGGGACCACCGTCGCATCTGCGGGCTGTCGTTGGCCAAAACGTTATGTGGTACACGACTGTATTTAGTATATCAGTGTGTGAGTGTCCCACAGTTTGTCAGTTCTTCTGGCATTTGGCTTGCTTACACTTTCTTTTTCCTATTACAGACAGGCTACAAGGAACATTGTTACTGGTGAACTATGCTGCTACTGAACGTGTATAAGCATTTTTCTAAGTCAAATTGGGGTCATGGTCATGGGTCATGAATTCACGTTAGTAGGTACAACCGGTGCCACCTGTGTCATATATTTTCCTTCCTTGTGGGTCTGTTTCCGGGCGTTCTCGTTGGTTCTCTTGGTCTCTCTATTCCTGTCTCAGTTCCGCAGTCTAACTCATTGCTGAGACGTGCTGTCTGGGGAGGCCAGTACTGCGGTGCGTGTTGGAGTGCAGCAGCTCTCATCGACATGGTGGAGAGCACATTGTCAGTGGGCACAGTGGGAGTTGCATGAAGTACAGGTGGCCTGCCGTCTCTGGAGAGGGAAGCATTTATTGCTGAAACGTTGTGGCTGATGTTGGAAAAGTAGATGCTGGTCTAGTCTCCGTGTATGGACGTACGGTATCCCCATATCTCAACTCGTATGAAAGCCTTTGTAAAAAATTAAGCCTTTCCTTTTGAGATAATGGTAGGTTTTGCTGCAGTTGTAAGAAATAATACAAATAGATCCTGTGTACCCTTTACCCAGTTTCCCCCAATAGTAACCTTTCGTAAAACTATGGTGTAATATCACGACCCCGATATTGACAGTGATACAGTCAAGACACAGATCGGTCTGTCACCACAAGGATCCCGCCTGTTGCCCTTTTATAGGCACAGTTCCTGACCTCTGGCCACCGCTAATGTGTCCTCTATTCTAATTTAGTCATTTCAAGAATGTTACGTAAGTGGAGTCACAGTTATGTAACCTTCTGAGATTAGCTCTTCACTCAGCGTAACTCCCTGGGGATTCCTCTGAGTTGTGTGTATATGAGTTGGTTCCTTTTTGTGGCTGAGTAGTATTCCACGGGTGGCTGTACCATGGTTAGTTTAACCGTTCATCTGGGTTGTTTCCAGTTTTGGCTGTGAGGAATAAAGCTGTTATGAACATTCCTGTACAGGTGTCTGTGTGAACATAGGTTTTATTTCTCTGGAAAAATGCCCAGGGGTGCACTTGGCGGGTGATATGGTAATGTTGTGTGTTGAATTTTGTAAGAAACTGCCAAGCTGTTTTCCAGAGTTGCTGTACCCGTTTTACACTCCCATCAGCAACATATGAGTGGTCTGGGTTTTTTACATCTTCTCCAGCATTGGTGGTGTCACTTTTTTTTATTTTGGCCGTTCTGTTAGGTGTGTAATGGTATCTCACTGTGGTTTTAATTTGTATTTCCCTGAGAGCTAATGCTGTGCCCTTATTTGCCATCTCTGTGTCCTCTTTGGATGTATGTGGTGGTTCATGTCTTTGCCCATGTTTTAATTGGATTGTTTGTTGTTTACTGTAGCGTTTGGAGTTACATCTTTTAGATATTAGTCCTTTGTCAGATGTGTGGTTTGTAAATATTTTTCCCAGTGTTTACTTGTCTTTGCATCCTCTTAACAGAATCTTTTACAGAGCAAAAGGTTTTCATTTTGGTAAGGTCCTAACTTGCTGAGAATTTTTATTATGAGTGGTTGTTGGGTTTTCTCAGACATGTTTTCTGTTGCAGTTGTTACTGTGCTTTTTGGTCTTTAGCCTGTTGATGTAGTGGATTACAGTGCTTGCTTTTCAAAGGTTGACTAGCCTTGCGTACCTGGAATAAATCCCACGTAGGCATGGGGCCTGCTCTTTTTGTACGTTGAATTTAGTTCTCTGAGTCCTCCACACTGTGCCAGCTGTAGCCCACTTGTTTTGATTTGCTCTATTTTCATTCAGTTCTGTGTATTTTTAAATTTTCTTTGAGACTTCCTCTTTGACCCATAGATTAGTTAGAAGCGTATTGCTTCATTTCCAAGTGTTTAGAGATTTTCCTACTTTTACTGACTTCCGGTTTGATTCTATTGTGATGAGAAAACGTACTCTCTGTGATTTCATTTCTTTTAAATTTGCTGAAGTTTGTTTTATGGCGTAGGATAAGGTCTCAGTGGATGCTCCATGGACACTTAAGAAAAAGATGTGTGTTCTGTTGTTGTTGGGCGGAGTGTCCTATGTGTGTCAGTTAGATCATGTTGGCCGATGGTGTTGAGTTCTTCGAGATCCTGGCTGAGTATCTGCCTTGTAGTCCTTTTAGTCGCTGAAATGGGGGATGTGGAACTTCCCAGTAGAGCTGTGGATCCGTGTCTTCCTTCTTGCAGCTCTGTCAGGTTTTGCTTCATCTATTTTGAGACTCTGTTGTTTGGTGTGTACACGTCTTCCTGATGGGATGATCCTTTTATCGTTATGTAATGTCCATTTTTATCTCTGATAATTTCCTTTGCTCTGAAGTCTACTTTATGTGATATTAATGTAGCCACTTATGCTGCTTTTTTTTGTTGTTGTTGCTGAGGAAGATTCGTCCTGAGCTAACATCTGTTGCCGATCTTCCTCTTTTTGCTGAGGAAGATCCATCCTGAGCTAACATCTGTGCCAGTCTTCCTGTATTTTGTATGTGGGTCGCTGCCACAGCACGGCTGCTGAGGAGTGGTGTAGGTCTGTGACTGTGAGCTGAACCTGGGCCGCCAAAGTGGAGTGCACCGGACTTAGCCACCAGGCCCTGGGGCCGGCCCGTGCTTCTCTTTGATCACTGTTTGCATGATGTGTCTCTGCCCATTCTTTTACTTTCAGCCCACCCCTGTCCTTGAATTTGAAGTAACTTTCTCGTACTCAGCACATAGTTGGGTCGTGTTTTTATCCATTCTGCTGTTCCCTGCTTTCTAATGTGCACTTAGACCATACACATTTAGGGTAATTATTGGTATATTAGCGCTAAAGGCTGACATTTTATTGTCTTCTGTTTGTTTCCTCTGTTCCTTGTTTTTCTTTCTCTTTTTTCTTGCCTTCTTGTGGGTTACTTAAACTTTTCTTAGCATTCCATCTTGATTTGTTTATAGTGATTTTTAGGGGAATGCTTTGTGTAGTGTCTTAGTGGTTGCTTCGAGTATTACAGTCTATTTGACTTAGATGGTCTCTGTGTTTTACCACTGAGTGAAGTGTGGAGATCTTCCTTCCATTTAGGTCCCTCTACCCTTCCTACTTTTAAATCCTGTTATTGTGGATATCAGGCTTAAATTTTTGTTTGTTATTACATACAATTTAGAAAACAGGAGAAGGATCATCTGTTGTGTGTAACCCATATTTTTGCTCTTTCTCTTATTCTTTCTTCCTTCCTGATGCTCCAGGATTCCTTTTATCATTTCCTTTCTGTTTGAAGAACTTCCTTTCGCTCTTGTTTAGGAGTAAGTCTGCTAGTGGCAATTTTTTTTAGTGTTCCTCTGTCTTAGACATATGATAGCTTTTAAGCAATTAATTTATTATTTTAACTTTTGGTGTGAAAAGTTTCAAATATAAAAATAAACCTTTATGTACCTATCACTTAGTTTTGCCAGATACCAATGTGTTGCCATTCTTGTTTCTTCCAGTAGGGGTTTTTTTGTTTGTTGTTTAGTAAAGGACAAGCGCTTACCTCTGTACCTGGCTCGTGCTAAAGCAGGTTACTAAATTATCTTGAAATCCTCACAAGAAGCATGTGAGCTAGAACCTACGAGTATCCTCCCTTTTTTTCTTTTTTTTGCTGATGAAGATTAACCCTGAGCTAACATCTGTGCCAGTCTTCCTCCACTTTTTATGTGTGGGTCACTGGCACAGCATGGCTGATGAGTGGTGTAGGTCCGCGCTCGGGATCCAAAGCTGCGAACCCGGGCTGCTGAAGTGGAGTGCGCTGGACGTAACCATTAAGCCACAGAACTGGCCCCAGTATCCCCATTTTATAGATGAGGAATTGAAGGCTTAGAAAAGTTAATAACTTGCCTAAGGTCACACTTTGTGTTTGTTTTGTTAGAATGTTTTCTGTATTTTGGAGAGAACCCAAGTGTATTCTGGCCGGGGTTGTAACAAATTTGAGGGAGCTTCATGTTTATCATAAAAAGCCTCTTTTCTTCATCTTCCTGTGGGTCAGTGTTGCGTTACTGTTTCAGTGGCTGTCCCAGATGGCACATTTATCTTCTTCGTGGCAGCCGTGTGCGTTGTCACCAGTGGTGAAAATAGCTAAGTTACTTTGATGATGGCATTTTAAATGTCAACTTCTGTTCCTCTTCCTTTCAGCTGTCTATCAACGTCTATGACTACAACTGCCACGTGGACCTGATCCGGCTGCTCCGGCTGGAAGGGGAGCTTACCAAAGTGAGGATGGCCCGCCAGAAGATGAGCGAGATCTTCCCTCTGACTGAAGGTAGCGCTTGTGCGGTCAGCCTGCGTTATGAGCACAGAATTGAAGGGGGCATGGTTTTCTCAATGCTGAAAGTGGGTCAGGCTCCTTCTAGAAAATTTGGAACGTATCGTGCAAAGAAGAGAATCCATCATCCAAAGTCAGCGATTTTCAGTTTATCGTTTTGTAGTTTTTTGCAAAATGTAGGTGTGATCATATAATACTGATTCACATTTCGAATCCTGATTTCTTTATCCTAACACTATGATAAAAATTTTCTATGTTACTAAACTTTTCCCTTAGTCCCTATTTCCTATTCCATTAATTAGGTATTTAATTAATTCTCTCAGAAGTAGATAATTGTAAATGTATTCCAGTTAAACATATTCATTTTTGGTGAACAAGATTGGCCCTGGGCTAACATCTTTGGCAATCTTCCTCTATTTTTTTTTTGAGGAAGATTAGCCCTGAGCTAACATCTGTGCCCATCCTCCTCCATTTTATACGTGGGACGCCTGCCACAGCATGGCTTGATAAGTGGTGTGTAGGTCTGTGCCTGAGATCTGGACTGGTGAACCCCAGGCCTCCAAAGCAGAGTGTGTGAACTCAACCACCACACCACCGGGCCGGCCCTACAATTAAACTTGTACAAACGATTTTTAATGTAACTGTTTCATACCTTATTTGTTCCATGATAGTTAGGCATTTAGGTCATTTCTACTTGTTTGCTAATTTGAATCATAATTACGCTGAGCATCTTTGTAGTTAGGCCTACCTGAATATTCACAGTTGATCTTCTGGAGAGCAGTTGGAAAACACTGGTCCTGCATCCAGCTCTGCCCCCCTCCCATAGAGTAGCTGCTGAGTATAGACCCTGAAGTCAGATGGCCCACGCTCGTTCCTGCTTAAACGTCGTACCAGCTGTGGGACCTTAAACAAATTATGGAAACGTGCTAAGACTCCGTTTTCCCAGCATAAGATGGGGTCACAGTAGTTTCTGCCTCATAGTACACGGATGGATGAGGCCTTCTGTGTGCAGCACTTACCACGTGCCTGGCACGTCATCAGTGCTTGGGTAGATGCCACTGTTGCTAGTTACTAGCACCTTCCTCACAGGACTTTGGCAAAGTTTGGGTGAGAAAATATATACGCCAGTACTTTGCAAACTATGAAATGCCCAGTAGGCGTAGGGTACTGTGGTTTTCATGGTTTGATCTGTAGGAAGCATAAACATTCTGTATGCACGGTGCAGGTTTAGGAATGGACTTCTGTGACCTGTGCGGGTTGTATAGGGCGGGTGAAGCATTTGCGTGCTGATGACGCGCAGCAAGGTCCCTGCTTCCAGCCCACCCTTTGGTGAGGGAGGTGGTAATGCAAGATGTGCTCTTGTCTTGTAGAGCTCTGGCTGGAGTGGCTGCATGACGAGATCAGCATGGCCCTGGACGGCCTGGACAGAGAGCACGTGTACGACCTCTTTGAGAAAGCTGTGAAGGATTACATTTGTAAGTTCCCGGTGGGCTTCTGGGAGGGTGTCTGGCCGTGTCATCCAGCATCAGTCTCTGCTGTTGTGGATTGTATTGAGAGATGTTACTACCCAGAAAAGAGAGTATTAGTCTAGCAATTAGAAAGATTCGACTTCAGGTTTTTCTTTCTTTCTTTCTTTCTTTTTTTGCTGAGGAAGATTAGCCCTGAGCTAACATATGTTGCTAATCTTCCTCTTTTTTTTTTGGCTTGAGGAAGATTTGCCCTGAGCTAATATCTGTGCCATTCTGCCTCAACTTTATATGTGGGTCACTGCCACAGCATGGCTGACAAGTGGCCTAGGTCCACGTGAACCCGGGCCACTGAAGCAGAGTGCACTGAACTGAACCACTCTGCCAGGGGGCTGGCCCCATTGACTTCAGTTATTCTTATCGTCATGTCTGGTCTTCACTTGAGGATGTTTGGTTTTAAAATACAAGGAAAAAAATTATTTGTAGTAAGGGAATAAATATACTCACATCCAGCGTTTATCTGTCAGGGAGCTCTTAGATTATTTCCAGATGACGAAAGGTTACCTTCTACATGTTGAATGTGTTTTTAGAAGTTTCGGACAGGATGCTGCTTTTTCTAAATATTAAAAAATGTAAAATGTTTTCATTTTGAAATAATTACAGATGTACAGGGAATTGCAAAAATAGTACAGAGAAGTTCTGTGTGCTTACTCCTTGCAGTTTCCCCAGATATCTTATAGCCATCTTGCAAAATCAAAGCTGGGAACTTGACCTTGGTGCAGTGTGTGTATAGTTCTATGACATTTTGTCCCGTGAGTAGATTCGGGTCACCACCCCTGCAGTCGAGTTAGAGAGTTAGAGAGCGCCTGTCACCACAGAACTCTCCTGGGGTAGGCCTTGTACAGTGCGGCCAGGTGGGGGCGCCTTACCTGCTTTGAGTCCTTTTCCCTCCCCTGTTGATGGCTTAACTCTCTGAACATCTCTGCGTACATCGAGGGCCATGTGGGACAACGCTATGGACTAAATGTTTCTAGTGCCCCCTTTGCGTAAGCACCCTTCTTCCCTGTCTGACTTTCCTCTCCCCACTGTGGACATCTCCCATTGTGGACAGCGCCAACTTAGAAGATAAACTGCCCCAGGGGAGAGAAGTCTTCCGCCACCTTTTCCAGCCAATAAGAATTTCTCATTTGTTTACTTTTTATAATCTGAATAATGAAAACAATAGGTGTTATGTGAATATAAAATTACACTAAATGTATTTTTGAAAGCTGTACTTGGGTCTCTGCTCTGGTGCCGCCACGTGGCCTCGGAGAATCTCTGACAGAGTTCCAAATGCATGATGTTCCCATGTCTCCTGATGATCCTGTTCCCCTTTCATGGTGCCCCAAAGTCACCAGTGACAGCACCGATCCTCTTTCTCCAAGAATCTTTCGTCCTTCCGTAGACTGATGGTTTTCGGTCCCCTCTGGTTTTGCGGTTGTCTCTGCCGTCAGGCCTGCGCCGTCACTTGGTGCTGATGTCAGCGTGCCTTCCCTTCCCCCAGCTGCCTCAGGGCTGCTGTGGGTAGGAAGCCAGATCACCATGCTTCTTAGATGAGGGCTCATCAGTAGTTTTGAATGCGGCCCGAGGGCTTGCTCTGTTATTTTCTAGAGCTTTAGTGTGTGGAACTTGTGTCATTTGTTTTAAATGTTCGAAAACTCCTCTTGCCTGCTTCTTACTTTTTAACTACGTTTTGCACGTTTGAGGATGTCAGGCGTAGACCTCCTTTATTTCTCATCACGTACTCAGTGATGATTCTGGGCTGTCTGGGAGGTGGCCAGTGTGCCATTAATAGCTGTGGCTCTGGCCCTTTGGCTCTAAAGATTTTGAGAATCAGGTTCCTCGGTCCTGGGGAGAGCCTCGTGCCTGTTTTGGACCTGGGATCTAGTGACGCGTTCCTTTGTTTACTCCTCATAGTCACTGTGGACTCTGCACCCTTGGGTTTGCCGAGTTTAAGATGCTCTTCATAATATTTGCCCGTCTCTAGATTATTTAAATATTGGGAGGAGCCATGATGTAATCTATTGAGAACTACCTTCTCTTTAGAGGAGGAGCTGTTTCATAGACTATCTGTAAACGTGACTTACCCTCACGAAGGGCGTCAGCTCCAGGAGCTAGCTCATTTCCATTTTTATTTTGCAGCCCATATGGCAGCTCTGTATTGGTGAGTGAAAACAGAGAAGCTAACAGACTGGCTAAGTTCTTTGAAATAAACCTATTTCAGTGAAAAAGCAAGCCTTAGGAAAAGACAATAATTCGGAAATTGGTTTATCTTTTTAGTATTTTTATTTTACAAGGTTAGTGAATAGGCCTCTGATATTGCTTCAGGTTTCTGAAAAGTGGCTCGATAGGCAAACCGTGTAGAGCTAGAACTGATGCATTCATGAAGAGTTCGTTCATTAGTCTAGTCTTAAAGCCACGTGAGTGAGTGTGTAAAAAGTTTAGAAAGAAAGTGAAAGAAACGAGGCAATCAGGTCTTTTTGGTTGTTAAAACGTCATTAAAAATAGGGATTTAAAATATAGATTTCCAGTAACAGAATTGGTGCTTTTAATTTTGTTTTTTTCCACTTTGACCAGAAGGCTTAACAATTAGTCAAGATTCAAAAGTTGAGAAATTCTAGGCTTTGAAATCTCTTTGAAGATTGATTGAGATTTGCAACTCTTTTCATTGCAGTCTGTTGCTGGCTTCTTTCAGTTTCAGTAAATAAGCATTGCAGTCCCAGTCATATTACATATTACCACCTGGCATCTCCCGTGGATGCAGTTAAATCTCAACGACGATACCCAGCGGGGACGTTGTTTATAACATGCTTTCTTCTCCGGCTGCAGGATTAGCGTAGTCAAATTGGGGTGCTGGTTGATGATGCTCTGACCTTTTTGCATGAATGAGTGCTCTTTTGGTGGGCACATTTCTTTTGTTCTGCATCAAAACAAAAATTTTGACATTGGAGTATTTCATCTCATGAACTAATAGAACACTTGTCATTTTCAGGTCCTAACATCTGGCTAGAGTATGGCCAGTACTCAGTCGGTGGGATTGGTCAGAAAGGCGGCCTTGAGAAAGTCCGCTCTGTGTTTGAGAGGGCTCTCTCCTCCGTCGGGTTACACATGACCAAAGGACTCGCCATCTGGGAGGCCTACCGGGAGTTTGAAAGTGCGATTGTGGAAGCCGCCCGGGTGAGTGCCCTGGCTCCGGGACCGGTGCCTGCCTTTGACTGGTTGGGGCTGTTCCGTAAGTGGTCTTGGGAAGGACACAGTTAGCAAAATGGTCTTCGCCACTCCCTTAGTGGGTGGGCAGTAAAAGAAATAAAATCAGCAGTCTTTGTGGAATAGCAGGAATGCTTTCTTTGACTAAAAAGCAGATGACTCTACGATTTTTTCCTGATATTTAAAAATATTACTGTCTTAGTTATTGTTTCCAGATGAATGCACAAGAACAACTATGTCATGCCAAAAAAAACATATATGTATATCTCTATAACATATATATAAACATATATATATGTATATCTCATGTCCATTGGTGGCTGTGAGAGGATGAGCCCGTCATAATTGCATATTTTAGACAATGATTTATAGAATTTTCCAATGCCCTCCCTAGTGTCCCCTCTCCACTACGTTTGTGTGTGTGCACAGTTATTGCGGGCACGTAGTGGAGCCCTCTCGTCGTTAGACCCTTGTCCTTAGACTAGCCCAGCCCCTTCTGGATGGTGTCCCTGTTAGAAGTCTGCAGTGGTGCCTTCCCTTCACCTGCTGGAGGTGTCAGGGCTAGCTCCTTCAGCTGGCATTTGTGGCTCTCTAGAATCAGATGTAACTCTGCGTGGACTCTGCTCCCACGCTCCCCTCAACGTTCTCTCACTGTCTGGCCACGGTACTTTTATGGACACTGTTCCTTCAACTGAGAGATTTCTTTCTCTCGTTAGCTCTAGAGAGCCTACAGACTCATCCCAAATGCCAGCTTCTCCAGGAGTCTTTCCTGATTTCTTCCCTTCATAACAACAAAACTCAGCCCTAGAAACCAGCTTAAAGCAAGCCACAGTGCTTTGATACTGGTGACACTTTGCTTTTCTGATACGTACATTCTGCCTCATCATAGTCGTTTGGATACGTTTCTGATGATCCTTCTTGTTTTCTCCCCATCGTACATGCTTAGTAGCAGAGATAATACTTATTTTTGCAGTATTTGGCACAATACCTCATGTATAAGAGCTCATATAGATGTTTTTAGTTTGAACTAAAAGTGTATTGAAATTTTTTGAAGGAGGAAGAACCAAAGTTTGTCATTTACTACGAATTTGCTTCTTTAGCCCATAGCTGGCTTCCTTTCCCCTTTTGACCGGGAACAAACCTTTGATTCACAGCTTGAGAAAGTCCACAGTCTCTTCCGGCGACAGTTGGCGATCCCGCTCTATGGTAAGAGAAACTGACGTGTCAATAGCCAGCCCTTCGTGGTTTCTGAAACGCTTTGGGGTATGTCATGCAGTTAGGCCTTCCCCAGCATCCCGTGGGGCAAGTGTGGCTGGTGTTCTTACTCTCATTGGACAGTGTCACTGTGGACGAGGCCCTTGGTCACAACTTGCCTTGAATTGTATTAGTAATGCTCAGGAGGGTTATGAGGGCCAGAGCAGGACTGGAAGCTGCATGTCCGGACACCCAGTTGCGATCTCTCTCCTCCTGTTAGACGTTGTTGGAGAGGCAGAGACAGGGTCTCTGAAGGGACAGGGAAACTGACCCCCTGTGTTTTCTGGGGAAACTTTGTTGCATTGAGGTTCCATTGTAAGCATTCGCTCTTCAGGACTAACCTCTTCCCTGCTAGAGTGGGGATTTCCGTGGGTTTATCTCATCTCCTATGAGGCGATGTGGCTCAGAAGCACCATCGACTGGAAGTATTCGTATCTGAATTTCTTGGGGTTTGGTAAGGCTTCCCCTTTTTGGGTGGATATACTCTGGCGAGCCAAGCCTTCGAGGCTCTGGAGCTGGGAGCCGAGCAGCACAGGGTGTTTCCTGAGTGTGGGGAGTTTGGGGCTGCATCTTGTTTCCTCCCTAGGCATGGTTGTGCATCGTGGCCCTCAGGACCTCCGGGCACCTTGAGCCCAGGCAGCGCTGCTCTTTTTACTTCATGGCGTATTTGAATCTGATTTAACAAATCATAAAAGTGACTCTCCTTGAGTCAAATCCTTGAGTGACATGAAGAAAAGGCTAGAACTGAGCTGGCTTGTAGATTTCCTCTCCCCTACCAGGCTGAGGCAGCGTAGCGTAGCGAGGAGAGCATGGTCGCGAGCCGGCCTGCCTGGGCTCAGCCGCACTGTGCTGTTGACTGCAGACAAGTGAGGGAGTTCCTGCTTCAGTTTCCTCAACTGCGAAACCGGGGCCTGATAGAACCACCTCGCAGAGTGTGGGACCTGAGAGCGTTCATGGGGGCGGAGGGCTGGGACATAGGAAGCCCCAGGCGAGTGTTGCGGAAGGATTGCTGCTGGCTTCCCTGACTGACTGGTTCGTTGGAGGGCTGTCTGGGACCATGCTTTGAGGCGGTCTCAGGCCCAGCCTGGGCTCGGCAGGAGAGCGCAGGATTCCGTCACTAGAGCTCCTGTGGCACAGGTGAGGGAGGGGCTGGTGCGTCTGAGTCGCATGGTTTAATCTCTGTCTGGGTTGATAAAACCCAATGGCACGACCCATGGGGCTGAATCCATCTTTCAATAGATATGGAGGCAACATTTGCAGAGTATGAAGAATGGTCAGAAGACCCAATACCAGAGTCGGTAATCCAGAGCTATAACAAAGCGCTCCAGCAGCTGGAGAAATACAAACCCTATGAAGAGGCGCTGGTAAGTGCTGGCTCCTTTTACAGACAGCTTCTCTCTGCAGACTTTTCCCTGATCAATAGTTGCAAGTAAAACAGTATCTTTAAAATTTGTTTTATTGTGAAATGTATAGAGTGTATAAATGTATACATACAGTTTATGTACTAATAATAAAGTGAACATCCGTGTACCCACCACCCAGGTTAAGAAATAGAGCATTGCCAGTTCCTTACAAGTCTCCTATGTGCCCCTGTCCGATTGCCTCCTCTTCCCTCTCCCGAGAGGTAATCACTTTCCTGACTTTTGTGATAACCATTCCCTTGCTTTTCTTTATAGTTTTACAACCTGTGAACGTATCCTTAATTAATATATTGTTTAATTAGTTTTGAATTTGTATATAATGCAATCATGCTATTTTCTTTCATTCAATATGTTTTTGGGTTTTACTCATGTTGATAAGTATAGTTACAGTCCATTTGTTTTCACTGCTATAAAGTTGTCTGTATACCATGGTTTATTTATCTGTGTTCTTAGTTTGTTTCTAGTTTTTTGCCCCCCGGAATAGCTTGCTCTGGCCATTCTTGTATGTATCTCTTAGTTCACAGGAAAAAGAGTTTCTCCAAGTACATACCTAGGAATGGAATTGCTGGATCATAGGGTAATGATGAATTGTTTTCCAGGATATCAGTTTACTCTCCTACCAGCAGTATCTGAGAGTTCTCATTGCTCTTGCCCACCTTGGATATTACTGAATTTCCAAGTAATTACATACTTATTTCCAAATAATTTCCAAGTGATTACTTGTTAGGTAATTACATACTTAAGTTTTAGCCAATCTGCTGAGTCTGAAATGGTAGTTTTAATTTGCATTTCTCTCATTATTAATGAAGTTCAGCTTCTTTTCTCATCTATGGGCCATTCAGATGTCCTCTTTTGTGAAGTGCGTGTTAAAGTCTTTGACTCATTTTTCTTTTGATTTGCTTTTTTTCTAATTGATTCGTGTGAGTCCTGAATCTTAATCCTTACTTTTAGTTGTATGTGTTGCAAATTTTTTCCCCAAGTTTGCAGTTTTTTCACTTTTTTCAATGACACGTTTTGATGACCATTTCTTTTAATCTAATCGGGTATCTTTTGCTTATGGTTTGTGCTTTTGTTATGCTTAAGAAGTCTCTCTGTCCTCCAGAGTCGTGATTGTGCTTAGCTCTGTTTTCTTCTGAAGTGCATCGTTTCGTGTTTCGTGTTCAGGTCTTCATCTGAAATTGATTTTTGTGTGTGGCATGAGGTGGGGTCCAGTTTCATTTTTCCATACGGAGAACCAGTTGTTGCAGCCCTGATTTTGATAATTCCCTCCTCCCCTCTCTGTGCCGCCCCACATCTGTCATAGATTAGCTGTCCATTTATGTGTAGGTCTGTTCTGGGCTCTCGGTTCTGCCCCACGGGTTTATATGACACTGTTGTAATGATGAGAGTTTTACACTGAGCTGCTTAGGTAGTATGAATCCCGTCCACCTTGTTTCTCTTCAAGAAAGTCTTGGCTTTTTTAAACTCTTAATATTTCCATTGAATTTAGAATCAGCTTTTCAAGTTTTATTAAAAAAATGTTGATTTTTTTTTTTATTGGAATTGCATTGAATCGTAGGTCAATTTGGGGAAGAATTTACATTTTGTAAACATTGAATCTTCCAATCTATGAACATGGTATATGCCCCTGCTATTTAGGCCTTGTCTTTCTGTCAGGTTTTATAAATTTATAAATTCATCTGGTGTCTTGAACATATTTTTTAGATGTATTCTAAGTGGTTTTTGATGCTATTGAAAATATGTTTTAAAGATTTTCTTTTCTAGTTGTTTTTTCCTGGTATATAAAATGTAATTTGTTTTTCATATTACTTTGTTATCTGTGAAACTTGCTAAATTCTTATTAATTTATAGATTGTTTTAGATTTTCTCTCTTGGCAATAATGCTTGTGTTTTTTCCGACAATATTATTATTTGTAAGTGGCATTTTTTTCCCTTTCTTGATCCTGGAATGCTTCCAACTTCTTTTCCCATGCCTCAGACTTGTGCTTTTGTCTTGTATTTCTTGTCTTTTTGTTTGACCCGCAGACATCATTGTTAATTTTGCATGATAAGTCCGTTTGTTTACATTTACTGCATGCATTTCTGGAATCACTTTTCTTTTGTTTGAAGTCCACCCTTTAGAGTCTCCTGCGCTAGACGTTTGCTAGTAACAGATTTTCTCAGTTTTTGTTTGTTTGAAAAGGTCTTTACTTTATTCTTCTTGAAAGTTAATTTCTTAGGATATAGAATTCTAGACTGACAGTTATGTTCTCTCAGCAATTAAATAAGTCATGTATCGCTTAATGACGGGTGTGTTCTGAGAAATGCGTCACTAGACTATTTTGTCCTTGTGCGAACATCATGGAGTGTACTCACGTGAACCTCAATGGTGTAGCCTGCTACACTCCTAGGCTATGAGGTACTGATCTTATGGGCCCACCATTGTGGTCTGTCGTTGAGGGGAACGTTGTTATGTGGCACACGTGACTGTGTATCTTTCTGGCTTCTGTGGTTGCTGTTGGGAAGTCAGCTGTCTGTCTCACTCTTGCTTCTTTGCAGGTAATCCTTGTTTTTTCTCTGGCCGATTTTAAGATCTCATTGGTTTGGTTTGATGTCCTGCGTTTCATTGTAGTAGGTCCCAGTGTGGATATCTTTGTATTTATCCTGCCTCAGCTTTGTTGGGCTTCTTGGCTCTGTGTTTGGTATCTTCCATGGCACAGTGAGTAAGAGCACAGAGTTCGAGAGCCAGGCTGCCCCTAGTTTGAGTTTGAGCCCTGCCCTTTGCTGGTTCTCTGACTTTGGGCTGGTACTGGCCTCCCTGCGTCTCAGTTGTCTCGAATGTAACATGGGGATGGTAATGATACCTGCCCCATAGGATTGTTGTGAAGGCCCAATGTGAATACATCTGAAGCCAGCAAAAGCTTCACCTTCGCTTAGCATAACTGCCTTCACTAGATTTCCTCCTTAGTATTTCTTGTTTCTTTGCCAGTTTGTTGATGATTTTCAAGAAGATGTTTTTTATATTTAATCCAGCAGTTTTAGTTGTTTTCAATGGCGCAGTGTGTCTGGTAACTAATTTGTCATTATTGCTAGAAGCTGAGGCTCTGAAGCCTCATCTTTCTATGTTCAGAGCACGTGTGTTCTCTGGCCGGCCTGCATGCACTCCCTCTCCCTTTTGCACACGTGAGTGGCCTGTATGCAGTTGTATTTCACAAAGCCTCAGTAGTGAAATCCTCAGCCAGTTCAGTTTTGTCACGGCCATCAGCAGAGTGTGGCTGAAGAGAAAACCAGTTGAACAAGAGCATTTTGTCTCAGGAGAATTTTGACTGTGTGTCTTTGGGTCAGGAAACATTCGGCGCAGCCTCTTGCATCTTGTGCGTGTATCTGTGCTCTGGCAGGAGCTGATCCTTGCGATGAGAAACCTGAAATAGTACAAGGTGCTGAAGTACTCCAGGCTGGGTGCATTCACTGCACTCAGTAAGCCGAGAAAGTGACTTCTGCTTTGGAAGGATGGCTAGTGGTGGTCGTTGGAAAAGATCTTTCTCCCTCCTTCAGTTCCTGATTGAGGGAAGACTTGATTCCCTGAGTCTGGGGATGGGTTTAGAACAAGAGTTTATGGGACCTTTGTAACTATTGCTGGGAGTAAGCGCTTTGGACCCCTGTTGTGCCCATCAGATCGTAGCCCTCGATGTGCAGAGGTTCTGAGAGTGGGGATTGGTGATTCTCGGTGTGAGCAGTCTTGCCAGAATTTAATATGAAGACGTATTGTGCTTCCTGACAGTATCAGGTAGCTCATGTCAACTTCACTGCCTTTCTGCTTTGCCCCAGTTGCAAGCAGAGGCCCCCAGGCTGGCCGAATATCAAGCGTACATCGATTTTGAGGTGAAAATCGGCGATCCTGCTCGCATTCAGTTGATCTTTGAGCGCGCCCTGGTGGAGAACTGCCTCGTTCCAGACTTATGGATCCGCTACAGTCAGTACCTAGTAAGATCGCTTACCTGTTCTAATTTCATTTTACTTTTACCAGTTTACGATCTGTTTAGAGAAAACCAGTAAGAGTGCCAGGAGTTAGTTGCATGCTGCTCCTCTCTGCTCTTTCTTTTTTTCCTTCCTCCTCCTATTCCTCTTTTTGCCAGCTCACTTATGAAGTTCTCTTAGTGTTTTTTTTAACTTTTTTGCTGAGGAAGATTCTCCCTGATCCAGCATCCACTGCCAATCTTCCTCTTTTTGTATGTGAGCCACCCCACAGCATGGCCACTGAGAGACGAGTGGTGCAGGTCCATGCCCAGGAACTGAACCCAGGCTGCCGAAGCAGAGTGCACTGAACTTAACCACTCGGCCACCAGGGCTGGCCCCTCTCTCCTGGTGTTTTAAGTGATTTTAAACTGATCACTAAGTGTATAAAAAAAATTTGCGTAGTGTTACTATTGAGGACTTTATAAGAGGTTAATTTTTTCTTTTAACTTTTTATTATGGAAAAATGTGAACACGTAAATATAGACAGATTAGTAAAATGAAACCTCGTGTACTCATCACCCAGCTTCAACAGTTAACTAATGGCACTGGTCTAGTTTCGTCTCCATCCTTCCTTACTTCCCCCCTTCCATGTTATTTTGAAGCTAATTGTTTTTGAAGAAATCACACGTACAAAAATATTTTGTAAATATTTCAGTATGTATTTATGAAAGACTTGAATCAGGATCCAAACAAGGTCCATGCGTTAGGATTGGCTGAGGTCTCTTCAGGCGCTGTTAGTCTATAGGTCCTACTCTCTATCTTTTTTCTTCTCCTCCCCCACTCCCTCTTGCGATTTCTTTGTTAAAGAAACCAGTCACGAGAGATGTTTTCGAGGAAGTTTCTTTTGTCAGTTGATTGTGCTGGAGGAAATGTCTCACGCATGGTGAACTCTTAATAAAATTTTATCTTCTCACCCTGGAATTCTTTATCACAGGATCGGCACCTGAAAGTGAAGGATTTGGTGTTATCTGTGCATAACCGTGCTGTTCGAAACTGCCCCTGGACAGTTGCCCTGTGGACTCGGTACCTCTTGGCCATGGAAAGACACGGAGTTGATCACCGAGTGATTTCTGGTGTGAATGTTTTTGTGGGAAGACGTCATAGCCCTTTGTCCCAAGTCAGAAACATAGCGCTGTGACAGAGTCGTTAAACGAGCCTTCCCCAGGGTGTTACTTTGGGTATCGGGTATTAGTGATGAAAAGGACTCTAAGTGGGAGATGAACTGGTTATATTTTTGACTTCTTAGAGCTTTTTAACATGCTCATATTCATCGTGATTTTCCAGGAAGTCACGGTCTTTTCTCCAGACTTGCTTGACCTGGAACCCTTTTGTTGCAGAGTATCTTGTGGAACGTGCCCTTTCTAGAGCACAGTTTATGCAACGCTCTAGTAGCTTTTCTTTTGGACATGTCTCCCTAGCTCATTTCACTTTGTTCCATCTTATTACTATTATTACTAATTTAAGCCATATAGTATTTTATAGTCAGTGGAGGTTTTTATAATAATCTTGATAACTTTGAAGTAGCTTCTTTTTGAATTGGCAACAAATCCTGGCTTTTTCTTCAACTCCAGTGACCTTCGAGAAAGCTTTGAGTGCTGGCTTCATTCAGGCCACTGATTATGTGGAGATTTGGCAGGCCTACCTTGATTACCTGAGGAGAAGGGTTGATTTCAAACAAGGTATTTAAATTCACATGTTTCCCTTCAGAACTGAACTTTTTCTTAACCTATCTTGCGGTGACATGTCCCAGTTGCCCAGATACATTGCGATTGGGCAAATGCTGTAGGCCAGCCACTGGTAATTTTCCCCCGAGACATGTTAGCTGTTTAAGTCTTTATCAGGCCATGCTGTGGATTGTAAAGGAAGCGAGTAATGGTCTTTACATTTTATGCTGGCTCCTGCATCCTCTGTAGTCTCATCTCTCTTTTCTCCCTTCTCTGTCTCCTAAATAGTTCTTTAAATAAGACTGCTGTGTTTCTGTTAAAACTTGGAACCTCTGCAGGGTCCCCTGCCCTTCTCCCCTCCTCCCTCAAAATAATAGCAGCCAGAACCCCCATGTCTCACTTGTCCTTGCACACTCATGCAGGTGGCCTTCAGCCATTCTACTGGCTTGGGGAGACGCCCTCTCCTGAGGTCCCACACACAGCACCCCGTGCTCACCTTTGTGGCGTATTGTCCGAAATGTGCTCTGTTCCGGTGTCTTTCTCCCCCACTGTGTGCTGAGGGCAGGGACTGGCAATTTTCTGGGTTCCCAGCATGATACCAGATGCAGAACAGCCTGGGGTTTCAGTGCTGGGTTAAAAAAAAGACATGGTGTGTGGTTTCGTAATGCCAAACCTCTTTTGCACTTCCTGGCAGACTCCAGTAAAGAGCTGGAAGAGTTGAGGGCCGCGTTCACGCGCGCGTTGGAGTACCTGAAACAGGAGGTGGAAGAGCGTAAGTGGGGCCCCGGCTTGTCCGCTTGTCTCCCGTTCTCGCGGGCTGTGCCTTTCAGTCAAGTGCTCTTTGTCTCTGAGTTACTTTCTAATTTTGACTCATTCTTCTGAAAGGTTTCAATGAGAGCGGCGATCCAAGCTGCATGATCATGCAGAACTGGGCTCGGATGGAGGTAAGTGTTCCTGGGTTCCCTCCACCTTTGAAGGACCTCTGTCTAAGTGTGGCTGAAGTTGAGTCAGAAGCCAGATGGTCTGGGCTCTGTCTCGCTTGATGCGTGTCCGTTTATCTTAGTGGAAACGTCAGCTCCCAGGTAGAAGCTGTGCAGGAGCTGCCCGCCAGGCACATGCTCATGCGCTCCCCACCCCCGCCTCTTTCGTGAGTGCACACCATGCGTGCGCTGTTTGCCAGGCACCTTCCTCGGCACTGGGGAAATGAGGTGCAAACAGTCCCAGCGCTAGTGAGGCTTAATCTAGTGTGGAGGACAGACGATTTGACGAGTAATTAGAGGGTATGATGAGTTGAATGTTATCTCTGGACCCAGGGCCCCAAGGTGAGTAAGATGTGGAACCTGCCCGTGCTCAGCTTACGGAATTGTAAAATCCTAGTGTTTGATTCTCTGAGGGGGAGTCAGGGCAAAGACAGGGAGTTTCTGGATGGGATGTCTGTGCTGTAGCATTTTAAAGCTGAGGTGCCTGAGGCTCAGAGAGGTCAAGGAACGTGCCCAGGTCACTTTGTAAGTGGCAGAGCCAGCGTTTGCTCCTAAATCAGTCTGCCTTTGTTACACATTGCTTCTCAAATGAAATATTTGTAGTTAAGCTTGATAAAACTAAAAACCAGCTGAGCAGCCGTTCTGCCATACGTGCCTGTGGGCTCCTGTCCCGTGCGCTCCTGCCCCGTGTGCTCTGGCGGCTCAGGCAGCTGGCTGGAGGCTTGGCACTGCAGAGAGGCTGGGCTGGTGGGCTGGGCCTGGTCCCCTGGAGGCGGCCCGAGAATGCCGGGAGGTCTGTAACCCTGTGGGTTAGGGCAGCTTTGTAGGCGTGTCTGTTTGGAGTATTTGGAATGGGTGTCCACATCGTAAGGTTGAGTCCTTTCCTCACTGAGCCTTCTGATGCATTTCAGGCTCGACTCTGCAATAATATGCAGAAAGCTCGGGAACTCTGGGATAGCATCATGACCAAAGGAAATGCCAAGTATGCCAACATGTGGCTGGAGTATTACAACCTGGAAAGGTAATGGACCTGCGGCCGGGGAGGCGGTGCTTGTCAGGTGTGAGGCGGTTTCAGGCCTGGCTGCCTCCTGCCAGCGTGGGCTTCCTCCTTCCAGTAGGCTCAGTCCTTTATCACCGTCCCTCTCCCTCTCTGGACTGGCTTTGTGTTTCTTGGGCGGGGCTAGAGAGTCACGTAGTCTTGTGCCTGGGCTGCTCTTAGAGCCATGCACTTCCTTCAGTTTGATACTTTGGTTGGTTTATTTTGATTTTTGGACATGAATGATTTCTTTGACTTTTTGGGGAGCTTTTTATTTTTTATACTTGTTTTGTATATAAAAGTAGAAAGTACTGCAAAAGAAGCAAAGAGGAGAAAAACCTAAATTGTCTGCAATGATAAACCCAGACATAACCACCTTTAGTTAAAGGTTTGAGTATGTTCTTTGAGATTTTTCTATGCTTAAATTTTTTAAAAATGAAAATGCAGTTATAGTGTACATGTTACAAACCTCTAAAATTATTTTAAATATGTAAGATATGCTGAATAGTATTTATAACATGAGGAAGATACAAAGAATGTGACCAGTTTTTTAACTCAGTATCTCTTGAACGTTGCACATCAATAAATATATTTCTGTGTTACCTTTTTTCTGTTTTGAATATTTTGGTTTTTCCCCCCCAACTTACAAAATAATGGGTACTCAAAATAGAACATTTACAAAAATGTGCTAGGAAGTGAAAGTTTCTTATTTTCCCATCCTCACGGATGACCACTATTGAAGCTCCTCGAATGTTCCTCCACATGAGCAGTTCCCAAACTTTTTGGTCTCAGGACCTCTTTACAACTCTTAAAATTTGAGGACCCTCCCCCCAAAAGCTTGTTTATGTGAGGTATATCTGTTAATATTTACGTGTTAGAAAATAAAACTGAGAAATTTAAAAAACCTTTTTATTCACTTAAAAATAAATTTATTACATTTAACATAAATAATGTATTTTTTAATGAAAAATAACCCTTTTCCAACCCCCAAAATGATTTAGTGAGGAAAGTGACTTGGTGGTATAATTTTTTGCAAACATCTTTAGTTTGGCGTAGAAGACGACACTGGGTTCTCATGTCTGTTTCTGCATTCACTGGTGTGATGTTTTCATTGAGGAATATGAAGAAAATTTGGCCTCACACAGATGGGAGGTTAGAAAAGAGAGGGGCATATTGTAATAGTCTTTTGACATAATTGTGGATATTCTTTCATAGTGCAGCAAAGTTCAACAAGTTGTGGTTTCCTAAAAGTCAGTTGCAGTGTGGCATGTGACTTTTTCAGACTCTGCTACATTTTGTCCAGTGGTCCGTTGTGCACCTTGGGTGGGCCTTTTGCCCACGCGTGGCTCTGTGGCGTGCCTTGTCCGTTGGAAGATGCTGACTCACTGTCATGCAGCTCTCCCAAATAGTGACTCATTATACAGTATAAAAAGTCACACTGGTTCATCTCACTGGCACACAGTGGCAGACACAAGTTTTCCAAAATTCTGATTTTCACTCGAAAGCTTGAATTTTACCACTGGCAACAAATACCGTCAGTGGTTTTCCTTCAGTGACAGACTCACTTCGTTGGTTTTTAAAAATGTCTGCCAGATACCCAGGTCTGAGTAACCATAGTTTTTGTCACTCAGCTGTTCTCCCAAGTAAAAATGACGTTCCGTGTAAAGAGTAACTAGTTGGGCTTGCGACCCAAACAATAACATATTATTTTCTTTGTGACAGCCATTGTACTTGGGTATGCATAAAGAAGTGCTGATGTGTGCATCCCCTTGTACACACAGAATATTAAGATGTGTACTGCCTTGACTTGTGCCAAGAACCACCACAGCTTTTGCTCCCTCAGTGCAAATGTCAACACAGTGAAACAGCTGAATAATGGTTTGGTATTATGCAGCTGGTTTTGACTTTGCAGACCCTCAGTGGCCCATGGATCACACATCAAGAACCCCTGCTCTGAAGTTTTTCTTAGCGTCCTAATACGTGTTACAGTTTTTATAAATATTTTTTTGTGAGGAAGATTGGCCCTGAGCTAACATTTGTTGCCAATCCTCCTCTTTTTGCTTGAGGAAGAGTGTTGCTAAGCTAGCATCTGTGCCAGTCTTCCTCTATTTTGTGTGTAGGACCCTGCCACCAGCATGGCATGATGAGCAGTGTATAGGTCTATGCCTGGGACCTGAACCTGCGAACCCCAGGCTGCCGAAGCAGAGCGCACGAACTTAACCATTATGCCACGGGGCCAGCCCCATGCAATCTTTATAAAATTTTTTTTATTATTAAATATCTTATTTACGTATCTAGTTCTTATTTATTTATTTATTTATTTTTTAAGATTGGCACCTGGGCTACCAACTGTTGCCCATCTTTTTTTTTTCCCCCCTGCTTTATCTCCCCAAACCCCCCCTGTACACTGTTGTATGTCTTAGTTGCAGGTCCTTCTAGTTGTGGGATGTGGGACGCTGCCTCAGCGTGGCCTGACAAGCAGTGCCATGTCCGCGCCCAGGGTCCGAACCCTGGGCCGCCGCAGTGGAGTGCGCGAACTTAACCACTCGGCCACGGAGCCGGCCCCATATAAAATTTTTTAAAACAGAAATGAGAACATGGTGTCTCATAACTGTTGTAACTACCAGAATATCGTTTTGTAACTTTAGTGATTAGCAGGATATCTTTCCATGCCAGTGCAGAAAGATCTGGCTATAGGCATGAAATTTGACGGTCGCCTGGATGAGTCATTTCTTCCCTGGGGTAGGACTGCCTCATAGAATTTCTCTAGAGACTTTGTCAAGTTACGTAGCGTTCTTAGACCCCTTCAGTGAGCGGCACAGGCGAACACTGTAAAGACAGAACAGCTGGTTGCAGCCCGCTGTCCCCGATGCATTTTCTAGCGGCACCTCCTTGCTAAGCAAAATAGTGGTTTAGAAGAAAGCCTCGGGTTTTGACTAGAAGGACTCTTGTGGAAAAGGGAGAAGACGTTAAAATTAGCAGTAGTATGAATAGCTGTGGACATTTCTGGAAGTTAGAGTCGCAGAAGCTAGAGTTGTCACAGCTCTGGTGCTGTGGCACTGCTGTGAGAACACCGCCCCTCCCTTTGTGTGCCTTCCGCTTTGTGTCCTGTGGCAGCAGCTGTGTGTTTTCTGCCCTAGGGCGCACGGCGACACCCAGCACTGCAGGAAGGCCCTGCACCGGGCCGTCCAGTGCACCAGCGACTACCCAGAGCACGTCTGTGAGGTACTGCTCACCATGGAGAGGACAGAAGGTGGGGACCCGTGGCTTTCTGCGTCTGGCTTGGAGTCTGTCTTGTTTCCCGTTTGGTCTCAAGACCGTGGGCTGTCAGGATAGACTGCTCACGGCTGCAGCCCCTGCAGTGGGCCTCTGTGATGAGACTGCCATGGGGCGCTCACAGTGAGAGCCGGTCCTCAGATTGTCCACAGACAAGGCCTCTGCGATGGAGCCCTAGCACGGGTGCTCTCAGCTCTTTGTGGGGGGCTGTCCTGGGCGTTGGAGGGCCTTTAGCAGAGCGCTGGCCTCCCCACCAGGCGCCCATGGCACTCCTGCCCGCCCCAGTCATATCAACTCAAGTGTCTCCGGACGTTGCTGAATGGTCCCTGGGGTCAGGAACCTCTACTCCAGCACGATGTCATGCACGCTGAGGGAGTGCAGAGGCAGACGCTGAATGTGTCCTCTGGTCACGTGTGCAGCGCTTGTCCAGTTTCAGAGGCTCAGTACGAAGTTTCCAGCAGGAAAAGAGTGAATTTATCTGTGCGCATCGGTCTCGATTTAGGGTGTGAACCCCTCAGAACTCGAAATTAAAAGCCCCAAACGACAACAACAAATTACAGACCGCCCCAACATTTATCTTTGAGGAGCTTCGAGAGTTCATGTGAATGTCTGGTACCTTTTGGATTAGAATGTGTGCACAGTCTTTGCCATGGAGAGCCCATAACAGATCACTTTCTGGTTTTCAAGTCTCTTTTCTAAAAGAGAAGGGACGTTTTAAGTGCAACTTGGGGGACTCTCTGAATTCTAAAACTCCCAGCCCATATAATGAAACCATCTTAAACTGGGGAGCTCACTCTCCAGTTCTCACTGTCTGATGGGAGAGGGCTCTTCCCGAGGCGTGGGGAAATGCTGAGAATTTCATATGATGTCCTTCAAAATCTTAGAAAGTGAAAGTTTGCTTCTCTTTCTCTCAAGGTACTTTAGAAGATTGGGATGTAGCTGTTCAGAAAACGGAAACTCGATTAGCTCGTGTTAATGAGCAGAGAATTAAGGTAACGATGCTGTTTGTTTAAAGTCTCTGGAACCCCAGTAGCTGTTTTGACTGTGTTTGGTGTGAACATTTCTTGTCAAAATCTTTGAGGTCCTCTTAGGAAGTGTCATGTGCTCAGTGTATTAATTATAAACTATTTGAATCAATATTTAAGCCTGTCTTGTATCACTTTTTTAGATTAGCTTAAAACGTTAGCCCCAACAATACTTTTTATACGTGGGGGCATTTTGGCCCTGAAGTTTACTGGAATAGATGAAAAAGATAAAAAAGGAGCCAGCCCAGTGACTGGAACATGAACATCCCGGATTAATTGGGGCCCCAGTTTTAGGGATTTTCCCCCTTTCTTTTGGTGAGTAGTTACTGGGGCTGTCGTGAAACATGCCGTAGACTGGAGAGACAGCGTCCTAGGCAGCCCGAATAGGCCGTGGCAGTGGGACGTTGTGAGCACGTCCTCCTCGTCTTTTTCACGACCTCATCCTCTCACTGGGGGAAAGAACACTGGGTCACGAGCCAGGAGCGTCCCTGTAATTGCTGCTACCAGCGATGTGTCGCATTCCTGATTTTCCAGGCTGCGGAGAAGGAAGCAGCCCTCACCCAGCAAGAGGAAGAAAAGGCCGAACAACGCAAGAGGGCCCGGGCCGAGAAGAAAGCTCTGAAGAAGAAGAAAAAGACCAGGGCTGGAGACAAGCGCAAAGCAGATGAGGGCGAAGAGAAGGAGTGGGGCGATGACGAGGAAGGTAAAGCTTTTCAGAAATGTTCACAGCATCGCAAACTTGCAGAGAACTGAAACAGTACAAAGAAGCTTTTTCTTGAGTCATTAGAGAACAAGGTGCTTGCATGGTGCCCCAGCACCCTTCCTGCCCCTGCCCTCCCAGAGGGTGCCCTCCTCCCCTGCTCGGGCTGCGTGCCCTGTGCCAGGCGCCACCCTGAACACACACCCTCCCTGCAGTGCGCCGTAGCCCACCGCCGCCCTCCTGTGTGCACCCCCCTCCCCCTGCTCAGGTTCCCATACGCCATGCCGTCCCTGTCTCTGCCCCACTTGTGGATGTGCCCTTTATCCGCTCCAGACCCCAGCACACACACCTGCCTTGCTTGGCCCCACCTCATGGTTTTGACTTGGTAGAATTTTCCAGTGAGCATCTCTGTCACCCCTCTAACTTCAGGGATGGGCGAGTATGGGTCAGATTTATTTCAGCACAGTCAGTCAAGGTAAAGAATTGTCTCCAGACGTGAAAGGACTGTACGTTTTCCTCGTACCAGCTTGTCGGCCAGGGGACAGTGGTAATGGAGTCTTCACTCAGTTGCCGTTTCTCGCGCACCTTTCTAGGGCCTTCAGAAATTACTGTGGGTAGCTCACTGCCCTTCGGAGCTCCTGGTTTAGCAGAGTCAGGCAAATGTGCCATGGGACCACGGTGGCATGTAATTGGGACCGTGGGAGGTGTAGGTGCGGATGCGGTGAAGGCCCGAGAAGGCGCTGGTGGGGTGGCTCCCCGCAAGGAAGAGCTCTTGGGGAAGCGGTGCGTGCACTGTGGCGGCTGGGGGTTGGGGTGAGCAACCGTCCAGCGGGAGGATGGGAAGGGAGGAGAGCCAGCGTCAGCAAAGCGCGAGGCATGGACCAGCCTGGCATTTTCTGTGAGCTGCAAATGGCTGTGCTTCGGCTGTCTCTGGAAGGACATAAGACAACTTTGGGAGTTGTTAGGAACCACTGCTTTGTAGCACTTTCCGGAGCGTGGCCTGTGGAGCACGCGCCAGTCACTTGAGGCACTTGTTGAACGCGGGTCCCCAGGCCCCATCGCACCATGGCTGCCCTGGCCTTCTAGGGGAGGGGCTCTGGGACACCGTCGGGACTGGGAGACCCCACCCCTTGTAGAATTCAGAGTGGACGATGAGGACTTATGTCATCACTTCCACTTGATTTAGTCCACCTACCTGAATGCATCGGGGCCCAGAAAGGGGTGGGACAGGGCAGGTGGGTCAGGACAGCCGTGACAGAGGGCGTGGTCCGTGCAGCGCAGCGTCTGGAGAGCAAGGAGTGTTTGCGCGCAGCGTTGCACGTCAGCCACTTGTCGTGGGAAGAGTCTTCCACTCACACCTGTGCTGAACAGCTCGCCGAAGAGAGGAAACGATTCAGTAATCGTTGCTGCTTCTCTCCTGTCACCTTGCAGAGCAGCCTTCCAAACGCAGGAGGCTTGGGAACAGCGTTCCTCCAGCTGGAGACGCACAAGGCCTGGAAGCGCAAACGGGACTCTTTGGGAAAAGTGCACCCGGAGACGTCGACTCCCCCTCAAAGCAGAAGGAGAGGGCGGCCGCCCTGAAGAGGGACATGCCCAAGGTGCTCCATGACAGCAGCAAGGACAGCATCACCGTCTTCGTCAGCAACCTGCCCTACAGCATGGGGGAGCCGGCCGCGCAGCTCCGGCCGCTCTTCGAGGCCTGTGGGGAGGTGGTCGACGTCCGCCCCATCTTCAGCAGCCGGGGCGACTTCCGGGGCTACTGCTACGTGGAGTTTAAAGAGGAGCGGTCGGCCCAGCAGGCCCTGGAACTGGACCGGAAGGACGTGGAGGGGAGGCCCATGTTTGTCTCCCCCTGTGTGGATAAGAGCAAGAATCCCGATTTCAAGGTATGCTTGTGGAAGAATGCCTTTCATGTAGGGTTGCTGTAGACAGACTGTAGGTACTTTTCCCACAGGAAGTAATATTTAGAATATGTGTGGAATTTCTATACCCTGTTAAGAGCTAAACTTCCATGTTAACCGACATCTGTTCTGAGCTGGTTAACTGAGGTCCTACTCACGCCTCGCTCACTTGGAGCTTGCATTAGTTGATAAATGATGATAAAATTAGGAGTTGTAATAACGGCTACTTTCCGTTGAATAGTTAGGAATGACAAGGGACCGCGCTCAGTGTTTCGTATATGACCTCATGGGATGCTCCCCCAGCATCCAGACTCTGAGAATGTGACTTTTGTTCTTGCCATTTTATGGAAGAGGCTTTGAGAGGTTAAGTGACTTACCCAGAGTGACCCTGTTGACAATTTACGTCCCCCAGAGTCGGATCTGGTCTCTGGCTGGGGCGAGGCCTGTGGAGGGGCGGTAGGCTGGAGCGTGGCCTGCTGGCCTGGGTCTCGGTGATTTTCTTGCCCTCCTTCTTCCTGTAGGTGTTCAGGTACAGCACTGCCCTGGAGAAACACAAGCTGTTTGTCTCGGGTCTGCCTTTTTCCTGCACTAAAGAGGAACTAGAAGAGATCTGTAAGGCTCATGGCACTGTGAAGGACATCAGGCTGGTGACCAACCGGGCTGGCAAACCAAAGGTCAGTGTCCGAGCAGACAGCGTGAAGCTCCTGAGGCTCGGGCGAACCTCCTGCATCTGTTCAGAGATGGTTTGGTTCGAGAGCGAGTTCCCATTTGTCTGCTGAGAGACAAGTGATAAGTAACAGAAGGGGAGGCACGCTGGGCTCTCCTGACATTTGGAATCATTTAGTACTAAAGCTTTTCACAAACAACTACCAGGAATTAGCAGGGGCCACAGTGCGGACCCCAGGCTGTGGGGCGTCAGTGTGGGGTGGCCTCCTCTGCCGTCTCCTCCCTCTTGCCCACACTCCTCTTTCCCACTAGGCCTCCAGCCACCGCAAGTCCCTCCGCCAGCGTCCCCTTATCACGTCCTCTCCTCTAGTCCTCAGCCTCTTGTTAAATCCTTTGCACCACATTTTGAGTAGTGTTGGTTAAGCATGAGTTTGGATTACCTCTTTAACTGCCCCCTGTCCAGGTTAATCGAGAGTTGGAGAGTGTGAAATAAGGGAGGGGCCGAGGGCCTCTGGGCTGCTCACCCCGTGTCCAGGCCACCTCATGTGTTGGCTTGCTGGATGTGTACCGGTTTGTGTGTCTGGTTCTTTCTTGTGCTGGAGTAAGCAGAAGATTTACTGAACTTAGAAAGGTTCCCTAAGTTAGTCAGTGGCAGAAATCGGGAGGAAGAGCAGGGCAGGGAAATAAACCTGCAGGCAGAAGCTGGGGGCCGTGGGGCAGGCAGCCCACGGTGGGGCACCTGTCCTGGGCCGGCCTCCTGACCTGAGGATGAAGTTGCGTCCTGCTTCCGCAGCCCGACCCCGCTCTGGGTTCTGCCTCTTCCAGGGCCTGGCCTACGTGGAGTACGAAAACGAGTCTCAGGCGTCGCAGGCTGTGTTGAAGATGGACGGCATGACTATCAAAGAGAACGTCATCAAAGTGGCCATCAGCAATCCTCCTCAGAGGAAAGTTCCAGAGAAGCCAGAGGCAAGGAGAGCACCAGGCGGCCCCATGGTGCCGCGGCAGATGTATGGAGCGTAAGTGTTGGCATGCTAGCCCAGTGCAGGCTGTCCTGGCCAGTGCCACGGTGAATTCGTTTCCCGTCAGGACAGGGAGGCAGGACGGAAAGCCAGGGCCTGCTGTCCCCTGTAGTTCCCCGGAGCAGGTCCACGCAGAGTGCAAGCCCAGAAGTGGACCTCCTCCTGGTGTTTGCCCGTTTACGCCTGTCATTTATTTAAGGTCAGATTCTTTTCAGGCAGTGATTATTTTAAAGTCTTCTTTGCCAGTTGAATCCATACGTTTAGAACAAAAGCTCACGGCCACATGCCTGCCAGGGCAATCTACAGCCCCAGCTGTAATCGTGAAGGCTGTGTTTTCACCTGGTAGGGATGAGACAGCAAAATCGCCAGGTTGTTTGATGAGGTCTAGAAGATGACAGCCGTTTTTATCCATCCTGCAGGTGACTGTGTGGCACAGTGTTGGCCCTTGCCAAAACTGAAAAAGGCAGTTACTTAAAGTGATCTTTACCTGATAGCCAGAATTCAGGAGACAGGATCGTCTTGTCCTTGTTTTTCATCCGTCACCTTTTAACTCTGAGTGATTGAACCTGTCCTGGCTTATTTCTGCGAACAGACCAGGGGCCGCGACTTGTTGCTTTGAAAGGCTACATGCAGTGTTTGCTCTTTCAGGCGGGGGAAGGGGAGGACCCAGCTGTCTCTGCTGCCTCGCGCCCTGCAACGCACGAGCGCGCCAGCGGCTCAGGCCGAGAACGGCCCTGCCCCGCAGCCAGCAGCCACCGCGGCCACTGAGGCGCCCAAGATGTCCAATGCCGATTTTGCCAAGTTGCTTCTGAGAAAGTGAACGAGACTCTCAGAGAAGGGAAATGCCTTACTTCATGCTGGCCAGGACGACCACCGGGGAGCCAGCTGTACCCTGGGTATGGAAGGGCCGGGGACAGTGCCCGCGCCCGCGTATCTGCCTCTGGCTTAGACAGAAAGGGAAAGGGGGTCCAAGGAGAGGCGTCCAGTGCTCCCTCATATTGAGGGCAATCGGAGGAAAACGATCACTCCACAGGTCGGGCACAGAGTGTAGTTTCTAAGATATTTTTGTGTCTTAAAGAGTGAGAAACAGAAGTGAAACTCAGACGCACCGTTTTGAGACCCACTTGTCCAAATGTTCTTGGCCACCTCTGGCCCCTTTTTATAGGACACTTCTCTTACACCCTGCACAGCACAGGTGCCCGTCACTCTTTTAATTTTTAAAAGACAAAATGGCAGATGCTAGTAATTCACCAGAATGGCCTATTTTAGTAACGGGGAGGGGATAGGGGAAGTCACATACAAAACATTTGATGGATTTTTGTTCAAGGGGGCTGTGTGTTTTTATATTATGTATTTGTAAATGACACGTCAACCCGTTGTTTTATGTTTCCTAAAAGCAAAATATTTGTGACACTTGTTTTATAGCAATTCTGTGTGCCACCTGCTGTGGACCATTTTCTTTGCCTAGTGACGAGTGAACTTGTTCTTTGTCTAAATATTGAGTTTCAGCCCTTTGGTTTTGTTTAAATACCATGTCAAGTGCAAACTTACATTCTCCCCATTTAGCTTTGTTTATTAAACTGAAGTTCTCTTCCAAACTTCTTGCCGAATGGTACTCAGATGTGCATTCAAATATGGATGTATTTTGAAATGGGTGTACCTTGCTTTCTCTAATAGATGTGTAAATAGAATTTTTTGTAAATCAAATCCTGTTGTCACTTGGATTTACATAATTTCAGCTATGATGTGTCTTCAGTTTCAAACTTCATCTTACACAGTTTGACACTTTTTTACCCCTTCTCTTTTATCAAATATTTATTGCTTTGAAAGCAACATTGCCAGTCAGTAGGGAAGCTGACTTTATGAAGGCACCCTGGGGAAGACAATCAGGGAATTCTTTCATACGTGAAATCAACTCATTTGTTGTTTAAGTTCAAGTTTTTGTGCCTCAGTTAGGTCTTACCTCATTTTTTAACAGAAAATTTTAAATGTTATAAAAATGTAGACAGAAAAGTAAAACTCTGTATGTTCCTGTCATTGCATCAGCACCTCCCCCTCATAGCCCACCTTCCTTCGTCTCCACCCGGGCCGCCTTCCCCTCTTCCGGGTCAGATTGGGGGCCATCCCAGACATCACAGCACACGCCCCATAATACTGCAGCACAGGTCTCTGAGAGCTAAGGACTCGCAGGCCACAGTTTTATCATTATTCCTAGAAACATTAGCAATAATGCCTTAATCTCATCAGCTGTCCAGCAAATTTCCAATTCCCTATTGTGTCATAAATGTCAGTTTCCCCCTGTAAGTTAGGATCGGTTGATAAACCTCTTCAGTCTTAGTCTGTAGGTTCCTCGCTACCCTGTCTTTCTCTTTTGCACAAAACGTTTTTCGTTAGGCGTTCCTTCTGAATTAAATTCACAGCAGCGGCTCTTGGAGGCGTGAGGAACCTGTGCCGTAACACTGGCTCATCCTGTGTCATCGTGTGGAATGGCTGCTTCCCTCCCTGCGGAAGCCTGTTGGGTGGCCGAGAGGATTTGGGATGGACAGAGATGACACTGAAGGGCCAAGAATATTTCCTTGTCAGTCCAGGTTGCTGTGGCTCACTCTTTGCTGCTTCACATTTACTGTTTGATTCTCTTGCTGCTGGCCAGTCCTCTGACCTCGCTTCCTACTTTCCGATGTCAGCATAGGCTCGTTACAGAGTTGCACCTTCTTACACTTGAGCAGGACCCAGTTTAGGTTCAGGGTGTCGACTGTTCTAGAAATGGATTTTCAGGAACATAGGAGTGGGTTTGTGTGTTTTCTCCAGAAAACCAAGAACTGATGGTAAATAGAAACATGGAAAAACCATTTCAGTTACTCGAGTCTTGGTGAAACCTCAGCCATTCATCCCCGTCAACCTCGCCAGGCAGCTTATCCAGCTGGTTCTGTCTCGGTCTCCTGTTAACTCGCCATCTTGGATCTGTTCTGCCAGAGCAACATAAAGCCCAGGGCTGAAGTTCTCAGAGAACCCCTCCTCCATCCTAAGACACATGGGAACATCTCTGGAATAAGACAGCAGTCTCAGGCACTTACGTAATAAAATACTTTATTAACTGGCTAAAATAAGCTTCACATACAGCTAAAGTGCAGTTTCTCTCTACATACAGAGCAGGCATTTCTCTCAGGCTTCCTTGGTGTGCTTATAAACCAAGAGGGTAGAAGGGTTAAGGTTTAAGAAACACCTTATGGCAGCATACAAGTATGAAAATATTTTTCATAAAGGTCTGAACAGCTAGCCCTTGGGGCCATTTCATACATCTTTTCACTTATTTTTCTTAATCTTTCACAAAACTCCTCTGTGCTGATTATACAATTAAATAACCACAGACACTTGCTACACTAGAATAGTGATCTCATTACTGTCAGGATCGGAATTCTCAAATCAGAGACAACACTTTTATGCATTCGCCGTTATTCAGACACGGACGAAGCGCAGGACAGTGTCAGGCGTCACGGGCTCCGTCACTGGAAGAGGAGCCCAGTGACTTGCGACTGTTCTGACTCAAAGTAGCAGCAGTTGTGTTGGCACCTGCGCCGTGTGAGAGAGAGAAGCTTCTTTCCACTTCCCTAGAGTGACAGCTTGGAAACTGGCCTGTCTGACACACAGCGCTTTCCAAGTTACTAGGAAAGCAAGGCCACCCCAAGGCAATCTCTTCTGCTTCCCGGAAGGGACGCTGGACAGTACAATGGCTGTGGGAGGTGGGGGTCAGGCCAGCCGGGATAAAACTGCATAACGAAAGGGACACATCCTGGCTGTGGTCAGAGGTTTTTACTTGGTTCAGTAGAAACTGGCACCCTGATTCATTATCAAAAATGCTTATTTGGTGTTGACGTGGCATCTGTTTTCCCAGATGTGTTCTTTAACACATACCTAAAAGGGATGTTAGACTCAGTGGGGCTGAGGGCAGACTGCCCACTTGCACAGGACCTGATTTGCAGCATGATTTACTTGTTGGGTGACAAACCCAGAGGACTTTTAGATTAAAACCTCTGGTCTGAGTTGCTGCAAATGAAGTGCGAGAAACATCACAATATAGAAGAAAACCAGGCTGGCCTCTCCCCTAGTCTTAACTAGAAAAATATTCTTGATATGGAAAAATAACAGACTCTGGTCCTAGAGTGTACAACTAACTATGGCTCAACGAATCTTCCTTGAAAGAAGCAAGGTATGTAATAAGAAAGGTGGTCAACATTCATTCCCTATCTCGAAAGTTTGCTCCACCAGCAAGAATTAGTCACCACACTCATCTCTCGGGAGGGCAGCAGAAACCTCTAGAAAGCAAGCTTTCAGTCACTTCTCAAAGCTGGGACTGGGTTCTCCCCAGGAGTGCTGAGCTCCCGGGTGACGTCAGAGCTGCTCAGCCAGTTTCACAAAAAGGCTGCGAGGAGTTAGTCCTGCAGCTCCGGACGTCGTCACACAGCCCCTGGCCTCTCCCCCACCCGAGTGCAAATTCTGCTCCAGAACCTGTGTTCCCGTCACACGAGGGGCACTAAAGCCCCCAAGCCTGCTGGGACCACCACAAGAATAGGGGCCACCGGCACCGACAGTGGACACCACACATTTACAAGCTCAAAAGAAGAAAATAAATAACTTGGCTGAATCATAAGTTATCTTAGAGACAAGCCTTAATAATTTAGTTTTTTTTTTTTAACTAAAAAAACATTTGGAGGTAAAGAATGTTTATGTTCCTTATCCATCTCCTTTTGCTTTGGGAGACGACAGGGTTTCTAGAAATGCTAAGTTTCTTTGATTTTTTTTCCCCCTGGGACATCCCTTGTCACCAAGGGAGGACTTAAGAGTTAGGGCTTCACAGGCAGCGTCTCCTTGAAGCCAGAGTGGTTGGGTCTGGCCTCCGGCAGTGCCACCGGGTACTCCGTCGTGGCAAAGAGCAGGGTGTCCAGGGTGGTCTCTGTGCACTTGGCGATGAAGCGAATGAACGGCCTCACGTCGCCCTCATTGGCGACCTCCAGCACGTGGTAGTACTCGGATCTCTGCTCCTTGCGGATGGTGATGGGCGGGTAGCCCGCCTGCATCAGGATGAGGTTCATGAGTAGGCGTGAGGTCCTTCCGTTGCCGTCGATGAAAGGGTGTATGTAAACGAGTTTATAATGGGCCAAGGCTGCAAACTCGACTGGGTGCAGGTTCATGGCGTCCTCGGAGTTGAGCCACTGGATGAACTCCTGCATCTGCTTCTCCACATCCCGAGGATGCGGAGGGACGTGGTGGCCCACGAGGACCTGTGTTGTCCGAAACCTGCCGGCTTCCACCGGATCCACGTAGCCCAGCACCCGCCTGTGGATCTCCAGCACGTCGCTGAGGGTGACGGACCCAATGCGGGAGACCAGCGTCGTGTTGATGTACTTCATGGCCGCGTGCAGGCCGATGACCTCGTTCTGCTCCTCCAGGCTCTTCCCCGGCACGGCGTAGCGGGTCTCGAGGATGTGCCTGATTTCCGAGAGGGTCAGGGTGTTGCCCTCGATCGCGACCGTGTGGTAGATGTGATGGTAGTACGTTTCCTCCATGACCCTGCGCAGCGCGGAGTTGCCCTTGGGGATGGACATGACCTTCTTCACTTTGCTGTCGATGATGCTGAAGTACCTCTGGTCGATCTCCTCCACCAGCGGCAGCGTCCGGTCCCGGTTGACCAGCGCCTTCTCGTGGTAGGGCGAGATGGTCAGTGCTCTAGTGTATAAGTAATCCGCCTGGATGATGTCCTTGTCTTCTTCTGAGAAGATGCCAAACTCATTGAGCGCGTCTACGAAGTCCGGGTCCATCTTGAGGGCGTGCAAAAAGAGCTTGTGGGCTTTCTCCCGCTTGCCCTGGCGTTTCATTTCCAGGGCTTGGTTCAAAGCCGCTTTGGCTTCCAACTTTCCAGCTAGAAAAGAGGCAAGGAGGTGCTGTCAGGGAGGGCGGGGAGCGGCAGAGGACATTCAGGGGAGCTGTCACCTGTGCCTCGGGGGCTCGTGGCGCACATGCTCTCAGCATGCCCGGTGCCACTCTATATATATGGCCGCATTTATTCCCTCAGCCCCATGGGGCGGTATCCAGCTCGTTGTCCATTTGTCCCCAGAGCTGCTCTGTACCCTGGGAGGCATTCCCTGGCTCCTCAGCCCCCTGCCTTCCCACCATGAGTGGCTGTGTGCCTCTGCAGCCAGGGCCCCGTCCGGCAGCCATCCCTACCTCTTCTCCAGCTCTGAGCCAGTCCTGGTGATGCTGGTCCCTCCCCCGACCCGTGCCCCTTCAGGCCCAGGCTGTGAAGGCTCCTCACTTGTGCTAGGCCCTGGGGGCTTCCCTGTTCCTGGGCCGTCTTTAATTCTTTTAACCTAGTAGTTCTCAACCAGGGGCTGTTTTGCCCCCCAGGGAACATCTGGCAATGTCTGGGGACATGTCGGGTTGTCACAGTTGCGGTGGGATGCTACTGGCATCTAGTGCGTAGAGACCAAGGGTGCTGCTCAGCATCCTACAGCGGACAGGACAGCCCCACAGCAGAGAAGAGGGCCAAGGTGGAGAGGCCCTGCTCTACCTCGAGCCCTCCTTCCCCCGCCCCCACTGTGTGGCAGCCACACAGACTGGCTGCTTTTAGTTCCTCAAGGGCATCTTACCCTCAGGTCTCTCTGTCCGGAGCACTTTCCCCTCAGGCCTTTTCCCTTGGCCCCTCCTACTTACATTCAGCTCAGGCATCCCCTCCTCCAGGAAGCCTTCCTGGTGTGCTCCTACAGTCCCTACGCTCCAGCCCGGCTGTCCTCCCCTGCCCTCCCCCCCCCCCCGGCCTTGGTGATGCTGTAGCTCAGTCACCCACTGGGGGCTCAGGGCTGACTCGTTCACTGTCATACCCCTGTGCTCTGCACACAGGACAAAAGGCAGCCTACATATTTATGGAATTAGCAAGCATTGAGGAGAGATGGCCAGTCGGTCTTACCCGGAGAGGCCTTGGTCTTGACCACCAGCAGTGCCGAGTCCCTGGAGGTGATACTGAGCTCCGTGGACGGGCTGGTGCACTTGGTGACGGCATGCTGTACCCTGTCCAGCTTGCTCCGGAGCAGGTAGAAGGCTTTGAGCACGGCCACGCACTGCTCCTCCACGGCCCCCAGCGGCAGCAGCAGGGCCAGCAGGGACCCCAGTGCCACGCTCAGCAGCAGCATCCACAGGAAGCGGCCCCACACGGAGACCCATTTTGGTTCAGTCACCGCCATCACGGAAGCCATCGGTATGAGTGTCATCTGGACTCAGGGGTGGGCCCCTGGCACATATCCACAGTCGCCTGAGAGAGAGCGGGGTCTGCGACCAACCAAGAGTTGTAGGAGGTGAGGCCTACACGGGACCGACACATCCAGGGTGTACTCGACTTCAGCTGGGGCTTGGAGGACCCCCTCCCATCCCACCCCCCCCCTCCTTTAACTCCACTGACCAAGTGGTGGGGGCAAGGCAAGGAGTGGCTACAACTGGAAGGAGTCTGGAAGGACGGTGCCACCTCCAGGGCAGTGTGACTGTGTGACCAGCAATGCCAATGCCACCCAACACTTATTAAGCACTTCCTGTACTCAGCACCTCCTGCATACTCTCTTGCCATCTTCAACAGGAGCCGATGCTGTCGTCACCCCACTCTCCAGAGGAGGAAACAGGCTCACAGAGGTGAAGTCCCCTGTCCAGAGTCACCCCGTGAGCAAGGCACAGCCTTAGCCATGGCTTTGAAGTCTCCCCCCGTACCCACAAATCTCTGTGGCCTCTGACCCCAATGCTAGGTGTCCAGGACACAGAACAAACGTGCACATAGCCAGATCAGCTAAGGCAGTTCTGAGCCTGACTCATGGATACGCACAACAGTTCGGTGGCTTGGTTTATGGCCACATGGGTGGCCACCTCTCCCTGACAGCAGCCACACTGCCCAGCCCCTCTCTGGCCTTCCTTTCCTGGCCTGTGCGGCACGGATCTTGCATTGAGGTCAGCCAAACCGGCATCTCGAAAGGAACTTGGGCTGTGGGCCACACTGGGCGCCTGCCCTCTGTGACCACGGGCTTGGGGCTGGCCTGGGGAGTGGGGGTCAGGTATGCAAGCACCACTATGCTAACAATAAGCATTTATTGGGCAACGAGGGTGTGCTGAGGGCTAGCCGTGCAGTATGTCACTTAATCGTCACCACGCCCGGAAGGAAAGCTACCCCCAGCTCCATCTTACAGACAGGGAAACTAAGGCACAGAGAGGGTAAGTCAACTCCCAGAAAGCCCGCAGGGAATAAACGAAACTCTTGGGCGTCTGAGTCCAGAGTGCCCGCGTCTTAACCTCTACCTTCTGATTCGTAATCAGAACCCGCGCACCTGCTCCGCGATGCTGCTCCAAGACCCAGAAATGCCTGAGGAGGTCTGTGGTCACTGGGCCGGGGCTCTAAGCGGCTCGTTGATACAGAACATCCGAAACGGCCTGGAAGCGCTGTGATGGGGGTGCAGAAGAGGACGCGGGTCCCCGCTTGCCTCAGGGGGCCCGGGCGGGCTCCCCGAGGGACAGGCTCCTCACGGGGCTCGAGTCCGCCAGGGACGCGGGTCCGCGCGGGGGAGGAAGCAGCGCGCGCCGGGAGGCGCGAATCTCTGACCTTTCACTTTGGGGGGAAACTGAGGCCCAGAGAAGCGAGGGGACTGGACGAATGTCCCTCTGAGGTCGGCCCTTTCCGAGCCCCGCCCAGGGATCGCCGCCCCGCCTCGCCTCCCTGCTCACTCCTTCCCAGGCCCTCGGGCTAGCTCCCCACTCACCGCGCGCCGCCGCCCCCTGCCCAGCGCTCAGCCGGCTCCCGGGACCTCCTCCGCCGCCGGCCTCCTGGCCCCGCCCCCGGCGGCTCGCTATTGGTCGGCCCGCCATCCTCGTCGCTGCGGATTGGCTTCCCTCACTTGTCCGCCCCTCGCATTTCCGGGTTCCCGGGTCGGCCTCTGCTTCCCCGGGAAAGACGCGCCGTGGGCCACTCCCATTGGCTGGTTCCTGTTTGGTCTCGTGCCCGCACCAGCCAATAAGCAATGGGGGGGCGGGGCCTGGGCGACAAGGCGGGAGCAGCGGGTGCGGGAAACCCTCGGTGGCTGCGGTTTTGGGGCGCGCTAGGTACCTGGAGATTCGCACTTCTGCCCGCTGCAACGGCTGCCCTCCGCTCTGTCTCCTCGTCCCGGGGCCGCTCTCGCGCGCCTCAGTTGCCTTAGGTGTGAAATGAGGATGCTGACGGTTTACGCCTCTCCATCCTGTTGGTCTGACTTCACAGCCCTGCTCGTAGCCCCGACCCTGCGCCGCCAGGGCTGCGATCTTTCCCCTTTCTCTTACCTTCTCTCTCTCTCTTTCTCCCTGACTTTTTAATTTGCATCCTCTCGAGAAGGGCCTGGCTGGTTCTTTTGGCTTCCCAGAGAGAGAGAAGATTTTCCTTGAAGCAGAGATCGAAGCTTTCATCTTAATCCATAAATATTGAAATTTAACATCCAGAGACGTGCCCAGAAATGGCAAGCATTAAGAAGTTAGCAGTACAGACTCTGGCGGTACAGAGACACCCAGGCTCAAATTCACACTCTGTCACCTATGCTCTATGTGACCTTGGACAAGTTACTCTGAGCCTCAGTTTCCCCATCTGTAAAATGGGGACAAACAGCCTACCTCACTTTTGTACTCAAGTTCAGGGTTTGCAGAAGGCCTGACGCCTCAAGATCTGACCTCCTCCATGACACACATGCCCCTTGGGGGCCAGTACCAGGCAGTGGCTGTGGGTGTCACTGCCGGAGCCACACCACCCTGGGTTCAAATCCTAGCTCTGCCACTTGCAGACTGAGTTACATTCAACAAGTGACTTGACTCGCTGATCCCCTTTTTGCTTTTCTGTGAGATGGGGGTAATGTGATGACAGTTCCTCCTCATAGGGTTTTGTGTGAGGGCAAGCGAAATCCCACACGTCTGGCACAGAGCAAACACCAGGTCAGTGTCAGCTGTCGCAATGATTCCTAGGAAAGACACCAAGTCATTGCTGCTTTATCTGTTACCTGCAGAAGCAACTGTCAGAGCTGCAGGCTGCTCCAACCGCTGGGGAGAGACCCAACGCCCTCTCATAGGTCTCAGTCTAATTCCAGTCTAGGGAGGCCAAAAACACACAGCACAAAGTGAAGTGTCCAGGCCCAGGCCGAGGGGTGCTGTCATGAAGGACACCATGGGGGGACCTTGCAAGGGAAGGGGTCAAACAACTTTGGTCCTTGCCCGTTGGGCTCCCTGTTTATACTTGTAACTGGCCCCCGTTCCTCCAACTCCCAGCCGTTGGCGTGGAGCGTGGCTCTTAGGGGATGGTTGAGAAATTTTGTTGACTTGAAATGAATAAGAAATATTCGAAGCAGGACAAACCATGGAGTTTTTAAGAAAGAAGATCAGGATGCTGGTTATTTCTGGGGGACGTTGTTCTCTTGGGGTCCCTTGAACTTCGCTTCTGATAGCCACAGCAGTGACGTTGTAAAACCCTGCTCCAGAGGAAGCCCTGCTATGCAGCCAGCTAATTACGGGGCATGGTTGGTAGAGTGGAAAGCAGTGGGGCTTTGGGGTCAGACGACATGTGTTCAAATGCAGGGCCCATCACTTGCTGGCTGGGTGACCTTGAGCTAGTCACCTCCCCTCACTGAACTGTCATGGGACTTGTGGACCTCTGTGCCTTCCCAGGCGTAAGGCGATGTAATCATATGCTTTCAAAGACACCATCCTCCTTCCACTCCTTGAGATGCCAGTGGCATCTCTTTAATGAGCGTAGGTCACCAGCAAATCCAGAAGCTACACAAGAAGCATTAGTGAGTAAAACTGCCTGGGTGTGAGACAGCAGGGAGAGGTGGGGAGTGTGGAGAATGTGAGATCCCCTGCCTTGTCCACAGTGGGCAGCGGCTTCTCAGCTAGAGCCTACATTTGTGATGCTGGGGTGCAGGCCAAAAGTTGACAGATTTTCCAATTTTTCCATAGAAATGTCAGGTCTAGATTTTTAAGCAAAATCTCCAGATTTTTAAACAATTGGTATGTCTGCCCGCTGGCTACAGAGGGCTGCCAGATTGTAATCTCTGTTTTAGGCTTTTAAAATGGGTGGGAGATGGTGGCCGGCAACCTAGGAAGAAATACTACAAGTGCCTCTGCAAATGATCACACCACTGTCTGTGGACACCAGGGGGCGGTAATTCACCTGGCATCTCTTCCTCCATTCAGATCCCTTGGCCGAGATTAAACTCAATCTTCTTGCTTGACGGTGTCTACATTCAGCTGTGTTGGATGCAAAAAAATATGTCCCCAAAGCGATATTGAAAACTTGGCTTTCTCTGCCTTAAACATTCTGTTTTGGGTGAAAATTGCCTCCCCGTGGGCCCCAGAGGAATTTTCTAAAAGCTTACCTTGACACTTGACAAAGAACCTGGAAAGTGGCTGCCTGGGAAATGTGTCTGTTATGCAAAACAAAACAAAACAAACCTTGTGCATCTTTAAGAAAGAGCAGTCAAGTGCTTCTTGCTGGCAGAGTTGGATCCTACTGCTTAGGAGCACAAAACTCCCCAACTTGAGGCTATGGTGCGTTGAGATGACTCCAGAATGACTGGACTTTGTTTAAAAGGAAATAGACCACGTTGGCTCTCTTGCCCCGCCGCCCAGTTCCTCTCATTTCCCAGGCTGCTTGGAGTTTTTTTCTCCTTCTGACTTAACTGCTGATGAATCCTCCTTATTATGTGTACCCAGTGGGGTCAGGCCCAGTTTCTGAGGCATCCCCAAGGGACAGAGTTTTGGGGACCCCGTGTGGGTGTCCCTGGGCTGATGGCTCATGCTCTGGACTCACGATGTTCCTCATGTCACACGGCGTGGAATTGATTTTCACCAATCTATTGGATCTCAGACATGCAAATAAGTGTTGTTTTCAGAGGAAGTCCTTTGGGGAAGCCGCCGTATTTCTTACTTTCAAAAATTTAAAAGAACAGCTTTTTAAAAATGAAATAATCGACTACTTTATTTCTTAAAGGCAAAATGGATCATTATAGATATAATAGAAGGCACAAATAAGCAAGAAAAAAATACCTGTGCACAATTGTACTAGATATTTTTTTATGCACATCTATTTTTAAACTGTGAAATATTTCAGACATCCAGAAGGCGTAGATAATACAATGGGTACCTGTGTGCCTGCCACCCAGTTTAAGAAATGCCATATCACCAATGCACGGAAGGCCCATGGCATTCTCTTCCCCCATCACATTCCCTTCTCCCTCCCGGAGGGTGCTACCATCTTGAATTTGACGTTCATCGTACCCATGAATGGCTTCTTGTTTTATGTATCTGTTCCTAAATAATATATAGTGATGTTCTGTGTGTTTCTCCATGTTCCATTTACTCTGCGTATCCTTCTGCATTTTTTTTGTTTTGGTTCAGCACTGTATTTTACTGATTTATATTCATCTTGATACGTGGAGTTCTGGTTCCTTAATTTTACACTGCTGCGTACTATTCCATTTACAGTTTATTTCCCATTTATCTGTGGATGGGCATTGGGCTTGTTTCCAGCCATCCCCTGCTATAAACAGCGCTGCAGTGAAATTCTTGCAGGGTTTTTTGGCACCTGTGTGGAATTTCCTCCAGGGCAGTTTCTCAAACAATCATCTGGGGAGCTTTTAAAAAAATACACACACCTGAGCCAGCTCCAGACCAGTAAAATCCTCCGGCCTCTCTGTAGCTTAGCTGTAGGTGGAAAAAATTGCATTTGCCATGCTATCTTATTATTGGTAGTGGTAAAGACCGTTTATTAAGCACTTCCTGTGTACTAAGTAGTTTATATCTATTATTTTGTTGGATTTTGGTAACAATGCTGTGTAGTAGATATTACCAAACCCACTTTATGGAAGGTGAAACTGAGGCTCAGAGAAGTTAAGTAATTAGCCCAAGGTCACGCAGCAAGCAACTGGCAGAGCCAGGGTTCAGAACCAGTCTTCCTGACTCAAAACTTGCGGTTTTAGCCAGTATGAGGCCCTATGACTTCAGAGCAGACAGGTTACACTTTAACTCTTGAATTTTACAGATGGGGAAACTGAGGCTGTTAGAGGGAAGCACACACCCTGGACACAGATCCATGTCTCTAGACTCCCTGTCCATCAACACAGCACTTCCTTATGTAAAAATAGTTTGGGGAGAGGAGCACGGAGGGAAAAATCTTAATAAGGCTATCTTTTCTTCTCAAGACAATTCTGGCTGTCCTGGGGGCATCTGGATGCACTCTGCATCAGTTATCCATTGCTTTGTAACAAATAACTCCAAAATGTGGCAGCTTAACACGACAATAAGCATTTATTATCTTACACAGTTTGCGCGTGTCAAGAATCCGGGAGCAGCTTAGCTGGGTGGTTCTGACTCGAGGTCTCTTGAGGTTGCAGCCATGATGCCGGCCGGGGCTGTGGTCATCCGAAGGCTTGACTCTGCTGAGGATCCGTTTCCGAGGCGGCTCACTCACGTGCTGGTGAGCTGGCGCCGGCTGGAGGCCAGGGCCTGCCGTCCCCCTCCATGTGGGTCTCTCCATGGGGCTGCTTGAGCTTCCCCCAGCGTGACTGCTCCAAGAGCATGATTGTCTTATGTCCTAGCTTTGGAAGTCACACGCTGTCACCTCTGCTGGACCGTATGGGTCACAACACAGGCCAACCTTGGTACAAGGTGGGAGGGGACTACCTAAGTTTCACCAGGAGGTGAAGATCTTGGGGGGCCATCGGAAGGCTGCGTACCCTACAGCCCCTGCACCTGCCCCTCCTCTGTCTCAGTGGTTCTGCCCGACAGCATGGACTTCAGGCCCCTTTTGACTTCATGTGGCCGAGTCTTTGGGGAAAGACAGGAAGCTTCTGCAGGTGTGACTCACCTGGGAGAACAAGGGGCTCCCAGTTACCCACTGCCTTTCCCCCGGCTGTTTAATGAGAGCTTTCCGGCCTGGTGGTGTCACTCTCATCGGCCCGAGAAGCCGCCTACTCCTGCCTAAAAATATGGTCGTGTTGACATGGAGACTGGCTCAGGAGCTCAAGATGCCGTTTTAGATCCCAGCCCCTAAAAGATGCGACTAACACCCTCTGCTCTCCCTGCATGGTGATGGCGACTCAGGGTGGCCACTAGGCGGGCATGGGGTGTGGACCCAGAGGAGCCATTATCTGCGTCCTCCCGCTTCTCGGATTTCCAGCTTCATCTAATTCCAGGCTGCCCCTCCGTGCACTGTCTGTCGGCATCAGCGAGGCAGCTGGGGTCTGGGGGCTGCTGGGCAGAGGGGCAGCAGACCAGCCTGGGTCCAAATTGCAGTCCCTTTGGATGCACCCCAAAGCTCTCAGTGGAAGCTTCCTGTTGCCATAGTAACGTGGAGACAAGGAAATTAACACGGGTCCCTGGCTAGCCAAGAAAGCCAAGCGTTTAACACGCATCCCCCTCTTTTAAATAGAGGAGAGTTCCTAGGAGAGCTGTGGATGGACATCAAAGGGTCTTTTTCAAGTGTTCAGGAAATGCTCTTTAAAAAAATTGTGGTGAAATGAGCGCAGCCCTAATCAGAGACTTTGGAGTTCTTAGAGGAGCTGGAGAAATAAGTTCAGAGCCAAAGCAACTAAAAAAAAAACAAAACAAACCCAGCTGTATTGAGATATAATTTGCATACCATACAATCCATCCATTTAAAGTTACAATTCAATGGTTTTTAGTATATTCACAGAGTTGTGAAATCATCGCTGCAATCAATTTTACATTTTCATCACCCCCCAAAGAAACCCCACACCCTGTGGCAGTTACTCCCCATTTCTTCCCCATGGCCCTCCCTCAGCCCCTGGCAATCTGTTCTTTGTCTGTATAGCTTTCTCTATTTTGGACATTTCCTATAAATGGAATCATACACTGTGTGGTCTTTGTGACGAGCTTCCTTCAGCGTTTGTATGCTTCGCCTCCTTGAGGTTCTTCGTAGTTTTTCCAACAAAGGTGTCTCCGTTCTCTTTGAGAAGAATTCCTTGGCTGGGGATGCAAGAGCCAAATTAGCCCACAGGGTCACGATGGATGGGCGGGAGCGGATTCCTCTGAGGCCGCCAACCCTGGCTCTTCTGGTTCCGTCTTGAGATTTCCCGGCAACTCGGAGACTGCAGTGGGGACAGCGGCTCCTTCGGAGCCCTGCTGGACAGCGTCCCGCCAGCACGAGCTCCGTGCTTCCTGTGACTCCTTCTCTCAGAGGCTGGTGTGGGAGGATTGCAATCACAACCAGCAAGTGTTTACCTGCCAGGCACCAGGCACCCTACTCGAGCATCACACGTGTTGAGACTAGCTCAGGGGCCGGCCCGTGGCTGAGTGGTTAAGTTTGCCGGTCGGATCCTGGGTGTGGACCTATGCACTGCTCATCAAGCCATGCTGTGGCAGCATCCCACATAGAACTACAATGACTTACAACTAGGATGTACAACTATGTTCTGGGGTTTTGGGGAGAAAAAGAAGAAGAAGAGGAAGATTGGCAACAGATGTTAGCTCAGGGCCAATCTTCCTCACCAAAAAAAAAAACAAAAAGGAGGACTAGCTCATTGTTACAGACCTTTCTTTTTCTTTTCTTTTTATGGGATTCACTTAAAAGCCACCCCTTTTACTTCATGCAAATGTTTTGCTGCGGCTATAATCTGGGTCAGTTTTCCATTTTTTTTAGCCATAAACAAAGCACATAGAAATAATCTAACTTTTCACTCTCTGCTATTCAAGATATTTGAATTGTTTATTTATTTATCTGTTATATTATTGTTATTTTTATAATGTGATAAAATGCACATAACATAAAATTTACCATGTTAACCATTTTTAAGAGGACAGTTTGGTGGCATTAAGTCCATTCACACTGTTGTGCAGCCATCCCCGCTGTCCATCCCCAGAACGCTTGCCATCTTGGAAAACTGAAACTCTGCACCCACTGAGTTTCACGCCCCATTCTCCCCTCCCCCAGCCTGGAGACCACCCTTCCACTTTCCGTCTCTACGAATTTGGCCCCTCTAAGTACCTCATGTAAGAGGAATCATCCAGTATTTGTCTCTGTGTGACTGGCTTATTTCACAGCATAACGTCCTCAGGGGTCATCCGTGTTGTAGCAGGTGTCAGAATTTCCTTCCTTTTCAAGGTTGAATGACGTTCTTAGTGTTCATTTTTAACACGTCTTTGTGTAGAGCCAAGAGACCAGCCCGATATAATTTCTTTTTAATTTTAAAGATTTTATGTTTTTACAGCAGTTTTAGGGTGACAGCAGAATTGAGGGGAAGGTACAGAGATATCGCCTGCACCCCCTGCCCCATTATCACCCTCCCCACCAGGGCGGGATGTTGGTTACACCTGATGAGCCTCCACTGACACATCCTGATGGCCCAGAGTCCTGGTTGACGGTAGGGTTCGCTCCTGGGGTGGTGCATTCTGTGGGTTTGGACAAATGGACAGCGACACGGATCCACCATCGCAGCATCACACAGAGCAGTGTCACTGCCCTAAACATCCCCTTGTTCCCCCGTTCGTCCCTCTATCCCCTAACCCCTGGTGCCCACTGACCTTTCACTGTCTGCGTAGTGTTCCCTTTGCCAGGACGTCACAGAGGTGAATCGTACAGCCCGCAGCCTCTGCAGACTGGCTTCTCTCACTTAGTGATATGCATTAGAGGTTCCTCCACGTCTGTTCACGGCTTGATCGCTCATTTCTTCTCAGTGCTGAATAGTATTCGCTGTCTGGATGGCCCACAGTTTGTCTATCCTCTCACCTGCAGAAGGACATCTTGTTGCTTCCAGGTTTGGGCCGTTATGAATAAAGCTGCCATAAACATCTATGTGCAGGTTTTTGTGTGGACACGTTTTCAACTCCTTTGGGTAAATAGCAAGGAGTGTGATTACTGGATTCCATGGTAAGAATATGTTTAGGCGCCGGCCCGGTGGCGCAGTGGTTACGTGCTCACATTCCGCTTCAGCAACCCGGGGTTCGCTGGTTCGGATCCCGGATGTTGACCTAGCACCACTTGGCACACCATGCTGTGGTAGGCGTCCCACATATAAAGTACAGGAAGATGGGCATGGATGTTACCTCAGGGCCAGTCTTCCTCAGCAAAAAGAGGAGGTTTGGCAGATGTTAGCTCAGGGCTGATCTTCCCCCAAAAAGAAAATGTTTAGTTTTATAAGACACCACCAAACTGTTTCTCAAAGTGGCTGTGCCATTTTGCACACCCACCAGCAATGAATGAGAGTCCCTGTTGCTTCACAGCCCCACCAGCCTTTGCTTGTCAGTATACTAGATTTTGGCCATTCTAATAGGTGTATAGTGGTATCTCAGTCTTGTTTTAATTTGCGTTTCCCTGATGCCATATAATGTGGAGCCTGATATCATTGTCCCATTGACTGGCGTCTGGCGGGTTAGCAGAAAAAGTTGGTTAGAGGAGAGAAACAGAAAACTGTAGATCCTAGAATATGTCATCTTATCTGTAACTTAAACATACCAATATTCTGCATATTAATTTTTATGCTGCATATTAATCTTCCAACATTAATATTGGGTCAATTAACCTAATTAATTAATATTGAGTTAAGTAATTCATAATGGGTTAATGGACTGAAGTCTCATATCTTTCCTGCACAAATTGGATGACTGTCTCTTTTGGCTTATTTTAAATGTCATGAGAATTTAAAGACACTTGCAAAGCAGAATACAGCACCCTTCCAGATTTTCCTAATTCCCCTATCTTTTATAGTTGTCCACCCCTACAACTTCATCAATATCTGTTTAAGAACTTGATTTTCCTAGGTTTTTCCTGAAACACTTAGTTTTCATAGAAACAGCTTTCTTTTCCCCTCATCTTTTACCCTGCTGTATACTATTTAACTGAAATATGTAGTAACAAGTACAACTGGCATAAACAGCTTTGGGAACAAATAACTAATTTGGTGAGCATACAGCTCAACTGGTGGCCACCGGTGGCTTCCTGGCCCTTGGTGTTGGGTGTGCAATGGCTCAGTCTGATCACAAGAAGACGTCAGACAAATCCAAATTGGATGAAATTCTGCAAACTCTCAGGCCAGAACTTGCCAAAAGTGTCTGGATCACGTGAGACGAGGGAAGACTGAGAACTATTGCATATCGGACGACGCCGAGGAAATATGACGACTAAATGTGTGGCTGCTTCTGAATTGTACCCTTTTACTATAAAGGACTAGATTTCGACAGTTGGTGACACCTAAATGGGGCCTGAAGATTCAGTGGATTAACACGGCAGGGCCCCCTTGCTGGATCTGATGGTTGTATCACAGGCCTGTAGGAGAATGACGTGCCATGTGGGATCCCAGATCGGATCCTGGACCTGAAAAAGGACATTAGCGGAAACACCGGGGAAATCCAAGTGTCTATAGACGAGTTAATCATGTCGTATCATGTTAGCGTCCTGGTTGGAACAGCTGTACGTGGTGTAAGATACTGCCATTGGGAGAAGGTGGGGAAAGGGCATAGGGAAACTCTATGTATTGACTTTGTAATTTTTAAGCCTAAATTATTTCAAAATAAAGTTTTTAAAAACACAGATGCCTGGGGGGCTAGCCCCGTGGCCGAGTGGTTAAGTCCGTGCGCTCCGCTGCAGGCGGCCCAGTGTTTCGTTGGTTTGAATCCTGGGCACGGACATGGCACTGCTCGTCAAACCACGCTGAGGCAGCGTCCCACATGCCACAACTAGAAGGACCCACAACGAAGAATATACAACTATGTACTGGGGGGCTTTGGGGAGAAAAAGGAAAAAATAAAATCTTTAAAAACAAAAACAAAAAACACAGATGCCTGGGCCTCAACCCCCAGAGGAGCTGTCCGTGGTCCTGGGGGGCCTGGGGCTCTGCATTTCTAGCGATCTCCCAAGTGGTGCTGACGGTCCACAGAGCACACGTTGGGAAGCCCCCATCCCAGTTGATTTTAATTATTCATTTTGGGGGATGTGAAACACCTCCACAGCTCCGGGAGTCAGAGGTGTACAAAAGCGTGAACTGAGGTCAGCGTCTCTCCCTCCACGCCTCTTCTGCCCTCAAGCAAGCTGGCGTTTGAATGCCCTCCGGGGGTCCCCACGGGCTGCAAAAGAGAAGCACTGGTTTGGAGAAACTTCAAGAAGCCCCTGGGCTTCACCTGGGGCAAAGCAGCCCGCGGACGCCTCCCCGAAGGTTCTCCACATCCCAGAGCGAAGACCTCAGAGCCCACCGCCCTTCCGCTCGCCTCTGACCCCGCGGGAGGGGGAGGGGCGGGCCCGCCAGACAGCCCTGTCTGGGAGTGGGTGAGAAGCAGAGGGGGTGGCCTTGCAGGGAGAGCTCAGACTCGGGGTTCCGGAATTCTAGATCATACCTGGCACACCCGGGTCTGGATGAAGACGGGGTGTCTCCCTGGTGAGAAGTACAGAACCCGAGGGGCATCCGTTTGGCGTTCTGATGGTAGGACTGTTTAGCGGTTTTCCCTGTGGCCGGAGAAAAAGTTGGGACCATCTCTCCCAGTGGTGGCCTTGGGGCTGCATCCTCCTAAATGCGTGTAACAGGCCCTTTGGCCTCACGGGCTGCCATCTTGGTAACTTGACTGGACTGTCTCCTGCTTGTCCCTCCTTGTCCCACCTCTTCCTCCTTATTCCTTTTTCTGTTCTAGTTTTGGCTTCCTTCTTGGATTCCCAGAAACCTTTGCCAAAACTTGACCAATGTATCCTCCTGTTGCACCTTGTGCTCCCTTTAGAGAGAGCATTTGTGGTGGTGAAGGGAACTCAGTGGGGTTCATTCATTCAGCCAACAATCATGTAGACCCTACTGTGTGCCCAGCACCGTCCCAGGCCTTGGAAACAGCAGTGAACAAGACAGACTCAATTCGTGCCCTCGTGGAACTTAGCTTTCTAGTGGAGAAGAGAGACGACAAACAAACTACATAAGTTATATGGGGTATTACATGTTGATAAGTGCTATGGCAAAAACAGAGCATGGAAGGGGGTGGGGAGTGGTTTGCAACTTTAGACGGCAAATTGGCTGTCTGGAGGGAATTGTGTTAAAGGCAGGAGGAAGAGCACATGCAAAGGTCCTGAGGTGGGAGCTCATTGGAGTATTTATGGACCAGCAAGGAAGTCAAGATGGCTGGAGAGGGTGAGTGCGGGCGAGCAGGTGGGAGATGTGGTCAGAGAGAGGCAGCCAGGAGGGGGCAGATCTGGGGCCTCTAGACCTGTTGTAAAGTGTCTGCCTTTCACCAGAGTCAGATGGAGAGTTGGTTGAGGAATGATAAGATCCAACCTAAGGATGTGATGAGGGAACTCCTTTGAAACCTCCTGGTCCTGTGGCCTTGCACAAGAGTTGTGACCTCTCTGTGCCTTGTTTTTTTCTTCTCTTAAATGGAAATAATGACAAGACCTGCCTCATCGTCTTGTTATGAGGATTAACGATCTGTGCAAATGAAGCACTTCGCACGTGCTCACTCTCGGCAGTTGTCTATGCAGTTTGTTATCCAGAGCGATATTTTCAGGCCCTCCTCCCTGGCTCAGAGTCTCTCCTCAAAGAGCCAGTCCAGGGGAGCAAAAGGCAAGGGGCTGGATCATTCATTTCTCCCCAAGAAATATCTCTTGAGCACCCACGATGTGCAGGATGATGTCGAGTAGCAAAAAAACCTGTGAGAGAGTTCGGGGACCGCATGCACATCAAGGGCCATCCAGGTTCCCCTCCACCAAAGGACTACTGTATGGTCTGTTCTGGAACCTTCTTTCCCACATCCCTGCTTCACATAGCAAAGTCCTCTGAGCTCCTCCCTTGGGGAGCTCATCCAAACCCTAGCTCAGGGCACCCCCCCCTAGGATCAGGACCCCTGTCCCCTCCCTGAGCATCCATCCCTCTTGTGTCGAATTATTCGCCTAACGTCTCTCTCCCCCCAGCAGACTGTGGGTTCGTGAGGGCGGCCCTTGTGTGCAGCCCCCGTGCAGTGCCCGCCCACAGCACGACCCACAGATCCTTCCAGCACAAATGGAACATTCTCGCCGTATGAGGAGCTCACCCCGTTTCAGGGCTGACCTGACTGCTCTGGAACCTTCCAGCCTCCACCTGTAAGACCTTCCCTGTGGCTGCCCTCGCTGTCCTGAGCATGTTCCTCGGGGGGCTGACCTCCCCTCGCCCCAGAGTCCTTCCCACTGAAAATGGAGCATCAACAGAGAGAACCGTCCAGGCGGGAACAGGGACGGCTTACAGATGGAGTCGCTCACGTGGCTGCCACCACCTCGGGGTGCTGTGAAGGTGCCTTGTTCAACCTTTCAGCTTCCATGGCCGGGTTTAATTACTCGGGGAACAGAATGTTGAATCCCACGTGACGGCTCTCAGCTGGGAGGAGTGGAGAGGCTCCATCGGGACCCCACTGGAGGGACAGAGGCCACCTCGGAAATCGCAGAGAGAGCCTCTTAACAATGATGTCCAACATTTCCTGTGGCTCCTGGAGCAGTATCTGGGAGCCCCAAGAATAGTAATAATGGCAATAATAGCGTTTGTACAGGACGGTCTTATAAATCCCTTGCGTATGCGTTATCTCACAGGACGGTCATAATAACCCTGGAGAAACAGAGCCTGAAGGCTACAAGATCTCCTCAGGGTCCCAGGGCTTTACCTCCTGACTCCAAGACCAATGTATTTGTCGTCCATTCGCTTTTCCTATGGTACAACCCCCAGTGGGTGACTCGGGGTGCGTACTGTAGAAATGACAAGAGGCAGTGCGGTACAGTGGTTTAAAGTGGGGGCTGGCAAACTATGGCTTGTGGGTTGAATCCGGCCCCCCACCTGTTTTTATAAATAAAGTTTTATTGGCACACAGCCATGCCCATTAGTCTACATATTGTCTGTGGCCGCTGTAGTCTACAGTGGCAGAGTTGAGCAGTTGCAGTGGCCCTGAAATGTTTACTCTCAGGCCCTTAGAACGAGTTTGCCAACCTTGGGCTCTGGAGCCAGACCGTCTGGGGTGGGAAAGCCAGCTCTGTCACTGAGCAGCTGTGTGACCTCTGGCAAGTTACTTAGCTCTCCCTGCCTCAGTTTCTCGTCTGTGAAAGGGGAACAATCATGGTGGTTACCACGCGGGTTAATGGCGGAGTGAGGGAGCGCTTGGCATGCGATGCGTGGGAGATGTTCTCACCCCTCTGGGCAGCTGGCTGGCCTGGGGTTGGAAATGAAAATGCCCTGAGTTGCATTCCTGGCTGCAGTGCTGGCAGGCTTGAGTGCTGCTTGCAGACACAGCCACAAATGCTGCGCAGCCCTGTTGGGGCTGAGGAAGGAGCTGGAGGTTCCCAGGGTAATCCCTGGAGTGGGAAATGGGCTGCTCCCACCAGCCCCTGAGTCAGGCTGTGGAGTGAATGGGTCCCCTGGGGGGTCTGGCCCCAAGCTTAAGGAAGGATATGAAATAGGCCCCCCAGAGTCCTCCTCGACCTAAAACAGGAGCGAGGGGAGCCTGCGTGACCTCCTGGCAGGATTTCTGTAGAGGGGATACAAGCCATGTGCAAGTCATCTTTGGTTGCTGGCGGCAGGGAACTGACAATTAGATGGAACGGGGCACCCGATGTATGACCTTGGCTCAGCCTGGTGGGTAAAACCCCGGCTCTGAAGACTGACCTGGGTTCAAATCCAGCCTCCACCATGTCCCAGCTGTGTGTGACCTCAGGCAAAGGACTCCACCTCCCCGAGCCTCAGTTTCCCTAGCTGTATAATGGGACCAACTATAATATCTACATCAGGGCTGTGTGGGAGAAGAAGCCCCATCATGCTTTCAGCCCATCTGTGAATCACCTGTTTTATTATTTACTTAACCTTTTCCTTTAAATCATCTTTTCAACATAGAGCTTCATCCCAAGGCCATAATGTTGGTGACATCGTACATGCTGAGTGTTTTTTCTTAACACATGTCATAACTGTATTTAAAAAATGTTTGTACCACTGGAAATTAAGCTTTACAAGGCCAGGGTATTTTGTGTATTTTGTTTGCTGTTCTATCCCTGGCACAGAGCCTGGCACATAATAGCTGCTTAATGAATGTTTGTTGAATGAATAAATGACCTGAAACCATCCTCCATGCTTTGGGAAACACGGAGATAACGTACAGAAGGCAGTGTGCTTGGCTCCTGGCCCAAGGTAAGTTTTTGATAAATGTTTGCTATTATGATTATTAGCTTGGGCAGTCAGAGGAAAGTGGGGTTCTCAGGTTGGAAGCCTGCCCCCTCTTGCCCTTGCCAGCAGCCATCCTTTCACCCTTTGGTTCCAAGTGGGCCCCCAAACCCGGTGAGCCTGTATCTTTTGGCTCCTTCTGAACTCTCAGTCCAGACGGCTGGTCCAAGCTGAACCTTGACAGTTGGAGAGAAGCTGCGGGGTCTCGAGAGGGATGTTGACGGTGCACGGGGCTCAGGGTACGCCCCGGCCAGATCAGTCCTTGGCCATTGTTTATTATCGCTACAGACATTTCTGTGAAGGAGGTGGTGGCGTTTAGGCCCATCGCAGCTTCCAGATTCCACCAGAAACGCTCTGGGCTTCCTGAGTTCCCAGGAACAGAAAGCCGGCTGTCAACGGACCTGCCCAGAGCCTGCGTTTGCTGCGTTTTTGTTCTTGTTTAGTTATTCCATCGAGTCTCCTGTGATTACAGCCGACAGCTGGTAAGGATTTGCATATGGCATGAAATTCGGTTAGTTCATGTTAATGTCTAAACTGAGCAGGGCGTGGATTTGTCTGGTGAAAACTCTGTCTCCCTCATCTTTGTTAGCCCATCTGCTTCCGGCACTGGCCTCTGATGTCTTCAAGCTTGATTTCTTCCCACTTCCCCCAGGCAGGACATGGATTGGCTCCCCTCTCTAGAGTTCCAGAAGGGATTTCCCACTTGGGGCTTGCAAGGTTTTAAGGGGAATTGAGACTCAAGGGCCACTGTGAGGAGTCTGGCATTCTAGTCCCCAGCTTCGTGTCTTTTTGGCTGAGTTGCCTTGGGCAAGTCGCTTTCCCTCTCTGGGCCTCAATTCCCTCATTTGTCAAATGAGAGATTGGAAGTAGATAAGCATCTATGGGGGTGCTTTTGGCACTTGGGGTGGGAGTTTCACCCTGTGGGACTGGTGAGGTATTGTACAGAGTTTAGCATCCCTGGTCCTCGGGCATCACATGCTAACATCTCCTCTATTCACTGCCAACCAAAAACACCTCCTCACGCTTCCTAATTCCTCTGTAGCAATCACAGCAGTGCCCTGCTCCCCTCCCTGGACCCCCTTCCTGTTTTCACACACAGCGTCTCCCAGGGCGAGCCCTCCCCACCAGCCAGCACGTGTGTCTCCTGGTTGGAGCACTGCCCTCTGACCACCAGGATCCATTCGGCTGGGAATTTCTGTTCACGACCCCCTGGGCGGCTCTTAACCAACGACTGAAGGTGGGGAGCGGGGTGAATGCCTCAGCTTCCTTGCCTCTGATCTGGTGAACCCTAGATGAAACCTGCACTGTCCCCAGAGCTCCCCTGGGAGACTGAGCCAAGGCTACTCTCGTGTGACTTTGCCTACCAGTTTGTCGTGAGGACATTCCCTAATAATCACTTTCACACAAATTCTTGTCTTAGAACCTGCTTCTAAAGAACCCAACCCAAGGCAGCCTCCAGGGGGCCGTAAAACCCGCCATTTTGATAACCTCTGAACTAGATAATCTCTCTCTGATTTCTTTATTCATTCAACAAATCTTTGGTGTCTGATAGGTGCCAGGTCCAGGGCTGGGTACACAGCTGTGAACACGGCCTAGATCTTCCCCAGCTGACGGACACTAATAAGTGAATTAATAATAAGGACTCTAATAAGTACTCTAATAATTAATAATAAGGACTCACTAATAAGTACCCTGAGGATGTCCTGTGATGATAAAAAACCAGAGTGCTGTGAGAGAGAATAAAAGTGGTGATGGGCTTTATGGTGGATGAATGGGGGAGGGGTGGAATTTTAGGAAGAGGGGACATTTGTGCTGGTACATAAAGGAGGAAAAGGAGTGAGTGAGCCAAGTAGATAGCAGGGAATGGAGCTTGTCAGGTGAAGGAAGAGCATGTGCAAAGGCCCTGAGGCAGAGGAGGGCTTCGAGTGTTTGAGACCTGAACGAAGGCCAGAATGAGGGGGATAGAGGCGTGTGCTGAGGTAGAGAGCTAGGCAGGGGGCAGATCTTGAAGGACCTTGTAGACGGTGATGAGAAATTTGGATTTTATTCTAAGGGTGATGGAAGTCATTGGAGTGTTTTAAGCCGGTGTGACGTGATTTAATTTACATTTTAAAAACATAACTCTGGCTGTTGGGTAGGAAATGGATGGCAGGAAAGAGTGTATCAGTTGGGGTCTGGTCTAGGTGTTTCAAACAGAGGGTAGTAAAGGCAGGGAATTGGTTCCACGAGAGTTAGAAAAGCTTAGAAGTCCAATGAGGGGACCCAGAAACGATCAACAGCAGGAAACGTCTTTGCACTGATGGCCCAAGGGACAATGGGAAGAGGTGGTGGGACATCTGAACCTGGGAGCTGGAGCCATCTGGCAGGAAGGGGAACCTGGGTTGGGGTCCCTGCTGGGGCTGGGGCCGTGGAGGTGGAAACTTTGAGGGGGTGCCATGCTGCCCAGGGATGCCGCCAGAAGCAGGCAGAGGGTCAGGAACTCCCCAGTTTCTCCCTTCATCCCTCCCTCTATTCTCCCATTGCTGGAATTTACCCCGACTCCAGAGAGCAAAGGAGCCTGGGAAATGTAGTTCCTGCGATGCAGAGAGGGCAGAGAGAGAGATGGGATTTGAATGCCAACAGGCAAAGGACCAGCACAGGGGCCAGAGCGGACGCTCCTGCGGGAGCGGAGGTGGCAGAGGCTGGCAGCCCGACTCATAGTGGTGGATGTGCGGAATCGTAGATAGACTGTGGTCCACCTTGGAGCAAGGACCACCAACAGAAGGAGAGGAGAGACCAAGGGCAGTTCAGATTTTTGCCTGGAGCAGCTGGCAGGGCACACGGTTTTCAGGTCAAATCCAGATGTAGGTCTTGAGGGTCAGCCCACCAGGGTTCTCTCAGAAGCTGGCCCTGCTCGGTAACCCACACGGCGAAACACCAGAGGGCCCCAGAGGCTTTCTTTGGTGAGAATCTCACTGCGGGGTGACCTCTTGTTGACATGATTCTCTCTAACGTCCTCTTGGGTCGGGAGTCACTCTCCTGGATGACCAGAAGTCTTCTGCTAAATTTCTCAGCGCAGATTCTGGGTTCAGGGCGTCCCTTCTGAGTGAACACAGGGAAGCCGAGTGACTTCTCCCCTTTCCCAACGGTGGATTACAAAGAGCACATGCTCCCAGCCCTACAAACCCACATTTAAATCCCGCTCCGGCTTCGTGGGGGAGGGGGGCGTCTTGGGAAATTTACATAACTTCCATGAGCTTCAGTTTCTCCTTTTGGAAAACGGGAATTGCATTCATTAGGATTCTTTCATCCTAAGTGATGGGAACCCGACTGGATTAAACAGCAACATTAACGGGTAATTTATTGGGAGGAGATGAAAGTCCAGCTGGGGAAAGAGGAAGGACACAGCCAGATGCCCCAAGTGGAGCTGGGACCGGAGCCCCATGGGCCCGCTCTGGCCACTGCTCATCACCGCTTCTCTCTGTGCCTCCACTGCGTTCTCCCCTTTCTCTGCTTCTCTTTATGCGTTGATTTTAGTCTTCCAGATTTCTTTTGAGCAGCAGGAACATGGGGCTGGCAAACCGAAATTTTCATCCCTCCAGCACTGTGGCCCCAGAGACACAGTGTGGCTCTAGCGGGAGTTTCCCAGGACGAATTCTGATGCTCCTGCTTGAGTAGTCGCGTGCCTATCCCTGAGCCAGCCTGGCCTGGGGGCAGGGCGCTGTAATAGACCACGCCTGTTGCTATGGATGCTGTGATTGACAGCTCCCCTAGAAGCTCGTGGAACAGAGGGTAGTTCTCAGGGAGAGAGCACACCGTGTAGACCGAGGCTGCAGTGTCCACTGCAGTCCCTCCCAGGGCTATCAGCAAGCACAAAGGCCTTGCGAAGGCTCAGAGGGCTTTTGCGCTTGTAGGGCGAGCAGAAGGGAGAAACCTAAGACTGCAGCTCACTCTGCAGTAGTGCAAGGAAACGGGAAGAGATGGGGTGGAAGAGGCGATGGTATCAGACAAAAAGGCCCACTGAGGAGAAGAAAAGGAGGGACACGGTGCTGAGCTGTAATCCCAGCCGCCCAACCCGGCGTGGCACCCTGGACTGCACCGTGGGAGGGAGAGGTCCTGCCCCTTCGGGGAGAGGAGAAGCCACTAGCAGAGTTTGGGTTTTTCAGCTGAGCGCATCCACGGCCCCTCCATGACAGGAGCCTTGCCCACGGGAGGTGACATCTTCACGACAAGCCATCAGAGAGAGGTGAGGCCAGCTGTGAATTGCACAGCCAGCCTCTGCCTCAAAGCAAATCAGTGTGGAGGGCCAGGTCACTCTGACCCATGATGGCCATGGTTCTTACTCCAGCCATGGCCACACTGTGCGGGCTTCGGCCAACCCCACTTGGGGCTTCTCTGCTGCTACAGGGGGAACGCCCTTGGGAATCTGCTCAAAACCTCTGCATGTGTGCCTGAATGTGCGAGGGAGTTGACGCATGGTCCTTGACCAGGGGGAGGCAGGAGACGATGGAGCAGGTGTCCCCGCTTCTTCCCCTAGATGGACGGTGCTGAGATGCATTTCACAGTGGTCCTCTAAAGATCGCGCGGGCGTGCGTCCTCATCAAGGTGCACTAGATTTTCTCCATCGTATTTGTCAGTGTTCTCCAGAGAAACAGAACCAGAACCAGTGGGAGATCTCTTTCTCTCTCTCTCTTATGAGGAACCGGCTCATGTAATTCTGGATGCTGAGGAGTCCCACGGTCTGCCATCTCCAAGCTGGAGACCAGGAAACCAGTGGCATAATTCAGCCCAAGTCCCACAGCCCAGTGAACCAGGGGAGTGAATGGTGTGAATCCTAGTCCGAGGCAAGAGAATATGAGATGGGGCGGCCCCAGCTCAACCAGAGTGGAAAAAAAGGGGCAAATTCCCCCTTTCTTTGTCTTTTGTTCTATTCGGGCCCTCCACAGATTGAGTGAAGCCCACCCACATCGGGGAGGGCAGTACGGAGTCCACCGATCCAAATGCCGATCTCATCTGGAAACGCCCTCACAGGCACACCCAGAAATGATGCTTAATCGAGCCCCCACGGCCAGTCAATTTGACACATAAGACGGACCGTCACAACTCTACTGCACAGAGCTGCAATGCACAGCTTGTACCCAAGACTTTTAGGAGTGAAAATAGTTCTGGGGAACGAATTCTCTGAAGTGTCACGGCTGGGTCGAAGGGCGTGCCCGTTTACCAGCTCCATCTTTATTGCCAAGTTCCTCTCCAAAGCTACTGCAGCAATTTGCATTCCACAGCTCCCCTGATGGGGAATATTATTAACCTTTAATGTTTTTGGTGTGTGAATGAGGGGACAATAGCACTCCGCAGTTTTAACTTATAGATCTTTGATTATTACTTTAGAAGCCATTTGTATGTTTCTGAGATTGCCTCTTTTTGTCCTTTCCTCAAATTTTTTGTTGAGTTTCTGCAGTTTTTCTTATGGATTGTAGAAGGTCTCTTTTTTGAAAAAATCCCTTTGTCTGTCGTGTATGTTGTGGAAATTTTTTCCTGTTTATTTTGCATGATGTCTCAATTAATTATATTTTTTGCTAGGTAAAGGTTTAAATTTTGGTGTAGTCAAAATTTGTCAGGGTTTTTCTTTGGAAATCTGGATGTCATGTTGTGCTTAAAAAGTCCCCTCTCACTCCACGATCATAAAACATTCTTCAGGACTTTCTTCTAGGATGTTTCTAGTTTTACGTTTTCTTTTTTACATCTCACCTGGGATTTATTTTGCATATTATTTTATTCAACCCTCCCAGCAGCCCAACAGCTTTGTTGCTATTTGGGTGGAAGACCTGGGCCTTTGTCCCAATTTATTGAGGGAGAAATGGAAGTTTTGTGAGGTCAAGAGATTTGCCTGGGGCCATCCGGTGAGCTGAGAACTGTAACACGGACGTTGGAGCCTTCGGCTTGCATCTGGGTCTGAGGACCCTGGATCCAGGGTCTGTGCAATGCATTTTTTTTTAAAGATTTTATTTTTTCCTTTTTCTCCCCAAAGCTCCCCTGGTACATAGTTGTATATTCTTCGTTGTGGGTCCTTCTAGTTGTGGCATGTGGGACGCTGCCTCAGCGTGGTCTGATGAGTAGTGCCATGTCCGCGCCCAGGATTCGAACCAACGAAACACTGGGCTGCCTGCAGCGGAGCGCGCGAACTTAACCACTCGGCCACAGGGCCAGTCCCGTGCAATGCATTTTGATTCTTTAAAGCAGATAACCAAACTGCTATTGCAGAAAGAGAAGGCCCGCTTCTCATCACAGTTCATTCCATGATCTCTTTGTTTTGTTTTCTTTTTTTTTTTGAGGAAGATTAGCCCTGAGATAACATCTGCTGCCAATCCTCCTGTTTTTGCTGAGGAAGACTGGCTCTGAGCTAACATCTGTGCCCATCTTCCTCTACTTTATATGTGGGACGCCTACCACAGCATGGCTTGACAAGCGGTGCCATGTCTGCACCCAGGATCTGAACTGGCGAACCCTGGGCTGCCGAAGCGGAACGTGCGCACTTAACCGCTGTGCCACCGGGCCAGCCCCATGATCTCTTTCTTGATCTATTCTCATCTTAAATCTTTCTACCTGTGGGTGTCTGTCATGTTGCAGCTCTTGCCCTCCCAACCACCTTCTTCTAGTGCCTAAAGCTGTAGGTCCCAGCATGTTTATCGCAGTCTTGTTCATCAACATGAGAACCTTGAAATGGCCCCTGTGTTCAATGCTGAGAATTCTGTGAAATAAGTGATGGTGGAGCCACGAGCCAGAGCATCAAGGACTCATCAAATCTGCATCAATGTTGCTCCCAGGACGCGTTCACTGTGTGTTGAGAAGCACAGAGCTCACAGCCATGAGTACCCGTGGGACTCAGCATGTAGCTCAGGGAAGCGACCCACATCGGGGCAGCGGCCAGTGGGGCGCCCCTGCCTCCCTGCTGGGGGGCAGCCACAACCCACCTCTGGCTGATTTTACTCCATGGCTATGTGAGCCAAGTGTTGCCCAATCGTCCTGCTTTTCAAGTAGCCAGAAATCTGCCTTTTAAGGGCAAGTCTCCCGAATCTGAAATTTTGGCAACAGAATAGATTTGGAAAACGTTATTTGAACTAAACAAAACACATCTGCAGGCTGGATCGTGCCAGAAGCTGCCGGGTTAAGACCTCTGGTTACAACAGCTCCGATGATGATGACAGCAAACATTATCACCAAACTTTGTATATGCCAGGGTCCGCTGTAAGTGCTTTGTAGGCAGGAACTCATTTAACCGTCGAGACCACCCTCCAAGGGAGACATTATTACATCTCCACTTTGCAGATGAGGAAACTGAGGCACAGAGGGATGAAGTTATCTGCCCCAGGTCACACAGCTAGTAAGTGTGGAGTCAAGACCCACATCCTGGCAGCCTGGCTCTAGAGCCCACACTCCCAATGCCTCTTCCACACACCACTTACTCTCTGTATGGGATGGGCCTGTTTTTGTTTCAACACGTGTACATCATCTGGCTGGCAATGGGTTGACTGCTTGCTGTTGAAACAGCGCATAAAACCTTGACCAGCTTAAACTAGTTTTGCTTCCTTAAAACAGGTCATTGATGAATCAAACCTTGCTTGATCACAGAGACGGCACTGCACATGTGCCAGGCGGGATCCCGTAGCTCCAGGGTGACCCCAGAACCAAGAATCTTCAGAAATGTTGCCACTGGAGCCCTTGAAGAAGCTAGAAGTCCTTCCGTAAGGAAAATCTGGCTTCCAGCAGCTCAAGCAGCTTGATTGCCATCTACGGACAGATTCGAGACCAGCCAATCAGCTTATGTGGGCCCAGCTGTGGCTCAGTGACCCCTAACTCCTTAAACTTTGCCCCAAACCTTGGATCGGGGAGATAGAATTTGAGAGCCCCTCCTCCTGTGTCCTTGCTGGTCAACCCTGTAATAAAGCTTATTTCTTTTCTCAAAAGCTGGTGCCGTAGTATTAGCTTCTCTGTGCATTGGGCAGTCAGACCTTGCTCAGTGAAAATTTTATCTGTGGGTGATCTTTTTTTAAAAAAATCTGCATTGAGCCATTTTGGTGCATTTTTGTACCACTTTGAACAGATATAAACGGTGTAACAATAAAATAATGAAGGTCACAGAAGGCCAAAGAGCCTCATTCTCTTCTCCTCATCCCTGTTGCCGTAGAGTGTCCATCCCTGCTCCCACTCCCAGCTGTTCCCAAAGCCACGCAGCTGCTGCCTTTGGGATGTCCCCCAGGCGTGATTCTCCATTCACGCTCTGGGTGCTGCCTGGCTCCCGCTGTGCCAGGACCCGGGGCAGAAGACCAGCCTTGTGGCAGGGCACGCATCTTCAAGGGGACTCGGTCTTGGGTTGGGTTTCCCAGATGAAGACCCTGAGACAGGACTTGTGTGTCCCAGGGGGGATGAGGAAGTGGGTGAGGGAGGCAGGACATGGAAGGGGAGGAAGCCAAACGAAGCACAATTTCAGCAAACTCCTGTGGAAGGTGGCCTCAGCCCGATCCCTCCGGGAGCCCTGGAGTGTGAGTCACATCCCCGAGTTGTCCCCGCCTAGGAAAGGGGCTGGGCTTTCCTACATGTCCTCCCGACAGTCACCAGTGAAGGGCTGCCTGGGAGAAATGCTCAGGTGCTCCTGGTCCTCCAGAAGGGCCAGCAGAGAGCCTGCAGCAGCAAAGAAAAGCAAAACCCCCCAAAAAAGGGCAGTGCTCCAAAGAAGAGTCACAGAGACCGTCAGGTGGTGGTGGATGGACAGGCAGGCTGGGGTAGATGGTGGGACACTCAGACCTGGCATAAAGGGATCTGAGTGGATCTGAGTGGAGCACCAATCCTGTCCAGGACAGAGCTGGTTTAAGGTGTGAGCTGCTGGGTTGTCCTGGAAAGAGTGCTCTCAAAATCTGGGATTGACTTGGTGTTCTCTTCTTACTGTGTGACCTCTGCCGACTCTCTGAGTGTCTCTGAGCTCCAGTCTTCTCATCTGAAAAACGGGGGCAATAATTTGTCCCTCTGCCCCAGGGCTTGTAAATTGTAAAACAACACACAAGTGTAAGGTGTTTCCCTTCCTCTGGGTTGTGGATTTATCCATGCCTTTGTTCCATATTTTAAGTGGAGTGGGATTGTGCACTGTAGTGTATCAGTCAGCTCGGGCTGCTATAACAAAATGCCAGAGACTGGGGGGCTTAGACAACGGAAATTAATTCTCTCGCAGTTCTGGAGGCTGGAGGTCCAAGAACAAGGTGCCGATGGGTTTGGCTTCTGGTGAGGGCTCTGTCCTTAATTTGCAGACGGCACCTTCCAGCTGTGTCTTCAACGTGGTCTTTCTTCTGTGCACGTGGTGGGGGTAGGAAGAGAGGAAGAGAGGAAGAGAGGAAGAGAGGAAGGGAGGAAGGGAGGAAGGGAGGAAGGGAGGAAGGGAGGAAGGGAGGAAGGGAGGGAGGGAGGGAGAGGGTGGGGAGGGGAGACTGAGAGATCTCTGGTGTTTCTTATAAGGACACCAGTCCTATTGGATTAGGGCCCCACCCTCATGACCTCATTTAACCTTAATTACCTCCTTAAAGGCCCATCTCCACACACGTCACTTTGGGGGTTAAGGCTTCAGCATACGAATTTCAGGGGAGGACACTGTGTGGCCGTAACACATATGTCAAATGCTTGCATCATGTGTAGCAGATGCTCACAGATGTTAATTTCTCCCCCTCCCTCTTCCTCCCTCTCTCCCTCCCTGTCCTCTCTTCCCTCCTTCTGACCAGCGTTACATCCAGGCCCTGCTCTGGGCTGGGCGTCAGAGTGGTAAACAAGACAGCACAGTTCCAGCCTTCATTTCCTCAGAAGATACGTGACCTCTCAGCCGTGGTGGAGCAGAATCAGTAAGTTCAAGATTGGGCCAAGATCCCCCAAAGGCAGCGTTTGACATCAGAGCCAGTTCACCCAGGCCTGACAATCGGGTCTGCCTCATGACTATACTTTTTTGGGTCCAGATTATGCTTCAAAAAACTTTTAAAAAATAGTCGCTAACTTGAAAATACAATTTCACTTAAAAATGCCTGTTTCCGGCTTCTCTTGAAATAATTGGATGAGCTGGCAGCCCTGAGCCTGCATTCTTGTTAGGTCTTCGTGGGCTTGGGCTGGGGAGATGGGGGGAGTGGCTTCAGGGTCCCTCCGTTCCTTGCCTGGTCTGGCTCAGTAATTGTTACCTGCCTGTCCCTGTAGGTGTGAAGATTTAAAACTGCTGTTTAAATCAATGTAACTCAAACTGAACAGCCTGACTTTGGGGCCTTGCTTTTTCCATATGGAGAATGGGGTCTGCAGAATCTTGTTTTCTATTCTTTCTCCATGGGCTTAGGGTCACTGGATGGCAGGTGGGGTTTGGGGTGAGGGTGGGATCTGATGGGAAGTGGCTATTGTTATTGTGGTAGGCTGGTGGCATTAGTGGTCTCTGTTATTGTCCCCCTGAACCCGTGCCCTTTGTCCTATAATCTTAGTGCCTTCCTGCTCTGGCTCTGGGCTTGACTGTGTGACTTTCTTTGGCCAATGGTGTATTAGCAAACATAACACAAGCAGAGGCTGGAAAAAGTGCTTGCATATTTCCACTTGCCCTCTTGGACTCCTGTGGTCACCATGAGAACATGCCTGAGCTAGCTGCCAATGTGTCCGTGCCAGAACGTGAAAGACACGTGCACATAAGAGGCACACGGGAGAGAGCCCAGTTGTCCCTACTGAGGGCATCAGCCAACAGCGAGCTGACTGCCAGACATGTGGCTGAGCTCAGCTGAGGCCAGAATGACTTCCAGCCAACTGGCAGGCTTGTGAGCAGTGATAAAAATAGGAGTTATTTTAAGTCACTGAGTTTTGGGGTTGTTTGTTACACGGCATTATTGTAGCGGGAGATAACTGATACATTGACATTCTACAGACTCCCTTCCTCCTTCCCCACGTCCTTCTCTCTTCAACTTGCATTTATTGAGCATCTACTCCATGCCAGGAATACAATAGTGAACAGAATGAGATATGGTTCCTGCCCTCAGACGGTTGACAATGTTGCTCTATTTCCATCACTCACCTTGAAAGACTGAACCTCAATAAGCAGGTGACTTATTTCGTGGTTAGAACAGCACAGTCTGCTCTAGGCAATCTGGGATGGGTTTCTTTCCCTCAGGGCACTTTGTCACAACTTCTTTCTTTCCCGTTTTCATTGTTCCCTCAGCCACTACAAAGATCACCCCTGCTGGAAACAGCTCTTCACAGTAATGGAAATCCTTTCAAAATGATGTGTACAACCGTGATGATCTTAAGTAATTTATGTAAAGAGTGAGCAATTCCTTGTGTTTTTGTAAGGTAGGGAGAGTTTATGTAGTGTAAAGTTTGATGTATTGTGATAAATTTAGCTTTGGGCTGAAGTCTATGCAGAAAAACACGGCATTTCTCTGAGTTCTGGGAAATATACTGTAAATAAAAGTGGTGGTTTATTTCTTGGCTGAGCGTTTTCTCTAATAATGTAAAGAGACGTCAACACCCGTTTCTCACGGGCAAAATACGACTTTCTCCTCCCTTCTCACCACAAAGAGTGGCCAGAGCTCACTGGGTCCTCCAGAGTCTTAGTGGAAGCCTGGCCTAGAAGCTGCGTCCGGCTCAGATTGTGGTCCTCATGCTTCCGGCTGGCCTGTCTGAGTCCAGGCAACTTAGGGAAGTCGGCACCATCAGACCCCAGCCCTTCCCACCTCCCTGTTCCCTTTGGGTGTCATTCTCAAAGGCGTGTCAGCTCTGCTTACAGCCTGCTGTAGGCAAATCCCTCTGGGAAAGTGGAGAGGCCAGTCATGGTCCGGTTCCTAGCCTCAGTTTCCCCATCTGTAAAGTCACCCAGTGATAATTCATAACCCCTCTAACTGTATCGTTTCACCAATAAGCCTCACTGAGATTCCTTCCTGGGCTTTTGCGTTTCATTGATGCATCAGATAGCAAGGAACGGGTCCCTAATTGTGGCATTTCAGGCGGTGTGATGGGGAAAGGAGGGTCGTTTTGATTTGGGATGCGTTTGGGGGATGCTGTTCGACACTCCTCCAGGGATGCTATGTGGCTGGATGCCTTCATTGCCTGCACGTATAGGAAGGAACTCTGAACCGGCTATGAGTCCTGGTTTGGACTCTGTATTGTGCGGCCGTGGGAAAGTCAAGTCCACTCTCTTGACCTCAGTTTCTTCCTCTGTGTAATGAGGGGGCTCTTCCAGCTCTAACACTCTGGAATTTGTTGAAGCCAGTAATGTTCTTGCTTATGTGTCTGGGTGTGAGATGGGATTTTCCTCCGATTCTTTGTCTTGATCTTGGGGATAGAATCAGAGTGTGTGAATCAGGATTCTTTTGGTTGAAAGCCTTAGAAACTAGGTTCAAATAGGCTGATGCAAGGTAATTTGCTGGCTCAAGGGACTGAAAAATCCAGAACACTGGCTTCAGTCACAGCTGGATCCAGGTGTCCATCAGAAGGCATTATGACGCAGTGACTGTCTCTCATCTCTGCTTTCCTCTAGGTTGACTTGTGCTCTTAAGCAGGCTCTCCTCACACAGCAGTGAAGATGACCACCCACAGTTCTAGTCCTTTATCCTACAGTTTAGTGACTCTGATAGAAAGGGAGAGACTTTTCCTCAGATGTTCTAGCAAAAGTCCTGTGGCTGGATTTCACTGGCTTAGCTTGAGCCACCGAACCACTCTGATTGGCCAGACCTGGGTCATGTGCTCACCCTGGAGCTGGGGCAGGGTTAGCCCCGCCTAAACACCCCCCACTGAGAGAGGCAAAGGTTCCCCATAGGACAACGAGACCCTGAAGCCAGAAGGATGGGGAACGCTGAGCAAACCTGAGCAATGGATGCCCCCCCACCCCCCACCCCACAGGACCGGGCTGGGATCTTACAGATGGAGCCTCAGAGGCTACTTGCATTCTCCATTCCTGGAGTCCTGGGATGGCAGAGCTAGATGAAAGCTCAGGTATGATGTGGCTCAACACCATTCCTCCCAAGCCTGCAGTTCACAGATGGGTAAACTGAGGGTCGAGGAGATGGGGGCCATTCGCCAAAAATCCCTGAGTATGAAACATCCACGTTCTTCCCAGCCTCAGGGGGTGAGTGGTCACCATTCCAGTTGATCTCTGTATCTCTGAGTGGCTCAGGTCCAACATCCCATGGGATGGGTCCTTACCCAACGAGGATGCTTCCCAGGCTGCAGCATCCTAGCACAGATTGCCTACCGCCCATCATTCAAACGTGGTCTCCAGATTGGCAGCATCGCCCAGGGCTGCATAGAAATGCAGAATCTGGGGCTGGCCCGGTGGCACAGCGGTTAAGTGCCCACGCTCTGCTTCTTGGCAGCCTGGGGTTCGCCAGTGCGGATCCCAGGTGTGGATATGGCACTGCTTGGCACACCATGCTGTAGTAGGCACCCCACATATAAAGTAGAGGCAGATGGGCACGGATGTTAGCTCAGGGCCAGTCTTCCTCAACAACAAGAGGAGGATTGGCGGTAGATGTTAGCTCAGGTCTAATCTTCCTCAAAAAAAAAAAAAAAGAAAAAAGAAATGCAAAATCTCAGGTCCCCTCCAGACCTGCTGGATTGGCATCTGCATGTGAACGAGGTCCCCGGGGAATCATGTGCACGTTGAAGTGTGAGAAGTGCTGGTCTACACCCCGCACAACAGGTTTCCAGGTGCTGGTGAGACGCTCCACTCTTGCATCTGGCCAGGATGCCGGTCAGCCCTGAAGAGGGCTTTCTTCTCCTACGACCTTGCAGAAGAGGAGGACGTTGCAATGGGTGCGTGCCGTAGACGCTCGTGGTCAGGAAGGTCTACCTTGAGCCTGACCTGCCTCCTTCCTGCTGCTGTGTGGGCACAGTCGCCATCACGCTGTCCTTCCCGCCATCACCACCAATGGTGTGAGACGGGCTCAGGGGTCCTGAGACCTGGGGTCATGTCCTGGGGCTTTTATGAGCTGCATGAACTAGAAAGCTCCCTTTCTGGGCTTCCTTCACTTTTCTTTTCCATTAGACAGAGTCAGCAATTCTCGCTCTGTTCTTCTGATGGACCCAATGCAAGGGTCAGGTGAGACCCAGGAGTTGGACGTGAGATAAAAAGCCGGAGCGCTGTGTCCTCACGATCCACGACCACGTTCCTTCACCCAGGAAAGTGTTTGACTGCTCTTCTGGTTCCCCTCTCTCTTTTCCTGTCAGACTGGCCTCCTCGGTAGACCGGCTGGATGAATGTCATTGTTACTGATGCAGCCACACAGAGCCCAGGCCACTCAGATGAGCTCCACCAAACATTAATTATGACGCTCAAGTCACATTTCGTGGGGGCCGGATGTGGCTTCTTCCCTGGACCTGGGAGCTGCTTCTGGGAAACAGGAAGCCACATGGTGTTTTATTAAATTTGGTTATGGCTTGTGGTTTGGGGGGTGAGTTTACAGGCTACGCCCTGGGAAATTAAATTTCTTGCATTTTGACTCCGTCCTCATCATGCCACCAGCCGTGGGTTTGCTGGGGTCTTGAATACATCACAGGCTAGCGGCCTCACTTCTGGCTTCTGGCCTGTGTCCTTTACCAGGGGCGTCCTCTGGGAGCTCAGGGCTCAGCTGGCTGTTTGTCCAGCAAACACACGCCAGGCCCCTACTATGTGCTGGGTGCTGGCGGTATCGTGGGCCTGCATCCTGCTGCCCGCAGCTTCCTAAGGAGGTGGGCATGGCTAAGTGATTTCACAAATAAATACTACGAGATGGCAGGCTGTGGTTAAGGGAGTGACGGAAAAGTTCAAGGTGACACCAAAAGGTATAGTGGGTTTACCAGTGGCCCCTAAAGACACATGTCAATGTCCTAACCCCTGGAACCTATGAATGTGACTTTATTTGGAAAAAAGGGTTGTTGAAGATGTAGTCAAATTAAAGTTCTGCAGATGAGAGCATCCTGGATTACCCATTAGATTAGGGGGGCCCTAAATCCAGGGACAAGCATCCTTATACGAGAGAAGAGGCCAAGGACATGTGAGGATACAGAGATTGGAGTAAGGGAGGCACAAGCCCAAGGACACGTGGAGGCCCCAGAAGCTAGAGGAGGCAGAGAAGAGTTCTTTCCAAGGTCCAGAGGGATCAGGGCCCTCCTGAAACCTTGATTTGGGACTTCTGCCCTCCAGAACTGTGAGAGAGAGAATCTCTATTGTTTGAAGCCACCAAATTTGTGGTAATTTGTACAGCAGCCCCAGGAAACAAATACAAGTGTAATAACAAATTCTAACCTCATTTGGGAAATCAAGGAAGGCTTCTGCGAGGAAGTGACTTTTGAACTGGCAAATGTAGGACAAATAGGAGTTAAGTTGGCAAAAGGGGCTGGACTGGAGATGAGGGTGGGGATGGGGAGGGGAGATGTGTTTTATGAAGGAACAGCATGTGCAAAGGCACTGAGGTGGGAGAACCTGACCTTGCTCCATCCACAGCCCCTCTCAGCCATTCTCCTTTCAATTTTTCAGAAACCTCAGGACCTTTGCACTTGCTGTTCCCTCGGCCTGGGATGCTCTTCCTCTAGCTCTTCCACATGCCTGACTGCTTCTCATCCTTGAGGTCTCAGCTGAAATGACATTTTTGGTGAAGCTTTTCATGACCACCCTAACTAAATGCATTCCTTGTCTCCTGTTTGTTCCCTTCAGAGCATTTAAAATGATGGTAATGAGAGTAGCTGAGACTGATGGAGGCCTCACTGTGTCCTAGGCCCTGAGCGAACTGCTCCATGTGTATTATCTCATGTCATCTTCACGACAATCCTAGGGGATGAATACTACTCTTTTGTTGTTAAATTCCCATTTGTTAGATGGGGAAACTGAGGCATAGAGAATTTAGGTTACCCGGTAGTAAGAGATAGAGCTGGGATTTGAACCCGAGCTATCTGGCTCTAGAGCCTGTGCTGGTGAAAGTGATGCTACGCTCTCAGCGCTGGTGAATGGATGATGACTTGTTTGTACTTGTCTGTGTCACTCTTCCCCGTACACTCTAAGCTCCGAAGCTGTCGGTTCCACGGCCGCCTGCTCACCCCGTGCCCCAGAGCCCCGCCCGATGCCAGGCACACCGTCAGCCCTGCCTGCTGGCTGCCTCCCGCCTTCTGGACTTTGCTGGGGCCTGGAGCTCTCCTGAGAGCGGAGTCCCCAGCTCCTGCCTCTTGGGCTCAGCAGGCCCACAGGGCTGGGCCCTGGGCCCCGGCCCCCGGGGGGGTGGGGAGCATCGGTCCTCCACTGATTCCTGCCTCACCCGGAGCCCTCAGGGGAGTGTCCGGCCTCTGTCGGCCTCCTGTCCACTCCTTCCAGGCAGGGGACGGGGAGGAGACCTCACTGCAATGTTGCCGAGATGCACAGGGGGTCACTGCTGCTCTGGAAACCTCCGCCTACCGCTCTGGGGGCACCGTGGGTCTTAGGGGCTGGCAGGCCTGCAGCCAAGGGACCACTCCTGCTGCTCCAGCTCACGGGAGCCCACGGACGTCCGGGCCGAGGCCATCATCCAGGAAGCCAGGGTGTGCTGCCGCATGGGTGTGGAAGCATCCGTCAGGGACATCCACCACGCTGCTGAGTAACGGCCGGGCCGGGTGTTCTCACTCGTGCAGGTCATCAGGGCGTGGCTGGGCTGGCCCGGGCTGCAGAGCAGGCCCCAGTGCTGGGGAGACGCCAGCTAACCGCAAAAGCATATTTTCAGGCTTTGTACGCGCCACGTACACTGACATCCCCTTGGCGCAAATCCAGATCTCATGAGCCAGCCCAGCATCAGTGGAGCAGACAGCCTGCCTCTCGCCAGAGGAACACGGCAGAGGGTGTGAGTACAGGGGAAGGTGGAGGATGGGGCCAGACGTTAACCTTCCTCCCTCTTGTGCTCTCTGCCTACAGTTGGGGGCTGTGGGGCCTGGATTTTCTCAGCTAATCGTGCATTTGGATGCGGGCTGGTGGGAGGGTGTTTGAGAAAAGGTGCACTGAGTTTCACTCTGGCCCTTGCTTATAGCTGAATGGACCATGGCTGGTCTCTCTGAGTGACAGTAGCCAGGATTAAAGTGGAGGATGGTGTAATTCACAAGGGGGCAAAGGTGCTTAACAGTTTGGAGCTCATGGGGAGGCAGGGAGAGGAGAGCACCTTATCCACTTTGATTCTTTCCTTTTTTTTTTGTTTAAAGGGGTGAACCAGGTTTATTTATGAAGAAAATCCTCTGATATTGTTGCCGCAGAAAAACATGTTCGCCAAAGTGCATGGATCTTATACCCATCACCATTCTCAATGGTTCATGTAACTTAAAGAAAATATCTATCTATCTATCGTCTATCTACCTATTTATTATCTATCATCGATCTATCTATTTATGTAAACTATCTAGTATCTGGTATTGATCATCTATCTATCCATTCATCTTTGTTTATTAAACTATAATAATTCACTTATCATAAAATTCACCCTTTTAAAGGATAAAATTCAGGGGTTTTAGTATATTCACAAGGTCGTACAACCATCACCTCTATCTCACTCCAGAATGTCTTCATTAACCCAAAAAGAACCCCACTTCCCATGAACAATGACCCCCCCTCTCTCCATTCCCCCAGCCCCTGGCGGCCACGAATCTGCTTTTTGTCGTATGGATTTTCCCATTCTGGACGTTTCATACACGTGCAATTGTCCCGTACGTGTCCTTCCGCGTCTGGAGTCTTTCACTCGGCGCAGTGTTTCCCAGGTCCTTCCATGCTGGAGACGGGTCGGTGCGTGCTTCTTTCTCCATCACGTCCGTTTCTGGAGTGAACTCTGTGAGGCCACAGCTCTTCCTGCCGGCCAAGCAGGAAGCTCGATTATAATTCCCGGTCCCTAGGCAAAGCGAAGCATCGGGAAGACCATGTGTCCATTCACTCGTTCCTTGGATCCTGATTGGTGGCCGACTCTTGCGTCAGGCACTGTCCTAGGCAAGCCCCTGCCCTCAGGGAGGTTATGACGGAGGGGAGGAGAAAGGCGCCGGTGGGTGAGTGACAGGGTGGAGGGTGGGTGTACTGTGGGAAGGGCCAAGGATGGGATGGAGTCTGGGAAACCCCCAAGGGCGGAGACGCAGCCCGGCTGGAGGCCTGGGAGAGAGGGCGGGGAGGGCAGGAGTGGGGTCACAGAGGTCCATGTCTGTGGAATGCACGGTCCCTGAGAGGTGTAAGCTCTTTCAGGGGTGGTCTGAAGACTGGTCACGGGGGAGAGGGAGCAGAGCGGATGGTGCTGAGCTGTGTGTCCAGCCCCCTCTGGATACAGCAAGAGACACAAAGAAATCAGAGCTTGGTGGCGACTCCAGAGATGTTTAAGGTCTAGCTGGGGAGAGAGACTTGTCCAGTGTTCATAGTTGAGGGCTAAACAGTCTGCAGATTCTGAGGTGACCAAGATCCTCATCAGCCAGATAAATCAAGGAGGGCTTCACGGCGGAGGGGGCCTGAAGGCAGGACAGCGGTTGGCTTGTAGAGACGCAGGGAAGACACCAAGGTCAGGAGCCAAAGCAACCCCAAAATGTGAAAAATCTTCATAATAGCCAGCGCCTATGGCGTGCGCAACACTTCGCCTCGACACGCCCGTTCCGTCTGAAAACAAGCTTGCTTGTATCCCCAGTTTACAGATGAGGAGACTGAGGGTCAGCTAAGTCCTGTGCAGACGTTAAGTGGCGCAGAACTGCGCCCACACGGGTCACCCTCGTCGCGGCTGTGGCTTTGCAGCCCTGCCCTGCTCCTGCCCCACAGAGGAACTCAGGAATTGCAGACCCTGGCTTCCACTCTGGCCGCTTTAAAAAAAAAAAAGCCACCTTTTAAATCTCCATTTTCCTGGCCGGGAAATTTGCCCATGAGGGAGTGAGAGAGGCACTGGCCAGGCCAGGAGAAGCTTTCTCCTTCCTGTTTATCAGATGACTCTGCTACTGAAGTGAAATCATTTCAACCAGAAAAAATCAGCGCAGCCTATCCAACAGACACCGCCTTTCATAATTCTAACAACTATAAGTAAAATCTCAATTTAATCAGTGCCGGGACACACTGTTTTGCTCTTCTGCGCCTCGATGCCCAAGGGAAGCGGGAACAGATCATGTACCAAATCCGGGTGGGCGTATATCCTTGTGTTTTTTGATCCTGACACAAACTCTTTAAACGTAGTTGACAGAAAGGTCATTTGTCTGCCTTGGAGTTTCTGCAGCCTCCTGACCCTTGTCAAGCCTGGCCCTGAGGAGACGGGGCCGAAAGTGGGGACAGCCTGGGGAGCGCGGAGCGGCTGGTCTGGGGGAGCTGCTGGTTGGCTGTAGCATTTTCTGTTGGGAGCGACCATCAATGTTTGTGGTGGTGGCTGAATCCTGCAAGTGGGGACACGGGGCTGACGTCCTAGCTGAGTGGAGCTCGATCAAGAAATTAACCCTGATTGTTATAAGTCACCAACTTTTTGGGGTAGGTGGTTATTGCAGTAGAACATGGCTGGTCCTGCCTGCTACCCTTCCTCGGGCTAGGGAGAGAGACGGCGATATGGGGGGCAGGTTGCAAACAGGAGACCTCTGAGGAGGCTATTTCGTTCCCGGAGGTGAGAGATGACAGTGGTTGGGCTGGAGCAGTGGCATGGAGGTGGAGAGAAAGCACCAGAGTCAGTGACGTCAGTGATGTGTTGGCGCTAACGAGGCCGTGACTCGAGGATGGACCTAGGTGATAAGGGAGTGAATTACTTCTGCCAGCCTTACCTGTGCCTCCTAACTCGCAGAGCTTTCAAACACAAATTGGACTGAAAGTTCTTCCCACAATCTCCTCTTTGAGAATAAATTCCGCTCGTCTCCTCTTAAGAAATGGGATCTCTATTTTCACTTTTCATAAAGGGCAAAAGAGAGTTCACTCCAGAGAAGCGAGGGGCCGAGCCACTTTCTACTGGTGAGCCTTAGAGCCTGCCAGAGCAGGTGCCACTCAGCTGGCCTCACAGCGGGCGTACGGAAATGGTCCTTGGCTTGATTATGTTACCTGGCTGTCCCCAAAGAGGAGAGAAAATAGACCTAAATCCCTCTGGCTTTGTGCCTCACGGTCCCCCACGCCCCCATGCCTGGCGTAAGTCATGGCTCAATCAGAAGATGGTTTTTTAGAAAAGCTGCCGTAAAGTGGGGTAGCTGGGGAAAATCTCATTAGAGGGAGAATTGTGTCAGGAGACAAGGAAGCGATAGATGCAAGTTAACACTGTATGTTCTCATGAAAATGATTTGTGCATCTTTGCGACGAAAAAGTGCTGTTTAGGCTGACCAAAGAGAGGGAAGCCCTACAGATGATCCTGGCGATCAGAGGGCAAGGGTCATGTGGCCAAGGTCAGGTCAGCTTTGGGTGTGTGGGTGCCCCTCCCACTGGCTGCCTTTCTCCGGAGAGCCCAGAGCTGGGTGAGGGTGTCTGTTCCCGTGGGATATGTCCTAGCTTCCATCGCAGGGGGTAGATCTGTGCTGTGCAGTGTGGTAACTGCTAGTGTGGCTCTTTATATTCAAATTAATTCAAATTAAATAAAGCGAAAAATTCAGTCCCTCAGCCACACTAGCCATACTTTAAGTTCTCATTTGCCACGTGTGTCCAGTGGCTACTGTCCTGGGCTGCATAGATAGAGGACGCTTCCGTCATTGCAGAAAGTTCTGTAGGACAGTGCTGGTGACAGCCATCAGAAAGACCTAAAATGGAAGATACACAAACAGGAAAAAGAGAGGGGTCTTTATTGGCTCCAGCTTAAGGAGCCTCTATGCCCGTCACCTCTGTTTCACACTACGTGGCAGAACTGGGGTTAGAACCCAGATCCCGTTGAATTCCCAAGCCGCCATCTTTAACCTCTACGTGACACGGTCGGCCTGAGGCTGCTATGAAGTGGCTCATTTTGCTAGATCTTTCTTGAGCTAGGGAGCCGTGGTGTTTATCCCCTAACTCTGACGAGTCATCAGTTCACGGATGCTCTCCTGTGGGCATAGGCAGCATTAATTGCAGGTGCTCCCGACTTGCCAGGGGCAGCCATGGCAGGGGATGTGGGAGCTGCCACGGCCGTAGGAAGTTGGCCAGGGTGTGCAGACATGGAGGGTGTGGAGGGACATGGGAGGCCACCCAGAGGGCCTGCTACAAGTGACAAGAGAGTGAGGCTAGACAGATCTCGGGGTCGGGGGACACTGGCTCTGCCACTTGCTAGCTCTCAGGCCCCCACATTTTCTCTTCTTGCTCCATCTAATCTCTCTCCGCAGTTAAGGAGTTCCTTTAAAATATAAACCAGATCATGCCACCCCCCCTGTGTAAATCATGTCCATGATTTCCCGTTGATTTAGAACAAATCCAAATGCTGCTAAGTCCTGCAAAGGCCCACGTGAGGTGGCTCATCGCTCGCTCCCCAACATTGCCTTCCTTCCCAGGCTCTTGTCTGGACCTTCATGGCCCTTGTCACCACCCAGAACTGTCTGTCTCTTCGTTCCCTTCCCTGGTTGTTGCCATGAGCCCCTCCTAGACTGGGAGCCTCTTGAAGGTAGGGCATGCTTGTTTTCCTCCTCACTCTACGCCCAGTGCCTGGCACAGTCTCCAGACATGCGATAAATACTTGTAGAAGAAAAGAAGTAACAGTCTTGTGCACGGTACTTAACTTCTTTGAACCTCGGTTTCCTCATATGGGAATAAAGTAGAAATAGTTTGTAAGGTTATTTGTAAGATATAAACAGAGTCATGAAAAGTACACAGTAGGCACTCAAGTTAGCAGTTACTATTATTATAGAAAAGTTGAAAGTTTAATATAACTAGCTTTTCTCCTGAGCCATTTGGAAGAAAGTTGCCAACCTGATGCTCCATCACCCCCAAATATAGTAGAATCTATTTCCTTGAAACAGGAAGGCCCCCGGATAATCACAAGAAAACCGTTAGGATCCGCACATTAACCCCAATATGTTGCTACTTTCTAATCCTCAGACCCATTCAAGGTCTGCCATTTATCCCAACAGTGTCCTTTGTAGTGAAAGGTCCAGTTTAGGATCTCCTGTTGCGTGTAGTTGTCCTGTGTCTTGAGTCTCCTTCAGTCTGGGACATTCCTCAGTCTTTCTTTGACTCTCATGACCAGGACACTTTTGAAGAGGACAAAAGGAGGGCCTGTCACTTTGTAGAGTGTCCCTCAGTTTGGGTTTGTCTGATGTTCCCTCGCGATTAGATTCGGGTCATGCATCTTTGGTGGGAACAGCACAGGAGCGACGCTGTGTCCTCCCTGAATCCCGCCAGGGGGCACGCGATTTCCATTTGTCCTGTTACTGGTAATGTCCACTTTGGTCGTGTGACTACGGTGGTTTCTGCCAAGCTTATCTACTGTGAAGTTTCTCTGTTCCTCTTTGTTGTTAGTATTTTTGTGGGAAGTTTCTTTGAAACTATGTAAATATCATCATCAAACATTTACTTGATTCCTTCACTTATTTCTATCAGTATGAACTCAGTCTTTGCTATTTTATTTAGTGGGTTACAATCTGTTTCTGTCATCATTTATTTTGATGCTCAAATCGTCTCATTTTTGGCCAGGGAGAGCCCCTTCAAGCTGCTTTCTGTGTCTCTCTCTCTCTCTTTTTTTTTTTTTCAGGAAGATTAGCCCTGAGCTAACTACTGCCAATCCTCCTCTTTTTGCTGAGGAAGACTGGCCCTGAGCTAACATCCATGCCCATCTTCCTCTACTTTATATGTGGGATGCCTACCACAGCATGGCTTTTGCCAAGCGTGCCATATCCGCACCTGGGATCCAAACGGGCGAACCCTGGGCCGCCGAGAAGTGGCACGTGAGAACTGAACTGCTGTGCCACCGGGCCAGCCCCTCTGTGTCTCTTGATATGACCTCCATTTCACTTTGACACTTCTTTGCTTTCTGGCATAACAAGATGTTCCAGGCTCATCTTGTACTTTGCCTGAGCCAGCCCTGGAGTCAACCATTTCTCAGAGGAGCCCTGATTCCATTTAGTGGAGAATATCTAGAAATAAAGATCTTGGTGTTAGTGTGTTTATTGCTCTCGGGGTGTCACAGCTCTGTGGGCCCCTCAGTGGATAAAGCTGGGGATTTGTGTGTATAGACACATATACACTTGTTTACATTTATATTTATTTCTAGATTTTTTTCCTCCATTTTGAAAACCATAACGTCACATTGATATCTCATATTCTAATCCATCACCACAGAGTTCCTCCTGGTTTTCCCCCTTTCCATATTTGTCACTCCCATTTCTGATGGTAAGAAATCTGGCCGCCATTCAACTCGATATATTCAATTGTTTGATCAAGGAAACAATTCTCCCATTATCTGCCACCTCTGCTTTGCGTGGGCTCCCTTGTCACCCTGCCTGTGCTCTCTTAGCCCGTCTCGGCTGTACCCTCCTCATCCTGTCAGGCTCTGATGGAAATTATTTTTGTTATTGTTGTTGTTATCGTCCTTGGCAGGTTGGTGGGGCCGTGGAATTGGTGGGCTGCTTCACTCATTTAGATAATCTGTTTTTATCAAACCAAAGGAGCCAATCGCAGAGGCTCATGGGTGCGTGTGTTTTTTGATATGCATAAGATGCATCTCCCCAGGCCCCTCTAAGAGGTCAAAGCAATTAAAAGTCCTGAATAATTACCCACCGTTCAGCAGTTGATGGCTGGTTCTGAGTACCGTCTCTTTTGTTCTCTTTCACCTCCTCTGCAGAACTCCGAGGGAGGAACGGTAAGGAGCAGCTGAAATGTCCCCCACTCACTTTCTATAAAGAGGAAAATTAGCTGCTCTAATAATCATGAATATTAATGTGTAGCCAATTTCACTCAATTAAAATGATGATCTATAATTTTGCCTCAGAGCTTTAGGGGGGCCAAGTCAATGACTACTGAGTGCAGTTGGGTGCTTTTCAGAGTTCAGGGCTTTGACTTAACTTTCTCACCCCCATCACTGGCTGCTACGTGGGATGGGTTCCAAGTTCTCCCCTCACCAAATTGCTAAGCCCTTAGGGTATGCATTCTCTCTGTTTTGAGGGTCCAGGATGTATCACTGTCAAGGCAAGTTTATGAGATTCGGCATAGCTCACACTGCTCCCCTTTTTCCTGAAAACTACTCCCCACCACCCCTCTGATGCACAGAGTCTCTGGGTTGTGTACCAGGGGCCATATTTGTTCAGTGAAATTCTACTGTCCCTAGACCAGAGGTGATTGGCCAGAGAGGGAGGCCGTAACCCTAGAAGGGCCCATGACAGCCTCTTCCCCGGACATTTGAGATTGGGATTAAGAACGTCCAGCGTCAGACGGATGCTGTTGAGCAAAACTATAAAATTCAGGAGCTGTAGGCAGCAGTAGGTGTCTTGTCTTCTGTCACATAAACTGGGCAGCCATGTGCAGAGAGAGAAACAGGCTGAGGGGGAGATGTGGAGAGGAAGCAGGCATCCTGAGGGCCTGCTGCCCGCTCGTTCAGGTCTCTCCTGAGTCCTGGCACGTCCCTGTCCTGGGTGCCTTGAAACAATTCTATATCCTGACACTCAAGTCTCCTTTCATTCCTAATGTTAGATTTAGCAGGCTTCTGTTACCTGCATCCCGAGAGTCCCAACTAATGCAGTCATCCACGGACAGGCCTCTGTTCTTATTTCGGAGAGCTGAGCAGGCGTTCCTGCCAGTCCTCGCTGTTCACAGCAGAGCTGTCCTAACCAGAAGAAAGACCCAGGCTGGGCCAGGGAATGGAGCATCCGTCACAGCCTCCGGCTCTCAGCTTCTATTTCTATCCATCCATGGACAATTCTGTTAAAACAGAAAAAAATAAGACAACAGAAGATCAGTCCAGAGGAGAAAATCACTCAGAGGGTTTGGTAGTTTTGATGCCAAACAGTGGGTTGCCTGATGTTATTTTTCAGCCAGTGGTTTGGGATTCTTGCAGGCACAGCCACTGTGTGTCAGCGCCTCTCTTCGCTATTTGCTAACAGGTGTTATTGCTCTCCATCTCCTTACCGTGCTGTATTCTTCTCAGCACTCATCGCTACCTAATATTCTAACACTTATATGTTAGTTCATTGTTTGTTGACTGTCTCCCTCAACTGGAGCAGGGACCTTGTCCATCTTGTTCACTACCATAACCCAGTATCTAGAATAGAGCCCGGCACATACTAAGTGGCCAACAGATCTTTGCAGAATAAAGACATGAATGAATGAATGAACTTTTTGGTAATCTCCCAGCAGGGGCTCTGGCTAGCAACCACACAAATCACAGGGGTCTGAACGTCCTTTGGTTTAACCTCCTTCCTGGTGCACAGAGGCCCTTCACAAGGACCAGTGCCTTTTCCTGGTGTGTCCAGAGATGTGGCTTGGAACTCAGCCTTTGGATTCAGCACACCTGGGTTTGAATCCCAGCTCTGCCATGTTAGCTTTGTGCCCTTTGGGTAAATTACTAGACCTCTCTACTTTGCATTTCTTCATCTTTGAATTGGGAATGATAATGGTTTCTATCTCATTGGATTGTTATGCAAACTCAATGAGCCAATGAATGTCAGTTTCTTAGCTCTGTAATGGCATATGGTACTTGCTCAATAAATGTGAGTTTTTCTTATAGCTCCATCAAGAGACATTGTCCTCTGTTGTTGAGCAGCACTGGTTCGTTCATTCATTAGTACATGAATTGATGAGTTAATTAGCCAACATATATTGAGTATCACTGTGTGTGTTAGGTTCCAGGGAGGTGAAGATAGTGGTAAGATGATTTGCATTTCCCAGGAACAATTTGCATCATAGAAGAGAACTCTCAGAGAGATGACCTGCAGCGTGATTGTCTCATTTACTTTCCAGGGCCACCAGCACACGTCCTTAGGGTGGGGTTTTGAGGTAGGACCCAGAGCAGTGTTGGGTGGTTTAGACAAATCTTGGAGTTGGAAGATGTGGGTTCTGGTTCCAACTTGCTGTTTAAACTTGGGAAATATACTTCGCCTCTACTAGCCCCTTTTCTCACTGAAAAATGTAAGTGTGGCAGTAGATCCTTTAGCCTCAAGCCTTAATGTGCGTTAGAATTATTTGGGGCAATGTGTTAAAATACACAATTCAGGGTTCTGCCCTATAGAGACTGATTCAGATCTTGGGAAGAATGGTGCTCCAGGTGATTCTGATGCAGGCCCTCGGAGCACACTTTGAGGCACTGTAATGAAATGATGCTTGGAATTTCCTCTCTGTGGTTCCGGCACTCTTCAACACAGCACCGTCCCCATCTTTAACGCTCCGACTTCTGTAGGAGCCGAGGATGTTGTGCGGCCTCCTTGCTCAACGTTTAACTCCATAGGGAGCTTTCCGTGGTCCTGAAGTCAATTCCAGGGGCTCTCCAGTGATGTCCCCTGTTGGCATCTTGGAGACCAAATCAACTGTAAGGTCTCCTCCTCCTGCCTTGAAATCGTCCCAGCCTTTTCTCTGCTTAGTAAAAGAAGAAAACCGTGTTCTTGTTTCCACGCCAAGTTGCCAGCGCGCTGGTTTCCATGACAGCGGAGAGAGGGAATGAAAGCCAGGCTCTCGCCTACAGAGGAATTAAAAGCCACCCTCTTGGAAAACAAACAGTGATTCCAGGAGAGTCCTAAAATTGGAGAGTGGTGGTTTTTGAGTCATCTAGCCACATAGTCTGGGGCTCCAGGAAGGAGAAGTTGAGCGGAGCTCTGAGGGAGGAGGTGCTTTTGTAAAGGCTTTCATGGAAAGAAGGGTACCTAACAATGATAATGGAAATAGCAATGACAACATCTGACAAGTCCACCACACTTTAAAATTTGTGGCAGCCACTTTAGAGCCTTTATATATCCTATGGATTTTACTCAGGATGAAACGGGGACTTTGATGGACAAGTGGTTCATACACTACTTTTCTGCTGTCTCTGTAGTGCTTGGGATTTCTGTCACTTGACCAGGACCTTTCCAGTAGTGCTCAAGCACTGACTCTCCTCCTCCTCCAAATCTACTGGTGTCCTGTTCCATTCCCTCCCATCCCTGACAACAATGATACACCCGAGAAGCCAATCTCAGCTAGAGACTTAGTGAATCGAAGGGCTGTTCTCTCAGGTCAAGTTTATTTCTGGAGGCAGCATCCTAACCCAAACCAGCAACTCCAGAGAAGAAGAGCTGACTCTTTGCCAGATTAGGAAAGAAAATAATTCTTGAATACAGGTGCATTTCCTCATTCTGCTTACGTGAAGGGCTGCTCTTATGCACATAACCTTGGAGAAGTAGTGTCATGTTCTGTATATCCTCAGGACAACCCCATGCTAGGTACTGTTATCATGCACATTTTACAGATGATGAACTTGAGACCCAGAGAGGCTAAGTAACTTGTCAAAAGTCACACTGCTAGGAAACGCCACAGCTGGGGTTTGAACCCCTGTCACTGACACTCCCGTTGGATGTGACCATCCAGTTCAACTGCCCAAGAGCCAGGACAGACCCCTCGAGGCACCCAATTTGCTTGGAGCCAAAGGGCACTCCTGGGGCCCTACTGTGGTTAATTTTAAAGTAGTTTCCTTAGTCAGGAGGGCTTTGGATCATAGAAAGGCGTCTGGAGAGTTGGGTTCCTTTCTCAATAGCTGCCCAGCACCGGGTGACATGCACTTGGCTGAGTCCTGAGGAGGCAGGTAAATATAGAACCCTCAGAGTTACAGCAAAACCCTCAGCTTCATGCTGTTCCATTCTGGGAGGGCCTGGCGGCACCTTTAGACTTGTCTCCTCATGCTCCAGTGGGTTGAATGGTGACGTCAGGATGAGATTTCATCTTTGCAAAGATGCCAGTGGTGTGATCTGGGGAAAGAATTAAGGTCATGCCATCATAAGAGGTTAGGATCTTCAAGCATCAGAGATTAACAGGACCTTAATAACAGTCAAGTCCAACATATCCCAAAGTGTTTTTGTGTCTATCAGCAGGGCTGTATAGGATGACATAGGTGTTGTATTAGTCAGGGTAAGCTCACTAATGCTACAGTAACAAGCAAGCCCAGAAATTTCTGTGGCTTGACACAACAAAGCTTTTTTTCTCCTACACAAATTCTGATGAGGGTCAGCGACCCTCTAGGGTGGTGGTCCTCCACACAATGACTCAAGACTCAGGCTGCTTTGATTTTCGTGGTGCTCCCATCTCACCGTGTAGCTTCAGGGTCATGAAGGCAGGGGAGGAGAGAAACAAAGGGCTGCACAGTTTGCAAAAAAAAAAAAAGTGACTACAGACACAGAATTTAATAATCTTTGCTCTAAATAAGAACCGACTTGCAGGAAGGAAAGAGGAGAGTACTCACCAGCTAGGGGCTTGGGACCACCCATTGTATTTTCTTAGCATATCATAATCACAGATTTTCCTTTAGCCCTGAATATAATCCAAGATTACCTCCAAGATCTGCTCTGTGGTCAGCAGGGGGAGAAGGTGTCTTGACATTTAGGATGGGAAGATGACGCTTATGAGGTTCTGTAGGGGAAGGAACGTGGACCATGTAGCAAACTCGCAGAAGACTATTTGAAAGAGATACCATATATTCAGAAGATGTAGCCAAAGACAGAAACACAAAATCATGCGTACACAAAGACACACAAACACACTGAGGCTGACACACAGTTCGCACACACATCCAAGCGCACACAGGCACACCCACACCCACAACAATACACCCACACTCACCTCCTCTCTGTGTGATTAACCTCCCCGAGGTAAGGAGAAGAGGCTGAGAGGTCCCTGAGTTCCTGTGGGGACAGTGAACCAGGCCTGGAGTGTATAAATCTGGGGTTGGCAGAAGAATGGGCTCAGCAACACCTCTTTCTCTCCCGCTGGTGCCTCGTAAATCTCTCTGGGGCCCTTCCCCCTCCCGGCAGCAATCCTCCTGCCTCCTCTCCCAGTTTTACTAGATTTAGGTGTGGAGTGGTTTGTTTTCTCCGTAGCCGGCAGAGCCTGCCTGACGGGGACAAATTTACCATCCTGGAAGCCTGCAGAATCAATATTGCTTTCTCCCTGCCTGAGGGAGAAAGTGGGATTTTGGGGAATTGGCCATGGTTGGTTTGACCTGGGCCCCTGCTCCTTGCAGAGTAAGGCAGGGGTATCTCTGGGCAGGACTGACCCTCTCCCCAGCTCAGTGTGGACCACCGAGTGTGTGACAAGGCCATCTGTATACTCCAGGACTTCTGGAGTCAAGAAAATTAGGGCAGAAATTACCAGCTGGTAGAGTTTTTGGAGTCTTCACTCACCCCATGGCATTTCCAGCTCCAGCAGGAATCCTGTGCAGGGAAAGCTCAGACGTGGCCCCCAGCCTGCCCGGGTCTGAATCTCAGCTCCGCCGCTGAGCAGCTCTGTGACCTGGGGCACCCTGAGCCTTGGGCTCCCCATGTCTAAAATGGGGATGATAATAGGACGTCCCTTACAGGGCGGAAATGGGTATGTGACACGTGTTGCATTTTAGCAGAGGGCCAGGCCCCGGGAGACAGAATTCTTTAGGAGTTGGCTCTTTTTCTCAGACTTATTAAAATGCCACATAATGAGAGTCAGGTAAGAGCCACAAACCTGACTTAAAGAGAAAAATTCACAATGATGGCCGCTGAGTCCTCACCCACCTCATTAGAGCTCTGGCTGTTCTGAGTATGCCGTGACGAGACTCACTGGGGGCCCGTGCCAGGCGACAAGCACCGTCCCCCGTGGTGATGGGGATGGAGGGCTGGGATGGCCCAGGACCCGCTGGCTTGCTTGGTTGGCTGACTCTTAGTTGAGAGTTTGGGGTCGTGGCATGGATGTGACCTTGAGGATCCCCACAGGCCTCCCTTTCTCTTTCTTCCTCCCTCCTGCCCCACTCCCTTCTTCTCAGATATTTATTGAGCATTTACCATGTACTAGGTACTTGAACAAAGTCAACCTAGTAGACAAAGTGGGCCCCGGGAGTGTTTGTATCATGGTCTGGGAAGACAGACAATGGACAAATAAACAGACGGGTGAGCACAATATTTTCGGGTGGTGGTAAACACTTTGAAAGAGGAACCCAGCTGTGGAGATGGGAGTGACCAGGGGATTTTAGATGGACTTAGGGAGGACCTCTCGGAGGAGGTGGCATCTGAGCTGAGACCTGCAGGGGGAGAAGGAGCCAGCTGTGCAGACACCTGGGGGCTGAGTATTCCAGAGAGAGGGAACCGCAGGGGCAAAGACCACGGGGTGGGGTAGGGGAGAGCTGGGGTTTTTCCAGCAACAGAAAGAAGGACAGGGCTGGTGAGGGGACAGCTGCAGGGGACGAGGTCTGAAGTGCAGACAGATCACGTCCTGCCTCGTAGACCAGGCTGAGGGGTGGAAGTTCTATTTTAGGTGCAGCCAGAAGTCATTCGCTGGAGGCTCCAAGCTGGGGAGAGACACGCGATCGAATTTATATTTTAAAGAGAGGACTCTGGCTGCTGTTGCCAATGGCCTGTGGAGGAGCAAGGGTGAAAGCTGGGAGGGCGGGGAGGAGGCAGCCGCCAAAATCCTGGTCCTTGGGCTGAGGTGGCCTCAGGGGAAAGGAAGAGCTGGATTTCCAACGTGAGCCCACAAGACTTGCAGACCAGATGATTGGATGGGGGTAAGGGTGACAGATTTGAACTTGTCTGTTTTAATTTGGGTCCTATTCTATTTTAATATTAACCTTCCTATGATGATTAATATAATCAAGCCTCGGATTCCTGGGAGGGCAGGAGGAACGGGCTGTGATGGAGACTAGAGCAAAGTGATGTCAGAGATCTGGGTCGTCACCTCGTCTCTGTTACCGACGTGTTGAGCGATGCTGACTGACAGCCTCCGCGCCCCCAGCCCCAGCATCATCACTGTGGAATATCCATGATCGTCATGTCATAGCAGAGGGAGGCTTTGAGCTAACTTGCATTCAGGCTCCGTGAACTTGCAGGGTGTAGAAAGTAGTAAAATAGAAGTACGTGTGGCAGGATTATGTCAGGAAGTTTCATCTCTCTGCTGGCTGGCCCTTCTTCGCCTGTGCTCCCTCACTGTGGTTCTGAGGACACTCCTACTCTGTCAGATGGTACCAAGATGGAGCGATGGGTGAAGATATGCAGATGCATTGTGTATCCACATTCTGCATTCTGCATTTTGCATCTGCCTAGTCTTTATCCCCAGTCTCGAAGAATTGAGGAGGAGACTGGGAAAAGAAGAGGATGATTCTGAGGGCTTTCCCAAGCAGAAAGGACTGCCTGGAGGCCGTATGGGGAGGGCTTCCAGCATGATCCCCAGGGCCAGGAGGGCCAGGGACTGAGTAGTGAGAAGTCCTGGGGAGACTAACCTTCGACCCATCATTTGTGAATAATTTGCCACATAACCATCCTGGCAACTCTCCAGCCCCCTGAAGAGAGGGTAAGGGGCATGGACGCCTTGTGGGGAGATGCAGAGAAGGAGAATCTTGTTCCCCAAGCAGGGGAGACTGGCCGGAGTCACCAGGAAATTCCCATGAGCTGGGGCATTGAGGGACCTCTGTCACTGTTAGACCCAGCAGTCCCACCTGGGGAACCTTTTCTTTAGAGTCCATGAAAGCCTGATTATGTCCAAGGATATTTAATGAATCTTCTCCACATCTGGAGACATCCTATCAGTCTGGGTCTTGTCAAATACAAAATGATACAAAATGATAGCCCACCTGCACTATGGAATACAATGCAGCTATGAAAAAGGACAAACTCAGTCTTCCTGTTGCCCTGGTGGAAGGTGAGTTGTAGAATCATGTGTATAGTGTGATCCGTTTTTTCTTATTTGTTAGGAAGAAAGGTGTAGAGAAGGGAGCTCTACAATAATCCATTGACATTGGTGACGTCCCGGGAATGGGCTTGGATAATGGAATGAGGGAGATTATTGACTTTTTCTTTAAACTTTTAGCATATCCCAAGGAGTATGTATTTCTATCATCATTAAAAAATCTAATACATGTTTTTAAAAGTTCCAGATGTTCTCAGACATGTTAAAGCTCGTGGGAATTTTGTATCTGAGCCCCAGTCCCTGGTCCCTGGTAAGTATTTGAAAAACATTTGGGATACATGGTTGAAAGGGGAAGAACAAAATTTTTAGCTCACTATCTCCTTTCTTGGATGGTTTGTAAAAGTTACTGAGACAGGAGCCTTGAGACAGTCAGTAATTAATGACTAACTCGTCACTGGAGGTTTGTATTGAATATAAAATAGTCCCCCCACCGCACTCATCCAGGTCCCAGCTAAACACGTCCTGCTCCAGCAGGCCCAGGTAGCGGCTCATGTTCTAGCTGAGAGCTTGAAGATCTAGCTGCAGGGGTCCTCGAGTTTCCTCAGGTAACCATCCTCTGTCCTCCGGGTCGACAGTTCTGCCCCCACAGTGAGAGAGAGCTGGGTGAGCGAGTCCTTCGGCCGCTGCTGTGACGATCAGCTCTGGCAGCGGGGACAGGGGAGGGTGACGTCACCCCAGATGGAGCTTCTGAAGCTTGGGCAGAGCTGTTCACTCTGATGAAACTTCTTCCAAACAGCGTTCCTTTTCCTTTCAGCCAGTAGGCTGTTCATAGCTCTGGCCTCACCTCCAGAAGAACTGTCAGGTGTTGAGAGGGCGGGGGTGGGTGGAGGGCATGGATGGGGGTCTTCCCTTTGTCACCTCTCATCTAGTTGCCTCCTTCCCGCCTTCAGAGCAGAGAGCTCTCATTGGCCACTGGAACCCCACGCTTGGTCTAGACTTCCCCCATCACCTTCCCCATCTGTCTGAGTCTTACTGAGCTGGGGACACGCCGTGCTCTCTAAAGAGACAGTTCATTTCTGGATTTTCTTCATGATTCCATTTCACAGGTGACGAGAGACCCATGTGCTATTCCTTCTAAGTATTTTACCAGGAGCCTCTGTGAACACGATGTTTAAGCAAATGAGTGGCTCTGATGGAGACATGGCAGATATTCAGATAGACCAACAGATAGAAGAATTTAGGGTTAGGTAGCAGTTCCAGTTATTAAATAACACTTTTTCCCCTATTTATAAAAGTTGTGTGTCCTCATACACACATATATTCCATGCATAACACTTGGAAAACCCAGAAGGGCAAAAAGGAAATTAAATAGCAAATTCCTCCAGTCAAAAACCACGCTAGCAACACACATGCACACACAGTATATATAAAAATTTACCAAAAATGGCATACTTGGCAAATCCTTCTGTAGTCACTTCTTCTCAGGTGGCAATGTACTGTGAGCATACGTCCACAACTGTAAATATTCTTCTAAACCATGATTTTTTTTCCCAATGGAAAAATTTCAAACAATGCAAAACGTAAAAAAGTAAAGATCTGCTGTTATCACAATCCTCTGGATAACCCTTATCCCTTTAAAACATATTTTTTAGGCTTTTTCTATGTATATGTGCGCTAGAATGTAATCCTTAGACAGTCTTGGCTTGTGTTGTCCACCCTGGTGTCCCCAGCACCCACGAGAATGTCTGGCACGTAGTAGGTACTCAGTAAATGTGGTTGAATAAATGAAAAATATAAATGCAAATTTAATAGGGTTCCTGGAGTAGAGTCAACTTGCACATTTTCTTTCAAAGCTTGGAAAACTCTCATTTAATACGTTATATGCATTTTCTGCTTCCTGGAAAGGAGACTGGAGTTTCCCTCTGAGAAATACCATCCCTTGATTCTGGGTGTGAGCACTTGGTAAGCCGGAAACAGGAAAAAATAGCTGTCTTCGGTTCTTGGGGAGGCTCGAAGACCGGATGCTCAAAGCTGCTGACGGAGCTGTTAAGTATTCTAAAGAGAACCTAATGCAAACGGTGCGTGTTAGCTGAACATGCCCCTGCAGGGTTGGAGGAAAACCTGTCTCCAAAGTTGGAGTTAGGCTTCTCCAGGCCTGAAGGCTCTTGTTTGCTCTTGAGGGACGGCGTGTGTGTTCTCACCAGAGTCAGGGACGGAGGCTCAGATGTTGGCAGAAGGGATGCGCAGATTTGACCTTTTCCTCCCCCGAGGCTGGAGGTGAAAGGGCGAGTTTGGCAAGGAGGACCCCTGTGGGGTTGTGATTTATAATCAGAAAGATATATTTAGTCTTTGTCCCTGTTCTTGGCACAGAGCTCCTCAGACCCTTGGAATTTCCTGAGTGAGAAGAGGGATAAAGATGTCCTTCGTTACGTTATGAAATGATGATCGGAAAGACCAACTAGGGATGGGGGCTGGTCAGCAGAGGAACCACCCATGTGATGAGAGGGCTGGAGCTTTCAGTCCCACCCCCACTTCCACCTCCTGGGAGGGGAGAGGGGCTGGAGGTCCAGTCCATAGCCAATGGCCCATGATTTAATCAACGCTGCCTGCATAGTGAAGCAGCCACAAAACCCAAAAGGATGGAGGTCAGAGAGCTTCTGGGCTGGTGAACACGTGGAGAGGCAGGGACGGTGGTGCACCTGGAAAGAGCATGGGAGCTCGGCGCCACTTCCCCGTACCTTGCCCTGTGCATCTCTTCCACCTGGCTGTTCCTGGGTTATACCTTTTGATAAACCAGTCATCTAGCGAGTAAAATGTTGCTCTGACTTCTGTGAGCTGCTCTAGCAAATTAATCGAACCCAAGGAAGGGGTCTTGGGAACCCTTGATTTATAGCCAGTCAGAAGGATCGGTAACCTGGGCTTGTGACCAGTGTCTGGAGCGTCTGTGTGGAGCGCAGCCATCTTGTAGGACTGAACCTTGATCTGTGGGATCTGATGCCGTCTCCGGGTAGATAGTGTCAGAATTGAGTTGAATTGTAGGACACCCAGCTGGTGCCCCAAGAATTGCCGTTGGTGTGAGGGTCCCCACCCCCGCCCCCAGCACACATTGGAATTGGTATGAGAACCTGTTGAAGCCTGGTCTCCAGTGTTGGTCTCCCTCCTGGGGCGAGGTACAAGACCCAATAAGCAGACTTGGAAATGTCCTGATGGGCTCTGGAGTTGTCTAGTTTGGGCCCTGGGGCTCATGGCAGGTGATGGTGGAGAGGAGAGCAGGTGTTTTCAAGGTTCATGAGGAGGTGTTGTTGGTCTACTGGACAGAAAGTCTTCTTTCCTGTCTCTCTTGGTCCAGAAAGAGCTGGGTGGGAACTTGGAAGAGTGGAGACCCCCAGAGCATCCTCAGTGCTGAGTGAGCATCTCCCTGCCACAGAGCTCGGATGTCATATCTGCTCTTTAGGATGGAGAGGGGACATTTTCTTAACAATAGTTATAAATTAATCTTCATGTTACTAATGTCTCTCCTCTCATCCTGTTGTCTGTAGCAGTATTTTGCAGGCTAAGGATCTGTCAATATTTGAAATGCAAATACCTTTTGTCCCAGAAATACTGCTTCTAGGAATCTCATCTAAGGAAATGCTAGTGTGTTGGACAAACAGGTACGGATTGGTGTTCTTTGCAGCGTCAAAAGGGACTTGACATTCTTTGCAGCCTCAAAGAGCATAAAACTGGAAATAAGCTAAGTGTCCATCCAGTGGGGACTGTTAGATAAACCGTGGTACATCTGTACTAGAGCGAGGCAGGTCTGTACATGCTGACATGGACTTTTTCGGACACATAATGTTGGGGAGTAATATCCCACTCCTGCAAAACACAAAAAATCGATGCAAAAATATATTTCAATAGGCACGCAAATGCACAGAAAAACTCTGTAAGCATCCCCATTTAAACAATAACTGGGGTGACTTCTGAGGAGGGCAGTGGGATTATGTGTGTGGTGTCTTTGTGGGTAATGATGGCAGTTAAAGTAATAGGTGACGTTTGTTGATTGCTCACTCTGGCGTTGTTGAAGGGCTTGCCTTGAATGAATGAACTTGCTCAATCCTAACAACGACCCTATGAGTTGTGATTATAATCCCTATTTTACACATGAGAAAACAAAGGTGCCACTCCAGAGGGTGACATAGACATATACAAACAATAGGAATGGTGCCCCGGGATTGTGCAGTGCAGTGGGGCAGCCAAGAAACGAGGCAGAGATGCTGAATGAAGTAAGACGTGGAGTCAGGATCTGAACCACTGTTCTTCCCTTCCTCGCCCCCCAGCCTTCAAACTGATTTTTACAATGGGATTATTTTCATGTGTGTGGGGAGAAAACCCAACCCTACGGCGTGGTTTCAGTTGGATATTTTCGAGGGTCTTGTGGTGAATTTGGACAGGGAGCAGATTCTACCTTCTGGACTGGGTTGGGAGGTGTCCCAGCAGAACACAGCTGTGGGACAGCAGGACACCAAGGACACAAGGACCTGTGGGCTCGTTCGTTTCTGAACTCAGCTGACTGGATTCTCAGGGAACCTCCAGAAACAGCTGGGACTAAGTCCAATTAGGCTGATGTGAGCTTGCACCTTAATAATTTGGGAGTAAAAAGAACTTCTTTTAAGGAATAAAAGACTATTATGTATTCACTGGTTGGTGACCCCTGGGGCATGACCCCTAGCCATAGGTAGTATATGTTAAGTGCTTTTTCCTTTATTGTGTCGTGTAATCCCGGGCAGCCTTTGAAAAAGACAAGGTGGCTGTGCGCTCTGCATCATGGTGCATCCTGGGGTGGACTATAAGTCCTAGTTCCCTAGGGAGCATCCACGTCACTGTCTGAACAATGCTGCAGGGACATCCCTGGGCTGCAGTGGCTCTGAACTGAGTATGCATCTAACTTTCCCAGGAAGCTTGTAAAAATGTCAATTCCTGGGCTCACCCCATGCAGTAACCTTCTACTCCTGCATAACAAATTACCCTGAAAACGAATGGCTTAAAACAACAATGAATTTTTGCCTCACCTAGTTTGTGAGCATCAGGAATTAGGGAGTATCTTAGCCTGTTGGTTCTGGCTTGGGTCTCTCATGAGGTTGCAGTCAAGTCATGGGTCGGATCTTGGCTGGGGCTGGAGGACCGGTTTCCAAGGTAGCTCACTCACGTGGCTGTCCCGTCTGTGCTGGCTCTTGGCAGAACTCAGCTCCTCGGCATGCAGAAGCCTCCACAAGGCTGGTTCAGTGTCCTCATGACATGGCGGCCGACTGCCCCCAGAATCATTGGGGACCATCTTGGAGGCTGGATGTCACAATCTGAGAGATTCAGATTTCACAAGCGTGTGAGGGAGAGCTCAGGGATCCATTTTTTTAACTAGTGCCCTCGTGGCTTTGTTGCATTAGCCCAACACAGAATTAGTGGCTCAGTGATCGGCTCCCCCTCCAGGTGGCTGCCATTGGGCTCCTGGAGCTGGCTTCCCCTGGGTTGTGGGAGCGAGGGGTGAAGAACGCTGTTCGCCTCCTTTGGTTTGTATACACAGAAGAAGAGTTTGCACAATCCTGAAAACAACTCCTGAGCCTGAAAAGGACTTTGTAAGAGAAGACAGTGGGCAGATCTGCTCAGCGGTTTAAGGACCCTCAATTGGGAGCCAGACAGACTGAGAATTTGGGTGTTATTTGACCATTCCGAACTTCGGTTTCTTTGTCTATAAGATGAAAGTAATTATTACAATGAGCACGTATGACTTTGAGATTAAAAAAGAGTAAAAAAACCCAAGTGATCATTTTTGGGATCAGAGATCCCCTTGAGAATCAGACGATAACTGGGGATCCTGCAGGGGCATCAGTTGTGTGTGCCTGCCTGGCATAACTTGCCCGTCTTCTGGTAACATCACTCAGATGTGTGATGGGGAGCCCTCTCCACTCTGAGTCAATGGGGTTTGCTCCATTCCAGTCTCCCTGGATAGGCAATGTTAGGCCTGGCCAATCAGAGCACTTATTGCATCCCCCAGCCCAATGATTGGTTCAGGTGAGGCATGTGACTGCAGAGCCGGTCCAATCAGAGTGAATTCCAGGACATCTGAGAGACAGACTGATACACAGGCATTCTTTTAATGCTGGGGTCCCTGGCTGGTGGGATGCAAGCATGGAGCAGCTGTCAGTCACTTTATTATGCTGGGGGAACACCTACCTGAGCGTGAAGCTAACAAATAGAGAAAAAATGAAAAAGAACCAAGTCTTGATGCTGTCTTGTGAGCACCTGGATCAAGCCACACCTGAACTTCCAAGTTATGCCAGTCAGTAAACTCCCCTTTAGGCTTAATCACTTTGAATCGGGTTTCTGACACTTGCAAAGTCTTACATAATAGAGTAACTGAGGTGAAACCATTTTGAGATGCTAAAAGCCCCCAATAGATACAAATTGTTTGTATTAAATTTTCATGCATTTGACACCTTTGATGGGGATGAAGTAAGGTGATCTTTTCCTGGATCACTCTCCCATCCCCTGGGGGAAAGAAATTATTTTGTTTGTTTTGAGAAGCCAGATGTCTGGCCCCTCTCAGAGAAATCACACAAGTCTTTTTGTCAAAGTGTGGATGTGTCTTTAGAATGGCATATCTGCTCTGCTGGGCTGAACATGAACATGTATTGAGCACTTACTGTATACCAGACGCTCTGTAGAAATTAACTTGTTTCCAATTCACAGGAAAAAACCCAACCAAACGTGAATGAATAGAATTTATAGTTTGGGCTTTTTCTTCCATCCTTTTCCTACTAGCTCATAGGCTCTTGCTACACTGGCTTATATCAGAATTTGGGGTGAGATGATAGTTGATTTAGCACAAAATTTTATGAGGCAGGATAATGCATGGAGATATTAATTTGTGTTTTGTTTTGCTGCAGGAAAAGAATCAGAATGGCTTTGAGTTACTTGTTATTCTCCTGTGTACCAGATCCTGTTAGGAAAGGGGAAAAGAGAATGGACGCTAGGGAGGCAGACAGACAATGTCTGCTGCTATTGGTGCTCAATAAATGTGTGCTTCCTTCTCTTTCCTCTTCTGTCTTGTTAGACGTTGTGACAACCTGGAAGAGCAGACATCTGCAGGCAGAAGGCTCCCAGGGAGAGTCAAAACCTGCTCCATTGCCAATGACCTACCTAGAAAGCCTGTGAAGTCACACCAGGCAGAGGGCTGGGTTGATGAGAGCTTTCGGGGATGCCGTCGGAGCGTGCGGGGCTCTGATCCCACTGCCCATTGCAGAACGTCACGTTCAAAGGTCAGTGACACGCAGCCCAGATGGTGCTGACAGCCCAGGCGCTGCAGAGTCCCCTTCTGAGAAGGCACAGCATTGTCTCAGAAAGGGAACTTGGTCCATCCTGTTTGTTCTTCAATTTGTAACCTTGGTTGATGTCTCAAAGGGGAAGAGAGGGAGATGAGTGACTTTGAGGATCTGGGAAAAGGTAGAAAACAGTGAGTGTGGAGGGAGATTCCTCAACACGAGGAGGCTGGCTGGAGCTCGGCAGGGGCTGTGACCCAGTCCCTCAAAGGATCCTGGGGAGATGGATGGAGCCCCACTGGTGGTTGAGATGAGGAAGTGTGGAATGGCTGGGGTACACTCCCCTGGATACTGGGGCTCTCAGCCTCCACAAAGGTTTCTGTGGCCAAACGATTCCATAGAGCTGGAGGATAGCCCACCACCGAGGTCATGGATGACTGAAGACCTGAGCCGCCATGTTGATTTTCAGATTCCAACGTCACCTTAGAGAGGTGGAAGGAGCACCCCAGAGAGTGGAGACAGAATTCCTCGCCGACTTTATCGGATGCGGGTTCAGAGTTGATTGAAATACGAGCATGGCATTCACTGTGTATTTGATTTTGCAGCTCAGGTCAGAAACAGAGCCATCGTTTCGTTTACTAGTGCCAGGCACTGTGCTGAAATTTTAATGTATGGTATTGTCTGTACCCCTCCAAGCAACCCCATGATATTAGACATTATTACATTTTATAGACGAGGAAACTGGGTCTCAGAGAGGTTAGGTTGCTTGCTGTCGCGGATATGGTTGGTCCTCTCCATACTTACCCCTTTGAGTCTTACCATTTCAGGGTCCGCGGGCTGGACTGCCCAACCCCAGCGTCAGCAGCTCTTTGCTGAGGGCTTGTTCTGACCGTCAGAGCCCCATGCACAGCAGGCCAGGATTGCCAGGGAGTTAATGTCCCCAGGGGTGGCCCTTGAGTAATGACTTGTAGGAGAAGTTGGTGTATGAGTACCCAGCTCCCTTGCTCTTTGGGCCAGTTGCTCCCCAGGCCGTGTTCAACCCTGGCTCCCCGGCTCCCCGGAAGAATTCATCTCCACTGCCCACCTTGGTAGCTTCCTGGATGCTTACGCTACCTTGGCCCCTTCTCTTCCTCAGTCCCGTGCTGGTGCTGCAAGACCTAGCTCAATCAACTACTTGCACTTGGAACCTTGTCTCAGAGTAAGTTTCTGAGGGATCCCAAACGGAGACACTTGCCCATGGTGAGTGATAAAGGGAGGAGCTGGGGTTTGAACCCTGTTCTGCTCCTCTCTAATGCCTATGCACTTAGCTGCTGCTCTAGATCTTTCTTTTAAGTTTGACGTACCAACATTTAGAGCGTCTGCAAGGATACCAGATGTACAAGCTCTCTGCCACCCGACAAGCTTGCAAGCAGTGACCTCGCTGGACATATGCATGTCGGGCGAGCATATTCTGTGCAGACCCCCAATCTTCTTTGCAAGGGAATGGCTTGGCCATTGGCCAATCAGAGGGTGGAGTTCCGCTCTTCGGTGGGAAGGAGGAGGGGGGTGCGTGGTTCCTGGGAAGGGCCTCTGCGCCGATGCTGACTCTAGTTAGCATGCTGCTGGAGTACACCTTCTCCAAGCTGGCATCTCTCAGCTGGGTGATAAAGTAATTTAACTAGGGCTGTCTTCCAGGCTAGAGTTCCTGCAGATTGCTCCCCATTTATCACAGAGGAAAAATCGGTATCTGCGGCCCCTGGGCTGCCATCATCATCTAGGCTGCGTGTCACTGATCTCTGAATGGTGAAGTTCTGTGGTGGGTAATGGAGTCAGAGCCCGTCCTCTCCAGCAGCCGTGAAAGCCCTTCTCAACCGAGTCCCCCACCTGGCGTGAACTCACAGGCTTGCTGTTTAGTCCTTGGCAATGGGGTGGGAGTTGATGGACCCTGGGAGGATTTTTCTGCCTATAGACGCCTGCTCTGCTGGCTTGTCATGATGCCTCTCCACAGAGAAGGGATGGGAGAATGAAAGAAATAGTCTTAGTACTATCGCAATGGAAATGGTGTGTTTGCTTACATGTGGGGGTCTGCAAACTTTTTCCGTAAAGGGCCTGAGAGTAAATATTTTAGGCTTTGCAGGCCATATGGCCTCTGCAGCAACTACTCAACCTTGCCGCTTAGACAAAATGTAGATCAATGAGTGGAGTGTGGGTGTGCCAATAAAACTTTATTTACAAAACGGGCAGTGGGCTGGATGTGGCTGGCTGGCTGACCCTGGCTTGCAGCATCCATTCTCTCTTACCCTCTTTCCTGATTTTCATTCCACCTCTCCCCGTGTGTCCCTTGTGCTCCTGGGAGTCTGTCTCCACCTCCAACCATGGGGGTGGATTTTGATTGGCTTGTGCCGATCAGCACATTCCATTTCCCTGCACACTGGTTGGTTCAGGGGTGGGCATGTGACCTAAGTCGGTCCAATCAGAGTGAATGTCAAGACTCTTGCCTGTAATGTTGGAAGGAAGACGTTCTTCTCTTGTGGATTGCAGTGGGCTTCAGACACGAGGCCTGGAACTATGGCAGCTGTTTCGGTTTAATGAGGAAGGCTGTTTGTGGATGAAGTCAACTACAACGAGGAAATAAGAACCAAGAGAATTAGATATGAAGAGTGGGCCCTGAGACTTTCCAATTATTTATTATTTTTTTTAAAATGCCAATTGGAGATGAGTTTTATGTCCATATAGCAGTAAGGATCTTAATAGACTTCTGTGTGGCTGAACATTGTGCTTCCTAGATATCATGCAATTTAACGGTCCTATCAACTCCAGGCAGAAGGCCTTCTCAGCCCTATTTACCCGACGCTGAAGCTAAGTGGCCGGTGGAAAGTCACACGGTAGAGACACTGTCATGCACAACCCCTTCTCCTTTCCCTTTTTCTAGCAACAGACCCCTGCCCCCTGTGATGGCTGGCTCTCGAGAGGGGCATGTAACACAAGCTGAGCCAATCAGAATCCTTCCCTGGGACCCTCTCTGGAGCTGGAGGAAAAGAACTCTTTCTTCTCTGGTTGTGCAGCTCTTCTTTCTAGAAGTTTCTTTTCTACCATATCCACACAATTGTAGAGGGAACAGCTATGTTACAACATGACCCTGCCTCTGTGAAAACTATACCCACAAATTCTTTGATGCCCCTTCTTTCAAAAGGGGAAGGCTGATTTCCCTCCCCTTGAATGTGGGCTGGACCTGGCGCCTTGCTTTCAATGAACAGACCGATGCTGTGTGACTTCCGAGGCCGGCCATACAAAGGCTGGTTTCTGCCTGATGTTCTCTGTCTTGCAACACTGGCTTTGCAGGGAGCCAACTGCCATGTGGTGAGGACACGTCAGCAGCCTGTAGAGAGGTCCACGTGGTGCAGATCTGCCACAATCAGCACTGACTTGCCAACCACTAGAGGGAACTATTTTGGAAATGAATTCTCTGGCCCCGGTCAAGCCTTCGGATGATTTCTGAAGTAGGAGAGACGCTGAGCTGTGACTGCTTAGCTCGGCTGATGCCGGATTCCTGACCCCCAGAAACCATGCGAGGAGATAAATGTTGTCGCTGTTTTGAGCCCCTCAGTGTTGGGATAGTTTATTATGCATCAGTGAGTCACTGATACAAGATCCTTCACTGAGACGTTTGGGCTTAAGATTGAGAGAGTCAGGCCAAGTAGATTTAGGATCTCTTGGCAGCCATATTTCCTACTATGAAGATCAGAATGTCTGAAGAAGCCAGTTTTCAGAGCAAGAGAGAGTGAGAGAGAGACAGAGTAAGAGCGAGAGGCGGAATGAGGAGAGAGATGAGCTGCAGTCAGTGTTGTTTCTGCCTGTCTAGCATCCTTTCTACCTTTTTTGGTGACAACGCCCTGATTTGTCTTGGCAGGAACTACCCGCTCTTAGTGTGTGTGGGTTGGGTAGGACTGATTCCACATTATAGCTTCCAGGGTGAGCATGTAATTTACATAGTTTTAGCACCTGTATGAAGGAGCTCCTGGAGCCAGTTATATGAGCCAATAGGTGCTCCCCCTACAACTTCTTTTGCTAAAGCTGTCTAGCTTGTATTTCATTTACAAGTAAAATAGACTCCATTAAAACAGGAGCAGAGATGAGCAATGGATGGAGATAAAGAAATTTACAATGGTGTTCCAGCTCCTGGATCCAGCTGTTCCTGAAACCCAGCCAAGTCCTGTCTTTAATGACAATGGCAGGAGCAGCAGCAACAACGAACACTTACTGAATGCTTATAATAAATTCCACCTTTTGCTAATTTAGTTTCTCACCCTTGTAACCAAGAAAGTCTTAAAGAGTACAATATCCGTTGCAAAAATATCTGGAAGGTGAGAAAATGTGCCAAGGGAAACAAAATTTAAATCAAAGTTTACAAAAAGACACAAGTGCAAAGACACAAGACCGTAATTGTGTCATGCATAAATATCTGTGTTTAGGGCCCTTGGATGGGGAGCACGGCCCCACAGGGAGGTCTTAATGGACTGGATGCCAAGCATTTGCAGGTTTGGCGAGCAGGCAGAGAAGACAAAGCAAGGCATATGTCTAAAGCCTCCTGAGTATTTAAAATTAGGACCTAAATCTACCTTCTCATGAAGAACGGCAGGGGTGGGAGCTGATGTTGGAAGGGAGAGGGTTTTGATTAATAAACCCTTTTCCTCTCTTATTTCTGTACTTTCCTCTTAGATCTTTTTTCTTTTTTGCATATGATACAAAGTACAAGTCCTCTCCCCTCTCCAGAGCTTTTCACTTTTTAAAAAATGTTTTCATATTTATTTTTTTAATAGACTCTATTTTTAGAGAGCAGCTTTAGGCTCACAGCAAAGTTGAGAGGAAGGTGCAGAGATTTCCCATATGCCTCCTGCCCCCACACGCACATCCTTCCCCATTTTCAACATCCCCCGTGAGGTGGGGCGTTTCTTAGAATTGCTAAACATGTGTTGACACATCGCAATTATCCAAAGTCCGCAGTAGGCATTGGGCTTCACTCCTGGTGCCGTACATTCTGTGGGTTTGAACAAATGGACAAGGACATGGATCCGCCATCACAGTATCACACAGAGTATTTTCACTGCCCTAAACATCCTCTGTGCTTCACCTGTTCATCCACTTTTTAGCAGTTTGGAGTGCAACCTCGCAGAGTTTTCCTATGCGTTTGCACACCTGAGTATGTGCCTATCGGTATTTTCGTTTTTCCTTTCCTTTTAGTAATACTTATCACGTAATACTTACAGATCTACGAGTTGCTTTTTGTCACTTATTAAATAGGTCTTGTGAGCACAAGGAGAGCTACTTCATATTTTAGAAATACTTAAAACTCCAGTGGGATATGCTCCATTTCCCTGTTGATGGACGTTTCAATGTTTCCAGCTTTTTTGGGTGTTTGTTTCACGCACACTCCTGTCCACGCATATTTGTGCACGTGTGTTTCTGTAGAAAAGGTGCATCCTAGAAGGAGAGTTGGGAGGAGGGTACAAGGTTGTGCAAGTGTTTGTTTGTTATTTTTTTTTTGAGGAAGATTGGCCCTGAGCTAACATCTGTGCCCATCTTCCTCCATTTTGTATGTAGGACGCCTGCCTCAGCGTGGCTTGGTAATCGGTGTGTGGGTCCACGCCTGGGATCTGAACCAGCAAACCCTGGGCCACCGAAGCAGAGTACTCAGATTTAACCACTATGCCCCTGGGCTGGCCCTGGTTGAGCAGCTTTTGGATTTTGATGGCGTCTGCTGTTGTCCTGGGGAAGGTGGTGTCGGTTTCCGATTTCATTGCGGTGAGTGAGTTCCAGCTCCCGTGACCTTCTTGTCAGCAGAGGCAATTTCCATCCTTTCTTATTTATTTATTTATTATTTTGCTGACCTGATTGGTAAAGAAGATATCCTTTGGTTGTTGTAATTTGAATTTCCTTTATTTTTTTTTTAACTCTCAAACAACTTCCTTTTTCTTGACTCCACCCACCGCCCCACTTCTTCCCACTCTGAGAAACCACAGCTCCTTTTTCCTCTGGGGCGAGCCTGGCTGACAGAATTACTTCCATGCCGCAGGGCTGGGTTCCCCAAGGGGTGTAATTAGCAAAACCTAATCTGTGGCTTTAAACCACTCAGTGCCTTCCTCTCAGCACTGTGGTTGAGGGAATAAGAAAGGCGGCTTTGACTGCTTATAGGGGGCAGCGGCCTTCCCTGGGGGGTTGGCTTCCAGTGGGTTTGGCAGAGGGAAGGGAGTAAGAGTGTGGAGGGCCTGGAAGGCCTTCCTGGGACCCCAGGGACATCCTGAGTTGATGGCAGTTTTGCGATCAGAAGCCAAAGAAAGGTGTGTAGGTCAGGAGTAGGGATGTGAGAGGAGCTGGCATGGGATGGGGGTGGAGACACGGTGAAATAAATACTAAATAATAAGTGTAATACAAAATGCACATGGCTCAGGCACAGCGCTGAGGACCTGAAACTCATGACCTTGCTTCATCTCCACAATAACCCTATGATATGGGGAGTAGTGTCAACCCCCTTTATAAACATGAAAACCAAGGTTAACTGCTTTGATGAAGACCACATAGCTGGTAGGTGGCTGAAGTAGGACTCCAACTCCTGTCGTCTTGCTCCCTCTCAACCGTCACAAACATGCCTCCCACCTCCAGGTAACATCTGACTAGTTCTGTGTAGCCTGGTGATGCACTTCCCCATGTCACCTCGTCTCACGCAGGCCACCTGTGAGGTAGGTTAATTATTGCCATCTTACTGACACTGGGGGCTAACTTGGTTTAACTACACTTAGTTAGTGGTCTGTTTGCAAAAGTGGTTAGATAATGCATTACTAGAGCCCACCCTGGAGAGAGCATCCCTGATGTCTGGGTCACCATAGTAACCACGGCTACCGTTGCTGACGTTGCCTCACAGGAGCCTGGAGTCAGCTCTTGCCTGCCTGGTCCGAGCTGGTTGAGACCACTGACTCATCCACTGGCCCTTGGAGAATGGCCGATAGGTGACCCTTTAACATCAGGGGGCCGAAAACTCCACCCTCAGATCATGCTCATGTCACCGATTTGTGAACGTGTGTCCTCGAAGAGCCGTGAAGCTTGACTACGCCTGCACAGATCAACCACCTCCCTTCTCCTGCCTCTCATCATCTATCCGCACACTGCGGACAGCCCTGCCCCTCTATCCCATAAATATCCCTAGTCCCCATTTTCGAGGAGGTGGATTTGAGACTGTTCTCCTGTCTCCTCACTTGGCTGCCTTGTGAATAAACCCTTTCTCTGCTGCAAAACTCATCGTTTTGGTAACTGGCTTACCATGTGGCTGGCAAGACGAGGCTGGTTGGTAACATTGCAGGGGAAGAAACTGAGGCTCAGGAAAGGTAAGTGGTAGAATTGGGTCTTGAACTCAGGCTTTTAATTTCCAGCTCAGTTATTTTGATCCCCTCACATCTGAATACACCATAGCCCCTTGAGGTCAGTACTTTCCTAGTTGTATGTTTATTCTTGCCTTGTCGGTGAGCAAGACCCCTCGCCAGCCAGCACCGTCACACACTGGTGGATAAATTAAGAAAGAAACTCAGTAAAGAAATAAAATAATTATTATCTTTATCATTAAAGAAGTAATACACGTCCATTGCTGGAAAATTAGAAAATAGAAACCACCAAAAACTATATCAAAATGATCCATTATCCTACTATCCGAAGTTAAGATTGTTTTTTATCCTTTTGGCATGTATTAGTCCAGTCTTTTTCAATGCATAACCCCTCCACTGTGTTTTGATTTAACAACATATGAGGAATATATTTTGATAATTAACATTCTTTTCAATTGGCCAGGAATAAGTTCATTTATGTGCTGAAGTTGTAAATATTGTGAGTCTTAAACTCTTTTGATGGGGAACACAAGAAGGGGGCCTGGTCTCGTGGTGCTTATAGTCTAGCTAGATGAAAACTATTTAATCAAGTAATTACAGAAAATTAATTACTTCTACTTGTGATAAGTGTTAGAAAAAAGAGAAAAAGACAGGACTTCAAGAATATGTAATAAATTCACTGAACTTCTGAACTTAGCTCCATGGGAGCAAAGGACTGTGTGAGGAAGGGACAATGAAACAGAGACCGGAGCATGGGTAGGACTTAGTAAGAAGTGTGGGAGGAAAGGGTTTCCAGGCAGGGGGAACAGAAAGTGCAAAGGCTCTGAGAGAGGAAGGGGCTTCCTGAGAAACAGAAAGAAGGCCAGTGTGGCTGCAGCACAGTGAGCAGGGTTGTGTGTGTGTGTGTGTGTGAATGGAACAGCATGAGGCAGGAGAGGTGGGCTGGGGCCAGACCCCTTTTACTTTATAAGGTGTAAAGAGTTTGCCCTTAATCCAAAATCAATGGGAAAGCCATTGTAGGATTTTAAAACAGGCATGTGCCGTAATCAGATAGGCAGTTTAGGAAGATCCCACGGGCTGCGGGTGGAGGCAGGAATGGAGGTGGGAGATCAACCAGGAGGCAGTGGCAGTGAGGAAAGCAAGAGCTGGCGTGGAGTAGAGCGGTGGTGATGGAGATGGGGAGGGGAGGATGGAGTGCAGAGAGCCTCAGGAAGGAGAGTGCAGATGGGGACTGGCCGTGGATGGGACGCAGAGGGAGGCGGGGGACCTGCTCAGTCCCGTGGATGAGTGGAGGCACCACTTTCTGAACAAGCCTAGAGGAAGGGAAGCACATCGAGGGGGGAGGTCCGGAGTGGGATGCAGGTGATCAATTCAGGTTTGCACAGATTGCATTGGAGGCATCTCTGAAACGTCTCGACATCCAGGTGCTGCCATCAACGGACAGCTCATTCCTCTCCTTGCAGGGTGGGCAACTTACAACGACTCTAGCTGATTTTATTACCGCAATCGGGAAACAAATAGCAAGTAGCGAAAAGAAAACAACCCAACTGCATTGTGGACACTCACCATAAATTTCATTCAACTCCTGTAGCTGTGGTAGAGAATTGTCAGGCGAGGGAAGTGTGTGGGGGGACAGAGAGAACGGGCTCCTGCTTTATTCCCGTTCTTTCAAGCTTCTAGGATAATGGTCACTCCACTCAATGCCATCCCACTGAAAGCCACATTTAGTGAGCACCTGTTGTATGGCAAGTGAACACTGAAATTCCGTCTTTCTCTCAACGCCTCCCTGGAGAAGACTCAGAAACCATCCCTGTGTTGTCTGGAGCGGAGAGGCCCTGTTTGAATAGAGGCAAAGACCAAAAAAAAAAAAAAAGAATCAGGACAAGCAATCAAAACTAAATTAAATCTCCATGCTAAGTAGGAGGTCCACCAGCTGTGCCAAATGCTTAGGATTAAATAGAAATATTGGTTTTTTCCTGCTCCCTCTTCAACCTTTTCCCAATGTTGGTTTTTTCCCCCTCTAAAAGTAAAGAGAAGTCTTCACAAGCGCCTCTGTGAATGATGTGGCGTTCTCTTGGAGTTTTCAATTTGGCTGTATTGATTTATAAGGTCTTTTCAATTACTGAATCCTTCTTGGTGGCGGCGTGTAGGGCCCGAGTACGTGAGAATCATGCTCTGTTGATCCCAGGTGCTTAGAAAAGGGGCATTTACGTGTCTGCTTCAGATTGATGAAGTTGCAAATAATGAAGCTGCCCACGCAACGTTTATGAAATGAAAATCTAGAATTCATTAACACAAGAGCTTGTCTGGTGGAAGAAAAGAAGGAGGGGGCTCGCGAAAAAATAGGGACTACGGTAGTTATCGTGAACATAATATATGAAGCAATTTGAATTCGAGGGAAGGCAATTTGGAATCTTATTAAATTTTCCTCTCTTCTTTTATTGTGTGAGCATGGTCGGGTGGCTTCTGGGGAGTCATCGATCAAAACACAGGTGTGGAGGAGGTGGGGGCTGGAAAAAGAGGCCACTTCCCAAATCCTTGCTCTAGTTAAAATGGGATTGCTAGCCAGCGCCTAGTGCCTGGCGCAAAGAAGGGACTCAATAAATGTGATGGATAAATGATGAATGAATGAACGAATGGATCAGGATGGGGAGAGACCACTGAACATTAGCTATGGTTGCCAAAGAGGCTGGCACAGCTATTTGGCTAAGCTGTTGTCAGACTCTGTTTCCCATTTATTTCACTCACTCATTCATTCTTTCACTTGCTCACTCACTCACTCAACAAACGTTTATGGAGAATTGACCATGTGCGAGGTACTATGTTAAGCACTCTGTTCGTTTCCTGGGGCTGTCCTAACAAATTACCACCAACGAGGTGGCTTAAAGCCACTGAAATCCATTTTCTCACAGTTCTGGAGGCTAGAAGTCCAGAATCAAGGTATTGGCAGGGCCATGCCACCTCCGAAGTCTCTAGGCGAGAATTCTTCCTGGCCTGTTCCAGCTTCTGGTGGCCCCAGGGACTCCCTGGTTTGTGGCAGCATCTCCCCAGTCTTGGCCTCCATCTTCGCATGGCTGTCTTTCCTGTGTCTGTGTCTCTAAATCTACCTCTCCTTATGAGGACACCGGTCATCGGATTTTGGGACCACTCTAAGCCAGGATGACCTCTTTTTAACTTGGTAACGACCGCAAAGACCCTATTTCCAGATAAGGCACATTCACGGGTGCTGGGTGCACATGAATTCTTGGGGGGACACTATTTAACTCAGCACAAGCACTATGGGAAAAACACAAGTTGGTGCCGGCCCCTTAGGGCTAAAAGCCGAGTAGGGGAGATAAGAGACATGTATTCAGCATATAAACACAAATATATAAACACCTCCCAGTTTACAGCCTGTCGGGCTGGTGACCTGGTTTATCCCCTCGAGTCCTTCCTGCAACTTGCTGAAACAGGGGAGGATGATGCTCCTTCTCAGAGAGGAGGAAACAGAGGTTCAGAAAGATGCGGCTACCCAGCTGGTAAACGGCACAACCAGGTCTTGTTGGCTCCTTTTACATGCTTATTGCAGGGAAGTGAGAAAATGCAGATAAGCATAAAGAAGAAAAAATTATAATCCAACCCCACATAGGTTAATACTGTTAAATTTTAATGTGTAACCCTCCTGGACCTTGCAGTGGACGTTTTTTTTTCGTCTGCTGAGCATCCCCATTCTCATCTTAGGAACTGGCCATCTTTCATCCACGTTGCTCCATGGCGGGCTCCTGGGAGCTACGCTTGGGCAGCAGGACCCAATCCCGGTGGTTGATTAGGTCAGGGTTGGGCAGCTGACCCACACTCAGTCAGCAGTGTCCTGACCGGGAACTTGGAAGGAAGACCAAGAGGTTCCAGCCTCAATCTTGCTGATGCCTGAGATGGAGCAGGGGAGAGGCTGGAATGGGCAACAATGCGCTGTGATGCAGGCTTGGAAGCGGGGAGAGTGGTTTGCAGGAGGGAGTGGAAGGAGGCCGACTGAAAGAGAATTCAGAGATGATTCCCACAGTCCAGCCACATCTTTCCCTTCAGTTCTCTGAGTATCCTTACGACAAACCTCCATTTCCAAATCAACTAGATTGAAAGAGTTTCTGGTTACTGGCAACCGAGAATCCTGTGGCAAGTGGCAGAAAATAACCCCTCTAAAATTTGCTTAAACTGTAAAGATATTTATTGATTGATTTACCAAGACAGCTGGAGGAAGGTAATTCCAGGATGGGTCAATGTCATTAGAAGCTTAGGTATTTACTATCTTTTTGTCCTGCCTTCCCTGGTGTGTAGGCAGTGGCTCCCTCATGGTCACAAGATGGCTGCTGCAGCTCCAAGAATTATGTCCTCACAAGATAGTGTCCAAAATCAGGAGGGGAAGCTAGAGCAGGAAGGAGCTTTCTCTGCATGTGCCTCTCTCTTTTTTTGGGGGGGGGGGTCGTGGGGGAGAGTTACTTCCTCAGAGCCTCTCAGCAGATTCCCCTTTTGTCTGACTGGTCAGATCTGGGCTACATGCCCACTTCTAGACCAGTCCCTGAAACGGGGGAATAGGCATGCTGTGACTGGCTTAGACAACTCTTAATTCATCCCCTGGGGCTGAAAACATTTGTTCGATAGTGCAAAATCAGGGCCCTAGGAGTAAGGAAGAAGGAGATAGAATGGTACTGGGAGGGTAAGCAATAAACCCCCCACCAGTGCTAACAGATAAACTATCCATAGTGTCTTTCCATCTATGATACTCATTGAAAATAGCGTGAGCATCTTTCCATCTTGATGACTATGCAAAGTGCGTGCCTATCCTTCACACTACGGAACAGTGATTCTCAGTCTGGGTGGTGCAGCCCTTGATTCCCATGTCTGATACCCCTGCCTCCCTGCCGTTGCCCTGGCAACAGTCCATCCTCTGACCTGGTTGTGAAGGACAGTTGTGTCTTTGTCTTTCTTTTCCACTTCTTTGTTATTCATTTTTATCCCTCAGGTAAGACTTAGGTTTCCAGACGGGATCGTTCACTTCCTCCCTGCTCACAGCACCTCCGCCCATCCCGGAGGCCGCAAGGAGGGAGAGTCTGCACCAAAGGCTGCTGGGGGAGTCACGAGCCGTGGAGAGGGCAGATGCACGGGGCCTATAGTTGGAGACTGGGTTCTCTCTCTGCTGGTGCTGGGTACTGATTAGGGAATGCTTGGCCTCAAATGATCTAAGTAAATGCCCAGCGTGAGTTGACCCTAGCGATGCTCCTTCGAACTTTGTGTTCCTGCTGGCCCCTGGATGGGAGGGAGGAGGCAGTCTGACCTCGTGGTTAAGCACAGGCTTTGGACTTAGGCTGACGTAGGTCTGAATCCTGGCTCTGCCACGTCGAGGCAAGTAAATTAAACTCCGTGACTCTTGGTTTCCTCATTTGTAAAATGGGGATATAATATCTATCCTGCAGATTACAGTGTAGACTGGAGATGACGTATGTAAAGTAATGAGCAGAGGTCCCAGCACGTGGAAGATGCTGAGTAATGACAGCTGCCGCCGGTGCCTGGTTCCTCTCCCTACCCCGGTTCTCTGTGTGGGGAAAGGACGGAGGACAATCGTGGTCCTCCATTTCCCTACCTGTAAAGAGGGAAAATAGTTAAATGAGACACTGTGTATAAAACATCCAGCACGCTGTCTGTACTCAGTAAGCGTGAACGATTATGATCAGTATAACCACTACTTGTACTAGTCTGACGTTTCTTTACACATTTAGCGATTATTTGTGTGGTATTTCCTAGGAGCTGTGCCCTGTGCTTGGTTCTGGGGCTTCTGTGGTGACCCCGACAGGCACAGGGATGTGCCCTCCCACCCGGGAGCTGAGGCATTCATCTCTGACTGAGGAGTCGACACCTGTGTGCCAGGCTCTTTAAACAGCGTTTCCCTTTGGTACCCCCGGAATCATGGAGCTGGGAAGGCAGTGAGGATTGAGGTGGGCGAATGAGTAGGAATAATGCTTCCGTCAGGAAGAAGCGAGAGCCGCAAATGCAAAGGGACGTTGAGGTCCCGCTGTAGTGGCAACAAGGGGCAGAAGCTCTTTCTGGCAAGGCTCCTGTAGCCCTGGGAGATGTTTACATGCATCTAATTCAGTGGGCAACATAAGCCTGGGCCTGCCTTCCGAGAACCCAGCTCTTCTGGGCCAGGAAACGTGAGCTGTATTCAGAGAGCTCTGGGAGCAAGGACCCACCAGAGTCTCTTTGGCTGCTGCACTGGACTGAAATAGGCAGGTCAGGAACCATGCTGGGGAGATTTGGGAAAAGAGAGCATCGGCCTCTGTTTATGGTCGATTCCAGCTTGGAGTTGGCCGTGAGGATGGGCTCTGGAGCCAGAATGCCTGGGTTTGACTTCCTGCTCCTGCCCTAACCAGCTGTGCGACCTTAGGAAAACCGCTCTACCTCTCTGAGCCTGTTTCCTTTTCTGTAAAACAGGGATGAGAATTGTGCCTACCTCACAGGGTTGCCACAAGGATTAAATGAGACAATACACGCATAATGCTGGTTATCTCATTAGATGTGCACAGCAGGGCTGCAAGGCAGTGAGGATCTCTCTGCCCATTTCACAGATGGGAAAACTGAGTCTTAGGGAACTCCTCAAGGGCAGATGCTGGGTTTAGTTGTCTTTATTTGTCTAGTACCTATTACGTCTTCAATAAGTGGCTTATCACGCATCATTCTAGGGAGGTGACCAGGGATGGCATTTATTCAATATGTGGATTCATTGTAGGATGTGGTCATTGATTGCGTTTACTCAATAAGTACTTGAAGAGATCCTGATTCCAAACCTTGTGCTCCATGGGAATGATGCGATGGAGATGGGCAGTGCCAGGCGAGTTAAAAATGTGCTTGTCCGTCAAGGGGTGATGATGTGGGTAAGAGTAACTGCTACTGATTCAGCACTTACGATGTGCCAGCACCGTGCCAACATGTCACACACATTCTCATGGGATGCTCAAAGTCACCCTATGAGTAAGTGCTATTACTTGCTTCCATTTCATTGATGAATGAACTGAGCCTTATAAAGGTTAAAGAACTTGCCCGAGGTCATCCATCTAGGGTGTCAAGAGCTGGGATCCAACCCACCCCTCTGCACTTGTCTGACACCAAATTCTGTGCCTCGTCTATATCACATGGCCCAGACAAGGTGAATGACTCGCTCAAGGTCACACAGCGAGCAGTGGTGCAGCAGAGGCAAGACTAGGACTAGCCGCTTCCTTCTGTTCTGTCTCTTTGCCCTCAGCCCTCCTCATTGTGCCTGGAACCCCTTCAAAGCCCCAGGGAAGGACAGAAAGCAGGAGTCGGGGTGGGAGTTTCAGCTGTTCCCTTCAGACCCCCGCTGTGGTCGAGTGACTTTCCAGATTGGATCCCATTTCCAGCCAGAGCTGAAATGTGTCAGGCATTCCGCAGCGACGAGCCAAGCCGGGCCGTGTGTGGCGGGAAGGGAGGGAGCTAATGATTTGCCAGTGGCGTCCAATTACCAGCAAATTGTCAGAACACGCCGGCTCGGGAAGATGGTGTCAATGATGGCTCCACGTCTGGGCCAGATAGCTGGGGCGGAGCGGGTGGGGGCCTTCCCCTAGAGCCACTGCGATTGCCCTAAGGGGGTGCTGGCATCTCTCTCCACCTCAGACACCGAAGACAGCAAAAGAGCAGAACAAAAGGTGCATTTGGTGTCTCTGTGGCTTTGTGGCCACAGGATCCCGGAACAGAGTCACTGTACGCGCATGGGAGAGCGGACAAGGTCGTGGTTAAGACCCGAGCTTTGAGGCAGAGCTGGGTTGACTTAGCTGGGTGACCTTGAGCTTATTTATTTATAAAATAAGAATTTCTTTCTTTCTTTATAAAATAAGAATAACGTTACCTTTCCTGGAGACTTGTCAGGTAATGTAAATGAGAACTGATGAAAGTCTTAGTAAGGTGCTGAGCAATTAGGAAACGCTCCGTACACAGCAGCAACAGGGGACCTGGGGCCGTTTTGACCGTCCAACTGACTTCCCTCTTGCTCACCCCTGACCCCCAGTCCTGCCAACTCAATGGATATTTATCGAACCATTCAACAAAATGGCTATTTCTTGTGTATCTCCCATAATAGGAGGTCGGCCTTCTGACAGAAGCTATTTGCATTGTAACAGAGGTTTGTTGCTTGACTAATTGTCTGGACTCTCATGGTCTTCCTTTCACCATTTCAAGAGAGGTGTAGGGTGATGGTTTGAACTCCTGCTCTGCCGCTTACAAGCTGTGTGGGACCTTGGGTGAGTAGCTGTACCACGCTGTGACTCAGTTTCCTCAAAGGGGAGCAGTAACAGCACCCTCCGAGGGTTGTTACGAAGTTTAAACCGATTGAACCGTGTGTGTGTGTGTACACATACACAGAGATACAGTCCTGCCCCACTGGGGACCCCTCTCCATTAGTTTTCTGAGGCTGCTGTGACAAATTGCCAGAAACCAGTGGCTTAAAACAACGGAAACGCCTTCTCTCACAATTTTGGAGGCCAGAAGTCCCAGGTCGAGGTGTTGGCTGCCCTCCCTCTGGAAGCTGCAGGAGCGAATCCTTTCTTGCCTCTCGGGCGTCCGAGAGCGAGTGGCTTTCCTTGTGCCTCTTGACTCCGTTCTCTGCCTCCGCCTTCGCCTCGCCGTCTCCTCCTCTTTCTGTGTCTTCTCTTCTTTCTGTCTTGAACCTCCCTCTACTTTTCCTTATAAAGAAGCTTGTCATTGGATGTAGGGCCCACCTGGATAATCCAGGATAAACTCCCCATCTCAAGATCCTTAATCACACTTGCAAAGACCCCTTTTCCAAATAAGGTCATGCTTACAGGGTCCAGGGATCTGATGTGGTTATTTTTGGGGGGCCTTTTTTCTGTCTACCGCACCCTCCAAGGGACAACCTTAGCTCTAGGACTCCCCGTTTTTTTTCTGGCCGAGTCCAAGTCTCTAGCATCCGATTCTGCTCCCCTCTCTCCCCTCCTGAAGTGTGTCTGCCAACCTCCGCTCGCTCTTCCTGTAGCCTTGACAGGTGTTTCCTCCCATAACTGCACGTCGCATCGTTTCTTGGCTGCATGCTTCCTCTTCTACCTCTCATGGCGTCCTGGGACCCCCTACCTGGAGAGAGACATCACTACAATGGCGGCTCGGGTGGTCTGCTCATTGATCGGGTGACCAGGTGGGACACAGTCCAGATCAGAGGTTCAAGCCCCAACTGGGTACATCAGCTTTGTTTGATTCTTTGGCCACCGTGTCTGCACCCTCTTGTAGTGGACATTTTACTGTTTTGTCCAACCAGTCCTCTTCTTTCTCCAGACAGAGCTTTTTGGGGGCTTCTGTTCCTCCTCCTCCTTCCTGACTCCACCCACTGATATGGAGTTGACAAGGGAGCGGCCATATTCTTCTGCCTTCAGCCAGCGATAGGTCTGGGAGTGGGCGCATGACCGGAGCCAGTGAATCAGAGCTCTTCTGTTTTGAGGGGTGGGCCAGGAGAGGAGAAGAGCCTTGTCCTCTGTGGTCACAGAGCCTGGGGCTGCGCACCCAGTGGGCCTGGTGGGAGCCTCATGGAGACAGCCAGCCTGAGAGAATCCGGCTCTCGGTGCAGAGGCAATCCAAGATGAGAGGCCGAGAGAGAGAGGAATAGAGACTGGAGCACTGAGTCCCTGTGTTGCTTCGTCCAGCGTGATGAAGACAGCCCCATGCCTGCCCGTCCCACACAGGGACGCATGAGCGGTCAACTCCTTTTTGGCCTTCACTGGTTTTGCTGCTTGCCATCAGAGGCCCTGATCAGTATAATCTCCTAAGCAATTCCTGCCTTTAACCCCTGAAAGGGGGGGGTGAGACTGTGGGTATCTCAGGACCGGCTTTAATGAGGTATAATTGACATACAATCAATGCCCCATATTTAAGATGTATGATTTCATGAATTTTGACATGTTTACACCCATAAAACCATCGCCACAATCAAGATAGTGAGCATACTCATCACCCCCAAAATGTCCTCATGCCCCTTTGTCATATCTCGTTGCCCCACTTCCTCCCAAGGAACCACTGGTTTGCTTTTTGCCACGATTGACTAGTTTGCATTTTCTAGAATTCTGTGTAAATGGAATGATATGTTACATGCTTCTTTTGTTTGCCTTCTTTCACCCCACATAATTATTTTGAGATTCCTCCATGCTGTTGCATATAACGATGCCAACTCTGACTCCCTCACAGGTTTTATTTTTGTGTGTCAAAAATACTTTTTAAATAATAAAGCTACATAATCGTTATATGGCATGATTCTTAAGCTACCTTCTGCCTAAAATATCTACTGCTCCCTTCCCACTTCTTTGCCTGGTGAATCCCTTTTCATCATCTCTCCTGGTGTATCAGCCTCGAGTGCTGGGAGTGTTGGCGGCGATGGCTCACGGCTGTTCCATGCTCTGTTGAATTGCCTTTGATGGATGAGAGCTGCCTAGCCTAGGAGGTTCCCCTCTCCCACAGAGGCAGCTGGCGGCCAAACACTGACAAACCAAGATGGGACAAAGGCTGCGGTGCCACTCATGGTCCGGGGCTCCGCCTGGGATCAGGCTGAAGCTAAGACTCCAGCTGAGACCACATCTTTGCTTAGCCCCCCACACCCTGCCCTATCCTGCCTCTCTCAACAAATCCTCTGCACAAATGCCCAGCTCAGGCTCTGCTTCTAAGGAATCCACTCTGGGATGGTCAGGACCGGAAGTGGCTCTAGGAAACCCATTCTAAGCCTGGGATTCTCGAGTTGGAAGCACTTGCTGCCTTAAAGACAATGAGGACCCATCACTGGGGGTAGATGAGGTATTGATGGTTCCTGGCTTGGCGCAACAGGACCATTGCTAAGAGTCTCACCTGTGGTGACCTGGAACGGGTTACAGTGGAAGGGGATGCAATAACTTGTGCAGTCTTTGTTTTTAAAATTTATCTAGACATTTTATCTTTTTCTCTTGCATATGTTGTGCCCATTTCTTCTTTTTTTTAATTGCAGTAACACTGGTTTAGGACATTCTATAAATTTTAGGTATACATCATTATATTTCAATTTCTGCATAGATTACATCAAATTCACCACCCAAAGACTAATTACCATCCATCACCACACACATGTGCCCAGTTACCCATGTTACCCTCCTTCCGCCTCCCTTCCCCTCTGATAACCACCAATCTAATCTCTGTATCTATGTGTTTGTTTGCTTTTGTTGTTTTTTTCTTCTATTTATGAGTGACATCATATGGTATTTGACTTTCTCCCTCTGACTTATTTTGCTTAGCCTCAAGTTCCATCCATGGTGTTGCAAATGGCAAGACTTCACCTTTTTTATGGCTGAGTGGTATTCCATCGTGTATATACGCCACATCTTCTTTATCCATTCATCCCTTGATGGGCACTTATGTTATTTCCAAGTCTTGTCTATTGCGAATAATGCTGCAATGAACTTAGGGGTATATATGTCTTTGTGCATTCATGTTTTCGTGTTCTTTGGATAAATACCCAGCAGTGGAGTAGCTGAATCATATGATAGTTCTATTATTAATTTTTTGAAGAATCTCCATACTGTTTTCCATTGTGGCTGCACCACTTTGCATTCCCACCAGAACTGTATGAGAGCTCTCTTTTCTCCACATCCTCTCCAACACTTGTTATTTCTTGTCTTGTTAATTATAGCCATTCTGATGGGCATGAGGTGATATCTCATTGTAGTTTTGATTTGTATTTCCCTAATTGGTGATTGGTGATGTTGAACACCTTTTCATGTGCCTGTTGGCCATCTATATATCTTCTTTGGAAAAATGTCTGTTCAGATCTTTTGCCCATTTTTCAACTGGGTTGTTTTTGCGTTTTTTTTTTGTTGAGTTGTATGAGTTCTTTATATATTTTGGATATAAACCCCTTATCATATATATGGTTTGCAAATATCTTCTCCCAATTGTTAGGTTGTCTTTTCATTTTGTTGATGTGACATCAATGAATAATAATGACAGTTTCACTTCTTCCTTTTCAATTTGGATCCCATTTATTTCTTTTCCTTGACTGATTGCTCCGGCTAAGACTTACAATACTATGTTAAATAAGAGTGGTCAAAGTGGGCACCTTGTCTTGTTCCTGTTCTTAGAGGCTTAGCTTTCACTTTTTCTCCATTGAGACTATTCTTAGCATGGGTTTGTCATATATGGGCTTTATTATGTTGAGGTATTTTCCTTCTATACTCATTTTGTTCGGAGTTTTTATCGTAAATGGATGCTGTATCTTGTCAAATGCTTTCTCTGCATCTATTGAGATGACCATGTGATTTTTACTCTTCATTTTGCTAATGTGGTGTACACATTGATAGATTTGTGGATGTTGAACCGTCCCTGCATCCCTGGAATGAAACCCACTTGATCATGGTGGATGATCTTTTTACTGTATTGCTGTATTTGATTTGCTAGTATTTTGTTGAGGATTTTTGCATCGATGTTGATCAGTGATATTGGCTTGTAATTTTCTTTTTTTTGTCTTTTCCTTTTCTGGTTTTGGTATCAGGATAATGCTGGTCTCACAGAATGAGTTAGGAAGCTTCCCCTCCTCTTCAATTTTTTGGAAGAGTTTGAGAAGGATAGATATTAATTCTTCTTTGAATGTTTGGTAGAATTCACCAGGGAAGCCATCTGGTCCTGGACTTTTATTTTTTGGGAGGTTTTTCATTACTGTTTTGAACTCCTTCCTGGTGATTGGTCTATTCAAATTCTCTACTTCTTCTTGATTCAGCTTTGGAAGGTCATATGATTCTAAGAGTTTATCCATTTCTTCTAGATTATCCAATTTGTTGGCATATATCAGTTCATAGTATTCACTTATAATCTTTTGTATTTCTGAGGTGTCCATTGTTATTTTTCCCCTTTCATTTCTAATTTTATTTATTTGAGCCTTCTCTCTTTTTTTCTTGGTAAATCTGGCTAAAGGTTTGTCAATTTTGTTTATCTTTTCAAAGAACCAGCTCTTGGTTTCATTGATTTTTTTCCATTTTTTTTTTAGTCCGTATTTTGTGTGTAGTGTTTCTGAAAACATTGAAAAATTGAAATATTGAAAGATATGGGGGAAATAATAACTATAAGAATTATAAAATTGAGTGACTGTTGATAAGTTCCCCTGAATTACTGAATCCATTGAACAGAGTAAATAACAGGCTCTGATTTGTTCACCATAATTTTAAACCAAATGTGAGAGTCAGAGTCTCCTTGGGAACGTTTAAAGAGACCAGCTGGAAGGCAGACCGAGCTGAAGACCAGGCACAAGACTCAATTGTGAAAGTTCCTGAACTTCAGAGAAAGCCAGACTCTCAGCCTAAGCAAGTCAGACTTCTGCTGTGCCAAAGTCAGCGCCCTGGTGGGAAGGGAATGAGACCCCGGGACCTGCATGAGGATATCTGAGAGGACGCACTTGAGAACCTCAAGTCTTCTGATTTTCTGATCCTCCTGAGCCTGCAGAGGTGGTCCACTCCCTCTTGTTAGAAGACAGCACCCTCCCTTTGCTTGAAAATTATGCAGAAACCTCAAAAGTGACAGCTACCTTTAGGATAATGCTTTCCTTCCCCACCATCTGCCTCTACCTCTGCACTTGGACATCAGACCTATAACAAGGGTTAAGGCCCAGCATGGCTTGACCAGAGAAATGCTGGATCTTCTAAAGGAGGAGAGATGATAAACCCCTAAGGAATCACAGAACCTGGAATTGGGAGAGTATGCTTTGGAGTGGCTCCTGAGGGTGCTGGATCAATGCGGCAGGATAGAAAGTCGGATGAAAGAGAATTTGTCAATATAGGGTGTTCTTACCATCTTGTTAAATGGATTTTAACTTTCTGTTAAGCGCCCCAGGTGCCAGTCCTGATACGCTGCCGGGATGCTTGGAAAACAGGCTCACATTGAATGAAGTCAAAATGGCAGACTGGAGGAATGGACCAAATGGCTCAGAGAAGTGGGAATGCTAGAGGGGACCTACTACTCTGGGTCAGAAAATCACCAGCTGGCTAGATTCCTTAGGAAGGCCTTGTGGACCCTCCTTTGACCAAGGCCATAGGGAATGCCCCGATGAAGGAGCAGCAATGTCGTTGGGAATCTCTGTAGTGGTGTCCTTTGAGAGTGCGACCGGCAGAGATGCTGCTGTAGAATTGGTACCTTGGTAGCTATGGGATGATGGGATTTGGGAGTAGCAGAGGCCAGGTGGCAGCAGTTAACCATCAGAATCAAGGAGGGCACAATGACTGTCGTGGACAGCAGGTCAGAATGGCAGGCATGGAGGCTTGACCTGCTGGGATCCGTGGAGATGGTTAATAGAGCTTGATGTTCCTGGGCAGGATAGATAAGCATCCAAGCCTGTTGCTTAATATATATAATCAAAGAAAACCAGGAATGGATGAGCAGAAGGCTGAAGTCAGCCCCAAGGAAAGCCATGATCCCAGTCTCCATGCTTGAACCAGTTCTCAAACCTAGAACTCATCCACCAAGACAGAGAGAAGAGAGTTCCCATGAGAAAGGAACTTGAAACATCATGGCAGTGTGTACAGACTTGACTCCCCCAGCTCTTCTCCAAAAGACACATGGCCATTTACTCAGCTATCTGTATACAGGGGTGTGGTAGGCAGAATAATGACCCCACCAAAGATGTCCATGCCCTACCCTCTGGGTCCTGGGAATATGTTACATTACCTAGAAAAAGGGACTTTGAAGATGTAATTAAGATTCCAGCTTTTAAGATAGGGAGATTATCCTGGACTATTCAAGTGGGTCCAAACTAATCACATGAGCCCTCAAAAGCAGAGCCCTTTCTCCAGCTGGAGGCAGGAGAAAAGGCAGAAGGGAATGTCAGAGAGATTCAAAGCACAAGAGGGACTCAACCTACCATTGCTGGAGGGGGGGCCACATGAAAGCATGAGAAAAAATGCAGGCAGTCTGTAGGAGTGGAGGCTGACATCCAGCAAGGAAATGAGATCTCACTCCTACAACCACAGGAAACTGAGTTTGGCCGGCAACCTGAATAAGTTTGGAAGTCAACTCACCCCCAGAACTTCTAGAAAGAAATTCAGCCCTGCCATACCTTGATTTTGGCCTCATAAGATTCTAAGCAGAGGACACATTGAGTCATGCTATACCCAGACTTCTGACCTATAGAACTGTGAGATAAGCAGATGTCATTCTACGTGCTAATCTTGTGTTAATTTCTTATGGTAGTGATAGAAAATTAATACAGGGCCATTGAGGTCTGAGGATATAGGGTATGAGTTGACTCTGATATTCAAAGACCCAAAGCACCATTGTGGCTCTTGTGTTAGACTGATGGCATTTGAAGGCCTGGTAATGCATGGCATCCTATACCAGCCTTATCTCTTAGAGTTTATATGGGAGGTGGACCAATGGGATGTTTTACAGACCAGCTGTTGGTCATTCCTGTTTCCAAATGTACTATTGGAAAAGATGTACTTAATTGTTGGCACGATTCTCACATTCACATTGGTTCCTTGACCTGTGAAGTTAAGATTTATGATAGTAGGAAAGGGCAAGTGGAAGCCCCTGAAACTGCTCCCTCCCAGCCAAGAGAGTAAATAATAAACAATATTCCATTCTAGGGGGAAGGTGGAGATGAATACCACCACCAAGGATTTATAGAATACACAGGTGTTGGTCCCATCAATTCTTTTCTAATTAATCAGCCCAGCTCCTGCAAACCCCAGGTGGACTGCGGCAGATGACAGTGGATTATCTCAAATGTAATCGGATACCAGCCCCGATTGCGCTGCCACGCCAGCTGTAGGATCTTCAGTGGAGAAGAGTGTCGCAGCCTCTGCTGGGAAGACGCGCAGCTATTGATCTGGTGAGTGCCATCTTTTCAATACCTGTCAAGAAGGAGGATTAGAAGCAGTCTTCATTTCCATGGGACAGATGACAGATAAAGTCACGGTCTTTCCCCGGGGCTATGTTAATTTCCAATTCTCCAAATCTCAATATAGTCCAAAGGGACCTGGACTCTCTAGAAATTCTGCAGGACATCACATTGGTCTACTACACCGATGACTTCGTGTTAGTCAGACCTGATGAACAGAAGTAAGTACCCTGGCTGCCTTGGGAAGACAACTTTGTTCCAGAAGCTGGGAGAGGCACCCTACCAAGATTCAGGAGCCTCCCATATCAGTGAAGTCTTCAGGGGCTCAGTGATCTGGGCACAACAGTACATCCCCTCTTGAGTTAAAGACAAGTTATTGCACTTTGCACCTTCTGCCACTAAAAAGGAGGCACAATGCTTGGTGGGTATCTTTGCTTTTTGGAGACAGAATATTCTGCACTTGAAGATACTTCTCTAACACATTTATTGGAGGACAGCAAAGGCTGTTAATGTTTTTTAGTAGAGCCCACAGCAAGACAAGGCTCTGGAGTGGGTCCAGGCTGCTGTGCCAGCAGCCCTGCTGCTTGAACCATATGATTTGGCAGACGCCATTGAACTGGACGGATCTTTGGTGGAGAAGGATGCGGGGATTTGGGGTAAAGCCTTGCCATCTGTAGTCGGTTGAAATGTGTTCCTCATAGAGATACGTTCAAGTCCTAACGCCCGGTACCTGTGATTCTGACCTTATTTGGAAACAGGAACTTTGCAGGTGTAATCAAGCTAAAACGAGGTTGTACTGGCTTAGGGTGCACCTTAAATCAATTGACTGTGTCCTTATGAGGAGAGGGAGATGGGAGGCACACTCACACACTCATGGGGAGCGAACACCATGTGAAGATGGAGGCAGAGGAGCGCTGAGTGCTGCTGGCAAAGCTCAGAAGCTGGGAGAGAGGCAAGGGACGGTTTCTCCCCCGGAGCCTCCAGAAGGAAGCAACCCTGTGGACACCCTGATCTTGCACTCCTAGCTTCCAGAACTGTGAGAGAATCCATTTCTGTTGTTTTAAGCCCCACAGTGTGTGGTACTTTGTCACGGCAGCTCTGGAAATGAATACACCATCTAAAGCATAGAACCATCCACCATCTAGAGCACAGAACTGGACAACATTTGAAAAGCAGTGTCCGGCTTGGGGCTGGGCTCTGCTAACAACTGATATCATGTGATATCACGACCTTGCAGTCCGAAGCTGCTGGTCTCATCATGAACTGGGGACTGTTAGACCCACAAGGTCAGAAGGTCAAGTGGGCCCAGCAGCAATCCTTTGTAAAGCGAAAGTAGCCCATCAAGCAGGTCCAGGGAATACAAGCAAAATGCATGAGCAGGTGGCCAGGACTCTGGTGTTATCCATCACTGTGGCACCAGCACCTCCCCCTCAGCTCTCACCTATGACCCCATGGAGAGCTTCCAACTGATGGGAGAGGAATAAGCTTGGTTCACAAATGAGCTGACCCAGTCTAGTCTGTGTGTGCAAGCCAAAACTGGACTATGGCAGCACCACTGCTGCCTTCAGGGTTGGTCCTGAAGTACCAGTGAGGGAAGTCCTCCCAGTGGTCAATTTTTGGTCATGTACTATGCCATTCCCTCTGTATGGAGAGAGAAATGGCCCAAGTTGAGGATATACATAGACTCACGGAAAATGGCGAATGCTTTGGTTGATTGGTCAAGGGCTTGGAAGGAGAAAGATTAGAAGACAGGATAAAGAGTTTTTGGCATAAAGAGTTTTTGGCATAAGGATAGAGATATGAGAATGGGCACAAACCATGAGGGTCCTTATATTGTATATTAATGTCAACCAGGGAACATCCATTGCAAAGAGGCACTAAAAAATCACATGGGCGACTCAGCCAGTAGATGTCAGCCAGCTTCTCTCCCTGGCTAACCCAGTGCTTGCACAATGGAATAGCCATGGAGGCAGAGATGGAGGTTGTGCATGGGCCAAACCCCATGGGTTCTCTCACCAAGGCTACTCTAGGTCCTGCTGCTGCTGAGTGTCTGAGCTGCCCACAACAGAGACCTATGCTCAGTCCCCAGTGTGGTATCATCCCTTGAAGAGACCAATCACATCACTTGGTGACAAAGTGATTTTATCAGACCCTTACACCAAGGACATCCTGGTTTGGGATTGGCATGGATTCCAGGTATGTGTTTGCCTTCCCTGCTCTCAGGGCCTCAGCCAGCACCACCTTTTAAGGGTTAATATATATGTTCCATCGTGTGACACTGCAAAATATAACTTTGAGCAAAATTATGCAGCAATAGGCACAAGACCACAGAACCGACTGGTCCTACCATATTCTACACTATCCAGAAGTGGTTGTATCCGTCAGAGCCGTGGAATAGCCTCTTGAAGGCACAGCTGATATGTTAGCTTGGAAAGGACACCCTGAGAGGTTGGCATACTATCCTCAAGGATTCAGAGTATTCCTTAAATCAACGGCGTTACATGTTGCCATGTCCCTAAGAGGTAAAGTATACGGGTCTGGGAGCTGAAAGGTAAAGGAGGAATCACGCCACTCTCCATACCTGCCAGTGATATATTTGGAGGGATTGTGTGGCGTCCCCAGGCTCTGTGAGTCCAGAGGTTCTGGTTTCCAGAGAGAGTGATGCTGCCATCTGGGGACACAATAGGCATCCCAGTAAACATAAAACTGTGCCTGCCACTTGGGCATTTTGGGTCAACCAGAAGGCAAAGTCACCATCCTGGCAGAGGAGGCAGGGCTGCAGCCATACAGGGCGAACAGAGAGACATATTCTTGGGCTCAGGAGGATCACCTGAGTACCTCTTGGTACCCCCACCCCTAACTGTAACTGAAAATGGGCAAAAAAAGCAACCACTGCCTGATAAGGGCATGGTAACCAGGGGTTCAGGCTCTCCAGGATGAGGGTCTGTGTCACCCCGTCAGGCAGACCACTTGGTCCAGTAGAAGCCCTAACAGAGGAGGGCAATCTGGAATAGGTGATGGAGGAGGGAGGTGATGAATGTTAGTTTGGCTTCAAGACCAACTGGAGTAGTGGGGGCTCTAGTTCATCCCGCTAATCCTCCTCCTGTTAAAATTTCCCCCAAATTGTGACCAACTAGAGTTCCACAGAAGCTGCGCCTGCATGGAGTGAACTTAATGTGAGAAGCGATGAACCAGAGCCATTCAAGGGGTGGACTGTAGTGAACACTGTCGGTGTTCCTCCCAGATCCCTTTCATGGGCTGGTGGACCCATCTTCCCCGTGTTGTGAGCGCTGGCTGTAGCTCATGATTGCTTCATTCTCTGGTGAATTGACTTCAGCCGGCAGGAACCCCTTTGTCAGCTGGTGGCAGCAGAAAGCCAATGATGGACTGACACAGGGGAATAAAATCCAGACCCCCTGTCTCTAAGTGGACCAGCTCTCTGACGCAATTCATGCTCCAGGGCACCCTGTGGGATCAGGCTGTGGGAACTAGCTGGGACCACATCCTTGCTTAGCTTTTCTCCCTGGTCCTGTCCTGCCTCCCTCACTCCCTTTCTCCTGAGAAACCTCATGCAAAAAAAAAAAATCACTTATATAGGAATAGCACCAAAACCCATAAGAAATTTGAGAATGAATCTAACCAAAGATGTGAAATACCATGATCACATCAGGTATTTTTTTCAGTATTATAAAATATTTCCTTAATCTCATATAATTTTTTAAAGTCATCAAACATCCAGTCACTGTTAAAATTTTCCCAATTATTATGACTTTTAAACTATAGTTTGCTTGTTTGGATTTGTATTAGTTTTCTATTGCTGCTGTAACAAATTACCGTAAAGTTGGTGGTTTAACAATATAAATTTCTTATCTCATAGTTCTGTAGATCAGAAGTTGGACACGGATCTCATGGGGCTAAAATAGAGGTGTCAGTGGGGCTGTATTCCTTTCTGGGGGTGCCGGGAGAATCCAGTTCCTTGTCAATCTTGATGACCTTCCTTGCTTGTATTGTCACATCTCTTTCTGACCACAGCCAGAAAAGACCCAACTTTTAAAGACTCATGTGGTTAGATTGGGCCCGCCTGCATAATCCAGAACAATCTCCTCCTCTCGAAGTCCTTAACCTTATTGACATCTGCAAAGTGTCTTTTGCCCTATAAGGTGACATATTCACAGTTCCCAGGGCCTAGGAGATGGATATCTTTGGTGGCCATTATTCTGACACCACAGGATCCAAATAAAGTCCATATATTGTGTTTGGTTGATATATTTCTCAAGTCTTTTTCAACCTATAGAATCCTCCTCTATAACTCTTTTGTTCTGCAACTTTTTTGAAGGAATTGGGTTCTTTTTCCTATAGGGGTCCTCCAGTCCTGATTTTGCTATATCCTCATGGTCTATTTAAAGGGTTCTGTTCTCTTTTTGTCCTATAAACTGGTAGTTGGATCTAGAGGCATTATCGGATTTATGTTAATTTCTTTCTTTTTTTTCTTTTGGTGAGGAAGATTGGCCCTGAGCTAACATATTTGCCCATCTTCCTCTATTTTGTATGAGGGATGCTGCCACATCGAGTCTTGCTGAGTAGTGCGTAGGTCCGCGCCCTGGATCTGAACTTGCGAACACTGTGCCGTCAAATTGAAGTGTGCTAACTTAACCACTACACCATGAGGTTGGCCCCTCATTTCTTATTATAAGACTGCTTCATAGCTGGCATTTTGCATTTTTTGGTGGTATTAGTAGCTGATGCTCAATATCTAAATCTATTAATTCTGTCAGGGTTGCAAAAGGGTGATAGCCTAATTCCATAATTCTGTGTTCATTCCTTATCTGGAATGTATCTAAAAAGTGTTACCTGCTATTTGACTGGCCTGGGGTACAGTTTTTTTTTAGGAGAGCCAGGATAGATGCTTCTTTACTTTTATTTTCTATTTTTCACAATAAAGAGTTTGCTCACTAGCATCCTCCACCCATGACCAGTGAGTTTCCTTTTGAGGATCATTATGAAGCCAAGGATTTAAGCATATTTGATGTTAAACTCAGATCTATATGTATTCTGGTTTTAGAACAACAGTACTCAAGTTTCCTCTCACCAAAGAATCCTGCTATTCCACCCCCAAGACTCCTTAATTGAAAATATTCTGCTCACTAAATCCACTACATAAATAAGAATTAATTAGTTTCCCAAATTTTAATAAATTGAAGACATAAGCAAGAGTTGAATAAGGTTATGACCAGCAGGCAAGTCCCAATGTGACCATACATCGCATCAGCCGGCCTTCCAGCCAAGATAAAAGATTCATTAGTCGACCTGGTCTCCTCCCACGCCATTAGCCTCTCTGTATCGAGAATGGCTTGAATACCCTTGCTGCCATTATTGGCTGTAAGGATCCCTTGTTTAAAATCATGGACTTAATAATAACAGTCAACGTTACGGAGTTCTTGCTATGGGATTGGCAATGTTCTAAGTACTTCACTGTATTGGCTCATTTAATTTTCGCAATCACTCTCAGAGGTAGGCGTTATTATAATCTCCATTTTGGGGATTAGAAAATTGAGTCACAGAGAGGTTAAGTGACCAGACTGAGGTCACACAGCTGGTAAGTGATGGAGCTGGGACGGGCAACCCTGGGCCCCTGCTCCCATGTGGCAATCACTGGCTGAGTGGTAGGTGCCTCCTTTAGACTGGGCATGTGCCGTTCAGTTCCCCATGGTCCCCGCCTGGCCCTCTTCCTTCATTGGTACCACATGCCTGGCCTCTGCAGGCAGTTGAGTTGGAGATCTCTGACATGCCTCACCACCCCTTCACGAGTCTGGTGGTTCTAGGGACCTTTAATTGGGTTTGTAATAAGGATGGATGCCTCATCTGGACCTCTCGAGGGAGCAGAGTTTTGTTTGTCCTGGATCTCACTCTGGGCTGGATTTATAAATGCAGAATCTCAGTGCCAAATTTAGCAGAGGGAATTATTTTGTTTCCCAAATGTAGGCCACGGCATCTAATTTGAGCTGTAACTTAGTCACTGTGTGTGCAATTATCAGCAAGGTGATGGGTGACGGACGTGTTCAAGATGGGATCCAGGAGGGCTGGGCCAAATAATTTCCTTCTTTCTTTCTCCTGCTACAAGAAACCATCTTCTTCCCTGTTGACTGTCTTGGTGGCTTCAGCTCCTCCTTTGGTCCCTAGAGATGACATTGAAGGTGTGGCTCAAAGACCAGACAGCTGGCAAGAGACTAGGAAACTCAAGCCCTGTACCATGGTTCTTTGCTGTATGATTTGGCGTTATTTCCTGAGGCTCCTTGGCCCTGTTTTCTTAGGAACATAAAGAGCCAGAAGCATTTCCCTTGTCAAAGACCTTCGCTTCCATGAAACAAGAGAGGGCTCTGGGGCTGAGTAGATTTCGTTTCCACTCGAGTTCTGGTAACCACCTTTAATTGGGCACTTACTTCGTGCAAAGTATTTTATATACGTTATCTTGTTTAGAACACAATGATATAACACACACAAACTGAGGCTCAGAAGAGTTAACAGATTTATCCAAAATCACACAAGTGGTGGAGTTGGTCAAAACCCCCTGAAGCAGATACTGGGAGGCAGAGGACTTCCCACTAGAAAGCTGGATGATGACTTGGCAGGGCCTCAAGGATTTACCCAGCAGGGAGGGCGTTGGCTAGTTGAGTCCCCTCTCATTCTAATATTCTATGAGTTCAATGTCCTGTGACAATGGAAGCAAAGTCTTTTCGGCTACGCCACTGCTTCGTTTCTAGGTTCCCGCTTATGAAACATTGGACGCTGTGTCATCAAGCTCCTGGCTAACTTGGGCAAAAAGGAATTGATAGGAAGAACTCATAGAACCAAAGAATAGCTAAACAACAGGGCCCAGGAATAGAAAGGGCTTTGGCACCCTGGGGATCCAGGCAGCAGTAGAAACCAATGGCTTCAGGGCTTGGCGGTAATGATGTATCGGCTCCACCTACTTCTAATCTGTCTTCACTGGGTTTAAGATCCAGATTCCTAGGAGAGAGCTGATTGGTCCAGATCAGGTCACATGCCCACTTCTGGTCCAAGAGAGGATGGGGCACTTTGATTGACAGCTCCCAAAGAACTGCATTCAATGGCGATGATTGGGTGGGAAAAGGTCCCCATATAAAAATGAAGGTGCTGATAGCAGATGAAGAGGAAAAGATGCCAGTCAGGCAAAACTCGGCAGAGGTCCACTGCAGAGGCCTTCCTGGAGGGGCACAGGATGCCACAGCGTCTAGGGAAGCCATTTCAGGAGCTGGGGTAGTGATTGCTGGTTCTCCCCTGCTGTAGAGTGACCACGTCAGACTACACAGGTTCTAAGGGTCTCTCTGTCCCACCCCCCGCTCTTGCCACTTCAGGCCCTCTGGCTCCTTCATGGACACCCCCCCCCCACCAAAGAATGTTGGGACTGCTAGGGTGCAGTCCTGGGGATCACAGCTGCAGCTGTCACCTAGATCTTCCGCTCTCCTTCTGTTTACCAAACATCTTGACGAGACGCAGGAGAAGGATCTTTAACATTGGACATGTAGTGACTGTAATGACGTGCCCACAGAATCCTCTTCCCACTTTCCTCCCATTGTTGGGCACCATCTTCATCCTCATCAGACTTCACTGTGCATGGACGATAAAGAGACACTGGGATTACACGATGGGGATTGGGATGAGTGGCGGAGAATGGTTGCTGGGACCAGGCTGGGTGGGAGCTGCCTTCCTGGCCATGACAAAGCTCTCTCATGTTGGCTGCCTCTCTGCTGAGTCCTTCGGCTCTTTCAGTTGCATCTCCCTGCTCTGGTCAGAGCTCAGGCTCTAAGTCAACAATTCTCTTCTTTGGCTGAAAATCAGCAATGCTTTGGGGAACTTAAATTACTGAGATCTGGGGTCCCATCCCTGGAGATTCTGATTTAATTGGTGTGGTTGGCTTTGGGCATTGGTGTGTTTAAAAGTCTCCCCAGGTGACTCTAACGTCCAGACAGGAATGGGAACCACTGACAGGCTGTGGGCTAGTACTTCACGCCCCTGGGTCTCCGTCCCCTAGTAAAATGAAGATTCTGGGCTGGTAGCCTTGCCATGGTCTTTGGGAGCACTTCACAGTGGTGAAGCACGTAGAGCTAGACAGCCCTGGGTTCAAATCCCGGCTCTTCCTCCCACTAGCTAAGAGCCTTTGGGAAAATGTCTTCACCTCTCTGAAATGTAGCTTCTTCATCTACAAAGTCGGGTTAATGGGGGAACCTCCCTTAGAAGGGTGTTGTCGGGATGAAGTGAACTAGTGTACAGAGAGCACGCGGCCCCGTGCTGGTTGGGAAGGAGCCCCCAGTAAGTGTCAGCTGCTGCTGTTATCAGCATCATCCTTCTTATTAGCTGGCATTTCCAGGGTTTCATCGGAATATTTACACACTTGGTGTGTCACTCAGAACAAGATAACCCCACGAGTGGAACCGGTTTTATGATGTGTAGCAAAGTCTCCAGGGCCTTACCACCTGAAGCATGATCTGGGGAACAGCCGAAGCTGTATCACCCCAGAACCTGTCAGAAATTCAGAATTCCAGGCCCCACCTCAGGCCTATGAACCAGAATCTGCATTTTACTGTGACCCCCAGTTTACCTGCATGTAGTGTAAAGTTTGAGAAGCCCTGGACTGGCATATTCTGAGCCTGGAGCCCCAGATGAGGGTAGTTCATCAGTAAAGCCTTAAGGTAATTAGTGGTGAAATTCCAGGCACCGAGATAGGGAGATATTTCTAATCAAAGGAGCGTCAACAATCACTCTGCAGGACTGCTCGGATGCTTGCGTTGACTTCTCTCTTTGGACCACACCCACTGTCACACATAAAGCCTCAAAACAGCTCTGTACATAGGTGCTATTATTACCGCCATTTACCAAATAAAGAAATTGAGACGCAGAGAGGTTAAGGAACTTGCCTAAGGTCACACAGCTTTTACAGGACAGAGTCTTCTGAATTCTGCTCCAGCACTCTTACACACATCCTCCTCTGCTTTGAGCTTAGTTAGAACCAGGAAGTAATCTCTGGATAATTCCCTATTCCCTCTCTAGGGGAACGGAAATGTGGTCACTTTGCCTTCCCTCCTTCCTCCTATACTTTTTCCAGCTGGAGTGGAAACATGCCAATCAGAGACACTCCCAGTGGTTGCTGCTCCACGTCGTTGTCAGCAATGGCTTAATTATGGTGATATTCTTGCCTTCCCATAAAGTTAATAGATATTCACACGCAGGCTTGATTCTTATGAGTGCGCGGGCTAAGTGTGTGTGAGACCTGACGAGAGCACAGCAGAGATGGGACAGAAGTGCTCCCCAAGGCCCGGGTACTGTCATGCTTTCACAAATCTTTCCTTAAACAAAGAATAAAAACCTCATGCCACTTAAGTGGAAGTGCTGAAGGGTCTTATAAGGTACAATGAGTATAGAGCGAGCTGTCCCAGCTCCTCCAAAGGGGACTCACATTATTTGACTCTCAGGAGAATTCAAGGAGTTGGGGTGAGAGAGAAGCAAAACCCACATCAGATGAAAACAATGGAAGAGGCTGAAAAAAGTATGTCAATAATGATTAGGTGGTGGAAGGAGTTGGGGGCCATGAGGAACAGTGCTTTGTCCCCAGCCACTGGGAGAAAAGCAGGGCGGACATCGAGCAAGGGGGTTCAGTAGATGGATCTTGATGATGGTGATGGCGCTGATGATGGTTAGTTCTCATAGAGAGCTATTCTGTGCTGGGCGTCATGTGAGTTCTTTATAAGTACTGTCCCACTCAATCCTCTAGACCTGTACCATTCAATATGGCAGCCACTAGGCACATGTGGCTTTTTAGTTTCAGGTTTATATCAACTAAAACTAAAATTAAGTTCTGTCATTACATTAGCCACATTTCAAGTTTTTGATAGCCATATGAGGCTAGTGGCTACCATATTGGACAGTGAAGACATACAACATTCTCTTCATTGCAGGACATCCTACTGGGCAGCGTTGGTCTAGACCCTATCAACTGAAAGTGTGGGCCATTGATATCACCTAGGAGCTTGTTAGGGAGACAGAATCTCAGCCCTTTCTATGGCTTTACTGAATCACCAGTTTGGGAAATTTTTGGACATTATTTCTTCAAATATATTTTTCCTGCCTTATTTTCTCTCTCTCTTTTCTTCTGGGACTCCAATTACCCTTATTTTGGACCTTTTGATATTCTTCCACAGGCCCCTGAGGCTCTTTTCATTTTATTTCTCAATCTTCTTTTTCCCTCTTCTTAAGAATGGATAATTTCTATTGACCTATCTTCAAGTTCTCTGACTTTCATTTTCGTGTATTCTAGTTGTAAAATTTCCATTTGGTTCTTTTTCATGTTTTCTATTTCTCTGCTGAGATTCTTCATCTTTTCATTCATTATGAGCATATTTTTCTTTACATCATCAGACACAGTGATAACAGGTGCTTCAGATCCTTGACTCATAGTTCCAACATCTGGGTCATCTGAGGGTTGGCTTCTGTTGATTGTCTTTTCCCTGGAAAATGGGTCACATCTCCTTGGTTCTCTACATGTTGAATAATTTTGGATTTTACCCTGGATGTTTTGAAAGTTTTGTTGTGGAAGATTATGGATTCTGTTATATTGTTGCAAGGAGTGTTGATGTTTTTGTTTTAGTAGGCAGTTGAGTCTGTGACTGCAAACTCTGTCTCACCTGTGTGGGCAGCAGTTAAAATCTCAGTTGAGATATTTAATCTTTGGCTGTAAGCTGCTTTGAGTCAGAAAGTTGGCAAGATTTCTCTGAGTGTTTTAGCTGCCCTGGGCCACAACTGTGGCCTGTCCTCAGACAAGATTAGCAAAAATGAGAAACTCATCCCATGATTGTCCTTTCCTCCAAGATTTTGACCTCCCTCCAAAATCTACATTTTCCCCCCATTCTCCAGGGACCTAAGGTAATTGCTTTTTGTATTTTGTCCTGAGTTTATAGTTGTTACATGTGGCATGGTTAATCTGTTAGGATCAAACTCTGCCATACTATAAATAGAGCCCTGGGCTTACTGAATCAGAATCTTCCTTTTATCAAGACCCCAAAATGACTCATGTACAATGAGAAGCACTGCTCTAAACCACCCTAAGAGGAAGGTGCTTCTTTCTCTTATTGTCATTTTATAGATGAGAAAACTGAGGCTTAAGAGGATTTCTTGAAATGGCCAATACCAGAGAGTAAGTTAGGGGCAATGGCATTCAAACCCCTCAGGAGTCTGATTCCAAAGCTTAGCCACAATATCATAGCCCCTCCCCTCCCTGGCTACAGGTGGGCTTCCTACACTTTGAACTGTGGTGGGAATCAAGAGATCAAAGAGGCAACAAGAAGGCGGTCAGTTGCAGCTTTTGGTCGTGACTGGGAGACAGAGGACCCATCACAAAGTTGGAACTAGACCGATCCCTTCACTCATCAATCTTTGCTTTGCTCCTGGGCCATTGAGATTGAAGATTTTTGAGTCACAACATCTGACATGCAGTGACATCAATCCTGGGAGCCTCTCCTCTGGAAACCCTGGAGCTGGAGATCTATTTCATTTTTTAGTTGATGCGAGTGACTTGCTCACCATACAAAGTAGAACATTAAGCACTAATGGGACTTGAAAATTAAGTTGCATTCTTATCATTTCAAGAAACTCTAACATGACTCCTGCCTTCAAAGTTAAGAGGACTTTTGTATGCGAAAGGATCCTCCTCTTCTTTTGCATTCCACATCCTCACTGTCAGCTGTAAAGAGGGTTTATGGTTTTTGGTATCCCATGTAGTGGGCCAATCCATCAACCAAAGATGTGTTTAAAGGGCATGAAATACGTGTCGGCAGCCATGTTATCTCTTTTCTCTGCTTCCCTCTAAGTTTCTATTCTCAGTCGAGGCCTCTTTGGATGTCATCTGGATTGGTATTTAAGTGACACCCAGAACCTATGGGGAAAGATGGGAAGTGGAACCGGCCTGGGAATGACTTCAGAAAATTTCTGCTCCAACCTCATCTCATTTCATGGATGAGGAATGGAGGCCAGGAGAAGGTAAATTTCTCAGCCCGGGTCACACACCTGTTAATAGGTAGAGCCAGAGGCTTAATCCCCTTCCTGGTCTCGCCGTATAAATTGGACGAACTAGGGCTTGGGGCAAGATGTAGTTGTCTGGGAGGGCGTCAGACCTGTGTCTTGATGCTGGCAGGAAAAATACATTGCTGGGATTTTAGAGCCAATAACATGGCAGCGGGGAGGAAATGAGCAGCTGGGTGGCAGCTGAGGAGAAAGTCAGGAGCAGCTGGAGAAACGTGGAAATGACCTTCAGCCTGGAGAGCTCCAGGACGCACAGACCCAGCAGCATGGATAGTCCTGGGGATGTTGGGACCAAGAAGAGCAGACGGGCGGGCGTTTGGTGTGAAGGCCACTGAAAGACAGGATTTTTAAAGGGCCAGAGCCTGTTAGAGCAGACCCAGACCCCTAATGTCAGTGGCTCTGGTGTTCACAGTTGTGGCGAATGCTGTATCCTCTGGATGGAGCTTTTCTTGGCGACTCAGATGCCTGACGGATTCACTGGGGCTCAGTTACCCCTAATCTCCTTATTGGAGGTGGTGGCCTCTAGCCAGTTTCAGTTTTCCCAAATATATGTTCTCATGCTCACATTTGGAAACCAGGGCAAAGCAGTTCAATGGACCTGGGTTCAAATCCTGGCCCCACTCTGTACCGGCTTGGAAAAGTCATTTAACTGCCTCGTGCCTCAGTTTCCTCACCGTAAGATGAAGAAAATAATATTACCTTCTTTCTTTACGAGGGTGGTAAGATAATTAAGATGGGTTAATTTATCAAGTACAGTCGATTCCCATGGTTCGTGGTAGTTATGTCCTACAAATCACTGCAAACACTGAATTAGCAAAAACTGAACCGTCGCTCCAGGGGAAATAGAGGATTAGGTTCCTGCAAACCTGTGGTCACATTTTCATCAACCAACTAATCCAGAACCTTGCTTTATGTGTGTTTCTGTTTAAAGACACCTTATTTAGTATATGTTGTTGATTCATCAACATTGAGCTCACTGCCAACAGCCCTGTAACCCACACCTGAATGAAACTGATACAACACGTGTATTTTCTTCCTAAGGCACTTCGCAGCCTTCTCGTGCTTAGGAACCAGACAGCACCTTAGCGCTACACTTGGGGGCCATTTGAAACAGCAGAATCACCAATGAAAAGCACAAAATGAAAAAGTCACATTAAACAGACTGTGAAAAGGACACGTTCACAGTATGAGAGCTGAGACAAGAGCACAGTGTCGCCTTGTTTGACCTCAGTTGGGGACACGTGTCTTGGGTGACTCAAATTTTTTGCTACTCTGTCCATGTCCACAAAAGCAAGGCAAATATTGATTTTGGAGTAACATATAAATTTTAGCAAGTAGACAAACTCTCAGATATGGAATCCGTGAATAATGAGGGTCGACTATACTTAGAGATTGTGCTTGGCATACAGTAAGTACTCAATAAAGGTTTCTTATAATTATTAAGAGCTGGGAAGTAGATGGCTCATGGGGCTCATGAACTAGTGTCTCTGTGGGAAAAGAAAGGGCACAGTGGAGAAAACCTCGCCCCAGACTTTCAGACACTCTGAGGGAGTGGCTCCTCCATGGCTCATAGTGGAGTCACCCCATATAGTTAACCCCCAGAAATTCAACTCTTTGTGTGTACCAGCTAGGCATCTTGATTGCAAGAGACAGAAGTTGACTTTTGTTACCTTAAGCAGAAAATAAATTTATTGGAAGAGCATTGGGGAAGCTCTTCCCCAATGAATTGGTGGGAAGGGCAGAGGGCCAGGCAAGAAGAGAGCCAAAGCACAGCCAAGGGTCAGTCTCCGAGATGATCTCTTTAGGGGGCTGCACGTGGCACAGTCGCCATGGATACGCGACGCCGATCAACGGGCTCTGGACTTAGCTGCCTCGTGGGACGGTTGTGCCTCTCTCCCAAGATTCAAAGTCAGGGCAGGGCCGATCATTAAGCTTAAGCTACTCAGCTGCGCTGTAGCTGTGTGCTTGTCGGGGAGGAACTGTCGTCCATCATTAAGTCTTTGTAGCGGGAGGTGTGGCTTTGCCGCCTCTGTGTCTTGATGTCTCTTCAAACAGGAATGGTGCCTAGATGCTGGGATGAGAAATGTCCACTGTGGTGTGGGTTGGAGAGAGGAGGAAGAAAGAAGGGGTGGGAGGGAGAGAGAGAGAGATCCACTCACAGAGCACATGCTCCATGGGAGGAAGAGATGGACATGGCACGGCTATTCCTCCAGGCTCTATGATCCCCCCACAGTGAACATCTCATCACGTGGAGAGTCTCATGTTATCATCCAGGATGTCACCTGAAGGCAGGTCAGCACTTCCTCTGCTGCTCGCTGAGAAAAGCATCAGTCTGTTTCAATGTCAGAGGAAAACTGGCAGTGCAGTTCTGTGGGGAGGGGTGTGCACGCTCTTCAGGTATTTCCAACAGTAAATTTTTAACTAGGAATGAACTTTTTTTTGTTTTTTGCCTAAGTGCTGGCATAAGGGATGAGCCTCCTCATGGATTTACGGTGTGCAGGCACTTATGGGTACTTGGCACGCCTTCTCTGTAATTCTCGCTCAATCCTAATAGGTTGGTGTTACCGTCCCCATTCTACAGATGTGGCTCAGAGAGGACATGACTGTAATGTAGTTTTTCTTTCTTTCTTTCTCTCTTGTTTTTTTTTGCTGAGGAAGATTAGCCCTGAGCTAACGTCTGTGCCAATCTTCCTCCACTTTATACGTGTGTTGCTGCTACAGCGTGGCTGATGAGTGGCATAGGTCTGCGTCCAGGATCTGAACCCATGAACAGGTTTTTTTTTGTTGTTTTTTTTTAATGCTGTCTTGACCCAGTTTTGAGGCCCTGGCTAAAGGCTGGTCAGTTCCTCTTCTTGAGTAGCTGATTAAGTCCACACTCCAGCCACATCCCTTATCAGGCTCTCACACTCCAGGGCTACTATGCACCTGCCCTAATCATGCTGAGGCCAGGGACTAGACAAGCAGGGACAGCCCCTACACCCCAGAGCCCACCACAAATTATTCAAATTAGCCAATCCACAGGGAGCCCGTGAAACCTCACTTCCTCCAATCCCCTTTGCTACACACGAGCTCCTACGGCTCGGGCTCATTGTGCCCCTGCCCCTGGGGGCAGCCCCCCTGCCCTGCATGACAGCCTCCTTTCGTTTGGACATGTAACTAACAAAGACTTCTGCCTGTCATTTATCCGAGTGTCAGTGTGCTGTGTCCCACCATCAAAGGGACCTTTAAATCTTAAGAACAGTGACATACTCCACCCTCCATCCTGCCAGTCACGGGGGAAACCCAGTCTAAACGGAGTGATCAGAGATAGGTTGTTGACTGAAGAATGTTCTCTTTAGCCCGTGGGCTGTACCAAGACAGGTACAATGTCTGTCCTGGTCACGGTTGTACCCCCAGCATCCAGGACATCACCTGCTCAGTAAACGCCAGTTTAACTGAATTGACTTCAGTGAGTACTTACTGCCTACCTGGGGCTGTTAGAGGCGTTGAGACTGTCACTGACCTGGCTGAGCTGACAGTCCCATGGGACGACAGCCCGTGTACAAGAACCGCAGAGAAATGAGAGCAGCGCCATGCGTTGCCCGTGGGCTCCTGTGCGTCTGGCTTTGCTGGACCTTGAGCTTAAGTCTGCAGGATCTTCAGGTCCATGGCCGCTTGTCATCTCTCTGTCTTGTGACAAATTCCCCATACTCTTCTACCCAGATTCCCCAGATGTTAACATTTTACCACATTAGCTTTATCAGTCTCTGTCTCTATATACGTGCACATAAATAGGTGCACACGGATAGCATCGGTTTCCTGTTGCTTCTTTGGTCTCCTTCAATCTGGAACAGTTCCTCAGGGTTCCCTTGTCATGAACGTGACATTTTGCAAGATTTCAGGCCAGTTACTTTGCAGAATGTCCCTCAGTGTGGATTTTTCTGTCGTTTCCCTGTGACTAGATTCAAGTTGTCCATTTGGGGGGAAAATGCCACAGAATGATGTTGTGTCCTTCTCAGTGCGTCACATCAGGAGGAAGGTGATGTTGATTTGTCCCTAAATTGATTTCCATCATTTGGTGTTGGCCAAGTATATGGAGTTCTATGTACTTTTTTTTTTTTGTAATTTTTCTGTATGTCTGAAATTATTTTTTTTTGAAAAGGTAGAACAATAATATGACAGTGAAAAAGGACTTAGATTCTTAGTCATGACTGGACATTTCTTTTGTAAAAACTTCATTTTCTTGGATTCTTACTACTTTCCAGGTCCTGGACCAGCACTTTCTCTGCGTCTCATTTGATCCTCACAGTAGTCCCTTGAGGTAGGTACTGTTGTCCCGTTTTACAGACAAAGAGACTAAGGACCAAAGACTTCAGGAACTTGCCTGGAGTCACTCAGCTGACAGGTGGCAGGGCCAGGATTCCACCTGGCATTCCAGGGGTCAGTCCCTTCCTAGTGAGGAGGGAGGGAGGGGGCAGCAGCTGTGGTTCTCAAAATGTGGTCCCTGGACCAGCAGTAGCATCAGCACCCCTGGGAACTGGTTACCAATGTGACTTCTTGGGCATCACCCCAGACGTGCTGAATGGACACCCCGGGGGTGTGGCAGCAAGCCCTGCAGGCGATCCTGATACTCCCTTGTGTTTGAGATCCCCTGCTTTAGAGGGCCGATGCTTGCTCCCCTGTGGCAAGCATCAACTCTGTTTGTCATCCTCTGCATTATTTATGAGGTTTCATTAATATGCAAATTCCTGCCAGTTGATTGGCTTGCCTGGCATGGTTCCATGCCTCTCATAAATCAGAGGCTGCTGTGCTTTCTTGTTTAGTAATTCTCCAACTGTGGACCATTCTGTAGCTGCAATGAGATCAATAAAGCCTCCACTCAGAGGGAAATGAGCCAGGCTGGCTCCCATATGCCCAGAATTCCCACTGCCTTGAAGCTCCCCTGGGGCCCATGGATTGCAAAGGGGCCCCCTGCAACCTTGGTCTCTGGAGTCCATGGATGGATTGAGGGCTGCATTTCGGCTTTGCAATTACTGGCTGTGTGATGGGGACAAGTCATCTGGTCTCCTAGCGTATTTCCTCATCTGTGAGACGGGGGTGGTAGAATCTTAGGACTTATCAGCATAATGGTGCCTCGTTCTCGCTTTCTCTCTGTCTTGGCCTCCAAGGGGTTTGGTGACATGCCCAAGGTCACACAGCTCTCATGGTGGAATGAGATTAGAAGCCAGGTGTCCTGGGTCCTCACCCAGCTTTCTTTCCCACAGACAAGGACTCCTGGCTCTTCATTAATCCATCTGGAGGCTGGTGTTGGATGGGGCATCGCTAACCCAGATTTGCTTTTGCTGCTGCTGACTGGGGAGAGGGGATGGTTTCAGGAGGCTGGAGACATGGCTGCTAGCCTGGCCCTCTTTGGCAAATGAGGGACAGGGAGGGCGGGAGACCAAGCCAGCTGATGAAGGGAGCTGCTAGCCCTCCTTGAAACAGGAGCCCTGGTCATTGGCCTGGTTCTCAACTTGTCTGTAAGGCGCCTGGTTGGAGCAGGCAATCAAGTTCCTCTCCTCGGTCCTCCCTCTTCCATCCCAGGGAGATATTGCTGAGATGGAGAACGGGTGGTTAAGGGCTCACGTGTTGGAGTCAGGCAGAATAGAGTCATAGGTGTTTGTGTGTCCTTGGGAAAATTGCTTAACCCCTCTGAGACTCAGCTTCCTCATCTGGACAGTGAGACTCATCATCATACCCACCTCACAGGGTGTTGGTCAGGACTACCTGGGACAATCATTGGCACAGGGCCCAGCACAGAGTGCCCACCCCCAGGGAGTCACGGGTAACTTTGAGATGGGTGCCCACCGTCTCAGTCAAAGGGGACCCAAAAGGCAGAGTCCACCCCACAGTGGGAGGGGTGGAGGATACAGAAGAAAATGTTCAGTTACATAGAGTATGTGTCAGGTTCAACCAGAGAAACAGAACCAGTGGGAGGCCTCTATGAAGAGACTTATTGCAAGGACTTGGCTCGGTGATCGTGGGGGCTGGCTGGGCAAGGCCGGAATTCGCCGGGAGGCTGTGGGAAGGGGCTCGCTGGAGCTCTCAGGAAGGAGCTGGAGCTGCTGTCCAGGGGTGGGAATGTCTTCTTCCGGGAAACCTCAGTTCTCCTCTGAAGGCCTTTCTACTGACTGAATCAGGCCCACCCCGATTCCTGAGGACAATCCTCTTTACTTAAAGTCTACTGATTATGAACACTAACGACATCTACAAAGGACCTCACAGCAACAGGCTGAGCTTGGGACACCTGCCACCCGGGAACCAAGGGGGGGGCGGGTCTCTTAATTGACAGCCTCCCCAAAGGACTTGGAATGAGGGAGACTCATTTCTCGAAACCAAGTGCAACTCAGGCGTCCACATAAGATGGAATTCAGAGCAACAAACGAAAGAGAATTCTACCACGAAAAGAAAAAAGCAATTATTTCCAGAGCCCTCCTATGTTGTATATGAATAAAGACAGAGAAAGGAGGAAAAACCCCCAACCAAACAAGCAGATACCTTCATTAACACCTGGGTTGGTGCTGCGAGATTTGGTTTGGAATAACGAGCCTCGTCAAACTGACACACCAAACGGATGGCACCTATCACAGGTCATAAATGTATGGATCATGTGCCCACACACCTATGTGATCGATTTATGTTCTACCATGCATGGATGTAGCCTAACGTGTTACCTAGTCCCCTACGAGTGGACTTCTGGAGTGTGTCCACTTTTTGCTGGAACAGACCCACAGCCCCTTATCCAAACTCACTGGGGCCACCTGTGTTTGGGGACCCAGTATTTTCAGATTTTAGACAGGTTATAGGGTTCATATGTCACACTACTTAATACCACCAGGGGGCTGCGCTTGGGGCCAGCACCTGAGAACCAAAGTGCTAATAAATTCTTCAGTGAAACCCATAAACAGTCCCACTCTGTGGGATAAATGAAGGCTATAAGTAGCCTCACATTGTTTCAGGGCTGGTTTTGCTGCCAAGAGAGCGTTGACTCCAAATTTACAGAAACACGTTCAGTTTTCAGTTCTTCTTGGAATTTTGAATTCCAGGTCAGTACCTGACTATGTGCTCGGGCAAATATTTCTGTAAGATAAGTTTCGAGAAAAGATGCTGCTGGGTTGGGGGGTCGGTCCATTTTTAAACTTTTTATAATTGTTTATAAATTCCTGTCCCAAATCGTCCTCTGAGCAGTGTTAGTTCTGAGCGGGGACCGCTGTGGAAGTGGCGGCCACGGCTCCCGCGTCCTGGGGTGGATGGAGATCTGCGGGGGCGGCGGGGCTGTGCCCACCCCCTGACGTCCTTGGAGAGAGAGCCAAGCAGAAGCTGCATTGTCCACCTGCCAGGGAGAAGGGGCTGTGCCGGCAGAAAGAGGAGCTGGGCTTGGAGCCCCAGAGCTCAAGGAAATGAAATCTGAGCTCCCCGTGGCCTGCTGGGAGGCAGGCAAACTCCCCAGGGAGCTGGCCTCAGAGTCCGGAGCCCGCAAGAGGCAGCTGGTGTGAGAACGGGCCCTGGCCCGCTTCCCATCCCAGAGCCGTGAGCCCCGGGGCAGAGGCCGGGCTGGGTTTCTCTCCAAGTCTCTCCATCTGTTCTCATCAGAGGGAGAAACGGTCCAGAGTGGAGGTGGAAGCCCTGCTGTGGCCACAGCTGTTGGAGCGAATGGCGCGGGGCTGGCGTCAGTGGGAGTCCTGGGTGAATTTGGCGGGGGCTGGGCTCCCCTGCATTAGGGGCGCAACACAGGGATGGGAAAAAAGCAGGCAATGGTCCATGATCTCCTTCCCGTCATGGGATTGGAACCAGCACAGTGCCTAGCAGTTAGAGGGAGCTTTGTATGTGATTAGATGGAAGGAAGAACAGAGAGAAAAAGAAAGAAGCCAAGCGATTTCAGCAGGTCAGAGCTAAAATGGTCTTTGATTGTCACCCTATGTCCCCATTTTACAGATGGGGAAGTGGAGGCCCAGAGGGGCCGAGGGGCTTGCCCAAGGTCCCCCAGCTGGTGGGCCCCTCCAAACTCTCCCCACCTCTTCTGTGGAGTCAGCCCCTCTCTTTGGCCTCAGCTTCCTCACCTGTCAAATGTGCGTCCTGCTCCTCACCTGCTGTTTCTGCCGGGTGGGATAAGCATTAAAGTTCATCACATCCCTCCCCTGCTTAAAACCCTTCTGCGGCTCCCTATTGCCCTCAAAATAAAGTCACATGTCCCTGACATGACTGACACATCCTGTGTGGTCTGGCCCCCACTCCCACCTGCTCTCCTCCCGGCATTAGTCTGTACCCCACCCCCTCCACCTCTGCCTCCAGCTCCCCTGCCTGCTGGCTGTTCCTCTACCACTCACACTCCTTCCCTCCACAGGGCTGCGTCACTTGTTCAGTGCTCTGTCCATTCTCAGACTTTAACTTTGCGAGGTCAAGGACCAATTTCGTCTATTCGTTCATAGATCCTCAGTGCCTGGCACATGGTGGATGCTTAAAAACATTAGTAAGATGAATGAATCTGAAAAATGAATGTTTTGTACCAGATGATCCTAAAGGGTCCTGATGATGGTGATGCTGCTGCTACTGATGGTGCTAGAAAGCTAAGGTGGGTATCATCATCCCCATTTTACAGTCAAGGGAATGGAGACTCAGAAAAGTGGCATGCCCCTGTGCAGGGACCTCACGGGGTCAGGGGAAGGCGGGACGCTCACAGAGCCAGCCCCACCTCCGCTGTGCATATCCATCTGGGAGGCTGCTCACCACCATGGTGGAGGCGATGGGCTCCGGCTTCATGCCGGCATGTTCCAGCTTAGGAAGCTTCTCCACTTGCAACAGTCCTTTGCCATCTCACTGTCCCCCTCTGGGCCCTGTGCCTCATGCAGACGATTGCAGCAGTGTCCTGAGAGCACAGATCCATAATAGAGCTCCCCACGGGGTTCTGCCCTCTGTGCGCTGTGGGGGAGTCAGAAACCTCGAATGCTCTCATGTTCCCAATCTCAACAGTCCTCAATGGCTCCTTTCTGCCAATGAAGTCCAGACTCCTTGAGCCTGGCATCAAAAACCCGCACGATCTGGCCCCAGTCCTCAAGAGCTGGTACCAGCCCCTATCCAACCTCCCTTCTCACTCTTTTATTTACCCCACCCTCTAGCCTCACCAATCCACTCCTTGTGTGAACCCCCCCACCCAAGTTCCCACTCCCTGTGCTGGTACTTTCGCATAGAATGCTCTTCTCTCTCATTTCAACATGGGAAGCTCCTCTTCATTCTTTAGGGCCCAGCCCAGATGCCATGTCCTCCAGGAAGGTCCCCCTGATTTCCCCAATTGGAAGATATCTTTCAACTCACAAAGCATGTTCTCTGGTCTCTTTCAGCATATGCCTCCCCAGCTTTCCATTTCAACTCTGCGTGCTCTTGCCTTCCTTCCCCTGTCACATGGGAGACCCCCAGAGGGTGTGTCCAAGGAGCTGGCACAGAGTGGGCACTGTAGAAATGGGTATTTGCCTAATTAACTAATTAATGAAATAACTAATGGAGGGATGAATGAATGAAAGACCACAGGGTGTGGTTGAAAAAGCCCAAGTTTTAAATCCAGACTGACCTGGGTTTGAATCTACTTCTGTCCCTGACCAGCCGTTTGACTTTGGACGAGTCCCTTCCCCTCTCTGAGCTTCCATCTTCTGCGTGACTGTTCAGGGCTGTTCAGAGGATCGGAAATGATACAAGGAAAATGATCAACACAGAGCAGGTGCTCCACAGACTGAAGTTTCTTGAATGAATGGATGAATTTAGGGAGAAGTTGAAAGATCACGGGTTTTGACACTAACTAGACCTGGCTTGAACCCACTTCAGGCACTTTATGGTTGTGATGACTTTGGGGATATTTGTTCACCTGTCTGATCCTCAGTCTCCTCAGTAAAATGGGAGTAATAGTCCTTGGAGGCATGGTGGTAGGAAGAGTTAGGAATACTTAGTGTCAAAGTCACAAAAATGACCAATGCAATGATGATGATGATGGTGGTGATGATGATGATGATGGTGATGATGATGATGATGGTGATGATATGAGGGTGATGGTGATGATGGTGGTGGTAGTGATGATGATGGTGGTGGTGGTGGTGGTGGTGATGGTGGTGGTGGTGGTGGTGATGATGATGGTGAAGATGATGGGGATAATGATGATGGTAATCATGGTGATGATGTTGGTGATGGTGGTGATGATGATGATGGTGATGATATGAGGATGATGGTGATGATAGTGGTGGTAGTGATGATGATGGTGGTGGTGGTGATGATGGTGGTGGTGGTTATGATGGTAAAGATGACGGGGATAATGATGATGGTAATCATGGTGATGATGATGATGGCGATGATGTTGGTAGTGGCGGTGATGATGGTGATGATTATGGTGGTGGTGGAAAGGGAGGATTGGGGGTTGCTCAACCACTCTTGGTGCAAATTTACTTGCCTAGACACCTTTTACGGGCAGGCCTACAAGCAGGTGACCAGTGCCTCTTAGTTCCCCAGGAGTTTCACCATAGTGTCTTCCTCCTGGCTAGCAGCTACCCTCCCATCATCTGCCCTTTTAACTCCTTCCCAGCCAGGTGCTCTAACGAGGGACCAGCACCATCATCCAGGCTGGGTGCCATGCAGGGTGATGGCTGGTCCTGAAGCCAGAGCAGCACTGATGCGAGCAGCCAGAGCACACTCAGAGATCGTGGTGGATCCTGGAGGCAGGTGAGCACAGGCGGCTGCGGGCCCTGAGCCCTGCAGGGACCTCAGTTGTGTACCAGCATCAGAACCACGTGGGCAACTTACAACAGCTACTCAGTATGATCTTGTCTTGGGGGAGGGAGGAGGAGCTCTTCTTTTGTAGAGGCCAAATCTGCCTCTTTCAAGCTTCTCCAGGTTTGTGCTGGCTCTGCCTTCTGGCCCACACAGAACATGATGTTCCCTCCTCCCCGGGGTTCTAAATTGCACAAACAACAGCAACGGAAATGTTATCTTAGCTTGGGTTCTCCCAGAAGCAGAGCCAGACACAAGGATTCAAGGGCAAGGATTTTATGTAAGAGATGAAGGAAACACCAGGAGTGGAACAGGGAAGTGAGACAGGGAAGAGAAGGACCCCCCCCGCCCCCAAAAAAGGTGCATTATTAAACGAGTTATCACTGTGAGCGGAGCTTAATCCTCCTGGGGAACTCTGGGAAGTGGTACAGAAAACATGCCTCAGAGTTATCCCACTCGAGGAGCTGGGAGCTGGGATATCGGTCATTGGCCGAGGGGTGCTGCCAGGAGGCATCGCTACCCCAACCCTTGGACCTGAGAAAGCCCCCAGGTGCTGACCACAGCAAATGGGGCCCATGTGCCCTGACTTGGTGAGGGCAAGGAGGTCTGGGTGGGCACAAGAGTGTCTGCAACTCATGTGTTGACTCAGGGGCTGTTCCGTTAAGACCTAGTATCGTCCGTATGATGGTTACTTTTATGTGTCAACTTGACAGGGCCAAGGGATGCCCAGATAGCTGGTTAAACATCATTTCTGGGTGCGTCTCATAGGGCGTTTCTGGAAGAGATTAGCATTTGAATGGATGGACTGACTAAAGAAGGGCACCCTCGCCAATGTGAGTGGGCATCACCCGACCCTTTGGACTCGGACTGAACCATGTCGTGGGCTTTCTTGGGTCTCCAGCTTGCAGATGGCAGATCATGGGACTTCTCAGCCTCCATAATCAGGTGAGCCAGTTCCTCAATAAATCTCTCTCTCTCTTTCTCTCTTTATATATATATCCTATTGGTTCTGTTTCTCTGGAGAACCCTGACTGACACAATCCCTGTTTTACAGATGAGGAAACTGAGGCTTGGAGAGGTAATATGACCTGCCCAAGCCCACACGTCTTGTAAGTGGCATTAGTTTCCTTCCCAAAGACTGTCCTATGCACTGATTTTATTCTGGGGGCTCTGTTAGTACAGAGAGGCTGGAGGGCTGTGGGTGGGGGGTGGGGAGGAGGTGGGGCAGCTGTTGGGACACTTTTGAGGCCACCCTGAGACTGTTTCCACCCTCAGCAGTGGGGGGGGGTGCATGATGGGTCATGAGGGAGTGGATCCAGCCCCTTGCTGTTGGCACCAGTGAGTGTCATTGATGACAGTGATGTCATCGCCTCTAAATTATTCACACCTGCAGATGGTCCTCATTTAGCACCATCCGTCAGCCAGTTATTTCCAAATAAGCAAAAACCCTCGGGCAGAAATGATTCCCGCAAAGTCAACAGGTGTGACAGCACACCTGCCACCACCCCCGAGTGTCACATGATCAGGGGACAGAGGCCTGGGGCCTGCATCTCCAGACACACCAAACCCCACATCATGCCAGGAGCAAGAGGGAAAATGGAAATTTCTGTGGAGTTTGGGCTCGAGACCTTCTGTCCATTGCTTCTCTTAGCCGATCCAGGCCTCTATTGCTTATCCGGAAAACAGGACAATCAGATCCTCTTCACAGCATGTGTGTGAGGTTTAAGTCAGATACGTGAAGACTCCTGTTCCATTGCCTGGGTCACAGTAGGTACTCAGTAAATATTCCTTTTTATTCTTCCCTCCCACTCTTCTTTCCTGCCTTCATTACCTCATTTTTTCTCCCTTCCAACTTGTCTCCCTCCCTCTCTCCTCTTTTCCTTCTTTCCTTGTCAAGAAATATTCATGCATCCTCTAGCAAACGCTCTTTGTATCCTGAGCACCGTCCTGCAGCATCCACAGACCCTGAACCCGCTCACAGCCTCCTACAGCAGCGCCTGAGTCTTCCTGCCTGAGGACATTCTCCAGCTGCAGGTGTGTGCTCAGCCTGCAGTGAGGCTGGCCACAAATGCTGGGAGGAGCAGCTCTCCAACATGAAAGAATGTAGTTGGTGGGTAAATATCCCAGATCCCTCACCTTTCAGAAGGGACAACCCTGAGCATGTTCCTCACTGTCTTCCAGAAGCCCCCAGTGGGACTGAGCCCCAGTGTTCATGCAGTCACTTGCTCATCAATGTCTTTCTTGTTGGCTTCCATCCATTTCCTGCCTCATTTACCCACTTCTCCACCAGTTTTTCACCTTCCAAATAAATTACTGTGCGCGAGTCTCTGTTTCAGGGTCTGCTTCTGGAAGAATGTAAACTAAGGCAGATTCCTACTAAGGCATATTCTATATGAAGGAGTCACTGAGGACCTCTATCCAAGTGAGTTTCATTCCCAGATTCTTGGCCTCAAACTTTTCCCTGGGTCCCTACCCACAAAGTTCTAGCCCTCATTATCTGTGGTCTTGAAAACCCCATTTAAGATGGAACTAGATTATAATGAGAGTCCCCCAGTCATTCTACCAGGCAGTTGTCAGAATGGTCTTTCTTTAAAACATATCCAACCACGCTCTGCTCAGGGCACCCAGGATAAAGTTCATAATTACATGCATGACTTACAAGGCCCTCCCTAAGTGGACCCAGCCAGTGTCATCTCCCACCCTACCTCTGTGTGCTCTCTTCCCTTCAGCCAGGAGCTTACTCCCTCTCTCTGCTCTCCGCCATGTGAGGATACAATGAGAAGTTGGCAGTTTGCATCCTGGAAGAGAGCGCTCACCAGAACCCGACCATGCTGGCACCCTGGCCTTCTCACAGTTTCCAGAACTGTGAGAGAGAAATTTCTGTTGTGTATAAGCCAACCAATCTATGGTATTCTGTCATAGCAGCCTGAACTAACACAGATATGTTCCCATTCCTGACCAACACCATGACTGGAGGAATGTGGGAATGAAGATTGGCCAGGTCTGAGCATGGGGACTCCTCCAGACTGTGTGGGGATGTCAGCACCTCGTGGATGAACCGTGGGAGGGAGGAGGAGTTCAGGATGGCCATTCCTTCCCAACTAATGTTCCTGGCATGCTTGGATGACTTTCTTTCCTATTTCAAGAAACTAACTTTAAAAGATGAATTTTACTGATTTAAAGTTTTTGAGCCAAGTATTTATTCATATCCAGGCAAATTTTGTCTGCTTGTATGCAGATGATCTGGCTATTTATTACTCAACATATACCAGCTGAGTGACTGAAAGCTATGGGGATCAGAATCTTCAAGCGGTGGAACGTGGGCAGTTGCATTTTGACAAGATTCCTTTGGGAGTTCTGGTGTGTCTCCCAGGTTATGACCCACGTTTCTCAGGATGAAGATGGGGGCGGGGGGCATTTCTGAGCATCTAGACCATAATTTGACCCAGGATGGAGTTCCTTATTAATCCTCCATTCCTGGAATTCTGGAGGATGATGAAAGTCCAGCCTCAGATTCTTTACAGTTGGTTTCTTGATGAGAACCATCCAACTGCCACTGACAACTGATGGGAGGGGAAGTTTATGGAAGTTATTCAGATCCCTAAGTGAGAAGCAGAAAGCTGGATGTGTTCCACTCCATCCTCAGCTCCAGCCCTGCCCCATCGCTCCTCTTCCACTCTCTCAAATCTTCGTTTACTTACCTTACCTTGGGTCTGTTCTAGTCTTGTATTGTCCAAGGGCCTCACCCCCTGAACTCTTGGTTCCTCTGACTCATCCTTCCTTCTGCATGAAACACAGATTGCAATGTTTGCAGATGAGCTGTTTTCTCAGCCTACTTTCTTTCTGTAGAAGTGTGGGGGTCTAAAGACCTCTTTTCAGTCTGTATAGTTTCCATGTCTTTCATTCAACCTGGCTGGGTTGCTACTAATACATTTCCATTAAAAATTTTGTGGGTCTTTTGTGAATCTTACAGGGAGGTTCATTCCATCAGAAAGAAGGCAGCTATGAATCTCATTGAGATGAAATCTTCTCCACCTTGAGCTTCTTCTGAAAATCCCAAGGCAGCTGAGGCACAACGTCCTTATTAAAAGCTGTCTGGTTTGCCTGATTTGCTATGTGTGGCACTATCTTAGATCTTTATGAGGCATAAACAAGGGACTTTACAGTCACATCCTCAAGTTCCTCTTAATACCCCATTTCCTGACAGTGCCCTGTTTTTGATCTCTGCCTGGAGACATTTCTTAATTTTACCATCACTTGCCATCTGGAGACACAGGGAATCTTCGAAACCATCAAGTCCTGGCTTCTTTTGTTTAGTGGTCATTCCTTTAGCTTATTTCTCTACTCTTGCATATTGCTATAAGCATCAAGAAGAAACAGGTGTCATCTTCAACATTCTGCCTGGAAGTCCCCTTATCTAGATCACCCAGTAGACTATATACATTATCCAATTTCCATGTTACCACAGGTGAAAGTGTTGCTAAACTCTCTGTCACTACATAATAAGTGTCCCCTTTCTTCTGGTCTATCATTTATTCATGCATGCACTTAATCATCAAATCATTAACTCAACCAATATTTATATCTGAGATGTGGTTACAATGTAACACCATTTCAGGACTTCTTTTCTTGAAGCTTATGTTCTGTCAGAATCTTATTTAATTCTCCTCCCTTGTGGAATCCTATAAAATAGGTGTTATTATTATTTCCATTTTGCAGATGAGGAAACTCAAGCTCAGAGAGGTAAAATCAATTGCCTAGGGCCTCACAGCTAACAAGCAGAAGAACTGAGATTTGAATCCAGTTCTGTTTGATTCCAGAGCTCCAATGTGTAGGTGCCACCACTATAATTCCCTTTCCTGGAATTTAATTTCCACTGCCCTTGTCAAAGCATGAAGCTATGCCCATTTCTTTCTTGGAGTTCACTGGGACTCCAGCTCCTGACTTTCCCCTATAGATATATATTTTTCAGGCAGTGATGAATAAAGGTGTGCATTAGAAGAGAGCAGGTGGCTAGAATTGCTTTTTAACATGGAGGCTTTGGGAACTCCTCACAAGACCTCACTGTGCTCCAACGTTCCACTCACTAAACAGGAAAGTTGGAGGTGTTCTGAGCTTCCTCATGGGAGAGTTAGGACCGTGGCAGGTTCTTAAAGTGCTGAAGCCATTGACTTTTGAAGGACACTTGGGGGAAGAGACAATTCAGACAGGGAAACTAAATTACGTGGTCGTAAATCTTCAGAAAATTGCTATTTTCTCTCTTCTCTCCCACATCCTGCCATCTTACTAAGTCACGAGTCACTCTCAAAACCTTAATAACACCATAGGAACTGGGGCAAGACATGTGCTTAAGGGAGAGCAAACCTTGTTTCCTGGATGCTGTAAAGCGTGCTGCATTTTCTTGATCTTGACCTTGGGTTAGAAATATGGGAACCTTTCAAAAGCTGCAGAAAAACTGTTAGTTTTCTGAAAAGAAGAGGGCAAATGAAAGCCTTGAGAACAGGCTCACAGATATTGGCTTCCCCTTCAGCTGTGAATGTGGTCTGGGGCTGTAGCTTGTGCAGCTGCTTACAGTGGGGACAGCCTGCGGCTTATGTCTAGGAGTTTTGAGGACATAGGAGGGGAAACTTTCACTGGCACCTTAAATTTTCTCCAAGGATTAAGTTTAAAATGCAACCTGCTTGCCAATCCCCTGAATGCTCAGACCCCTGTCTCCTAGTCATGCCTCATCTCCTGCTATTCTCCCCATCCCTCACTCTGTTCCAGCCACGCTGGCTTCCTTGCAATTCTTCAAACATTACAGGCTTTTTCCAACATCAGAGCTTTTGGAATTTCTGTTCCTCTGCCTGGAAGACACTTCTCCACATTTTCTTACAAGTAGTTCCTTCTCATCCTTCAAGTGTCAGTTCAATTGTCACCTCCTCAGAGAAGCCCAAGGTGACACATGTTCTCTCATTATCTTTTTTTGTTCTTGTGATGAGACCTTTAAAGATTGCAACTTTCAAATATGCAATACAGTATTATTAACTGTAGTCATCATGTTGTACAGTACATCCCCAGGACTTATTTGTTTTATAACTGCAAGTTTGTACCTTTTGACCCCCTCCATCCATTTCTCCCACCCCCCACCCCCACCTCGGGCAACCACCAATCTATTCTCTGTATCTATGAGCTTGGTTTTTTTTTGTTTTTTGTTTTTTTTACATTCCACATATAAGTGAGATGATACAGTATTTGTCTTTCTGTGTCTGACTTATTTCATTGAGCATAATGCCCTTGAGGTCCATCCATGTTGTTGCAAATGGCAAGATTTCATTCTTTTTTATGGCTTAATAACATTCCATTCCATATGTATGTGTGTGTGTGTGTGTGTGTGTGTGTACATATATATATACACACCACATTTTCTTTGTCCATTCTTCAATTGATGGACACTTGGGTTGTTTCCAGATCTTGGCTTCAATGAACATGGGGGTACATATATCTTTTTGAGTTAGTGTTTTCATTTTCTTTGAATAAATACCCAGAAGTGGAATTGCTGGGTCATATGGCAGTTCTATTTTTAATTTTTTGAGGAGCTTCCATACTGTTTCCCATAGTGGCTGCACCCGTTTACATTCCCACCAGCAGTGCACAGGGCTCCCTGTCCAGTACATATGGTGCAGCCTTTAATTATTTTATGTATTTATTTTACTTGTTTACTTGTTTGCTAGTGTCTACAGAAAGGAGAAGAACAGAGGTCTGCCCCTGGGCTCTTTAAGCCTGGAAGGACAGTTTCAGGACTGGGGCTGTGAGCGTGGCCTCATAATGCACTGCACAACTCCAGGAAGTGCTGTTCACTTAGATCAGTGCTTCTCAAGCAGGAATGACTTGGTCCTCACCCTTTGGGCACATCGGGCAATGGCTAGAGACATTTTTTGCTCTCATGACTTGCGGGCGGGATGGGGTGGGTAGAACTCAGGGATGCTTCTGAACATCCTACAATGCACAGGATAGCCTTCCACAGCAATTATCTGGCCCCAAATATCAATAGTGCCAAGGATGAGAGGCCCTGACTTAGACTACAACGTGAATGTTATTCATATATGTCAATTGGCCTTCAGACAGATTCAAGCAATAAGCTCAGCTGCTTGGCGCTGTCTGTGGTGCTGAAGTGGACCTGCCATGCTAGCTCTGTTCCTACAGCTTGTCCAAACTCCAGCCTTTCTCGGTCCTGTTTGGATCCCTGTTCCCGATTTCACCTCAGATTGTTGTACACAGGATCATACAACATCAGACCAGAAAGGTTCTTAGAAGGCAACTAGTCTAACCTCCCTCTTTTGTATTAAAAGGAAACCGAGGCCCAGAGCCCAGATGTGCCATTGCAAGAGAAGATGACGTTGCAACAGAATGTCACTCACCTGCAGCTTATGAAATGCAGGTGTCATTAACCTGGGGTCCTCTCTGCCCAGGACAACGTGGCTAATGACGTGTTGCCATCTGAGGATTGTTAATGGTGTTGTCCTGTGATTGAGAAGCGCTGTGAAGCATCTTGTCCCTTAATCACGTTGGCACTAGAGAGAAGATGACTTAGAAAATTTGCTCCCGTGGTGCTCAGGGCAGCCAGGGTGGGCAGGCCCTTGCTGGGTGCCTTGAGGCTAGACAGCCTGTCTGCCAGGGAGCTAATTGATTCTTTAGGTTAGCACTGTTTTGTGTGCACAGACAAATCTGGGCATCCATTCTGCTTCGTGTGACGCCAAGTGTCTCCTCTGTGTTCTGCAGTCCCAGGCTTCCACTTTTGACTTTGTGGAACTCTGCTTTGTGAAACCATCAATTTCTCCACCCATCAGAAAAATGAATTTCAGGAAGCTACTTTGTAAGCAGTGGTCTTCATTGAAAGCATGATTTTCATGCATCTCGAGGGAACTGTCACCTGAGCTGCCTTCTGTTGAGGGCCTACTAAGTGTCAGGTGCTTTATATATTGCCTCTGATATTATCAACTCCATGAAGTGGAAATTATTTGCCCCATTTTAAGATGAAGAAAGTGAGTCTCAGAGAGGCCAAGTAGCTTGCCCAAGGTCACACAGCAAGGAAAAGGCAGGGCTGAGATTTTTAACTCCATCTTTCTTGTCTTTCCTCTGGATTTGTTCTCAAAGTGTGACCCCCGGACCAGCAGCATCAGCATCACCTGAAACTTGTGAGAAAGGCATATTTTCCCTACACTTAATGCATCAGAAACTCTGGTGGGCCTGGCAATCTGTGTTTTAAGGAGCCTTCCAGGTGATTCCAGTGCTGATTCAAGTTTGAGAATCACTTCTTTGGAGCTTCCTTGTTTTATTCCTCACTAGAACTTTCTGCTAGGAAGAGAAAGGAGCCAGGAATGAGGAATGATCTGGTATTTCTCATGCAGGAGAGTTTAACCACTCTGGACCCAGCCTTCCCAGGAGTGGATCATTGGGAGTCTTAGCCTTCTCCACCTTGTCCTGAGGGGGATGCCTTATGGCCACTAAGTTGCCTTAGTTTCCCCAATGTGACTAGCTTCTGAGAACAAAAGAAGCCTTTGCTCGAGCTTCCTGGTGGCTGAGAACTTCCCTGTCTGACTTGGCTCATACCAGATGTTCAATAACTAACTGATGGATGCAGGAGGAGCAGACCAGCCCTGGGGGTTCAGGCAGCTGCTGACTCAGAAATCCTGAAAGTGCTCTGGCCCCACCCGGTACATCATTCACCCATGTGACACATCCCCAGGATGGCAGCCAGCATCCCTCAGGCCCCTGCGATGTTGCATAAATCAAGGAGTTTCCCACTTTTTTCCTCCTCCAAAGAGCCCAGAAGGTTTGCGGTGGCAGCTCACCCTTTCCTGGCAGTCACAAATCTTTCCTAGGCTGGGGAGAAGGTGCCTGGGCAGACCTTCCTGTTTCTCAGGCCAGCTTTTCATCTTCCAAGATCCTGTGCAAAAATGATGGTGGCAAATGGGAACTTGAATGACTATGCTAATAGTATCCACTTGTTCATGTGCCTGGCCCTGGGTGAAGGGGCTTTCCAACATCAACTCATGGAGACTTCAGCACCATCCTGGTTGGGATTAGGATCCCCTATTTTACAGATGAGGAAACTGAGGCTCAGAGAAGTCAGCCTGTCCAGGGTCCTGCAGCTGGTAAGTGGCAAGGCTGGGGACCAAACCCAGGATGCTCTCTCTCCCTCAAGTTTCCTCTTGGTCCCCATGTGACTGACTGTTTCATCCTATGTCAGCCAAGGACGCTGAGGTGAGGGACCCTGTTCTACTCACACAAATGGGGAGTGGCTGATGCAGGATTGGATCCAGGTCTTTCTCTTGGAAGCGAAGTCTGTGTTTTGGGGTCTGTTTGGCCTGTGGAACTTGGGGCTCCATCTCAGCAGCTCTGTAAAGGGAGCCTAGCAGGATCTGAGGACAGAGCAGCGTCTTGAGGGTAAACGTGTATGGCCTTGGGCAAACCATTTTACCTCGCTCTCTGCCTCAGTTTCCCCATCCACAGTTACACAATGCCCCTCAACCTCATGTGTTTATTGTTATATGCAAATGAAACAATGACCCTGAGAGATATTTTAATCACAGAAGTAGCAGTGGCTATGCTTTATTGAGCACATACTGTGCGCCAGGCATGACATCTGTGGGTCTGTAAGCTCCAGCTCCTTTAATCTCACCCTATGTGACCGGCGCTTTGATTCCCTGGGGTGAGCTCTGGGCCTCGGTTCTTTCATCTGTACAATGGGGATGATGTCATTAGTACCACGTACAGACGTTTGCGTAGTAAACAAGTCAACGTATGTAAGTGATTAGAACGGAACCTGGCACACAGGAAGCACTACGTGAGTGTCAGATCATCACGCACATCTTGTAGCTGGGGAAACTGAGGCTCGGAGAAGCAAACAACTTGCTCAAGACCACCCAGCTGAGAAGTGGCCAACTCAGGTCTTAAACCTTGACCTTAAACCCTGGGAATCTGGTGCCTGTTCTTTCTCCTTCCTGTTCAGAGGCCCCCACTGGGCAGTGCCCTTGTTTGGGTCCCTTGTCCTGCTCTGGACATCAGAATGGGATACCCCAGCCTCTATGGCTTTGGCCTGTCCTCTCTTGGCCCAAGGAAGCCCCAGGCCCACTCTTTGAGCCTCTGGGAGCATGGAAATAAATTCCTTGCAGAGCCAGAGAAATAAATAAAAAATTAGCTCCACGCTCCCAGTGTCCGGAGGCTGCGGAGGGCATTGAATTATTCAGGCTGTTTGGGTGTGAGCTGTTAGTTTTCTGCTGCTCTCGCCTTGACGGCTGTCCTGACAGATTGATGGATGAGCCAGTAAAACACTCGGAGGCCAGGGGGAAAATTCTTAATCATAACTCACTGACGGGAGCGAGTGTTTTTTCTGCATTGGCAGCTCCAGAGGCTCGGCCTGGCCCTGGCACTCCCTTGCCTTCGCCTAATGAGGCTGGAGATGCCAAGAGCAGAGTCGCCCTCGAAGACTGGCCAAGGGCTTGAAGCAGGACATTTAAGAATGGAGCTCTTCATGTTTTTATTTTAAAAAAGGAAGATGTAACTTACATAAAAGACACTAACTCTTAAGTGTACGGCTCGATGAATTTTTACATTTGTGAACATGGTGTAACCAACCACTCAGATCAAGATGTGAAGCATTCCTATTCTTCTAGAAGGTTCCCTCATGCCCCTTTCCAGCTAATACCACCTCTGCTCCCAGACAATGCCGATCCTGACCTCTAGCATCACCGATTGGTTTCATCCACGCTAGAGTTTCATACAAATGGAGTCATATAGTTGGAGCCTGGCTCCTTTAACTAGCACATTTTTTTTGAGATTCATCCATGTAATTGCATGTATCAATAATTTGTTCATTTTATTGTTGACTGGTATTCTGTTGTATGAATATACCACCATTTCTTTATCCATTCTCCTATGGATAGACACCTGGGATGTCTCTAGTCTTTGTCTATTATAAATAATGCTGCTATAGACATTTGTGTACCAGTATTTGTGTGGATATGTGTTTTTATTTCTCTTGGGCATATACCTGGGAGAGAGATGGCTGCACCTTAGGGTCAATGCTCGTTTAGTTTTGTAAGAAGCAGCCAGACATTTTCCAAAGTGGTTGAACCATCTTACAGTTCCCACTAGGAGTGTATCAGAGTTCTGGTTGTCCCATAGCCTCACCAGCATTTAGTATTATCAGTCTTTCCAACTGTAGCCATTCTGGTGGGTATGTAGTGTTATCTCATTGTGGTTTTATTTTTGTGTGACTAATGCTGGTGAGCATCTTTTCATGTGCTTATGGATCATTTGCATACCTTCTTTTGTCCAGTATCTTTTCAATTCCACCTCAAGCCCATGCAAGCTACTTCTCTGCATGAGGTCTTCCTCCCAGGCAGTCTGGTATGAGAGAGTTAACACACCAGGGGCAGCCTTCAAACAACGGAGATGGAATTTAGTAGATAAATGACACAGCTTCTCATTCTTCCAGTGGCTTGCCACTGAGGTATGATTCTTAGAAGGGCCCCAGTAAGACTGAGCCCAATTGCCCATCGAGGTCTCCAGCTCATTAACACACCCTCTATTAGCTTTTATCCCTTCCCCATCTCTCTTCCCCACTCCCTCACTTGTTCTTTCTGGGATCTCCTCCCAAATAAACTGCATGCACCCAAGTCTTTGTTTCAGGATCTGCTTTGAGGGTAATCCTAATTAAGACAAGAACACGCCAGAGATTAGCAAGAGCGGGAAGCTGCCAGCTCCCCCAGGGCTGGAGAAACACAGAGAGGGGGTGATATTTTTGGTACCCAGGGGCTTGGAGCACCTGGCAGAAGCTGGAATTACAGTGGGCTTGTCCAGGGGAAACTGATGCCACCAAGGAGTCCAACACTATCAGACACATGGCAAATCAGAGATGGAAGAGGGAAATGCCTGGTTCCTCCTTTCTCCTCACCCTGAGATCTCCTGCTTGGGTTTCCCATTGGCGGAAACCAGACAGAACCCAGCTGACCCAGGAGCCTGGGAATTGCAGCCCCTGAGATACAGAACTGAGCCAGGGAGGGATGAGGGACGGTTAAAGGGCAGTGGGGAGCAAGTGGGCAGGAGCTCCTCCCAGGCACTGAGGGTTGACCCAGTCTCCTTTTCCAGGGGGCGCCCATACCAGATTCCAGCCTCTGCCGAAGACCACTCTGCTGCTGCTTCTACCCCGAAGGCTCTGTGTGGGATGCTCTGTCTCCCAGGCACTTGGATCATGAACATGAGCGTTGCCCCTTGGTGCCAAGGCACAGGGCACGGCCTGGAGCCCCTTCTTTCTGAGCCATTTTGAGCTTTTGCTTTCCCCAGGATGGTGAGACCCTTAGCTCTCTGTCGTCTGCAAGATTAAAACCCACCCAGATGGAAAATGGCAGGCGCAGTGCCAAGCAAAGGGCTTCTTTCCCTCCACAGTGGGAAGCTGGCCCTTTGAGCCAGTGCCAGGGACCCAGACGCCTCTGCTGGCAAGGCCCATCCTGGCAGATGGAGTTTACAGACCTCGCTGCCCTGCTGGGGAACAGTTAGACGCAGGAGAAAGACATCCAGCCTGGGGCCTGCATGCTCATTCCAGCGCATCCACTAACAGGCCAAGTGGCCCTGGCAAATTGTCTCTACTTCCCTGGCCTCTGCCTCGTCATCTGTAAAATGGGACTGCGATACTCTTTTTACTTTTCTGATCATGTGGGGTGGATTCACGGACAAAGAAAATCCCTGTTAACGGGAGGAAGGTAAAGAACTTAACTGTTGCCTCTATACATTCTCCTACTCAGAAAAGGCGACATTGTGAGGAGGAGCACCAGCAAGTCCAATTTGACTTTAGCGCAGTCACATGGTGGGAGAGCTCCAAAGTGGCCCCCAATGATTAAGGATCAATTAAGTAGGTGCTTAATAAATGTTTGCTAAATGCATGAATATATCAACCCCAGGCCCTTAACACTTATTAAATCAGATCTAAATTAACATTTGGTAGTCAAAGCTCGTATGTCCTGCCCCAATCTTCCTCACATACCCTCCGGTCCCACTGCTCCCCGACACGCAGCTGGCACCCTACTGAGGTCTGTTGTGTCCTTGTCCTGCTGGTTTGTGGTTAGTTACATCCCTCTTCTGAAGGCCGTGGCTTCTGTTACACCGTCCTCTCTGGGTTCTGTGACCAGTTTCCCCACACCCCCGACTCCTTCAGGCCTTGTCCAGGCCAACTCACGCCCCTGAGCCACTCTATCCCATCGTTGGTGCCCAATAGTCGCGGGGGATTTGGCTAAATGGAAGGATAGAGGGGAGCATTCTGAAAAGGGGCACAGCATAAGCGAGGGCCCGGGGGTGGGGACAAGTCGGGTCTAAACAGAGAGCAGGAGGAGACGGACCTGACTAAAGGGGTGGGGTCAGTTACGGAGCACCTGTTCTGGGCCAGGCATGCAGCCGAACTCATCACACACGTTCTCATGTATGCTGCTCCTATGTCTCATGATGAACCCTGTTTACAGTAGCTAAATCTGGAGTCAGACAGCCTGGGATCAGATCAGAGCTCCTCCACGTCCTGGTAGAGTGACCTCATAAGAACTTGACCTTGACCCTGCTGCCTCTCAGTTTCTGCAGAGTGAAAACTGGGGATACAGTACCTACTCATGGGGTTCCCATGAGAATCAGGAGTTAATACAGGGGAAGTGCTTAAAACAGCGCCTGCCACATAGTCATTGCTCAATAGATGTTGGCTATCATTAGAGTCTCTAGACTTGTTCTTTCTGAGATGGGAGCCACCAGCCACATGCCGCGATTTAAATTTAAATGAATTAAATCCAATAAAGTTCAGAAGGTAGTTCCTTATCACATGAACCACATTTCAAGTGTTCAAAAGCCAGGGTTTTGGAGAGCACAAGTGTGGAGCACCTCCAGCATGGGAAAGTTCTGTTAGCTGGACAGAAGATGGAGATCTGGAGAGGAGGCACAAGAAATGGTGGTAGCGGTTGTGTCTGGGAGGAGAACTGGGAGGGGGTGGGGACAGGGTGCGAGAAGGACTTCCTGCTCTAGCACATTTGGAACTGTGTTTTATCATGACAGTTTATTGCTGAGTGGAACACAAAACCAAAACACACCTCACAGCAAACATTTTTATAGAGGGGAAACAGAGGCTCAGAGAAGGTCCAAGCTCACAGCGCTGGAAAGTGGAGGGGCTGAGCCTGGAGCCTCCTGTCTGACCTAGAGCTTAGTTCTTGACCACCAGGCAGTGGAGATGAGGATTTGCATGGAAGTGGGGAGCCCCCGAGGGTCCAGCCCTGCGGACTCTCAGGACCAACTTCCCTCATTCAGTCCTGGCCGGGGACCACCCTATAAAGCCCCTTAGGGGAGGGTCGTTCAGATTCATGGAGCACACAGTAGGGGGACAGTGGATAAGGGCTCAGGCTCTGGTATCAGATGGTGCTGGTTCAAGCCCGGGCTGCTCCACGCAGTCGCTGTGTGGTCTTGTGCCTCAGTCTTGTCATCTGCAAAATGGGGATAATAACTGGTCTACCCGCATAGGGTTGTTGCCAAGATGAAATGAGACAAGGTGAAGTGCCTGACTCATAGTAAGCCAAATACATGGGTAAATTAATGTATTCTTCTTCTTATTATTTTATTCAAGGTTTAAAGCTGGTCTCTGAAGAAGGAACACGTGAGGGGGAGCCATCTGTGGCCCCCCTGAAGCATCTTTTCTTCCCACATCCCTGGGAAGGGCAAACAGGGAGGGTAGGAGGGAGGAGGAGCCCTGAAATTCCTCTCAGTTATATGATCGTGCCCATCCCCCAGCACATCCCCCTTGGCCTTGCAAAGTGTGGACAGAAGAACACTACATTCTGGTAACAAAGGGTGTGGCAAAAAGTAGGAGTGGGCCTGAAGAATATTTATGTGGCCATGGCACGGGTGTTCTCTAGATTTCCCTGACGGTCCCAAGGTGAAGAAGCAATTTTGTGTCTGTCATTAATCTTGCAAATAAATGCAAGAAGTGGCTGCAGCTGAGGGTTTTCATATTAATTGATTGTGTCTTCAGAACCCAGCTCAGAGCTCATTAGGCAGGGCTGGGAGCAGGGGGCCCGTGACACTCATGTTTTTGGTGGTGGTCGCCATGTGGCATGTGCAGCCCGCTGTGGCCCTGGCCTGTTGATGGGTGATGCTTGGGGCTCCCCACCAGCACCAGGACTGGCATCCAGACCCCTAAGGGGAGGGGAAGGGGCCGCGGCATTGGAGAACAGCAGGCTTCGGAGGACCCAGTGTGGTCCAAACACCTGAGGGATCTCCGGGTTGTGAAAGGGGGTAGTGCCTGTACTTGGCAGACAGGGTTGAAGTCTGGGCCCCCCACTATCCACCTGTCGGAACTTGGGTCACTGCCCCTCGCTGAGTCTCAGTTCCTCATCGTTGAAATGGAGATTACGCCAATGCTTAGCACAGAAGGTTACTGCGAGGGTTACATGAACCATGCCATTCTCTTTAGGTCAGAGCAAATGCTGCCCATGGGCGGTGACTACTGGCCCTAGGAGAATCTTTCCTTCAAACCCCAAGCCCATCTGCTATAGGGTGGCAGAAATAGTTCCATTAATGCTTCATCTCTCAAATATATGTTCAAACGCATTGGGCTGCTTTCCATCATGGACACCCCAGGGTGGGTGAAGGATTGAAGAGCAAGGTTGTTTAGGGGAAGGAGGAGAAGAAGCCAGGAGGCACTGGGAGCTGGAGGGTGTGGGAGAGGACCCCTGACATGTGTAGCAGACTTTACAGTTTATACAGGACACATTCATCAGCTCCTCTGCTCACCTCCCAAGTCAAGAAGTGGACATACAAGCTCTGGTGACAGCAACTTTGCCATTTTTTCTGCCTTCCTTTTACTGACATCTCTGAGAACATCTCACCTCTCCCTCCATGTCTCAGGCCATCTGCCTGGTGCCTCTTGTGTCAGATGTTCACTTTGCGTCTCATAGTCTTCTCCAAAGCACTACTACAGGCAACCACTAACTCAACCACTCACTCGTTTCTTCAACGAGCCAATTGAGTAGTCAGCCGCTGAACCAACTAACCATCTAATCAACCAGCTAGCCAGTCAGTCAATGAACCGACCATCCAACTGCCAACTAACCACTCAGTTGAGTAACTGAACAACCAACTATGAACCAACTGACAAACTAACCAACCAACCATCCAACTAGTCAATTAATCCATGAACCAACCAACCAGCCAACCAACCATTCCATTCAACGAGCAACTAATAAATCATCCAACCAACCCACAGACCAACAAATAACCACTAACAAATCAACCAAAATATGCTGGTTTTGGGCAAATCCACACAACCAGACTCTGACTCAGACCAGGGGAAGGGCTGTCTGCCTCCGGGGCTTTCAGCTGCCCTCCTGACAGGGACCTCACCCCTGCACTGCCTCCCTGCAGAACCAGGCGCTTTCCCTGCTAGGCCTGACTAGACTAGTGGTTTGCAGACTGGGTTCCTTGGGGCCCAGAGTTCCGTGGAAGGGCCCTGGGGCTGCCTTGGGAGGCAGGAGGCAGCCAGCTGGGTGGGGACTGGGATAGTCATCCCTGCCTTCTCCTTTTATCTGTTTTGTTCATTGGGATTTTGAGTAAGACTTAGGTTTAGACGTCTTATAAACCATTTTTTCAAATGTTTAAAATCCATCGCATTGCGTCACCTTTTCAGCCCTGAGGTCAATGGTTATGTCTTTGTGGGTGTGGGGGAGGCGTGAAGGAGACCCCGGGCTCCGGACCTGGAGTTTCCAGAGGGCAGAATGTAGTGAAAGCACAGAGGGGCCATCTGTGTCTCCCCGGGCCGTGGGGTCACTGAGCTCTGAGGCAGAGCAGTTGGGGGCCTGGTGGACTCAGGAGCTCTGAGAGACCCACAAGTCAGTGGCAGATAAGCAGCCTTTGATGTGCGTTTCCTCACCTGTTTCCAGCAGAGCCTGCTTCCCACGACCCAGGGTCCACAGGAATTCCAAACAGCTGCTGGCAGGGCCTGGGATGTCCTCGGACGCGGCACGCACTAGGGCGGACTCCAAACGACCTTCAGCTGCAGCTGCTCATCTGCCTGTTTCTCTTGGAGCCGCCCAAAGGGAGGGAAAGCCGAGCGGCAGGGGTGTGTAGGAAGACCCCGTGCCTCGCCCCAGCCCACCGCACCTGGCCTCAGAGACCCCTGGGTGGGGAGTGCTGCTGGGACCTCCTTGTGAGTTTCAGCTCCCCAAAGTGGAAAAGCAGCCGAATAGGGCCCAGGGGACCCGCTGCGGGAGAGAAGGCATGGCCCTGGGGGGTCAGGCGTTGGATTGAATCCCGATTCACTGCAAGACCTTGGGCAAGTCACTTCACCTTTCTGGGCCTCTGTTTCCCCTTCTGTGTAAAACGGGGCCAGTCAGTGGTCACCACGGAAGTGTGCAAGGTCAAGGGTAGAACATGGCCCTTTACTGGGACCCCCACTTTACAAATCTGGAAAGTGGACAAGCAGGGACTTTTAGGAGAGTGGGATCATAATTGAGGTTTCTGAGTTGACATCTCTTTCCTCAACCCTGGGACATTTTTCCTCTCTCGGGGATGTTTTTCTTTCAGGCAAGGGAGAGCCAGTCCTGACTGGGAAAGCTGGGGTCTGATTCCGTCCACACACCCTAGGATGACTCTGGGAGCTTCTTGGTCTCCTCCCCAAGGTCCCTGTCTGCTCAGCCATGCCTCCCCACCCCAGCAGGGCACGGGTTTAGATCTCTCCCAGGGTACACTGAACGTCCCCAGCTGGCCTGCCTACAATCCGAGGGGCCATCATTTACTCAGAAGCGTCACCAGGACATTCTGATTTATTGGTGATGGGTTAGCTGTGTTCTTTAGGCAGCTTATGGTCGTGCCATTAAATTTTCAGAGATTAAGAGCGTGATGGGGAAGATAAATTTAGTCATTCTGGGAATCCTGGGAGAGCTGCTGTAAGGAGGGGACCCCACACCCCTCATGCTCACCTGGCAAGAAGCGAGCCCCTTTCTGCTGCTTTTTGGGATGAAAAGCATCCTGTAAGGAGGAGGTTTGCCCCTAGAATGGGAAGATGTCAGAGAGTATTCTCAGCCTGGAATCATAGACTATTTGAATTAGAGAGTCACAGAATTAGGCGAGTTTTGAAATGATGCAGTCCAGCCCTCTCATTTTGCTGATGTCCAGAAACTGAGGGCCAGGGTGGTGAAATGACCTAATCAGGGGCACTCAATCAGAAGGCTGCATCCTGACTCTCCTTCTAGTGCTCCTTTTGTGGCACCAGGAGGGCTGTCTGCTAAAGGTGGGGATTAGCTGCACAGTGGAGGAAAAGGACTTTGGAGGGGAACTTACACCCTCAAAAGCACCTCCACTGTACAGAAAAAGAAGGTGAGTTTCAGAGAGGACACTTGACTTCCGGGCTGTAAATTTCGCACAGACCCCTTGGTTTTGTGCTGCTCCCCCAGCACCTGCCTCAGTGCTCACAACAACGCAGGTGCAATAAATCTTTGTTGAGTGAATGAATGTTTATCAGCAGATCTGGAACTAGAACCATGTGATTTAAAGCCTGCATTTGGGCTCAGTGGCCGTTCGGTTGCGGCAGCCGCGTTGCTGCAGAGCCTGTCCCGTTTTGTAGATTTCCCATATGGTAATGAGCAGCAGGCAGGGAACTGGAATTCCCACAGGTACAAGCCCTGCCTCCCAGACAGTGGGACTTTTCTTCTAAGGGCTTTAAAAAGTCCCAAGGGAAACACAAAAGGGTTAGACAGCCCCCACAATGCTTAGCTTTGGGGAGATAACCCCCTCCTCCCCTTTCAGGTGAACGCCACAGCCAGAGAAGGGACTCTGAAGCATCCAATGCTAAGACAGACTTCTCGGGATGCATCTGAAATAGACCCAGCGGGGAGGCAGAGCCCAGGGCTGGAGTAGGATGGGGAAGCAGTTACGCCACAAACAATAAGAGGCTGCAGAGGCAGGGGCGGCTGGGGAGGGGAGGCCGGGGGCTCCTTCTCTTTGCCGACGGTGCCTGGGTGATTAAGCACCAACTGAACATAACGATAAGCACATGACCTTGGCGAGGACCCACCCCAGCAGAAACCATCAGCCAGTTCTTGAAATAGGAACACAAAATTCGTTGAAATCATAGCATCCAATTCTACTCGATCTAATTGACAGAGAATTTGTTTCAATGTAGCAGACTTATCCTGAGCACCCACTGTGTGCAAGTCACTGTGGGAGTTAAGAGAGGCAGGGCTGCGAATAGCTGAGAGAATGGATTCTGGAGCCAGGAATACCCAGCTCTGAATCCAGGCTCTACCACTCGCTAGCTGTGTGACCTTGGGCAAGTCACTTAACTGAGCCTCAGTTTCCTCGTCTGTAAAGTGGGGATAATAGTAACCCCACCTGCCCCCCCTGGGTTGTTATGAGGATTAAGCAAGTTAATACACACAAAGCTCTTGGCACGGTGATAGCACGTAGTTCGTGCTCAGTAAGTACTATTGCTATTAAGACAGAACTGGAGTGAATGTTCCTGGCATTGCACAAATGGGGCTGCAGGGACGGTAACGTCCAAATTACAATGGCCCTCAGCTCCTTCTTGCAGGAGCTCACTTGCCCATCAACGTCTCCCCCAGTGATTTCCGGAGGTCTTCGGGGGCACGTGCCTCGTGTGCAGGATATCGTCCACCCATGTTCTCCTGCTCTGAGCTCCCTAAGGAAGTCCCTGCCCGCAGGCCATTTAATTTTCCAGGTAATTCCTATAGTCCAGTCTCTGTTTCAAAGGTTCCACAGTGGCAGTCTGCACTCCATAGGTGGCTCTCAGACATATGTTGATGGATGGCATGGTGTTTCAAAACAATGTGAGCCAACTTCTCTAAGTCTGGAGATTTCACATTTAAAGAAACCGTATTTTCAAAAACAAGAGGGAAACTCTGCACATCTTCCAGAAATGGGTCTGCCTCTCTGATTGGCAATGAGGGGCTGGAACGGAGCAGCTGTCACCCTATTGGGTCGAGGCACACAGTCTCCACTTGGCCCCAGTCCCCAGGACTCCCTCTATTAATCCCCGCCCAGTCCACTGGTTCCTGTGACCAGCTCGGCCTCTGCAAGCGTTTGTGCCCCCAATCCATTCCTTTCTGGCCCCACTGAATGGGTCAGGGCTGACCCCACTGTCCCCTCCCCAAGAATTCACTGCCTGAGAGTTGGCACCAAAGACCTTCTCGCTTCCAGCTTCCACCCCACCTGGCCCTGGAGCACAGGTTTAAAACAGGCACAACTGACTTGCCAAGGACGGGGGATTAATTAGAAACGAAGCCTCAGAGGCTGTTTTGATCTCTGATGCCTCTTGGGTTTTGCTGCCTTTCTTCTGCTTCCAGGTGGGGGACTCTTGCCGGGGGGTGGGGGGGGGGGTGGGTGCTCTGCACGCAGATGGTTGCTATTTATGACAACTACCCACCCAGCACCCTCTCTTCCACCCTGCCCTTCTCTTTCTTCTTGTCCCACGTGCTGGGGGAGGGGTGTGTGTGTGCGGTATTGGGGGCTATCACGGGGCTTCGGAGCCTAGGGGGCACAGGTCCACACCCGGCAGGCTGCTAGGGTGCATTTTGTTTTTCCCTGCCCTTTATCACCTCCAGGCGATGCTCAGGACCGTCAGAGGGGTGGAGAGGCGGCGGGGAGAAGAAGCGGAGATCTGAGAGGTTTCCTTCAGGACCTGGCCACCCACCTGCGGTTCTGGGCCAGAGCTTATCACAAACGCGGACTCTTGGGCTCCAACCCAGACTTGCTGAATCGGAATCTGTGTTTTAAGCAGATGCCCAGGCAATTCGTGCGACCAGAGCACTCTTCCTCTGTATCTCGGCTCCAGGGCATTCACTGAGCGTGGGGGAGCCTTCCATAGTGATTCTGAAATGACCGAGGGATACAACTCTCACCAACGTGCACGCGGCCCACAGGCCACGGCGGACACACTGAAGGTGCTCAGGGAGATGCTGAAGATGCGACTCCTCCGTGGGGGTTAGGTTTTCCACGTGGTTCTCAGCCGCGGCCACACAGCGGACCCCTGTGGGGAGCTTTAAACTTTACTGGTCACAGGGTGGACCCCAGGGCCTCTAACTGAACGGCCCGGGCATGGCCTGGCTCCCGTTTAGTAGGTGCCACCGTGTCCTGGGCATGTCCTGGGCTGGAGACTTGAAAAAATCCCCAGAATCCCAAGTGCAGACCCAGCTGGGAACCACTACGTTGGTGCCCACGATGAAAGTCTGGGTGGTCAAAAGCACCCTTTCAAATCCCACAAGGAGGCCGACGTTGGGGACCCACTCACCATCTCAATCTTTCCTCCGTGTTGAGACTGGCTACCGTTTCCCCGCTGAAGAACAGGACGCTCGGTGCACGCAGGAGCCAAGACATGTGAAACACACATCTCTGAACCCAAGGATCACGCTCGGGGACAGCATCAAGGGAGATGCTCACTCTGCAAGGGCTCATCCACGTATGTGGACACTCCTGCCCCTCCACCTTCCTCTCCTCTGCCACCGCCGCTGGCTAATTCCTGTGCTTTCTTTAGATCTCAACTGCATGGCCACTTCCTCCAGGAAGCCTTCTCAGACCACCCCCAGGATGGGCAGGTTCCTTTGTCGCGTGTTAGGGTGCTCTTTTCGCAGCCAGGTAGGCAGTAGGCACTCAGGTGTGCGAGGTCTGGCGCCCCCTTCTGGACGGGAGGCCCGCGGGCGTTCTGCATTGCATTTCAGCGCGTATGACGGCTCAGTAAAAATGCAGTGAATGAGTGAATGAACGAATAAATGCAATTCTGCACACAAAGGTGGCTGAGGGTGCCGCATTTAGGAGAAGGGTTCTTCCTTTCCCCCCGGCTTCCATGTAGACGCGGTTTATCCAATTACTGGGAGGTATCTGGTCCACCCTGTGGTGTGCAGCAAGGCATAGCTGCATTTCTTAGGTCTATAATTTTCCAATAATTAGACTTTCCGGCACGTATGTCTTGTGGTTTGAATACGATTCAGTTATATCTCTGTTGCTAAAGTAACCGCATACGTAAGCCCTCAAAAATTTGCTTCAATAGTGATGGGCTGCTGTGAATTTGTGCTATTTAGGTAACTTGCAATATAGTTTCAGGACAATATAATTACATGGCTGGGTTATTTTTAATTTCAGGGGGCAGCGTCTCTCAAGCCTCAGTCATTCCAAGGCCACCTTTTCGGTTTTTGCCCTGCTTATATACCACCCCTATGGCATCATGAATTTAGTATTTTTCTTTAAATCTACTGATTAAAAACGTCAGTAAATGTAACTCCAAAGAAAAATGTATATGACAGCAGTAAATAGAAAACCAGTTATCACTTTCCTCAAAGAGAAGGTAACCATGAACTCTCCTCCTCCAATAAACAATGAAAATAAAACAATGTTATTAAATGTTAGCTCCATACTGTTGCCGGCCCAGGGCTCTGAGCATAATGCCTGCTCGCTCTTTGTTATAAAGGGACATTGGCAAGAGTGGCAGAAGGTGTTAAAGACCGATTAGCACCAAACTGAGACAATTAATTAAAAGGATTGGAAAAGAATTGAAAAGAGAATAATTTTCTCACGTCGCAATTTGATATTTCTTTAGAGTCTTGTCCATATTATAGGGTATTGTTTTATCATATACATTCATTTGTATGAGCGCACAGTTTGCTTTTTTTTTAAAAGATTTTATTTTTTCCTTTTTCTCCCCAAAGCCCCCGGGTACATAGTTGTATACTCTTCGTTGTGGGTCCTTCTAGTTATGGCATGTGGGACGCTGCCTCAGCGTGGTTTGATGAGCAGTGCCATGTCCACGGCCAGGATTCGAACCAACGAAACACTGGGCTGCCTGCAGCAGAGTGCAAGAACTTAACCACTCGGCCACGGGGCCAGCCCCTCACAGTTTGGTTTTATAAAGTCAATAGCAAGTTTGATGTTTTGGCATCAAGCTGACTGCAACTTACCTTATTTTTCTCCCATTCTGTCTTACGGCCAAATCAAAAGGGTCGGGGTTGGGTGAGTCTCCAGGTCTTTCGTTCTGCCTAAATTGTAAAGTTAAGAACCACTGACAAATCCCAGGTGCCTCTGAGGTGTAGCTGCCCAGGGTTAGAACTCTGGCTTTACTGTTTGTTTGTCTGTGACCTTGGGCGAAGCACTTCACTTCTCGAAGCTTCCATTTTCTCAGCTGTAAAATGCAAATAATAGCATCAGCCTCAAAGGGCTGACGGGAGGCTATAAAGAAGTGTCGGAGGTGAATCCCTCTCTTGAACAGGGCGGGTGGTCTGCACTTGGTAGTTACAGCCAATCCTATAAGCTCCGAGAGAGCAGGACAGTGTCTGTCTCACTCACCGCCACAGCACCAGTGCCTGGCACCCGGTCCATGCTCAGTGAGCATCCTTAAGCTCGACCAGGTTCAGGGGTGCAGAGGGTGGGGGATGCTGTTTGCTCACGTGCTGCCTTCCTCAGAAAGTCGTCTCCGATTAGGTGGGTTGAAAAGTGCCTTTGGGGACAGAATGGCCCTTGAGATACTGGAGGCAGGGGCCATGCGGGGCAATCAGTATCATGGGCTTCGAACTGTTTGTTACATGGATGCTAGGAACAAAGACAGCAGCTATGACACCACAGAAGCATAAACCATCAGAACTAGAAGGACCCAGTGCCCTCATTTCACAGAGGGGGAAACTGAGGCCTGGAGAGAGAAAGTGACTTGACTCAGGTCATCCAGCTGGTCAAAAGCAAAGCAGAGGCTTGGACCCATGTCTCCTGATACCCACCCAGTCCAGGGCTCTGTGTCCCACATCATGTCTAGTCCTTATTTGCCTCCTCCAGCTGTTATATAATGATGGTCTGCTTGTCTTTCTTCCCGGAACTTTGCAAAGCTTCTGGCCGCATCTGCCCTCTGGGAATAAATCCAGTCTCTGCCAGCACCTGCAGAAAGCAGAGGATGCTGGGAGCCTCCGCGCGTGCTCGTGTCATTCCACTTAGGGCCCAGCTGTGATCCTGGGGGCGTGAGCGTGCGAGCACCAGAGGGAGGGCCGTGCCACACTGTCTCCAGAAAAATATTGCCTGATGTCTTGCCTCCTCGGTCTCATCTATTGGGCTAAAAAATGTTTATTCTTTGATGGTTGTTTTTCAGCATTCATTAAGAATATGGAAAAGGAAAAAAGCATCAAGAAGAAGTTAAAAACAATTGCATCCCCACAGCCTGGAGATAACCACTGCTGACATCTTGGCACATTTCCTTCCGGTCTTTTTTCTCTCTGTACATATGTATCCCCCCCACCCCCCAGTATCCTTGCATCCTGTACTCAGTTTTATACCTGCTTTTCCCCACTTACCATTATGTTATGACCATTCCCCATGTTACTACACGTTTTTTCTTTTTTCCTAGAGCATCAATTTTCTTCAGGGATTTGGAGAAAATAAATGATTTTTTATATTAAAATTAACATGGCTATATTTTGAACTGGAAGGCAAAATGTGCCTGGATTTTGTAACTAAAACACGAGACTTCAAAGAAAAATGTACTGGTGGCTTCAGCTCCACCTGAGACCCTCAGAGCTGGGCATCCACTCCTCTTTGCCATTTGGTGGGTGGGTACGAGAAGTGTCAGTCTATTTCAAGAGAATTTTTTAATATAGTACTCACCAAGCATAATTTAATTTATATAATACATTAATATAATATATTAATATAACATTATGCATGTATATATACTTGATATATACTTATTTACTTATATTATATATGTATACATAATATACTTAATATGTAACATTTATTATAATAATATAATAGCTTTATTGAGATATAATTCACACACTATACAATTCACACATCTAAAATGTACATTTCACTGGGTTTTAATATGTTCAGAAAATTATGCAACTATCCCTGCCATCAATTTTAGAACATTTTCACTGCCTCAAAAGGAAACGCTGTGTGCCTCAGCAGTCACCCTCCATCTCCTCCAGCCGCATACAGCTACTCCTCTCCTTTCTGTCTCTGTGGATTTGGTCATTCTTGATAGTTCTTATAAATAGAGTCACACAATATGTAGCCTTTTGTGTCTGGCTTCTTTCACTGAGCATAATGTTTTCAAGGTTCCTTCTTGTTGTAGCAAGTATCAGCACCTCATTCTTTTTTGTGGCTGACTAATAGTCTACTGTATGGATAGACCACATTTTGTTTATCCTGCTTTTCAGTTACTCTGAATAATGCTGCTATGAACATTCGTGTACATGTTTTTGTGCGGGCATATGGTTTCGTTTCTCTTGGGTGTATAGCTAGGAGTGGAATTGCTGAGCTGTATGGCAACTCTGTTTCTTCTTTTTAGGAACTGCCCAACTGTTTTCTAAAGTGGATGCCTCATTTTACATTCCTGTCAGCAGTGTATAGGATTCCAATTTCTCCACATTCTTTCCAACACTCATACCAGCCACCCTAGCCATCCACAGCCTCACTGTGGTTTGATTTGCATTTCCCTAATGACCAACGATGTGGGGCATCTTTTTGTGTGCTTATTGGCCATTTGTATATCTTCCTTGGAGAAAGATCTATTTAAATCACTTGTCCATTTTTAGGTTTGGTTATTGGGTTATTTGTCTTTTTATATTGAGTAATAAAAGTTCTTTTTATATTCTAGACACAAGACATATGGTTTGCAAATATTTTCTCCCATTCTTTGTAGTGTTCATTCACTTTCTTGATGATATCCTTTGGAGCACAAAAGTTTTTTTAAACTTTTATGAAGTTTCAAGAAACTAATTTATGGTACGATTTATTGTTTCATAGGGGTGCGCCATAATTTAACACTTATGGTTTAACACTTGTATTGTTGTTTCTTTGCTGTTATTAATAATGTTAAGCCATATATCTCTGTGGATAAACATTTGTGCACAATTGTGACGGTCTCCTTAGGACAAAGTTCTAGAAGTACAATACTCTACGTAAGGGTGTGAATGCTTTTACGACTCTTACAAAGTTGCTTTCTGAAAATGTCATGTCCATGTACCCTTCTCTGCCCACCACCCACGCCTACTTTTCATCTGAATGTTTATTTCACTGCATCCTCTGGTATTGTTATTTACAAAGAAAAGCTTCTTCATGGAATTCACTGAAAATTCACCGAATTTTTAACATGTGTATTTTCTAGCTAGCCTGGGCTCAGCTGTGGTACAACCTCGTCTGGGGGAAGAATTTTGAGGTCGATCAGAGGTAAGTCTGCGTAGAAGGGCCGGCTCATTAGATCTCAGAATGTCTTTCGAGAGATGCAGCCGCATTATGTTGGTGTGCAGACGACGACCGTCTGCATGAGCAAGCATTCCCTTTGTGAAGTCCCTTGGGGAGCCTGCTTCAGTGCACGGGGCAGGAAATGGTCACCCCAAGAGCGCTTTGCTGGCCGGCAATGGGTCCCCTCCAACATCAGCTGCCACTCATTCTTGTTCGCCCCATTAATTTACCTCTTCCTTCCTGGTGACAAAAACAAATCCGTTCAAGGGATCCCCAAATTCTGGATTAGTGGGGTTTGACCCTCCAAGAAATCGGACCGTCTGGCAGTTTGGCACTTTGTGGTTTTCAACAGTCACTCAGTGACAGACTCATCCAGCCAGCTTTTGTTGAACACCCGTCATGAACCAGCCATGGTCCTAGGCATCAGGGGCACAAATATGGATCAGATTTGGGGGTCTCATTTTTTTTTTTTTAAAGATTTTATTATTTTCTTTTTCTCCCCAAAGCCCCCCGGTACATAGTTGTATATTCTTTGTTGTGGGTCCTTCTAGTTGTGGCATGTGGGACGCTGCCTCAGCGTGGTCTGACGAGCAGTGCCATGTCCGCGCCCAGGATTCGAACCAACGAAACACTGGGCCGCCTGCAGCGGAGCGCGCGAACTTAACCACTCGGCCACAGGGCCAGCCCTGGGGGTCTCATGTTTATAACCATTTAGGGTTCTGGAACCCTTTTGAAAATGTCGCCCCGCCCCCTCGAAAACCATGTGCCCACATGGGCACACCCATGTAGATGTTATGTGTTTATGGCTTCCTTGGAGACCATCAGTGGATTTCCTGAAGGGAGGGGGCACGAATCCTTGGTTCAAAATCATCGTTATATTCTAATAAATGGACAAAAAGATGCGGTTGTCGTATTTGTGTCACTGTAATGGCATCACACCGTGAAGCTCGACTCCTAATCAAGGATGTAGTTCCCCTGCTGCGCGGTTGTAGCCTTCACACCTGAACACCCGTTCCCGGGTTCCACACCTGGGCTGTTGGAGGTGCCGCAGCTTCAGCAGAGAGTCCGACAGACGTGGTCCCAGCCTCACCGGCGGAGCCGGCGCTCCGGGGAGGAACCCCCGTCCTCACCTGACCTGGGACTTTTGCTGAATCTCAGCAGGGCACTGGTCCCCTGGCTGTCACCGACGTTGGGGTGGGAAGAAACGAGGGTGAACGAGCAGAGGAGGGGATGGGCGGGTGGCAGTGGCGTCACAGTGCCCAGATTTCACCAGGCTTGGTGATCCCCAGTCAAGACAGGGCCTTCGGGCTGCTGCGTCCAGCCTGGTCTTTTAGGTGACGTCAGGGCCCAATTAGGGTTTTGGGAACCAAGATGCCTAGAACAGTGGAAAACAAGGCGGCTGTCTGTGGGCAGGGGACGAAGCCAAGAAGCCTGGCCATCCAGATCCTCAAGCTCTGGGGAGCCCATGAGTTACTTTTTGTGCAGTTTTCCATACCACACAGGCCAAATCCCGCTCAACCAATGAGAAGGGCAGATTCTCCCGCCTGCCTCCCGAAGGAGTGAATCCGACCAGAGCTAGCAAGACATCTTTCTGGGGTGAATAATTCTCGGGTTTCCCGAATTCTAGATGAGCTCTCGGTGCCCCTGTCTCCTTTCGCTCGCCTCAGCATCACACTAAAGGAACGTGGAGCGCACTGAACCAGGAGGCAGCCGCTGCTTCAGAAGAGGCGACAACGTAGCACAAAGAGAAACCTTATTCATGCAGCTGCATGCCTTGGCGCCCCCGAGTGGGACTGTCTGAGAAAGGGCAAAACGGGGAAAACGGAGGACGGTGTTGATTCAGACACCGGCGGGCCCCTCAAATGCGTATGTTCCTGCGACGGTGGCCTTCGCATGGGCATGGACTCCTTTGAGGAGCCAATGAAAGCTACGGACCCTCCCTCCATAGGAAGTTTCTGGACCACTGGAGGCCAACGGCAGGGGTCCAGGCCGTTCCCAGGAAGCCGATCTTCCCTTGTGTAGGCCCCCGAGGGAGACGAAATGTGCCTGTACTGCAACTGCTGCTATTCAAGGTCATAACGATAAAAATCAGGCAAATCTTTTCTTAAAGGGCCAGATAGTAAACACTTCAGGCTTTGTGAGCCGTACATTCTCTTCTTGCAGCTGCTCAGCCCCAAGGCTGCGGTGTGAAAGCAGCCAGAGAAAGACATAAATGAACGGGCGTGGCTGTGTTCCAATAAAACTTTATTGACAAAAACAAGCAGTGGGCCGGATTTGGCTCATGGGCCACAGTCTTCCAACCCCTGATAACAATAACAGCCAGTGTTTAGGAACCCTCACCACGAGCCAGGAGCTGAACTGTGTGCTTATATTATTATGCCCATTTTACAGATAAGACATCAGCTTTAGAGACATTTTGTCACTTGCCCAGTGTCCCTCAGCTGGTGATTGAGGGAGCCTAGATTCTGATTTCATGGCTTTGTTCCTAAGAGATGGTCACAAAAATTGTTGTGAAGGATAGGAAGTAGGAGATGATGATGATAATGATGATGATGATGATGATAAACATTTAATGCGTCTGCTAGGTGCCAGGTCTATGCTAAGTGACTTATATGGGTTAACACAAGCCACTACAACTCACTGTTACTATTGTTACCTCTGCAAGGGAACTGAGGCACAGAGAAGTTAAGCCACTTGCCTTAGGTCACACAGCTGATAAGTGGTGGGGCAGGATTCGAACCCACACTGTGCTCTCAAGCTCCCTCAGTGGTTATCTTGAAGCCCCCAGGCTGCGGGAATATTCCTTTTATCATCTGATGGGACATGGGCCCTGACCAATTAAAAGGCAGCCCAGAGTCTGGATCCTGGCTGCCTGCTTGCCTGTTGTTATCCCTTTAGCTCCTGGATCAGGGGTGATCCAGGAGAGGGTCCTGCAGAGCTGGGGTTGGCCAACTGGTCAGGAAATATTTTACCACTTCAGAGCTGGTGCAAGTCCCACTGCTGTGCCCCTACGAGGGCGGGAGGCGCTGTGCTGAAGAGGCATGTGGGGTGAATGAACACCGAGTGGGAGGCCCCGGTGGGAACCAGACATGCCAGAGGCACCTGGCTGCCTGCAGGACATACCAGTCGAGGGGGGTCCGAGGCCTGGGACCCCTGGGAAGCACCCACCTGGACCCAGAGTCAGGGCCCCTCCCCACCCCCCGCCCCTCTCTCCTCAGAGGTGACAGACTGAGTTCTGGGCTCGCCTCTGAGACAGAGGCCCCGGCAGGAAAATAAACTTTCTGTGCGAAGAGAAGGAGGGAGAAGCTCAGTTTTCAAAAATAGGAGAGGCGGCCCTGTTGCTATGACAAATTTCTCTTGTTGCTCCGTGTTTTTAAAATTGAAAAATTTTTTTTATGACCCACATAAAAAGGTACATACAGCCTCCTTGTAAAAATACGTGGAAAAATTTCCATCTTATGCTCCATTCAAGGGCGGCTCACAGGGCTGTGGACCAGGAAAGCTTGTCTGAAGGCTTCTGAGGGCTCTGGGACCTCTGACACTTGGGGGGACCCCACCCCACACCACGGCGACCCTCAAAACATCCCTACAGATCCCACTACATGGATGCATTTCTTATAAAAATATCTTGCAAAGGTTTTAAAATAACTCCAACTATGTGGGGTTTTATGAAGAATAAATTATTCATCATGTTCTTGTGATCTGTGCTTTTCTATTTCTAAGGACACGAGTGCTGTTGAAAAGCAGTGGAGTCGCTAATGAATTGTAGACATTCAATCAGACATTTATTAATTTTGATTTTTGAGTTGCCCGTTGGTGTTCTGGGGTCGGTCTGCCTGTAATTTCAGGTTTCAGATGTCTCCGTAGGCCCTCGACAAGCCGATGGACCTCAGGGTCCGGGCCTCTGATGTTGCGCCAAGGGGCCGGGGCGACTCCTTGGGTCGTGGTTTTCCCATATGCAAAATGGGAGGGGTTCCAGAAAAGATGCGCAGAGAGAGAGAGCCAGGGAGGGGCGGGGGAGGGGAGGATAAAGCAAATGGGGCAAAATATAAATGATCGGTGACTTAGGGTGAAGGCATAAGGAAGTTCTTCGTACTTTGTTGCTACTCTTCTGTAAGTTTCAAATATCGAACTGAAAAATAAAATGAAATTATATGAAAATGGAAAATGCAAACGCCCCCCTCCCCTGGTGGTGGTGGCGGGTGGGGTGGGCTGGCTCAGTGGGCAGCTTCCAGGCTGTGCTCCCCTGGAGCCGGGAGGGGCGCCGGCGACCAGGCGCTGGAGGGGCGTGGCCCCCCATTCCCCGTGCCCTCCCGCTGAACGGGTCCATTTTCACATGCTGTATATTTTGGGGGATCTGCACAGAGTCTTCTGGAAGAAACGGGTCCTCTAGAGAAAAAGTCAGAGATGGGTGGCCGTGGAGGAGATGAAGGCAGGTCTGAGGCCCGGAAGGGTTTGAGCCCAGGGGTCTCGGAGGCCGGGGGTTTTTCAAACAGTGAAGGGAAGAGAAGCCAAGTGGCTGGTTGTAGATGGGTGGGTGGGGCAGGCGGAGGAGCTGGCAGAGGGAAGCAGAAGACGCCCAGAGGGTGGATTTGGTCTCACCACCCCGCCTTGCCAGCCAGCACTGACCACGTGCCAGACGCTGCTCCAGGAGCCTTACAAGGCTCTGCCAGTCTTTAATTCTCACAATACCCTGCCAGGCAAGGACTGCTACTATCTCATGTTACAGAGGAAGAACAGGCTCAGAGAGGCAAAGTCACTTTCTCAAGGTCACACAGGAGCGGCAGAGCTGGGATGCAAATCTGAACACCTGGCTCCGGAATGTGGCTTCACTTCTTCTGTGTTGACAATGCAGCAAGAACAGAGCCTTTGGTGACCGATCCAAGGTCAGGGCCAGGAGGGAGGGTGGGTGCAGGTGGGCTTCCAGAAACGACCCACAATTATGGCAACACCATGTACTAAGCGCTTACTCTGGGCCCCGTGCCTTACACGCTACATGTGTCATCTCAGAGAATCCTGCCAACCAGCCCTGCGAGGCTGAGATTACAATCTTCATTTTACAGAAAGGACAAGAGAAGCCCAGAGAGGGCAAGTGCCTTACTCAAGATCACACAGCAAGAAAGTGGCAGGGCTGGGATTCAAACCCAGGTCTTTCCGACCCCAAAGGCCTGTGTTCTTGACCTCTAGGCTGAAATGCAGTGGGGTTGGTGCTTCTGATCCATTCCTAGTAGCTCACAGTAACAGCTGGCCCTGGGGAGGGAGGAGTGGGCATGAGGGCTGGCTCAATTCATCACACGTTTCCAGTATGGGTCGGGTCCAGTGTCGGGAGCTGGGGGGACAGCAGGCCAGAGGTAGAATGAAAAGGCAGTGTGATTTAAGAAGGGGTGGATGTGTTGGCAAAGCACAGACTTGCCCGGCAGAAGGGGCGATCAAATTTCCCAGGTAGGTGGGAAGAGAAGGGGCAACTCCGGAAGGCTGACTGGAGGTGAGGACACCTGAGCTCGGTTTTGAAAAATGACAAGGTTACCAGGAGGCTGGGCACAGGGCAGCGAGAGAGGGCGTTCCTGGCAGAAGGGGAGCCCCAGGCAAAGGTCATGGGTTTGAAACTGCCTGCTAGGGTCAGAGCAGAGGGAGGGGAAAGAGTGGGCCATGTGGCTGGAGAGACAGGCAGGGGCAATGTCACAAAAAACCTGCGTGTGTGTGCGTGTGCGTGCGTGCACAGCAGAGTTGGGAGAGTTCCAGGGAAACTGGGAGGAGCGTCTGCTCAGGACTTGCTGTGTGGCTTTGAGCAGCTGCTAGCCTTCTCTGGGCCTCCATTCCACACCCTGGAAAATGGAAGCTTTCCCATCAACAAGCCATGTGCAGCCAGACACCACCTGAGGGCTGGGAACAGTGGGCAAGCTCCTCCCATCTGCACGGCTGGAACAACCCTGCTGTCCGCACCCCCAGGCCTCCAGGGTGGTCCCACCACTCCCTGAGCGGAAAGCAGTCTCCTCCAGCAGGAGGAGCTGGGTGGGTGGGGCCCCAGGGCTCCCGGGGGAGCAGCGGGCCTTCTCCACCCCCACCAGGAAAGCCCCCGCCCCTGGCCCCAGACCCAGCCTTCCCACTGCGTCCCACCCAGGCCCCACTCAGTGCTGTTAACCCTTCCCAGGCTGGACGGAAGCTCAGTGGCCGGGCGCTGGCCGAGCGCACAGAACCAAGCGGGCTGCCGCGTCCTCCTAACTCTGCCTCCTTCGCAGTTCCCAAAACTCAGCTTCTCGCCTGTGTTTCTTCCCTTCGCCTCAGACAATCCCCACCAGCTCCAGGAACCCCGCTTCCGTCTCCCGGCCTCCCCGGGCCTGGCCTGCAGGACGGGAGAAGGAACTGTCACCTTACTGGAACACACAGCGCACAGTCACAAAGCACGTCTCCAACACAGTTTTGGGCTCGACCCACCCATCGGGTCACTCTGCAGTCCTCCCGGTGGTTGAGAACCAGACCTTGGCCGTCAGGAGGAAGTGCCTGGGTCCTCGGCCCGGCTGGCCTGAGCGGGCTGCTGGCTGTGGTCATCCATCTATTCATTCAATTGACAAACATTTATTGAGCAGCTACTGTGTGCCCAGCACCAGGCGCCGCCCCGCAGAGCTTCTGTGCGGAGGGGGAGATGGATGTTGCGTCCACAACACGAAAGATCGTTGCATTACAATAGAGCTGGAGGCCGCCGCAGGGACAGGCTGCTGTGAGAATGCACGACAGGGGTGCTGACCCGAAGAAGGTGACATGTCAAGTGACATCTGAAGGTTTGGCTTCTTCAAGTCTTATCTCAGCTTTGCCATCTCTTTAGTTTTCTCCTTCCTGGGAGATGAAGGAGGCAGGAGCCCCGTGCAAACAGAGTGAAGACGTTGTACTGGGGAGCCACGGAATGTTGTTGAGCAGTGGCATGCTACTGAACAACATGGAGCATCAGGAAGGCGGCTCTAGCAGTGTCCCAGGGGAGAGGAGAAGCCTGCATTTGGGAAGGTAGCCTAACGGAAGGGGAAAAATTCCAATAATTATTGAGAGCTAACTGTGTGTTAGACTCTGTTCTAAGCATGTTGTGTGCATCAACTCATTTCATTCTCCCAACAATGGTTGGAGGTAGGTACTTTATTCCTTCCACGTGCAGAGGAGAAAGCTGAGATTCAGAGAGGTTAGGAAATTGCCCAAGGTCACACAGCTAGCAAGTGCAGCAGGGACTCAAACACAGATCTGCCTGCCACCAGGCCAGTGTTCTGGTCTCCTCTGGGAACAGCCCTGTATTCATTTCCTATTGCTGCTGTCACAAATTGCCACAAACTTAGTGGCTTAAAAAATACAAATTTATACTTCTACAGTTCTGGAGGTCGGAAGTCCAAAACGAGTCACTTGCCGCTAAAACCAGGGTGTCAGGAGGGCTGATTCCTCCCGGAGGCTCCAGGGGAGAATTTGTTCCTTGCCTCTTCCAGCGTAGAGGCTGCCGGCATTCCTTGGCTTGCGGCCGCAGCACTCAGATCTCTGCTCCGGTCCTCACCTTCTCCTTCTGACCTCAGGCCTGCCTCTTAGAAGGACGCTTCTGATGACAGTGGGCCTGCTTGGATAATCCAGGACAATCGCCCTATCTCGAGACCCACAATTTAATCACCCCCATAACTTAACCACAGAGCATTGAAGGAATCGGAGAAGACTAACGACTTACCCAAGGCCACACAGCCTGTCATTGGCTGAAACGGAGCTCCCATTCCTAAAGGAAATCCAAAATAGGCAGAGCTTGGACTTCCGGAGAATCCTTCGCTTCTCTGAAGGTTCCTGTGGTTTGACAGCCTCTGTGGCGGGCGCAGGTTAGCATCCTATGACCAGGGGGACTGAGGAAGCTTCAGGCAGAGGGTTAGGAACCCGTGAGCGCTAACGATGGAAACGGACACCAAGGGGTGTGGAATTAAGACATAGGTTCATCTACACTGGGGTGGACCAATCCCTGGGACAGGACGGGGCGGACCCGGGACCAGCCCCCAGCCTCCAGGACCCACTGGGGACTTTTGCCCGAGGACAGAGTGGGATGGACCAGGCAAAGCCCCTCCCCGGGTCCAGAGCAGGCATTGCTAATCGATCACCGCGCTCTTTCCAGCCAGGCCGGGATGTGGCCTGAGATGCCCTTTGACACAGAGCTCCAGGATTCTAGGACCAGCCAGCGGGAGCGGGGCGTCGATGGAGCTCATGGAGCATCTTGGAACTACACACGGTTTCCCAGGGAGTAAACAGAGGCCCCTCCGCATGCCCCGGGGGCACCGCGCTCGCAGGCCCCGTATCCCCACGTCAGGACTTAAAGAGTTTGGAATCTGCTATTTTTTTTTAAAATCCCAACTCCTTTTCACTCGAAGCAAGGAAAAGCCAAACTTCTCAGCCGTGTTCAGAATGGGTGGCCGGAGACCTGCGTCCCGAGGCCCCTGCTCCTCCCTGCGGACCCCGTGGGGCTGTGCCTCCCGCCTCCATCTCGCACGCAGGGCCCTGGCCTGCAGTCCAGCATCCTCGCTCTGCCGCTGGTGGAACCCGCACCTCATCACAGCCTCTGGCTGGCTCGGGAGGCAGCAGGAGGCCGGCTCCATGCACCCGTGCAGCGCCTGCTCACCGCCCCCCTTCCAGGATTCCCGCGGGCCTGCTCTTCGCACAGGCTGCTTCCTCCCCGCCTCCTCCTCCTCGTCCCCTACCTCCTTCCCCGTCTTCTCCTCCTCCGTCCACAGCAGGTGAGGAAACTGAGGCTCAGAGAGGTGAAAGCACTTGCCCAGCTCACACAGCTCACGGTGGTGGAGACGGGGATTCCATCAAATCCATCCCGTCTGGTCCCAGCACCTCCGTTTTCCATCACTGTTCACCGGAGGGACGCGGGGGTGTGTTCCGGCATCCAGAACATATCCCTGATGGAAACGCGTGTATCCGTGGGTCTCAGACTTGAGCGAGCACCAGAATCCCCTGGCAGCTCGTTAGCGCACAGCCGTCTGGGCCTCCCCGAGAGGGGTGATCCGGCAGGTCTGCGGTGGGGCCTGACCGTCCGCCTTCCTGACGAGCTCCCCAGTGACGCTGCGGCTGTTGGCCCGGAAACCGCGCCCTGAGAACTGCGGGTCTCTAGTCACAATGAACCTTTACATGGTGGTGTGTAGGGTCCCCGTTGCATTGTGGGAATAACCTGTCCCGTGGACCAGGAGACTTTGGGACGGCTGCTCTGCTGCTAACTGCGGGGTGACTTCGGGCGAGTCCCTTGCTTTCTCTGGATCCAGTGTTCCCATCTGCAGTAAGGGTGTGGATGAAATGCTCTTAGGCCCCTGGGCAAACCTGGCAGAGTGGGGAGGAGAGGGGTTTGGAGTCAGGCTGGCTCTGACTTCTGACTCTAGGGAGCTGTGTGACCTTAGGCAAGTGACTTAACCTCTCTGTGCTTCCAGTTATTATCTTTGAAATGAAAGAGTTAGACTAGATGGTTTCTAAGTGTAAATCTGTCTTACTTAAGGGTTGAGGATCGTGGGGAGAGGAAGGTGAGCTTCTAAGGCTCCTCGGATGGTGAAGGACATGTTTCTCCACCTGCGTAAGCCTTTGAGGCTCAAAGAAGAGGAAGTGTCCCCTCCTTCCCTCCCTCCCTCCTCTCTGTTTCTTTCTTTCCCCTCTCCCCTCTCTCCTCTTCCCTCCCTCCCTCCTCTCTCTCCGTTACCTTCTTCCTTCTGCTCCTCCCTCCGCCCTCCCCTCTCTTTCCCTTTCTACACAAGTTATTTTCAGCAGCCTCGGCTTTGGAATCAGACAGACCTGGGTTCAATCACGCCTCACAATCTGGGGGCCTTTTTCCCGTCCGTGGCCCCAGCATACTCATCTGTAAAATCGGCGAGTGGCCTTCCTGCGGCATTGCTGGAGGTCCCATGACTTACTCTACGGGAAGCACTAGGCACAGGGCCGTGTGCACAGTGGGCCCTTCTGTTACTTCTAAGAGCCCGGCTCCGGAGCCAGACAGCCTGGTGGGAATCCCAGCTCTGCCACCTGCCAGCTGTGTGGCCTTGCGGGACTGACTTAACCTTTCTGTGCCCCGATTTCCTCATCCGTGAAACGAGGGCAGAAATAGTATGTACTTCCTAGGGTTCCAGGATGATTAAGTACCAAGTGCCTAGCACCCTGCCTGGCTGTCAGCTATTTTGATTATTTTGCTGCTGATGGCGATGATGTCACAGTAATGCAGGCGATGAGCCAGGCACCGTGCTTCATGCTGGGGACAGAGCAGGGGACAAAATACAGTCCCTTCCCCAGGGAGTTCCCAGGGCAAGGGAGAGAGACCCCCCAACAGCAGGGACAGCACTGCATCAGTGCCAAGATGGGGGGAGCCCCAGGGCCGAGGGGAGCCCAGAGTAGCCCCCAAGGGGCGGGAAGTCTTCCCCTCCAGGTGGCCCCCAGGCTGAGACCTGAAGAGCGGGCAGGTGACCCTCTGAATAATAAGTATGCTCATAGGAATTTTGTGTAAGAAAATAATTGAACAAGTGTGAAATGGTGTGTTTATCACAGTCACAAAGTTGAAAATAACCTTCACCAAAAAACTAAATAAACTGTGGTGCATCTATTTAATGAAATAGCTGTTAAAACAGAGTCGGGTATGTATTATATATATATGTATATATACACCTTGTCATTGATGATAAAGCAGGTTGCCATATGGTATGTATACTATGACTGAGCCATTTTGCATTTATATAAAATATATATATGGGTGTGTGTGTGTTCATACAAGGTGTTAATGATATTTGTCTCTAGGGCGCAGAGTTTGGGTTGAAAACAGACTTTATATTTGAAGAGCAAAGGGTCTGAACGAAACTAAAGGTTTTGATGTATTTTGTCTCAGAGCTCTCGGGAAATGGTGTATCAGTGTATATTCCACTTACGTATAAGATTTTTGCTTGCCTATAACATTTACTAAAATCAAACATTATAAAACATTTTAATCTTTGTTCATTTGATAATTTAAAAAAATCTCATTGCTGTTGTAATTTACAAAAAAAAAAAAAAAGAGAGAGAGAGAGCGCAGGAGGTCATCAGGGCACAATTAGGGGCAGGAAGGGCGGCCAGGTGGAAGGAACAGCACGCACAGGGCTGGGGTGAGGCGGTGGCCAGGGCGGTGGGATATCCGGCAGCCAGTCTCGCCGGCCGTCTGGAGCTCCCGAGGCCCTTGCAGGGAGCGGGCGCCTTCTCCCAGCCGCGGGGCTGCATGTGCTCCTTGTTTGCGCTCAGACGTGGGCACTGCTCCCAGCTGGGCTTGGCCGCCAGAGGGGAGGGTCGTCCTGAGCTGGCCTTGCCACCAGCCACCACCCACGAGCCTGGTCCTGGGCTGGCAGAGGCCCCCACTCCGTGCAGCTGGCCACCCCCGCCCTCGGTCAGCCCAATTTCCTGCCCCTCCCTCCCGCTCTCCTGCCTCCAGCTGTTTCTCTGGCAGAGTTCTGTCTCATTCGGGACAGCAGCCCGAGCAAGCAGGGAGCTCAGCACAGAACGGGGTCTCCCTGGGAGCCTCCAAAGGGCATGAGGGTGTTCTAGGCTGGGCTGCCCTCCGGGAGAGTTCAAGGGATCTTGAATGAATGGATGAACTGCTTTCTGGGCAAACAGCCGCAGTCAGAGAACCGGGTGACTGGCAGAAAGAAGTCGAGGGACACGGGTCTCCTGCACAGCCTGGAGTGGCCTGAAGTGAGGGGAACCCTCTGGAAGACCTGGGCGAGACCAGCCACAAGGTATCATGCTTGGCTTTGACATGACCCCAGGGGCCATGAGAGGGCAATACTAGTAGAGACAGAAGTTTTTTGGTTCTTCTTAAAATTCAGTTTTCATCAAAATGAACACAGTTCTATTATGATGCTCAGATTTCCAAAGTAAGGCATGCTAATTGTAAAACATAGCAAGGTGACCCCAGTTTTCAAAGCAGTGAGCTCAGCGTTTTCCGTAGTCACTCTGTGAATGCTCACAGCAACCCTGCAAGGGAGGTGGTTTCCTTGTCTTCAGTCTACGGGTGAAGAAACAAAACCTCAGAGAGGGCAAGGCACCAGCTCAGGGCTGCAGAGACGGTAAGCTGGGGCGGGGGGTGTGTGTGAGATTGGAATGAAATGGACTGCACAGCCCACCTTCTTAGCCGCTGGGCTGTACCTCCTCTTAGGAGGGGGTGCTGACCCAGAGGTGGCCTTTCAGGTGCCTCTCTCCATCGCTCACACCCTCGCTCACTCAGTAGGTTACCTGTGATGTTTGTTGAGTGCCTCCAATGGACCTGACCCATATAAGTTTATAAATGTGGATACCCACATGCATTTATCCAACACTTATCTTGTTGGGTAACTTCCCTTCCTTCTTTTTTTTTTTTTTCATTATTATAAACAGTGTTTCAATGACCGCTCTCATAAATCATCTTTGCATGAGTGTCCGACAGATATGTTTCCAGAGGTGACATCGCTGGGTCAAGGTTCGCCTGTTTTTAAGGCTCTTGAGGCTTTTGGGCACATTGTCCCCAGAGCGTGTGCCGGCCTGCACTCCCCTGATGCCAATTTGGGGTGTGACATTCTCATGGCCTCATGCACCGGTTGCTAACTATCTCCTAAAACTTCCCTGATGAGAAAGGTGAGCATAATGTCTGGCTGCTTCATTTAACATTTCTTTGTTTGTGCCGATGATCTTTTATAACCTTATTGTTGCCTTTTCTGATTATTGTGTTCAAGTCCATTCTCTTTGTTTTCCTCTTGGCATGTTGATCTTTTTCTTATTGACATTTAAGAGTTCTTTGTATATGAAGGATAGGAACCCTTTGCCAGTGTTATCTGTTGAAAATATTCCACTCTTCCTTCTGCTTTCAGACTAGCACATTTTGAGTGGGTGAGCCATACACACCAGTTTTTGGGGAAAATTTCAAAGAAACAACACATCATAGGGACTGAGTAACTGCTACTCGATGTAAGTCTGGTCAGTTGGACCTGTGTGGTTCAGAGAGGCCAGTGGGGAAGTGGCCAGGCCCTGCGTCTGCCTTCTCTTTCCATTAAGAGGCCTGGTCCCCAACTTCCCTTTTGGCATTGCCCACGCCCTTGTCAAGACCAGTCTTCCCTGTGGTTCTTGCTGTCTCTCCTGCTTTCTCCAGACTTGATCAAAGGAAGGGCTCTGCTAAATGCCTCGGTGGCTGAGATGAACAGGACTGGCTAATCCAGGCCTCCAGGAGGGGGAGGAGGGTGGCTTGGCATTTTCTTAAGAAAGAAGGTTTAACTTAAACCAGTGATGTTCAAGTGGTGGGGTGTCAGGCCCCGAGAAGCCCATGGCAAGACTTATCTGTTGGTGTACAGGGACCTTCTCTGGATTCTTCCAAAACTTCAGGGAGTAGATGAACTTGACTTTGGGCAAGTTGCTCCCCTCTCTGGCTTGACCCCTTCTGATAAGATCCCCCCAGTTGGGTCAAGGCCTGTCCACTAGGCTGTCTCAGGGTCCGTACTTCCCCTGTCATGGTGCCCATTACATTGTGTTGTAATTGTTGGTTATCTTGTCTGTCTCGCCTACTAGCCTGGGGGCTCCTTGAGGCCAGACTTGGGGTGTTATTCTCTCTGAGTCTTCAGTCCCCTGCATAAGATCTCGCAATGGCAGGTGCTCAGTAAATGCTCATTGAATGAATAAAGTAACCAGGCCTCGGTTTCACCATCTGTCAAATGGGATGGTAGGGAGGTGGATTCATCTCTTGGATGTTTACTTAATAACGCCTCTCAGTTTGCAAACCACTTTATTGTGATGGTACAAGAAAACCAAAAGCCTGCGTCATGCTCTTGGAGCTATGCTGCGTGGGTGCAGTTATCACCGCCAGTTTCAAGGCTATGAAGTAGACTCAGGGCTTCTGAAGTGCAACCCTGGGTCCACTGACATCAGAATAATCATGAATGCTTCTTAAAGCGTCAGTTTTTTGAATCAGAATCTCTGAGGGTGAGGCTTGGGAGTCTGCATTTTGGACCAGCTCCCCTGGATGATTCTGATGCACCCCAAAACTTGAGAACCACTGGGCTAGAGTACTCGAACATCTTTTCTCTTTGCCCTTTGTCCAGGTTTCTGGATTCTTGGCTGCACACTGAGGTCCCTTTTTTTCCTTTCTAAGCAAATATTTGTGTACTTCTGTGAGTCCGCATGTCCTGTGTCAGCAGCTGAGGCCAGGAGGCATGGCAGAGAAGAAGTGAAACTTCGTCTTGTAGAACCACAGAGCGTCAGATCATGTTAGCAATCGTTCAGTCTGCTGGCTTTGAAATTATTTTAAGCCACAGAAACCTTTCCTCTAATGAAAATATGTAGAGAAGTGCAATTTGGAAACAGATAAAAGTGGTGTTATTCTGGTTGAAACAGAAGCAGAAGACTCTAGACTCCAGCTCACTGAACCTCACTCTCATTGCTGAAGGGCCTCTAAGAACACTTATTTGAAAACTGCACATCTACTCCAAATTTTTAAGATACCAAAGTTCTTGACCTTTGCTGAATTTGCTGTGTGACCTTGGGCAAGGTACTGTCACTCTCTGGCTATAATCGTCTCATTGGTAAATAAGGCAGTTGAATGTTGTATTAGTTAGGGTAGTGGCTGCAGTAACAAATAGACCCAGACATGTAGAAGGGCTCAAACAAAACAGATGTTTATGGTAAGGCAGTTATTTCTGAATGGAGGGTACCCTCTTCCACACAGCAATTCAGTGACCCGTCTCATGACCCTGACTATTCCCTTGGACATTATCACTGATGAAAGACAGCAGGGCAGTGACATTTTGCTTCCTGACTGCCTTCTGCCCCATGTGAGAACCTGTCATGTGGCCAATCGAGTTGCAAAGGAGGCTGGGAAATGTAGTTTTTGGCAAGGGCAGTTCTTTCCCAGCTACAGCGGTGTACTGTGGGTGGGGAGCGGGCACTTTTGTGGACAGCTAGCTGTCTTTGCCGCAAATGTGGTGACATCTTGGCTCTCTTCCATTCTCTGATTCTAAGGCTAAATTTTCTTTAGTCAATCTTGAAGTTAACATGATAATCTGGATCCACAAGTACTTTCCTATCCTCAAGAAAATACCCATAAAATATATTAAGTAAATTCCTGCCTTATAGGTTCCTAAACATGGATTTCCCTGGCACTTAGGCAATTCTCTTTCCCTCATAGAAAAAGGAAATACAAATAACGATTTTACTGAGCATGGCACATTTATAGAGCCAACGATGATCATATCCATTATTTCATTGGGTCTTCCTACAACCCTACATGGAAAGCCTTCAGGATTATCATCCACATTTCATGGATGAAGAAAATGAAGCACAGAGAGGTAAAGGGACTTGCCCAAGGTCACAGAGCAGATAAGCAAAAAAACTGGGATTTGAACTCAGAAAATCCTACTCCTGTCCTAGGGTCCCATTGCACGTTGGAGTGTGTGTGCGTGCAAGTGTGTGTGTGTGTATGTGTGTGGTTAGGCTAGGGGCTTTCCTTGGGCTGTATTCCCCCGGGACTGGGCATAAGGGAAGTGGGAGTGCAAGAGTCATTGCCCAGGTCCCTAGAATAAGCCCAGCTTGCTGATCAGAAGGCAGCTGGGTGTTCGTGCCGGCCTGGTCAGCCCAATGTGGCTAAGTGTTATAGCCACTGGCCAGAAAAAAGAGAAAGAGACGGCACGTGAGGACCCAGACTGACGGCCTCTGGGTCCTGGATGATGCCGAGGCTTTGACTGGGCCAGGCGTGCGGTGCGTGTTATGGAACGATTTCCTGTGTGAAGAGTGAAAGCTGAACCAATGTGAGAACTGAAGATGAATCAGGCTCAGTTCCTCTTCTTAAGGCCATCGAGGGAGAGGAGGCAAACTTGTAACAAGTACTTTTATTCATTCACTCAACAAACATTTATTAGCACCAGCTATGTGTCTGGTGTTTCACGGATAGAATGATGAAAGAGGCAGGATCCCTGCCTTCATGGAACTGTGGAAGGGCCTCTGGATACTTCCGTTTGCCTCCATTTTAGAGACGATGAAAGCGGGGCCCGGGTTGGTCAAGTGACATTCCCAAGGTCATTTGGTGGGATTAGGACCTGGGGCTCTTGGTTCCCAGGCCAGGACTCTATGCCCCTGGCTGAAGGGGAGGCCCTAGGCTAGGCCTGGGAGGCAGGTGCTGTGATTTGGCAGCCACTTTGTGCTGCTTCTGGACTCCAGGACATGCTGGTTTCAGGCAAAATTAGGAAACCAGTTAATTTGCTTTTCTTTGGAACCTCTATATTTTTGCAGTGATGGGCACAAGCATGGCAGAGAAAGAGAAGAATTTCTTGCCCTGCTGGATGGAACCAAGAGGCAGTAATTCCACACAGTGTGATCAAAGAAAGAAATACTACCTCCTGGTTGGCATCGGTTGACAGCACAACATGGTCATAGACTCCACAGCCAACCGCCCTGGAGTTCAGATCCCGTCTCTGCCCCTTAACCTCCTGCCACCACAGTGTCCTCATCTGTAAGGTGGGGATACTGTCGGTGCCTACTTTATAGAGTTGTTGTGGATTTAGATGAGTTAATATACATCAAGCACTGAGAACAGCACATGGTCAACCCATTGAAGGCATTTCTATTTTTATTTTCAGGCAAGCAGGCATTGAAATTCACCTTTGCACGTCTGGCTTGATGTGGGCATCTGGTGCCTTGTGACCTCAGGTTCCCAGGCTGGGAAAGGTCATTTCAATCTTCTGGCTTCCTGCCTCGCCTGGTGGAGAAGTCCCGGGGTCCAGTGGTGGGGGCGGGGGGCAGGGGGGGGTGGCTCCACCCACCATCGAGGCGCTCTGGCAACCTTGAAAGTTCCAGCAGCTGACTCAGCTGGGATGTCAGCTGCTGTCTAGGCAGAATGTCAGAATCGGTTCTGCTTTCTTAGGATACATGACTTGGGTCCTCTGATCTTAGCCCTGGGCTCGTGCTCTTGTGCAAGGGGGTGGGTGGGTGGGGCGATGGGTGCAAGAAGCGCCGGGTTTTTCCTTCTGGGGATCAGAGGTCAGAGAACAGGAGGGCCGGTGGGAAGCGGGTGTGGTGCAGCCAGGCCAACCTGGGTTCTAGTCCTGACTTTGGCACCAGCCGCCTGTGTGAGCTCCAGCGACTCGCATAAGCTCTCTGACCCCTGTTTCCTCTTGTCTCGGACTTCCTGAGAGCTTCTGCAGAGCTCAATAAATGACCTGGGGCGGTGATTAAGGACGAGGGCCGGGCCGTTCGAAATACATCCATCCCATTATCAGAGCTTGTGTGAACAGTTGTCAGAATCTGTGAATTCCTGAGCGTGAGATGAAGTCAGAGCTCAGATAGCCAGTGGATAAGTTTCCTGTTTCCGTTATAACAATCACCACAAACTTAGTGGCTTAAAACAACACATGTTTATTATCTTAAAATTCTGGAGGTCAGAAGTCCAAAGGAATTTCATGGGGTTAAAATCAAGGTGTCAGCAAGATCGCATTCCTTCTGGAGGCCCTAGGGGGAGAATTCATTTCCTTGTCTTTTCCGCCGTCTAGAGGCTGCCCCGTTGGTTGATTCATGGCCCCTGCCTCCATCTTCGAAGCTGGCAGCAGTGAGCCTCCTCACACGGGATCACTGGGTGTCCTGCCCCCCTCTTTCATTTATAAGGACCTGTGCAGTGACTTTGGGCCGCTCAGATTATTCGGGATAATCGCCCCATCTTGAGATCCTTCACTTAATCACACCTGCAGAGTCCCTTTTGCCATGCCAGGTAGCATGTTCTCAGGTTCTGGGGGTCAGGACGTGGCCGTCTTTGGGGGCCCGTTATTCTGCCCACCACAGTGAGGGGTATCTCAAACATTGACCTGCGTCTATTTGTTTCCTGAATTTGGACATTGAGGGCCCAGATGGCCATCCTTGTATTTACAGTGGCTCATCGGGGCACGGACCAATCAAAACAGATGCAGGTGTAGCAACCCACGAGGCTGTCCCAGCGTGTATGGAGTGGTTATCAAACTTGGCTGAGGCCCCGGGCTTTGGCATCATTCAGGTTGGATTCAAGCCCCTGCTCCACTTCTTACAAATCTCCTGGCTCTGAGCAAGTGAGTTTTCTCACCCGTGAGATGGGATGGCCTTATGCTTTCCACAGGTGGTGGTTAGGAGGAAATGAGAGCGTGGTTAGGAGGAAATGAGAGCGCTCGAGTTAGGTGCTTAGCGTGGCACCTGGAACCTGGTGAAGGGCTCGACATGAACCAGTGGTCCCCGGGTCTCCACGTCGGGCACTGGCCATTTCTAGACACCCTCTGTTTCTGCCCCATGCTGGGGAGAGGTTCTGGCCTGGCTCACGGGCTGCAAGGAGCAGAGCTCCCTCCTATTCTCTTGAAGGAAGAGAGTTCATCGTTGAGGATGTGTGTGCAACTGGGGGGTGGGGCAGACAGGTTCTAGCCAGGCTTGTGTTCACCCAGAAGATTCCCAGGAGCTGAGGTGCCTCGAGGCAGGGGCTGTCTCTGTCCCCTCGGCTGCAAGACCCTGCAGCTCCCGGTTCTGCTGTTCTCCTGTCGCTGTGGCCCAGTTTCCTCCAGTCCTGTCTCTGTCTGAGTTTCTCTTTGAATTGGATTGACACTGACCTTGACATTCTCTAACCCAGGGATGGAGTTCTACACACCTCACTCATGGGCGGTGGCCGACGTCACGAATCTAGTCGTGTCTGTCCCTCCAGCTGAACCCAAAGGTTTCAGTTATTTATCTCCGTGTATGAAACCACTCCAAAGCATAGGGGCTTGAGAGGACTCACCTATTCACCATTCTGTAACTGGGCAGAGTTCTGCAGTGATGGCCATTTTGTTCCATATGGTGTGGGTTGGGTCACTCACGGGTTGCATTCAGCCGGGAGCTCGGCCGGGGCTGGGATGTGTAAGATGGCCTCGCATCCCCCTGGGACTCCTGCTGTCTCTCTCCGTGTGGCAGGACCGCCCGGACTTCTCCCCCTGGAGACTCAGGGCTCCAAAGGGTGAGAGCAGGAGCCGCTGGGCTTCTCGAGACCCAGGCCTGGGGCTGGTATAGCGTCACTTTTGCCACATTATGTTGGTCACAGCAAATCACCAGCCCAGCCCCGATTCAGAGGGAGGTGAAACAGAGTCTACGTCTTGGTAGGGGGAGTGACATGCGTCTGTAGAGGGGGCGATGTCAGAACCCATCTTTAAAGACAGTCTGCCAACCAGACTTGACCTTAAAGTCTGATTGGTGACAGTGGTCACCTGAGATAATCATTGGTCATTCCTGCGAGTCTTAGTCCGTTCGGGCTGCTGTCACAAAATGCCTCAGATGGGGTGGCTTCTAAATGGCAGAAATTCATTGCTCCCTGTTCTGGAGGCTGGAAGTCTGAGGTCAGGGCCTGGTGAGGGCCCTCTTCTGGGTCGCAGACTTCTCGCTGTGTCCTCAGATGCTGAAAGGGGCAAGGGAGCTCTCTGGGGCTTCTTTTATAAGAGAACTAATCCCATTCGCGAGGGCTCCCCCCTCACGACCCCCTCAACACCCAAAGGCCCCGCCTCCTAATACCATCACCTTAGGGGTTAGGACTGCAATATATGGATTTAGCAGGGTAGACGCGAACATTGAGATCGCAGCGCTGAGTCAGTCCACACTTGCACTTTTCAGATGGGAAAACTGCAGCTGAGGAAGCGAGAGGGACTTGTCTAAAGGAGCAGAGGGAGGGAGTGGGAGAGCTGGGATAGAGCCTCCTTGCCCCCCAGCAGCATCTGCTGAGCACCTGCTGTGTGCCGGGAGCATGGGATACAGGAAGAGACAAGCCCAGCCCTCAGGGGCTCCCAGCTGCGCAGGAAGACGAGTGTGTGACCAGAGTGGGGCGTTCAGCCGGAGGGTCGGCTTGAACAGCAGGATGCCCGGGCCAGCTGCTGCTGAGTCACATCACCCATGACGATTCTGTCCATCATCCATGCAGTGCCGTAGGTGAACCCTGGGCCGTTCTGCCCAAGAGCTTACGGTTAAATGCACTCAAGTTCGTGCCTGACTGGCGCATTCAGGGTGCAGTCCTACGGGAGCAAAGGGGGTGGCTTTGATCTGGGAAGTGTCAGGAAATAGTGCCTGGAGAAGGAAACATGGGTTTGAGCTGGTTCCAAGGTTGAGCAGGCCTTGAGTGCCTGGAGGAGAAGTTGGCCAGAAATCAAAGATGCTCTCCAGGCGAGGAGAGCAAGCAGCGTGAGCAGAGCTCGGAAGTTTGACGAGCGAGGGTTGTCTGGTGCAGTGGGTGGAAGCAGGGAGTGGCCGGAGGGAGTCTGGATGTTCTGTGGGGCCTTGAAGGTCTCATCCAATCTTCTGGGTGGTCTAAGATTCCCCATTTCACCGGAACAGCATCCTGTTGTCCCCAGGCCTCGCCCTCTCCAAACTCGTGCTTAACCTCGAACATTTGGACAGTCGAAGATTCCAGACGATCCCAAGCTAATTGAGTCTGAAATTCCAACTTGGCAGAGGGCATGTCAGTTTGTGGTTTCCTCTCCTGGATTGTCTGGTCCGTAAACCAGCTCGGAGGGGAGAATATTTCTTTGCGTTGGTGGCTTTCTGGACTGAGGGATGAGCCTCCTCTCTCGTCAGGCCCAGAACTTGCTGACTGATGTAGGCACACTTTGGGAGAAATGAAGAATTTCCTCCAGGGTTAAAGAAAGTTAATTTCAGATGGCACCTGTGGTCGGCCCGTGACGTGTTTACTGAGGGGACAGAGGTCCCCACTACCTGCTGGAGCCGGACTGAGCCGGGCTGGGCATCAAGGGGTCCACTGGCTCCCCAGCTGAAGGGGAGGTACAGTCGACTGATGTCACGAGTGGGTCTTCAGCGAGAGCGGGCAATTCTCAGTCTCTTTTATGACAGACTGGACTCACAGGGGGTCTCATCAACTGTCAGGGATTTGGGTCACGAAGAAAAAGGGCATCCCTGGAGTAAAAAAGGAACGGCCACCCACTGTGTAGAAGCAGGAACTCCACCAGCTCGCAGACCTGTTTTGAGATCCGTTTCTGCCACCTGCTGGCTCTGACACCTGGGAGAGGTCACTTAACTGCTCTGTGCCTCAGTTTCCCCCACTGTAAATTGGGGATCATGGAAGGGCTTTCCTCATAGGGGTGTTATTGTGTGGCTTACATGAAATCACATGTGGCTCAGAGTCGGGGCTGAAAACCAAAATGTGGCCCTGGAGCGAGGGGGCTGGCTGCGGGGGTGGAGGAGCGGTGGGGACTGGAAGTCCTGAGTCACGAGAGGCTGGGAAACGCCAGGTGTGGACTGTACCAGGGGCGTAGCTCGGCCCAGGCTGCCCGTCCATCTCCTGCGTTGGGCTGAAAACTTGGCAGGGCCAAGGTGGGGACCTTGGGCCACCAGCCTCTCTGTTCCTGGGGTGAGTAGGGCCTGTCCGGCCTAAATGGGCCTTTCTTTTTCTGTTTTAACCTCTCCTCCCGTGAAAAGCCTCAGACGTGAAGGAAATCAGAGAAACAGGGTCTGGGGAAGGGAGGGCAGGTTCCAGAGCCTGCCTGGGTGTGGGCCCCCCCATCGCTGGTTCCTGGGGGGCCTGGGGGTGGTTCACGGGGTTGGGACCCTGGGCCTCCTCCTGCCCGCTGGGCTGGCCCCTACTCCAGCTTTCTGCTCGCTCCTCCTTCTCAGCCCTCTCGCAGCTCTGGCGTCTCACGTTTTCCAGGAGGCTGGGGAGCCAGCACCCCGTCCCCCTCCCTCCTTCCTCCTTCGAGAGCCTTCTGCGTTGTTTCCACTGCCTGTTTTCACTTGCAGAGTCCAGGCTGGGCTTCTGCCCAGACCTTCCCGCCACCAAGATTGTCTTCTGGGGCTGGTCACTCTGGACGGATCCCGGCAGACTCATTAGAGATGTGCGAGGTTGGGCAAACGGTCCCATATGACCGCCGAGGAGACCGAGGCCCAGAGAGAGGATGCGTGCGCACGCGCTCCTTTGTCCTCTAACCCAGGATGCCTTCGTTGCCAGCCTCCCTCTGTCTGTGAAATGCACCTGCCTCCGGTGGTGTGAGCCCTTTGCCCGCTGTGGGGCCCTAAGCGTCATGACTCAGTTTGGAGTCACAGACCTCAGTTCGAATCCTGAGTCCCTTAGTGACCAGCTGGATGATCTCAGGTCGGCTTCTCTCTCTCGGCCTCAGTTTCCCCACTTGTAAATGAGAGCGCTGACAGGATCTGTCCTGAGTAGTGTGGTGAGGGTTAAATGAGATAATCCACTTAAAGGTTTTGGCAGTGGACCCCGTGCTCAGGAGGGCCCTGTAAAGTGGGCGTGCCTTAGGCTTCTGGGCACTTAAAAAGAGAGTGGGTGCATGCGAGGCCCTTGGTAAATACTTTCTGACGTGAGACTGGATTCTTTAATTGCCCCCTCCTGCTCCAACCCTCAGCCTGTTGGCAGCCATGTCTTCCTGTCCAAGATAAGTCTCAGAGACTGAGGATCAGAGAGGTTCATTGGCTGCCTAAGGCCGCACAGCTCGTAACAACGGGAGACAGGCTCCTATAGTTGCCTGTACTCCAGAAGGCCCCTTCTCCAGAGCCCACTTACTCTCCCCATCTGTGATTTCCAGGCCTTTCCACTTTACCTACGCCACAGACCCTCCTTACTCCAGTTAGGGCCACCTCTTATATCTTTGCTAGCTCGATCAAGACTTATTAGTCTCATGCCCCATTCCCTCAAAAGCCCATTGTCATCCAGATGTCCAGTTGAAAACCAAAGCAATCAACTCTTTCACACTGAGGTGGTTGCAGCTGACGACAGCTTGCAGGAGTCGGGGTTGGTGAGCCTGGTGGCTTAAGCCAGCAGAGTGTCCATGATGGTGGATGCTCAGGCACTGTGGACACAAGGTGAGAGGAGCTTTTGGCCAGGCACCTTCCTGGTGGTAAATGAGCAGCAGCGTCCCCAGTGCAAGGACCCGAGAACAGGAAGTCACTGAGTCAATTCTCTAAGAGAAGTGTGTAGCTCCAACTCGTTCACACCTTCACCAGGCCTCTCTGTCCCTCCCTTTTCTGGTAGGTGGAGTGGCTGGAAATGGGCAGACTTTTTTTTTTTACGTGAAAAAGCTGCGCGTCAGCAGAGCTCAGAGAAACAGGGCAAGCCTGGGAGGCTGTGGGGGCAAGTGATGCAATCCTGGCACACCCCGTGTCTACACTGCCCTCGCGCTGGACTCCCACTTTCTGACAGAGCCCGCGGGCAGAGCCGGTTCCTCTGGCTGTGTCCTGTGTCCTGGATGAAGAGTCTGGGGTCCATGTCACCCTCTGCTGAGCTGGTAAAAGCATCTCCTCACTCCCGGGCGTGCCCTCCTTCCTGGAGCGGGCGGTGGAGCCGGTGCTGGGAGAGGAGGGGCCGGTGCCACCAGGCTGGGGATTAGTGTGGGGAGGAGCACGTTTGTCACCGTGTGTTTGAAGAGGCAGGACCGCGTGGCAGCCGAAGCTTCTAGAACTGGACCGCTTGGCTTCAATTTCCTCGACTTCCTAGCTGTGCGTCCTTGGTTTCCTCGTCTGGAAGGTGGGGTGGGAACGACATTGCCTCACGGGGTTTTGGGGTGGGGGCAGGAGACATGGATCTGGGGGAGACCACATTTTACTTTATTGTTTGTCTTTGTTTTTTTGGTATTTGCCACAGCCAGTTGTTGAAAGGAGAGAAGTGGAATTGGGGAAGTTGGAAGTGGGAGTCCGCGGAGGGGACGCGCTGAGCTGGGGTCCCGGCACTCAGATGCACGGCATCCACTGTTTGTCGCTCGCCGTCCGCGTCCCCGGGCATGGGGCGGGTTACTGAGAAGCGTTGCCGCTCTCTGCTTCTCACCGTGCGGCTTCGTGCAAGGTGCTTCATCTCATCGAGAGGCGCGCTCATGAAAACTGGGCCTGCATCAGCGCCCTCTTGAGTGGTTGAGGGTGTTGGGGTGAAGTCAGGTTCGCCCCTGGCCGGGGGCAGGGATGTTTCCGGAACCATCGGAAAGGCCTCTCTGGGCATCACCTGGCTTCCCCAGGGGTGGTGGTGGCCAGCCTGCGTCTCCCCTAGGATGACACATGGAAAATGCTGGGGCATCACGAGTCGCCTTCCTCAGGGGTCTGCAAAGCTCTGGGGTTCTGTGTTGTCGCCCCAGACCTGGGGCGCAGAGCAAGGTCACTGTGAGGAGCAGGGTCAAGGGCTGGCTGCCTGGCCCTTGTCGTCTCAGTGTGACCCCTCCTGCCCGTCTCCCTCCTCCCTCCTGCTCTTCCCTTCTCCCTGCCTTCTTCTGCAGCCAGTGCCCTGAGCCTTCCAGAGGCTGAGTGGAGCATCTTTGGGCAAAATGAACAGTTTACCTGTCTCCAGGGGAGGGGTCCGTGAGGCCCCAGGTGCCGGCTGGGTTCTTGGTGGTTCTTCTCCCCGGCTGTGGTCAGGGGCGATGCTGTGGAAGGAGGCGGGTCTCGGCTGTCCAGAAAACCTGCCCGGGTGCCCACACCCCTGCGCCTGGGGCATCCTGGGTGCTCCGAAAACCGTAGTGAGGGAACGGACAGAGGAGCCCCGACAGCAGAGGGCGCCCCTCGTGCTTTGAGTAACAGGATCCGGGCAACGTCTGGAGCCCCCTCCTTCCCTCAGGGAAAACCGAACCCTCACTCAAGTTATTTTGAGGTCCTGTGCTTTATTTTTAAAACACATAAAATTATTTGGAGGGCATAGGCTTTGTTTTAAAAAAAATAAACGCACAGGAATTTTGTGGTGCCATAATATTCCCGTGCATTTAAAGACAAAAACTGTAGCCCTCAGAAATCTTTGGCCCTTGTCTGTGCTCTGGATTCCTGTCTCTGTGGCTCATTTGGAGAAACTTGCAGTAAAGAATGCATGGATGGTCAGGCCTGACACGGGCGCTCATAGACGACTGAGTCCTCTTCCCCTCGCCTCTTCACTGTGTACATGAGGAAATAGAGGCACAGAAAGGTTAAGTGACTTGCCCAAGGTCACACAGCTGGTAAGCAACAGAGCCAGAGTTTGAACCCAGACAACTTTAACCACAATTGCAAAGGTGCCACTGTGGTGAGCCATGTTCCCGGATGCTGCCCTACATCTGTGGCTGGGAAGCCAGAGCATGTTTCCTGGACAGCTGAGACCCAAATCCTTTCACAGCTTCGCCCCCAATCACGGCCGGCTCCCAGAGGGAAGAACCAGCAAGAACCCAGCCAGCACCTAGGGCCTCGAAGCCCCTTCCAGTGGGGACAGGAAAGTGCTTGGTTTTGCCCAAAGATGCAAACTTTGGGGCCCCCAGCTGGAGCCCCGGAGCTCTGGTGTCCGGATCCCTCGGTCTCTCTGAAGCTGGAAATCTCCCCGGTGCCTCTCATCTGAAGCACTGGCTTTGGGGCCAGCCCTCTTTCTCCAGCCAGTTCAGCTTTTGCCACGTCGCCACCCCTGGCTCATGTGCCACTGTCTGTGAGGCAGCTGGGAGTTAGCGAGGGGCCTAGAACTCACTTCCAGAAAAGGAAACTGAGGCCCAAACATGACGTTAGAGAAAGTGGCCTGGTGCCGAGTCCTGTTTCTCTGGCTGTGCGGGTTCATGAACTCGGGCGTGGCCTCTACCCCACGTCCTCCATGCTCGACTGGCTGGCACCTTCCAGTTCCGTGTCGTCTGGAAGATCTGGAGGCTCAGGGCTCAGAGAGGGGAAGTGGGGCATGTTCTCTGAAAGCAGGAACAGAGTTGGAACAGCATCTTCTCCTTTCCTGTTTCCCTCGGGGGACATTCAAGAACCAGGGTTTGGAGGGGAAAGACAGAGCTGCTCTCTGGGTCTCAGTTTCCCCTGATGTCGAATAGGAGATTGACAGCCCCAGCCCACTGGAACGTGTATGTGGCCAAGTTTTTGCCAGCCTACAGAGAAAGAAAAAAAGGAGAAAATGTTGACCATAGAATGAATGTTTTCGTAAAGCGAAGTGTTTTCAACCATGAGAGATGAGTCTTTGTCCTACGGATTTTGTTGGTATTAACATGTCATTTCCTTCCTGAAATGGTGGATATGGTTTTAATTTTGCAGTGTCCTTACTTGGCAAACACAGAAAGGCGAAAACTCTAGGACACTCTCAAGGCTGTTTGGGGGATGTAACTGGTTCATGAAATCCCAAAGTTTGGAGTTCACTGAGCTCAGATGGTGTCTTGGGCTCCTTTGCACTCAGGGGGAAGCTGGGCGAGCACAGATGTGGCTGACAGGGGGCAACCAGAAAGAACCGAGAGGCTGGGCCCGGGCGGTGAAGGTTCCAGCTGCCAGAGCTGGACTGCGGAGGGGGGAATGTACCTGGCGCGTAGTGGGTGCCAACTGGGCAACAGGACAAGAGGATTCCCCTGTGAGGGCTCCATTCATGAATCAGTCAGGGCGGTGGGCAGAGAGAGGACCGGAGAAGAGAGAATGAAAAGGGGAGATGCTGATCTTGGGCAAGAAGGACACAAGGAGGCTGGTGGGAAGAGGAGCAGGAGGGGAGCCGGGAGCCTGCCTTATCTGGGAGGGAGGGCAAAGTCTTGATGAGAAGTGGACTTTGTGGGGAGGAGCTGAGAGAGGGGCATCAGGGCGTCTGTAACGATGGGGGATACACAGGAGAGGAATGAGGAAAAGAAAGTTCTGAGAGGCTTGTATTGGGTTCGGAGCTGGATCTCTGTCTTAGGTTGGTTTCCGCAGATGCAGAGCCTGAGGCAAGGATTTGGGTGAATGTGAGGCAGGGAGGGTGTGCTCTTGGGCAGGGTGGGATTAGGGTGAGGCGAGGGAGGCAGGCTCATGAGAGTTCAGGGTTGCATCCCATCTTGAGTTAAAATGTTGATATTTTGCTCATCATGCATTTTGTGTATTAGTTTAGATTTTTAGAAAATATTGTGTTAAAATATCATCTACTTCAATTAGTGAGTTTTTGGGCACACTGTACATTTGCATTCAAGGACAGGGTGGGGCGGGGGTGGGTGAGGAGCTCAGTGAGGATGTGGTCCTGGGCAGAGACCAGCCTCATCCCGATGCCCCAGGGAGCACTGGAGCCCGTGCCATTCCCCAGGGCAGCTGGGGAGAGGCAGCTCCTGTGTGGCTGAGGGCAGTTCTCGGGAGAAGCAGGCAGCTGGGAGCCAGGAGCATCTAGCATTCTCTGCCGCTATGGGATGAGTGCCCCCCCGCCGGTAACGGGCATCAGACCCGGGCCCCAACAACATTGACTACAATCCTCTTTGTGCTGCTTTGAGAGACGGCAGTAAAAATTCAAATTATTTATAAGTGCTTTTGCTGTCGGACTGTGTTTCTTTGACTGTGACTGTGCTGGAGCTTCCAGGGCCTGGCATCTATTCTGTGATAGAATGGAGGAAGGGATGCTTTTCAGCCGGGAGGGTGTCCTGGGTGGGTGGGTGGGGGTGCCCAGGAGCAGAAACGTGGGTGGAGCCAGTGTGGCTGTGGGCGTGGCCTGCGGGTGGGCTCATTTCCCTGGAGGGTGGGGCCCCGGGGAGGCAGGAAGGCCAGGGCAGAGTAAGTGTCTGTGACTGTGGCCAGGAGGAGAAGCAGAGGGAGGAGGAAGAGCTGAGAGGAGGGAGGAAGAAGAAAGTGGGCAGGAAAAGGCTTTGCCCCTGGGTGACCAGGCAGGTAGTGAGGGTCCCGGGGGTGGCCTGGCACTTTTGGCTCTTCCTAAACTGGGGAGGGAGGGTGAGGGAGCGGTGGAGGCCTGGGATCTGGGACGTTTAGTTCTGAGTCCTAGATCCCTGGAGTGGGTTGGGTTTCGTGGTGGAACTTGGGGAAAAGCACCAAAACCTTAGATGTTACAGACCTCCCAGGGCTCAGGGAGAGAGTCCCAGGGTTTCTTCCCTTTATCACACCCCCCCCCGCTTTGGGATTTTAGGGAGACTCAGGGTCTGTATGTTCTTGCTAAAACTCTGCCTCTGCTCCACACAGTGCCTGAGTTTCCACCGTGAAAGCTTTAAATCCCAACTCCATTCGTAACATTCTACTCCAGCCGTATTACGTGAATGTGCAAAGTTCTTGTGCATCCGAGCCTCGGCCTCTGCTGGTCACTTGGCCTGCGATGCCGGCCTGGCCAACTCCCACGTGTCCTTCAAGTTTCGCTTCCTCCAGGCAGCCTTCCCTGACTTGCCAGCTGGAGCTGATACTAAGCCCATATGTTCCCCTGGCATGCAAGGCTTACTGTGTTATGATTACTCATCGTCTGTCTCCTCTGCTTGGCTTTAGGTTTCAAGGGAGTAAGAACTATATCTTTGTTTTACCAGCTCCTTGCCTGGTACCTGGCAGATAATATGGACTCAGTAAAGTTTATTGAATGTGTGAATGAGAAATATGTAATCTGTCATCAGATACTTACACCTCAGTGTGAAAGAAGCTCTGAGAGGTTTTTTACAATCACACTCCTTTTGGACTGTACCACGTTCACGTCTAGGACAATGCCATATAATTGTGAGAATCATAATCATACTCAACAACAACAACAACAATAATAATAATAGGAATAGCAGCAGATGACTCACGGGGAACTTACCAGAGGCCAGGCAGTGTTCTACGTGCTTTATGTTCCTTCTCTTAGTTAATCCTAATACCCACCCTATGAGGTATGTGCTGTTACTGCTGTATTTTACAGATAGGGAAACTGAGGCACAGAGAATTTAAGAAACAGAGAGGTCTCACAAGTAGTGAGTGGCAGAACTGGGATTTGAACGTGGATGGTCTGGCTCCAGAAAATTCCCCCTTCACTATCACACACTGAGGATGGCTTTGGGTTCAAGTCCTGCCTCCTCCATTTTCTAGCTGTGTGACCTTGGGTGAGAGGCTTGAAGCCTCTGAGCTTCAGTTTCCTCATCTGTGAGGTGGGGTTAGTCATCAGGGCCGCTGGGAGGCTGGAGCAAAGTGAGGGACGAGAAGGACCCAGAGGGATGACGACAGCGGTTCTCATGCTCAGCGTCACGGCGGTTTCGAGGGTCCCTGCTCGTGGCTGCAAACCGCGGGGGCCCTTGGAAACCTGCCCCGGTGGAGACGTCACCAGGGCTCCTGGCAGGAGGGTGAGGAAGCAGGGAGGAGGGAGACAAAGGCTCCTCTGTTGGCCGCTTGGGCCCGCCCTTGGGTGGCGAGTTGGGAAGATGTAAGTGCCGTGGAGAGGGAGATAGGGACCCCGCCTGGGAGTGGGGTGGGCACCCCGCTGTCCGCCAGAATTTGTTCTTCGTGCGCAGTGGGTGGAAAATTACTTTGGATCCTTTCCCCAGGGGCCGGAAAGGCGAGGGCCAGTTCGTGGAGGGGAGAGCTTTCTCTACACCCCAGGAATGCGATCACTGCTTTATTTTAAAACAGAATAACAGCAGAAAGCAGCTTCAAGCTGGCGGCTGCCCGGGGCTGCTCACGGCTGCCAAGCCAGCTCCAGAAAATGGCTCCTCGAGGGCTCGGCTCCGGGCCCTGAGATTGGGGACAACACCGGAAATCTGCTGGCTGGCCTGTCGCTCCCTGCTCTCTGCAGAGCCTGCCTCCTCCAGCCTGCCCGGCTTCTCCTCTGGGAACCCAGAGGGTCCAGATCTACCCTTTGGGGTTATCGAGGGGGCCTTGGGCTTAAGCCTGTCTCCCTGACACCGTGGGTAGTTTCCTACATGCACAGAATTCGTTCCCAGTCTCTGATCCCCACAGTGGTGCTGCGAGCGATTGTTGTCTCCCTTTGATAAATGTGCAGACTGAGGATCACCAGTTGGAACAGCCGGTATCGCTGGGATGAGCATCAAGATTCTCTGACTCCCTGTGAGACCTTGGCCCAGACGCAGCCCCGGTGCTGTGGGAGCCGACAGTCTAAGGGGCTTGGAAGCATTTTCTCGATAGATTAAAACAGAGAATAGCCAGTGCAAAGGGAGGGCTTAAAACTTGTTTGCTCATCATAGAAGATAAGGGCTTGAGAGCCCCAGGTGCTATTAAGAATAAGTGGGAGATGATACACACAGAAAATGACTGATTGCCACGTTGTAACACATACGTAATGATAGGTTGTAACAGTAAGAGACGGGGAAACAAGCTAAGTGCCCATCCCCAGGGGACTGATTGAATAAATGATGACAAATCCAATGGTGGAATACTACGCAGCTGTCAAAAAGGACAGATGCTTTTGACACACTGATGTGAAATCATCTCCAAGATATTTGGTTAGGTAAGAAAGACAAGTTGCAAAAGAGTGTGTATAGTATACTACCTTTTATGCAAAACAGGAGAGAAATGAGAATCTACATTTGTATTTGCCTAAGGACACTCTGGAATGAGACATGAAAAACTAATAAAAATTGATGGGCGCCGTGGGGACTGGGGGCCGGTGGCAGGGTAGGAGTAAGCATTTACATTCTAACCTTTTTCTAATTGTAGGCGGTTTTGAACATCACCCATTAGATGGAGTTGTGTTGCCCAGTCAAAACTTTAAATTAAAAGAGGCAAATTAGAATTGTGAATGGATGCCCATTAGGCTAAAAGTAAGTGTTGCTATGAAGTGTGATTATAAGCTCTAAGGTCCACCACTTCCATCGCCATTATCTCCTTGACCATCACACGAACACATTAGGGATTTTAAACTTAGTTCTGCCCGACTTCAGCTCCTTGATGTCACAAGGGGAAGATCTGAACCTCTGGCCCATCTGAACCCAGCCTGAGAAGGTCCTGCTGAGCCTCACGCAGGGCCGGCTCCTCCCTCCAGCGGCCAAGGGATGTGCTCCTGGTGGCCCCCTGTGGCCGTGGGTGGTCAACTGACTCTCACAGTGGACTTACTGTCTCATCCCAAGAGAACCCTTGAACGCTCCGTGAGGTGAGGTGACTATAGGAAAGGAATGTGTCCTCGTGGGCTCACTTTGGAGAGATGTTTCAGAGACGATAATGACTGGAGACCCAGGCTGAATTGAGAAAACATGCTGCTAGGGCTTTCAGCCAGCCTCTTCTCTGCCAGGGTGCCCAGACTCTGCCCCCACCCCAGCACCAGACAGGCTGTGTATTAAATATACTTACCGTTTCCTGTTAAAATTAACCAGAGACACTGATGAGCCCCCATTGCGTATTGTGGCCACCAACTGCCCTGTGGCTGTAACTTTCCATCCCAAGGCGACGCCCCTCCCATTTCTGCTGGGCTCTCGCCTCGCCCCTAGTTCTCTGATCCTTGGGGATTTTGGAAAGACCCCAGGACTGCCCTCATAGCTCTTGGGCCTGCTGTAAATACGCGGGAAATGCCCCCATACCTCCCACTCCCAGCTGATCCTGGGCCCCACCCCTGCCCGCCCAGGGTGGGCCCGTCAGGTCTTCCTGAACCTTCTCAGGAGTCCGGCAGATAGGTCCCTTGCGGCTTCTTCCTCTTCTGTCTGTCTGTCTGTCTGTCTCTGAGTCTTTGCATTTGCTCTGGCTTTCTTTCTTCCCCACTCTTGCTGTTCTGCGGTTTCTGTACTGTCACTGCATCTCTCTGTCCTTGTCGTCCCCATTCCTGCGTCTCGTTGTCCCCCTCCTGCCGCATTTCTCTGTCTCCTCTTCCCCCTGTGTTTCCTCCACGCCCGTCGCTCCTCGCGGCTCTGTCTACACCGTGGTGCCACCGCTCTCTGTTCCCTCTGCCTTCTCTCTGTCCCTCTCTCTATCCCCTTCTTGGCTCCCCTGCTCCCTCCTTCTCACTGAGGTCACCGCCCCCACCAATCCCCGCCCTGCTGGGGCCTGAGGTGGGGAGGACCCTTCTCCCGACCCCCCCCCCGAGAGCTGAGGGGCAGGCCCGGCTTCGTGGGCTAGTGACCGGGGCGGCCCGGGCTCAGAGGGGCCTCGCTGGCTGATGTCCCGCAGTCACTGTCTCGAGATCCTTAGTACTTTCTGGTAAGGGGCCTGTGCGTCCACATGCACCGGGCCCCGAAAGGCGTGCAGCTGGTCCCGCTGGGCGTTGTGAGCTTCTGGGAGGAGACACCCTGGGGCTGAGATGCAGGTAGTCCGATTTCCAGTCCTGTTCTTCCCCTCGTCCACCCAGTAGGAACTGACACCTGGACATCCCCTGAGCCTTCCCGGGTGCTCCCAGTGGGTGGTTATCCTTCAACAACAGAGAGCAGTTGCCAGAGTCACTCCTATTTTTCAGATGAGACAGACCAAGGCTCAGAGAGGCCAAGTCACTTGCCCAAGAGCACACAGCTCGTGGGCTGAAGTAAGCTGCCTCTGGAATCTGGGTGTTCAGGCGGAGACCGGAGGGGCCTCGGCAGGCTGCCTTTTTATCTACGCTCTGAGCTCAGTCTCTGCGTCTGTGAAACAGAGGTGATGGCAGTAGCCGTCTCTGTGCAGAACCCACGGGCATCTAAATCCTGGAAGCTTCCTGGCACAGGGGCCTGGCACGTGGCTACCTTCTTAAACAGCAACCACAGCCTCTCTGAGCCTCAGTTTCCTCATCTGCCAAATGGGGATCTTGGTGGTACCTGCCTCACAGGGCCCAGCACAGCTCGGGGGCCCGGTCAGTGCTCCAGCCTTCTGTTCCACCAGCCCCTCTCCTGTGGGGCAGAGGAGGGTAGATCTGTGAGTGGGGAAACCTCATGGTTTATTGTCCGAATGGGGACACTTTTAGAGTGAAAGTGGCACTCTTAACACGTATGTTGGGACAAGAGGGATAAACCGGGCTCTAGGGTCATCTACATAGAGGTCACGAGTGTCCTTGTCGGCATCCTGTTTCCCGAGTGAGCGTGGAGGAGGGAGCATGACGACGCCCCTGGCCCATCCCCAGCTGGGAGAGAGCGAGGCTGGGTTCTAGCATTTTCCACAGAGCAGAGGGTCCTGCTTACCGCTGCTAACAGTATCGAGGCGTCAGTTCAGAGAAAGAAGTCAGGGAGAACGCCTCGATGGCCTCGCAGTTCAGGCCTGCTCCCACATATTCTAGAACTTTCTCCAGAGGAAGCCAGCACTGGATGTCTTGGCTGAAACACGCTGTTGCTCCTTCAGTGGGGCGGCTGGGAAAAGCGGCTCCTACTGAGAGCTGCCGTTTGGGGCAGCACCGCAGGCTTATGGGGGGCGGGGCCCCCGCATTCCAGCAGCAGGGGTTTGGAAGCCTCTCCAGAAACATCCGGAAGCTCGAGGCTGTGTCCACGGTCAGGGCGCCATTGAGGATGCTGGTCACCTCTCCACAGGGACCTCTGGAGGAAGTCCTCCTGCCCCCGGCCCCGGGAAGGCTTGTCAGTCCCCGGAGCGGGTTTGTTTCTGGCACGGGCATGTGACTGCCGGAACTGCTTCCCCTTTTCCAGACTGGGAGCCCGGGTGTCCACTGCGAGGCCCGCCCATGCTGAGTATTTAGGATGTTACTTATCGTCTGCATTTTTTCTCCCCCTCCGCCAGCCCTGGCTCCGTCCTCGGCCTCCACCCACATCTCCCTTCCTCCTTCGCTCTCACTTTTCCTTTCGGTTCCCCTGAATACCTGGCCACCCCTTGCAAGATATTTTCCCCTCCCTTCTGGACCGAGCAAATAATTAAGCAAATCAACGAACCCACAAGCGAAAACATCTGGCAGCACCTCGCCCCTCTGCCCAGGGAGCGCGGTCCCAGCTGGTAGCGGCCGGCAGGCGAGGGGTTAAGAATGATGCAGTTGAAGTGAGGAAGGGGCCGCAGCCAGGGGCAGGAGGTGGCCCGTTGTCCTGTGTGACTCCAGGGTGCTGAACCAGGGTTGAGAGCAGCTTGCTGGGGTTCAGTTTAGCACAAAAAGGCCGTGCTTTCTAATGACTTGTGTTTTTCTAGAAATTCTGCTGGTGGGGTGGGGGAGGACAGAAAAACGGCAGAGCCCAGGGAGAGTTCATTTCTGATTATTTTATTTCCTTGAGGCTTGGGGGAGATCTGGCCTGTTGGTGGGCTGCAAGGAAGAGGCGACTGGAGATGAGAACAAAGGTCATTCGGGAGACGAGTAAGGACTCGGGGACTCAGGAGGGAAGGTCCCAGGCGGAGGCGACTTGCTGAAGGCCACCCCCACATGTTGCCTGGGCACGGGGTTCGCCCCTCTGCCCCCCACAGCATCCCCACACCTGGCACCGTGCGTGGCACACCACAGACATCTGCCGAATTAATTGAGTGAAAAACACAAAGCTTGTGATTCCACAGCTGGAATTCCGACTTGATGTTTCCTGGCTCCGGAAGTCGCTCTCTTTAAACCTAACAGCCAAGGGGCGCATTTTCCGGAGCCGGGGTCTTTACATCTGTAGGGTGACCAGCCTGTCTGGGATGACGGGTCTCCCTGAAGACCCTGCATTTGTGATCTCGCGTCATTTTTACATCAACCCACTGTGCAGATGGGGAGACTGAGTCCAGGACCCAAGATTACATGGCAAGCGTGGGGTCCCGCTGACCTGGCCGCCTGAGGATTAAGCTGTCGGCTGCTCCAGGCCGCTTTCCTTTTTCTGCAACGTGAGGGTGGCAGACCCCTCGATCCTAAAGCCTGTCCAGCAATGGCTTTTAGGATTCTGGAATTTCCTCCTCTTCCAGAGGCTGTTTTTTCCGTTAGGGATGGGGGGGGGGGTGGGGAGCTTTCCCAGCAAGACCCATCCTGGGCAAGTCTTGGGCTTGGCCTTGGGAAAGGTGACAGTGCCGTGCAGGGTCGAGGGGGAGGGCAGCTGGTCCCCCCCCGCCCCCCTTGCCTGGGAACGGGGTGGGAGCTCATACTCCGCCGGCCTGGGTGCTGGCAGCAGCGCCAGCTCTGTCGTCAGCTGCCTGGGCTGCAGCCAGGGAATTCCGAGGGCCCAGACCTGCTGAGGGCCCCAGGGCCCCTGTGCCTCGGGCTGGCAGGGTGCGGCAGGGGCATCTCCAGGCTCAGAGATCTCTCGGGGGCCTCCCTCGCTGGACAGGCCTCTGCAGCCCCCGCCTTGGATGGACCCTGGTGTGTGGTGACCGCGCGGTCCAGAGGTGGGTGAGTGGGGTCGCTGGGGGCTCTTGGAGGCGGGTTGTAGATGTGTGAGATGCTGCAGCCCCGCCAGCCCTGGGCACAGGTGGGGGCAGCAGGCGCAAGGACGCAGGGCTTTGCACTGGGGGGAGGGGTCCCCAGTGGGCAGGTCACAGAACGTCAGGGCAGTCACGGTGATCGGGGACATGGGCCCTGGTGTCAGAACAGCCGAGGTTCAAGTCCCACCTCTGTCTCTTCCTAGCTGTGGGGTCTTGCTTCTTTGTGCCTCAGTTTCCACATCTGCAAAATGGAAATAAAAACACCCACCTCGCAGCTTTGTTCTGAGTAGAGGCACTGGATGTGCAGTTGGTACCGCATAACTGGGGGTTCATATCATCGTCCCCAGCCTCTCAGTCTCTGTCCCTCTCACCCCAGGGCTGCGCCCGGGACTCCGTGCCAGGTGAGGGCTCTGAGTCCCCACGGAGAAGCCTTGCTGGTGAGACTCAGGGAAGGCTGATGGACAGGACGGGATCCCACTTGACCGCCTGCCCAGCCTTGTAGTGACCAGGCTGTCAGCCCACCCGGGTGCTGGGAAGCACTGTGATGAGGACAGAGCAAGGCTGGGCACTGTGCATGGGGGCCAGGACCCCTGGGGCACAAGGGAGCGGGTTGGTTTGAAAGGACTTGGGCTCCAAGGTCCCCTCAGGGGCCCCTCCCATGGGAAATGGTTGAGGGCTTCCCAGGAGTCCTGCAGCCCTGTTCTAGGTCAGTGACCCCAGGTCTGACCCCCCCGGGCTGGCCGAGGGGAACAGAGACCAGTGCTCACACCCAGGGCCCTCCCTTCCTCTCTCTGCAGCTTATCTCCACCCGTCTCCAGTTCTGAGCTGCCTTTTCCCCTTTACTTCCGTCCCCTGCCTGGAGCCCTGGGACGTCAGGATTACAGACATGCGCACGCTCACCCGATGTGCACGCTTTTAGCCTTTTCTCCATCGATGGTGAGAGAACAAAGCCAGGATCTGTTCTCAGCACTTTACAAGTGTCTAGTTATTTAACCCCAGAATAGTTCTGTGTAAGAGGTGTAAGTAGTGACTTCCCCCACTTTACAGATGGGGAAACTGAGGCTTGGTGTGTAAATGATTCTCTCAGGCCCCACAGCTGGCTGAGATTAAACCCAGGCTGCCTGGCTCCTGAACTGGGGGTCCCTCCACCACCCGGCCTCGGTGACAGCCTGAGTTGGATAGGCTGGGTGTTTAGCTTTCTCCAAAAGTCCTGTTTCGGCAAATAACTCGTGATAACATAATAGTAACATTTCCGGACATAAGCTGTCCTAGGCGGCTGCCCTTGGCTCTCCTACCTGTGAGACCCCAGATTCCTCCACACTCACACCCCAACTTTCTTTTCTTTCTCTTTCCTTCTCCCCGTCTCCTGCGCTTCAAAGTCTTCCCCTCTCAGTCCAACTTGTCCATTTTTAGAGATGTGGAAACTGAGGCTTCACCAGAGAGGGAAGGTGCTCGCCTAAAGTCACACAGCGAACTGGGAATGCAACAGGAGCCCTGTCGGTCTGGTTGCTACATTTAGCCCCCAATGCTTCCCCAGGTTTGCTGGGGTGGAAGATGGAGGGGGGGATGAAGTTGCATCTTTGAGATGTCCCCCGCCCCGTCATTTAGCATCAACCATTCTCTCCTTCTCCTCTCTCCACACCCAGGACCCTTCCAGCCCCGCCACGAACCAGCCTGAACCAGTGGAAGGGGCTTTTGGCCGGCAGGCTCCCAGGGTCCCTGTGTGAGCTCCTGGGGCCGCGTGGGGGTGGGAGTGATGGAGAGGGGGCCCCAGGGCCGGGTGGAAGGAGATCCAGGCTTGGAGTCTTCAGGGCTCAGGTACCAGAAAGGGTGCTTTCCACGTGCGGGCTCCAAGTGAGGGTCCCGCCCCATCCGGGTGCCTCTCTCACCGTGTTATGCCAGCCAGAAGCCCTGGGGCATCTTTGCCGCCTTACCCTGCTGCCCCCCCAGGTTCAGTCCCTCCTCACGTCCTGTCGGTCCTGCCTGCTGCCATTCCCCGTCTCCACACCCAGGTCACCGCCGTGCTGTCTCCCAGCTCATGGATCCCCTCTCTCCTCCCCACGGCCCTGCTCTGCACAGAGCCCTCACTGGTCCCTGCTGCCTCAGATTAATGTGCCAGCTCTTCACCATGGCCCCACGGCCTTCCTTCCCACCAGGCCCCATGATGCCTCCGGCCTTATCTCTCATACTCCCACCTCTCCACCCTGCCCTCCTCCTCCATTCTTGGCCACCGAGCTCCCAACTCTTCTATTCTGTCCTGCCGCCCTGCCTTCTCTCGTGCTGTGCCCTCTGTGCCCTTCTACGATTTCCCCCTCAGCTGGGACTGGGCCCTTCCTCCTCCTGGCTCCTGCTGTGTCCACACAGACATCCACCATAGCACCCGGAATGCGCAGACTCCTGGGTTCGAATCCTTCTTCTGCAGCTTCCAGGCTGGGCAAGCTTGGACAAGTTACGTAACCTCTCTGAGCTTCTACTTCTTCCTTTGTAAAATGGGGCTTGGTGATAGTTCTAACCTCACGAGACTCATGGGGGGAACGAGTTAATAACATGGAAATGCCTCCCACATAGTAAGCTGTCAAATCATACGTTTATTTAAGAAATTTTATGGAGCGCCTCCTAAGTGTCATGCACTATTTAAGGTCCTGGAGCAGCAATGAATAAAATGGAGCAAAGGGTCTGCCTTCAAGAAATGTCAGCTCTGATTGATGCATCTAATCTGTCCCCACCTCCTCTGTCTACCGCCCCGTGAAGGTGGGGACGGCGTCCAATTCATTTGTGCATCAAACAGCCAGGGCAAGTTCTGGCCCATAGCTCCTTTGTGAAATGAAGAAAAAGTCTCCAGTTTGGGGATTCCCTGGAGAGCCTGATTGCCCTAGAGGGTTTATTGCCCCTGAGGGAGCCCCTTCATGCAGAAATGGACATTGTAGGGTCAGGCAAACAGGTCTGCGGGGCCCTCAGTCTCGCTCTCGTGCTACCGGAGTAGCCTGGCTCCCAGATGTTGGTCTCTCCCCATCCCTGAGCTCTCTTCCTTTGGCCTTGGTCTCATCTCCATTAGATCTGCCCACGTGGTGGCAGTGCTGGGGTCCTGCAGCGCCGGGCTTCCCTCCCGAGTCCTGGCTTCAACAGTTTTAGCAAGAGTCCCAGAGAAGGCTCTCATTGGCCAGCTGGAGGCCATGTGCCCAATTCCAGAAGCAGTCATTGGTCGCTAGGGGAAGGGGGTCTTCTCACTGGCCAGGGCTGGAGCAGTGGGTGGGGTCAGCAGCTTCCAAGCCCCGCAGCCTGAGCTGGGGGGAAGGATGGCTTTGCACCAAGAAGAGGTGCTCAGGCCACTCCACAGCAGGCCACTCCTGCTCCACCAGGAGCAGGTGTAGGTTTTAGAAGGAAACTGCAGAGAGGTAGGTGAGGAGGAATAGAATAGCAGGTGAGGCACCGGCCCTGGAGCCAGAGCCCAGTCCAAATGCAGCTTCCTAACTGTGTGGCCTCAGGCAGGTTGCTTAACCCCTCTGTGCCTCAAATTCTTTGTCTGTAAAATGGGGACGATGATACCTCCTGTGTTTTTACTGTCCGGATTATATCAGTTCATGTGCATTGAGCATTTAGAACAGTGCCTGGTGCCTTGGAAACCATCAATAAATGTTCACCACTGTTTTAGTCTGTTGAGGCTGCTGTAACAAAAATATCACAAACTGGGTGGCTTTTAAACTACAGAAATTTATTTCTCACAGTCCTGGAGGTTGGGAAATCCAAGATTGGCAGTTTTGGTGGTTGGTGAAGGCTGGCTTCCTGGTTCAGAGATGGCCGATGCCGTCTTCTTGCTGTGTCCTTACGTGGTGGGGCTGGGGAGCTCTCTGGGGTCTCTTAGAGAAGCCCTAATCCCATTTGTGAGGGCCTGCCCTCGTGACTAAGCACTTCCCCAAGGCCCCCCCTCCTCACACCGTCTCATTGGGGAGTAGGTTCCACATATGAATTTGGGGGAACTTGAACATCAGTCCATAGCAGTTACTACCATCATTATTATGTTTCCTGCAGTTAACTGGGTGGGGGAGTTAAAAGTGGGACTCTAATGGTGGAATTCCAGGCCTGGGGACCGCCTTTCTGGAATCCGAAATCAGCACCCAGGGGTGCTCCTTCCTCTGCATTCGTGCTCCCCTCCTGGGGGTCTGCAGACGCACCTGCCTCGCACACCCGTCCCGGGATGAGCATATCCTGTGAGCTGCTGCTCTGGCTGTCCCTTGGCTTTGTCGCCTCCTGTCGCTCCCCACCCCCGCGCCGAAAGCTCCTGGGTCCCTGGGCCCAGGGATGGGGGAATCAGTGTTTCCATGGCAACCAGATTTCGTCTGTGGCATCAGGGATTCTGCGGCTGGAGGGTGGGCCTCAGCCCCTGGGACTGGCCGCTGTGGGCCCCACTCCGGAGCCTGGCTTCTCCCAGGATGCCTCATCTGGGTGTCTCTGGTCCCCGTTCATTTGCTCACCCGAGCCCTTTCTCAGAGCATTCGAAGTTGTCATGGAAACGGCTCCAGAGGCAAATCTGTCTGTGTGGGCTGAGGAAAATCCCTCAAGAAAACAGGGCCATTGCCAGCCTCCCCCCACCCCCCCCGGCTCTCTGTTGGGACCCTTGAGTCCTGCAGCCTCCGAACACTGCCAATGCTGAGTGGACCTGGACCTGGTGGGAGGACCCTCACTCAGCCTCCCAGGCCCCTCGCTGGTCTCCTGGCTCCCGTCTCCCCTCTTTCAACGCAGTCCCCGAATCAGCTGTGCAGGAGAGAGTGGGGTCATTTCAGAAAGATGGACATTCCTCTGTGTGGAAACCATCCATGGCTCCCCAGTGCCCACAGGATGAGGTCGGTGCCTGGCAGGGGTTTTGCAGTCTGAACCCCTCTTCTTTTCTCAGCCACGTCTCTTGACATCCCCCCCCCAACTATACTTATCAAGCCTCTGTGCCTCTGCGCACACAGTTCCCTCTGCAGCTCAAATGCCACCTCCTCCAAGAAGCTTCTCCTGATTTCCTCAGCCACCTTCACTTTACTTTGTACAGAGCCAGGGTTGCAGACTCAGCAACCAACAGGGCCAGGCAGGAGCCACGGATGACCCATGGAGGGACATTCTTCACTTGCACAAAGAAGTACGTGGGCTGCCCCGAAGGCTGAAAGTGAGAGTGACTTGGTTCTTCTTCCTCCCCCTAGATTGCTCTCATTTCTACAAGAGCAGACACCCAGGGAAAACTCTGTAATGGATTGCAGTTGACTCATTGCCACAGCACCAAGGGGGCAATAGGGAGGGGTGGGGACTGTGGAAAACCCCCTCCTGTCTGTAATGCAGGCCCAGTGTGTCCAGTTTGCTGGAAGTCTGGACTTTAGGAGACATCTCAGAGCACTGACCATGCCATAATCTGTTCCTGCACCCATCTCCCCTATCTGAGGGCCGAGACCAGGCCACCTCACTCTCTGAGCATCTAGCGAGGAGTGTGGCACTTAGAAGGTGCCCACTAGCAGCCTTCGAATGGATGGTTGAATGCACAGATCCGGATCCCTGCTGTTTCCTGAAGCTACCAAACCTGCTCCTGCCTCGGGGCCTTTGCACTTGCTCTTGTCACTTCCTGGAGTGCTCCCCAATCAGATGGTCACGTGTCTCCCTCTCCCTTTATTCAGGTCTTTGCTGGAAGGTCACCTTCTCAGAGAGGCCGCCTCTGAGCACTCTACCTTAAATGGCACCCCATCTCTATGCCCTCTTCCTCTTTATATTTTATTTGTAGCACATATCGCCACCTACCGTTACATTCATTTTATTTTTCCGGCATTTACAAGGTACTTCCAATGAACCGGGCATGCTTCTAAAACATTGTCATTGTAAACTCATTTAATCCTCGTAACAACCTTGTGAGGGGGGAGTCACTATCACCTCTATTTTTCAGATGAGGAAACTGAGGCACAGAAAGGTGTGTGAGTTGCTCAGAGTCACACAGCAGGTGAGAAGCAGAGCAGAAATTCAAACCCAGGCCGTCTGGCTCCAGAGAGACTTGACTTCTTTATTTGTTTATCTTTGTTTATCTGTTACCGTTCCTCGCCCCCCCCCCCCCCCCCCGCCGAGAATGCTGGGCCCTCCAGGGAAGCGATGCGTCTGTCTTTGCTTCCTGCTGTTCCTGCTGCATCTCCGGGACCCAGAGTGAGGCCTGGCTGGTACTAGGTGTTGAATAAACATTTCTCGGAAGGATGGAGGAAGGGAGCGAGGAGGATCAGAGAAGCGGAGGAAGAATCCTTGGCCGTCCGAGCTTTCCCTTGGCCCATCGTCAAGGCCAGCTCGTCGGAAGTCGGGAAGCTTCTGGAACCCGCCGGAAGGTTTGAATCAGCCTGTCTGGGAAGGGCCCGCCTGCCCCTCCACGGCCCCCGTGGGGCTTGCCCTCTGACCTCTCCCTGGCGAGGGTGCGCAGCCACACTCCTGGAGCGCCGGCCCAGGATGAGCTCTCTTCCCCCGTGACAGGGCCGCGCAGGAGTGACCCAGGCCGGAGGCTGGACGTCTGGGGACAGGGAGTGAAGGCGGCTGTCGGGCAGCCAGCGAGGGGCCCGGAGGGAGCTGCCCTCGGCAGGGGTGCTGGGACCTCAGCGCAGCTCGGGGGATGACAGACGGGACACGAGGAGAAAGAAGCCTGGCAGGGGGCTGGACCCCACGCGGCAGCCTCCTGGCGTCTCCCATTTGCCCCACGCTCCCTGACATCTGGCCCTGAGCTTCCAGAGAAGCCCCTGCCCTGCCGAGGTCTCCTTGAGCCCTGAAATAACGGGCCCGCAGAGAGAGCAGCAGACACGCGCTTCCCAGTTTCACTGCCGTGAGATGAATCCCCCGTCTCCTGTCATATTAACAAGTAATGGTGATGGTGACAGGCCAGCACTTCACCAGCCTTATCTCATTGAATCCTCACAGCTCCCAGAGGTAGATGCCAAAGGTGAGGAACCTGAGGCTCAGAGAGGTGAAGTAACCTCTACAGGGTCACACAGCCTGCAAGTGCTGGAGCTGGGGTTAAAACCTAGTTCTAAGTGATAGATCACGTGATCCCAGGGAAAACCAGGAGACAGAAGCCAGCAGCCCAGCCCGGGGCTCCTAATACACCCGCTGCTTACTCGCTGGGTCACTTTGGGAAGGACCAGGGGACTCGTGTGAATCTCATTTTCTCGTCTGTCGAATGGGAGTAAGGGGGAGTTGACATCGTCTGGGGCCCTTGGTGCGTCGCCTGGGCTGTCTTCTTCATCTTCACTGGGGGTTGGGCCATCGGAGGGTGGGAGATGTGGAGGGTGGCCCGAGGGCCATCCTGTATTACATCTTCATGCTCTGCGCCGGCAGACGTGGGACAATAGCCGGGTTTCAACCAAGTGGCTTTAATCAAGTTGAAAAATGCTCTGCAGAGTCTCTCGCAGAGGATGTGGGCCTGCGGGGAAGGGAGAAGGAGCTGAGCTGAGGGTAGAGGCGACAGTGGCCGCAGCTTCCTCATCCGGCCCTGGGGCAGCTTCTGGGTGGAGGGGGAGGTGAGAGGAACCGCAGGCTGCGGCCTGGCTCCCGTCCCTCTGCTCCCAGACGCCACCCCGGCTCCTCGCTGAGCTCCGGTGGTTTCCGGAAACACAGCCTTTGCTTTGGCTCAGAATCTGCGCAAACTGGATCCAGCCTGGCTTTCTCCCCCCGGGGGGCCAGGGATGCTGCTGGTTCTCGCAGATGCGGCCCCAGCTCGTTTTCCTATACAAACGTTTGCTGAGCACCTACTGTGTGCCAGGTGCTGTGTGCAGATCCTCATTTCATGGCATGCTCACGACGGCCCTAGGAGGTGGGTAATCATATCTGCCCCGTTTGCAGATGAGCACACTGAGGCTTGGAGGACAGAGGTGGTTTGCCTACGCTCACTGAACCCTGAAGGGCCTTTGAACCTGGTCTGGCTGACTCCCTAGTGGGGGCTCTTAGCCCCTGTGCAGCTTGGAGTGGAGGACGGAGCTGAGACAACCTGGTCCCCGTCAGCAATGCCCCCAGACTTGCTCATGGGGTGGTACTGGGGCGGCTGGCAAATTAACCTTGATTCTCCAGCCCAGACAGCTTAGACCTGCAAGGGGTCCTCAGAGATCAGTTCATCCAGACCCCTGATTTTCTGAAAGGAAGGTTTTATTATCGCCATTTTGCAGGCAAGTCAACTACGGCTCAGAGAGGTAAAGCATCTTGCTCAGGGTCACACAGCGTGGAGCTGAGCCATGCTGTCTTTTTATTAGCACAAGGCTGGGAATAGACAGACACTGGGCTCACTCAAGTATGGCATTTTTTTCTTTTTTCTTTTTTTGGTGAGGAAGATTGGCCCTGAGCTAACATCTATTGCCAATCTTCCTCTATTTTGTATGTGGGATGCCACCACAGCATGGCTTGATGAGCAGTGTGTAGGTCCACACCTGGGACCTGAACCTGCAAACCCTGGGCTGCTGAAGCAGAGCATGTGAACTTAATGCCACCCGGCTGGCTCCCAATTATGGCAAGTTTTAAAGCTGAAAGGGAGACTTTGATGCCATCAGCTCCAAGCTCCTTGTTTTACAGCTGGGGAAACTGAGGCCCCAGGGGGTCAGGGATTTATCTAAGGACGTCTGCCAGGCAGAGCCAGTGGGGCATAAAAGAAAGAACACTCGATTCTTGACCTGGGTTCGAATCCCACCTCTGCCTCTCACTAGCTGTGTGACCTTGGGCAAAACTCTAACCTCTCTGGGCCTCAGCTTCCTCAGCTCTAACACGGCCATAATAATGGCCACCATCCCTTGGGGTTTGTGTGAGATGATGTACATAGACGACTTCTCAACGTCCTAGCACACACAGTAGGTGCTCAATAAAATAGCGTTATTTTGGTGATTATTACTAGTAACATTTCACCCTGACCTTCTGGGGTCCAAAGCTCGTTACCAAGATGGCCGGCTGGGGCTCATATCCCCAGCTGGGGCTCTGCTTGAGCCCTAGGGGCCTGATGAGGTTCTCATTCACCTGACAGAGCAACAGAGGGAGGCTGCGAGCAAAGCCTTGGAGCTGAAAACAAGGGTTCCAGCAGCAGCCGCCTGGTTGTCAGCCTCCTTGCCCTTTGGTCTCACTGCAGGTTGGGACCCTGTGGATGGGCACTTCCTCTGGCTGCCACCTCCCAGTGTCTCAAGGTGCCAGGAGGAGAAGCCATGCTTTGGGGCAGTATTGGAGGCAGCCTGGCCCTCAGGGCTGAAGGGGGGCTGTGCTGGCCTGGATTTAGGGGGACAAGGGCTAGAACAATGGCTTCTCGGGGGGTACCCAGGAGCCCCTTCAGAGTCTAGGCTCCAGGCCCACGTGGTGAGCAGGACACGGGGCGCATGCTGTGAGCTGGCTCCTGGCTCGGGGCAACCACCCCTGGCAGCCTTCTCAGACCACATCCTGAGCGGCTCTGCTAAACACCCTCGGTGCCTGTGGCCTTCCAGATATGCTGTGTACACAGCTCGGGGATTATTTGCGTGAGTGGACTCAAGGCTGACTTCAGGAGATTAAGCAAATGGGGTGCTGGGCCTCCCAGACCAGTGGCATAGAAGCAGGGGAGAAACTCTGTTTACAGGCTGCCTCCGGGGCCTGCAGCAGTGTTTACGAGGAGAGCCACGGGCTATTGGCCCAATGGCTTTGGATGCAAGCTGAGTGGCCAGGAAGACACATGGTGTCTGTGCATTGGACCCATTGTTGGGGGTCAGAGTGGCTTTTTGGCCTAGAAGAGAGGCGCCCATCCCAATGCTCTTGCTGTGGGGCTTTTGAGGCTGGGAGTGGCTGCTGAGTTTGCAATCAGCGGGGCTGGGTTTGCAAGGAAGTGTCTACACCCTGCCCGGGCCCGCAACCCACTGCCGGGTGAGCCTCAGCTCAGTCCTGGGGTGGACAGGGGCCTTGGGGACTTCGGCAAGGAGCTGATATTATTCCAAGAGCAACGAGAAGCTGCCGAGGGGTTTTAAGCGGGAGTGCCGTGAGGTCGTGTGCATTTTGAAAAGGTGTCCCTGGCTACTCGGTGGAAAATGAAATCGTAGTTGAAGCGAAAGGCCGGCTAGGGGCCCGTGGCAGCATCCAGGTGAGCAGGGCTGAAGGACAGATTTGTGAGCTGTTTAGGAGACAAACGGGTAGGATTTGACAGACATGGGGATGAGGGAGCGAGGTTCTCAGCAGGAAACAGATGACCCACTCAGACGGGGTGATGGATGAAAGCGAAGGCAAGGGAGGACTTAGAAGGCGGTGGACAGTATGAGGGGTGGCGCAGCGACGAAAGACCTAGGATGCAAGGAGACCTTCCGGCCCCCAGGCTGAGGGGCCAGGAGAGGGAGTGGCTCCTGCCACCCAGGGAGGGTGGCTGTGGCCGACTGTTGGAGATGCTGCAGGGAGGGACCTGGGAGAATGAGCAGCTGACCTCGCTGTCCTCCTGCCTTGCAACCCCACTGGGCCTCTCACTGATCAAACCAGCTAGCGGTCAGAGTGCATGGAGCCTACTGATGTCAGTCCTGCAGGTCAGGCTGTAGGGCCCAGAGCAGGGAGCAGTGGATTTGGGGGCTGAGCACACTGGGGAGGAAAGAGTGGCATCCAAGGGGGGCTGCCAGGCGGTGGAGTGGCTATCTGGTGTCTCCTGCTTCTGTGCTCTCCTCAGCTGCTGGCAGTCTCTGGGCCTCTGGCCTCTGAGCAAGGGAGCTCTCCAGGACCAGGGACATAAGCTCCTCGCTTTTGTTCCCGGCCACAGAGTTGTCAGCTCAAACATGGCCCCATCCAAACCAGAAGAAAATGGGGCAGCCTGTTAGGCAGCCAGCGCCTCCCAGCCCCACCGCGGTGACTCAGCGTGCGCTCCCGGGTGTGGGCGTGGGACCAGGGAGGAAATTCTCTCCTCACGCAGAGCTAATTCCGTCCTGGGGCTGGCAGCCAGGCCTGCGGCTGGGACGTCTGCTGACACTGAGTGGTTTCCAGGCTCCTGGGTTTCTCAGAACTGGGGATCCAGGCATCGCAACCCCGGAGGTGTCTCTGGGAGCCATCTGTGGGGGCCCCTTCTCCCTGCCCTGAAGGCTGGCACCAGCCAGGGAGCTCCGGCAGTGGACAAAGACATCAGGACCTAGAGTTGGCTGACCGGGCCTGGAGGAGGCAGGGGTGCAGCTGAGGAGGGGCATTTGTGAGGGGGGAAAGTGGTGCCTGGAAGGTTCCCTTCATTACGTTTCAGCTGCTGGCTGAGGCTGTGGTCTTGGGCAAGGAGAAATAGCAAAGGTTTTGGTGTCAGAGAGTCCTTGGTTCGAATCCCGGGCTGATACAAAAGGCTGTGTGAGCCTGGGCTAGTCACTTCGCCTCTCTGAGTGAGCCTCCATTTGCAAATCTGTGCAATGAGGATGTCGGGAGCAGGGGTGAGGAGTAAGGTGTGGGAGGTGCCAGGCACAGTTCTAGGCTCTGGGGATATGCCACGCACCAGACAGACCCAGGCCCTCTTCTCTGTGACTCAGGAAGGCTCCCTCAGGCTCTCTGGACCTCAGTTTCCCCAGCTACAAAGCAGGATGCTCTCTCAGGGGCCTCCCAGCCCGTAGAAGCCTTCCGGAGGCCAAGAGGGCTGGAGGAGAGGCATCCGGGGCCGCCCAGCCCGACTGTCAGGGTGGGCCGTGGGGGCCGTGGGAGATGGGGACGGGAGCCAGGCCAAACACAGAGGGGAGAGCTTCCAGTTTCCCTGCCGGGCTCCCACGCCCACGAGCCCCCATAAGCCCCTGCACTGGGCCCGGGTCTGCCGCCAGGGGAGAGCAGCAGGTTGGGAGGTGGAGCGAGCAGAGCCGGCACACAGGTGAGGGATGTCGCTGAGCCTCTCAGAGGGGAGGGCAGGAGACCAGGAGGAAGAGAGAGGCTGAGAGAAGGCAGATGGGGCAAAGAGAGGCACACAAGGGGAGAGAGACCGAGACACAGGCTGATGGGGAAGCAAGCAGGGAGAGACACCGACAGACAGACACGGAGGGAAAGGGAGCGAGGCCTCTGCAGACTCAGGGCGCCCATTTGACAAAGGTGCTTGGGCGGCGACACGGAGAGGAAGTGGAAGGCACTCGCCTGCTGCCCAGACGCCTTCAGCTCCGCTGTCCCCTGAGCCCACGGGGACACAAGCCAGTAGGCGGCAGCTGGAGGAGGGGGACCCCTGGATTTGTAGGGACCCAGGCTCGAATCCCCACCCTGTGGCTAACCAGCTGTGTGACCTCAGGCAAGTGACCCTCCTCCTGCTCTGGCCCCAGGTGTCCCCTTGGTAAAGTGGGACTAGTGACCGGGACCTTGCAAGTCAGAGGGAGGTTCAGGTGGGAAAAGGTGGGCCCACTGCCCCCCAGCCTCCTCACCAGGGCCAGGGAGTGGCGGGCTCCACACACCCTTGCAGGATGGATGAATGAAGAGAGCCCACTTTCACAGCCTTTCCCCGACAGCACCTGGGGTCTTGACTCATTTCCATTTGGGCCACTACCTAGAGGCAGAGGGGTTTGGGGGACAAATCTCTGGGGACCGGGAGCCTTGTCTTGCCCCATCTGTAAAATGCACACCCTGAACCCTGACAGATCGATCTCGTGGGGGCTCTTGGGACGTTCCACTGGGGCAAAGACCAGAGGATTCTGGAATGTTCCTAGGAGGCGAGGCAGTGGACAAGGAGAGAGAGCGAGCTTGGCAGTTCCACAGGCTCTGAGCATCCTTCTCTGTCCAGAGTGACTAATTTGACCTACCTCGCTTACCTGAGCTATCAGTGTGACCTCAGGCATGTTACTTACCCTCTCTGGGCCTCGGTTTCCTCCTCCGTGGTAAGGTTTAGAACCATGCGTGGAATGTAATGAGGGCTGTGTACGTGTTTGTTTAATACAAATTAAGCAAATAACATCTGCCTGAGGTCTTGGCTCTCTGTGATGGGAGGAACCAGATGCGACCTTGAGAAGGGTCTGCGGTGGCCGTGTGGGCAGGGCAGGGCCATCTGCAGCAGGATCTTCTGCCTGGTGACCATCTGGTCCCTGCCAGGGGCTGGGCTCGCCAAGAAGGTCCCACCTCTGCCTGCGCTGATGCTGTTCATTTCGTTGGCTCGTCCATTTCTCTTCCTGCCTGATGGAGGAGGCTGGGGGTGGCTGCTTGTTTGGCCCTTCGCCTGCCCAGTGTGGCTTCATCTGGGACTCGGGGACCCAGGCATGGGCTGGGCCCTGCCCAAGCATGAACCCAAGCATGGATTTGGGGTGTGGGTTTGTTAGCTTTGGGTTTTTCTGGACCTCAGGAGAGGAAGGAGGGCTGACATAGTGACACCCCTCCGTGCATCCTCGGCCTCCGGAAGCCCCCACACTTCTCTTATTTTCTTCTTTCACGGCGTTCGTTTCCTATTAGCTCCATTTCCTACTCATTCCTGCCCCCACGCGCTCCCACGGAGCCATTCTAATCTGTTCAGTGTGTCTTGTTCTTTGGCTGTGTTCTTGCAGAACGTGTGCTCATGTTTTGTGCGTGTTGCCACTTTTGCGTGCATGCTTTCAATGTACTTGAGTGCCACTAGGGTCGTTGGTTTTAAGATGCTCCGCGTTCTGTTCATCGCTGTGTGTACACTTGATAATCTGTTGCTTCTAACAGCCAATAGCATCACCCGGCCCTTCTCCCACATGGACTCTCGGGAGTCTCCACCTTCCAGCCATCAGCAGATGCATCTACGGGCTGCCCACGTCCCCCGGATCCTTGACTGTTTTTGTGCACAGTCTCCCCGGAGCTCTGGCTCCTGACGGCCAGCGCCTGCCTCTCTCTGTCGGAGGACTGACCTCGGAGGCTGGGAGGGCCTGGGAATGCACACCCAGGACAGGGTGGAGGACGTAAACACTCAGCCCCCCGGAATGTGACCTCCATTGTTCCCTGAGCCCCAGAGGAGCCAAGGCCATCTTCCGTGGGACCTTGCCTGGTGCTACACCCTTGGCCGGCCTCCTCCCCTGCCCAATCCTACTTCTCCACTCCCTGACCAGGCTTTCCTGGAACACTTCCTTAATAAATCACTTCTGCAGGAATCCTCATTTGAGATTTGCTTCTGGAGAACGGAAGCTAAGACATGCCCTCGAAAACACTGCACAGGAGCATCTCAGAGTGTGGTTCCTTGTGGGGTTGTGAGGTGCACAGGTGTTCGTGGGCACCCAAGGCACGGCACCCTCCCCCGCCAACCCCCAGGGGTCTCCCTCCCAGCCTTCCAGTCCTTGCCACAGTTCTCATGTGCACGTCTTTGATCATCAGGTGACTTCTGCCTGGTTTGGGGGTCTCCCTCCTGTAAATTACCCATTCATATCATTCACCCACTTTTCTGTTGGGGTTGCTGCTGTTGTTTTGGATTTCCAGGAAGGAGTTCCTTGCACATTTTAGATGGCAATTCCTGTTGGGTTTGGAGATCGTAAATCTCTTTCTCTATCTGAGGCAGGGCTTATGTGTGTGTGTGTGTTTGAACGTGTGTGTCTGTGTGCCTCTCTGTACGTGTGAGCACATAGTGTGTATATCTCTATGTTTGTGAGCACGCTCTGTGTGTGTGTGTGTGTGTGGATAGGGTCTGGGCCCTAGCATGGGGGAGGCCGTGGGGCAGAGCTGCAAGTAAGACCCTCAAGCACAGGGTGAGTGATCTGGAGGAACCCCAAATAGCAATGTTGTTCTAACAATAATGACAACAACGTAAGAGTCATGGGTTGAATTGTGTCCCCGATGGCCATAAGGGCACTAATCCCATTTCTGGGAGCTCCACTCTCATGACCTAATCACCTCCTAGATGCCCCACCTCTTACTACCATCACATTGGGGGTTGTGGATTTTGGAGGAACACAAACATATAAATTTGGGGGGTGGGGAACAAACATGCCCAGGGTCACACAGCTTGTAGGTTGTAGAGCTAAGAGCCCAACCCTGATGGGTGTGAGGCCATATCCTGGAACCTTAATCCCTTTGTTTTATTGTATTTTGTTTCATGGCATCATTGTCATCATTATTATTTCTAATTTCAAGATCTACCCAGTGAGATAGAAAAAGCGTGCATTGATCCATCCTTTTGTTCATCCATCCCCTTGTTCATCCATCCACTTGTTCATCCATCCATTTGTACATTCATCCATTTGTTCATCCATCCATTTGTACATTCATCCATTTGTTCATCCATCCTTTTGTTCATCCATCCCCTTGTTCATCCATCCATTTGTTCATCCATCCATTTGTACATTCATCCATTTGTTCATCCATCCATTTGTACATTCATCCATTTGTTCATCCATCCATTTGTTCATCCATCCATTTGTCCAACCATATTCCGGGTCATGTGCCAGAGTTTTGTAAGATACCACCATCAGGGAAAATCGGGTGCTAGGTACATGGGACTTCTCTGTACTGTTGTTGCAACTTCTTGTGAGTCTGTAATTATTTCAAAATAAAGCTATAAAAAGAATAGGGCGGAAGTGACACTGTGAATTCCACGCCCTGATACTGAGGCTAGGTCACCAAAGGCCATGCAACTTCCACTCTTTGCACTGGAACACTCACTCCCGGAGCCCAGGGCTGCCATGTAACAAGTCAGTACCCGAAGGCTGCCAAGCTGTGAGTACGCTCAAGCCACATGGTCCTCTGGTCGATAGAGTCTGAAAAGCAAAACAAATCAGAATAAAAAGCACTATCCTGAGGACCATTTGGTGCCCACGTTCTGCTCTAACCTGAGAATGTGGAGCTGAATAAGGCCCAGATTTCACCTTCAGGTAGCTTACAATCTAGTGGGATATGTAAGCCAGCAATAGTCATACAAGCATCACCTGCCCCACAGTGGGGAGTGGGCACTGTGGGAGCCAGAATGGGGCTGCATTAGTTTCCTGGGGCTGCTGGAAACATTACCACAGACTGGGGTCCTAAAGTAACAGAAATGGATTCTCTCACAGTGCTGGAGGCCAGAAGTCTGAAATCAAGGTTCTGGCAGGGCCGTGCTCTGTCTGAAGGCTCCAGGGAGGATCCTTCCTTGCCCTTCCAGCTTCTGGGGCTCAGGAATTCCTTGGCTTGTGGAGCACCACTCTGTCAACTTAAAAGCAAATTCACCTGTTACTTTACCTTCAAAATGGGTTCATTCAGGAATAGCCAAAAGAATTGCAATTTGGGATGTGCATGATATGGCAAACCATAGGCAAATCGGGAAAAGAAAGGAGATGACCTGCTTTTATAGAGAAAAGGGGGAGTGGAAGGGGCTGTTCTAGAGGAAAGTCCATTGGAGGAAAGTAGCAGTTCAGGGCGGCAACGCTTCTCATTGGCTGAGCTACAGCATTTCTCATTGGCTGAGCTGTGGCATTTCTCACTGGCTGAGCTGCAGCATTTCTCATTGGCTGAGCTGCAGCATTTCTCATTGGCTGAGCTGTGGCATTTCTCATTGACTGAGCTACAGCATTTCTCATTGGCTGAGCTGCATCATTTCTCATTGGCTGAGCTGTGGCGTTTCTCATTGGCTGAGCTACGGCATTCCTCATTGGCTGAGCTGTGGCGTTTCTCATTGGCTGAGCTACAGCATTCCTCATTGGCTGAGCTGTGGCGTTTCTCATTGGCTGAGCTACAGCATTTCTCATTGGCTGAGCTGTGGCGTTTCTCATTGGCTGAGCTGCGATGTTTCTCATTGGCTGAGCTGTTCCGGGGTAGGGAGAGAAATCTTCCTTTGGTAGCAAAGTAGTTTTACTTCCTCTGGAAGATGCAAGGAGTGCTTCTCTTCCTGTTTGGTGTAATTGATGATGTGTGGTAGGGTGTGACAGCTCCCCTTACAGGGCGTCTAATTCCAATTTAGTTAGGGTTTGTGTTATTAATTTCACAACTCCAATCTTTGCCTGTCTTCACATGGCTTTCTCCCCTTTCTGTTTCAAATCTCTCTTCCTCTTCTAAAGACACTTGTCATTAGATTTAGGGTCCTCCTTAATCCAAGATGATCTCATCTTGAGGTCCTTACCTCAATTACATCTGCAAAGACCCTTTTTCCAAATAAAGTCACATTCTCAGATTCTGGTGGGTAAATCCTTTTTTTTTTTTTTTTTTTTTTTGAGTGGGGAGGGCATTCAACCCATCACAGGGGTAAGAGAGGATGCCCAGGGAAAACTCCTGGGTTGTCAGGAGGGGATGCTTGAGCCTGGTTTTCAGGGATGAGTCTGAACTTGTAGAGGGAGTTTAAAAGGGAGTAGAAACTCTGACACACTGAAAAAAAGTGATTGTGACCTTTGGATGCTGCAAATGTGTTGGCCAAGAAAGGTCTTGTTTTCTAGTTCACGGCAGCTTTGTCTCTCCCATGAGGCTCTCAGATTCTCAAGGCCTTGACTCTGATATGGGTCTTCTGAGTCTTTCCGTGTCATCCTCACCAAGACTGGGACAAGCTGGGAGGAGGACCTGTGACAGGCACATGTGGAACATCTTGGAGCTGAGAGGGATGTAGAGGCCATCTTCCTTCTACTCCTGTCTCCAAAAGCATCTTTACTGCCTTGGCACATCCTCCTGGCAGCCCTGAGAACGAGGCAGGGCAACCAGTATTATCATTCCCATTTTGCAGATTGCCCAACCGAGGCCCAGAGACGGGAAGCAGCTTGCTCACAGGATACAGCAGGTCTTCTTCACCCCCACCAACTCCTCCCCAGAGCTCCCCCCCCCCCGGAGACCTATGGGAACTCTCCCAAGGAAAGGACTGTGGAGACCAGCCTGGGGAGTCTGTTCCAGGAACCTCAGAGCAGACCAGCTCTAGGCCCCAGTGCTAAATGGGTGTGAGTTCAGGGTCACAGGAAGAATCTGGGAGCCAAGCCAGGACAGCTTAGCTGCTCCCTGGGCTCTCTGGGGAGCTGAGGGGGGAAAAGGGGGAAAAGCTGGCCACAGGCTCGCCTGCCCGTCTGGGCTGTGCTGGATGATGTCATTTTTGGCAAGTGATCCCCATATGTTCCCCAGACCTCAGCCAGGTTGTCCTCAAACAGGAAGGTGGATTCCTTGAGAGGCTAGGAAAAGAAGATCAATGAGGAGGTGTCCCTGGAGGGTGGAGCTGGGGACCCTGGGGCGTCAGGAAGGGTGTGAACAGACGTGGAAAGATGTGCTCCACTTTCTGGAAAGCAGGGTGGTTGAGAGCAGGGCTCGGAGTTAGAGCAGGCTGGATGCGCGTTGGCCATTAGCTGACCGGGTGACGTTAACCTCACGTCCTCATCTTTATGGTGGGAGTAACAGCAGTACCACTCCTGGGGGGGTGGGGTGGGGACGTGTGAGCCAACACAATTAAAGCACTCAGTGTAGGGTGTGGGCACCAATCAATTGTTATTTATTATAAAGAACTAAAACCAATATAAAGTGTTTAAGGAAATCCCAGCGTTTGGCATAGGCTGAGTGCTCAAATAAACGTTAGCTATGTGTATACGCATTCTGAGGGAGGGGTTTTACCCCCAGTAGAGAGATGAGGAAACTGGGAGTTAAAGAAGCAAAATTCTTGCCTGTGTCGCCCTTGACCTGCCCTTGAACCCAGAACTGGGGAGACAAGTGGGCAGGATGCACTGGTCCTCTGGCCTTCTTGGTCCCTCCTAACTTCCCAGGCAAAGGCCATTGTAGGAAGGAAGCCTGAGAAATAATAGTAATAACAGCAGCAACAGTAATAATAACAATAATGGCATAACGCTTACCCTGTATCAGGTCCCATTCGAAGTACATGTGACACTTAATCCTCACTGCCCTTCCATGAGTTTGAAACTTATGATCACGCCCATTTTACAGATAAAACAGCTGAAGGGCAGAGAGGATAACTGACTTGTCCAAGGTCACAGGGAGTTCATGCAGACCCAGGATTTGGATGCTGGCAGCCTAGCTGGGCCCGAATATGCCCGTAACTCCTCTGCTGGACTGGGGACGGAGAGGGGCTCAGGACAGGAGAGATGTGTGTCAGGACAGGGTGGAGGCCGAGGGCAAACCTGTGATGGGGGCCCCTCCAGGGAGATCCCAGGGGGTGGGGTGAGGGGAACACACCAACAATGATTCGCTCAATTCCTGGTGGGATGACGGGGGAAGGGTGGACAGACAGACATGCCCAGAGGATGTCAGTGCCACCCTATGCTGGCCCAGCCTGGCCCCGCTCAAAGATGAAAGGCCATGGCCTTTGACTCCGAGCTGCTCCCAGCCCAGCAGGAGAGCCAGACATGATGTCATCTGTGTCTGTCGCGTCTCTGCAGACACCACATGCAGACTGTTGGGTCCTGAGACCCTGTTGTCCTCCTGGGGTTGACACACACTCCTGCTGCCCTTGAAGGGGCAGGCTGAGGAGTGGGGAGATGGCTTGGCATGCCTTCCTTCCCTCCATCATCTTAACTCCTAGCTGTCCTTTAAAACTCAGCTCAGAGCACGCCTGCCCTGGGAAGCCTCTGATGCCCAGGCTGGGGAACTCCCCTCCTTGGGGCTCCTGGGGGCATCCTGGCTTGGCCTCCCTACCTCTGTCTTGTGCCTCGTGACTGATGGTAAGCGTCTGTGGGAAGGGACCCTAGAGAAGCCATTTCCTTGTCCCTGGGGCCTGCCCAGCCCAGCACAGGGCAGGTGGACATGGTCGTTTCTTCCTCAAGGATGCACTAGGCGGCGGTCATGAGCTCATGATTTCCGGGGCAGTGTGGAGTGCTGCCGGCCTGGTTCAGATCCCCGCTCTCCCACCTCCTGCCTTGGAGCCTCAGACAAGGGTTTTCAGCTCCCTCAGCCTCACTGTGGCCTCTCGTGGGGTTGAAGTGAGACCATCCGTGTGAAATGCTCAGCACAGTCGCTGGCACACGCCATTATCCCGATCACCAGTCCCACTTCCCCGCATCCTGGTGGTGGGGGTGGCTGCAGGGTCCCCACCTTCTCTCTGCATCCCAGTGCTAAAGGCAGCCCTCGGGGACCCCTCATTGGGCACCTCTGGAACACCTCCCAGCCTTCAGAATGAGACAACGCCCAAGCTTAAATTCTGAGTCCCTTGGGCCCAGAGTCCTCAATGGAATTTTTGAAGTGGCTTTTATTTAATAAAAGCCAAAGATGATTTTTATGCAGTAAAATATAACCTCAAGCCCCTCAAGGACCAGTAATGCGTTTCTATGGAGGGAGGTGGGAGTTTTTTATAATGAAGCATCGATTGGCAGTCTCGCGGGGCCGAAAAACCTGGTGAGGATGGGAGAGCTGGGCTGGTGGAGAGTGCGTGGGCTCTGGGGTGTCAGAACCCTGGGTTCGAGTTGCAATTCTGCACCCCCGGGCCATCGTGCCATCACTAATATTTGTTGAGGGTTTGCTGTGTGGTAGCACGGAGCCATGTGCTCCACGTCCCCGATGCCTGTAGTTTCTACGTCCGCTCTGGGAGGGAGCACGCATTCCCATTTTACTGACGAGGAGACTGAGGTTCAGAGAGGACCAGTTGCACTTTCAAAGCCAAACAGCTGGGAGGTGGCTAAGGTTGGGTTTGAACCATGCATGTGACCACTGCGTCCAAGACCTTCCAAACTCTCAAACTCCTCAGAGTCTCGGTTTGTTCTTCTGTAAATTGGAAAAATAACCAACAAAGTTATTATGGGGGTTGTATGAAGTACCTGTGGAGCGGTCTGGCGCACAGTGGGTGCTCAGTGAATGTACTCATGTCCGTCTCCCCTGTGACAGCAGGGCCTGGTCCACTTCGTGGTATCCACGGGGCCCAGAGAGCGCCCAGCGAGGATGACGCTTTTCTCTCTGGGCCTCAGTTCCCACGGCTCCAAAGCAAGAGTAACAACACGTGCCTGGAGTGGCGTTCTCTGGGTCCTGCCCTGGCAGTGGGTTTCCTTGAGCATCCGCACTGTCTCCTGCACCCACCCCTGACGGGTTCTCATCTCTGGCTGTGCTGGGGGGGAGGTGGGGGTTGGGATGAAGGGTCCAGCGGTTGCTCTGGGTTCAAGGGGCTCCCACCACTTCCCAGCTGAGGAGCCTTGGGCACGTCCCTCAGCCTCTCCCAGCCTCTGCCTCCTCCCCGGCAAAGCTGGAGTAAGGACCGTAGATCCTGTCTCTGGCTGTGAGTCCACCCAAGCCTCTGCCTCCTAGACCTGGCTCTAACTGCTGCCTCCTGGTTCTCCCCTGCAGGTGTTTCCAGCTGTGCACGGGGGCTGATTGGCGAGGGACCCACGTTCGAGAACCTTGGATGCCCTAACAGCCTGTGGTGAGGGACTCTTGTGGTCTGAACTCGTGTCTACAGGGGCCACCAGTGGGGGACCACTGACAAGGGTGGGGGGCACTGGAGAATGTCATCACAGCTGTCCCCTGGGTTTTAGAAACATAGTTGGAACTGAGTCCACAGCACCATGCATCGCTCCTTCGTTGCACTGAGCATCATTGCGATTTTTCCATGATTTTAGGAATTCTTTAATGAATGCTCATCTCCCCCACTAGCCTATTATGAGAAGGGGAGGGTCCTAGACAGGCAGCAAAAGATGGTTATGAAGAGGAGAGACTCTGCAGCTGGGGTTTGACTTCTCAGCTCTATGACCTTGGGCAAGTGACGTAAGCTCTCTGTGCCTCAGTTTCTTCATCTGAAAAATGGGGTTCATAACCTAGCTACCCCAGTGAGTTATTGCCAGGAAGAGTTCCTATGTGTCAAGCCTTTAGAATAGTACCTGGTGTACACGAGGTGCTGGAGAGGGGTTTGCTATATAAATGAAATGGCAAAGCAGGAAGTGGGTAAGCCACCAAATGGGCTTTGCTCAGAGCCAGGGAGGACGTTGTTGGTCTTGCTGGTGTTGGGCAAACTCTGAGAGACAGTTCCTATCAAGGGTCCCCTAACGACCCCTGTCTCCCCTCACAGAGGATGGAGAACGAGGATTACAACTTCTCCCTCACCTACGATGACGACTACCTCGATGATTTGGAGCCCATCGTGGTTTTGGAGGAGTTCTCTCCACTGGAAGGCAGGGTGGCCAGGATCTTTCTGGTGGTGGTCTACAGCATCGTCTGTTTCCTCGGCATCCTGGGCAACGGCTTGGTGATCGTCATTGCCACCTTCAAGATGAAGAAGACCGTGAACACCGTCTGGTTCCTCAACCTGGCCGTGGCGGATTTCTTGTTCAACGTCTTCCTCCCGATCCACATCATCTACGCCGCCATGGACTACCACTGGGTTTTTGGGACGGCCATGTGCAAGATCAGCAACTTCCTGCTCATCCACAACATGTACACCAGCGTCTTCCTGCTCACCGTCATCAGCTTCGACCGCTGCATCTCTGTGCTCCTCCCCGTCTGGTCCCAGAACCACCGCAGCATCCGGCTGGCGTACACGGCCTGCGTGGTGATCTGGATCCTGGCTTTCTTCTTGAGTTCCCCATCCCTCGTCTTCCGGGACACAGCCCACCAGCACGGGAAAATATCCTGCTTCAACAACTTCAGCCTGTCAGCGGCCAGCTCTTCCCGGTTGCCCACTCACCACCCACTGAACCCTGTGGGGTTCAACCGGCACATGGTGGTGACCATCACTCGCTTCCTCTGTGGCTTTCTGGTCCCGGTCCTCATCATCACAGCCTGCTACTTCACCATCGTCTGCAAGCTGCGGCGCAACCGCCTGGCCAAGACCAAGAAGCCCTTCAAGATCATCGTGACTATCATCATCACTTTCTTCCTCTGCTGGTGCCCTTACCACACGCTCTACCTCCTGGAGCTCCACCACGCCGCCGTGCCTGGCTCCGTCTTCAGCCTGGGGTTGCCCCTGGCCACTGCCATCGCCATAGCCAACAGCTGCATGAACCCCATTCTGTATGTCTTCATGGGTCAGGACTTCAAGAAGTTCAAGGTGGCTGTCTTCTCCCGCCTGGTCAATGCTCTGAGCGAGGACACAGGCCACTCCTCCTTTCACAGTCACAGGAGCTTTACCAAGATGTCCTCGATAAACGAGAGGTCCTCCGTGAATGAGAGGGAGACCAACATGCTTTGAGCCTCACTTGGGAAACCTCCAATGGACGCTCCCATCCTTGGAGGCCCCGGCCCAAAGCTATGCCTTCTCAGGACCACGCAGGACCCTCTTCAGCACCTAGCAGTGTCCACTGTATTTTGCTTGGAGGCGAATGGTGTTTTGAGCTGGGACTGCAGCGCTTGGAATCCCCTTCTTCCAGTGGCTTGGTGGACAGAGCGTGCCACATGGCTCAGCCTCGGCCGAGCATCCCATACTTCTTGGGAGACCAGCTTTGACTGATGCAAAGTAAAAAAGGGAGCATTCCCAGAAGCACTGCCATGAACTGGGATTGGCAAAGATAGCAGGATTAAGCTCTCTACTGTGTGCTTTCCAGGAATGACACAGATACTCTCCAAGGTCCACTCATGGTGCAGCCGAGGAGGTCAGAGCAAACCCAGTGTGATGTAGATCGCACCTCTCCCTGTGTACCTATCTCAATAGCCAGGTATCCTGCCACCCAAGCCACTCCTCTGGGTTAGGGCGTGTGGACTGCACAGATTACCTGGGACAGGAAGGTGACCTGTGAGGCCGTGACCTCCGAGGACCACGGGTTTAGCTTTCAGAGGAGCTCAGAAGGCAGAAAACACATCCTAAGGGGCCGTGTGGGCTCTTTGTGAGGACGAGACAAGCCGGGCTGCATGAGGACTTGGGGTCTAGAGGAAGGAATGGAGAAAGAGAAGGAAAGACCATTTGAGGGTGCAGCGTGAAGCAGTGCACCCCGGAGCACGGTGCTTCGGCCGGAGCTGCTTGGGGGGGTAGAGGGGGCCCAGCCCCTTGCCCCAGGCCCTGCTCTCACTTTGCATTTGTTACTTGGGGGCTGGGTCATGGCGGGCACCTTCACGAGCAGCCCCCGCTCCATCACAGGGACTCCTCCCTCCTCCCCATTCCACTGGCTCTGGCTGAAGTGCTCAGAATAAAACACTCCAGCCTTGCTGAAGATGAGCCCCAAATCAGCTTCAGGGAGCCACCTGAGAGCACCTCAAGGGCTGGAGAATGTCTGAGTGCTCAGTCACTGAACTTGAAGCAGAATCTGGAGCCTGACCCCTCGAACTGTGCTCCTGAGATGCTGGCTGTGGGGTGCCACAGGCACAGAGCCCCCCCCACCCCATGTGCACCCATGTCCCTTTTCTCATCCAGGACAGACACCTTCTTGTGCTACAGAGCGTCATTGTCCCCTTTACCAACAACGAAGCTGAGGCTCAGAGGAGGGAAGTAACTTGCCCAACGTCACACAGCTAGCCAGAGGCAGACTTAAGATCTGAACCCATCTCTGTCTGGCCCCAGAAACTCTCTTCTTTTATGGAGACTGTATCTATTGAGAATGTTCTGGGCTGTAACAATAGCCTACATTATTTAGAACTTCCTATATTAAGCACATTACATGTGTTATCTCATTTATTCCTCACAGCAACCCTGAGTTAGGTACAATTATGACTTCCTTTTTACATGGGAGGTATCTGGGGCTCAGAGAGATTAAGTAACTTGCCTGAGGGTGCCCAGCTGGTCTCTGCAAGAGCCTGGATTTGAAGCTAGGCCTGTCTGGCTCAAATAAAGCTGCGGACTTGGGGTTTTTCAAGAGGCTTGGGGTTTTGACCATAAATATTGATTCCTCAGCAGATTAACGTCAACATCTTAACGGCCTTTAAGTCAGTTTTGTAAATAGTTTTCAAAAATGTCCCAATGTAGCAAAGAAAGTGCACTTGGCCTCCTGCTCCCTTGACACCCATCCCCATGCACTCGCCACGGCTCTCATCTGCTGTACCCTCTGAGATTGCCAGGGAAGGCAGTGGGGAGAGAGGCGTGGCAGGAAGCAGCCCCCTGTGGGCCCCCGGCCCTTTGGCCACCAAGTGTACACATTCTGTTCTCTTCCAGTCCCTTCGCTGTGAAGCCAGCTCTCCAACAAGACGCAGTGAACAGATGTCATGTCTACACAGCGCCAGGCAGGGTCCCGAGGCCACGGGCTGTTTGGAATCACACCTCATTAAGAAACAAACTGTTCCTTCCTTCTTGGGGTCGTTGTGCTGGTGGCAAGGCAGCTCTGAGTTGGCCCCAAGGGGGGGCCTCCAGTTGCTTTAAGAAATCTGAACTCGGACAGTTTGCGAGCAAAAGGGGGGCTGTAAATCTCGCCCAGGGCCCCCCGTCATCCTCCTCCCAACTTCACAGGGGAAACAACGAAGGCACAAGAGGGCTTGTCCAGGTCCCAGACAGTCAACAGTCCTCATTCCCTGGGCCCCCTGCCCCCCGGGAGGGTGCTGTTTCCTTGGACTCAGTTCCTCCCTCCTTCCGGGCGGTGTGCAGGCCGGGCCAGGCTGGGGGAGCCAGGAATCATTTTGTCATCGGAAAAGCTGATGAACAGGAGCAAGATTTGAACCGGCTGTCTCCCTCCTCAGGGTCAGGCTCCCTCTCTGGCTGCCCGCCCCCGTCTTCCTGTTCTGACTGTAGCATCAGTCGCAGCTGTGACCTCCCCTGCCATCCTGTCCACACGGCCTCTCATGAGGGTCTCCACAGGCCACACGGACCGAGTCCCCACGTGTTCCCCTGCGTTGCTCTATGGCAGCCGACGCTCTTTGTGACCGCCAGCCCTCCCTGCGGGGCCAGGACCCGGCCAGCCCGTGGGATCTTAGTGCTGCCCCTGGGTGGGGCCGGTGGGCCGAGGGTGCAAGGGGAGGTGGGCAAAAGGACAGGAAGAGGAGACCCTGCTGCCTGAGCTCCCAGCTACTTCAGCCCTTGAGAGAAGGGAGAGAGAGGAAGAGAAGGAGGAGGAAGAGGAGGGGGAGAGGGACTCAGAAGGGGAGACCCAGGCACCGGCCGAGGGAGAAGTTTGGCTTAAGCCTGACCCCAGACTCAGCTCTGGAAGGCTTAGGGGCCAGGATGGGTGGGAGAAGCCGGAGGCTGACAGTGGGAGCCACAAGGGCCCTTCAGACTCTCCCAGGCCTTTCCCCTCTTACATCTCGGGGAACTGAGGTTTCCAGGGCTGCCCTTCGAGAAATCTGCTCCAGGAGGTGGTGGTGGCTTGGACGGAAGTGGTCAGTGGTTCCCTGGCTCCCGCCACTGGTCTGCTTCCCCCGTCCAGCCCTAACATGCTCTGGCAGGAGCCGGGGTGCCCCGGGCTTGTGGTTGCCAAACCCTGGGTTTGGAAAATTGTTGCTGGCAGCGATATCCAGGACCAGAAGGAACCAGGAAGACACTTGTCCTACTGTGAAATGATTCAGTAGGGGACTTGACTGCTTCCTCCCTTTGAGGACAAACTGTCTCTTAAATAAAAGAGACTGAAGCTAGTGTGGGGCTCAGTGCTGGAGGTTCCTGCCACAAACTCTCCTGAAACATCCACCTCACGGAACAGCAGCAGAGGCTCAGAGCGGGGAAGGGACCTGTCCAAAGTCACACAGCCATGTTGTGAGACAGCGGGAGAAACTCTGAGATTCTCAACCTACCAGTCCCCCAATCTTGGACTTCCAGGAATCTATATTTTGAAAAATTTTCCTCCACTTATTTCATTTTCCTAGCGGCCAAGGATAGGAGACAGGTAGTGACTTACCCCAGATAACACAGCAAGTCATGAGAGATGGGAGACTGCAACCCAGGGCTCCTTACTCCAAAGTCCATGCTCTTGGACACCACATCAGCCACCTGAGGAGAATTGTTTCCATCCACACGTTCATCCCTCCATCCTTTCCCCACCACTTATTCACCCTAACACCCGCCCATCCATCCAAACATCCATCCATGCATTTACCCCCAACATCCTTTACCCATCCACCCACTCATTCACCCCAACATCCATCCACCCACCCACCCATCCATCCACTTATCTATTCACACATCCATGCAGCTACCCGTCTATCCACCCATCATCCATTTACATAACCATCTCTATATCTACTTATTCATGCATTCCTTAAACATTTATTTAATACCTACTCTTTGCCAGGCCCCGTGGAAGGCACTGGGAATGCAGGGGTGACCAGAATATTCAGTCTCTGTCCTCATGAGTTCATCCATTGGCTAGTAGGAGAGACAGCCAATAATTTTAAAAAACACCCCCCAACGGGATAACAACTGCAGGAAGTGCTGCACGCATATCACAGAGAGATCTGAGCCTGTCCAGAGGCCAAGGAACCTGCCTCGGGTGGGAGACGCTTGAGATGCGAAGGATGGGTAGGCCTGGATTCGGTGGGGATGGGACGTGCGGGAGAGGGTGCTCCAGGTGGAGAGAACAGCATGGGCAGCAGTGTTGGTGTAGGAGGGAGCAGAGTGATTGCAAGGGTCAGAGAGGGCACGGGGGCTGCTGCAGAGTGAGGGGAATGAGCAGGGACCAAGAGGGTGGAGAGGAGGCCGGGCCAGACCATGGGAGGGCCTTCGCCTGAGATGAAGGGGAAGCCACATGCATTCGAGGGAGCGATGTGCTCAGACCTATATGTTGAAACAGGCCTGGGGCTGCTCTGGAGAGGAGAGGCCGAGGGGGCTGAGGGGGATGCTGGGAGGCTGCTGCAGCCTCCAGATGGGAGCCTGGGCTGGCAGAGCGAAGGCAGAGCTTGAGAGAAGTGGACTTTTTGGGGGATGTTTAAAGGCTGCCCAAGCTCTCTCAGGGGAGCGGTTAGTGGGAAACCAGCCCAGGGCCCATTGCGACTGCACAGAGGCCTCGGCGTGTTGCTTTATGGACGGAAATTAATTGTAAATATTATTCAAATTTGCCTCCCCATGCACAATTACATTTCTCAGGGGAGCCCTCTGAGCACATAATAAAGCCCCATAAATAATGCATATATTAACCTAAGAGGAGCGGAGGCCCAGTGATGCTGCCGTTGCGGGTGGGGGCTGTGGGGAATTTATGCACACGAGACTCCAAGTGCTTGCACTTGGGGTTCAACTTTGGAGGTCACCGAGTTCTGTCCTGGAGGATCTTCCAGAAGTCTCTGCCCCCCGTATCCCCCTGGGCATGTCAGCTAGCCACTGCTCTAGAGGCCTGGTCCAATGGCAGGTGGGGGCCAGGAGACAGCTGGTGAAGGCAGGGAGAAGCACGGGTCCATGAAACACTTCCCTGTGTGCTCAGAGCTTCAACAACAGCAACAACAATAATAGTAGGTAATCTTAACTGAGCGTGTCCAAGGTTTGGGCACCCTCCAAGCACTTTAGTTTCACTATCTCATTGAGTCCTTACAACAGCCTTTGTGGTAGGGGAGTTAGTATCTCCACGTCCAGATGAGGAAATTGAGGTTCAGAGAGGTGAAGCAACTTGCCCAGCGTCACACAGCTAGTCAATAACAGAGCCAGGATTTAAACCCCCGGTCTCTCTGACTCTAAAGCAACTTGCAAATATAACACATCCTTGATGAGGCTCGTTCCTGGGGAGCCAAGAGCAAGCTTGTGCTCTCTCTCCAGTGTCAGATTTCGAGGAGGTGGGGGTAGGGGGATCTGAGAGTATTGCTTTTTCCTTCGGAGGGAGGAAATGGTGTCTGGATGGGCTTGTCACTTCCTCCCGGCCCCAGGAATCTGAGGATTGTTGAGTGTGGAAGAGACTCTCCTTCATGAAGTTCGTCCCTCCTATCCCCCCATTTTACAGATGGGGAAACTGAGGCTTCTTTGCAAATAGGGTTGGGATCTCCTACCTCACAGACTGCAGTGAGCTGTGTGCAAAAACACTCATCTGAGTCACTTTTAAAGCACCGTCATGCTAGAGACCTGGGCATTCACGCAGCTGCCCTCATCACTTTTCAGTTTGTTGACAAGGGCTTTGGTACTGGTCTGCCCTGAAGGACCCCTGCCCGGGAGCTGGGAGTCACTGGTGAGTTTCCAGCAGAATCCGGGCTGAAGGGGAGGCAGGAGATTTTGGAAAAACCTGCTATAGGGTAGAGGTGTGCTGTATTTGGGGCGTAAACTTTATCCTTCCAAATTGTCCTGGTTATGAGGAAGGGGTGCTCTCTGTCTTGATGTAGGTGGTGGTTACATAGCTGACTTTATGTGTAAAAACTCATTTATTTGCGCATATAAGATTCCTGCACTTTACTACAGTAAGTTATGCCTCAATAAAAGTATTTTTAAAAATAAAATAACTAATGGTGTCTGCAGGAATGACTTCCCGCTTCCTTTGGCACTCTGGACAGAACCAGGTCTGCGGGCTTCTCTCTGATTCAAAAGAGAAACTCAGAGGGAGGTGGTCCTGGCAGGATCCATCCAGAGAGGCAGCATCTGAGGACAGACTGAGCCCTCCCAGGGGTCACCCCGGCTGTGCCCCTGACTCAAAGGGCCTTTGATGGTTAAGACATAGGATCACCAGGGCTCAGGAGTCAGACTCCTTGGGCCTGAGTCCCAGGCCCCCTATTTACATCAGCTGGGGTTAGGGCTACGGTTAAAGCTCTATGACCTCGGGTGAGCTACTCAACGTCTCTAAAGCCTCAGTTTCTCATCTGTAAAATGGGTAGCATGAGAACTTGCCGCTCACAGGGCTGCTGTGAGGATTAAATGAGATGCCGCACGTAAGCGTTTAGCAGGTGCACATCTTTCATCTGGATGTACCTCAGCCTCCTCGCTGGTCTCCCCACTTCCAGCCTTGCCCGCCACAGCCCGCTCTCCACAAAGCAGCCAGAGCGAGCTTCCGTCCCAGCGTGGAGTGATCCGGTCCCCTTCCTGTGTCTTACAAAGCCCTGTAGGCTCGGCATCGTTTCCTCCTCATCTCGTGCTGCTCTCCAGCCAGAGGAGCCTTCCTGCCTCTCAAAAACAAGGTAAAGCAAACCAGATAGACAGCACCGTACATCCAAGATTGTTCCACCTCAGGCCTTCGCATGTGCTGTTCCTTCTGTTCCGGGACCACTGACCGGTTCCTCCACTGAGCTGTGAGGTCTCAGCTCAAATGTCACCTCTTCAGAGAGACCCTTCTCGACCCCTCCCCCCACTGAAAGGAGCCCCAGCCCCAGTCACTGTCTACCAGATCCCCGTTTTATTGTCATGATAGTACGTCCTGCTGTCTCATAACTTCTTTATTCATGTGTGGCTGCTCTAAGTCTGTCCCCCGACTAGGCAGTGGGCTCCATCAGGGCAGGGACTGTGTCTGTCTTGCTCACTTGTGTATCCCCAGCACCCGCAGCACTGCTTAGCCCAGAAAAAGTGCACTCAACTTTTTGTTGAACAAATGAAGAAGTAACCATAAGCTGACGCTATTTTTATCATCATTGTCATTGTCGAGTTTCATGGTTATTGTTACAATACACCACTCCCAGAGTATTTTCACATTTTTTTCCCTATCTTGATGAGATCTGGGTGGGGGGTGGGCATGGGATATGCCCTATTTCACAGACGTGGAAACTGAGGCCTCAGGCCGCTTAGTCCAGAAGTGGAGAAGTGGGGTTCTTTCCCTTACACCCTGAGGAGCAGCCACAAACGAGGCAGGTTTCCATGAAACGCTTCTGCCTCCCCTGGCCTTTTCCTTTCCCCTTTGTCTGATTCACTGCAGCCTGAACATAAAGGAACCAGATGCCTCCCTCCCCCGCCTCCCCCTCCTCCATTGTTCTGTGGCTCTTTTCCTGACCAGGACTCTATTAAGGATTTGGCTGGTACAGCCGTGACTGCAAACTTCCTGTGTTTATCCTTCTGCTTAGAAATCGTAGATGGAGCAATCAACCAGGCGCCAGGTCTGCATTGGGCACTGGACGATGCTACGGCAGAAAACACAGCCAGATACCTGTCCTCTGATGCCCAAGTGTTCCTGGAGCCCAGATGCCCAGCTCTGAGAGGTGGACCCCGGAATTATCTTTTCCCTGGTTTCCACCATGCAGATGTTTGGCACCCATAGAACAAACATCTGGATGAGGGAATGAGTTTCTGCTTGGCTCCTGGATGTTGGTGCCGTGGAGCAGAGACACACACAGGGAGGTAGGAGCCCTTAGTCTCGGCTGGTGGCTGCTAATAGCCTCGGAGCCCCTGGTGGATGGTGGGGTTTCTGATGCCCAGGCCACGGCCCAGGTCCCAGCGCTTTGCTGGGAAGGACTGACTCATGACGGAAAGCAGCCAGAGGCAATTCCACATCCATCATCCCATTTCATCCTCATGAGAAGCCTGCAGAGCAAAACCACCTTAACTTTAGAGATGAAGAAGCCGAAGCTCAAAGGGGTCAAGTAGGTTTCCCAGAGCCGCTCAGACATCCATCCATTGACTTTTATTGAACACCTACTGGGTGCCAGCGCTGCGCGAGGATCCGAGGATACGTTGGCAGTTGCCATCCTTGCGTTCGTGAATCATACAATGTGTCAGTACGTAGAAGAGTTGGGATTTGAACCCATGTCTGTAAAGCTTCGTGGCCTCAATACCTTGTTGAGTTCTCCTTGGAGAAGCTACAGTAGAGCTGAACTTCCGCAGCCCGAAACTCAGGCCCTGGGAAGCCGGCAGATCTAACCAACCTGAGCTTTCTGTCCACCAGCCCGGGCTCTGGGTCCCTGCCCCCACCTCCCTTGGGGCAGAAGGAAGAGTTCTTTGCAGGCTTTCAGAGGCGGTCAGCCAGCTCAGGAGGGGGTGGTGGGATGGGCAGTGATCACACACACAGGCTCTGGAATCAGGCATTTGGGCAAATAACTTTCCTTCTCTGAGCCTCGGTTTCCCCATCTGTAAGATTGGAAGTGGAATGGAAATGCTTTGTAGATTTGCATGACAATTTGATAAAATGATCCATGTAAAGAGCTTATCACAACCTTTGGAAAATATGATGTGCTTAAAAAGTTGCTAGCTCTTGCTGTTGTGACATTTGATTCCATTCTTTTCTTTCCTGGAGCTACATGACTGCATTTGCTCTGTGAACTCTGGGGGCTGCGCCTAATCCAGGCCATTGATTCAGGAGGCTGAGCAAATCTGCCTAAATTACGTATTGGGGTTGCACATTGAATGCTTGCTACAATCTGGGTGTGTGACGGAAATGTAATTTCTTAGTCTGTAGCTGATCTGGTCTTCCTTATGACATCTCTCCCAACCTCTCCCACCTCCCCTACCCCTCACTGGCAGAAAACAAAACAAACAACAAAAAATTAAGCTTTACCCATGTTATGGGTTGGCATGTGTCCCCCTCAAATTCATATTTTGACGTCCTAACCCCCAGGACCTCAGAATGTGCCCTGCTTTGGAAAGAGTCTTTACAGAGGTCATCAAGTTAAAATCAGGTCGTGAGGGTGGGTCCTGACCCAACATGACTAATGTCCTCATAAAAATGGGGACAATTGAATGCAGACGCGTACAGATAGAAGACTACATGAAGAGACATGGGGCGGGGGCGGGATAGCCTTCTACAAACCAAGGAGAGAGGCCTCAGAGGAGCCAACCCTGCGGACACCTTGACCTTGGACTTCCAGCCTCCAGGACTGTGAGAGGATACTTTCTGTGGTTTCAGCTCCCCCCCCCCAACCCCCGCCCGTGATACTTTGTTACAGCAGTCCCAGCAAATGAATGTAACAGTTTTAACATTGGTCCAAATGATAGTTTTACAGGCTCCCAGAGGCGAGTCTGCCCTGGAGGAACCCACTCATCCTCTCCGAGGGGCTGCCCTCCTCTGCTTTCCTCCTGGGGTGGTTTCGGGTACGTGGAGGGCGGGGCTTGGTCTGATGGTCTCAAGGGAGCACAGAGGAGTCAGGAGCTCCTGATGGTCCTCTGCCCTTCCGAGTGTAGGGGGATGTCTCCATCCTCCCTGGTCCCAAATGGGCAAGTGGAAAACTGTGGAAAGAGGGTCTCGCTCTGGGCTTGACTGACTAGCTTCCCCTCGGCTCCCCTGAATGTGCCCCCGGGCATCCCCGCTCTGTCCTTCTCTGGGCTTGTCTGGAGGTCACCCTGTCCTGCCCCATGGCTGCCCTGCTGATTTTCACCTGCATCCACGCCACATGAGAACTGAGGGTGCCCGAGAAAGCCAGTGAGTTGGGGCTGTGGCCAAGAAAGCCTTCGCAGTCCTTGGTGCACCTGGAGCAAATGTGTGAGAGGAAAGACTGAGCAAAGCTGGTCCACGCTCCAGAATTCCTCTCCCCTTCTGCTTCTGTAAGTCCTGGTTCCGGAAAGAAGCAGCTCTTCTTCTCCTCTCCCCGTGTTGTATTCTCCTATCATCTGGAGGTAAGCCTCAGAATTGTGGAGGGAGGGCATCTGCTCCTCATCCTGGCAGAATCCAGGAGCTGGGCTTCTGGACGTGGCTTTTGCGCGTTAAAGGAAGAGAATAAAAGAAGTCAGAAAATCCTCCTTCAAGACAATAGCCTGCCTTTAGTTCAGTGGGGCACAGTCCCGTTTCACATGTCAGAGCAGAATAGCACACCGTTCTTCTTATAGAACCAATGCCACTCTCCTCCCACGCACAGGGACACTTGGGGCCAATTGAACAAAGATCATGTATTCAGAACGCTAACAAGAGCCCCCTCATAATTTCCAGGAAAGCCACCTGTTACTATTAGTTCTTGACTCTTTCTGCTGCTCCCAACAGGCTTTAAGTCTTAAAAATTGGAATGAAAGTGTCATAATGATTCACTATTAAGATAATTAACAACTCCTATAATTATTGGCAATTATTCTACGTTTCGCTGATGAGGAATGGAAGCTCAGAGAGGTGCAGTCGCTCGCCCAGGATGACTAGGCTGGGGGGATAATAAGGCGATGGGAGTTAAACACACCTTCATCTGACTTCAAGCTGCCTCTCATTGCGCCGCGAAGATCATTGCCTCATGGCAGCCCAGGAGGGTTTGGCGTTGCTGTACTCAAGCTCCTGTACACAGTCGCACATGATTTTTCTGCTCATTTACGTGGAGTCGCTCACCAGATTCCTGAGAACCTGGAGAGCGGCCAGCAACGGGGTTGGAAAAGCTCCCTGGAAAAGCTCCGTGCTTCGTGCCCTCCCCTGAGGTTCCTAATGTATCTGTAATAGGATTAGCATTGCCTGCAATTCGAGGCGTCTGCTCTCCCTTCCTGAGCTCTGTCTCCTGGGTCTGAGGGTTGCCAGGAATTAGAAACCCATTCTGGGTTTTTGGAGACTATGAGAACAGATGCTTAAGCCGTTCCCCAAATGTTGTGTGTGGAGTGCTGTTTATAGGCAGTTGTTCTGGCTTATGCGGGGCTTTCACCCGCTTGACCTCTCTCCACCCCAGATGCTCAGTGGGACACGGGTGACGAGCCCTTCTTTTAAAGAGGAGGAACCAGGAGCTCAGGGAGGTCAAGGCAGGTACCCAAACAACGCAGCTAGAGAATGGCGATGCCAAGACCCAAGTCCGGGACACGGTGGCTGTGGAGTTCCTGTGCTCAGCACCCAATAGGGTGACCCTGGCCACTGAGTGCCTTCAACACTCTGAGCCTCAGTTTTTTCATCTGCAAAATGGAGATGCAGTGCAGAGTCTGGAGTGACATGCTAGCTTGTATTTGAGCCTCAGCTCTGTCCCAGAGTCTCTGTGTGACCTTGAGGAGGTCACATTCCCTTTCTGGGTCTCAGCCTTCCCTTCTGAAAGATAGGGAGGGGAAGGAAGTGGGTTTTGACAAGGGTGCAGTTATCAGAAGTTGGCGTATAATGAGTACCTACTATGTGCCGGACATTTAGGGTGCACATCACTTCATCGACTCCTCCCCAAACCCTGGCAGGCTGGCACGGTTATGCACATTTTATGGACGTGGACGCTCAGGTTTGTGTGTTTCCAGAGCTAGTTCTTGCCCAGATGGCCTCTAAGGACGCTTTAAGATCTGACACCCCAAGATTCCAGGAAGAGGGTTGAGACAGATCAGGACCCAAATCTGCCTCTGCCACTTTCTGGTCATGTGACATTCTTGACAAGTGGCTTCACCTCCCTGAGCCTCAGTTTCTTCCTCTACAAAATGGATCCAATCATGCCCGCCTCGCGGCGTTACTGAGATAATTATATGATACGCGACAGGTCCACCATCTGGTACATTGCAGACAGTGTCTCTCTCTGCCCGCTTCCTGCCCACGCTCCGGGAATGCTTCGAGAGGAGCCCGGCTTAGTGAGGATGCCAGAAGATCTCTTTTCTCCCCAGCAAAACCCTGCCCCCCTCCTCGCTTCTGTTCTGCTCTACAGCACTCAAGCTCCAGCAGCTGCATTTAATTGGATTTAACGTAATAGTTTTATCGATGCCTTTTGGTTCAGGGGACGAAGAGGCCTCTGGGTAATTTGCATGTTTTTAACAAACCAAATAAAGAGCTGATAAGCATAAACAAGTCCGTTTTAATTGGATTAAGCGGAGGCTCGACTCGGAGACCGCAAACCACAGAGGAGAAAAAAGGGCTCTTAGAAATTTCAGATTTTCTGCTTCCTTGGACCCCAGAGCACCCTGCCCAAGGCACTGGTTTCCTTCTAATAAAGTGGTTGCTGGTGTATTCATGTCCATATCTTATTTCATGCATGAGATGACAGCATCTTTTCCCTCCCTCCTTCCTCTCCTGCTGTGCACCATGTGGCAAGTGGTTCAACCCTCCAGCTTTGGTCTCACACCCACCCGAGTTCAAGTCCTGGGCTGCCTCTTCATGCTTGTTTTGAGCAATTCCTTGCATCCTCTAAGCCTCAGTTTCCTCAGCTGTGGAAGGGATCCTAGCGGTTTCTATCCTGTAGGGTTAGCGTGAGAATTAAGTGCTGGTAATTTTCCTGCCGCTTAATAGCTTTGCCAAAATGGCAGTCACGAATACCATGAGCCAGAGAGAGGGAGCACAGTCTCTACTCTCAGGGGGCTGCCACCTCATGGGGTCCCAGCCAAAGAAAGAGGCGGTGGCCAGCCGGTGTGATACTTGCTAAGTAGAGGGTCACATAACCCAGCCTAGAAGTCCAGGGACCACTTGCCAGAGGAGAAGAGGCTTGAAGAATGAAGAGAAATTAGCCCAAGCTAGTGCCTCCCAAAATTTATGTGTGTGCAAACCCCCAGGGATCTTGTTAAAATGTGGATTCTGATTTCACAGATCTGAGGGGGAGCCTGAGGTTGTGCTTCCAAGTAGCTCCCAGGTGATGCTGATGGGGCTGGTCTGGGGACCACACCTTGGATAACCCAAAGTCAGAGAGTTGATGGAGCCAAGATCTGAGGCCAGCAGCCTCACCCCAAAACCTGCTTTCTTTCTTTCTTTCTTTCTTTTTTTTTTGAGGAAGATTAGCCCTGAACTAACATCTGCCGCCAATCCTCCTCTTTTTGCTGAGGAAGCCTGGCCCTGAGCTAACATCCATGCCCATCTTCCTCTACTTTATACGTGGGATGCCTGCCACAGCATGGCTTGCCAAGTGGTGCCATGTCCGCACCCGGGATCTGAACTGGCGAACACCGCTGCGCCACCGGGATGGCCCCTCAAAGTCTGCTTTCTTCCCTGTGCTCTAACTTCTCATGAGCCCATCAGGAGGATGGGGAGCAGGTATCCTGGGGCGTTTAGCAGAAGAGGTGGGCTAGAGAAGCTTGTAGCCCGGGTGGGAAAGTTTGTTGGCACTTCCTTATTTTTTCCTTAAACTTCCATGGCTATTTTGCATTTGACTCTGTGCTGTATTTGAGCCTTTCATGTATAAAAATAACATTCCCTTCCATGAATATTCCTCTTCTTCTTCTATTCCAGTAAAATTGATGCTGCAGGAAGCAGCGACTTCCCCTACGCTTCCTCCAGCGAGTAGTGGTCATACGCGATTGCTGGGCTGAGCTCTCATTCACAGGCTCTTTCTGAGACTGTGCTGTCTGCTCTGGGCCCCATCTCAACCTGAGGATATTAATTCCTGGAGGCGAGTGTCCCCAGACACAGTGTGGTGGGGCTTTGTTAACACACGGGATCCTTCTGTAGGAAAACCTCTGCAGCGTACCTCTGACTGTATCAGAACGGGGCCTGGGTTCCAGGGCTGGCCTTGCCTCGGAGCAGCTGTGTGACTTAGAAGACATCACCCACCGCTCCAGCCTCGATTCCTCATCTGTGAAGTAGGGCTCGTAATAGCACCCCCTCAAAGTACTGTGATGAGGGCTAAGTGAAAAATGAACACCCAACTCTGAGCAGGTGCCTGCCCATTTTAAGTGCTCACTTAACATATTATTATCACAATTTGAACATAGACCGTGTCCAGGGCATCTTACTAAGGGCTTTACATGTGGTTTTCACGAAAGTGTTTAGCTAGATATTGCATATGATAACTTACACAAAAACGCCCACTTTCTGGCACACAGTTGCCACTCAGCAAATGTTAGTTTTTTCCTCCCTAGGGCTCAGTTTGCTCAGCTGTAACATGGGAGAGTTGAGCTAGTCCAGAGGTTGGCCAACTATAGGCTGTGGACCCGTGTGCAGCCTGTTTTTGCAAATACAGTTTCATTGGCACACAGCCACGCCCATGCGTTTACATACTTTCTGTGGCTGCTTCTGTGCTGTGAAGACTGAGATGAAGCCGTCTCAACAGAGACCTTACGGCCACAAAGCCTAAAATAGCTGCTATCTGATCCTCTACGTGAAATAGTTACTGACGGACTCCAGTGAGATGCAAGCTTTCATTCACTGAAGTAGGGGACACTTCTGGCTGTCTGCCTGTTGCACATTGGGTTTTCAGAGAAGCAGGCTCAAGATTGAGTTTAAAGTGCAGGAAATCATTTTAGGGCCTGCCGTTGGATCACCACTTGTGGAAGGTGGGGAAGGAAGCTGAAAGGAAGAGAGAGAAGAGGATCTGTGGTGCAGACTCAATGACAGCCTCAACTGACCCCATAGAGAGAGAATGGCCCTTTGGGGTTGACTCAAGTTGGACTGAGGTTTCCAACCCTTTAAACCTTATGTCAATCGATTTTTGGATGTGGACTGCCCTGGGGAAGGCAGGACTTTGGGCAAGGTGGCTCTGAAGGGGCTGACAGCTGAGGACAAGGCCCTTGTTGTAAAGGGATCGAAAGAGGTGGCACATCCCAGAGTCCTCAATAGATTCTTGACCTCTTCCTTGCCAACAGAGCTCTGAGTTGGTTGGGCCAGCAACATGACCAGCTCCAAGGGATAAACCCTACTCGATTAAGCCTGTCATACCCCTCCCCTTTCCATTTCTTACATATTTGTTTTTTCAGTTTCTTTCATAGCCCCCGGTGGTCACACGACCTTAGTTCTGGCCAATAGAGTATAAAGAGAAGTCTGTGGGAAAGTAGCAGTGTGGCTCTGAGAAAGATATTCTGCTTTCTAATTAAAAGGGACAGGCTTGAGAGAAGGAAGAGTTGGCTGGCAGCCCCTCTCCACTTGCTTCCTGCCTCAAATGTAGGTATTGATGCCTGGGGCTATGGCAGCTATATTGAGGCGATGAGGCAACACATGTAAGTTCATCAAAAGATGAGCACAATAAGAATGGCAAAAAAACCCAAAACTATCTGGATCCTTGATGTCATTACTGGATCATTGAACTGGGCCTGGAATGGCCCACCTCCAGTCTTCTTGTTAGGTGGGATAAGATCTATTGTTTAAAGTACTGTAAGTAAATATGTATATATATATATATATATATATATATATATATATATGAGATATATATACATATACTGATACATATATAAAGTACTGTGAGTTGGACATCCTTATTGTCCAAAGCATTCCAAACTGATAGGGCAGGTGATTGATTTTTCATATGAAACCCTGCACAAAACTGAAGTATGTGAAACGGAAACCAGTGCTTCTCTAGTTAAAGCAAAGTTGGAGGCTTGGATTCTACCCATCCCCCCTTACTCATCTCCCTCTGGACATTTCCATAGACCTCTGGAACTGAGGAATCCTATTTTCAAGCCCGTGGGATGGGTGGTGCATCAGTTACCTATTGCTATAATAATGCTGTGTAACAACTACAGAATTTCAGTGCGCACAACAATTAGGGTTTGTTGCTCACCCATCTGGGCTGTTAGGTAGGGAGCTTGGCTGATCTTGGCCGGGCTCACGTATATCTGGGGATGGCTGATTGTTGGTTGATCTAGGATGGCCTCAGCTTGGGCAATTGGGGTGACTAAGCTTTGCTCTCATCATCCAGCAGGAGTGGCAGACACGCAAGAGAGAGGCCAAGCCTCATCATGCAAGTACTTTTCCTGCCTGTGATGACATCACATTTGCTAACATCCCATTGACCAAAGCAAATCACATGGCCAAGCCTGGAGTCAGAGTGGGAGGGCACTTCAAAGTCACATGGTGATGGGCACAAGGAGGAATGAAGAACTAGGGAGACTTGTACAATGTAACACGTGGTCTCTGAGAATCCTCCTGATTGTAAACACACGACCTTGAAAACTCCGCAGAAGCCCTGTCTTAAAAAGATGCCATTTTATATTTCACTGGTTGGACCACGTGGTTTTAGGGGTTACTTCTTAGGGTTTATGTTGAAAAAATTATGAGCTCTCTGATGCTCAGGCCAGCCCGCTGTCGATCAGAAAGCCCTGTGGTTGCAAATATGACCACTCATCATGAGGATTCAGTTGATCACATCCATGTTTCTAAATTTGAGCATAAGAGCAGAAGCACTGCACTAACAGGATCAAGGAGCTTGTGACCCCAGCCCAAACTGCCCCAAGTGGGGAGGAGGGGTGACTTGTAATTCAGAAACATGAGAGGATTGTCAAACACACATGAAATTGTCATAGAAAGTTAAGTTAAGTCATAGTTCAACTTGCTCTGTGATGCATAAATTTCATCAAGATGAAAAGAAAAACACTGAGCATACTCGTGTAACCAACTGAGGCTGGCACGCCAATTATGCCGTGTTTGTCAGTGTGGCGCTTGGTTTACCCTCCTGCCCCCAAGAACTTGTCTATTCGTACGGCTACCCACAGAACTTTCTGCCACTGAGTACACATACTCTCATTCTCCTTCAGGTATTTGATTTTATAATCATGCTCATATTTGGCTTCCTTCCTGGGAGCTGCTACCACTTGAAAGTTTTGTCCAAACAAAATATCTATCTTCACCTGGTCAGTCTTTTAAGGGAACTGTCTGCCTCTGTGCATTTGTGTGTCTCATTTTATTCATGTCTTTCTTTTTCTTTTCTTTCACTTGGATTAGAAATTCCCAGGAGGGTTGGATTGAAGTTATCAAGAGTCTCAAGAGAAACAGTGGTTCCTCGGGATAAAGGATGTTTCAGGACCACGGACAGAGCCCCGCCCTGTAGACATGTCATGCCTGTAGCACAGGCCACGGAGAACAAACCTGTTGTGTAATGTTGCTCTGTGTAGGGCACCGTTTCATCGAGAGATGGGTATGTGGTTAAGAGTTTGAGTCTGGGGTTAGAATGTCTGAGTGTAACTCCACCCTCCCTCCTATCGCCAGCTGTTTAACTCAGCCTCTATTTCTCATCAGTAAAATTGGAATCATAACACTGCCTAACTAACTCCTACAGTTGTCAGGGTTAAATGCCATGGTAGATTGAATTATTGGCCCTGATTCTTCATCCTTACCTGTTTTCATGGTATGTAACTTGGCAGCTAATTCTATGAATCAAAGTGTATTTCCCCACTCCTTGACTTTGGGCTTGGCCATATAACTTATTCAGTCCATGGAATATTAGCAGATGTGATGTAAGTAGAGACTACAAATATGCTTGGAAATGAGTTCTTGTGCTTCTGTCATCATATGAGCAAAGCTTCCCCCAGGTAGTTGCTATCTTTTCAGCTTGGGCCCTGTAATAAACATATGTGGAACAAATTTGAACTCAAACTTCGGTCCAGAACATAAAGACTAGAGTCCAGTCTAGACCTGCCAAGTTGCAACCCAGACTTACACCCATGAGAATAAATTATTACTGTTTTGTATCCCTGAGTTTTGGGGTTGTTGCTACGCAGCATTATTGAGGCAGTGGCTGACCAGTACAAATCAAACAGTGTAAAACACTTAAAAGAGTGCCTGCATGGAGTAAGTGCACCATACATTTTCACTCTTGGGGTCATGAGGAGGAGATGTGAAGATGAGTGACACATTACAAAGACCTGGCTGCCTGACCCTGGGCAAGTTATTTAACCACACCGGTCCTCATTTTCCTCATGTACAAAATGAAACTAAGAATGCAACTTCTGAGTATGTCTGAAATCATCAAAGGACACAGAGCTTACCAAAGCCTTGGAGACTATAGGTTGGTCAGTAACAAAGGCAATGTCATCAGGTGCTTCTAGCACATCCAATGTGCAGGAAACAGCACTTTGATCGTGGAATCCAGTCTAAAGACACAACAGCATCATATAGGAACAATAGCCATGAAATCAACAAGTCACTGACTTTAAATTGATCTGTCAACACTACACCTTCCAGCAATTTGCTGCTAATTCCCAAGTACAGAGTCAGGCTTCGCCAGAGACATCACATGCATGGTGTAATTCATCATCAGGAGAAGACCCAAGTGGCTCCTACTGATATCCTGTGATGGCTGGGAAAAAAAATGCTTCCGTGAGCACTGTTCTCCTGGGGAAAGAAGCTGGCTCCTGCAGGTCTCTTTGAAAAGGTATCTAAGTTACTAGAAAGAGTGATACAAGGATAGTTACACTTCTCATGACAGATTAGCAGGCTGTCCACCAACTGGGAGAGGGAATGAGGCAGAGTGTAGATGCGTTTTGATGGCAGAATGAGGTAAGATGGAGAGACAGAAAACACAAAGCATGAAGCCAGGCCAAGGAGGAGGAATTAGGGGAGTGGGAGAGGATGGAGGAGCTAGACAGTGGTGTTCTTGGAAGGCACTAGAATTAGGAGGCCTCTATATGTCTGGGTTCATAAGAGCATGTGGAATTTAAACACAGATTTATTATATAGGACACAAGAAGCACAAACTAAAACAGGAAAACTGATAAGTTGGACTTTGTTAAAATAAACAATTCTTGCTTTTCGAAAGAAAATGTTAGGAAAATGAAAAGGAAAGACACAGACTCGAAGTAAAGCACTTGTATCTAGAATATATAAAGAATGCTTACAATTCATTGATAAGAAGACAGACAACTCAATTTCTTAAAAGGGCAGACTATTTGACTAGACACTTCACCAAAGAAAATATAGAGCTAGTAAGTACGTGAAAAGATGCAAAACATTACTCATCATTAGAGAGGTGTGAATTCAAACCACCATGAGATACTGCTCAGACCCAGTAGAATATCTAAAAGCAAAAAGACTGACAATAGCAACGTTGGTGAGGATGTGAACTCTCACACACTGCTGGTGGAAACACAAAACGGTTTCAGCCTCCTTAGAAAACAGTTTGGCAGTTTTAATAAAGTTAAACATCTACTTACCTTGTAACTCAGCAGTAATTCCACCCCCAGGTAATTACTCAAGAGAATGAAGACACATGCCCACAAAAAGACATGTGTATGAATGTTTATATCTGCTTTCTTGCTAATAAGCAAAAACTGGAAAGAAGCCAATTGCTGTCAATTGGTGAATGGGTTAAAAAAAGATGTGGTATGTCCATACAATGGAGTACTATGCAGCGAGGAAAAGAAATGAACTGCTGATACATGCAACAACGTGGATAAATCTCAAAAACAGTATGTCAGCTAAAGAAAGCAGGACTGACTGTATGATTACATTTATATGAGATTCTGGAAAATTATACTGATAGAAAGCACAGTGGTTTCTAGGGGCCATGGGGAGTGGAGGGAGGGAATCCATTGCAAACGTCATGAAAGAACTTTTTGGGGAAATGGAAATGTTCTATATAGCATGATAGTGATGGTGGTCACATAATTATATCATGACTGTTAAAATTCATCAAATCATATACCTGAAATTGGCAAATTTTGTCGTATGCAAAATCTACTTTAATAAAACTGACTGAAAGACAAAAAAAAGACACTAAACTCATGGTGGAGGAAATACTATTGATGATAATAATAATTAACCTCCTTCAATGGGTCAGGCACTCCACGCACACTTGTCTCCTTTTCTGGACTAGGAAAGCTGGTGCTCAAAGACACGAGACAACTTTCCTAAGGCCACATAGTTGGGAAGTGGGAAAGCTGGGACTTGAACCCTGGAAGGTGAAGGCACAGCCTATATGCTTTCCACAGGATCCCTCATCCAGGCTCTGACACCAACCAGCTTGCCATCCTGTGGCTTGGGAATTGGGTCAATTGCTGGGGAAGATGAAATCCTAACTCCAGAGGGGCCGCTGGTTTCTCCTTGGGAATTAGCTAACAATTACCAAATCCATGCATTTAATGAGGTGGAAAGTGGCCTATGATAGCAATAATTAGCACTTAAACATTGCTCTTTAACATCAGCTTGCTTTAAAGGCGTGTTTCGTAATTAAACACTTTCCACAGCCCTGGGAGGCAAGAGAAGGATGGGAGGGCTGGATTTCCAGGAAAGCCACCCAAGGCGATGGAGTGGGTGTGGTTTTTACCAGGTCAGGCTCCTGCCATACTCTCTTCAGGGCACAGTGGCCTGAGTTCATTCAGCTCATCAACAAGCAGAGAAAGGGCACATGGGTGACTGTTCTCCGAATCATAGTTTGGACAAGAGAGAAAGTAGGTGTGAAATACAGTGTGCCTTTGGGCAAGGCCCTTCCCCTCTCTGGGCCTTGTTCCCCAAGTGGGTTGGTTTGCGTGATTCTCAGTCCTGCCATATGCCCCTCGTCTTCTGTTCCAGGGATGACTGAATCCTTAGGGGATTGCCCGGTCCAGCACCCTGGTTTTACAGAGGGGGAGACTGAAGCCTGGAGAGGGTGGGGCCTTGTGTAGGTTGTCTTTCTGAAGCAAAGTTCATTTCCATGATTAGGGAGGGTGGAACGAATGGATCTGGGATGAAGGAGGAGTCGTTGAAAACACCACTCTGTGGTTCAGCTCTCACAGCTCACGGGACAGCCTGGATCTGAGGCAGAGCTGGACCTGTTTGTGGAGTACGTTGGGTAAATAGAACTCACTAGTGAGTGAGTGGGGGCACAGGGATGAGTAAATGTGTGAGCCAATGAGTTGCCAAGGAGTGGGTGAACAAGCAAATGAATGGATGATGGATGAGCGAATGAATGATATTGGAGAGGCAGCTAACAATCTTAGCCTCAGCGTGTTATCAGTCAGTGTCTCAGCAGGAGATCAGGATGTTTGGAGGAGGGTTTCTTTACAAAGGGCGTTTACACAGGCATTGCCAGGATGTGGGGACCCATAGGATAGTGTGGTAATCTGGGGCTGGTACCTAAGAAGGTTGTTACCATCTACAGGCCCAAGAGAGGAAGGAAAGGGGCAGTCCCTGTAACCCAGAAGGAGAGAGTCTTTGCAAAGAAGCAGAAGCAGTGCTGTGATCCAGAGCAGAGCCTGCAGGGAGGGGCCAGGAGAAGGAATGCCTTCCTTCCGGTCTTCCCTCTCTGCATCTCCTGCCAGCTCCCTGCTTTGGTGAAACCTAGACAGGGGGGCCTCTGACGCAACCCACACAGGTCAGCCTCCTGGGCAGAGATGCAGGAGAATGACTGCAGAGGGGCACACGGATGTCACCCAGCCCCTCCTGGAAACTGGCCACCACTTCCGAGTCTCTTCCACCTCTGATTCCCACGCCCACCCCTTGGATGCACTTGAAACAAATCATGATAAGTCAAACCACGGCTGAGCCCAGGAAACTTGCCCCAGCTGGGACAGGCCAGCTCTCCTCAAAGTGTCTCTACTCCCCATCACCCAACATGACAGCTGGTGCTAGTCAAAGATGCCACACCATTATCTCCCATCCCATGTTCTGTTCTAACAGTGCGACGTTGACACTGCTCCATCGAGAGGGAGGGTCTAGGACCCCTCTCCTTGAATCTGAATGGGACTGTGACTATGGAGGAAGTGTTGCTCTGTGGTTTCAGAGTCTTAGTCATAAAAGTCAAGACAGCTTCCATCTGGTTCCCTCCTGCGACACATGCCTTGGGAGCCCTGACCGCCATGATGGAGAGATCACGTGGGAGACCACATGGAGACAGAGAGATCCTCCAGATATTCTTGCTCCTTGACGTGTGAGGGAGTGAGCATTCAGAAGATCCTAGCTCCCAGTTCCTGGGGACCAGAGGTGAGCTGTCCTTGCTCAGACTAAAAATTCATAAGCTGGTAAGGGCACAGGGCCTGGAGTCAGACCGCCTGGGTTTGAATCCCATTTCTGCCCTTTGTTCCCTTTCATCAAGTGATGTCACCTCCCTGAGCCTCAGTTTCCGCATCTGTAGAATGCCATAGGGTTGTCATGAGGATTAATTTAGTTCATTCATCTACATAAAGTGTTTATTAGAGTGACTGTATTGGTTCAGTTCTCGATTAATCTCACTTATTCTTTTTCTTTTTCTTTTTGGTGAGGAAGATTGTCCCTGAGATAACATCTGTGTCCATCCTCCTCTCTTTTGTATATGGGACCCCACCACAGCATGGCTTGACAAGCAATGTGTAGGTCTGCACCTGGGATCCAAACCTGTGAACCCCAGGCCTCTGAAGTGGAGCACATGAACTTAACCACATATAGCACCCATTCTTTATTCATCATAGGCATTGATTTTCCTCCAAGCAAGTTCTTCACATTATCAGGGCCCTAGTCTCTCCCCATAAAACAAAAGCGTTGGAAGCCAGTGGTTTCCAAGGCTCCCTCTGGCTCTGAGTTCCTGGCTCTGGGAGCATTCTACATGCTTACCTGCTTGGGGGTGAGGAGTAGACCCCAGACCACAGAAGTCCCTCCCAGCAGCCACACCACTAGCCCATACAGCACCTTTCTGAAAAATAGAAAAGGCACCCCCTCTTCAAGACACTTTAATGCCATTTCCAAGAAAAATGTCATAATGTATAAGTCTCTTTGGCTCTGGGCTGATGGCGCCCCCTAGAGTTGTGCAGGGCCAAATCTGTAGCACCACGTACAGAGGACCTGTCTTTGAGCTTAAAGAACTAGAACATTCCTTAAACCCCTGTTCAGAGTGGCCCTGAGAGCTCTTCTCTGGGGAGAGCCAACTTGATCCTCCCCCTCCAAAGCCCTGCCTTTCTCTCTGAGAGAGCAAGAATTCTCCCTCCCGTTTGGGGCGTCCACTGATTGCCACCTCCAGGGTCAATTCTAGCCTCACTAGCTTCCCAGGAAGAGGGAGTGTTGTAGCTGTGCCATAATTTTTAGAGGTGAAAATGCTGGTGGTTCTTGGTTTCTCTAGTACAACGTGCACAAACTAGCCACCCATGGGGCCACATGTGACCTGACAGTATGTTTTGTTTGACCAACATTGTGTTAAAAATGATGAAAAGCTAGGAGATTTCACCTAAGAATCTCTTGAAAAATTGGAATCTCTAAAACTGTGGCTCATGTAGAAAAAGTTGACTAAAGTGGAGTTGTGGCTGCCTCCTTATGGGGCATAGACTCTCTTATATTCCTCCATTGCCCACTTCACCCCCTTCATCTTTATGTTGTTCTGGTAATAAATTATATTAAAAAATCATAATACTGGCTTTTATATTGACCTATGTACTTACCTTTACCAGAGTTCTTTCCTTCCTTATGGCTTTGAGTTACTGTCTAGTGTCCTTTTATTTTAGCCCCAAGGACTCCCTTTAGCATTTCTTTTAGGGAAGATCTACTGGCAATGAACTCCCTCAGCTTTTGTTTATCTGGGAATGTCTTCATTTCTCCTTCATTTTTGAAAGATATTTTTCTGGGTATAGGATTTCTGGTTGACAGCTTTTTTTTTTCTTTCAGGACTGTATTCATGTCATTCCACTGCCTTCTGACCTCCACAGCTTTCTGAATGAGAAATTCACTGTTAATCTTGTCCAGGATCTCTTGTATGTGATGAGCAGCTTCTGTCTTGCTGCTTACAAGATTCTCTCTCGGTCTTTGTCTTTTGCTTGTTTGATTATAATATATCTCAATGTGGATCTTTTTTAGTTTATCCAACTTGGAGTTTATTAAGCTTCTTGGATGTAGATTCATGCATTTCATCAAATTTGGGATGTTTGGGGCCAATATTTCTTCAAATATCCTTCCTGCCTCTTTCTCTCTTCTCCTTCTGGCACTCCCATAATGCATGCACTGTTATGCTTGACGGTGCCCCATAGGTCTCTGAGGCTCTGTTTATATTTCTTCATTCCTTTTTCCTTCTGTTTCTCAGACTGGATCATTTCAGTTGTCCTATCTTTAGGTTCACAGATTCTTTCTCCTGCTGCTCAAATCTGATGTTAAACTCCCCTAGTGAACTTTTCATTGCTGTTCTTTCATTTTTCAGGTCCAGAATTTCTATTTGGTTCTTTTTTATAATGTCTATCTCTTTACTGATGTTCTCATTTTGCTCATATGTCATTTTCCTGATTTCCTTTAGTTCTTTGTGGCTTTCTCTAACTCTTTAGACATGTATGGGACAGTTGATTTATCATCATTCTATAATTTCAATGTCTGGGCTTCCTCAGGGATGGATTCCATCAATTAATTTTTTTCCCCTTTGAATGGGCCATACTTTCCTGTCCCTTTGCTTGACTTGTAACTGCTTGTTGACAATCTGGCATTTAAGTATTATAATGTGGTGACTCTGGAAATCAGATTCTCCCTCCCTCCCCAGGTTTGCTGTCATTGATTGTCAGGGGCTGCAACTGTTCATTTGTTTAGTGACTTTTCCAAATTATTTTTGCAAAGACTGCACTCCTTGTCATATGTGGTCACTGAAGTGTCTGCTTTGTTATCTCAGGGGTCAGCCAGAGACCTGACAGAGATTTCCTTCAAGGCTGAAATTCAGTCCTTAAGCCCTTTTCTTCATCAAGCATTGCCCTAGTTGCCATAAGTCTTGGATTAGATTCCAGAGATTAAAAAAGCTTGATTCTGTCAGTCTTTGCAAGTTTATGGTTATTTCAAAGGAGGGACTGATTCTTTGAGTGCCTTACTTCATGATTTTCTATGATGTCACTGGGACACAGAATCTCCAGTTCCTCACAGTCCCCACCACTCCTTATTGCCTCTCCAATGCAGACTTAGCTGCCATCTAATACTGTGCTGGTGTATTTTTCTTGTAGTAGAGAAATATTTCTCCATACATGTCTCTGTCAAAAGTGTGAAAATTAAACAAGGGATATGAGAGCTCCATGTTTCAAGAAATTAAAGGGGGGAGAGTATATTTTTTTAATGGAAACGAGGAGTATTATTTTGTGTTCAGTATGTGGACTCAACGCACCCTTAACTGCTTTGAGGCACTCATCTGGCTCTTCTAGGCAGTTGAGTTTGAGACCCTCTACCCAAGCTAGCCTGGTGCTTTCTCTGTTTGTAGGAGTTAGAAGAGAAAGATTTTTCTGTGTCCTAGGTGAGCCAGTGTCAGCTGGGACCTGCCATGGACATGAGCCACTGACAGGCACTGGGATGACCTAAATGACGTCCTCCAGTGAAGATCATTATTACAGAATTAATCCCCAAAAAGCTTCTTGGTGACTTGCCCACCTCCCCTGATAACCTGTCCTCCATTTCACCCTTTGTGCCAGGGTCCCTCAGAGTCACCAAATTTCCCCTCCTAGCAACTCCTTCTGTGCCTGACATCAGTCATGTCAGATGGGTTCATGAAAATGGAGCAGATGGCACATCCAAGAAAAACTGCCTTCAGGTCAAGGCTGCTGCTCAGGCAGAAGGGTGACAGCTCCTGTTTACTCAGCATCTACTGTATGCCAGGTGCTTTGCAAACGTAAGCTCATCCCATTCTCCCCACAGCTCTGTAAGATAGGCACCACCATTTCTGCCTTACAGAAGAGAAAACTGAGACTCAGAGTTTTATATTTGGTGGAGGTGAGACTTCAATCCAGAAGGAGCTTTGGGAATTAGCCGTCTGTGATGCTATATGCTGTAACATCTCATCTGGTGCTCTGATTTGCACTTGTCAGCTCACTTCTGATTTCAGTTGTAACTGGCGTGGACAGTTCTGTGCAGCCCTCCATTCAGTTCCCCTTTCCCATCTTGCCTCAAGCATATGTCACACACCTTACTTTTGGTCTTGGCCCTCTTCCATGCCATGAACTCTCACGGCATCTCGTGTGGTCCCATAAAAGGGGAGGTAGCCCCGTGGATAGCTTTTGACCAGTGAGGGTGGAGAGCTGATGGATAAATCCTCCCAACTTTATTCAGTGGATGGTCCTAGGAGACACTCAGTACACTTTTCAGGAGGTCCTAGTGGAATAGCCCCTATTCCTCCTGCCACAGCCTACAGCTCAGACCTTGATAATATATATTGCATTGCTTTTTCTCCCCCCATCTCATTTCTCCTGCCCCATGGGGTTGCCTCTCAATTAAACGACCTGCACAAAAATCCTTGCCTCAGGCTGTGCTTTCAGGAGACCTCAAGCTAAGGCAGGAAACATGACTTCGATTTCCGGAATCAAGATTCACCCCAAAGGTGAATGTTGGGATTCAAACTGGTGAATGTAGGAAGTGTAGCTGTACAGTTATAAAGTGGAGTTTTATACAAACTGGCCAGACGAGACGTGCCCATGGCGGGGTTGTCTGTCTTCCTCAGGTGACAAGTTTCCCACTTGACACTGCTGAGAGGTGTTCATACACTTTAGGGGTAGTTTACAAGCTACAGGGGAAAATGGTCCCGTGATTGCACTGTTACGCTGGGTTTTCAGCTCAACAAGACATGGCTTAATCACGTCCGTTCAGGCTGATATAACAAAATGCCACAGACTGGTGGGCTTAAACGGCAGACATTTATTTCTCACAGTTCTCGAGGCTACAAAGTCCAAGATCAAGGTGCCAGCAGGTTCAGTGTCTGTTGAGGACCCTCCGCCTGGTTTGCAAATGGCGGCCTTCTTCCTGTGTCCTCACATGGCACAGAGAGAAAGATCTAGGGTCTCTTCCTCTTTCTAAAAGGGCATTAAGCCCATCATGAGGACCCCCTCCTCATGGCCTAATCTAATCCCAATCCCCTTTCAAAGGCACCCCCCCAATACCATCACATTGGGGATTGAGGCGTCAACATATAAATTTGGGGAGGACGCAAACATTCAGTCTGTAGCGGTCCTTGATCCCTCAATTTAGCCAACAGTGGATACTTCTCCAAGAGATTACAAGTGAATCCCTCCCTTGTGAAATCTTCCACACCACCATTAATAATGACAGTAATGATAATAAAGATAATGATTCCCTTAATCTTTTTTCCCCTTTGTATGTACTACTGTGCCCAGTACAATAACCCAAATCAGTTATATTTCCTGATAACCTCCATTTTGGAGATGAAGAAACTAAAGCTCAGAGATGTTTGGCAGCTGGCCCCAGGTCACACAGCTGAGTTCAATGTGCGTCAGGTCTATCTGATGCTGGAGGAGCTCCCTGCCCCACCCCCCACCCACTTCACTGAGTGAATGAATGAGCAGCTCTCCTTTGATTATATCACACCAGGGTTTGTTAGCCTTGGCGCTATGAACATTTGGGGTCATTGTTGTCTTGGGGGCCCTTCTGTGCTCTATAGAATGTTGAGCAGCATCCCTGGCCTCTACCCACTGGACGTGAGTAGCACTTCTCCCTCCCCAAGTTGTGAAACCCAGATTATCTCCAGACATTGCTAAATATCCCCCTGGGGTTCAAGATTGCTCCTGATTGAGAGTGACTCTATTAGAAATCCGAGTGTCACATTTGGTTTTGATTAAAGATAGGATTCTGTTGCCCTCATTTGGAAACCACTGGATTAAATGATTTTTAATTTTCTACTTTAGGTCCCAAGGGGTCCAAATGCTCCTTGGAACTATACACAAAGCTCTGTGTGCAGGGGTCCATGTGCGTGCTCACATTTCTCTGGGGAGATGATGCAGGGTTTTCATGAGATCCTTAAGGTGCTCTGAGAACCCCCTCCTGCAGTCCCTTTCCAGTCTGATGACTGGGCCTTTGAGGTCGTAAGCCCCTCTTTCTCTCTTTTTTTTTTTTGCCCCTACTCAAATTTCCGTCCTCCATTGTCATAATAAATTGTCTTGGGTCATCCTTTCTTCTGTAGCACAGTCTCTCCTGGGGAAGAAGCCTTTGACCCATGGGCTGGGGGGAGTGGCAGTGGACGGGAGAGGGAAGAATTTCTAGAGACTCACTGAGCTGTGGAGGAACAGAGTCTTGCTTGGCAGTTGCCATGGGAACCTATAAACCAACTCTGACACTCAGAACCCAGTCTTCAGCCAGCATCTCCCAGCCTGCTTCACACAGGGTAGCCTTGTCTCCACCCTCACCTCACCCCGTGGGTCCTCAGCCCCAGAAAGGCCAACCTTCTGCATGATTTGTTTTCTTCCTTCATCTCCTGCTGCGGCAGTCTTCTTCATGTTGCCCTGCCAGACGCCCCCCCTTCCTCTTGGCTCTGGGGTCATCTCTCCCCCTAGGATGCAGTATAGTGGTTAAACACGTGGACTCTGAAGCTAGACTGCCTGACTGCATAGTCCAGTTCCATCATTTCCCAGCTATTTGACCTTGGGCAAATTAATTAACCTCTCTGAGCCTCAGTTCCCTGACTGTAAAATGGGGAGACTGAGTCCCTGCCTCCCAGGGTTCTGGTGATGATTCATTGATGTTACACACGTGAAGCTCCCGGCACAGTGCCCAGCATGTGCTCAATCAATATTAGCTCCTATCATCACTGTGAGTAGTTTCTCCTTCCCCCTTCTTCTTGGCCATTGTCTGGGCAGGGGGACCCTTCTATCCATTCACCCCAAAGTTTTTGAGAGCTAAGATGTTGGTGGAGGGTGCTACATATAATTGATGTATTCATTCTTTCATTGGCGAAACATTTGCTCATCACCTGGTCTGTGCCAGGAGGGCCATGGAAATCCAGAGATGAAGACATAAGGTTTCTGCCCTAATGGAGCTTGTGCCCTGGTAACAGAGAGAGAGAGAGAGAGTGAAAGACAGCGACTCCCCAGATTACTGAAGTGATCACGATGGCCATGTCCAGAGCTGTGATCGAGGAGTTTAGAGGAGGAGCTGGATTTGGTCTTTGTGGTCAGGGGAGGCTGCCCAGAAGAGGAAGAGCCTGAGCCGAGTCTTAAAGAGGCATGCCGGGTAGAGGGGACAATATGCATAAAGGCACGGAAAAGACAAGAAATAGCACGGTGCGCCTTGGGCAGTGGTGTGCTGCTAAATACTTAACAACTGGCTCTCCAAAACAAACAAAAGCAACTCTTCCAGATTTGTAGCATTTGCCAGTTTCCATGTGTAAATATCCTCACCACGGCCAATTTCAAGCTACCAATGTGACATCACTGAGTGTGAATTTGAGGAGAAGAGATGTGCCCAACCGGCTCTCGAGAGCCAGTATGAGTGGGCTGCACCACACCAATGGCTTTGGGGGTTCAAGGAGCGGGTGGGAAGATAAAAAAAACAATTGAGTATTACTGGAGAGAAAATTCAGGGCAGCCAAGGGCATAACTCATGTCTGCTTCTGCTGATGACTTGTGGCTTTTCTCTGAATATCCTTTAATATTCCTTGATTCACTTATTCAGAAGATGAACAAGCATTTCTTCATTTCCTCAGCACATGCTATGTGCCAGGTCCTGTGCTCAATGTAGGGATACGTGGATTGTAACGCATGGAAAGCCATGGGTGTGTGAATGACGTCGACAATCCTCTGTACTCTTCTGCTGTGGTGGTACCCAGAGTGGGGCAAGTAGTTATCAACGAGGCAGCAGTAAACACATCTTGGCCGCCCTGCAAGCCCGCAGGGTCCCTCCTGCCCACTTCTGGGCTCCAACTTTTGGGGAATCTGATTCAGAAGTTCTAGAGAAGGCCTGGGCATTCCAACTTTTGGAAGACCAGGGAACTATGATTATGGGTTGGGAACCCAACTCAGGTCTTGGGAGGGAATTTGGTCCCCTAGTTGCCTCCCCCTCCTTCTTGTCCCAAACTGTAGGACACACAAGAGGTTTGTCCCCACCAAGATCGACCCTCTCTCTCACTTCCAGCTAACTGCTCATTCCCCATAATTGTCTAGCAAATGACTCCAGAATACACAAAAATCATTTTGCCGCAACACATTCCATTCCATAATGACTGTTCACTTCAATTAGCCGTCAGAGGCCTGAAATAGAGACACACGGCCCCGCTCCGATAAATCGCCACTTTTGTTGGAAATTGGATCTCAGGCAGCTGGGGTGGGGGGTGGGGGTGGGGTGGATGGAGGAGATAAATATTTTATCATTTCTTCCTCCTCGCTGTTCTGCCAGTTTGCTCTCATTTCCATGTTTCCCCTGCTGCACGCCGGCAGACTGTGGACTGTAAATTTGAGGGGAAATAGTCGACGTGCAAAGATGATAAATAAACACGTTGCTTTTGCGAGGATGGATATTATTATCATCTGGGTTTACAGCTCTCCTCGCCTGCACGTTTGACTGCATTTTGGGAAAAGCCGAGCGAGGCTTCCATGTTACATTGATCAACTTTCTGCCCTTCACCCCATCACCCCTTCTGAGTCACTTAAATATCAACCTGGGCTGGGGACACGACTCGTCTCCCTGGAAATGAATGCATCTCAACAGGTGTCTTCTCTGGGGACAGTTATTCATAGCCACAAAAGCCATCATACTGGGGGGCGCTTGTGTCTCCTCCCTCCCCCCGTCTCATTTCTCTAAAATTGAACATATTTTTGTTTTCCCAGTGGGAAAAAGTGCCAAATCAATGATTTCACTCTCTCTCTTTCTGTTTTTCTCTGTCTCTTTATCTGCCTCTTTGTCTCTCCATAGTCGACCCTCTTCTGTCTTCCATGTTCGGGACAGGTTCTGGATCATTCCAAGGTTCGAATCCAAGGGTTGTCACCAACTTTTGTGTCTCTTGAGCACAATGCTTACCTTCTGGACCTCTCACTACCCTCAGGGCTATGCTTATTCTCCCGTGTTCTTGTCGCCAATTTATAAGGAGAATTGAACCAGATATTTCTGTGTCTGCCTCCACTTCCCTCCGCCAATGTCACCCCAACTAGATGGTGAACTTGAGGACAGGGAGCTATGCTAGCTTACTGACTTTTCTCCCTCCCCCCACCCCCAGCTCCTCTGCCCTATGACCTTCAGCTCCTGAGAGATGTGCAGGCAGAATCTTGGTGCTCCTTTTGGCTTCTTTGCCACCTCCCCCTCCCCACAACCAGTCTGTCACCAAGTCGCATGGATTCTTCCCTCAGCTCTCTCCAAACTATATGCCTCTTACTGACCCCACAGCCCCCCACCTCTCATGTTTCTGAGTGTCCCCAAAGTGCCAGGCACGGAGCTGGTCTGCAACCACTGTCCCCTCTCAGGAGGGTCACTATAGCAGTGTCCTTACCGACTTCCCTGTCTCCAGGCTTGCCGCCCTCCTCCCCCATCAGTACTTACTGTAATAGCTAAGGGACGGGCAGTGGAGCACGTGCCTGCAGATTCTGTTGCTAAGGAAACCACCTCCTTGGTTACCGGCCTGGGTAGCATTTGTCTCACTGTGTCTGGATCTCGCTGAGTCGCCCCCAGTCTCCAGGAAGATGAGGAGGAGGAGGCAGGAGAGGACAGCAGGAATAGGGAAGAAGGGAGGGAGCAAGAGACAGGCAGGGAGACAGAGAGCTCAGAGGTCAAGAGATAGAGATGGGGAGATGCTTGCACAAACAGAAGCAGAAATCAAGAGAGAGAGAACGACGAAATGAGGGAAAGAGAAAGAGAGGGAAAGAGACAGACAGGAGAGAGAGACAGGGAGAGAGGAGAAAGACAAGAAAGCAAAGAGGTTTAATGAGCAGCTCGAGGAAATGAAAGAGACTACAAAGAGGGAAATTGAGAGCAGGAGGGAGTGTAAAGAAAAACAGTGAGCAAGGGGGAGCGATGGGAGAAATTAAACCAATGCAAGAGAGAAAGGAGAAGGGAAGAGGGCTGGGCCCCTGCGTGGATATGGGTCCCCAGGGACCTGCCCTCAGACCCTCTTTGCCTCCCCCTCCCACACTGTCCACAGGGAATATGTTTGCAGCAGCCTCTGGGGTTACTGGAGAAACCAGGAGGAAATCCCAGCCATCAGCAGATGCTGCGTCCTGCCTGTTCTCCTCGAGTCCCGGAGCCATGCTGCACTGGAGGTAACAGCAGGATGGGAGCCCCCAGATGTCCTGGCCTCCAAGCCGGGTGTGTCCCCTGCACTGCATGACCACTGGAATCCAGACTTCCTTCCTCCTCGGGTGCAAGGGCACTGTCACTCTGTGTATGAACGGGGCTTTCTGGAGAGGGCAGTGACTGGCCACAGCTCTGCTATTGATCTCTGTGTGACTTGGGCCAGTTACCACTAGTCTCTGAGCCTCAGTAAAATGGGGTTAATGCCATCTCCTGGGGCTGGTCAGGAGCCCCCGAAGCCCTTTTTCTTCTTTGCCCCTCCATCGTCTCCCCCAAAGGCTTCTGATCACTTACATGGATCTGCTCCATTCTTGGTAAAACGTAAACTCCGTAGGGGTGGGGGTTTTTGTGTTTTGTTCCTTTCGAAATCCCCAGAACCTAGAGCAGTGCCAGGCACACAGTAGACGCTCGTACAGATTTGTTGAAGAAATGAGTGAATGAAAGCTACCTTGGTTCCTTCTGGGTCTGAAATACAGATCTGAATCAAAATGGTGATGAAGTGTGATAAAAGGGGCAGTGATCGGCCAAAGCAGAGGTTGCTATACTGTCCATATCAGCCCCAGCTCCAGCCTAAAGGGCTGTGAGACCCCCTCACTGCCGCCCCGTGAGGAACTGTGGTGGGGAAGAGGATGTGGCACAGAACCTGTGAGATGCGAGGAGGAGAGCCCAAGAGAGCTTGGCGCTAGACCCTCCATGGCTTCCCTCACTCCCGCTCAGGGAGAATTTGGTTAGAGATAATATTCAGAGAAGAGAAAGGAAACTGGTATATTGGTTCAGAGCTCAGCCTGGGACCAGGGTCAAGGCTTGATCAGAGGTCAGGTGAGGGCTTAGACTGAGGCCAAGGTCAGGGCTCAGAGTGACCAAGATCAGGACTCATCCAGGACCGGGACTAGCGCTCAGTCTGTACAGAGATTCAAGCTCAACCCAGACACACTATCAGCCTTTGTTCTGGGACAGGTCAGGGATCAGCCTGTGACCCAGGTTGGACTGCAGTCAGTGATTGGGGTCAAGACTCAGCATGGGTAGGGCCAGATTCGGGACTCTGGCCAGGGTCCCAGTTCAATGTGCAAGGGAGACCAGGATCATGGATCAGTATACATCCAGGATCGGGGCTCGGTCTGTGATCACGATTAGGGCTTAGCTGTGATCCAGGATCAAGGTTCTAGGATTGGGGCTCAGTCTGTGACTAAGTCAGGCTTGGCTTGAGATCGGGGTCAGAGTCTAGCCTGGGGCCCAGAGAGTTATCTGGGAAGAATTTCTGGAGCCAACACCAACACTTAGAGGAGAAAGCCTCTGTCCTTGGTCCTGGAACAGCTTCACACTCTCCCATCTCTGAGCTCTTCCTTCCCCTCCCCTACGCAGGGGACCCAGGACTGGGGGGAAAGACCCCGCCTGGTCCTCCTGAGCTGTCCCCCTGGGTGGGGAGAAGCCCCCCTCCCCTTCCTCTGCCTGTCCCAGCTCTGTTTACCGCCCCCCCCCCCCACCGTCTACATGGCAGTACGGAAAACCTTGTCCCCCCCCTCCAGCTGGGAGATGGTTCCTGGGGCACCTTCATTGCTCCACAGAAGCCCTCTGTCGTGTGAGGAGAGAGGACACAAGGCCCTCCTTCAGGAGCAAGTGGAGGTTCAGAAACTGAGACTCACCCCCACCCAGCAGGGACGGGGGCCTTCTCTGGGCCCCGGCTTCCTCCTATGCACGCATGTGCACACCACACGCAGGGACTCTGTATCATACACACACTCACAAATATACACAAAAGGGACACCTTCCATAGATAACCGCTTCCACAGCCGTGCACAGACCCAAGCAGGAACACTTACACAACACCCTGGTAATCCCTTCCTACGGGCGTGCACACACACACGTCACACACGTCACACAATTGCCAAAGACAAAAGGCATATACAGAAGACATCCCTCCCCCGTAGACAAGCACCTCCTCCTGCATGGCGTTCATGCACACAGGCCATACACGTGCACAAGTGCACACACAGGAACCCACACAGACACATTAGAAATGGGACGGTCACCACGCCAACAGGGGGTACGGTCTCCAACACAGAAGGCGGTTGAACACCAACACAAGTTTACACACACAGACACACAGCTCTTCCCAGGCAGTTACAGAGTTACACAGACACAGAAGCAATTGTACGCCCCGGAACGTTCTGTCTCTGTCTCTTTACACACACACCACCCGCGCCCCCCCAGAAAAATGCCCCATCTGTGAACTTGCCTTACACAACACTCTACTGCATGGGAGAATTATCAACAAAACTCGCTTTTAATGATGGGTTGACCTGAGGAATCTTCAGACAGAGGCCTGCGGCCCGAGGTGACCACCAGCAAGGAGCCGGCCCAGGTCTTGGATCAAGAGTCTCCCAAAGAGAGTGGATCTCTGAGTGGGATGGGAGGCCCAGCCCCCTAGGGCTTCACGAAAGAAGACTAGAAATTAGCCTGGGGGAAAGAAACATGGTACAAAATACATTCAGAGCCCCCTGGCTGGGCCCCGGGGTGGCCCAGATCCTACATATGAGGGGATCAGGGAGGAGAAACACAGGTCCGATCCCCAGGCCGTTCTCTTTGCATGGCCGGGTTCCAAGGGGCGGAATGCATTAGTCATATTCCTCTTAGAAAAATATATCTCTTTATACTCGCCTTCTCCATAGTCTCTTGGCTATTTGGGAATGAGCATTTACCTGCACCCCAAGGCTTAAGAGGGGCTGCTGAGGGGGGCTGCTCCAGGCAGAACAGCAAAGAGCTGTGACCTATGGCTTTTGCATCTACATGGTGGGGAATGGGGCAGGTGCGCAGGTGTGGGCCAGATGTGAAGCCACCAGTATTCAAGATGGGGGAAGAGATGGATCCTGGGTCAATGATTTCCAAGAGAGATATCAGTGACCCAGGTCCTCGGAAATCCTTTGGTTTGGTGTCTAAGCATCAAGGGAGCAGCATTTGGATGGAGAGGAAGAGCCATTCCATTCATCTCATTCCTTAAAGGGCCCCCAAAGGAAGCTGCCCCCTTGGACTATGATCAGGGGAGGTTGATAATCTGGGAAGGTATCGGGGTCTCTTTTGGTTGTGGTGTCAGCTGATTTGGATTACTCTTGCTCCCTCATCTGGATAGCAAAGGACCCACTGGTTAGGGTCTGAGGGCAGTGTAAGATCAACGTGTTGGACCCCACAGTGGAGAGATGTGTCACTGGGGCTCTCCTCCTTACTCAGATTCCGCACATGGCACATGGCCATCCTGGTGGGATAACGGTGGATGCCTGAGGAAGCCTGGAATTTGGATCAGGGATCCAAAGGTCACCACACAGGGGTGGACAAGCAGCCGGATCGTTTCTCAGGAGCAGTGTGGACCCCGGGGGTGGGCTCATGACGCCAGTGACTCCACACGGTGGTACCAGTGAATCTGCTGCGAGCACCATTGTCTCCCCACCCCACCCCAAACGTCGGAAGCCTAAGGCCACAGACTAACTTCCCAGGAATTTTTTTGTCAAACAGCAGTGGCCTGGATAAACCTTGGTGCCCATTCTTCCAGCTGGAGAAGAGATGAGGATGCTTTGAAAGCTCAGCCCAGAAGGGAGGAGAGTCTGGGGCCACTTTTCTTACAATAGTCCCTTTAGCTCTCACATTAAGGTCCTCAAGACCTGCGGTGGGGCACCCACGTCTCCTGGACACCCACCAGCCCTCCCTCCCACAGGTGGAACCCGGAGTGGTGGAGGCAGGGACACAGGAGACAGAAAACGGTCCATGTGGCTGGAACTCCCCAAACCAGCTGCACCCCATTGCCAAGAGGTGGTGCGCCCAGGTGGGGAGTACCCGGACAATCTCTCCCCCGAGCCTCCTTTGTCATGCAGAAAACTCATTGAAGGCCAACAGAGCCAAGGGATTGTCCCCAAACCAAAGAGAGGACAGACAGATGGGGGTCCCCAGGGGTCTCGAGTCCCCCGGGGCCGGCTTGGCCAGGACTCCCGGCCCCCTTGCGCCCTCGGACGCATCATCTGGGGTAGTAGTCGTCCGGGACGCCCGTGAGGTTCCTCCCTTTGAGCGCCGCGTCCACCACTTTGATGTAGGCGGAGATGGTCTTCTGCATGTCCGCCGTGTAGGGGTCGTACTCGAGCTTCCGGAGCCCCGAGCGCTTGAAGTTGCCGTCCTTCTGGCTCTCCACGCAGAGCAGCCGGTCCTCCCTGACCGCCACACCCAGCAGGCCCACCATGCGGCCCAGCTGGACGAAGAGGTCCTCCTTCAGGTCCTCGAAGTGCACCACCAGAACCTTCTTGCCAAACTGGAGCCAGTCCAGCGTGTGGGTGGCCCACCATGGGGCGTAGTTCCGCACGAACTCCGGCCACTCTGCGGAGACAGCGGGGAGCGCGAGTCAGAGGGAGGGCTCAGAGGACGCGGGGCAGATGGGCTGGTGGCTGATGCCCGTTATTCACGCTAATAATATGATTAACTCCTTTTAGATCTCCAAACTCAGCTGATTCCCCAGCCTCAATGCTGCTTTCCACCTGCAATAGTCCCAGCCCTTCCTTCTTTTGGGGATGACAGTAATACTTGTCCGGTGCTTCCTACATGCCAGGCCCAGCCTTATATTAAATATGTTACTATATTTTTATATTTTAATACATATTAATATAGAATATAACAAATATATCAATATTGCTATTAGTTCCACTTATTCCTCACAACACCCCTACAACGTAGATATTATTGTTATCTTCATTTGACAGAAAAGGAAATGGAGGCACAGAGAGGTTCTGTAACCTGCTCAAGGTCACACAGCTAATTAAACACACACAGCAGAGCCAGGATTTGAATCCAAACAGGCTGGCTTCAAAGGCTGAGCTTTAACTACCAAGTTATCCTGTGAGGTGATAGTTACTCTGCGTAGTAATAGTGCCCTGTATAGTAACAGTATCTACTCACAGGATAATAGTAGGATGTGGAAAAGCATAGACAGTTGTGAACATGGTGCCCAGGTCCCGGTAGGTGCTCAGTGAGTGTTGGTTATTATTATTACTGAGGGTGTTCTGTTTTCAGGTGAGGTGTCGTCTTCCCCCCCAGCCCCAGGCCCTTTCAGGTGCCTCCTCTCGGCTTCCCAGCCCCCATCCCCGGACCTCTCATGTATGTTGTCTGTCTCCCCAACACACTGAGGGCGGAGGGCAGAGTTTAAGTCGGATTATTTATATTTACCATTCTGTTCCATCTTTCTCTCCTCACTTTTTTTTTTGGTGAGGAAGATTGGCCCTGAGCTAACATCTGTGGCCAATCTTCCTCTTTTTTTTTTTCTCCCCAAAGCTCCAGTACATAGTTGTATATCCTAGTTGTAGGTGTTTCTAGTTCTTCTATGTGGGATGCCGCCTCCGCATGGCTTGACAAGCGGTGTGTAGGTCCACACCCAGGATCCAAATGCGTGAACCCCGGGCTGCCAAAGTGGAGCACATGAACTTAACCACTCAGCCACGGGGCGGCCCCTCTCTTCACATTTTATCAAAGGATCATGTACAGTCTGTTTTTGCTGTTTGTTACCTCGCCATGGTAAAATGGCAGGATGGATTGTCCCCAAAATTGGGAGGGTGTGTTTGGGGTCATCTGACTTGAAAGACAGTCTACAACAGAACGGGGGAAGTTCCTTGGGGAGCCCTGGAGAGGACCTCAAAGGGCCGGCCAGCCCCTGGAGCTGCAGAAACTCTGGTGGAAGGAGCAGTCAGGGTCACTGCAGAGGGGGCCTGGGAGGATGTTGGGAACAGAGAGAGGGGTCTGCTGGCTCAATTCTGAGCCCCAGCTGGAGAATCACAGGGCGGGCGCTCTGAAACCGTGAAGCCAGACCCACTGCTTCTCAGAGGGCAACACCACCGGCAGCCTCCAGAGGACTCTGTTTATTGAATATGGCTCAATGAGTCTCCCAAGCTAGTCTGGGAATCCCAGCTGGTTCTTAATAGCTAATCCTCATTCCTTGCTGGCGATGGGTCCTCATTATCTCATTTAACCCTAACGGCTACTCTGAAAGGAAAGGACTACTGTTCACTTACTGCCAGTGAGGAAACTGAGGCTCAGAGAGGTGAAGTAACTTGCCCAAGGTCACACAGCCGGGAAATACCACCCAGACCAGGCCCGCCTGATTCCAGGTCCCGATCTTTCCCAGGCCCCAGCAGCCTCACTCCCACTTCCTCCCACTGCCTTACACCCAGCAGGGGCTCAATAAATGGTTGCTGAGCTAAATTGAAATTCCCAACCGCCAAGTTGCGACGTGATAAAGGGCTCCGCTTTCTTTGCAGAACACATCAGAGTCTGTGGTGAGGCGCCTGCTCCCCCACTGCCCCCCTGGAAGACCACGGCTGCTTGGGAAATATTTATGCTGGTGACAAGGATATTTTTTACCCTTAAAATAGATTATTTACAATGTATCTGGCTAATTGGGCCCATACTGTTAAAATGGGTTAAGGCCAGATGTATCTGGGTGATTAGGAAAAATGTAGCATGTCTATAGTCTGTTTGACTTTTTAAAAGAATCTCCCCACTCCTGAGTCACCTCACAGCGTCCTCAGTGGTTCAGGATGACTGATACTGCCATGGCAGAAGCCCGGGTAGATGGAGATGGCACTCGGTCACCCAGTGACACACAGACCCGGACTTCTAGGCTTGGCCACTTCCGACCATCTCAAGTGTTTGCTGGAGGAGGGCTGCAGTGTCCTCAAGGAAAAAGAAGGGCCAGTCTGCGTGGTGGCCAGGGTCCCCTAGATGGGGCCCCTAAGCTTGGATGCGGGTGGGATGGAGATGACACGGCATCCTTGTTGATTCAGACCTCCCTGAGGTGGGAATGTATGTTGCCTGAGCGCCTACTGTGTGTCAGAGTGGTGCTGGGAACTTCACACGCATTATCTCGTGCAGTGCCCACAAGAAGCCTGGAGAGAGGAAATACTAGCCTCATTTTACATATCGGGGAAAAGGAGGCTCAGAGGCACGAAGCCACTTGCCCAAGGCCACACAGTGGACATCCAAGGCAGAATTCGGAGCCACGTCTGTCCCAGACTGAGCCTGGCTCCCGCCCTCCCAGTGAACCCTTGAAGAGCTCCTGATCGGATCCGCTCCAGCACGCTTCTCGCTCCGGATCCCGGGCCGCTGACTGCTCCCTTCACCTTCAGGTGTGGTCTGAGACACGGGGTCCGTTCACAGATGACTCTGAAGTCAGACTGCCAGCGTCCTAAAACCAGCTCCTCTCTACATTAGCTGTGTGACCTTGGGGACGTTAGTCGATCTCTTTTGCGTCTCAGTTTACCCATTTGCAAAATGGCGACCGTGCTAAGACCCACATCCCAGACCTGCTGCGCAGATGGAATGGAAAAGATTCGCAAAGACCCTGACGCAGGGCCCGGGATGCAGGAGCAGCTCGATAAGTGTCGTCTGCTGTTACGATTACTCGATGTTGGTCCACGGCGTCTCTGAAACGCCCCCTGTGCCCCATCTTTTCGGCCAGAGCTTCCCCTCCAGCACCGCCTTTGACACCCAGGCTGTTTCCACAGCAGATGCTCGCTCAGCCCTCCCTCCTCCCGCAGCAAAGATTCCTCACTGGAAGCTCCTAAGTTACCTCCTTGGAAAGAAGAAGGAGAAAAATGAAAATAAAGCCCTAGATTAGCTCAGGATTTCCGGTAGTTGGACGCTGCCTTCCAGTTGGGTGATAAAGGCGCTCTGAGCCGTGGAGCATGGGAAACGGTGCTGGTCCTGCTGGACTGTCACACCCGTGGGCCTGTCCGGTCATGGGCTGGCCGTCTTCCCTCCATCTTCTTGTCGACGGGAGGAAGAAGGGCCTGATTAATAGCCTAACTGTCCTTAATTCCCTACGGAGTCATTAAACACAGCCTCTGTTTCATTAAACAGATCCAACACAGTTCACCTTGTGTAATCACACCACATAAACCTTTGCTTTGGACCCACTCCAGGGAGACTGTGAAATTAACATCATGGAACCAAAAGCTGAGGTTGGGGCGGGGAGAGGTTGCAGGATCCTCGACTCAGCTATAACTGGGAGGGGGCACACGGGCAGGGTGGGGTGGACATGCTCAACAGCTGGCTGACCTCTGCTCTCAGGGGGGTGACCTCCATTTTCCAGGCCAAGAGCATCGTAAAGCAGCGATTCTCAAACTTTAAAGTGTGCACAAGGCTTCTGGGGGAATCTTGCTAAAATGCAGATTCTGATCCAGTGAGCCTGGGCAGGGTGGGGTGGGGCTGAGGTCTGTTTTCCTAAAACTCTCCCAGGGGATGTTGATGCCGCTGGTCCACAGGCCACGCTTTGAGTGGCTCGAGTTTAAAGCAGGGAGTCTTAAACCGGAGTGGGCGTCGGAAACACCTGGAGGACTGCCGGAACACAGGGTGCTGGGCCCCTCCCAGTTTCTGACGCAGCAGGTCTGCAGTGGGGCTGAGAGTTCGCATTTCCAACTCTTTCCCAAGGGATACCGAGGATGCTGATCCTAAAGCAAGGCTCTCCAACTCAAGTGCCTACGGGGGCCAGATGTTCACGCAAATAAGAAGAATGGGCTTGGCAGGGACTCTGGAGAATGGTTCTTTGGGAAGGTTCTCAGCCAGAGCTCACGAAGGCCTGGGTCAGGCGCCAGGAGAAGGCACTGATGTGGGGACCCCAGACGCCCAATATGAGACGCGTGTGCTGGAACCGCCTCTCTTCCAGCCTGCCCTGAGCCTCCCTTATCTTGGGTTTTAAAGCTCCCAGCTGTCTTGAGCAAGGGCAAAAAGAGGTGAGGCCACTCCTGGGAAATAGGAGAATTGTCTGAACCTGGGAGGAGGGGCTATGCCAGAAAAGGAGGAGCTCTGAATGCAGCAGAAGGTCAGTGACAGCCCCAGGTAAGAGAGAGCCCGGCAGCTAACGCCCGGGTTGAATCCCAGCTCAGCCGACAGCTGGGGCCTCGGCCGCCTGGCTTGCTCCCTCCCTGGGATGGTTTTCTCACCTGTGCAGTGGGATGCTCCCGATGATTATGGCGGCCTTTCTAACCTCCTGGGGTAATTACAAGGGTTAAGTGAGTAATGGATGCTTAGCGCCTGGTCCCACAGCAGCTTCCCAAGTGAGGCCCCTCCGTCTTCACCAGGGGCAGCAGGAAGCCCGGGAGGTGGAGAGCCAGGTTCGAGTCCCGAGTGACCTTGGCAGGTCCCTGCCTCTCTCTGGCCTCAGTTTCCCATTAGTAACTAGAGAAGGAGTCAGTGGTTCTCAGCGCTGCCTGTGCTCTGGAAGCAGCCGGGAGCGTTGACAAACACTGACGTCAGGCTCCTCTCCAGTAATGGTCTGGGGGTCAGCCTGGGCACTGGGATTTTCCCATACTCCTCTGGGGTTTCTGATGCACAGCCAGGGCTGAGGTCCCCTAGGCTCAGCGATCTCCCTGGTCCTTTCCTGCCCTTTGTACCCGCAGACTTCGCAGCCTGGCGCTGGCCAGTGTTCACTTTCGAGTGCTCTACAGATAAATCAGGCAGAGCCCTCTTTACTCCTGGGGACAAGGGAACAAATGTCACGACCTGTCCAAGCTTCCACCCCCTCACTGAGACGGGGAGCCAGGCAGGAGGAGGAACAGGTGGGCGCCTCTGAGTGAAGCGGGAGCCCAGGGCACAGTCACTCAGACAGGCCCAGGGGTTTTAACCAGTGACACCAGCGTTGAGGGCGTGGTGGGTGGATCCCCGAGTTAGCGTCATCCTGCCACACCCTCCTCCTCTCTGGAGAGGGGCCGGAGCCTCAGAGCAGCTGGGAGCCCGGGTAGGATCTGGGGGAGTGGGAAGCATCCCCGGGCTTGGGGCTGGGGCAGCCTGGTTCCTGGAGGCTGTTGAGGTGAGGTTGGGGGAGCTCACGTTACAGAGCATCTGCTGGGCCTCAGGGCCTCCGGGCTGGGTGATTCGCATCCATTGGCATGTTGGCTAGTCCACTATCACAGCACAGTGGCTAAGGGCATGGGCTCAGGAGCCAGACTTCCTGGGTTCAACCCCCACCTCCACCACTTCCTGGAAAAAGCTCGTTCACCTCCCTGAGCTTACCTTATTCCATCTGTAAACGGGTTAATTGTGGAGGGTTAAAAACACTCATCGCTGTGACTCTCATTACAGCCATGGAGATCTGGGATTTTGAGACCCAGGGGGGTTAAAGAGACTCAAGATGGCAGAAGTTGAGTCTGACTTCAAAGCTCTCGCCACTCCCCTGGGCGGCCACCCTGCATCGAGACATTCATCCACGCACCTGTCACCTACCAAGTGCCAGAGTGGAATCTCAAACACAGGTCATCTTAATGAAGTTCAGTGCTTAGGGGCCAACACTGACATTTCCCCAGCTGTGTGGCCTGGGGCAAGTCACTTAACCTCTCTGAGCCTCCCAGGCCGAGATGTTGGGAGCGTTCATTGAAATGATGCTCTGTGAGCTCTTAGGACTCAGCCACTGAACTTGGGCTGGATTCAGGTCTCCTGACTCCCAGGAGAGGGCTCGTGAACCTGTTTCAATAGATCCTATATCGATTACATAAGGGTCTCCCATAATGAGTCCGGTCTGCGGAGTGTTTTGAAAGGGTTAACTTTACTTCAAGCCCCACAATTATTATCCCCATTTTCCAGGTGGAGTGGTCTAAGCTGAGTGAGGTGACAGGGCTTTTCCAGGAAGTGGCGGAGCTGGGACTTGAACCCAGGGCAGCTTGCTCCAGAGCCCACGCCCGTAACCACTGTGCCATGACAGCAGCCTGGCCCATGGAGGGTGATGCTTGGGGTGTAGTGGGATGCGGGACGTGCACCTCCTGAGCCGTGAGCAGGAAAGGGGAGCATCACACGCATGTCCTCCAGGACGCCCTCCTGGACTGCCCACGGGGGACAGCATGGGCCCCTGCCGCGCCCCTGGGGCCCCGCCTCGCCCCTCCCCGGCCGAGCAATACCTTTGCCTTTCCAGTGCGCGTGGGCGGCGAAGCCGATGTGGCCGCCGTACTTGCGGTTGAACTCCGCCATGAGGGCCTTGTAGGGGTTGCGGATGAGCAGGATGGCGGCATCGAAGGCCTCGATCTCCTTCTGGCCGCTCTCGTGCGTCTTGATGCAGATGGTCCTCCCGCTGCGCCAGTGGTCCCGCTCACCTTTGAACCCTTCCCGCAGCGGGGGGGCAGGGAACACGGCAGGTGAGCTGGGGGAGGCGAGAAGCCACCCCACCCCTTCGGGGCCACCTCGGGGTCCTCATGCACTCATCCATTCACCCGTTCTTTTACGCGCATGTTTATGGAGCACCTGCTATGTGCCAGGCACTGTGCTGGGCGCTGGGGATAAAATGAGTTGCAAAAACATCCATGGGTCTTAGTGTTTTTGAGATCCAGATTGTCCAATGAATGCCGACTCATTGATACAGTTAGGGCTGCGGGACAGCAGTATTCGTGCTTAGGTGCATGAGAGGGTGATGCGCTGGGGGGTTCCTCTCCGGGTCGAGTCCACATCCCCACCCCACTGATGCTGGGCGTGGCCGGATGAGTTGCTTTGACCCTTGGAATGAGAGCGGAAAGTGGGTCTCTGCCAAAGTCTCCAGATGCACCACATGTTTCTATTCACTCTTGTGTGCTTCTGCCATTGCTGTGAGAAGAGCATGCCCTGGAGGGCTGTTGGTCCCCCCTGGGGAGAGACGCATGGGTCCAACCTGCAGTCTGGAGCTAAGCAGCCCAGTCAGCCTAGCCAAGATCACGACCTAGTCAGGCAGCATCCTGAAAGGTTTCCTGGAGGAAGAGATGCCTAAGCCTAAAACTGAAGGATGAGGAGGAATCTACTAGCCTAAGAGAGGAGGGAAAAGTGGTGGGAACAGCAGGTGCAAAGGCCCTGCGGTGGGTGGGAAGAAACAGGTTACAGTGAATGACTGCTGAGGGAGCGCAGAGAGCAAGGGGGAGCATGAGGCTGGAGAGGGTTGTGATGAAGAGTTCAGTGCTAGCCCAGAGAAACTGAGCAGCCCTTAAAAGTATTTAATCAAAAGGAAGGGAGGACCTGATCAGGTTTTCATTTCTAGAACCGAGGAACCGAGAGGAGTTCTGGGTAGCTGGAGTGTGGAGGAACGCTTCCATAGCCCCAACCCTGTGCTGGACATTGGTCTGAGCCTTTTATGTATATTAGGCAACTTGATCCTTTCAACAATCCTATGAGGGTTTTGTTTTGTGGATGAGGAAACTGAGGCACAGAGGGATCAAATAACTCACCCCAATTACAGAGCTATCGAGAGGCAGAGCCAAGATTGAAACCCAAGCCATCAGGCTCCTGAGACTGCTCTCCACCATCTGGGCCTCCCATTCTCAGAGAGCTAAGGCATTGGGGTGCTACCTTGAAAGGCAGTTAGAGATGTTATTGTACTGGACCGTCAAGATACTGGCTGTGTTTCCAGCTCCATGGGTGACCCTGGACATCATGTCATCTCTTTGGGCCTCAGTTTCCTCATCTGTAAACTGGAGCCATGCTGCTTCTCCTGCACAGGGCTGTTGTGAAGAATCTAAGAGGCTCATAGTAAGACTTCAACAAACGGGAGCTAGGGCTGAATATGTCTCGGTGTGAAACCCTGGGCTGAGAAGCCACCCGGTCTCATCACAGCTTGCAGCGGTTTCTTCCTTCTCTGTCCACTCATGACGGTTTCTAGGGCTTTCTGCTCCTGCTTTTAAGTAGGAGTGAGGTGAGGCTGCCACAGCATCCACTCCTGTTCTGTGGCAGAAAGGAGCAGCCCCCCTCACGGGGCCAGCGGGTGGAAGAGCCAGGAGTGGAATGTGGTTTCCTGAGTCAGATTCCATCCTGGGACTTTCCAGGTCCAGTTGCAAGGAGTAGCCTAGCCTTGCAAATTAGCACAGGCCTGTGCCCAGTAGAAGATATTACCCACAGCCTTGGAGGCCCACGGAGAGCACAGCATCATGGGAGAAACTGCCTCCTGAGGCACTGAGGAATGGGGTGTGGGGGCTCGAGAGAGAGCTTGGACATAAATGTTTACCCACAGGCGGCACTGGAGACAATTTCCCCATCGTGCTGTCACGCATTCCATTGGCAAGCTCTTTATGACACGGACAAAGGACTTCCCATCTAGGATTTCACTTTATCTTCCCCAAAGTACATTTTTCCACAAGCACAACAGTGGAAAGACGTAGGCAGCGGCTACACAAGGACCCACACAGATTCTCAGGGAAGAAAAATAGTGAGAAACGTGTCAGGATGGTCCAGCTGGTTTACGTCAGCTCCGTGTGTTATGAGACCTATATCACCCTTCTCTTTGTTCCACGATGGGGTCGACTTAGCACCGTACTTATCAAGATTAAAAAAAAAAAAGGGAAAAAAATGTCAACATTGGGAAAGATGTGCTCCAGATTCCAGATTTTGGTTTCCCGGGGCCTTAGTCTGTAGGGAGCATTGGAAATGTAGGGAAGTGGGGAAAATTCCGTTTAGCAGAATGTCTCCCAGGGAGAGAAGAGGTCTATGTCTGGAAAGGAGTCTTTGCTAAGTCACATGGGATGAGCTGGCCTGAGGAACAACGGATGGTTGCTCAGATGTCCCCTAAGGAGGGCCCTCCAGGTGACCACAGAGGAATCAGGCATACAAGCTCAGGGCCAGAGCGGAATTGCTGAACTGCGCCACCAAGGGTGCAGCCCCCCGATCCTTCCCTCACACAGCACCCAGCAGCCCCTGCACATCAACGTGGAATATTTAAATCATATTACTTTGAAGGTCACAAAAATAGCAGCTTGTGTGGGGCACCCACATGACCCTCAAACTCTGAGGGGCTGGACAACTGTCCTAGGATTTGGAGAAATGACCTTGTGGGGTCAGACCACAGAGAGAACAAGATACGTTTTTCTCCTTCTCTTCCCCCCACCTCCCAATATGGTAGTTGCCTCCGCATTTTGCAGTTGGGGAAACAAGCACAGAGAAGGACGGGGCAGAGACGCCACATCTCTGCGTGCCCTGGAGTTTACTGGGGCAGGAAAGGTCCCCTTCTGGCTCCAGACGTGGACACGCTGGAGGCCGATGGTCCTTCAGGAGCAATGGGGATGGTTTGGAGGCAAATCCTCAGACATGTCAGCGGGGCTGAGAGGCTGCCTCCTCCATCTCCTGTCTGCTCTGTGGGCCCCCAGAAGCCGCAGAGGGCCCCTACCCAACTAGGGGCTGTTGTCCCAGCCCCTCCCTCCACTGTGTCCCCTCCCTCAGGAGTCCAGGTTCTGGGTCCTGACAGCCACAGAGCTTGAGTCTGCACCCAGGGCTGTGGGGTCCCCGAGATGGGGAAGGAAGGAAGAGGGAGGGACATGAAGCCGAGGGAAAGAGGAGGGGGAGACGGACAGAAAGGGACAGCCATATGGAGAGACGTAGGGATTGAGACAAAGGGAGGGAGAAGAGCAGAGAGAGAAAAGACAGGGAAGTAAGATAAAGAGACAAAGAGAACAGAGACACAAAGACAGACCGAAACAGAGATCCATACGCGACAGAGAGATGCAAAGACAGAGAGAGAAAAAAAGACCAAGAAAGAGAGACAGGCAGATGGACAGAAAGAGACGGGTAGGTGGACACAGACACAGAAAACCATGCTTTGCAAATGGCCAACCTCCCTGAGTATGGGGAAGAGAGGGCAGGACTCAAGTGGGACAGACGATTAGATTCTGGGAGGGAGGGTCCATTCATTCATTCATTGGTTCATTCCCTCCCCTCCTTCACTCAACAGCCCCTTGGGAGGGTGGGCTGTTGCCAGGAAGAGGGAAGAGAAGGTTGCAGAGAAAGTGGAGGAGGGGAGAAAATGTCAGGCAGCTCCTCAGTCCTAGGAGGGCCCTGGGGGCTCACCCACCCGACAGAGGAGGAGATGGAGGCCTCAGGAGGAGCAGGACGTGCCCCCAGTGATCCAGCTGCTTAGGAGCAGGGATGCAGGAACTCTCAAGGGCTTAAATAAATCAGTGAGGGTTGCTGGAGGATCAGCTTATCCTACAAGAACCACCCCCTCTGGGCCCATCACCCAGGTACCCCCGTCTAATCAATGACCTCCTGAATGTCCCTCCCTGTGTGCTTCTGTCCACCACTGTCACTCACCTGCAGCCAAAATGTCCCCCCACCCAACCTCAGTGGCCAGAGCGGTATGTCACACATGCAGATCTCAGCACACTATTCTCTCCTAAAGCCCCTCCATCTCCCCTGGAGCGTTCGGGGAGGGGAGGGGGACACGATCCCAGAGGGAGGGGTGAAAGCTGTGTCCCATTGGCCCCCTCCCCACCCCCCGGGCGGAAGTGCTTCTGTTTCTCCCTCAGACTCCAGGAATGAGGAGCTCCTCTGATTCCAAAACACGCCAGACCTTCACACGCGCTGTGTCCCCTCCCTGGGACCTCGTCCCCGCCTGGAGACCCGCTCCTCCAGCCTCAGGTCACAGCCCCCTTTGTGATGTCTCTGACATTCTTGGGTGTTCTTCTCCTCTATCCTCCCAGTACCCAGGGCACTCCTTCATCATGGCCCTTATTATTATTAATATACTCATGTCACTGTTAATAATGCTAATAATCGTGGGCATTTATTGACTGTCTACAATGGGCCCAGTGCTGTGACGGATGCCTCATGTTTTTGTAGCTCAGTCTTGGGGTGTGTGCACAGAAGGTGGACAGGACTTACCCAAATGGGAGGAGGGGGTCCCAGGAAGAGGCCATGGTGAGGGCAGAGAGCGAGGAGGGGGAGGGGAGGTACATAGCGTGATGGGTGAACACAAATAGTTTGATGGTGTTGGATGGTGAAAGGGGTGAGGGCTGGGGGTGTGAGGCAGGAGGCGCAGCCAGGACTAGACCCGGCAAAGCCCCTGGAATGCTCTTGTGAGAACTGTGCACGTTGTCCTGCGGGCAGGGGGCAGGGGGCCACAATTAAATGCCGATGGGGCACAGCTTTATCCCTCCCTCTGGCACCATTCCCGCCCCCCCACTCCGGGACCAGGACCAGGTTTGAAGATTTCATTAAGTATCTCTCAGGTGGGAAAGCAATGGGGGGGGGCACTTGGGGGTGAGCCAGATTGACTGATGCTATGGGGGTGGGTTCCTCTCTTTGCCTGCACCCCACTGCCGGCCCTGGGCTCCCAGAAAGAGCTCGTTGTTAACGGCAAGGTCTCAGGCCACGGGAAGTGTTTTTAAGGCCCTAAGGAAAGGGCAGTGATGCTCAAAGCCTCAGCTGCCTGTGACCAGCGTGCAGAGCCCTGCCTTCCCCAGGGGGACTGAAGGAGACAGGTACTTAGGGTGAGCCCGAGGGACCGCCGTGGAAGGTTGATCTTGCTTCCTTTCTTCTTCTCTCTACTCCTCCCTCCCTCCCTTCCTTCCTTCTTTCTTTCTTTTTAAAACTTTAGTTGACACCTCACCCCATTAATGATCAACTCCTGATATCCCCCAACATTCGAGTATAAAAAACACAGGGCAAAGACCAATTTTTGGACTGTTGCGGGTCTGGAAGTGAGAATGCCGGGCTCCAGCCGAGGGCCAGGGTCTCACTGTGACTTTGCGTTGGAATCACGTGGGGAGCTTTTAAAAAATCCCAGCGCCCTGGCCCGCTCCCCACACTCTCACGGGAACGGTCCAGGGAGCAGCCTGGCATCGCGACTTTGAAATCTCCCTGGGTGATGCTAACGAAATCAGAGACCAGCCGTCCTTGACTTTGACTGAATAGTCGACCGTCCTGGTCACATGTCATTTAAAAAGTAGTGTACATTTTACACCACAGCCTCATACACGTTATCTTATTATGTTTTTTTCCAAATCTCTGACTTCGGTATTGATATCTCCATATTATTATAGACGTGGAAACTGAAGCTCAGAGAGGTGAGGAATCTTGCCCAAGGTCCCACAGCTGGTAAGTAACAGAGTTCAGACTGAAAACTCATTCTCCTGATTCCACCTTGAGATTCAGTTTCCCTTTCTCTGAAGTTAGGAGGTTGAGCTAGATCAGAGATGGTAAATACAAGGATGGAGACCACCATTCTCCCTTCTACACCCTCAGCAGGTGTCGCTGTCGGATTAAGGCACTTTGTTACTGAGCGAGAACAGAACCTCAGAATCCTTCTCAACACATCACCCTAAAGCAGAGATTCATTGGAACTGACACAAGAGATGAGACCACTTTGGAGACCTGGGCTAAATGATCCTGAAGGACCCTTCTATTTGTGACAATCTAGATTCCATGAGTAAGGCTGATGCCACCGCCAGGTTAGGATGTGGGCCAGCCATGGGATGCTCTCCGAGCCCACTTCCCAAGCCGCTGCCCCAGGACAAGCCAGAGAGATTCCACAATTGCTTGGGCTCCTCCCAGCAACTCCCGTAAAGGCGGTGCAGCCTAGCGGTTAGGAGCAGAGATACCGTCGCCAGCCAGGCCTGGCTTTAAATCCTGGTACAAAGATGCAAGCCCACAGCTTGGCGCCTCGTACACAGAAGGGGCTTGACAAATGATCGCTTAAGCCAAAATGAAACATTAATAAATATACAAAAAGTCAGCACTCTAGGCAGACCCCTGACCCCCTGCCCCCTGCCGGCTCCATCCTTCCACCTCCCTCTTTTCACTCTTCTTGCCTTTTCTCCCTCACTCTCTGCCTCTCTCCTGTTTCTCGCCCTCAGACAGACATGTCTCCTGGCTCTCCCTGTACTGGGTTCAGAGAAAACCCAGCTCTCTGTCAACCAAGCTGCACCTGGCCAGTACCTGGTACCCAGACCATAGTATTCACAGCCTACATTTATTGAACACTTACTTTGTGCTAAGCATGTTACACATATCAACTCATTAACCTTCACAACAACCTCACCAGCCACCTACTGTTATCTCTAATTTGTGCATGATGACACAGCATCAGAGAGGTGCAGTAACTTACTCAAAGTCACACAGCCAGGAAGTGGTCCTCATCAGGTTTGCAGACACAAAGACCCACAGCCAAGGGCTGCTCCACATATAGGCTCAAACTGCCTCACAGGCAGAGTCCCTCTTCCCTGATACCCCAGCCACGCGTGGGAGAAGGCTTCATGCCCAATGGGCGTTTCATCCGTGATTTCCAGTTCCCCAGTAAGAACCTACAGGGATTTCTTGCCTGTGTGATGGAGTAATAAGACTGTGGGCTTTGAAAGTGGGGAACGCTGGGGTGTAATCTCTCACCAGCCCATTGAAAAAGATCTGTGTAACTTTAGGCAAGTTATTTCTCCTCTCCAAGCCTCAGTTTTCACATCTGGGAAGTGGTGTCATCAGCCTGCCTCCCAGGGTCACCGTGCAGAGTGAATGCAGCACTGGGCACAGCTCTCGCCACGTAGTAATGGCCAGAGAACGTCTGTGGCAATAACCTACACAAAGTGCTGGTACGCAGTCAGCGCTCCATACATGCCTGTTGGGAAACTAGGAAGGTGCATCCAGAACACGGCGGTGCTCAGGAAACCTGCACAGCAAGTATCACGGACTTCAGTATAGATGAGACATCTGACACATAGTGGGTCCTCCAGAAATGTCCCCACGTTGAGCACAGTTATGTCCTCTGTGTACAGCATAGAGTTGCTGGTCAATAATGTCTGTAGTGAGGTACCCAGCACACAGTAGTACCTCAAGGAAGGTTTGTGGTGCTCTAAATGGAGGGAAGGTACCAGGCACATAGTAGGGGCTTGATACATCTCTCTTATTGAACGGATGATGGTGAGGGACCCAGCACATGCTTCTCAAGAAATGTTTATGGGATAGAAGTGAAGGGAAGGTACCAGGCACATAGTAGGTCTCAGTAAACATGCCCGGGCAAGCTGAGTGGCACACAGTAGGTGCTCAGGAAGGGGTAGTCCCATGGCCTCCCAGTGGGTCCTTCCAAGCCCAGGCAGCCGCCCGCCCCCCTCCACCTCCTCACCTTTGTTGTAGAGAGAACCGTCGAAGTAGTAGCTGCCAGTGTAGAAGCCGGTGGCCAGCTCGATGAGGTGGCGAGCCCACGTGTTGCCGGCGCCCGGGAAGCTGGCCAGTGCGATGAGCTGCTCGGACTTGGCTGGGAGGAACCTTCTGTCCATGCAGCGGTTGTCTGCAAAGGGCAGGGCACCCACATGGGTCAGTGGCAGGGCTAGATATAACTTGTCCGGAAGGGACCAGGGTGCACATGATGAGACCCCTTCTGGGCCTCAGCTTCCCCATCTGTAAAGTGGGGGAGAGGGTTCCCCCCTCACAGGGTTGATGTGGGGGTTGAATGAGATCATGTATGAAAAGGGATGAGCACATAGTAGGAATTCAACAAAATCTGCTAGGAGCATGAGTCTTCTCTCCTGCCTCAGTTTCCCCTCTGACACAGTGGTCACTCTCTCATATCTGCCCCCCCTTTTCTTCCTCAAGGGGCATCCATCTACATGGGATCCAGTGCAAGGTTCTTATCTTGGCCTCCAAGCCCTGTGTGGCCTGGCCCTTGCACCCTCTCAGGCTCATCCCACCCACCCTCGCACCTGCTGGCCATCCGGTGTCCCTTCCCTTCCTCACATGTGCTCTGCTCCTTCCTGCCCCAGCACCTTCAGGCGTGCTCTTCCCTCGGCCTCACTGCCCCCTACCTGCCTTTGCCAGATGGACTGCTTCTAGAACTGGTACTTCCTCCCTCCCTCCCTGCACTCCCCGGGCTACCATTACTGTGTGTAATGCGTACTGTAATATATGTTGCTCAGAGAGACGGATGGATGGGGAGATGGGTGGGTGGTGGTTACACGGATGGATGGGTAGGCGGGTGGCTGAATGGGTGGTTAGATGGATGGATGGGTAGGTGGGTGGGTGGATGGGTAGCTAGATGGATGGATGGGTAGGCGGGTGGGTGAATGGGTGGGTGATAGATGGGTGGATGGAAGGATGCATGGGTGGAAGGATGGATGCAATGGTGGGTGGATAGATGGGTGGAGAACAACAATATCTAAATTGTAGGACTCTTGTAAGGATTAAATGAAATAATGCATGTAATATGTTAATACACCAAAGAGCTCAAGAGGGTAGTTACTATTTTTCTCTAGCCCTTGACATCCCCATCTGTGAAAATGGTGGGCACAGGTGAGTACCATGCTGATACTCCCGTTTCTCTGGTTTTACAGAGCCATCAGGATGCCACTCCAGACAGAGCTAATGGGAAGCGTGTGCCTCAGTCCCTCCCACTGCATCCGTCCTGGAGCTGAGAAGGCACGGTGGTGATTTCTTCTACTCCCTGCACACGTAGGGGAAGCTGAGGGAAGGCCCAGCAGAGCAAGCTCCGCAGTGGAAAAGGAAGAGAGAGTCCTGGCTTTTCAATCCCAACCCGTCTTCTCCTCTCTGGGCCGATGACCCCTGCCCTTATTTCCCGTGAAGGGACGGCAGGCAGACTTCCCTCCCCTCCCTGGATCTCCTGCCCCCTGAGCTCACGAGGCTGCTCTGCACATCCTCTTCTCCTCCCCTCCCACTTCTAGGAGGAAGGGGCCGCCCCCTGCTCTTGTGGCTTCCCACCACCTCCTTCCTCCTCCCTAAGCTCCTTGCTCCATCCATGCCCCCTGCATCTTCCCTGTCTCTCAGCGGGCTCCATCTCATTAGCATTCAAACATGAACAAAGAGCTCCATCGCTTACAACATCTCCCTCCAGCAGCCCTCTCTGCCCTCACCCCATTCAGCCACCCTCCTGGCACACGTGTCCACACCCCATTCCGTTTCCTCCTTCTCCTGGCTCCAACTCTCACCTCTCTGGGCTCCGCCCTGCACTGCACCAGCTCCTGCTAAAGTCGCCAGTGACCACCCAGTGTTCAGCCCAGCCTCATCTCGCCTGACCACGCAGCACCCTCTAAGACCGCCCATCACACCCCCTTCTCCTAATTCCTTCCAAGACTTTACAGGGCTCTTTCCTGTGCTGCATTACCTGCCGCTATTGAAATCTTCCCAGGACCTGCGCTGAATTCTCACACCAGCCCTCCCAGGGAAAAGTCTGAAGTCCTCCAGTTAAATTCCAATTCTGCCACCTGTGTGCTGGGTGACCTCGGAAAAATGGTGGATCTGAGCCTCAGTTTCCTCATCTGCAAAATGGGACTGTGAACAGCGATCACGTCCCGGGGTTGTTAGGAGGCTCAAGTGGAGGAGGCACGGTGAGTGTCAGCACAGGACTCACGCACCGTCAGTGTCAATCAATTATATTGTTGCTACAGCCAGAGGCCCAACTCCGGTCTCCCAGCATGCCACGCTTAATCTGTTCCGAGGAGAGCAGACTTTGGGAAAAATAAACCCGGTCTTTGTTTGGTCTGGGAATGGTTTTCATGGAACACACTGCAAAAAGGAGCCTAGATGGAGACCTTTCTGGTATGTTATGTTTTATATTTCGATAGGGGTGGGGCTCACCCGGGTGTCATGAAATAGTACACTTCAAATTTGTACATTTCGCTCTATGTCAATGTTACTTCAAAATATCATATGCAAATATTGAATTATCATTTATGATATGCATGCCAAAGGGTAACGATGTTTGCAACTTGCTTTGAAATGCTGCAGAAAATAAGAAGGATGGTGGGATGGAGAAACGGAGAGGGGTGTGTGGTAAACATAACAGAGGCTGGCCAACGGGAAGTCTATGGGCTGAGTATATGGTGTGCACTGGGTCATTCTTTCAATTTTTTCTGGAGGTTTGACATTTTTTCACAGTAACATGTTGGGAGGGAGAAAGAACTTGGCCTCTCAATTTCCTCAGAAAACAGAATTCTCCATTCAAAGACTTCCTGGGAGGCCAAGACCAATTTTGACGTAAAGGATGTTTTTTCAGCACTAAAAAGAAAGTTTATTTGTGCTTAAGCTCCATAAATCGGAGCAGATGCTGGAGGCGGTATTGTCTATAGCTTTGGAGTCAGACAGACCTGGCTTTCCATCCAGAGTTGTCATGGCCGAGCTGCGTGACATTGAACAAGGCTCTTCACCTCTCTGAACCTCGGTTTCCTACCTGCAGAATGGGGCTAATAAACCTTACAGGATTAAATGGATAATGTGTGTGAAGTATTTGCAATGGATGTCGAGAAGCTGTGGTTAAGAGCGCAGGACCCAGATTGCCTGGGGTTCGAATCCCAGCTCTGCCCTGTCCCAGCTGTGTGACTCTGGCCAAGCTACTCAACCTCTCTGTGCCGAGTTGCCTCATTTGTCAAATGGTAATAATAACAGCACCTGTGTCATTGGACTGTTGTGTGGACTCGACGAGTTAATTCAGCCTAAAGGGCTTAGACAGTACCTGGCACACAGTAGGTGCTCAATAATTATTTGGTTCCCGGCAGGAGCATCAGGACTTGGCACATAGTAGGTGCTTAATAAATGCCAGCCATGGTGGACCAGGCTCTAGGCAGCCTGATGGAGCGCACGACTCTCTAACCTCCCCAGCATGTAGGGACTGCAAGCAGGACATGGAAAAATTGAAGAGCAGTCGTGGCCCGGGGGCGGGACACTGGGAAGGAGCAAAGTCATCAATTAGGGCTCTTTGTCTGCTGTGGTGAAGGCTCCAGTGTCTGTTTCGCCCACATCTGAGCCGTTCACGGTCATGGGATAATTAATCTGTGTGTGACCCTCCCTGCAGGCTGGGGCAGCGCAGATTGGCACAGACTCAGCAACACTTCCCGAAAACCAGCAAATGCTCATGCTTCCTTGCTGGAGTGGAAACTCAGCCCAGGGCCACGCTTGCTAAACACGTTCCTGTAGGTTTGGCCTGTGCAGTGCCCAACCTGCCCAACCATACGTCGTGGCCTGGTTCTTGGGAGATGAAGAGGCGGTCTAGCCCAGCGGTGTTTAGTTGGCTCTCCAGGCTGCAAGGGGTGTGGGGAGGGTTCTTCCCACTGTGGGCAAAGGTTTCTACTGGCACTTCGGAGTCAGAGACATGAAAGCAAATCAGTCTTGTAGATGTGTAATTGTGGCCACTTCCGAATCCCTCTGGGTGTTGCTTCTCCCACCCTGTAAAACGGGGATGATATTGCCCTGATCGTAGGCTTACTGTGGGCTTCACATCCTTACACGAGATGAGGCTTGGCATAAGACTGGTGCATAGTAGGTGGTCAGCATGCTCAGATATTGGGAGCCCTTCAGGGATTTCCTTTGGGCTGAGTGTCCCAGCACGGGACCTCTCCAGGTGTCACCCGCCTTCTGTGACGCCTCAATCAGGAGAAAAGGTTTCCATCCAGAAATTTTATAAATGGCATGACCTCAGGCAAGTTCCTTAACTGCTTTAAGTCTCAGTTTCCCTTCCTGTGAAGTGGGCACAAGGACGGTTCCCGCTTCAGAGGAGAGCTGAGGGGATTCAGCAAGAAAACGCAAACGAAGGACTTGACACTGAGTCTAGCACAAAGAACGGCCTTGAGAAACCCTGAGTGCCACCGGCAACCCCAGCTCCACCACCACCATCACCACCATCATCACCACCATCGTCATCATCACAGTCCCAAGAGACGGAAGAGGAGATCTACACTAAGTGTGGGTTCCATTAGAAAAGGCAGGCTAGAGGAGGAAAGGAGGAGTGGCCAGAGAAAGAGAAGAAGAGACTATAGACCGATTTCCAGAAGCCTAGAACTGGAAGGGCCTTTGGAGATCAACAATCGACAGCTGTGTTTTACAGATGGAGAAACTGAGACCAGAAAGGGAAGTGACTTGTCCAGGATTATGCAGGGCATCAATGTTGGAGACCCCAGGCCTCCCACTCCCAGCCCGATGTCTTCCCACTCAGCCTCGCTGCCTCCATTATATGGAAAGAGCCACCAAGGGGGTCCTCAGTATGAGGGATGGAGATGAGGGTCTTTAGAACCCCCCGCCCCTGGCCTGGGGCCCTCCATGTTGCCCGTCCAGGATCTCTAATCTAGCCAAGTTCACCAGGCCTGCCCTCTGCCCTCCGGCATGCACAGTAGGTGCTGTATGGAATGGACTGACCAGGGCACCTCTGGAGGGAGGCCATCGGGAGACCATCTAGGGGAGGCTGGCTCACCTTGGACCTGCGTCTGGTACACGATGAAGTAACTTGGGGTCCCACAGCTCTCGAATTCCTCCGCACTGCACTTCTGGGCACAGAGCTGCTCGTCCTCTCTCTCATGGAGGGGAAATCGCGTGGTGGGGAACCCACAGTGGCAGGCAGTGCCCGCAAGGGCCGCCAGTGGGTACTCCTGGGGACAGAGTGGGACAGGAAGAGAGTCACTACATCCTGGGACTGCCCGGACTCCAAACGCATCCCCTTATTCCCTTCTCCATCACTCTCCCAGACCTGGGGTCCCCAGACTTCATGAGTGAACCCTACTTTTATGATTTTGCCCCATCCAGGTACACCCTGTGCTTTTACATTTTCCAGCTTTATTGAAGTCTAATTGACAAATAAAAGTTGCATATATTTAAGGTGCACAGCTTGATGTTTTGATATATGTATGCACTGTGAATGAATCTCCACAATCGAGCTAATCAACCTATCCATCGCCTCACTTAGTTACCATTTTCTTTTCTGTTTTCCTGTACTATTATTTATTCATTTCCTTTAAGTCAACTTGCCTTTTTGAAACTTAAATTTTAAAGGAAACTTGATATCACTCCCCAAAGTAGTGCTTGTGGAGAACCAGCATTTCCGTACATTTCCATATGGTAACGGCAAATACTGTAGAAACCAACAATGTCATTAAATTCTAACCAGGCACTCTGCCTGCCAAGACTCGGAGCCTGGGGTTGGGTCCATTTTTCCTGCAAAAGGGAGATGAATTGAGGGTAGAGAGGTGGGAGAGACACTTTAGCACCGAGATGAAGCTTTCTCCCTGGAGGACTTGAAAGAAAACTGAAGAAGAAATGCCTTTCTCCCAGTCATGCATCGCACCATGGCAAATGCCCCCTGGTCTGATGGCGATATGAAGCCCATGCTCTGGGAAAAGCTGTGTGACTTCGTTCTTTGAAGCTGAGGAGGATATTGATACCTACGTGTATGCACAGTCTTGGTTGGCAGAGCTGCTCGCGATTGGTTTATTTGTCCTATGGAACAGCCAAGTGGGAGCAGGATGGACCTGAGGTCTGGAGGGCAGTGGAATGTCCCTCGTCCACTCTGCTTCTATTCCGAGCCCACAGTCCTGAATTCTCCCTGGTGGCTGGTCCAGGAATAATCTGGTAACAAACCAAGGTCGTGCCTATGTGGCTGGATCTGTGAGCTTTGCCACGGTGGGTTTGGTTTCTTTCCTAACAGATAATGAGTATGAACTGTAGCCCCTCGCTGCAGAGCAGAGAGAGAAGCTGAGACTCAGGTGGGTCAGCCTGGGCCACGACTGAGGACGTTTTCTAAGTGGTGACACATATGGGAGCCTTCTCTGACACTGTAAGCCTCAGACCCTCTGCCACTTGGCACAAGCCACTCTGTGCCCCTGCCTAGTAATCCCCTCAGTTTCACTCCTTTGGCCCCTAGGGGATCAGAATAAACTGGAAGAAGGAAGTTTGCAGGGGGGCCTTCCTCTCCTCTTCCTCCTCCTGCCCACCCACACACCTTCACTTCCTTCCAGTCCTGTGTACAGCTCCACCCTTTCTTACACTGGTTTGCCCCTTGACCTCGCTGTCGCGTGTGTGTTTGTCCCCCACCTCCAGCTGATCTGTAGGTTCCTCCAAGGCCCTCAGGGGCCTCAGAGAGTGAGGAATGTCCACCTGGAGCGGATGCCATGGGGGGATTCCTGCCCGAGAGAGGGGGACCAAATGATGGTCAAACTTCCTTTAATCTCACCAGCCTTCCAGGACGCCTCTTAGGAGCAGAGCAAGCACAGGAAATGCTTGATGAGTTGAGGTCACCTGGCTGCCCTGGAATGGCTCTTGGAAGCCTCTCTGTGGGGTCTCTAGGGTGACTCAGAAATTAAGAGCATAGATTTGGAGTCAGTCCCAGCTCTGCCGCTTGCCTGTTCTGTGAGTTTGGGTGAGAGACTCTGCTGTTGGAGCCTTGATTTTGTCATCTGTGGGATGGGGATGAGAATTCCCAACTCCTAGCCTTGCAGTGAAAAGTAAGCTGTGTGACCTGTGGCGCGGAGGGCTGCACAGAGGACGTGCTCAGGAAGCAGAAGCCTCTGGGATGCTGCAGCCTCTCCGTCTTCCTGAGGGATCCTCCAGGGATTCTAAGCCTCAATGAGAGGAACGGCCAAGCAGGATGACTCAGAGCGGGTGGGGGCGTTCAGGTGTTGGGGCGCAGGCTGAGCACCCAGGAGGAGCCACAAGGCAGGCCCCCAGCAAATGCCGGTGTCCTTGAGGATACAGACCATATCTTGTTGACTTTGCATCCCCAGCACGGAGCACAGGGTCTGGCACAAAGGCGGTTCTCATTAAATGCTGGCTGAGTGGATGAAAGAAATGGGCAACCGCCTTCTTGTGGTGGGCGGGGATTGGACCCTCGTGCCATTAGCTCGTCTTGGGTGAAGGATGGAGCTCCTCAGACATCACTGAGTGCCAGTAATGTGCTTAGCTCTGTGCTGGGTATTGAGGGGGCACAAAATATTTAAGGCACAGCCCCAATCTTGTGGAGTTCACTGTCTGGCTAGGGAGGAAGGGTAAACAGTCAGCCATCAAGGATCTCAGGCTGAGAAAGGACCCATAGATGACCCAGTCCAACTGCTATTCCATGCCAGAAGTTCTGGACGCCACACCTGCCCTGCCTCTGCTTGCACACCTCCAGTGATGGGGAACTCACTCTGTCCCAAGGTGGGATTGTCCTTGTCCTTACTCACAATCTTCTACTCATGCTTCTAGGCCCCATTCAAATGTTACCTTAATCCCTGAAAATTCCTTACATACTGCCTCAAAGGGAAAGCAATTGACCCTGTGTAACTCCTGTGCCTTGGATCCACGGGAAACGGTCGCATCCCTCTCCCACGTCACAGATCACAGTGATGACCTCCCTCATCCCAGCAATGGCTTCTCCAGACAAGCATCCCATTCTTTCAGCGGTTCCACCCCACCCCTCCCTGGAGTTCTGTGAGCAGGACCCTGGGCTCACCTTCTCTGTGCAGAGGTCCACGCACTTGTCCACGGACATGTTCGGCATGGCGGCCGTCACAGGCAAGGCCAGGGAGAGGTTGTTGGGTCTGCGGAAGCAGCCTCGGAAGACGGCACTTCCATCTGGAGAGCCAGAGGGAGAAGGAACAGTCAGAGCTAGGCTAGGAGAACCACCTTCTGAAGGAAGCACTTGCAAGTTGAAGCCCAGAGAGGGCAAGAGTCTTGTCCAAGGTCACACAGTGAACCAAAGTGGGGACTCATGAGCTGGATAATTCAAAGAATGGTCTCCTCAACCCTGGCATCTTTGTCAACCATCCAGGTCACTAGATGTTCTTTCCGGGCCACATCATCCCCTTTTCTTGGTCAGCATTCCTATGTCTTGCTTCCTTATTATCAACGGTGACAGCTCCCCATTCAGGGAAATGACATGCCGTGGAGGGTTCTCGTGGTCTCGTCAGGAGAGGGCTGAGCGTTTGAGCATTGAAGAAAGACAAAGGCCCAGGGCTGTCCTGTCGCTCCTCACAGCACCAAGGTGCCCCTTGCCCTCCCATTGTCCTGGACATTAGGGGGACACTCTGGGCCACAGGAGTCTCTGCCCACCCAGGGCTGAGCACCCACAGGCTACAAGGGACTGATCTGTCGGAGGGACTTCCATTAGGATAACCTCATCTGGAAATATCCCAGTTGCACAATAGAAAATTTGGAGGCACTGCTCTCCCATCCGTAGAAGTCGCCCCTCCACAAAATACCCAGAGGAGTTGTCTTAGGCTGGTTTCCTGGAAGCAGAACCTGAGACAGCGTTCTGCAGAGGGTGTGCTCTCAGGAAGAGGGGAAAGCCTGACAGGGCAGGGGCGGAGCTAAGCAAGCAGGAGACCTCAGCGGGGGCCCGCCTCCAGCCTGGAGTGTAAATTGCACCACATGGTTGGCATCACTTTAAGGAAAGGGGTTTGGCCCCGTGTGACCCCCTCCCCAATGTCTGTCAGTTATTGGCTGTGGGACATAACGTCCTTGGAGAGGCTGCTCCCGTTGGGCCAAGGGTCATTTTTCACACAAAGGGCAGATGTGACCACTGGCCACCAACAGTTGCTGCAGAAAAGGGGAATTGGGTGGGCACCCATCGCATCCACTGCAGAGGGACACAAAGGTTTATCAATAAGGATGCTCATTGCAGCATTCATTTTAATTAACACGTGAGAGACTGGAAGCAACCCAGGTGCCCATCAAAGAAGTATTGGACAAATAAAGCACAGAATGTCAACACAATGGGATTCTACGCCCCTGTCAAAAATAATGGTGTGCAAGGTTACTGTGGAGAGCTGAAGATGTGTTCAAGATACGATGTTAAATAAAAATTGAGCATATAAACTCCACGTATTATAAAATGTCAGTTTTATACAAAAGTTATCTCCCAATATAAATCTCTAGAGAGACATACACCAACATGTTAACAACCATGATCATCTCTGAGTTTTGTGTCAACTTGCCAGGCTATGGTGCCCAGTTGTTTGGTCAAACGTTGGTCTAGGTGTTGCTGTGAAGGCATTTTGTAGGTGTGATTAATATCTACAATTAGTTGACTTTAAGGAGACTTAAAGGAGATTACCCTTGATAATATGGGTGGGCCTCATCCAATCAGGTGAAGGCCTGAAGAGCGAAAGCTGGGGTTTCCCAGAGAGGAAAGAATTCTGCTTCAAGACTACAGCATTAAATCTTGCCTGAGTTTCCAGCCTGCTGGCCTGCCCTACAGCTTTCAGGCTTCCCAGCTTCCACAATTGCATGAGCCAATTCCTTAAATAAGTCTCTTAATACATATATTTAATTGTGGCCCCCTGCCCATTGCCTGCAGGATAACGTGCACAGTTCTCAGAAGGGCATTCCAGGGGCTTTGCCGGGTCCAGTCCTGGCTGCGCCTCCTGCCTCACACCCCCAGCCCTCACCCCTTTCACCATCCAACACCATCAAACTAGTTGTATTCACCCATCACGCTATATACCTCCCCTCCCCCCCCTCCTCGCCCTCACCATGGCAGCTGCCTGGGACCCCTCTTCCCTTTTGGGTAATTCCTACCCACCTTCTGTGCACACACCCCAAGACTGAGCTACAAAAGCATGAGGCATCCGTCCCGGGGTTGGGCCCATTGTAGACAGTCAATAATTGCCCACGATTATCAGTATTATTAACACTGACATGAATACATTAATAATAATAAGGGCCACAATGAAAGAGTGCCCTGGGTACTGGGAGGATAGAGGAGAAGGCCACCCAAGAATGTCAGAGACATCGCAAAGCAGCCAGCAGACACGAGAACTCCAGTCCCGCCTTGGCTTCTCCTCCCCGGAACGCAGTGTCTTCACCAGTCAAATGCCCACAGGCAGCTCTGCTCTTTCTCACCATTGGCCTTGGGCAAGTTTCCTCTCCTTCTGGAGCCTCAGTGTTCTCTTCTCTAAAAGGGAGGCATGAATATTGGGTGGACCATTCAGAGATGAACATGAATTCATGAGGCTGGTGAGCTGTGAGTACAGTGGAAGTGGCAGGCAAGGGCCTGTGGATCTGTCTGTCTCCGTGCCACCTGCCCTTAGGCTTAACCGGAAGAGAGGAGGAGGAGAGAGTCGAATCCTTCCTTGGCCTCTTTCCACGTGATTTTCTCCTGCCTGCTGGACATCAGGAGGCCAGACTGCAAGGGTGGGAAGGGGAAGGCAGACTCTGTAAGCCCAGCTCCGCTGAGCTTGGTCTCCCTTTGACATTTAAGCATCTGCTAACAAGTCCCTGACCCTCTGAGCTTAGAGAGGAGGGCTGAGGTCAATGCCCTGAACACCAAAGAAGGTGAGGTTGTCAGAGGCCTTGAAGGGCCAGAGAGCAATCAGGAGCTATTGCCGTGAGTCTCTCTGGTCAAGGCGTGCGGGGAGGGGAATGGGCTTGGGAAGTCAGTTCCAGGAGCAGTTAACCTGTTGGATGTGGGGTCTCCTCACAGTCTTGCCCAGTCTGCCTTTGGGGGTAAACCACATGGTCACAGAGGCCTTCGTGATGTCCAGCAGGAAGGTTGGACCCCCCAGAGATCTGGGGATCGGCTTGGGGGTCATCGCTCTCTGCAGGTTGCTCTCTGTTGTGGCTTGGTGATCAGAATACTGAGAATATGCACAGTAGCCAAGACATCTAATCCTCTCACTAGCCTCAACCTTCATAACACTCTTTTGTGATACAAAGAATTTTGGATTTCCATGGCAATAGGCAGATGCCTTCCTCTTTGCAAAAAGCTCTGGTGTCCAGCAGGAAGGGAAAAGGCTTGAAATTCAGACAGACCTGGCTCAGCCACTTCCTTAGCCACGTGTCCTTGGGCAAATGTCTTCACTTCCTGAGGCTTGGTTTCCTCATCTGTAAATGGGGATCTTCATATCTGCCCTGCATGGTTGGGCTGGGAGTCCATGCGATGGCATTTACAGGGCCCGAGACCTAACTAGGACTCAGTGAATGTCTCTTCTTTCTCCTTTCTCCATCACTTGTCTGTGATATGTGAAGGGTGGTGAGATCCTACATGGCAGGAGCTGTCAGTGCCCCATGAATATGCTCCTGGCACTCACCATTCAAGCCTAGGCTGACAGTGACCTACAGTAAATACCCAGGATGCTGCCTTGGGGCCTGTGAGGGACAGGCTGGACCTTACAAAGAGTTAATCTCCCTGGGAGCCACCCTCAGCCTACGATGGGAGACGGCGGGAGGATGAATACTGCAGTTTCCTGCCCTTCTGGCAGGACACCTCTGAAGCACATTCTCCACCATGTCCCAGGGTTCCCCAGTGGGATTAAGCTTCAGCCGTCCTCAGTGATGACCTTCTTTGTAAAGGAGCTTGTATTGGCTCCTTCTCTTCCCTGCCCCCCTTCTCCACTCCCCTACAGGTGCACCCTGGGGTCACCTCCCAAGCAAACCAAGGCTTACATCCTTGTCTCTGGGGGAGCCCAACTTACAACATCTTGGATCTTGGGGTGTGTTTAATCCACAGGGAAATCCAGCATGGAGTTCAAGCCCACTGCTCTTCACAGCCCATAGTCTGTGAGAATGGCGCCCCCTGGAGTTGTGCAGTGCACAGCCCATGGACAATAGCCACAACCCTGGGTAGTGTCTTCCTACTGACTAACGCTTACTAAAGAATGACGACAACGGAAATAACATCAGCGATTTACTGTCTGTCATCAATGCTAAGTGTGTTACATTTATTGTTTCTCAATTAACCCTCACAGCAACCCATACTATTATCCTGTTTTGCCGGCAGAGATCTTGAGATGTAACAAGATTCGATTGCTCTTCAAGGTCACACGGCAAGTGAGGAGCAGAGTTGGGATCTGGCCCCAATCTTGTCTGACATGGCACCCTAGTTTCCCACCTCTCTGCTATTCTGCGGGAGGCCTGCCCCATCCTAACGTGATTGGGCCCCAGAGACCCCATGCCAGCCACCTGAATTTCCCAGAAACCCTCTCAGGCCCCACAGTAGGGGTCCAAGGATCACAAAGGCCCATGCCCCACATTCTGATAATGTCAGCTCTTCATTGCCAGGCCAGCTGGGAGGGTGCACGACCTCAGCAGCTTGGGGTTTTTACTAGCAAGAGGTGAGCAGAGCAACTGTTCATCAACTCTCTTTGCTGGGGGCAGAGGAAGAACAGCCCGGAACCAGCTACAAGTATCTGTGAAGTCCTGTCATCTCTTTGTTCCGGGGCTTCACAAAAATGAGGTAAATGTCACCAGGCATCAGCTTAAAGGCAGGCGTGGAAGAGTTCTCCTTGGTTTGAAAGAGGCCACCCCCCCCCCCCAGGTAATTAGGCCAAGCTCCACTGCATTAAAGATGCCGGCGAGGAGGAAAGGCAGTGAGCTGGGAGCTGCTAACGGCTCCCTAGAATCAAAGACAGATTGAATCACACAAAAAGCCTAACTCTCCGAGGAGAATTCAAACCAGCTATTTTTAGGCATCACCAAAGGCTGTTGGAATTTCCAGTAGCTTGAACTGGGTGCTGCGCAGAGTCAACTGACGAGTGTTGATTTTTGGAAGAAGGGAGCATCACAGGTACTCTGTAACAGGCACTGTGTCACGTGCTCTCTCGATTTTATCTCACTTGGTGGTCATGGCAGTCTTTAAAGGTTGGAATTGTCCCCATTTTACAGATGAAGCACTTGAGGCTCAGAAAACAAGTGGCTGGCCAAAGTCAACCCAGTGAGTAAGTGACAGAGTTGGGCTAGAAACCGTGTCTGCCTGATTTCAAAAGCTACATTGCTCCCATAGCCTTCCTGGATTTTGTTTAGGGGAAAAGAGTAAACCAATTCTCCCCCACCATCATGTAGCAGAAGGAAAGTTTTCTAGCTATCATTTCTTGGCCCTACACAGCAGAACTCATGAAGGCCCATATGAATTATGAAATTCAGGGATCCCAGGCATGTATCAAGGGAAAGGAGAGGCCTCTAGGCCCAGCAGAGAAGGAGCTAGACGTGGTCCGTCCGTCCAATGAGACTTTTCACCATCATTGGAAGCTCCCCTCCAGCAGAAGTGGTTAGAATGGAGCGTCTGTGAGCATGAAGCACAAGTATCGCACAAAACTCCTCTTCTAACTTTCCAAGACAAAACATGGCCAGATAGCAGTACACAAAATCCACTATGTAAATTGTGAAGCATGAGTCAAGGATGTATTTTTTTTCAGTGATAATGTAAGCTTCCTAATACTTTGAACAAGATAGAGAAGAAAAAACAAGAGGAAAAGTGCTGAACCCTGGGAGAGGCCTGGCTGCAGTCCTGGGGGCTCGGCGGCCCTAAAGGAAGGTCAGAACCATGGACAGCCACCCTCGGGATGACTTGTATGCGTTCCGTGCGGGTCTAATGAACCTTGAGACGCAGATCTTGCAAGAATCTTTCAGGCAAATGAAATTTCTTGCAACATCCTATAAAGCCATAATGTTCTCAAATCACCAGCAGGCCTCTGCCCCTGGGAGGAGAGCTACACTTGTCGACACATTTAGCAAACTGCTGTGAAAAATGTATTCCAAGCAAGAAGAAAGTTCATTTCTCGGTTCTTTTGTAACAAGGGCAAAGAGTCCATGTGACCGAGAGCCTGAGTCAAGGCAGAATAGCAGGGTGCCTGCAGACATTTGCTCTGCCAAGCTTTTAATGCCTTCACTACTGTGGGAGAATTCCATCGCCTCAGAAACACGTAGGATGGCTCCCTACGCAAGGCGGACGCCTCACCAGTGAGGTGCTTGGGAGCCAATGAGCCTCCTTTGGATCTTCATAATCATTAAGAGTTCTGTGACACTGCTCAGGTAAACATAATTAGGACACCATGTTGACATGAACTAATGACTCTACAAATGGAATCTGGTTTCCCCATACCTGTTTCCCGGAGTGTTTCCCATTTCTCTGCCTGATGTAGTACATGCTAGTGTCATGTGCCGGTACCTTGAAAAGCCTCCCTTTCTGATTTATTTGTGTATAAATCAGATCCCAGGAACTGAAAGCCAAGGATGCCACCGGGTCGGAGCAGAGACATTGGAGATTCCTTGTTGCTTAGAGTCAGGAAACAAGGCAGAAGGAGAGATCGGGGGTCAGGGAAGGAAGGCGTTAAGCTGGAGCCAAGGAATTCCCCCAAAAGAGAGGAGATGGGGCTCAGAATCCAATACAAGAAGTCAAGGGGTCTATAGCACTGTAGCAAGGAAGCACCTAGATTAGAAGTCAGAGACTGGGTCCCAGCCGTGCTCAGTCCATAAGAAGCACTGTGACTTTGGGAAAACCATGCCTGCCTATTGTTTCCTGCAATTGCCTCTAGGCTCCTGCACACTCTATTCCTTTGCCTAGATTTCTCTCCAACCCCTTGGTGACTTGTCTTGAGTCTGGATAGACTCCTTTTCTACATCAGGCAAAGTCCTAGGCATCCTCAAGGCCCTAACCAAACAGCCCTGCTCTGTGGAGCCTCCCTGAGGGCTGGTCAATTTAACCACTCCTGCTCTGTGAGCCTCAGTTTGCAAAACTGTAAAATGGGGCATCAGTGAGGAGGGTGCTTCCAACAGGAGATTCAACACATGACATTTGCTGGCCCGGATTTCTTTTGCTCATGGCTGGAGTCTATGTTCCTCCTTTCTCCCGGAAATCTCTGTTGCTCCCTTGGCTCCTGCAAACAGAGCCCCCTGTACGTACCCCCCATGCTGGAACAGATCCCACTGGTCCTGAGTCTCTTTCTCCACCAGATGGTGAGCTCCTCGAGGGCAGGGGCTCTGCTTTATTCTCCATCCATCCTCTCCGAGCCTAATCCACGTGGGAGGCCACCAAGGGTTTTGGTTCAATGAATGGTCCCCATGTTCTCTCCATATACCATGTTGCCAACTGGGAGCTCACCAAGAGTCCCAAAGTGACACATTGTCAACCATCCACCTCCTTATCCAAGTGACCTCCAATCTTATCTCAGCCACAGTAACCTTGAGGTTAATAGGGCTTAGATTTTCTTCTAGTCTCCAGCTGAAGGTTCCCAAGCTTCAACCCTTATTCAGTGATGATTCAGTACAACTTGGGTGCACTTAGAGAACCCAGGACTCCACTCTCAGTAGGAATGAATGTGTTCCCCTTCTTGGACATAAGCACAGAGATTCCCTTCTCAGATGGAACAAAATGCCAGTGAGGTAATTTTGCTACTGCAGAGGTGGGCAAGCTGGGAGGTGCAGAAACATTCCTGCCAGCCTCAGGGGCCACTCTCCAGCAACCGCCCAGCCCTTCCCCTGCTGCGAGGGGAAAACACACCCTATTATAGCAGAATCCAGTGGTCTTTGTGCATCGAGGCTTGTATATTTCAGCTGATCGAAAAATCTTTGATGGTCCATGACAATGTCACTATACCATTGATCACACATAATAGTATGTGTGTGTGTGTGTGTGTGTGTGCGAGAGAGAGAGAGAGAGAGAATGTCCAGATTACCCAGCCAATCTTAACATTAACCAGAAGGAGTTTTGGCTAATATCTGGCTAACGACGTACACAGCCCAATTCTTATTATCTCATCCACTAGACGTTTCAGTGTCAGTTGCATTCCCTCTGTATACCCATTACTCTAAGGCCATCTCTTCCAATGATGAAAGTCACCATCAAAATAACATAAATATTGGCGTAAAGGGATCCCTGGTGAGGATGATAAATCTGCTGTCAAATTAAAACCTCACTATGTTAATGGCCAAACCAGAAACTTGCTGTGTGGACATCCTCCAGCCTGGATTTCACACAGCACCTCTGCCCTCTGCCAGCCAGGCCTTCAGACCCGGGTGAACTGGGGTGACCTGGGGAGGTAGATGGTGCATCCGTTTGTAGAAACCAGCCCCTTTGCAAAGGGGCAACGTGTTTGACCCCATGGCAGAGCAAATCTTGAACGGGGTTCCCAAAACTCGGGATTTGGAAAACAGAACATTATCAAGCAAACTGACAATGAATTTTTATAAACAATGACACTCGCGTGGAAGAGGCGTCTCCTTGCCTTCAGACAGGCGTTAACATTCTGCCAAATTCACCTGTGCGGGCAGGCCTACATCCTGGGTGGGGCTTGTCAGCTCGGCTGAGGTCTAAGGCCTTATTGTTCAAAGTGTGGTCCATGGACCAGCATCCGAGCCTCACCTGGGAGCTCCATAGAAACGCAGAATCTCACCCCGACCAGCTGAATCAGAATCTGCATTTTAACAAGATCCACACGGGGTTCACTGGCACATTCAAATTTGGGAAGCGCTGGGCCAAGGGTTAGTGATGTGGCTGTGGATTCCTGTTCCTGCTTCTGGACTGCGTCAGAAGGGTAACCAGGAGAAACCCCAGCCTCCATCTTTCGTCAAGGCCCATTAGCTCTTTCTGTAGGTCAGAGGGTCACCTTTAATTAGACTGTGTGACATTGGGCGGGTTTACTTGAATTCATTAAGCCTCAGTTTCCTCACTGTAAAATGGAGATAATTAACAATGGTAACCACCTGGAAGGCGGTAGTGACGGTAAATGAGATCGGGCCTGCGGTGGGCTCAGCAGAGTGCCAGGCACACAGCAGATTCCCCCTAAACAGAGATTAACTGCTACTTGACACCCAGAGAGGGGACAATGGAACAGTGTCCACAGAAGAGGGGCCAGCTCCTATCCTCTCCTGTTCATGCCTGTCCCTCCCTTAGTTTGGAAATTGAAGGTTTTTTCCAACAAGCTTGAATCCCTGATAAGTGAGGGGTAAATTCTCTCCATGGGAGCATTCAACAGGCGAGCTCTGCAGTTGGCTTGAACCCTTGGCTGCTTACAAGCTGTGTGACACTGAGCCTCAGTTTCCCCATTGGTAAAATGGGAGCAGAGGAATAATAGTGTCCATTTCAAGGGTCACTGTGAGGTTTGCACGTGCTATTCCATATAAGGCACTTAGAAAAGGAAGGAGTGTTTGCTGTTGTCATTGTCATTGTCACCCCCATCATCCTCATTAGAGACAACCTGCTTTCAGAAAATCAGGCTCTAGGTTGGTTTGTCAAGGTGGAAGACGGGTGAGAAAGAGGGGTGCACGGGCCCAGAAGGCAGCTCAGGAGGGGAGGGAGAGCAGAGAGCACGTGGAAACATTCGAAGTAGCTGGAGCAAAAGTCACTGCGAGGGGTAGAGTGGGAGGCGAGGCTGGGGCAGGGCTGTGGCGGCCTTGGAGGGCGGCCAAGGGCTTGGAGGGATGGGGAGCCATGGAAGATGCAGGGCAGACATGCAGGTGGGCGAGGGTCATGGCCAGCGGGCCAAGGGAGGAGCCGCAGAGAGGGGCAGGGGCCGACTCACGTACACCTGCGGGCCGACTCCTGGGCCAGCTGCAGCCGGTAGACGGACAGGCGGTTGGCGCCACCGCACACGCTGCCCCGCTCACCCTTGCACTCCATGTCGCACTCAGCCTCGCTCACATTTGTCGCCTGGATCTTGTGGCCGCAGTAGCACTCGGCGCCGAACTCCAGCCCGGCATACAGGTAACCCCTGGGGGAGGCTGCTGTCAGGCCAGGGCAGGTGCCACCATGGAGACCCCAGGGACAGGGAGACTCACCCGGCGTGGAGACCCAGGGGATGGGAGGGCTCTGGGGACCAGAACCCCCAGGGATCACCCACCTGCCTTCCTCCAGCTGATGTCTTACACCCCATACACCTGCCCACACAGACACACCATGTCCATATTCACACCACCGTACACACCATTAGCACATGGCATGCTTCACACACACACCCAGACACCATGTCCACATTCACACCACCGTACACACCATCAGCACATGGCATGCTTCACACACACACCCAGACACCATGTCCATATTCACACCATCGTACACACCATCAGCACATGGCATGCTTCACACACACACCCAGACACCATGTCCATATTCACACCACCGTACACACCATCAGCACATGGCATGCTTCACACACACACCCAGACACCATGTCCATATTCACACCATCGTACACACCATTAGCACATGGCATGCTTCACACACACACCCAGACACCATGTCCATATTCACACCATCGTACACACCATCAGCACATGGCATGCTTCACACACACACCCAGACACCATGTCCATATTCACACCATCGTACACACCATCAGCACATGGCATGCTTCACACACACACCCAGACACCATGTCCATGTTCACACCACTGTACACACCGTCAGAACATGGTTGACACCCCGCCCCCCATCCTGTGGTCCTCCCACCCCACCCCACTCTCTTGCTCCTCCCTGTTTAGAGCCATGAGCCAAACACAGCCCCAGAATCCAGCCCCTTTATTCCAGGAAACACCCCAGGAAGGATGTCTCTATGTCCCTTGAGAGGAGCTGGAGCGAGGGGAGGAGGCGCGGGCTCTCGTATCCCTTTGGAAGATGGCAAAACCGAGGTCACATACCCAGCCAAGTAAAAAATTCCCTCCCCTAAAACAAACAAAAAAAAATCCAGGGACTGCAAGGTTTTCAACTTTTTTTTAGAGCCATGGAATCGTTTCCTAAAAAGGACTCTCAGTAGACACTCATTGTGTAAACAGATGAAAGGGGCGTTGCTTGCTCCGGCTCCAGGGGATGGGTACGGAGGGAGGGGTGTAGGACCAGCCCTGCTCAGCCCTCTTGCCCACGGTGGCCTCTGGCATTCTCCAGAACCACGAGGGCTCCTCGGGGGGCAGCCTGCAAAACACAGGCCACGCGAGGCAGAACGAATGGGAGCTGTCAGCGCACATCTTCACTCTGGACTCCTGGCGGTCAGCTGGAGAGACAGACCCACCCACACTAGTGCCTCCACACACCCTGGCTACTTGGGGTAGCAATGATCCCCATGGTCTCCTGGGCAGCTGCAGCAAGAGCAGCTTGAACTAAGTGGGCATCTTGGTGCCTGGACCCCACGGAAATCCTGGAGCTGGGCCAGCCTCGTTCATCCACCTGTCTGTCTCAGTCCTCCTGTCTCTCTCAAGCCCTGGTTCTCAGACGCCCCTCTTGTATAATTGGATGCACTGCTAGAAGGAGCACTTTCTAAGGAAAAGGCCCAGTGGGTGTTATCAATTCCAAAGCAAGTGGCAGTCCGTCACTCTGAGGCAGAAAGGATGAAGTCTGAGGCGGAGGAGAATGGAGGCGCAGGGAGACCCATCCAGAAGGGAGTTCAACAGCTGCTTGGCCAGGGAAAAAACAATTACGGCAAGAGACCCCACAGGTCGGGAGGGGTGGGGTTTTAAAGCGTGTTCACAGATTCTCGGACACTCCTTCCTCTGAGAGCTGGAGCGTCATTCACCTCTCCTTGAGCGTGGGCTGGAATTCGTGACTCACTTCTCACGAATAGAAGGTGGTGGAGGAGATGCTGTGTGACTTCCAGGACTAGGTCATGCAATGCGTTTGGGCCTCCTCCCTGCTCTCTGCCTCGGATCGCTCTCTCTGGGGGAAACCAGCCGCCATGTTGGGAGGACCCTCAAGCAGCCCGCGGAGAGAGGCCCATGTGGGGAGGACCTGAGGCCGCCAACCAACAGCCACGTGAGTGCCCGTCCTGGAAGAGGATGCCTTGGCCCCGCCAAGGCCTCAGAAGCCTGCAGCCCCCACTGACATCTCGACCGCAACCTCCTGAGAGACACAGAGGCCTCATCACCTGACTAACCCACTCCCCAGTTCCCAATTCCTAATGTTCAGAAGCCACGTGGGGTAATAAGTGTTTGCTGTATGAAGATGCTAAATTTGGTGACGATTTGTTACACAGCAATGGATAACTAAGGATAGGAAGGGAAACGGAGGCAGCCTCGATATCCTTAGGGCCACCCATGCGTCCCTGAGAGGGACCCAGACTACTGGCTCGGGTCTCACTGCTGTCACCTTGGCCAGAAGGCTTTTTCAGAAATTAAAATGGATCACACCTCTCCATTGCCTAAAACCCCCAGAGCTTCCACCGCACTCACACGGACACCCAGGTGGCTTAGCTCGGCCTGCAAACCCTCCTGTTAGTGATTCTTTTTTTTTTTTTTTTAAGATTTTTAATTTTTTTTTCCCTTTTTCTCCCCAGAGCCCCCCAGTACATAGCTGTATATTCTTCGTTGTGGATCCCTCTAGTTGTGGCATGTGGGACGCCGCCTCAGCGTGGTTTGATGAGCAGTGCCATGTCCGCGCCCAGGATTAGAACCAACGAAACACTGGGCCGCCTGCAGCAGAACGCGTGAACATAACCACTCGGCCACGGGGCCAGCCCCCTGTTAGTGATTCTTTAACCTGGATCCCCCTTAGAAGCACCTGGGGGACATTTTTTAAATGCCACACCTGGGTCCTGACCCCAGAGAGTCTAATTTAACAGGCCTGGGGGGCCCCGGGCAGCACACGTTTTGAAGTGTCCCATGTAATTCCAATGTGCCGTCGGCTGTGAAAATCAGAGCAGCGGTAGACACGGTATTCGAAAAGATGCTGCTAAGGCCGATGTCAAAGGGTGTGCTGCCTATATTTCCTTCTAAGAGTTTTATGGTTTCAGGTCTTACATTCAAGTCTTTAATCCATTTTGTGTTGATTTTTGTGCATGGTGTAAGGTAATGGCCTACTTTCAATCTTTTGTGTGTGGCTGTCCAGTTTTCCCAACACCATTTATTGAAGAGACTCTCCTTTCTCCATTGCATGTTCTTGGCTCCTCTGTCAGAGATGAACTGTCCTTAGCTGTGTGGTTTTATTTCTGGGCTTTCAATTCTGATCCACTGATCTGTGTGTCTGTTTTGGTGCCAGTACCATGCTGTTTGGATCACTATAGCTTTGTAGTACATTTTGAAGTCAGGGAGTGTGATGCCTCCAGCTTTCAATTAAAAAGGACAAAATTGTCCCATTTGCAACGACATGGATGGACCTGGAGGGTGTGATGTCAAATGAAAAAAGCCAAAGAGAGAAAGACAAATAGTGTGTGATTTCACTCATATGTGGAAGATAACAAATACATGGATAAAGAGAACTGATTAGTGGTTATCAGAGGGGAAGGGCGTTGGGGGGTGGGCAAAAGGGACAGAGAGGCACGTATGTACGGTGATGGATAAAAATTAGACCACTGGGGGTGAGAACGATGAAGCGTATTCAGGAACTGATAAACAATAATGTACACCCGAAATCACACAACGTTATAAAGGATTATAATCCCAATATAACTACTCAAAAAAAATCAGAGCAGCGGTGCTCCAATCGTGGTCCCAGAAACAGCAGCATCCTTATCGTCTGGGAAGTTGTTAAAAATGCAAATTCTCGGGCCACACCCCAAACCTGCCGGATCAGAAAGTGGGGGTGGGGCCCAGCAGTCTGTGTTTCGAAAGATTCCGGGTGATGCTATGCACGCTCCAGGTTGTGAGCCCCTGTCCTACACGATCTGGTCCCCCGTCTTCCCCAGGCCCCACCCACCTCCCCATTCTCACCTCCCACTGCTCCTCCCTCTGCCGACTCGGCTACAGTCACAGGCTCCTGATGCTCAAACATGACTGCACGTTCCTGCCTCAAGGCCTTTGCCCTGCTGTTTCTCTGCCTGGGACCCAAACGCTGCTCTTCATGAGTTGCTTCCTTCTTGCCCTCCAGGTGTGCGCTCTGTGTCCCACCTGCAGGTGCTATCCCCGACCGCCCTCCTAATGCCACCTCCCCCACCAGGCACTCTTCCCACATCCTCACTTATTTCTTATAGCTCTCATCATATTCTCCATGACAGCGACCCTGTAGGTCACATCCATTTCCTGGGATAATGCCTGGTGTATGATGGGTGTTTAACAAATATTTGTTGAGTGACTGTAGACCACTCCCCAGGTTAATACTCTCCAGTGGTTCCCCATTCCCCGCAAGGCCGATGCTTTAGTTGGCATTCAAGGCCCCGTGTCAGTGGGCTTCTGCTCCTGACAACTCTCCTGGGACCTTCTGCGTACCCCACACTGCCTACCTGAGGATGCTGAGTATTTAGGATGTTTCAGGAGTTCTGGTCTTTGAATTTGCTGTTATTTCTGTCCTGTGGTGACTACCTAGAAAACTCCTATTCATCCTTCAAAACCTGGCTCAAGATCTCACCTTTGTCACTCTTCCCGAGCCCTCCATGTGGAGCCCTCCATTCCTCCAATCTTCATGACCCCCCTGCACCTCGTCCAGCACTCCCAGCCTAGCACCCAGCACTCTTGATAGCTGCACAGCCCAGTTTCCTCCGCTGTGGAATGTCAATCATAACACTCCTGGCTCGTAGGGGTCTTGTGGGCGTTAAAGAGTTAATATTTGCAAAGCGCTCAGCACAGCGCCTGGCACAGAGCAAGCGCCCACTAAGTGGAAACTGTTGCTTGCTTCGGCCCAAGCCTGTCCATGCCTCTATCTCCCCAACTGGCTGGGGAGCCCCTGAGAGCCCTGAGAGCAGAGCTGGGGCTGACTCATCTCTGCATCTCCAGCGCCTGAAGCCCACGTGGGCAGCCGATAGATATCTGCTGAACCGAACCGAATTACACAAGTTGATCTGACTCATCTTCCGATGGACGATCCCCTTGGCTGCCGCCTCCTCAGAGAAATCTCTCCTGACACCCCGGGTGGGTTAGGGCCTCTTCTGTGTTTCCACAGTCTGCGATTTAATCTGCCTCAACCCCATCTCACTATACTGCCCTTTTCTGGTTTCACGCCTGCCCCCCACCCCAGGCTGTGAGCCCCACGATGGCAGGGACTCTGTGGAATTCACCTCTGTCTCCCCAGAGCTTGAGAAATAAATGGACGAATCAGTATCATCAAGGGCTGAGAACGTTTCCCCAGCTGGAGTGGGTTCTGGGCTAGGACCACAGTGGTGGACTGCACAGGCAGCTCATGATAAAGGGGACAGTGCTTCCTAATCAGGGACAGAGCGGGGAGTCCCTCGGCCACCTGCTTGCCCGTTTCCATTCCAGTCATGTGGCTGAGGTCCTTCACACCTTGTGGCCTCCAGAGCCAGCAGCCAGAATCTGGCTTGGCTTATCAGAGGCCTCTTCACAAGCCACTGCAGGTCAAGGGACCCAGGACACAAGGGGAGGAGAAGGTCAGCTCACTCCCCGGTGCCCCCAGGGCAGCAATGCCAGTGCCCAGGCCTGGGATGAGGGTCCTGTCCCTGTTCCCCAGTCCTTTGGAGCCTCGTCTCCTCTTGGAAAGTCAGCTCCCTCCCCTGTGGCATGTTCCGATCCAGAACATCACTTTCTTCTGTCCATTGTCCGGACAGGTGGGTGTTTCTTCCTGGGGGAAAAGCAAGGGTTTCTCTTCTTGGCAACTCCGCCTCACCCCTCCCACGGGCATCTCACATGCCTCACGCTCAGACTTACACCCTGCACGCACATCAACACCCACTCGTGCTTCTCCCACACACAAGCATCATTCTGGCCGCTTGCACACATTCACACAGTCTCCTGCACACACGGCCACTATGATTTGGAGATAATTATGTATTGGCATTAAGCTCACAAACATGACCAGCTGACCTTGCACACTGCATGCCACGCACTCAACCCCAGGCACAGCCCCACTTGACCGCACAATTGCAAACTCCCACAGACCAGCTCGCCAACAGTCCTGCTCACTGGCATGCATGTGTGCATGCATACACACGTGTGCACACACCCCCTCGCATCACTCTCTCCTTGTGGCCGCATGCTCATGCCCGTCCATGGAAAAGTCAAGAACACCACAGGACAGGCAGGAACCTGAGGAGGAAGGGGTTGGAGATGAATGGAGCCTGGAACATCAGGCCCTACCGTTCTGCACAGTTGTCCTGGCAACGGAAGATGGTCATCTTCTTGTAGTCGAAAAAGGACACGCCTCGCAGGGCCCGGCTCTGGGTGTCATCCAGGTAGCAGCCGATGTACTTGGCTTTGGGGAGAGGAGAAAAGTCAGATTTGGCTGGGTACGAAGCTGAAAGAGTTACAGGAGTAACCGGTGTGCCCCTGGCTACGTGGACTTGTTGACCTTAGGCTACCAATCCCATCCTCTGAGCAGAGAGGCACAAACAAGTGAGACTGACGGTCATGTGCATTGGCAGAAACTGACCCACGAGGGCAGGGGAGTCCAATGGGTAAGGCTGTGGGCCCTGGAGGCCAGCAGAGAGGAGGAGGGGACCCTCCTGCAGAGAGGCTTAAACTCAAGCCCCCGGACTCTACTGGCAGCAACTGGGCACCTAGGAACCCAAGGCAAGGTCATTCCCTAAGCACCAAGCAGATGAGACATATTAAGGCAGCTCTGAGAAGCTCAACTTTTGACAGCATAGGATCATTTCTACAAGTTGCCTTGAGATATTTATTCTTCCTCGAAAGGAACACTGTACTTGGATATCTCGAGGTCTAGGTTTTCATCTCACTTTCATTACTTTCTAGCACCGGACTAGTGAGTTTGGGCCAGTTAACCTCTCTGAGGCCTAGTTTTCTCCACAGAGGGGGTGAAAATACCAACCTGGTGAGGTTGAAATGGAACGATTTGTGTAAATGTTTCTACCATAGTGTCTTGCATGTAATAGACACAAGGTTCAGGTGAGTGGAATAAGAAACTGGCCATTCACAATGCAGTGTAGGTACTTGACAGTTTGCCTATATTGGGGGCCAAGGTGAATACTTCCATTCAAAGGAAAATTTTAAATTATGTAGAACACCCATCTAATTATAAACCATTTCTTAGTTTTCTTAAAGCAGTAAACATTTTCCTGTACTTCACGGTAAATAGTAATTCTTACACATGAAGATGGCACTTTACAGTTTATAAGGTCTTTTCCCGTATGTTGTTACAATTATTATAATTAATTTGGACATGCACTTTGCTAAATGCTTTGCACATATTGTCTTATTGAATCCTTACAATGGTCTTATGTAGTAAGTGCTAATATTCCCATTCTATACAGAAGAGGAAACAGGCCCAGAGAGGTTAAGTCACTTGCCCAAGGAAACACAGCTTGTACATGTGGAGCCAGGATTGGATGCAGGCAATCCGGCTCCAGAGACTATGTTCTGAACTCTTGCTGGCTTCTTCTTGAATCTGGGGATCTCTGCAATGACCCAAGTGAAGTGGGGAGCACTGGCTTTCCTGCGCTCTTTTCTTAGATGATCAAACAGAGGCCCAGAAAGGTGAAGCGGCCTGGCCGAGACCCGCAGCTGACCGGTGTTAGAACAAAGATTTAAATCAGGTCTAGGGGGCCCCACACCCGTTCTCTTTCCACTGTTCCACTTGGAGGTAACTGGAGGTTGGACGGAGGACCTAGCAGCCCTTGGAACTAAACGGCCGTCATAAAGAATGATGGAGGAAAGTGCGACACGCCACTTGATCACTCTCCCTGCCGAGACAGCTGTCTACTTAAACTGTGGGCTTCCTGCCCGCCTTGCGCCCCTGGGAGAGCAGAGTCTGGCAGAGGATGCCGGCTCCTTACAGAGCGATCGTGGGCCTCAATGCCACGCTGCTAAGTGCAGAATTTGTCAGTCCCGCTGGAGATGCGCCTCGACCTCGATCACCTTGAATTTCTTTCATAAGACGGAGGTGATTTGTTCGAACAGTCCATCTTTAAAAGAAACACGCCTCCTCGAGCGGGCACATCAGAGGGTGACAGCTCAGGAGAAGCCCGCATCTCGTCACTGGGCTTGTTCAATGACAAACGTCCTTCCTGTTACAGATGGAGTCACCACCCTGCGACCTGGGGCATGGGTGCTGTTCACACCTGAGCTGGGAGAGGGAGCGTCCACGGGCCACACTGGTGACGGCTGCACACCAACCTTAGCCCAATAGTTCACTGGAGGACAGAGTGTCCAAGGAGGCATTGTAAGGCAGCAGGAGGGGGAAAAAGAAGAGGGAGATGGAGGGAGGAGAGAGGGAGGAAGGGATGGGACAGAGGGAGAGGACATGGAGAGAGAGAGGAAGGGGAAAAAGGCTACTTTGGCAGCAAGAGTTCTCTGTCATCGGATCAACAGACTGCGTGTGTGTGCGTGAGAGAGAGGAGCAAAACTCTCACGTGTTGAGGACCTACTATGTGCTGTCCACTTCGCTACGGGACCTGCCTAATTTGTTTCATTCGACTCTCACACCCTTCTTGTTAACCCACTTTATCGATGCGGCAAATGATCGCAGTGACTATGACATCTGTCTGCCTTAGACGCGAATCTCAGGTCTGGCATAGGGTACGTGCTCTCACCTGAGAGGTGAGGTCACTCGTCACGTTGCTTCTGTCCTTCCTCTGTTCCACGTAGCATTAGAAGCTACGGCATCTGCCCAGGTGCCTACAGCTTGTCAGCGTCTCACTTAAAATTTAAGCGCAGGCCTGTCCTCCACCCATTCTACACTCGGGGAGGTTTCACTTCCTTGCGGCCCACAGGCCCCAGGATCATAAGGAGCCGCGTGGAGACGTGATGGGGAGGAACGCTCGTGCTCCAGAGACGCCGGGCTTGGATCTGGATGAACTATGGCTGTGGGCGGTGTCACCTTAGGCTGCGGGTAGGTGTGTTTGTCTCTATGTGGGACATTGGACTGTGTGAGATGAGATTTTTCTAATCAAATTAATGGGAGCCAGGGTGTGCATGCGTACACATGCCCACTGTGCAGGGAGGGCGTGGACTGTAATGGTACCATCCACACCCTCAAAGCACCCCTTCCTCCTATTTTCCTATTAAAAGACCTTGACCACGGGGTCTGGTCTTGACCATGGGGAGACGCTGACCTTGACATGGCCAATCGTATTGTCGCCCCCACCAGACAGTGATTGGTTGCTCCGGGGAAGGGCCATGACCCATTCCCTGGATTCTTATAGATTAAATGTGGGAGAAGGAAATCTGTCTCCCATGGGTCATGACGTTGGCATCCTGTAAGCCCAGAGCCACCACTGCCACCATCCCTGGAACCAAAGTCAAGTCTGTGTCGGAGGAGAACCAAGCCAGAGAGAGACAAGCAGAGAGGAGAACAGAGAGAGCAGGGCACAATCCATTCATTTAAAAGTCCAGCCTTGGGGCCGGCCCGGTGGTACAGCGGTTAAGTTCGCATGTTCTGCTTCAGCGGCCTGGGGTTCGCAGGTTCCGATCCCGGGTGTGGACATGGTACCGCGTGGCAAGCCATGCTGTGGTAGGCGTCCCACATATAAAGTAGAGGAAGATGGGCACAGATGTTAGCTCAGGGCCAGTCTTCCTCAGCAAAAAGAGGAGGACTGGCAGCAGATGTTAGCTCAGGGCTAATCTTCCTCAAAAAAAAAAGAAAGAAAAGAAAAGAAAGTCCAGCCTTTTTCAGAGTTTGGTGACAAGACAGAATACATTTTCTCCTTTAGCTCCAGCTGGTTCAACATGGTTGTTTGTCCCTTGCCACCAAAGGAGCACTGACCAATATGCTGATCCTCAAGCTAAGTTGCTTGAGTCCACCTGCTGGGAGGGTCTGGACCAAACCCACAGGCAGGCCTGTCTATCCAAAGCTGCCTCTTCCCATGGACCACACTGAGTCTCGGCTTGAGAGGAGGGCATCTCCATCCTCACCTGAGAGGCCTGCGCGGGGGAAGATGGAGAGGGAGGGTCCCTTAGGAAAAGGGCTGGGACTTGATTGTGGGGCCATCGTCCCAAAGCCTGAGCTTTTACGCGCTCTCTTAGCCTCCCACTGGGCCAGCCTCAGGCTGAGACGGGCGCACACAGCAGGTACTCAACGACCTGCTGATGAACAGATGACCCTCCATTTCCTCATCTGTCAACAGGAGGGAGAAAAAGATACCCGACCCTTCCTCAATGCTTGGAGAAACACAGGCGCGGTCTGCACGCACGGTGGCCTGATGAACGGGCTGAGCTCTGTGGGTCAGGATACGGACCTGAGTCAGCTTCCTCCCTGTGCTGAGCGAGGGCTGGCGACTCCCTCCCCACTGACCCTTCAGGGCAGGCTGTGGCCCTGTCTCTAGAATCGGGTCACCCCGCTGAGCGCCAAGCTCACCAGCCTGGGTACCGCCAGCCCACCTGAGCCGTTTTCCCAGGGCCTCGCCTTCAGATCCCGCGGGGGTGGCAGAATCTCCCCCCGGGCTGGAGATGAGGGGAGAGGTCAGGTGTGTACCACAGGGGCAAACTCACAGCCACTTGAGGGTGGATTAACGGCCGAGTTCACACCATCTATCAGCTCGTCTCCACAGCCCACAAATATCGCTGAAACGGCACAGTCGCCTAGCTGGGCTGTTTACCTCAGGCACAGAGGCCAGTGAGGGAGGGGCGAGCCCAGGAGGGCACAGCCATCTGGAAATGAACCCTCCTGCCGGTGTGTTTTTCTTTCCTTTACTTTTTTCCTTTGCTTCAATTAATCCTCCTTTTCAAAAAATTTTGCTGTCTTCAATAATGGTAACTTGTTAAAAGGGTAGCTAAACAGGAGCTAATTTGTATTTCTCTTGTTTACTGTCTGTGAGTCAGTTGACAAACAGGAGGCATTACAGTGTACTGGAAGGAGAACACTTTTGGAGTCAACCCGATCTGGGTTCGAATCCTGACACTGCCGTAGCCTTGCGGTATATTACTCAAGCTCTTGGAGATCACACTTCCCCTGCCTGAAAAGCGGGAATAAAAAAATAGGGGTGTTCTGGCTTGAATTGTGTAAAAAAAAAAAAAGATATGTGGAAGTCCTGAGCCCAGGATCTCAGAATGCGACCCTCTTTGGAGATAGGGTCGTTGCAGACGTAATTCATTGTTATGAGGTCATATGAGAGTCGGGGGGCAATCCAGTATGTCTGGTGTCCTTCTAAGAAGATGGCTTTATGAAGACACAGGCACACAAGGAGAAGGCCACGTGAAAACAGAGGCACAGATTGGAGTTAGGCAGCTCCAAGCCAAGGCATGCCAAGGGTCTGGCGACGCCAGACGCTAGGAGAAAGGCGTGGAACAGATTCTCCTTGGAGCCTTTGAGAGCCAACATCTTGATTTTGGACTTGTGGCCTCCAGAACTGTGGGAGAGTAAACGTCTGTTGTTCTAAGCCTCCAGTTCATGGTACTTTGGTACAGGAGCCCTGGGAAACTAATACAAGGGATTAAAGATGGACTGTAGGCAAGATTCCTTTTTGCGTTGAGCCTGGTACAGAGCAGAGACTCACGAGACAGTCATTTCCCTGCTGGGATTTGCTGCCATCCTGGAAGGTGGTCCGTCGGGATGACCACTGCTGTGCCGTCTGGGTTTCCTCGTGCGGGGGACGGAATTTGCTGCTCCTTTCTAGGCTTCTCTGGGGCACAAGGGATGCATCTTTCCTTTCGGCCACGGCCCAGGGATCCCACAGACTCAGCTCAACTATCTCGTCCGAGGAAGGCACCGTGATACAGCCTGTGCATGAACAGGACCCCTCCCTTGTGATCCCAGAGCCCCCTGGCTAACCCCATCAGAATACTTTTCTAAACAATTTTCCAAGTACTGTCCATTACTTTTCAAATTAGAAATAATTTAGGCTCATTGTAGAAGAATTTTTAAGAAAATGAAAAAGTGCTATAATGGGGAAAAGCAGAATACAATGCTATGTATATAAAATATATGCTTCGGAAATACACCCATAAAGGAAATAGGAAGGCGATATGCCAACAGCACTGACTGTGGCTGTTGTTGGATGGTGGGGCTGGGCCATTTTTATTTCACCTTTCTCTTTTTCTATGTATTCTAATTTTTCTACAATGAGAATGTGTGACTTTGATAATCAGGAAAAAAGTTATTTTTTGAAAATAAAATTTCTCTTTTTACTTGCCTGTCTTCTCCCAGGGGGGTGTGAATATTCCTCAGAGGGAAAAACTGGGCTTGAATCATTCCTATGTCTCAACCTCCCAGCATAGGGCAGGGCACACAGTAGGTGTGCAATAAATACGGAATGAATGAATGAATGGAGTTGGGGATTGTATAGCTTAGTGGTTAAGAATAAGGGCTCTGAACTCAGACAGAATTGGGTTGAAGTCTGCTCTGCCTCTAAGCAGCTGTGTGACATTGGGCAAGTTACTTAACCACTCTGACACTCTGTTTCTTCATCTATGAAAGGGGCTCGATAATTCCTACCTGATGCGAGGCTGAAAGGAGAGTATGGATGCACAGTCTCCCTGACACAGAGCAGACCCTCAATAACCTGCAGAGACCGGACCTTCAGGTTAGGAGGAGGAGATGGGGAGTCGGTGACTTCTGCCCCTTCCAAAATGCACACTAAGTCCCCCCATATCCTCCTTCATGCCCAGCGTATACCCCTCTGTAATTTGAGGGGGAACAGAAACAGCACAGGCTTTGAAATCAAACTGGAGTTGGCTTCTGGCTCTGCCCCCATCTGGCTGTGTCACCTCAGGCAAGCCACATCACCTCTGTGCACCTCTGTTTTCTCCGGCAGAATCGCAATATTAATAATAACAGCTGACACGCATTCAGTGCTCACCGTGTGCCAGACTCTGTGCTGAGCATTTTCTGTGCACTGAGAATAAGGCAATGCTGCGGTTAAGGTTCGAGTGTAAGATTCAAACCACCTGGGTTCAAATACTGGTTTACCCCCAGCTCCAGCTGGATAACCTTGCCTAAGTCACTTAACCTCTCTGTGTCTCATTTTCCTCCCTATAAGATGGAGTTAATAACAATGTCCAACTCACTGGGCTGCCATGAAGATTACATGACGTAATAGACGCCAAGTGCTTAGAACACTGCCTGGCACTTAGAGAACACATAGTCGATTTCTCTTATATAATCATCTGATGTTAGATACTTTTTATCCCAAAAAGGAAACTGAGGCTCAGAGATGCAGAGTGACCTGCCCAAAGCTGCACAGCCAACAAGATGCAGAACTGGGATTTGAACTCTATTTGCTGCCCAAAGTAAAGGCTCTCGCAAGGCTGGGGGAGGTAAAGGACAAGCAAGATGACTGGCACGTTTTAGGTGCCAGCTCCACCCAGGAAGTCAGACTCCCACCCGGTCCCAGCCCAGCCTGGGAGCAGCTCCTCCCTCCCCTCCCGGCCCGTGACAGGGGCTCTGAATCCTTTACAGCTCAAGTCCCGTGTCACCGCATCAAGCAGAGCCCTCACCAGCTTCAGAGAAAAACCCGAGGTGTTTTGCATCAGTTCAGAGAAACCTCGCACTTTTATTAGCTTTAATCTAATATTTCGTCTTTCCTCGCTGAACTCTGAATAAGTTAATCAAGGACAGGCTGGATTTGTGTTTTCCTAATAACGCTGCCGGATTCCAAAGGCTGCCTGCTGAGAACTCTGGGCCCCGGGCTTCTTTCGTATTTTCTCTCCCTTCTCTCTTTCCATTTTATAATATTATTGTTGTACGTATCAATTGTGCCACAAAGAATTCAGGTTCTATCAGGGAACCTTGACAAACACAGGCAAGTATCATTCATGTAAGGACCATGACAGGGGGCACAGAGGAGGAGCATTTGATCAAGACTGGAGCGGGGTCAGGGACAGGCTCTTGGAGGGAGCTAAGCTGAGACCAGGAGGAAGAGTAGAGTTAACCCTCGGAGGCACTCCAGGCAGAGGGATGGTCACTCATTCGTTGGTCCATCCAACATTCGCTCATTCAACAGTAGGTATTGAGCGCCATCTTTGTGCTGGGCGCTGTCCCAGGTGCTGATACAACAGAGGCGGCCGGGACAGGCAACATCCCTGCCCTCATGGAGCTTGCAGTTTAGTAAGGGAGAGAGACTATAAACAAGGAAGCAAACACATAAACGAGAGGCTTTCAGATGGTAAGTGCTGTGACAAAAATAAAACTGGGGAATGTGGTTGTACCTAGGTATGAAGAGGGGCTATTTTGGTTGGGACAGTCCAGGGAGGCCTCTATGGGAATGCCAGGTTTGACTGGAGACCTGAAGGAAGGGAGGAAGGGAGCCATGCAAAGATATGGGGGGAGAGCATCCCAGATGGAAGGAACTGCCTATACAAAGATCCTGAGGTAGGAACGGGCTCGGTGTGTTCAATGAACGGCAAGAAGGACAGTGGGGTGGGGTGTGGTGAGGGGCGTGGGGAGTGTTACAAGATGAGGTTGGGGAGATGGGCCATGGCAGGGACTCTAGAATTTATCCTATGTGTGATGGGAACATATCTTAAGGTGCAGGCTTGTGACAAACTTTGGGGTTTACAAAGTTTCGGGCTTACAGGTGGAGTTTGGAGTGGCTGGGGTGAGGTGGAGCTTGGTAAGTAGAGAGGATGGAGAGAGAAGCCGCATCACAATTTCTCCCTAAATGTAGCACCTCACCCCTCACCTGCCTAAAGATGGGGTCCCTTCCTGAGATCCACGAGAATTTCCTGGTCTCCTCTAAGAACCTACCATATGCCAGGCATTCTGCTAGGTGCCTTCATAAACATTGTCTTACTGAACTCTCAGAAGAGTCCTGGAAGGGAGGAGTCACTATTCCCATTTTATAGATGACAAAACTGAGGCATGAGAAGGTGAAGCCACATGGCTGGTGGGGGTGGAGCTGGAACAGGAACCCGTCCCCCAATCTGTTCTGCCAACGTCCATTTGTGCCAATCTCATAAATTGCAGAGGTTGCAGGGTCCCCCCCAGCATGCTGGCCAGATGGGCAGACGTCAGCAGACTCTGAGACAGGTATAGAGCCAAGCGTTCAGGCCAGCCAGACCAGACTAGAACCCCAGGGCTGCTACTCACCAGCTGTGCGGGCTTGGGCAAGTGTCTTCACTTCTTCAAGCCTCAGTTTCCACATCTGTTAACTGGGCACAGGATCCCATTCCTTGTTCAAGTCCCCAAAATGTAGTGAAAACCAAATAGAGTAATGCACCCACAAAGCAAAGCCCTTTTGGACTCTGAAAGGCTAAGAAAATGCAACAAAATATGCTCAGGGCAATGATGTTCCCCAAGCACCATCACCAAGGGATCCAGCGAGGTGGAGGAGAGGCCGTGTTGGGGAGGGGAGGCCATCTGGTGGAGGGGAGGCTGTGTGGGGGAGCAGGAGCTCTGCCCCGACTAGCCATGTAACTTTGGGCTTTTGGCGTCTCAGTTTCCTCATGCTAAAAATGGGACTCATAGGACCTACCACATAGAGCTGTAATAATTTGATGCATGTAAAGTGATTAGAACAGCAAGTGCTCAGTAGATGCTAGCTGTTTTTATTTCCATGTGTATTTAACAAGGACTGAAAAAAGGCCGCAGGGGATGGTCACACTCTGACTTCTGATAAATGCAGGGTCCAGATCCAAGCTTAGCTGTTTACAAGTTGTGTGACCTTTGGCAAGTTACCTCATCTCTCTGAGCTTCAATTTCTCCTCTGTGAAATGGGGGTGATAGTGAGACCTCTTGATATCTGTGGCTATCACACTACGACGGCTGGTTCCATCAAACACTGGAGACTGGCAGCTGTTATTATATTACTCTTCTCTGCCTCCCTGCTCCTCAGCCAGCCTCCACGCCCACATGCTCACCCCTCTTACCTCGCTCCTCCTCCTTCTCCCGGACGACCCTCCCCTTGAGGGCTCGGCTCCAGGCTCCACCGTAGTCGCCCAGCTTGGCTCTCTCATTCCCGTCCTTGCCCTTGAACCAGGGTCCGTACCTGCGGGCGATGCTCGAGGCTTCGCCTGCATCCCGGAAGCCTCTGCCCAGATGCAAATCACCCAGGAAGGGCAGCTCGGCGCCCTCAGCTGGGACCCCCGCGGCGGGGTTGGCCTGGTTCTGGGAGACGGCGTGCTGGCCCACGAAGCCAGAGTGAAGGAAGACGAGGCTCCCGGCTGTCAGGTAGAGCACCAGGAAGGTAAAGAAACGTACAGGTTTCCGGCGGAAGTGCCGTTGGAATTTGAACCAGAGCTTGGCCATCGCGGGATCATTCCGGACTGGCTCGCTGGGGCTCGGTTGCGGGTTGGCTGAGGCAAAGAGATTGGAGGACAGAGCTCATCAGCCCTCCCGGGGTCACGGTGGGCTCCTTTGGGCCGCAAAAGGGGTTCTGAAGCTCGGGGCACCCCAGAGTTGGTCCCATTTTCCTACATGTTGGTCTTCGCCTCCTAGAGTTCCCAAACAACTTTGAAAACAGCAATCAGAGGAGGACCCCTGGGTCACCAGCGACTGCAGCTCACTTCTCTCTCGGCTCCTCAGGGCTGTCGGGGCTGGCTAATTTCACTGAGGGCCATTTCTGGCCTCTTCCCCAGCGTGTCCACCTCGTAGAAGCAGACGCTGATGGGCCCCCATCCGCTCAAGCATCAGGGCTCAGGGCTGCCCCCTGCAAAACAGCACAGACACAGGCATAAGAAATCTCCTCCCAGGGGCCTGAGCTCGAAGGTTCTTGAACATTCTCAAGGGGGGATACAGAGTCCAGAGAGGGGAGGAAACCAATGGCCCAAAGCACTCAGCAGTGCTGGACAGGAGCCCAGTCCGGAGGCTTCTAGAATACTGCCTTTTTCTTTAAACTACACTGGGAATTTGGGGGCTTGACTCCTATTGGAGCTTCATTTAGGACAAGCACAGGTTCTTATGCCCCACACTTCCTCTATATTTGTTAAATATACACTGATTTGTGGGTGACTTTTTTTTTTTTGAGGAAGATTAGCCCTGAGCTAACTACTGCCAATCCTCCTCTTTTTGCTGAAGAAGACTGGCCCTGAGCTAACATCCATGCCCATCTTCCTCTGCTTTATATGTGGGACACCTACCACAGCATGGCTTTTGCCAAGCGGTGCCATGTCTGCACCCGGGATCCGAACCAGCGAACCCTGGGGCCTCCAAGAAGCTGAATGTGTGAACTTAACTGCTGGGCCACCTGGCTGGCCCCCTGTGGGTGACTTTAAGTCCAAAATGTACTTCCTATCTTTGCTGAGCTGCCTGCAGGACCTGGCTGACATTGGACCAGATCAAATTCATTCAACAAATTTAGTGAGCACCTCCTATGTTGCAGGCACTGTCCTTGGTGCTGCAGATGAACTGTGAGCCAGAGAAACAAAGACCCTCCCCTCACAGGCTCACATTCTAGTGGGAGAGATGAAGTCCATAGCAATCCTCCTCCATCCAAGGCAGACGAGGGGAGGCAGAATTATTTAGCAACATATCCATTCACTCGGTATTTATTGAGTGTCTACCACTGCCTTTTGGACTCTGTTCTTTTCCCACAGGGTCTGGACATCACTTGGGAATTCTGAGATAGCCCCCGAAGCAGCAGCCCAGCTCCACTGCCTCCCAGTGACCAGCAGTGGCTCACCCTTTGCCAGGGTCCCTCAGAGTGTGGTCTGCAGAGCATCTGATTCAGAATCACCTGGAAGCTCGGTTAAACATGCAGATTCCCGACCTCTCCAATCAGAATCTCTGGTGGAGGGGGAAACGACAGGTGTAACAAGGTGCCCTCGGGTGACAGTAACGAGCACAAAGGTTTCAAAACCATTGCTTTGTGAATAAACGTTCAGGATCGTCAGCCAGGAGGAAAATAGAATGTCAATTAGAAAATAGAAAACTCCATTTGGCTGATGCTGTTTCACATGGCCACCAGCAGGGGGCCCATGACAACTTTAGCCAATACATGGGATTCAATTGTCAGCCAATGAATGATCTGAATGGTAACAGCCCCTCCTAATGGGGAGGGGCAGCGTGGGACAACAGCATGGGAGTTTAACTGGTTCAAAGTAGAGTCCGCCAGTCCTCCATAAGCCATCCCATTCATCCAGGAGCTAAGTACTGAGGACCTACTATGCACCAGTTATTGTTCCAGGCACTTAGATAAGTGAACTAAACAGCAAAAAATTCATGTTCTTGTGGGGTCAAATTATCTGTTATTCATCAATCCGTCCATCTGTCCATCACCCTTTAATCCATCCATCAGTCCACCATCCATCAAGTCGTAACCTGTCTACCCATCCAGCATCCCTTCCTTAATCTGACCATCAATCTATCTATCCTTCCATCCATCCACCATTAATCTATTTCATTAACCCATCCATCCATCCACCCATCCATCCATCCATCCACCCATCCATCCATCCATCCATCCACCCAACCATCCATCCATCCATCCACCCATTCAGCCATCTGTCCATCCATTCACCCATCTGTCCATCCATCCATTCACCCAACCATCCATCCATCCATCCATCCATCCATCCCTCCCTCCCTCCCTCTATCCATCCACCCATCCACCCATCCATCCATCCATCCAGCCATTTATCCACCCATCCATCCATCCATCCATCCACCCATTCATCCATCCACCCATTCATCTGAATTGCAGCAGCCCATTCATTCATCCAACTCTCCACCCAGCCATTCATCTACTCATTCCTCCATTCATTTAAAAACATGTGTTGCTTGCCCACTATGTGTGCGCTTAGGATGCAGAAATAAATAATTCAAACTTCCTGCTTTCAGAGAACTCAGAGTCTACTGAGAGAGATGGCAATTTAAACAATCACTATACTAGTATACTAGGTAGACAGTGATAAATCCTGTAGTAGATGTATGTATGAGATATAGAACAGCAATTAAGATTAATAGCTAATGTTCATTAAGCACTTATTATGTGCCAGACACTACTGTAAACACATACATACTCTGATTTAATCCTTATAACACTTCTATGGGGGTGATCTCTATCTATTTCACAGCAGAGAGGAATGAGGCTCAGAGAGATTGAGTAACTTATCTGGGGCTGCACAGCTGGTAAGTGGCAGCTGGGTTGTAAACCCAAGGTCAACTGATTCACAGATTATATTCCTAACCACGCATCTGTTCTTGTCTCGTATCCCTTTGAGAATCTGATGGAAACTTACAGAGACTGTGCCCAGAAAAGAGCCCTTGCACATAAGCTCTCAGATTATGGCTTACAACATTAGGGGGTTTGTGGACCCCGGGGTGAGAAGCCCTGGAATGTGGGAGCCTGGAGAAGTGAGGGTCTGCAACTGCCCGGGGGGATCAGAGAGGGTTTCCCCGGAGAGAGGTCTTGAGCTGGCAGGTCTTACAAGAGGAGTCAAGGTTTTCTGGGTGAGGGAACAGAAAAAGGACACCCCAAGGAGGAGGAACAGCACACACGAAGGGCAGGTCACCGGGGTGGAGGAGGCAAAGGAGGTTAGGGCAGAGAATGCAGCTAAGCAGTGGAGGGGGCAAGACCATGGGGAGCCTTGAATGCCAAACTCAGGAGTCCCGGCTGTGCTCTAACAGTGTCCATGGGGATCCACTGAAGTTTCACAGTCACACTGACACTTTTAAAAGACCATGGGGCTTTTTTCCTGGAGCTGGCCCAGTGGTGCAGTGGTTAAGTTTGTGCACTCTGCTTCGGCGGCCTGGGTTTGCTGGTTTGAATCCAGGGTGTGGACCTACACACCACTCATCAAGCCACACTGTAGCAGGCATCCCACATACAAAATAGAGGAAGACTGACACGGATGTTAGCTCAGCGACAGTCTTCCTCAGCAAAAAGAGGAGGATTGGTGGTGGATGTTAGCTCAGGGCCAATCTTCCTTAAAAAAAAAAAATAAAACAAAAGACAGACCAGTCTCATTAGCTTGAAAACCTCCAGGCTGTGGGTGGTGCCTCGTGGTATTCCGTGTAGATCACACACATGCCAGATGTTTCTGCAGCTGGACCAGGATGAGTAGAGGCCAGCAGCAGCCCTCATGGGGATGGGTGGGGGGGCACCAGCCCTTCCAGAGGCATGCAGGCAAGAGCGTGGACTCTGGAGGCAGACTGCCCTGGGTTTAGACCCCGCCTCTTCCACGCACCAGCTGTGTGGCCGGAGCAAGACACCTCTTCTCACTGACTGAGGCTCCCACCTGTAAAGTGGGCACCGGAATCTTGACATCCTCAAAAATACAGTGCTGGAGGACTGAATTAAAAATTGCAGGAAGAGCGCCTGGCACATAGTAGGTGCTCAAGGAAAGCCCCCTGCTCCACCCCTCCCACGGGCACATGGGGGCAGCTTTTAAAGCCATCACGGTGACACATTTGCTGCCATGGAGACGATAAAAATTCTGGCTGTCGTGTGTTCCCTGTGGCTTTTTGTCTCTCTCAGGATATTTCTGGGTTTAGTCCTTTTGTTGTTCTCTTCTCATTCTTTTATATTTCAACACATCTTTTCTCTAAGTGGGTGCCAAATGGGTTTTAAGAGGATAATGAGCTCATTAGAAGCTGGCAGGGACCAGAAAGAGACTGAGGCATCAGTGGTGTGGGGAGGGAAGGGGGCAGGCCCGGGAAGGGACTGTGAGTGAGGTGGGGGCTCCTCCTGGGGAGTGAGGTGCTGACTTGAGCCTCCCACACTCAGTGCCAGTGCTGAGAGGTGGGGGGGTCACTGGAGGGGGAGCACCTGGAATCTGAGCCCCATGCGAATGACTATGTCTGCTCTCTCACCACATTAGTCCCAGCATCTGGCACATAGTAGGCCCTCAAGAAACACGAGTGGAAGACATGAGAGGAAAGAGTCAAGGGACTGACTCCCCACCCCGCGGGGCTTAAGCCTACAACCATGGCTCTGTGCCATGTGCCCAAACACCCAGGGGACAGCCTCGGAACATCGCATGCCCAGGGCTCTGCAGAGGCAGCGTCTTGTGTCCCATTTCAATGCCCCAAGGGAACCTCAAAGACTTCTCTGCCTCTTGTGGCCATCTGTTATTCCTTCTCCCCTGTCTCTCTCCCTCTCTCTCTTTTCAGACAGAAATTTTACCCCAAAAAGAGTGGGAAATGAAGCCACTACCTTTTCTCGCACACCTACCATATGCCGGACGCTGTGTTCAAAGGTTTTACAAATACATTCTCACAAGCTCCTTCCTCCCAGCATCCTGCGAGGCCAGTGTGCTGTCTCTCCTCAATCCACAGATTGTGCGTCTACACCCCGGGTGGGGCACGTGCTGGCCCTCAGCAAGCCCCGTCGCCTCTCAGTTTCCCTTTGCCCGTTACACGTTAGAAACGATAATCGCATTCGCATCCTCTCCTGTCATTCACAGGCGTGAAACCCAACAGGTGCCTTCCCCTCTCTGAGCTGCAGTTTTCTCTCTATAAAGAGGGTCCACCGCAGAATCTCCCTCCGGGGGTCGTGGGAGGATTCAGTGACAGAGCCCACAGGGCTGGCGTTGGCACTCGCTAAGAGCTGGCTGTCAGCGCTTCATCCCTCTTTACTTTACATGAGAAGACTCGGAGCCTCAGTTTCCCCATCTGTGAATGTGGTGGATGACGCACACCCTGCCTCCCCCCTCCCTTCTCTCCCTGGGGCTGGCATGAGTTTCCACAAGGATGAGGCCGAGGGACCCCCCTTTGCGGGGCTGGCAGCATTTGGTTACCGCAGTCCACGTTTCCAGCTGGAGCCTCAGAGTGTCTAAACACAGCCTATTTTTAGCACCAGAATGAACCTCTGGTGTTGAGCTGCCAAGAAAGTGACTGGCGGGCAGAGCTGCCCTGCGGGAAGGGAAAACAGGAGGCGCAGCCGGTGCGCGGCTCCCTCCCCCGGGGAGTGGCCACAGTGCTTCCCCATCCAGGTCCCGGAGGCAGGTAAGTCTGGCTGGAGGCCCATGAGGTTGGGCAGGGGGCCGCCCTCCCTCCGCAACCCCCTGAACTTGACTTAAAGGCACAAGCCCAGGGACCAGCTGACCCCCACCATCCAAGCTTGGCCAAGAAATAGCTGCTGAGAAACCAGGTTTGGGAAGGTTCGATTTCTTCACAGTTCTGGACAGGGGACCCCCCTGGGGATCACCAAGAAACTGGGAGCCCAGGCCAGAGATGACATTTTAGTCTTGGCCTAATAATTAAAATATCAGAAATCGCTGGGATTTTTTGAGTGTTTACTCTGCATTAGGCACTGTCCTGAGCATCTTATTCCCATTGCACCATTTAATCCTCACTAGAATGCTTTGGGAGGGCTATTAACCTCTCTGGGCCTCAGTTTCCCCATCCATAGAATGGGGGAAATAATAGTGCTTACAAAGTTGGTGTGAGGACCAAATGAGTTAATACATGCAAGTGGCATCTAAGTGTTACCTCTTATTATAATAACTTGCTGAGATTATGCGAGGTTTGCCTGCCCAGTGCCCCCTTTTTCTGGGATAAGGACCCCATTTCCCTTTACAGAGCTTCTCTGTCATCAATTCCCAGCTCATATGGCTTGGGCAGAATGGAACCCCCTCACCAGTTGCTGCAAACATTCATGCCTGGCTCCTGACACACACGCACAGGAGTTAGTGTAGGGTGTACATATACCTAGGAGGGCAATGGGGAGGTCCTACTGTGTGAGCATCTTATGACGATCCTAAGAAATGCTGGCTTGTTTCCCAAAGTGGCCATGGTGACAACTCCATCCTGTAGTGTGGGAGCCTTTCTGTTGCTCCAAATCTGCACCAACACTCAATGTTGTCAGTCTCTGTCATTTCTGCCAGCCTGGTGGATCCGGAACAGATGCTGGATGTGCGCCACCCATAGAGCTAACTTTCAAAGGCCATTTGGAAGGAACTTCAGTCCGTGACTGGTGGGAGCTGGTGGATAAATGCCCCGGCTCCCTCACCCCTCTGGTAGAATAACCCCGAGGCTGTGTTTACACAGGCTCCCTGACTTTCCCCTGAGGGATTCAGCCTCGGTCCCCCTCAGTGGTGGCTGACTTGACAGCACACCCTGTGCTGGTTTCTTCCCTTCCCTGTGTCTCTTCCCCACTCAGGGAATGAAAGGGACCAGTGTGTTCTTCACCTCCTAAATAAACTATTTACCAATGATAGCGACTACTCGGAAAATACTGCCATTTATTCAACCTCTTCCTTGTCGTTAGACATGTAAAACATTTCCAGTTTTCCTCCCTTATAAATAACTAATGCTGTGATTAACCTCCTGTGTGTAGATCTTTGTCCCGATTCCTGGAAGGCAACATAGGATCTCTCGACAACGATGAGACATAGGCACAATTAAACGGATTTTACTGATGAGGAAGTTAAGGCTCATGGAAATGAAGTAACTTGCCCAAGCACAAAGCTAGCAAGAAGCAGAGCATGATTTCAAGGCCAGAACGAAGTCTCAGTGTGCGACGCAATGGCACACACCAAGTAGACCACCAGGACGTCCAGCCCCCTCTCCACCCACTACATCTCTCAGGTGGATCCCAGCCTCAATGGAAGGATCCTTCCTGAGCTTGGAGACATGGAAAACCATCCCTCAAAATCTTCTTCTCCAGGTAGCTTAAGCAAAGCTCAATGCCTTTAATCAAAGTCCCTTCTCATCCATCTTGCTTCTGAACCAGCCATTTGACCAACGAAAGAAGTGAGGAAACAGCCCAAGAAATACCATTATAAATGGTATTCTTTGGGAATCCAGAATTTGTTAACCCGACTCACCCTGGGGAAGAATTTTTCACCCACACATAATGTGTGAACTCCCTCTGGGACACACCCTTCCACTCCTGGGTGTCCACAGAGTGGTGATCCGACCTGCCCATCCACGATGGACTGCTGTGTTGCTTTCTCTGGTTTCTGGCCACTCTGTGCAAACCTGCAATGAACACTGCAGTATGTAGAGACTTACTCCCTGGGTCAAGAAAGCGGCTCATTGCATCCACGATTCTGCATACGCGTGAGCATGCACACAGGGGAAACCTTGCTCCAGGGTCCTCCCGCAGCACGCGCCGCCTCCTGCGCACTCGCCCACCTCCCGGGAAGAATCCTCACACCTCCGTCCCCCTGTCCCTAGGAAGGGGGCTCGCCCACCACCCCCGGTGCTCACGGCTCCCCATCTGCGTCCATTTTCATTCATCTTTCCCAAAACTCGAGAAAATAAATGAGAAGCAAAGTGCCATTAGCTTAACGGCCTTTAACACCCAGCCATCTGCCATGATGTAATTAAATAAAAAAATCAGACGGAGCATATGGTGCCCATTATAAATAAATATTAAAATTTTGTTTCCCTGGGTAATGACTCCAGTGCCTCTCGCTCCGCAGGCAAACTTTACGGCCATTCTCACTTGTTGCAGAGAACCAGGCGGGGCCACAGCGAGTAGCAGTGACTGCTGGGAAGAAATACGGAAGGAGCTTAGATCTTGAGCCAGACTTGGTTGGAACCTGCCTCAGACCCATGGTGGCTGTCTGATCTTTGGCAAGTGGCCTCTCTGAGACTCAGTTTCTTCACCTGCAAAATAGGACCAATCCACCCTGCCTCGCTGAGAAAGTATGGAGTTAAATGAGCTAATGTGTTTAAAATACGTTGTACCATAATAATAGCATGTGGTAATATTTATTGAAACCCACTATGTCAGGCACTCTTCTACATACTAGTTCCATCCTTACAACAATCCTACATGAAAGGTCTCATTTGCTACATTTGAGAAAACTGAGGTTCAGAGAGGTTAAGTCACCTGTGCAAGGTCACACAGCTAGGAAGTGGTGGAGCAGAGTTCAAACCCAGGTGGTCTGGCTCCAGAGCCTGCACTCTGCTAAGCCTAACAGTTTCTCAACAGACAGGCATTCTCTGCTCCAACTTTGGCCAACTAAACAAATCATCTCTTCCCGTCTCGTGACAATACCGTTTGCCCAGACTTCATCTCAGAAAAAGATGAAGATTCAATGAGTTTTTGTGATGATTGGTGACCACCCAAAGTAGGTGTGGAGGATACACTTGGGGGGGGGGTCTGTGTAGTGCACGCCCCCCACACACTGCTTACAGGCATGGGCCCCAGTGGCCACGTTTGTACCACAAAGCCCTGCCCATTGGCATTGGCATAGGTGGACTCGGGCCACCTATGCCACAGGTGGACATTGGCATAGTGCCACAGGAGCCAGGGTGCACCGTAGGTGGGCTCAGATGTAAAACTGGTCAATCAATTCTTGCCCCTTGGAATATGCAGCTGGGGTTTGAGACATTCTTGTCTCTGCTGGTCACTTGGAGTAAGGACTTGTAACCTTAGGAGCTGCCACCATGTGCCCAAAGAAAGAGCACAAGTTAGTCTGCAAAGAAGGGAAGAAGAAGGGAGATGAGCAGAGGAGAGACTCAGACAGAGGAGTTGAAAAGACCCGGGGTTTCTGACTCTTGGTGGACCAAGTACCGGCCTTCCAGGCTACAGACAGCATCGAATGAGAAGACACGGGTACTTGTCTTCCCTCGGTGCTGGGTACACAGCAGGGACTCAGTAAGAGGCAGCGACAGTTAGTCGTGAAAGGCAACCACCCGCAGCTAACCCGACCCTAACCGCGTGGTCCAGCAACCTCGCTCCTTGGAATTTACCCAAAGGAGCTGAAAACTTAGGTCCACATACAAGCCTGCACACAGATGTTTACAGCAGCTTTGTTCACAATTGCCAAATCTAGGAATCAACCAAGACGTCCTTCGTTAGGTGAATGGATAAACAAAGTGTGGCACGTCCAGACCATGCAACATTACTCAGCACTAAAAGAAATGAGCTATCGAGCCATGAGAAGATACGGAAGAATCTCTAGTGCATATTACGAAGTGAAAGAAGCCAGTCTGAAAAAGCTCCATACTGTATGATTCCAACTATATGACATTCTGGAAAAGGCAAAACTAGGGAGACAGTAAAAAGATGAGCGGTTGCCCAGGGTTAGTGGGAGGGAGGGATGAATGGGGGGCACAGAGGACATTTAGGGCAGTGAAACTACTCTGTATGATGCTGTAATGACGGCTTCACGCCATTACACATTTCTTCAAACCCACAGAACGGACAACACCAAGAGTGAACCCTAATGTAAACTCAAGACTTTGGCTGATAACGATGTCTCAGCGTAGGTTCATCCATTGTGACAAATATCCCCCTCTGTGGGGGACGTTAATGGCAGGGGAGGCTGTGCAGAGGCAGGGGGTATATGCAAAATCTTTGTACTTTCTGCTCAATTTTGCTGTGAGGCTGAAACTGCTTTAAAAAGCAAAGTCTATTAAAAAAAAGATGGGGCAGCGATATTCTTGAAAAGGGAGCGATCCACTGGAGTAGGCATCCATGAACCATCCAAACTCTGGGCTGGGGCGAAGGGACCCAGCTGCAGGAAGGGATGGAGTGAGGGAGCAGGCCTGAAGGGTGAAATGCGGGTTCCCCTTGTCCAGTGGTTTGATGACAGGAGCCCAAGACGCAGGTCACCTAATCCGCTGGCCTTCCGTGTCAGGCAGCTGGCAGCCCTTCTCTGAGCCCAGATCACTTTCCTCTCCATGAGGGACTCCTAAAGAAAGGCCCTAAATCTCTATCATTATGCCATCTGGAGTCATCCTTCTCCTCCGGGAGCTCCTGCGTCGTGGGTCAATTAGCACACATTTGCATAGAGTTCCTTAATAGGCCGCTAATTGTCTGGGGAGATAATGGGTGGCTGCGGGTTCTGGGCAGAATGTTTACCCACAGGGGCAGGCCGACAGGGGGTGGCAGGGAACAGGGCGGACAGACGGAGGAAGGGAAAAGGGGGGATGGGCTGGGGCGGAAGGGAGGGGAAAGGAACGGAGTGAGTTATTACCCACTCACACGCAGTGAGCAGAAGCATCACAGTTGTGTGTGTCTGCTCGATCTCAACCTAAAATGCGTTTCCCACTGTAGGTCCCTTAAGATCATTTGAAAGCCCTAGTGATGGAAAACAAGAGGGGTGAGCTATTTTGGGTGGGGTGGTTGCAGAAGGACCCATTGAGAAGAAGGCATTTGAGCTGAGACCTGAAAAATGAGAAGGAGGCAGCTGTGGGAAGATCTGGGACAAGGCCATCCCAGGCAGAGAGGACACAACACAGACTGGGAGGTGGGAAAAGGCTCAGCACATTCTAGAAACCAGAATGGGGGGGGGTGTCAGCGTGGAGAGAGGGGGTTGGGGACGCCATCCTGCAGGGCCCTATGGATTCTGCTCAGGGCTGTTTCTGACCTGCAGTGTGACCCGCGCCTGTTTCCTACAGGGCACCACGAGGGGCTGGAGGAGGAGGCCCCCAGAGACGCTTCCTGCCCCCGTGGGCACTGGCCATGTCTCAGTGGCTCTAGGAGGCTGAGGTGGGGTGGAGAAATGTTTGTTGACGGGCGGAGCTGAGAACAGGCCGAGGTCTGGGCCCTGGGCAGGGGTCAGTGGCAACTCTAGAATTTCTTCCTGGGTGGGGCTCAAGGGCCAAATCTGGCTGGAAGGGCAGGCTCGGGGCTGTACCCGACACTGCTGAGCTCTTAGATGAAATGAGAGTACTCATTGCTACCAGGGGTCGGCAGACCATGACCGCAGCCACACTGGCCTGCGGCCTGCCTTTGTAGGCCCGGAGCCAAAGAAGGCATCTATGCTTCAGAGGGTTGTGACAAAGAAGGTGGATACACACCACGGCAGACTGCATGTGGCCACAGAGCCTAGAGTATGGACCGTCCGGGCCTTTGCAGAAAGCATCTGCCGGCCTTGATCTTCATTACAGTGGAGGCCGCTGGTGGAGATTCCCAGGGAGAGGGGCTGAGGGCCACTGAGGAGGCCACCCTGTCCGCCTGCAGAGCTCAAAGACCACTCTCTGGTCTCTTAGCATCTTCTTAGAGCAAGAGGCAAAGAGCTGGAAAGAAGCCCAAACATCCATCACCTAGTGAAACAGCCTTGTTTCACAGAAAGGGAAACTGAGGCCTAGAGAAACTCAATGAAATAACCCCCACCTACGTGAAAGGCCTCCCACGGACCCGGACCCAAGTAAGTTTCAACAAGTTTTAGCCATTTACTGTCATTATTATTATACCATAGAATCGTAGAGTTCAAAAGACCTTAGAAACCAGCTAGTACAAGTCTGATATCTTACAGATGAGGAACCAGAGCTCAGAGAGGCTGAAGGAGTGGCCCAGGGTCACACAGCCAGGCCAGGGCCAAGTTGGCTCCAGGACCAGGCCTGCTGCCCTGCATGTTTCTTCCCAGTGCACACACTGCTCCCTGCCAGCCCCTGTCACCCCAACCCCACCCTTCCCCCGCTCCAACTGTGAACGAATTGCCGCTCGCTCACTCCACGCTGATGGAAGATTAGGCTCTAATTTGGGAACGGTGACAGCTCCCGTTTGCAGCTCTTGCCCAGAGAGGAATTTTCCACGAGGAGTTTCCCCAGCAAGAACCACTGTCCCCAGCCCGAAATCACCCCAGCCCAGTCTTTCTGCCCAAGCCTGTGTGTATGTGTGTGGTCTCTGTGCCCCTGCCAGCTGTACAGCTTCAAGCTCTCTTCAGTCACAGAGCATAGAGCACCCAGTGTCTTTGGAGGGGCTGTCAGTACCTACAGCTGGCTCAGAGCAGGACCAGGAGGTGGGCTCATAGGCCATCAGAGGCGGAGGGAGGACCCCTCACAAACCCCAGTCCAGCTTCCTTATCAACAGATGGGGAAACTGAGGCCCAAAGGGGAAGGTGGAGGGACGCCCCAGAGTCCTCCACTAACTTTACCCAGACCCCCGCCTCCTGGCCCCCAGGCTTTAGCTTTGGCACCCTCCCTGGGAAGGAAGGAAAATGGATAAACTACCTACTGTGTGCCAGGCCCTTGCAGGGACACTGTGTCGTTCACTGTCCCCAGTGCTCTACTGGCAGGCTGGTTTTATACTCACTTTGCAGACAAGGCAATACCGAGGTGGGGAGGCCAGTCACCTTGCCAGGAGGCCGAGCTGGTGAGCGGCAGAGCAGGGCTCCAACCCAGGCCTGTCTGACTCCAGAACCTCACTTGTAACCTCTGTGGGACATCACCTCTGGCCACGGCGCCATCCCTGACCTCCGCTGGGCCAGTGGGCCGATCAGAGGCCCTCCCTGCCCAGGGAGCCTTTGTCCAGGCAGTCTGCTCAGCGAGCCGGTGCCCCTCACAAGGCCCCTCAGCTGGGAAGGAGGAAAAGGAGCCCCTTCTAGAGGGACAGGGGTCCCTACACCCCTGTGGTATCTTCACCATGTCCTTCAGTGGCCCAAGGAGTTCCGCTGGCATCCGACAGAGAGATGTCCCCTCCCACGAGGGCAACTTCAGCCCCTCGGCTCACCATCTGGACGCCATCAAGAAGGCGGCATGAGACCACCTCCGTGCACGTGTCAACAGAGACACACATATGCATGGACGCGTGCACCCCCATGTCTGCCACCTCGCCCCACAGCACATGCGCATGCACACCCATCCTTAATTTGTCCCTCTCCTTTCACGGCACACGGCAGGAATCCTTCAACCCTCTTCACAGATGAGAAGCAGCAGACGAGATGTGACTTGCCCAAGAAACATGTTAAGTGTCACAGGTAAAACTAGAAACCGAAGCTTCTCGTTCTGACAAGACACGGTTTCGTATCCCCTGGGACTGTCAAAAGAATAAACTAGCGCATGTCTGAAAAAGTCTGGGCCAGGGTTTCTCAGCCTCAGCACCACTGGTATTTTGAACCGGGTAATTCTTTGTTGGTGTGGGGTGGGGGGGGACAGTCCTGTGCATTGCGGGATGTCTAGCAGCATCCCTGGCCTCCACCCCCTGGATGCCAGCAGCGCACCCCACCGCCAAGTTGTAACAGTGAAAAACTATCTCTAGACGCTGTTCTAGACCTTGCCCTCATGACTAAGCAGAAGAGTGGACTGGAACACCGCTCTCGGACCCACCTGACTCCAGATTGACAAAGCTGTCATCTCCAGTTCTAGAGCCCCATTCTGGATTTTATCCTAGTGCTCTATCCCGAGAATTTATTATAGGGTTCCACACTAGCATCCCCGACTTCTAGAATTCTATGCAGCGATATTAGGGTCCATTTCAAGGTTGGCAGGTTCTCTGATTCTGAATCAATTCTGTTCTAAACTCCTAGGCTCCAGTCTCCCCACGTGGCAAGGTTGACATTCTCCCTGGGAGACAGCCACGCCTCGCTGCCTTCCAGTGACCAGGAGGAAAGATGCGCCCATGAATTATATATTTCCAGCCATCTCTAAATTGCTCGGCAATTAGAGAACACCAAGGGTCAGCTGCCGAGAGCAAGAGCCTCCCCTCCAGCGGAGAGAAACAGCTGGACGAAACTCATCAATGCACGTAAAGATGTTACCTCTTGCAGCGTAGGTATAAGAGTGACTTCTAAAAATTATTTTGGTTGTCTGTATTTCCTTTTTCCACAATTGGCTGTGGCCCAATAAGACGTGGACTGGAATCTTGGCTTCATCACTTCCTGGCACCAAGAAGAAGGCGAGGAAGCCACTTACCCTCTCTAAGCCGCAGGCTCCTCGTCCGTCCATCAAATGGGATGAGAATGATGGTACCCACTGGCTGGGTCGTTGAGGGGGTTACCTTGGGGAATGCATGTCCAGTGCTTAGCACAGGGCCAGGCACATGTCTGGGTCTCAACACAATCACAACTATTGTTAACTCCATGTTTGAATCAACGCGGCCATCCGTGGCACGGCTGAAGGCACACGGGTTCCGGAATGTCTTGGCGTCATCCATGTCCTAGCTCAGCTCTGTCACTTCATAACTCAAGACCTCGGGAGGGTGCGTCCCCTTGAGCCTCCATTTGTCCAGCTTGTAAAATGGGCATGAACACGCCACTTCTCAAGGTCCCCACAGGCATGTGGCACCAGCGGGTGAGCCTTACTTACTATTATCACCCTGTGCCAGGGGGCTGGCGGGCACGGAGCCCGGCGGGCGGGACGGGGAAGAAGTTAGAACTGGAGGCGGCACCTCTTCTCTCAACTTATTTGTGATTCCTCTAAAAGGGAGGCCTCGCCAGCCCCAACACTGACAGGTCGTGGCTGTCATGATGTCTTTAAATTTAGACCAACACCCCACACACAAACACGCAGCCACCCACGCGTCCCCAGGAATAAATCTGCTGGGGTGGGAGGGAGGAAGGCTGTCTCCTCACGTCCTGGGAGCAGGAGGGAGGCAGGGCAGCTGGCTGCGTGCTCGGGGCTGCTGCAGTCAGGCCTCTGCAGACGGGGAAGCTCAGAGATGCTCCCCTCCTCCCTGCCCAGAGCACTGGACAGGGAGTCAGGACACTCAGATTCTCAGCCCACGGGCTCACAGGCAAGGCTAGTACAATGAGGGAGTGACCTAGATGGCCGCTAAGATTCGTAGGTTTGAATCCTGACGCCCCTGTGGACAGGCTGCGTGCCCTGGGGGAGATGCACAGCCTCTCTGAGCTGTGGTTTGCTTGTCTGTAAATGAAGTGCTTGTGGGGTCCATTTCGTCACAGCGGGATCTGTGTGGTCCCACAGGATGCTGCACTTGGTCTAACGCTCTGCCGTCACCATCTTGAAATGCTTAATAATTTTGAACGAGAGGCACTGCATTTTCATTTTGCACCAGGCCCTGCAAATTATGTAGCTGTCCTGGGTGGTTGCGAAGGTTGAAGGGGGCTCCCGCCTGTGAACGCCCCACCCCCTGCAGGCCACCCCACGGAGACTCAAGCCTGGCCTCTCACTTCCCTTCCTCTCCCGACTCCACCTTTCAAGCTCATTCTATGTCTGTGTGGCCCAGGGCAAGTGGATTAACCTCTCTGTGCCTCCATTTTCTCCTCTGTTAAACACAAAAACACAAACTACCTTAAAATTTCTTTAGGCTCCTACTCACTGCCCTGCTATTCTATCGACGATTCACCCATTCATTCATTCATTGATTCAACAAACATTCATTGAGTGCCAACCACCTGTCGAGCCAGGTTTGCCCCACGAGCCTGGCCTGAACCAGGCCATCTATCCATGGGGAGAGTTTGTCCTGCGCAAACTTCACAAATGCATCATCTCTGGGGAAAAGACCTCTGCTCTGATCCACAGGAGCCCAGTGCTCTCCCCTAACCCCAATGTAGGGGTGCAGCATGCTTTTATTTTTCATCAACAAACATTTATTGAGTACCTGTTGTATGCCAGGTGCTGTGGATACACTCCTGAAGATGTGGCCTCTGCCATCTAGAAGATGACAATCTTATTTTTTAGCTTTTAAAATCTTGGGGTCCGTGTTGGTCTCAAGCACTAACCATGAGAGTTTCACTTGCTGAGCTTCCAGACCTTGAAATGCATAATTTCTGAGGTTCACAATGACTGTGTAAGGTAGGTGCTATTCTCCCCCTTATACAGATGAGAAACTGAGGTTCAGAGAGGTTGAGGGACTTGCTCATGGTCACACAGCTCACAAGTGGCAGAGCTGAGATTTCACCCCAAGACTGGATGGCTCTGAAGGGCTTTTGGTGACATCACTTCCTCTTGTACGGAAGTTTATCTCCCCAGAGGGAGTATGCACTCCTCGAGGCTGAGTCTTCCCCTCTGGCGCTGACTCATAGCCTGGCACCTTCCAGCAAGTCCTGGTTGTTGAGCGTCTGGAGCACACCATTCCTGAAGGAATCTCAAGTGCAAATGCCAGCCCCGCCAGACAAGGAGAGGCCTTTTCTGTGCTACTCACAGCAAGTTGGTCCCTGAAGTCTCCTGAATCAGAAAGGAAGATATTCACGGCCAGAGAAAGCCACTGGCCATGAGCCCCCTGTGGCTAAAGCTTTGGATCCCGTGTGGGATCCGATGTGGCGTTTTGATCCCATGCAGTTAGGCAACCCAGTGCTTCCATGTGGCCCTCCGAGAGGGGACCCAGCAGGGGTTCTCAAACTGGAGCATGCGTGGGAATCCTCTGGAGGGTGTGGGCCCTGCCCCAGGGTTCCTGACTCAGCAGGTCCAGGGTGGGGCCTGACAATGTGCGTTTCTAACACGCTCCCAGGTGAGGCTGCTGCTGCTGGTCCAGGGGCCGGACTCTAAAACCTTCCTTTCGAGGGATTCAGAGCAGCCCCGGTGGGAGAGATTGCAGGAGGTTGGGAGAAATCAGGGTTTGATCCTCTGGGAGGGGGTGCAGCCTCTGGGGACAAACAGCCCCGATTTAAACCCCAGCCCCACCACTGGGATCCCCCAGACAAGGGGTCCATCGAGGAGCCTTTCTGAGCCTCAGTTTCCACATGTGTAAGTGGATGGTGACTCCCTCCGAGGTTGTTGTGAGGATTAAGTGAGCGTCACTTTATCGCAATATCCGAGAGCATCTTTCTGTGCTCTTCTGGGCTTTATTGTGTTCCCCCAAATTCATGTGTTGAAGTCCTAACCCCTAGGACCTCAGAAGCTGACCTTATTTTGGGAGAGGGTCTTTAAAGAGGTGATCAAGTTAAAACGAGGTCCTTGGGGGCCCTAGTCCAACAGACTAGCATCCTTAGAAGAAGAACTCTGGGCAGAGGCAGGTGCAGGGGTGAGAAGAGTGAAGGGCGGCCAAGGAGAGAGGCCGGGCTGGGTCCTCGGAGCCCTCGGACGGAGCCGACCCTCCCGACGCTTAATTTTGGACTTCCAGCATCCGGAACCGTGAGGTAACAAATTTCTGTTGTTTCAACCACTCAGAGTGGCCCTTCATTATGGCGGCCCTAAGCCACTGATGCACAGGTGCTCCGTGGAACACCTCGGATATTTTTTCTTTTTTTCAGTGGGAGAAGCCACCTTCGGTCTGGTGAAAATGCAAACATCTGAAGTGCGCGGTCGATGGAATCTTACATATGTCCACACTCACGTGACCCCACCCAGATCAAGACACGGAACATCCCCTTCACCCTTAGCGGCTCCCTTGTGCTCCCCGAGCTAATGCCCCCTCCAGCGGCTGTCACCCGTCTACCTTCTGTCCCACAGATCAGTTTTGCGTATTCCTGAGCCTCATACATGGCTGGACAATGCTGAACAGAAGAAGCCAGCCTTTTACATTTAAACTCACTTAACCCTCATAAACCACCCCCCCCCCCCGGAAAGGCACTATGAATATGTCCATTGTACAGATAAGGAGTAAGAGGCCCAGAGAGGTTCAGTAACTTGCCCAAGGTCACACAGCAAAGGTGTACGTGTCAGAGCCAGGATTTGAACCTGGGTAGTTTGATTCTACTCACTGTACTTACTGCTTTTATAACACACAGTAAGTGCCCATTAAATAAAACCACAGTGACTTCTACCAACCCAGGTACACTAGAGTATATACACACTGTATGGTATTACCAGTGGTAAATACTAACACTGTCCCCCTTTTAGAGTGGAGGAAACTGAGGCTCAGAGAAGATGAGACCTGCATCGAAGGTCACAGGGCTAGCGGGCAGCAGAGCTGGGATGGAGTGTGGCTGCTTGCAGAGTTCACGCTCTTAGCCACTGACTGTGCCTCCTCCCGCCAGCTCCTGCTAAGTGGCGGCACCAGGCCTGAGGCCTCCACTGTCCGTGCTCTCATTAAAACCACAGCGAGGGACCACCTCACACCCACCAGGAGGGCTCGACTACACACCCCAGCAAAACCAAGTGCCGGAGAGGATGCAGAGTGACCGCAACTCCCGTCCGTCGGCGACAAGAAAGCAACAGGGTGTCCAGCCACTGGAAAGAGGGTTGACAGTTTCTTTTAAAATTAAACATCCACTTACCATATGACCCAGCAATCCTACTCTTAGGTGTTTTTACCAAGGGAAGAGGGAACCCACTCTCACACAAAACCCGCACGCAATTGTTTATGGCAGCTTTATGCGTAATTTCCAAAAACGAAACCACCCAAATGTCCCTGAGGGACGAATGGACACACTGTGGTGCATCCGTGCAATGGAGTACTACTCAGCCACGAAAAGGGACAGACTACTGAGATACACAGGAGCACTGGTGAATCTCGGAGGCGTTGTACTAAGTGAACGAAGTCAGACTCCAAAGGCTACATGGTTCCATGTATATGACATTCTGGAAAAGGCCAAAGGACAACAGATTGGTGGTCGCCAGGGGCTAGGATGGGGGCAGGGCCTGACTGCAAAGGGGCTTCCAGGAATTTTAAGGGCGATGGAACTGTCGTATGTCTTGATTCTGGTGATGGTTACGTGGCTGAATGCACTTGTTAAAACCTGCAGAACTAAACCACGGTGGGTGAATTTGACTGTAGGTAAATTATACTCAATAAAGAACATTTAAAAAAACTCCAACTCACCGTGCTTTTTCCCCCGCTCTGCTGGCTGAGCCCCGAGGAAGGGATGCTTCTGAGAGAATCAACACCTGCTCCCTTCCTATCCCGGGCCCCTGGGACGCTCACCTGGAGGGGAAAGATGGCTCAGCCGGGGCAGGGACAGCTCCCAGGAGCACCTGGGTTCCCACGCGACCCTCATCTCACGGCTGCTCGGCTCCAAGCGCAGGAAGAGTCAGGGTTATTTTTGCTCTGAGAAGCACAAGCCACAGGGTACTTTCTCCGCAGGCAGCCGCTCCCCCCCGCTGTGTTTACATAAAAACACATTTGCACAAGGTTTTGTTTTACGCCTGCCTCAGCCGCCCGGATTCTATTAAACACGAGGAGGCCTGATTATCTGGCTGGAAGCAGCTGACGGGAGAGGGCAGGCTGAAGGAGGGTGGCGCACACTGTGTTCCCTCCTAGTCCAGTGGAGCCCTGGGGTCTCTGGGAGGAGGTGACAAAAGCGTTTACCATGCTTACTTGTGCACACACTAGCATTTCTCAGCCTTTGTCTGACCGACCTTTTGCGCTGGACGTTTCGTGGTTGGGGAGGGCCATCCTGTGCATGGTAGGGTGTTTAGAAGCATCCTTGGCTTCTGCCTACCAGCGCCCCTCCACCAGTCGTGACAATCAAAACTGTCTCTAGCTGTTGCTAAATGTCTCCTGGGGGCCAAAATCGGCCCTGGTTAAGAACCACTGGTGCGCACACAAAGAGACGCATGTGCAGGCTCAGCTCAGCATCCCTCTGCCTTGCAAGACCCACTTAAAGAGAGGGCTGACTCCATCTTCTTGTAGCCCCAGCTCTTCCCACAGTGCCTGCACGTTCACACTTTAGAGGGTCAAAGACGTTCTGTGGGATGAGCTAAGCCATGGCAGCAGAGCAACGCCGGTGGTCACTAGCTGCCTAGGTTCAGAGGCCATTGCCCAGAATCAGACTCTGGCCACCATGCGTGGATTTGAATCATGTGCCAGGCTGTTCCCACATCACCTCACTCAGCCCCGGGATCAGGGTCCATGACTGTCCCATTTTACAGGCGAGGAAACTGGGGCATTCAGCCAGGGGGTGGCAGAGCTGGGACTTGAGCCTAGAAATGTCTGTTGCCAGGGCCCAGTCTCTTAATTGTCACACCCTGCTTAAGGCAGCTGCAGCCTTAGACTTTTTTCAGGACAAGATGGGGAATAAATAGCAACAAAGATTCTCTCCTTAACCAAACTCCACTCGGGCTCCCCTGAACTCCACTTGGAGTGGGCGTCTCCACCTTGTCCAATTTTAGCAAGAATCTCGCTAAGTCCGTTTCAGAGAACCGCTGTCCTCCATATCTGATCACCCTCGATTTCTAACCCGCTCCTCAACCTCCATCATCCCCCAGGTGACGTGTGATCACCTGGCTTGGCTTCAGCTCGAGTCCCGTTAGGTCGGGGTAGCCAGAATCGCCCGCATCCCTGATGTTTCCTTTTAATAATTTTCCATCCCTTGACCCCTCCCCCCATTTTTTGGCTATAAATCCCCAGCTGCAAATGCTGGACTCAGAGCGGGGCTGGCTCTCTCCTGACGTCTCTTTTCCCCTATTGCAATAGTCCTGAATAAAATCTGTTCTTATCACTTTAGCTACCACCCAGCTCTGATTTTTCTTTAACAATAGATCCAGACACATGTGTCTACACACGCGGGGAGGGAATGCGGTCGAAAAGCAGAGCACTCGCCAGGATTAATTACGGTAAAGAGTGTGGACTTTGGTGCAAGATAGACCAGCATCCAAATTCCACTTGGCCACTTACCAGCTCTGTGAACTCGGGCAAGTGAGTGGGGCTTGATTTTGTCATCTGTAAAATGGGGACAATGAAAATAATTCAGCACGGAAGTTTTGTAGAGATTAAAGGAGAAAATACTGTAAAGTGCTTACTGGAGCCTGGAAAATAGCCCACGCTCAAAAAATACTGGTTGGGTGGATGCATACAACAGGCTTTGGGGGGGAATGGCCACAGCTAAGGTGGAAGCCAGAGGGAGAGGTGAGTTTACGTCAAATCACCAGCAAGGCCAGGGTGTTTGAGTCCCAGACAGTCCCCACCTCACACACGTGTGCACACACACACACAGTGAGCCAAGAGCTGGCTATGCCTCAATGGTCTCCTGCCCTCTGATTGGACCTGAGAAAAGCCCACCATGCATGCTGACCACGGGCAGCCTGCCAGGTTGGGTAAGAGGCCCGCTCAGGCCCCTCTACGTGGGCGTCAGAAGGCTGCTGACTCCCCAGGAACCGCAGAGCCTAATTCAGCATCCCTCGACCCCTTCTCAACGGACACGCTGAACACTGGCAACATTCATCTGACCTCAGCAGAAACTGCCCCTGTGGGAACCCCCAAGAGGCACCGCTGTCCCTCCCAGGCCTGACCGCGGGACAGGAAAAAGGGGGTGCCTCGGGGCCATCAGCCATAGAAGGTTCCACTTCGTGTTAATTCAAGAGCATCACAGCTCCTGCTGAGCAGCTGAAGAACTCTCTGGAGCCTCTTTTCAACTGAAAACAATAATTTGCCAGAGCTCACAATGCAAGGAGCAGACGGGATGGCACAGTTGAGCCACAGCCTGCCGTTCTCATAGCCCAGAGCCTGCGGGGCCGCTGGGAGGCTCAGCAGCTGCTACGGGCTGGCGGGAGGGTCTGGGGACAGGAGGAGGGCACAGCCCAACAGCTCCCTGGGACAAGCGGGGGCTTTCTCAGGGAAGGGGCGGCAAGCGTGTCATGCCTAGTGTATTTTTTCACAGGGCTGCCATAACAAATGACCAAAACTGTGGGGCTTAAGACAACAGCAACTTATCTTCTCACAGTTCTGGAGGCCAGAAGTCTAAAATCAAGGTATTGTTATTTCGACATGAAACAAATATAAGAATTATTATTAATGGGATATTTTGTATGCCTTTTTTCATATCAAGACTTCAAAATCTGGTGTGCATTTCACACTTACAACACACATCAAGTCAGACTAGCCATGTTTGAAGCGCTCAGTAGCCACACGTGCCTGGCGGCCATCGCCATGGATGCTATAGCTCGGGAGAGCTGACATCTGTCTGCGGATTTGCAGAGCTGGAAACAGTATCCGGATTCTTCTGCCTCCAAATCCAGAGGCATCACTGCTGCTCCGTGGCCTCCTTACGTGGGAGGGGAGGAGCTGGACCACATGTGTCTCTGGCATCCACACTAGTTCAGGTACCACGTGACTCATTCCATGTGCCCAGAGCTCCAGCCTCTTCCTGCCTCCCTCAATCCCCACCCCCAGCTCTGTGGGCAGCTCGAGGCCACCCAGCTGGGGGCCCTGCTGGGGGCTGACTGAGCCCAGCTTGCTCTGGAGCCGATCTGGGCTCATGTGGACCTCGGAGCCCAGCCCCAGCCCGGGCACCCCATGGATCAGAATCAGCCCTGTAGAGACAACTAAAACAGCTTCTGTAAGCCACCGAGACCGACAGTCCATGCCTGGCTTTGAACCCCAGCTCCGCGGTTCCTAGCTGGGAGAACCCGCCTACCATTATGAAAAATTGGAGTCATCATAATACTTCCTCTTTACAGAGTTAACAGGAGGATTGAATGAGCAACTGTAAGAATCACTTCTCTCTCTTGAACACTTAGGTCGACCACTGACTGAGTATGTCACAGAGAAGTGCTATTTTATCCTTACCTTGCGGATAGGGAACCTGAGGCTCTGAGAGAGGAAATAACTTGCCCAGCATCACACAGCTAGCAAGCAATGGATCCAACGATAATAGACCCTTTCTCATAGGGTGGTTGTGAGGATTAAATAAATTAGTACCTTAAATTAAAGCACTTAGAAGAGTGTTGGGCACATAGTTCGTGCTCAGTAGTTTTGTGCTGTCATCATCATCATCATCACCATCATCATGAACATTGACGTTTACAGCATCATCAGCATCATCACCATCATCATCAATGCTAATATTTACAGCATCATTAGCATCATCATCAGCATCATCATCATCATCACAGTCATCATCATCATGGTCATCATTGTCATCAACATAGTCATCATCATCATGATCATCATCACCATCATCATTGCCATCATCATCACAGTCATCATCAACGTGGCCATTTACATCATCATCATCATCATCGCCGTTGTTGTCATTATCATTATCTTTGTCATCATTGTCACTCATGTTATCACTGTCATCCTCATCCTCATCCTCAGCTTCTCCCTCCCCAGGTGTGTTGTGAGCACAAAGCACCGTGCTGGGCAGTCGCCAAGCCTACCTTGAGCAAGTTTCTTAACTAGGCTAAGCACTAATAAATTGTCTTAAATCCAACCAGTAACACATAAAATAAAGGCAAGGCTGAAAGATGACTCTTGTTTGGAAGACACACACACACCCACACACCCCTACATCCAGGACATTTTCTTTGGCCAAAGAACACTGCCAGCACACAGCTTCGAGAATGCCTTTGGGGAGGGAAAAAGAAGTCCCCTACCACGGGTCCCACGGAGTTTGTTTTCTCCTTCCTGGTCCAAGAAGGCGCAGGGAGCACAGCCTCCATCTTTGACTTCTTAGCCACCTATGGGGGACATGCCAAGTGAAATAAGCTCCCTCAGGTCTTTCACGGGCTGCCCAAACAGACGGGGCCTTGTTTGGGGCATTTTATTTATTTCTTGTTAGCACCACTGCCAACCAAGTTCATGGAGAGTCACTGCAGGTCAAGCTCTGGGGAGAACCAAAGACTCCCTCTCTGGCCGCCTTTGCTGTCACCCGTGGGGGCAGCCTCTTGATGACTTCTTCACTCCTCCACCCCTGACTCTGCAGAACTTACCAGCCCAGTGTCTAGTCCGCCCTCCTCCCCACACGCTGCTCTTCTAATGAACTCTTTAAGGCCAGGCACACCAGGGTGATAATGGATTTTTGTGCAGATATTTGCATGTTATCAGCGTCTTCCTGAACTTCAAGGCTCCCGATGGGTGGAAACTAGAGAGAGTAGAGAATGGAATTTCAAAGAAAGGAAGCAATTTTAGCACCACTCAGTACAGGAAGCCTCCCACTCCTGGGTCACACTGGGCTTTCCACCTTGACATTTCTGGGGAGACCTGTCAACAAATCTAACTGTGCAACTCTGGGCTCTCAACAGACCTAGAGGAAATCCCTGGAACATGATGAACCGGGACATTTATTCAACAAATTTTATTGAGCATCTGCTATTTGCCAGGTGCTAGATCATGAGGTAGACGAAAGGACGATATAAAAACCCAATGCCACATATCTTACACAACTAGAGAGTAAAAGCCTGGTTTCACTAGCTTGATATTCTACCTGGATTTCCGAAACACCACGACTGAGCTCAGCCCAGTGTTAAATGCATACAAAAATTATCCAGTGTGATTACTACAAAACCCCACGAGAGAGGTACTGCTCACATTATCCCCATTTTATAGACAAGAAAACTGAGGCACAGTGAAGGTGAGAAACTTGCCCCACGCTATTCATTGAGAAACTGGGAGAATTGGGACTAGAACCCAGGAACCTAAGGCTATAGAAGCACCTGGAAGTGCATCCCACTCAGTCTTGGGGTGAGAAGTCGGGCTGTGACCTGAGGGAGGCATAGGGGGTGCCTAGGTAAGGAGGTGGGGGCAGGAGGAAAGGACGCTTGGGGGAGACAGTGGCCTGGAGAGGGTAAGTGACTTAGTTGAGGGCTCCAGGTAGAAAGTGGCTGAGTGTGATCAGGACCCAGGACTTCTGCCTCCAGTCCCATGTTTCTGCTCCTTTTTCATGCCCTTGACCTTGTGAGCCCTGTTCTCTAACCAGCTAAGCTACACCAGGGCTCAGCAGGAGCCCAAAATAGCTACGGCTTCCAGGCAAAATGAGTTGCCAAGTCAATCTTGCCCCACTCATCACTCTGACTCCAGCCTTGTTATTTTTGGGTACCACAGCACTGAGAACAAGTTGAGGCAAAGGCACTTCAATCTTGTCGCATTGCTAGTTTTCTAATGGAAAATACGTCGTTTCTTTGAGAAAGGTGTGGGGACATTGGTTGATTGAAGCCCCAGCATCCTTTTACCCCTCACCCCCTTTTTCCAGCATCAGTACCCTGCAGAATCCACATCTCCTCCAGCCAGGGTGGTCTGAGTAGGGTTGACCCCACACTCAGTTCCAAAAGTAGGTCCTGACTGGCCTAAGCCAATCAGCATAGCCCACCTCCCTCCCCGACCACAGCGATTGGTTCAGGAACAGACAGATAATCTAATCAGAACCAATGAGACTGGCTGGGGAGAGACATGTTCTGGTTTCTTATGGATTGGGGCATCTAGAAGAAGTGAGCTTGGGTTCCTGGGGACACCTTGCTACTCTCAGGGTAGCCAAAGACTAGGGAAAGGTAGAGATGCAGAGAAACTAAGATCTGATGGTCTTTGAGCCTGGATCAAGCCATATCCGAAGCAAGATATTTGTAGATTTTGATGTCTATGAGCCAAAATAAATTATTCTTTTGAGAAAGCCCATTTGAGTTGTGTTTTTGCCACTTTCAGCATAAAAAAACTTGACCTGCGTCAGAGCTGTTTCAAGATTCCCACCCAGGCTTGTGAACACCCATGCGGCTCTGAGGAAGCAGAAATCTGGGGTGGAATTGAAGCTGGGGGCAGGGGGGATTTGTGTGACAAAGATTTGGGATGATCATGTGTCCAAGAGGTGGAATCAGCTCTGCAGAGAATTGAAATGCAGCCCGTGGCTTCCTCAGGAAAGAATAACTATAATAACGGGTTTTCTCTATTAAATATCCGGCTGTTGTGTTTTGTGCATTATCGCATCCATTCTTTCTCACCACCCAAGGAGGTGGGGGTGAATATTCATTCCCCATTTACCGATGAGCAAACTGAGACCCACAGGGAACTGGCACACCGAAGTGAGTAGGCAGAGGAACTGGGCCTGGAACGCAGGTAGGTCTGACAGGGAGACCCCTGCCCCTAACTCCTCGCCACCTCCCTGACAGCAGGTGCACTGGGGAGGTCCCCTTTACCCTCTGGGGGATGGGGTTTAATGTCTGTGCCCGCGAGCAAATGACAGCATATGTGAATTTCGCCAGGACCATTTTCTCCACTTAACCTTGGCAGGATCCCAAGAGCAATAAACGCTCCCCCAGAATGGCTGCGGATTTTGCCGAAGCAATCAAGATGCCTTTGCGTAAAAGTAGGAGCCTGCACAGAATCACAAGGCAGGCATGTCCTGGGTGTTCGTTTCCTCTGCTGGCTGCAAGATTCACGAGCAGTCACCGTCAGGATCATAGGAAGACCAGAGTCATCGAATGGGCACCTCACAGGCCTCTGAAGCAAGGGTTATGATGATCCCATTGCACAAACGAGACAGCTGAGGCTCCGAGAGGTGAGGTCACTGAGCCACTATCACAGAGCTAATGCAACATTATAGAGCTAGGACAATATTATAGAGCTAATCTGCCTCAGACCAGGAGAGCTGGTTCAGTGTTTCTCAAAGTGTAGAACCGGCCTTGCAGGAGAGAAGATTCCAGCACTAGACAGCATTCGATCACAAAGTGAGAAAGCTATTCCCTTTTCATTTTCCTTTTTTTTTTTTTTGAGGAAGATTAGCCCTGAGCTAACATCTGCCAATCCTCTTCTTTTTGCTGAGGAAGACTGGCCCTGAGCTAACATCCACGCCCATCTTCCTCTACTTTATATGTGGGACGCCACCACAGCATGGCTTGCCAAGTGGTGCCATGTCTGCACCCGGGATCTGAACTGGTGAACCCCAGGCCGCCGAGAAGCAGAACGTGCCAACTTAACCGCTGCACCATCATTTTCCTTCAATCCCTCTGAGTACATCAAGACGAAAGTCTCGGTTTGGTGTCAATAGATCTTTAACACCTCCCTAACGCTCGCCAATCTGCTTTTACGACAGAGGGAGGCCCCAGGCCACCAGCAGTGTCCGGTTAGAATTGATCAACCTCATTTGTTTTTGTAATGTTTATAGTGATGATTCTCTACTTAGGAAAAGTTGTATTGATTTCATATGTGTAGGTAAGTTAACTTCTTAAGTAGTTTTCAGTCAAAAAATCAGTCAATTCAAAGAAAAAGAAGTAAATGTGCCCCAAATCACGAAGGTGGTGTGCTGACGAGTTAAGTTTGGGAGACGTCTCCACCACACTCAGCCAAATCCGAAACTTCTGCCCCAGCAACTCAGGAAATGGGGGGCCCAACATAGAAAGAACGAGCCAAGTGAAAAGGAGAGTGGCCCCCTTCTCTCTCCATCCTCTCCTATCCCAGCTGCCAGGCCCAGTGATGCTCTCCTGGGCTGGGGTGTGAGGGACCCTCGGGCCTCCCTGTCTCACGGTCCTGGTTACCAGCACAGCGTGGAGAAAGAGGGTGGCTCTTTTGAAGAGAAAGCTGATGTGGTGAGGGAAGGCGCTCCTGAGGTTAGTGAGCTCCAGGCCGCAGGACCGGCAGGGTCTACTGAAGCTAAGCATCCACCAACCCCAGGACCCTGCAACTCACTCCCAGGTGTACACCTGAGAGAAATGAGTGCTTACATCTACCACAGGACTTGCGTAAGGATGTTCTTAGCAGCTCTGTTCCTTATGACCCAAGCTGGAGAAACAACCCACACATCCTGCAACAGGAGAGTGGATGAAAATGGGACAAAAAGGAAGAGAACTGCTGATCACGCAACAACGTGGGTAAGTCTCACAGACACAACATGGAGCGAAGGAAGCAGAGACGAGAGAAAAGACACTGCGTGATGCCATTTATGTGAAGTTCGAGGGCGGGCAAACTAATCTTTGGTGACAAAAATCAGAACAGTGGGTTACCTTTGAGGGTATCAATTAGGCGGGCGAGCGAAGGAACTTTCTGGGGTGATGAGAATGTTCTAGATCTTGACCTTGGTGATGGTTATGTGGTTCTCTACATTTGTAAAAATGTATTGATATTTTACTTTACTGTATGCAAGTTGTACCTCAATAAAAAGGTTTTCCCCAAAGATTTGAGATTTAACAATACTATAAATAAATGAAAGACTGTTAGGTCTAACGGCAACGTGGACCACTCCCTCCCTGGGCCCTGGGCTGTGCAGAAAACTGTAACCACACTGGGTTGTCACACAGGCCAGCATTAATGTCACCGTGCATCCTTCATTCATTCCTTCAACACCACTGAGAAATCACTCCTTCATTCCTGACCTCTCAAGACATGCTTTATCCTTCTAGAGTTTTTTCTTTATTTTTTTCTCTATGCTCGGTGTATTAATTTCCTATTGCTGCATTAACAAATTACCACAGAGACTTAAAACAACATGAATTTACGCTATCACAGTTCTGGCGGTCGGGAGTCTAAAATCAAGCGCTCAGCAGGGCTGGTTCCCCTGGAGGTTCCAGGAGAGAATGAATTCCCTTGCTTTCTCAGCTTCTAGAAGCCGCCTGCATTCCTAGGCTTCCTCGCATCACACCACGTCTCGCATCTGTGGTCACATCGCCTTCTCTGACCCCGACTCTCCTGCCTTCCTTTTTATAGGGACCCTTGGGATGACACTGGGCCCATCCAGATAATCTTTCTTACTCAAGAGCCTTAATATAATCGCATCCGCAAAGTCCCTTTGACTGTATCAGGAAGTGTATTGGCGGGTACAAGGGAACATCAACGTGGACGTGTTTGGGAGGAGGCGTTCTTCAGCCACCCACATTTCGAAAGAAGAGCAGCAGAAACTTTTAAAGATTTTGGAATCAGGTCAGACCCACCTGGGTTCAGACACCTGTCCTACCACTTACTACAGTGCTTCATGTCCTTGGGGGCGTCACTCAGCTCCTCTGGGAGTCTCTATTTCCCCACCTACGCAACGGGGTGTCCCTGCACCGCCTCTGGTTGCTGGGAGGAGAAGGGGCAGCGACGTGTCGGCAGTTACTGTGGAGCCTGGCATGCCGGAAGGGCTGGGGGAACAGCCTGTGCATTCAGCGATGTTCAATGAACGAATGATATTGATGGAAAAAGACACCTATGAAGAACTGGGCACTTGATACCCAGTCTGTCTGACTCCAGAATCCAGACACGTTCCTGAAGAGAAGGGGAAGGGCTGGCCCCAGGCCCTCCTGAAGGCGGATGGAATGTGTTCTTCAGGGTGCTGGGAGGGGGTCTGAGCCACATTCCCACCCCCAGCAGGGAATACACATCTTACCTCTTCTGGTGGCTGCCTGTTGTTCATGAGATATGGAATTTCCTTGGCACTTTTGGGGGAAACAGATGCCGAGAAGTGGAACAAAACAGCTTTTTTTTGGTTTCTTTTCCCAAAAAGCAGAACTTGGCTCATATATGTGCAGGGCACGTGGATAAAGTTGGAATGAGAAAGCTTTGCAAGCCCTGGGGACCAAGGATGTTACTTTCATCTGAGTGTGAAGTGGCTTGGAGGGGTTGAGGTCCCCCCAGCCCGTCTTCCAAGGTGCGTGCCCTCGATTACTCCATCTGTGGAGCTGAAGGGGGATTTGCGACATTTCCCCCATCTCTCCCCCAGTGAACGGCCAGATCCAAGAGCTCAGGCGGTGACACGGGTCCACAAGGAAGATGCTGGATAAACCCAGAGGAGGAAATGAAAGCAACATGGCCAATATCATCTTCACGCCTGGAGGAGAATCTGAGACCACCAACCCCTCTGTCCTCCTTTTCTGCCCTCGCCAGAGCTCCACGTCAAGGGCAGGCCTTAACATGGACGTCTCCCAGCACTGACCGGCTCTTGGCCCACCACGGGTCCCCAGGAATCACAGGGCAGAACACACCAGGAATCCAGGAACAGCGGGCACTATGCGATGAGCACTCACTGTGCCAGCCTCTGTGCTAAGCCCCCATTAGTTTGCTAGGGCTGCTGACCAAGGACCACAGAGTGGGTGGCTCAGACTACATAAATTTATTCTTACACAGTTCTAGAGGCTGTAAAGTCCAAGATCAAGGTGTCGCCAGGGTTGGTTCCTTCTGAGGAAGAATCCATTCTGTGCCTCTCACCTGGCTTCTGGGGTTTGTTGGCAACCTTTAGTGTTCTTTGGTGCACAGAAGCATCACCCGAGTCTCTGCCTTCATCCTCACGTGACACTCTTCCTGTGTCTGTGTCCGAATTTCCCCTTGTTCTGAGGACACCAGTCATACGGGAGAAGCGGCCCACTCTACTCGAGTGTGACTTTGTCCTAACTTAACAAATTACAACTGCGATGGCCTTATTTCCAAATCAGGTCACATTCTGAGGAACTGGGGGTTAAGATATCAACATAAGGATTTCGGGAGGACACAATTCAACCCATAACAGCTGCTAAATGCATCATGACATGCAGTTATCATGGCTCTGCAAGGTCGATTGGGATTAATATTTCCATTTTACAGATGAAGAAACTGAAGATCAGAGAGGTGGAAAACCCACCCAAAGTCACACACAGCACATGTGCGGCGGTGGCACCGAGATTTGCACACCAACTACACAACTCCAGCCTCCATTCTCTTTACTGCACACCTGACGCCCTCGTGCCTGAGCTTCAATCCGTCTTCCTGAGAACCCAGTGAGATGGGTTCTGTGATCACTACCACTCTGCAGAAGAGGAAACTGAGGCTCACAGAGGGGATGGGACAAAGCTGAGGGTTGCACAGCTCATCAGTGGCAGAGCTGGGATTTGGATCCAGACACCTGCCTCCCAAATTTGTTCTCTTGATCGTTTGACCGCTCCGCTTCTGTGAAATCCTGGGCTTATTCCATAGGATGGTACAGGATATTATATTTTATATCATATCATCCTATCTAGTGACTGAGTAGCTGGGAAAAGCTTTAAAGCAAGCTCTATCCATCCAGGACCTCAGGCTCTGAAGTGAGCTCGCAGAACAGCCCTGCCCCTTCCCCGCCCACCCCACCAGCCCCACCGCTGCAGCATCCACACGGTTCATCTCCTCTCTGGGGCTTGAAAGAAGCTAACACTCAGCAGCCTCTGAAGGCCCGGCAGCCCTCACGCCTGGTCCAACCAAGCCACTAAATTAACTATGAAGCTGCGGCTCTCATGTTGCCATGCCGGCATCCAACATCTCCATCACGGCCCCCGGCAGAGCCTGAGCCAAGCAAACTCCCCAGGCCTCCATGCGGGAGGCCCCACAGCCAGAAATCCCCCCAAAGGTATTGGCTCTTTGGATTCCGTTTCCTGCCAGGGGAGGTTCATACTGGGAAAAAGTCAACACAGAGAAAAACAAATGATAGCAGCAGGGACCTGCCTCCCACCCCCGTGTTCCCTGGTGAGAGATGCTTCAGTGGCCACCAGGGGATCTCTGGGACAGGGAGAGACACCTCCCTCCCTCAGCAGAACCAACTGACAGTCCAAGAGGAACAGTGAGAACCCCTTACGGTCAGGTGGTCCCGAGCGGTGTGAGTAGGGTGTTCACCAACACTAGTCACTTATTCAGCAAGACAGTCTTTCATCGTTCAGTGAGTGTCTGTTAAGCACCTCCTGCGCCAGGCCCTGTGTGCTGTGGATACAGAGATGAGCAAGACAGAGTCTCTGTTCCGTGGGGCTCACAACCGAGTGGCCAGAGGCAGCTGCAGGATTGTGGAACCCCAGCAGAGCCACCTTCCTCTCCGCCTTGGTGCTCTCATCTGTAAAATGGGCACAGAGGTCGTTTCTACCTCACAGAGCTGCTGTGAGGACTAAATGAGTTCATATGAGGAAGGGGCTTAGGACACAGTCTGAGACACAGAGAGCAGGATGTGTGTGTTGGCTGTTGTTATCATCAGGGCGGCGACGGGGAAGGAGAGAGGGCTAAGGAGGGCTGGCTGGAGAACGAGGTGTCAAGAGCGACGACTGAGAAGAAGATGATGTCACATTAAGAAAAGGAAACCAGATGGAGGGAACAGTGAGGGCAAGCGTTCAGACGTGAGATGGGGCTCCGGGGGTCGCAGGGACAGAGAGACTGGCGTGTGGTGAATTTCCACTTATTTTAGGGGCAACGGGGAGCCATGGAAGGTCCTTAATGATCAGATTTGTGCTTCAGGAAGAACTCTGGCTGCGAGAGACAGAGGCGGCCGATCAGGGTCACTGGAGGTGAGAGTCCAGGCATGAAAGACACAAAGAGGGCAACTGACGGGACGTTGGTTCCACAAGGGCAGGGTTGGGGACTCTCGTGTTCACTGCTGTGTCCCCAGTGCCTACAACAGTGCCGGGCACATAGTAGGCGCTCAGTAAATATTTGCGGATGAATAAACACGGAGGGCAAAAAGAGGAAGGACTTGAGGCTGACGACTTGGGCAGATGGCAGGATGTTGGTGCTGTGGCAAGGGAGGCAGAAGAGGAGATGTGGAGGACCCCCTGGGATACGACACCCCGTTTATTCTCCTGTGACACAAGCATTATTGCCACCTTTATTATTATTTTTTGTTTTATTATTTTTTTGGTCTCTCTGTGTCTCCATTCCAGAGATGGAAATGGAAACACAGAGAGACAAAGCAACTTGCCCAAGATCACACAGAACAGAAGGGGCAGACACTGGACTGTGCATCTAGTGCTCTTCTGACCACTTCTCAGCCTTGCCTGGAGGCCCTGAGCATAAGGACCATCCAGGGGCTTGTTGTAGGAGGAAGGATGGGGACGTGCTCATATCATGCCAGGTCGCTTTTCCCTGCTTAGAGACTCAGGTTTTTCTCCAAAGTAAAACCTTGCAGCCAAGTTAAAGGGCCGGCCTCCTTTCTGGCTGTGTCTCAGTGGGCGATGCTCTGGCTTTGAACCTCCCATAGTCTCACTGTGCGCCTGCAACCACCCACTCTGCTACCTACCACTCCAGGGGCCATTTAATCTCTGGGTGTCCAGTTCCCTGCCATGCTCCAGGAAGGAGGCCAGTGGGGTGAATTGCGGCATTAGCATAAATTATTGACCCAGAGCTGAGGCTGCCACTGAAGGACTCTGGGCACAACCCACACCAGGGCCCACAACCTCAGACAGCGTGTAGGTTCAGGCTGTGCAGAGAACGCAGAAGAAATCTGCCTACTGTAGGATGTTGGCTGACCCTGTTCCAGCCTCAGACAGCCCTGCGGCTGGGCGTTCGCATGGTCTCAGATGAGCCTAGCACGGGTTACAGGATAATTTTCAGAGGAATTAATTTGTGCTTCATTTCCCTGTATGTTTCTCCCTTACTCTCTGCATTTCAAGCAGGTGTCCAGGCCTGTTGGGACCTCTGGCCTCTGGGACATATTGGCAGGGCAGGAAAAAGAAACAGCCCACGGGTCAAAGGCTGTTCTGGTCGTTGCAGGAAGCCAGAGCAGGGTCGCAAACTCAAATGCCTCCAGGGGCCAAGGAAGGGAGAAGGAGCCACATGTAGGCTGCCGGTGGAAAAAGAACGGGAGAGCCCATGGCCCTCTTAGAGGCAGCGCCTGGTACTCCGCTCCAGGCCAGACTTGTCAGAGATGGCCTAGTTTTTCGAGAGATATTGGACATCTGGGTTTTTATATAAAATATTCCACTTTTTAAATCTTGGAAGCTAAATTAATTAATTAAGAAAACACAGAAAAGGCAAAACTATGGAGACAGTAAAGAGATGAGGGTTGCCTGGGGTTGGGCAGAGTAAGGATGAATAGACGGAGCACAGAGTATTTTCAGGGCTGTGAAATCGTTCTGTATGATACTGTGACAGTGGATACAAGTCATTATACATGCGTCCACACCCACAGAACATACAACACCTGGAGTGAACGCTAATGTAAGCTATGGACCTAACAGTAATAATTATGTATCAATATCGGCTTGTCAATTGTAACAAATAACCACACTAATGCAAGATATTAATCATAGAGGGAGCTGCGGGGGCAGGGTGGGGGAACAGTTGAAAGGGTATATGGGAACTCCCTTACTTCCTGCTCAATTGTTTTGTAAGCCTAAAAATGCCCTTCCTCCCCCCAAATAAAGTCTATTTATGAAACAAACAAACCCAGCAAGCAACACTGAAGCATCTGGGGGCCTCGTTCAGTCTTACAACAGTCAATTTGCAAACTCTGTTGCAAGCCCATTGATCAGCCTGCCAAGCAGAGCCAGAGTGGGCTTGGGGAGGAGGTTGGAGGTGAGGGAGCGATTTCTCCGAGACAGGGAACAGGCCAGAGGTGGCAAGCAATTCCTGACAGTGCCAGAGGGGAGTGGGGGTTCCCCCGCTCCAAGCTTGGCCCCGAAATAGCAGAGTTTCCCGACTTGGAAGAAACATGCAGGATGAGTGAATGGGGTTTGATGGTGAGCAGGTGGACAGGGGTATCTATCCATCCTGGGGTGAGGGAGCCCCAGTAACGACAGGAGCTAAGTTTCTTGCAACCCAGCAAAGACTGCAAGTCTAATTCGAATTCATTTAAAGTGATTTAAGAAAGTTGTTTCTGGTACACCTGAATTTGTGGGCTCACACAGATTCCTTGATGCCCGCCACCCACACCTGTCTGTCTCAACGGAATTCAGCCATCTGTCAAGCCAGATCCTTAAATGTGCTGGCTCCTGAAATATACAGACAGGGCTGGATTTCAACCCATTCTTAGAAAGGCTCCACCGAAATCCAGCCAAGTCATTCACTGATCCCTCTATCCTGGGTCCAGCTTACGGGGAAACTAACATCTATGCAGCTCCTACTATGTGCCAGCTGCTACACAAGTATTGTTTTAAACAATTTTAACAGCCACTATTGGTTGGACTTACTAGGTGCTGAGTGAACCTGATGGGTTAACCATGTGTGAGAGGCCCATCGCACAGAGGAGGAAACAGCTCAGAGATACCAAATGGCTCTTCCGAGGTTACCTGGTCATAAGGGGCCGAGCTGGGGGTGCAGCCAGCACATGTTCCTTCTCCTCCTCTCTGTGACGAATCGAACCACTGCCTTCATTTTCTCTCCGTCTGACAATCTATTCGCACGACACAAAGCCAATGGACAATTTTTTTGTTCACGTGGGATTTTTAGAGTTTTGGCAAGCCTTTAGGAACCATCTTAAAAACAGTTTCAAAAAATTACATGTGGACAATATTTGAACTGCACAAGATGGGTTGTTGGTGCAGAATGGTGGGGGAGGTGGGGTATGGGGGAGCCAACGCATATTTCAGAGACCCCTACAGGCCTCCTTATATGTGGGGTCTCCAACAGTTTCCTACATCCTCTGTATGGCCCGGGAGAGGCATGGGCTCTTACTGGATCATCTGCGTCTTCCCCAGACGGCAGGAGGCAGGATGATAGCTATCATAGCAGTTGTAGTTGTTAATATTTATGAAGCACTAACCATGGGCCAGGCACTGGGCTGTGCATGTTGCACAGATTATCTCATTTAAATCTCAGCACAAATTTATGAGTTCAGCATAATTCACCCCCACTGTACAGATAAGAACACTGAAGCTCAGACAGGTGAAGTAACTTGCCCAAGGTCACACAGCTCCTATGTGGTGGCTCTGGGATTTGAACCCAGGTCTGCCTGACTCACAGAGCCCACATTCTCACTCCTAAGTTTTCTGGGGGCATCCAGTCCTACGAGGGGCCTTTCAGTGCACGTTGACCTCTTGGGACTCTCAAGCACAACACAGTGCCTTTTCTTCTGTCAGTCAATCAGTTCTTCAACAACCAGATAATATACTGAGCCCTTATTCTAGGCCTGGTATGATGGCTACAAGGCTGAACAAAACTCTCTCTCCCCTAAGAGCCACAATCAATGTGTGCCCATGGTGCTGGGAGCAGGTAATGCTGGTCCCGGGGTGGGGTGGACCCCTGGTATGCCCCTCATGGTACCCCATACTCTAGCGTCCATGTCAGAACTTGTCTGCTCGGTGTCCCAGTCTGATTACTCATGGATGAATGGGCTAATAGCAAAACCAAAGCATATCTGAGCTGCAGAGAGCCTGAGGGATCGTCCCCATCACATGGATGAGGAGACTGAGCCCCAGCAGAGAAGGGGACTTGGCCAACGTCACAGAGCAGATCCAGAACCCAAACCCAGGCCTCCCCTCTCCTCTCCCAGAGTTCTTCCCACAACAGCACTGTGATGGTTAATTGTAAGTGTCAACTTGAGTGGGCCACTGGGTGCCCCAGTCATTACAACATTATTCTGGCTGTGTCTGTGACAGTGTTTCTGGATGAGACTAATGTTTGAATTGGTAGACTGAGGAAAGCCAACGGCCCTCCCTAATATGGGCGGGTCTCATCCCATCCCGTGGAGGCTTGAATAGAATAAAAAGGGGGAATAATGGAGAATTTGTGAACTCTGCCTGAATGTCTTCAAGCTGGGACCTCCGTCTTCTTCCGTCTTCAGACTCGGACCAGACTGGAACTTACACCATCGGCTCTCCTGGGTGTCCAGCTGGCCAACTGCAAATCTTGAGACTTCTCAGCTTCCGTAATTGCATGAGCCAATCCCTTATAATGGATCTCTGTCTCTCTCCGTCTCTCTCTCTCTCTCTCTCTCTCTCTCGGTTCTGTTTTTCCGGAGAATTCTAACTAACGCAATCACTCTGTAGGCAGCAGGCTGGGATTTGGGACGTGTTTGCCATGCAGGCAACATATTTGCCTTTTAACATGGCAATCTAGAATTCTCCACTGCACGGTATACACACACGGTATTCCACGAGGCACTGTTAGGCGGCTCACATATCATCTTCTCTTAAAATGTCAGTAGTTATGTAATTATTTTAATGGGAATAGTTAGAAAAATTACAAGTGAACATCGAACCTTGATTTTACATGTATTAGCACTTAGGATGAAGCTGGTAAAACAGTGGGTTGATGTACGATCCATTTAAATATAAACATGGAGCTCTGGGAAAATTCCTGAAGGTCGATGGAGAAGTGCTGGAGTTTAGGAACATTAATCCAAAAAAGAGACATTACTGGGGGGGATTTGGGATTCCTGGGCATGGCACTGGGAGGATATTTTCCCCGAGAAGATTCCTAGAACCCTTTTGTGATGGGAAGAATAATGACCCCCAAAGATGTCCACGTCCTAATGCCAGAACTTGTGACTCTGCTCGCTTCCAGGCAAAAGGGACTCTGTGGATGTGATTAAGTTAAGGCTCTTGAGATGGGAGGTGATTCTGGAGTATCCAGTGGGCACCAAGTCATCACAAGTGTCCTTCTAAGAGGGAGGAGGAGAGTCAGAGTCAGCGAAGGAGATGTGACAGCAGAAGCAGAGGTCAGAGGGATACGATTGTCAGCTTTGAAGAAGGAAGGGATCACGAGCCAAGGAATGCGGGCAGCTTCTAGGAGCTGGAAAAGGCAGAGAAACGATGTTCCCTGAGCGTCCCAGAGGCACTCAGCCCTGCCAACACTTTGATTTTAGCCCAGTGAGCCCCAGGTTGGACTCTGACCTTCAGAACCGTAAGAGAACAAATGCGTGCTGCTTTACACCGTCAAGTTGGTGGTAATTTGTCACAGCAGCCATGAGAAACTAACAGACCCTTCAACACATCTAAGGGGCCATTTACGCACTCTGAGGACACCCGGGGGCCTTCCACTCTCCCTCCAGGGCCTCGGCCTTCCCTCTTTCAATAACGATGTGGTATTTTCAACTTATCGCGACCACCGTGTGTTGAGCATCATGCTCCACCTAGATGAAGGACAGCCTCCCAGATTCGAGCAGGTGGGAGCATCACCTGTCCTCTGTTTGCCCTCCGCACCCACTTCTCCCCTCCTCCGCCCTGCTGCTCTCTGCCTGGGGGGTGGTCTGCATGGACCACATCAACAGGCTCTCTGGTTCTCAGGCTTCCAGTTGGGTTTGGCCAATAGGAGGGCAGGCAATGGGAAGGTGGGTAGAGAAAGGCCAGGGCATTCCTTTCCTCAGCATCTCTCTCTCCGTGAGGCCACCAGATTGGCTGAGGTGGCCTTCTCCACACAGCTACTTTCTCCAGGTCCCTGTCACTGCTCCTTTGCCTGTTCATGACTAGAGGTGGTAACAGCTCCCCTCTGGTACTAACCCTGGGGTGCTGTGCCGTCCCTTGCGATTTCCCCACATCACATGCTCCATCAATAAACTCTCATCCACTGCTCAATTTGAGTGAGCCATCACTTCTGCCAGGCTCCCGACTGATATTGCAGATGATGCAAACACGACACAGACAAGCTAAGTCACTTGTCCAAGGTCAAGAACCAGGCAGCGGGAGAGCCTGGGTCTGTCCAAAATTCTCGGCCAGAAGTTGCCAAGGTGGCCCATGGGCTGTGGGCTACAAACAGCCAGGGGACAGGCTGTATTTACTTAGTTTTCAATTTGAATTCATTGCCGACAGGTAATAGTTTCGGGCTTTTGAGTACAAACCCAGAGTTCCTGCTTCTCTTAAAACATAAAAAGAAGCCAGCATTGGCCTACGTGTGTTTGTGTGTTAACTCATTTAATCCTTAGAATAACCCCACAAGGTAAGCACTAGCACTAACCCGGTTTTCAATATGGGGAAACTGAGGCACGGAGATTAAATTGCTTGTCTGAGGTCACTCAGCTAGAGAGTGGAGGAACTGGGAGCTGAAGCCAGCTTATCAATCAGCTATGCTGTGATCAGCTATGGTGAACTGAGCCTTCGAGGTGGCATGGGCTTCCCACATAGCCACAGTCTGCCACAAACCCGCCTGACATCACCTGCCTGGCCCCTGAGGACATTCCCATTTCCAACTCCCTCCCTGGGCTCTTCTGTGTCTCCAGGAAGAGACCCCAAGCCCTCCCCTCAGGGCTCCTGGGATGGGCCAGGCTCTTTCCTGGGAGCCATCTTCATCCCAGAGCAGAGCCTGGCCACCCAGAGGGGGGATTTGTCATCGTCCCAAACGCGGCTCACTGTGAAAATGCTCTGCTCACGGCCCAATCATGCAGCATCGGTGCCGCCCCACCCTCGAATCTCTCCAGCCACGTCGTGGATCTCTGATGGCGTCCAGCGCCTGGCTGGAGCCAGTGGGAGCGGGAGGCTCACACCCCCGTGCTCAGGAACACAGAGCCCTTGTTCCCCCCGGCCCCTGCCCCGCCCTGCTCAGGTTGGACCCTTGCCTCGGCTTGCCTGAACGGGGTTCTAACTTTGTCCTTCCTTGGGCATGGTCCCTTATCAGCCCGCCAGTGGGGAAAACAAGCCACGCAGAGGCATCTTCTGAAACCATCTCTGAAATCAGAGTCGGCTGGGCCGCCTTCTCCCAGTGCATCACCTTTGGAACGGGCAGTTCTGCTGGGTTTTGTTCCCTCTCTTTCTCCTCTTCACTCTTCCTCCGGTTTCTGCCTCTGAGCCTCCCAGGGGAGGAGAGTCCAGCTAAACGCCCTCATTGTGAGCTTTCTGAAGTGCCCCAGACGCCTTGAGATGGGTCCAGAGGGGCAGTGAGGCCTGTGAAAGGGGATCGATGGCCTTCTTGTTGCAGAGCAGCTCCCCCCACGTCTGGCCCCCGTGTGGCCAGGGAGAGGGCCGGGAGAGAGTGAAGGAAACTACTGCCAAGTACTGGCTGGACCTCAGGGGAGGCAACGCAATTTCTAGAGCAAAAGATGAGAAGTGTTATCTGGCCGAAGAGAGCAATTAATTGGCCATTAGCCTGTGGAGTAGGTTTTCATTTCCCAAACTCTCAGAGATTAGAGAGGGAACTGGATTAGTCCCAGGGAGTGCCTCAGTGGAGTCCCCAGCGAGCGTGTGGTCACTAAATATTGACGTGGTGCCTCTGTGTGCAAGGCATTCTGGGAGACGTCTGGGAGGGCCGCGTGCGGGTGCACCTGGCAGAGACAGAGCGAGGCCCAACTCGGATCCTGACTTTGTTTCTAACTGGCCATGTACCTTTGCAAGTCCCTTTCCCTCCGGGCATAAACTGAGAGGGGGGTCCGGACGATCTTAGCTCGTCCGCCTCTGACCAAGAAACTCTAATGAAGCATCCGGCAAAAGGATGGTGGTGACGGTAGCGCGACACCGTGAATGTATATAATACACCGAACTGTACTTGGAAAAATGGACAAGATGGCAAATTGTATATGTATTTTACCAAGATTTAAAAAATTGGAAAAAAGGGGCAAAAATGAAAAAAATGGATTAACTATTATGTGAATAACACTACAGAAAAAAGGTGGCAGATAAATATGACAGTGCCTGCCTGAAAGGGAGCATTTTACCCCAGGGAGGAGAGGGTTTTTTTAGTTCCAAGGGCATACAAACTACATCCAGAGGACCACATCTCAGATCTGGATGCCTGTGCTTGTAGATAACGTAATGAAGTTTTGTTGGAATGTGAAAGAAAGAAAGAGAGAGAGACAGAGAGAAAGAGCGAGAGAAACAGGAAGGAAGGAAGGAAAGAAGGAAGAAAGGAAGAAAGAAAGAAAAAGAAACTCTATTCGGGAGTGTGTGTGGCAAATGGGGGCCATTTTGCCTCCTGGGGACATTTTTGGTTGTCATAATTATGGGGTGGGTGTTCCTGGCACTGGGTGCTGCTCAACATCCTACGGCACACAGGACAGCCCCCAAGACAAAGAATTATCAGCCCCAAACACCAACAGAGCCAAGGCGGGGAAACCCCACTGTGGAAGGTAGGTCAGAAGTCAGACCAGGAGATCAAGCGGGGGGACCTCGTTGGAGCGAGAATCCGGGGAGCTGGCACGTGAAGACAGCGGAGGACAGTCAGGGGAGCTCTGAAGGATGACAACACCGGGTCCCAGCGGAGCAGAAGCTGGGCCCTGGGGGTGGGGGAGTGGAGGAGCAGCCAGCGCGGGCCCCTGAGTCTAGGGAGAAATTCGGGTCAAAGGAGGATCGGAGAGGCAGGCACGGAGGGGCAGACGGCAGACCTTGCGGCGGCTGCACTGGGAGGCTGCTGCACGGCTCCGACAAAGGCCTTTTCTTCCAGAGCCTCTCAGGGAGGTCTGCCCGGAGGCCCTGCTCGGCCTGGCCGCACGCGGCCGCAGACGCCACCCACCCTGGGCTGGGGCCTGACTTCTACAGGGGCTCTTCACGTGTTGCTTCTGAACCCGGGTCAGGAAGGGGATGGCAGAGCGTCAAAGGGAAGCCCGAAGCAAGGACCCAATTCCCAAGCATGTTCTGAGCACCTGCTGCATACCAGGGCCCGGCTGCCTCCCTCCTGCCTCACCTCCTGCCCCTCCACTTTGGCTTCTGAGCTCTGGCCAGACCAGAACCCGACATGGTTCTGCAATATTCCCTCCCCCGTCTGTGGGAGGCTTTCCTCAAGCCCCTCCTTTGCCCTGGAACACTCTCTGCCCCGTTCCTTTGCTTGGTGCCCTCCCACTAATCATTCCCATCCCGGCCCCCACGTCTCTTCCTTGGAGAGACCCTCTTGACTCCTTGAAACAGAGTCTCCTTCCTTTACAATGATCATACACCAGCCTGTCCCACTGGAAAAATTCATTATGCTTCCCTGAAAGAATTTGTTGAAAATCTGGCCAGAGGAGAAGGAGAGAGGGTGGCTAAGAGCACAGCCTTTGGCTTCGGACAAACCCAGGTTGAAACGCTGGCTCTGCCCCCCAAAGCATGACCCTGAGCAGACCAATTCACCTCTCGGGGCCTCAGTTTTCCCGTCTGTAAAATGGGGGCAATCATAGGACCACCCTCATAAGGTTGTTGCGAGGATTAAATGAGCTTCCTTGCAACATCCTTGCATCATCCTTGCAACATGCCCAGCCCTTTATTAATAAATAATCCTTCATTATTATTATTACCATCCTTAGGGGAGTGTTTAAGAACAAAAACTCTTGGGCTGGGTGGCCTGGGTCCAAACCACAGTTCCACCATGTGCCATGTATGGAACTTGGTCAAATTGCTTGACCTCCATGAGCCTCCACGGCCTTGTCTGTGAAACGAGAGCAATAGTAGCTCATACCTCCTGGGGTTGCTGAGCATTACATGAGCTGATGTCTACCCACGCTGAGGACAGCGCCCGGCACACAGTAGGTGCCCAGTAAAGAATTTTTCACTAAATTTCTACATAAGGAGTACACAGCCAAACAGGGAGGTCACATAATGGCAACACTGTCCTGTTGGGGTTATACCCGCCCATTCTCGGCCCAGTCCCTGTCCCTGCCACGGGCCTGGGAGATCACCATTGACGAGAAGGAGGGTTCACATGGCCGGGGGCTTTGTGAATTTCCCAGGGGCCCCCGCAGGACACTTAAGTGCAGCCTTCCATAGTTAACGTGTCAGCGGGAATCCTGTGATCATTTCTCCTCTGCAGACAAAAGGGAAAGGAAAGACCCTTTGGGGTGGTGCCATGATCTGAAGTGGGGGAGAGGCTTGTGCCCCCTTGTCCCCTGCTTAGAAGTCGGCCTCAGACTCCTGAGTCAGACAGGCTTGATCTACTCCTGGCTGTGTGACTCTGGGCAACTCACTCTACCTCTCTGATCTCAGAGTCCTCATTTGTAAAAATGGGATGATAATAGTAGCCTCATGATGTTGTCAGAGGCTTCAACAAGGTGATCCATCCAAAGCACGGTGCCTGGCAAGCAGTCCTTGCGATGATGTGACAGTGTCTGACACTTGAAAAGACTCTGAACTTGGTATCTAGCCTAGCTTTACCACTCATTCCTGCCAGATTTTACTCACATCACTTAACCTCTCGGCCCCCACCCCCGTTCCCTACTCCCCATCCCCCATCATATGATGACATAGGCGCCCTGGAGAGGATAACGAAGAGGACGTTTGTTACATTGTTGTCATAACAAATAGAATGGTAGCTCTATTTATCGATTGGTTCTCTCAGTTAACTATTTCCCAACTTCCCTTCCACTCTGCCCGCCCGGGCCCCCACCACGCTCACACATTGTCAACAAGGATTCAGGGAGCCCCACTTTGAGCCAGGCTTTACACTCCCCATTCTGGGGGACAATGGTGAGTGACACAGTGACACAAACAGGAACCCCAGCCCTCAGGGAGCTTACATTCTACGGCAGTTGTTCCCAGCGGGGGGCGATTTTGCCCCTTTCTGTTCCTGGGGACACTTGCCAACGTCTGGGGACATTGCTTTTGCTTGTCACAACCTGGGGAGGGGACGCTACTGGCATCTAGCGGGTGGAGGCCAGGGATGCTGCTCCACACCCTACAGCACCCAGGACGGCCCCCACCGCACAGAATTACCTGGTCCAAAACGTCAGTAGCGCCGAGGTTGGAAAACCCTGTTCTAGAGGGAAGAGGCAGAAAGTAAGCAAAATAAATAAGTCCGTCACACGGTGGCCTGGAGCGTGCAGAAAGGCAGACAGGAGGGGGCAGGAGATGCCCGGAATGGGGATGGAGGTGGTGAGCAGGGCTGCATTTATGGAGGATCTTCCGTGGGGTGGGAGAGGAAGCAAGGAGTCCAAGACGACTCCGAGGCTTCTGGCCTGAGCATCGGGAGAGATTAAGGAGCAGCCCTACCGACTGTCTCTCTACACCCACTCTTAACTCTCCCTCCACTGGCAACCTCGCCTCCACTCTCTGCCCAGCAGCCAGGGCCATCTGCAAATGGGAACTTGGTGCCTCCATCTCACTTCTCTAACCCCCCAGGGCTCCCAAATGCACCCCAACCCCGACTCGAAAGGTCTACCATGACATGACGCCTCCAAGTCCCCCAGCCCCCGCCCCAACCCCACTCCCCCTCCCCCTGATGCACTTCCTCCAAGATGCTGGGCTCTCGCCTCTCTCCCATCAGGAGCACTGTCTTCCTCCCCCACCTCCTTCACTTCCACTTGACCCTACTCCTCTAGAAGGGCTCCGCTCAGATGCCGCCTCCTCCAGGAAGCCTTCCTGGACACCCTCCTCTGGGCTTTCACAGGGCCCTGTGCTTCCTCCACCACAGCGCTGAGCTGCTGGTTTGTAATGTCCAACCTCCTCCCCCGGGCTGTGAGCTCTGTGAGGGGGAGCAGCAGAAGCATCTAGTTCACCATGGACCAATCGTCCAGGTTTGCCTGGGACCCAGGGGCTCCCAGGATGCTCTGACTTTCAGCACTAAGTCTGGGAGGATCCCAGGCTAAGCAAAACCAGTCGGTCACGCTAATTGCATCCCTCATGTTTGGCAGAGTCTAGACCAAGGTAAGTTCAATTCGTGTTTGTTGAATGAATGCTGAGTAGGAGATTTACAAACGTTTCCTAGATGGATGGATGAAGCTCATCATTGAGGAGTTAATAATCCAGAATTATTAGCCAGACTTCTGGAAGCCTCTGGAAGCCCTGGACCACGGTCCAAGCTTCAAGCTTCAAGGACCGATAGAAATCACAGTGTTTCTGCTCTCCCGCTAAGGGCCCAGGTTCAAGGGCAGGTCTGGGCCCACCCTCCTGCCTGCACAGAAACGGAGGTCGCGGTGGTGGGCCAGAGACCTCATTCTCCTGGACCGAGAGGGCAGCCCACCCCGGGCCTGGGGCTCACTGCCCCGCCTCAGAGCCCTGTGTCCTTATCCTCACCCCCTGCCCAGCCCTGTCACCTGAGCCTCCATAGAGGACAGCTTATCTCCTTGTCTGTCGGCAGCCTGCAAAATGAGAAACTTGAAAACGCTTCTGGGGTTTTATTTTTCTCTTTCTTTCGTATTTTCTTTTTTCTTTTTTCTGGGGCAATTGACCCTCCACCCTTATCCGGTTCTGATAAAAGGGGCTAATTGTGTCCTCTGGCCGGGTGGCCTCTGTGCCAAGACAAAAGCTGCGTGGGTTGTTTTTGCTCATGTAAATTTGGAACCCTGGGGGCTCACAGGACAGAGGGGCGCAACCCCCTCAAAAGCGACTTCTTGCACTAGAAGGACAGAAAGGCTTGGCCTAAGACAGGATGGCGGGGACGTTCTCTGCGCATAAGGCTGAAGCATTATGGTCCAGGTGGGGTCCCCCTGCTTAAGTATCTGGGGGGACATAGGATCTTTTCAGGGGGCCCATGACCCCTGCACAGAAGAAAACACAAACAAAGATGTACAACTTGATGAAGAATTACACAATGAACACACACTCACCTTCCAGAGCAAGAAATCAAACATAGCCAGCACCCCAAAGGCCCTTCTGTGCTCTTTCCCCACCCGAGGAAACCTCCACTCTGACTATTATGGTCATTTCCTCCTTGTTTTTCTTTATAATGTCTCGACCTAAGTGTACAGGCATCCTTAAACACTACAGTTGAGTTTGCCTTCTATTTCAAACTTTTTTAAAAACTTTTTTTTTGGTGAGGAAGATTGGCCTTGAGTAACACCTGTGCCGATCTTCCTCTATTTTATATGTGGGACGCCTCCAAAACATGGCTGATGAGTTGTGTGTAGGTCCACACCCAGGATCCGAACCAGCAAACCCCGGGCCGCTGAAGTGGAGTGTGCAAACTTAACAACTATGCCACTGGGCCAGCCCCTATTTCAAACTTTTTATAAATAGAATTATATAGTACACACTGTTTTGTGTCTGCCCTATCCACCGTTGTGCAGCACGCAGCTGTACTTGTTCATTTCACTGCCGCGTACTACCCCATGGGGTGCCGGAACCTCGCTTTACTCGTCTCTTCTCCCATAATGGACATTTGGGTAGTTTCTGGTTTTTCACGATTATGATTATTACAGATAAAAAAAGCATTTATATCCTCCTTTCTGTTGAGTCGATATCTCAAAGTGGAATCGCAGATTAAGGGATGTATCGTGGCACTTTAGTCAATAGTTTTTCAAAGCACTTGCACCAACCCACACTCCCGCCAGGGCCTCAGTCCTCCTCTTAAATTTCAGTTAATAACCACAAATCTTTGCTTTGTGCACGCGGTAGGAGTGTGAGCCTAGCAAGGCTGCTAAACCCTGAACCCCCAAAGTGACACAAAGGCGATGCAGATCAATTAATACCACACAGCACTCTCTTTACAAACCCTGAAGGAATGGTAAGGAGCTTGGCGAGCACATGGCAGGGGAGACTGACCTGGTTCAGGGGAGCCCCGGAGGAATTCTCAGAAGTGAGTCTTCACCCAAGACCTGAAGGAGAAGCTGCAATTAACCCCATGAAGGGGGGGGAGGTAGAAATGAAAGCATGCCGGGTGGATGGTACAGCAAGTGCAAAGGCCCTGAGGTGGAAGGGAGCAAGTGAGTTTAAGGAGCTGGGGGAAAAAGGCCCAGAGAGGTCAGGGAATTCTCCTGAGGTGAATCAGCAAGTTAGTAGCAGAGCAGTCTGGACTCCACTGCTAAGGGGCGTCCTTGGTGCCGGTGGGTTTGTATGAACGCAATGGATTCCCTTAGAAGGCAGGGGCTGTGGATTCCTTCAGGCAGACTAGAGTTCAAACCTCAGCTTTGCCACTGTGTGACCTCAGCAGACCCCTTCGCTGCTCAGAGCCTCGGTTTCCTCATCTGCAAAACCGAGGACAGTGATGGCAAAGCCACCAGCCCCAGGGCTGCTGTGAGCAGAAAAGGGGGCTGTGTTCGGGAAGGGCCCGGCACAGAATGAGCGCTCAGTATGTACAGGAGCACGACCATCTTTCTCCCTCTCCCCAGGCTGCCAGGGCTGGAGTTTCACAGGAGGAGCCAACCTTTGTCGAGTACCTACTATGTGCCCGACACCTCCTTAGGTGGCAGGAGCTATGAGGATCCCCATGCTGCAGATGAGAAAACTGAGGCTCAGAGAAGTGAAGTGACTTGTCCTCAGCCACACAGCAGACAGCGGGAGAGCCGGGATTGAACCCTCCCTCACCTGGAGGGACGGTGGCTGGATCATCTGTCAGCCTCTGCAGAGGAAGTCTTATCCCACGAAATCAGTAGCGTGAAGCAGAAATCAGAGGGAACATTAATAATCTCAGGCAGCAAATGAACTGCTTCTAACAGGCCGCTCTCACTGACTCCCATCCTCGGGGCCTGTTACAAATGGCACAGCTCAGAGTGACAAGGTGCTCCCCGGGCTGTCCAAGGAGAGGCTGGAGGCACACAGCACGTGCCCCAGGTTTCTGGAACAATGGGCCAGTGCGTCTTCCGAGGTCACCCACAGCACGAGCTCAGACAGAACGGGCTCGGTGTCCCCCTTACTGGGGAGACTTGACTCTACATGCTTGTTGGGTCTGTCCTGGGTTTGACAATGGCTTGAATTGGTGGCCAACACTTACAATCAGGTGGATTTTGCACAAAACCCTAGAATTCTCTTGGGAAAAAAATTGAGAGATGTGGCCACGCAGGGCTCACAGTCGGTGACAGCGGGCAGAGGCTGGGAGCAAACGCCCCCGGAGACGGGGCACTTAGTCCTCCCTCAGCTCTGTCTCCCTCCCACTGGACCGCCTGCCCCTGGAGGCATCCGGATTTGCAATTCATCCCTGCAGCCTTTGAGCCATCACGGCTTTCAGCTGGTGGAGGGTCACCGGAGGTGGGGCTTGTGGGGACAGCGGCTTTTGGGGACCAAAGGGAGGGGAAGTGACAGGTCCAAGGCTAACAGAGGTCAGTGGGATGTCCAGGCTGAGTCTTCTGGTCATGGGTGTCTCCCTACGCCCTGAATACCTGCAGAGCCCATGCCTGGTCTGTATAACTGGCCATGCCAATAATCATCCTCATCGTAGTAGTGGTAATAATAACTAGACTTCCTGAGCGCTTGGCTGCTGGGGTTGGTGCTTGGGGCCCTGCATGCTTGATCTCATGTCATCCTCCCAAAAACGCGAGCTGAGGACTAGACGGCCTGTCGATTGGACATTTGGGTCTGACCAGCATTCACGCCCCCTTCTTCAGGTAACTGGGTCTTGGTTTTCCTTTGGGGACCCATTCCTCTCCCACTATTGGTCTTTGTGGCTCAAGAAGGCAGCAAACAGGGATTCACCTCTACAAGGCTCCAGGGTTGGTCACATGACCCAGATCTGGCCAAACAGCCTAGTCATTTCCCTGGCCATGATGTTTGGTTCCAGGAGGCCCCAGGTCTCAATTCTAGGACTTGCTGGAACTGAGGTTGCAGCTGGCACACTGTAAGCGTGGAGCCACTGAAGGACATTTGTGCCCAGAAGAAGGGAGCCAGGCCAGCCTGAGAAGGAAGTCCACACAGAGAAAAGCAGAGTCAAAGGGCTGTGAAAGAGGGAGAAAGAAGGAGAGGGAGAGCAAGCTGTAACATTGTTAAGCTCCTGGATCCAGCCAAGCCTGAAGCTAGATTGCTAGGTACCTGTGCCAATAATATTCCCTTTTATGCCTGAGAATAAGAGTGTAATGATATTTAAGTTGGATTTTCTGTCTCTTACAGCCAAAAGAATCCTGCTCAATATAAATACTATCATTATTTCCATTTTACGTGAATAATCGGAGGCTAAGGGATTGCAGTAAATTACCCAAGGCCACACAGCTGTGAATTGGTAACACTTGGACTTGAGCAAGATTTGCCCTAAACCTAAGGCTGTTAGGTCAGAAATCCTAGCCTCTTATAGGGCTGTCCCTCTGCCTCCAGGAGCTGAGAGCTGGGGACTTTGGAAACAGCACATACTTGGAGCGGCTGGTACCATCGTGGTGCGTTGCGAGGACAGGAAGAGGAGAGAGGAGGCTGCACCGAGATGAAAAATATGTAATAATTATTTAAATCAGTTCAGATGCCATAAGGAGAAAAATCAAAGCTTTCAGTGGCATTTCCCCAGTGCCATTTTCAATTCTATCTTATCAAAATACGGCTGGAATTTGTTTTTCAAAAGGAAAAAACGTTTTTAATTAAAAAAAATTTCTCTAATAAAAGTTAAAATAGCTCACAAGCCATCAGGTGACAATGGAAGGAAAACAGGGGCATTTTAGCAACTTAAAGCAGATTAAAAAACTAATTTGTTGATCGTTTTCCCAAAGCTCACCTCTCCCTTGGAAGGCTGGGTGTTTTGCATAATGAGGCTGAAATCCTGAAATCGCTGCTGTCTGCTCAGCTCCCTCTTTGTTGGGGTTTCAATGGGTTCCCACCTCACGTAGGGGCATGGTTTCTTCTTGTTGCTCTGGCCAGGGTTTAACGGAATCATTTCATCCCCTGTACTTAAAATCTTTGCAAGCATCCCACTGCTGGAAAGATGAACAGCAGAACACTTACAGCCTGGGGAAATGAGGCACAGGGAGCTCAGGCAACTCGCCGAGGATGCCCCAGTCTGTAAGTGACAGAGCTGAGATCTGAACACGAGCCTGTTCAACTCCAAAACCACAATCTCAGTCCCCACTCCTGAATCGGACCAGAGTTAGACAGGCTACCCCCGTTCCTGCCCAGCTACTGCACAGGTATGAAGACGCTGCTGTCCTTCTTTGAGGCTGTGGCATCTGCTGCAGGCTGGCTCATCGCCCAGCTCCCTCCCAAAGCCGTGTCCTGGTGGCGGGCCTTCCTGCATGCAAGCCACTGGACAGTAAGAGCCCCACTTCTTAGAGCTCTCTCCGGCCTGGTTTCTGCAGATGACCGGCTCCCACGCAACATGTGAAAGATGGAAGCAAACGTCACGAGCCAGACGCCAAGCACAGACAGCGGTGTTTTTGTTTTCATCAGCAGCTTTAGCTCATTTGCAACTGTCCCCATTCTACAGAGGAGAACACTGAGCTCAGAGGTTGAGCCACTGCATGTTGTTAAGTGGCTGAGATCCCAGCCCAGACGTGTCTGATTCAAAAAATGTTTATTTCTTGAGTGCCTGCCACGCTCCAGACACTATTCTAAGCCCAGTAAAATGTCACTTACTCATGCTGTGAAAAATGAAGAGTTCCACGTAAGTCAATTTTCCAGACACCCAGGACATCATACACGGAAACACTTATCAGTTTAACCATGGGATCAAAATATTTTATACAATGAATTACTCTTTGCCCTTTGCCCCGTCCACTGAATGTGGTTTAACTGTTTCTTAGGGCTGTCACAGAAGCCAGCAACATTTTTGCGCTTCTAGAATACTGTGCGTTGTATGACACTGTTCTGCGATTGGTGGCATTGCTCTGTAACATTGGGATGCGCACAAGCTGCCGAGATGAGGGGGTCATTTGACCCCTGCACTGAATTCCCCCTGGCTGTGTGTCTTTCGTTTCCACGCTTCTTATTTTTATAATCTCTTCATCTGTACCGTCGTGCTCAGGCTGTCGGCTGTCTCTTCTAGCTGCTGTCACTGTGATTTCCTTACCATCCTACACACTTCTAATTGGCTCCTTGTATAATCAGGGCACTGAGCTCATCAGAATGTGTGCAAAGTAAGAGTTAACAGGCTCTGAGTGAAAAAAATGTCGGCTCTTTTCTGAGACGGACGCTGTGGAAATTCATGGGGACCACTTTCTTTTTCTTCCTTTTATATAGTTGAGTCAACAGGAGAAACGGCCTACAGTTATTATGGTGAGACCCCTAAGAGCTTTGTGAAAACGAAAGCAGGTCTGACTGTTCGGAGAGTCTCAATTTTCTCCTTGTCCCACAAGGTAGGCATTCGAACTGCAAAGATCCTGGGCACCGGCTTCTCGATGGACACTCTGTGGGGGAGAAACCGGGGCTCGCCTTGGGGACAACCTAAGACAGGGAGAAATACGAGTGATCTGCTGTCTCCAGAAACTTCCACACAGCTCATCACGGCAAATGTCGTGTGGCCCCAGCTTCCTGGAGGCCCAAGGACTTTCCACGAACTTGCAAAGCCAAAGCCTGGTGCACACACAGCCCTGATGCCCCAGACCTGCCTGAGTCGTCTGCCGGTCACTGGCCTAGAGGGGGCTTCTCCAGCCATCTGTGGCCACTGCTGCCCATATAGATGCACCTTGCTGACAGACCCACGTTTGCCATGGTTAGGCCTGTGAGGATGGACCCTGCCTGGCCCGTGTCACCCCCACATTAACAAATAAGAGGGAGAGGTGGGAACCTTCCTTGCAGGGGTCTCTAAAATACCTCCTCACCTCCACCTGGGAACGACAGCAGCGACCCAGCAGTGGGGGCAGGCAGGAGGGAGGCGTGGCCGAGCACATAGGCTTTGGGACCATAAAAGGCCAGATGGGAAAAGCCCTCTGCGATTATACACAACTCCTCTCCCACTCTACAGATGGGGAAACTGAGGCCTTGAGAGGGGAAGAGACTAGCCCAAGGCCACTGAGCTGATGGGTGGCAGAGCGGGGACCCAGATCTCTCCGCGTCCCGTCCAGGGGCTCTTCCCCTCACCCCGCCTTCGCACAACACAGAGAATTGAAAGGAATCAGCGAACAGTACGATATTTGAGAACTGAGCTAGAAACGTGAGCATCTGGACCCGAGAAGCGTGCTGGGGTGGGCCCTCCTGCCACCTGGGACTCCAGGATGCACGCGTTGGGGTTGGGGCTGGAGGGGGACACAGCTGCCATCCCCGATTTCCACGCACTAAGACACGGTCCCCTGCCTCCCCCTGGCTGGGTGGCCTTGGGATGTCTCCTGCCCTCTCTGGGCCTCTGTCTCCTCATCTAAGAATGCTTCCAGCTCCCAAAGTCTCCGGAGTAGCTGCCCCTCTCCTGAGCCTCTGGGTGCCTCACCTGCAATGGATGGATGCCCCACGTCACCTGTGCCACCGTGACTCAGCCAAGGGCACTGAATTCTTGTCTCATCTCTCTCCACTGAGGCTCTGACCCTGGCCAGGCTTTTTAGCTCAGAGGTCAGCAACTTTTTTCAATAAGAGACCAGACAGTAAATCTTCAGGCCCTATGGACACTGTCGCAACTACTCAACCCTGCAGTTGTAGCTCGAAAGCAGCCAGAGACAATATGTAAGTGAATGGGTGTGGCCCTGTTCCAATAAAACTTTATTGACAAAAGCAGGCAGGGGGCGGGACTCGGCCTGTGGACCGCAGTTTACCAGGCCCCATTCCATCATTCACGATATATATCGCTCCAGGCTGGGTTCGACACCTCCTCCGGAAGCAGGATGGCTATCACCTATCTGGGGTCCCGTGGCCTCTGGTTTCTTCCATCTCCGCGTTGCTCTGGCTGCAACAGTCAACTATTTCCTCTGTCAGAAGGAGGAGGACAAAGGACAGGAGGAAGGAGTGCTGCTGTTTGTGGTGGCTTCCAATGAGCCGGGCACCGTGCAAAGGGCTCTGTCAACAGGACCTCACTGTACTCATAACCACCCCGGGTGGGGCTTGGGGCTGGAGCTGGACCCTGGGCTCTCCTGCTTCCTCTCCAGACTGTAAGCGCCTTGAGGATGAGCTGGGGTCCCTCATCAATGTATCTTCAGTGCCCAGCACAGAGGATGCCACTTAGAAGATTCTTGGCAAATATGGACCAGCAGCAGACACTGATGCCGAATGAATGAATGAATGAATGAATGAAAAGCAAACCTGCCCCCCCATCCAAAAAGACACTCACACTTCCGTGACATGATTCATTCTTGCCTACCCAACCTCCAGGTGAGTTAGGGGAAAATGCTGAAACTGTATGCTGTGATGTCAGTTATGTCAAACAGGCCTGCTGGCCTGGGGGAGGCAAAACGACATTGTGGTCAAAAATATGGTCTCTGACATCAGTTGATCTGGGTGTAAATCCCAGGTATGCTCTTCCGGGCTGTGTGACCTGGGCAAGCCAATTCACCTCTCTGAGCCTCACAGATCATAACAGAAGGTGGAAACAGAAACTACCTCCCAGGGTTGTTGTGAGTGATAAATGATACATATAAAGCCCTTGGCATGTGTGTGGTATCTGGTAAGCACTCTGTAAATGTTATTGATGATGATGATGATGATTACTGTTGATGCTGGGATGAGCAAAACGCAAGGTAGGAATGGGATAGTGACGATAAGAAGTACAGGTGCTCATTATGTATGTCTGAATGAGAACCAGGGATCAAACAAGAGAAGGAAATACAGACTGCTGGGAACTGCGTCCGTGAGCTGTAATCACAATATTGTTGCCTAACAAACAGCCACAAGACCCCAGGAATTGCAATGAGGAGCATTTACTCAGCTAACCTGTTTCTGACCAGCTGGAGCTTGGCTGAGCGAGCCTCTTCTCTGAGGTGTGGGCTCAGGGAGGCTCGATATATGCTCGTTCTGGGGCCAGGCTGAGGGGGAGCGGCTACCCCAGGGGTGCTCGTCTCGCAGCCAGGGCAGAAACATGCCAGGCTCTCTAAGGCCTCGGCTTGGAATGGACACACTGTCACTTCCACCTCACCCTGATGGCCAAAGCTAGCCACACGCAAAGTGAAGGAGCAGGGGCATAAACCCCGCCTGCCCCCTGAGTGGGCAGAGCAGCAAAGTTGAGCGGCTCAGGTGTGGAGATGGGGAGGAGGGAGGAACTGGGGCCAGAGATGCCTCCACCCTGATAAACAAAGGCCAGCCAGGCCTCAGAAAGGGGCCCCGTCCCGGCCCTCCTCACCCTCTGCCCGGGTCTCATGAAATCTGGAAGAGCCCCTGAGCGGTAACATTCGCAGTCGGGGGAGACCCAGTCCCCAGCTCCCGACATCTGGACCTGCTCGGGGGAGCCATTAATCTTGGGCAATTTCTTTCCTCACTTGATTTGTTTATTTAAGGAAAACAAGTCGCTCCTAATTAGAAACACTGCTGTCGAGATGTTCGGCGCATCCTAGGCTGCCTATTTTCAGACCTTCTGCCTAAAATTATACCTGCGCTCTTAACATCTGTGAGTTTGTTCAGCAACTGTCCTGAGCGCAGGCTTCTGGTGAGAGAGACGCAGGCTGTTGCGAGGCCAAGGGAGCCTGGGGTGGAAGCGAACATGGGCTTCCGGGCAAAGGCACTTGGGAAGACGAACACGCACCACCCCGACACCCTGCTCAGAGCCGGCCTGGATCGCTGGGCTACCACGTGGAAGATGCACAGCACGAGCACAGTCCAGCCCTGAAGAGCAGGCAGGAGAGGAGTTTAAAGGTTCAGAGACATCTTTTGCTTGGAAGATATCAGCTGTGTTTACAGCCACACACACCCCTCCACATCCTCATGGACACTCAGACACACTGGCAGAGATGCACACGCTCAGAAACACACACGTGCTATCCACGAGATACACACCAAAGTTACACGGCCCTACAGACAGGCCAACACACTCAGACTCACACCTCGTACACCCAGAGACGTGCAAGGAGATGCAACACAACACCCCAGGGACACACATTCAGAAACTTATTCCTCCACAGGAGACATGCACATGTTACACTTTAAGCTCCAGAAACACACAGAGACATTCACACGCACACTGAGACACGCTTAAATGGTCACTGCAGGCAGCACAGCAGATACCAACACTCGCAAACACACAAATACACAGAGAGATACAATCAAGCGTGCAATGCTACACACAGGCACACATCCTCAGAAACATGTGTACACACAGAGATGCACAGTTTACCCGGCAATACACACAGATACACACCCACAGCAACACACATATACACAGAGACACAATCCAATGCACCCTCTTGTCACAGACACACACGCTCAGAAACTCACACATAGACACAGACACTCACAGAGGTTACACCACAACAGACAGGTGCGCTCACATACACACACACAGAGAAAGCAAGTGTGCGATGCTGTACACACACATGCGCATAGAGACACACACATGAGTACACTGAAAACCATGTAGATAGATGCCTGTAAGCATAGACCACAAGCTCACGGTCTGTGAGCACACACACGTGTATACTTACACACATGCAGGCACTCACAAACGGCCACAAAGACGTGCAAACAGCACATACACCTCCCAAAGCATGCACGGGCTTCTCGAACACAGGTGTTACTGCACAGACCCTCCCAGCACACGCGTGTGTCCATGCAGCCAAGCACCTGTTGGTCACAGGCACACCTCCAACTCACACACACACAACTGCTTAACACTCACAAGCAAATACAACGACCCACACTCACACTGACACACAGGCACACCTTCTCTTGCAGATACGCACACACACACGCTCACAAATCCACGGACACACAATCTCACAAGTGCACACCCATACTGACACTATTCTAACCTGTGTGCACACACCCTGTAGGTTTCCACGTAAGTCCTACTCCCATGAGCACATGTGCACAGACATACACGAGAATGTATACAGCTGCACGCATTCATACACATGATGTGCACAGACACACACACCCCACTCCAACAGGAAGGCAGATTGCTCCCTTTCGGAGTCCCGAAGTCAAGCCCACAGACTGAGCTGGGACCTGGTGGAATTGCTCCTGCCCCAGGCCCTCCTGCGTGCCCACGACCTCGCTCCACGTCAGCCAAAGTGAGGGCCGCCTTCTGCATCGAGGTTTCAGCATGGACCCAGGGAACCCTAGTTTGGGAAGGGACATAGATGTCCCAAGCCTCGAACCACTCAGAAAGAAATAAGACTGAGCAATCTACCACCTCCCTCCCCACACACATGCAAGACACTTTCCCCAGCGTGGCAGTTCCTGCAAGGATCAGCGGCCTCTCCTGCACGGACGTCCTCAACAGAGCGCCCAACACCCAGACAGCCTGGGTCCCTACACAGCTGCAAAGTTGAAGCTGTGGAGATGGCTCACCTCCGCCTCCCGTTGTCATGGCGACACAGCAGCTGGATGCATCCAGGCTTCCCACATGGCCCTGGGCTCCCCACTGGGAGCTGCTGGTCCAGCAGGGCTTTCATGAGGAAGCAGCGAGGAGCGGGGGCTGCAGGTGTCAGGGGATTGAGCCATCAAGGCCCTGCCCCCAACTCAAAGATCTCCTGGCGCTCAGGCGGGACAGGGCCAGCCTCCCTGGGGAACACAGCACTCGGATGCCCACACACAAGGTCCCCAAACAGACAGCCCTGCTGCTGGGTCTGCGGAGGTCCAGTCTTGACTAGATACACTGAGCGCTTTCCGTGCCCCATCTCCGCTAGTCCCCAACACCCTTCTGAAGTGGGAACCATGAACTCCCCATCTTACAGTGGGGGGACCGAGGTGTGCAGGGTGAAGTGACTGGTCATATTCAGATGCCTCTGAGTCTTAGGTCTCTTGAACAGTAAATTACATCACCTCCTGGGAATTTGAAAATCTCATCAGAGCCTTAGAGTGTCTGAACCCGGGGCCTCTGAGGATACATGAAATCTCTTCATTTTACAGAAACAGCAACTGGGCCTAGAGAGGTCTAGCGATTTGCCCAAAGTCACACAGCAAATTGAAGGCAGACTTGAAGGGCACCCTCCTGACCCAGAGATGCGGTTTCCCTAGGATGTCAAGCACTGGCCGCTAACATCCTGGAGGACTCCTCGGGTCTCCACAGCCTGGGGAAGCAGCTCCTAACCTGGCTCCAGGTCAAGGTCCCAAGAAAGGGCAGGAAGTCCTCAGGCTCCCACCTTGTGCTTCCACGTGCTAAGAACCTCACAGCAATGCTGTCCCCAGAGGGACACACGGCCCAAGCAGGTGTTACAGGGCCACCTTGGGGTCATGCCAGAAGCCCCTCCACTGCCTGCCTCACTGACCAACCAGTCCATTGAGATGAGTCAGCCCCAGGCTGGAGCCCAGCAAAGAAACAGGATGCCATCTAGGGGGCTGTGACCACAGAGGTGGGTCCAAAATGATCCTCGGGGACCAAGTGGCCTCTTTGCAGCATGCTTTTCATTAGGAGGAAAAATAATCGGGCCACGCTCATGAGCTGTGTGCTGGGCTCGGCAGAGCCCCTAGGGGCCTGGAGTGAGGGGGCCCCCACATCCTCAGACCTGGGCACAAGGATGCTGGGAGCCCCAATCCTGAGGCCCATCCAGCCCCTTTTCTGCACGAAGTTTGTCCCTCCCCAGGCTCCTCTCTGAATGGTCTCATGGAGCAGCCAGGAAACTTCCCCCAAATGGTGTGCTCATCTAAGGAGCTGCCAGGAACTGGAGGTGATCCCCACGTCTCCTGAATCTCTGCTGGGGAGGTGAGCGGCTCCCATGAGGACACTTGGGGCTGCTGGAAAGGCTGGGATGGAGGCGATCTGGTTGAGTTCTCTCCCCCGTCCTTACACACACACACACACACACACACACACACACACACACACACACACACACACACACAGGCCAGAAGGGACATGAGCAAGGCTGCAAAGCCCTGCACACAAAGCCCACGGCCCGGGCAGCCCTGGGTGCTGGCTCCAGGTGATGGGGAACCTCGTTCACACAGTATCACCCCCACAAACACCTTGTAAAGTCAACTTGAAAATAGGACCTTCTCCCTGCGAACTCTGAACTGGCCAAGAAGCGGGGGCTTCACGAATCAAATTAAATGGGCTCTCTGCTTTCCCGGCCCAGCTCAGCCTGACAAGACCCTGAGCGGGATGCCTGAGGAAGGACGCCTGGATGAGCCGGAATGTTCCCCCCTCCGCCAGAGGAGAGAAAGTTTGTCATTTACCCAGAGCTGGGCTGTCCCCACTCGGGGTCCTCTACTTGCCTGGCTCTGGGCGCTGAAGCCGCAGCCTGCAGAGAAGCCGCCGAGGGGCCCCGAACCGTTTCGCAGCCGCCCAGCGCCCCGCTGCCTTGCGGGGCCCTCTCACCAGGTGCAGGCCCCTCAGCCCTTACCTGGGGGGGAGGGTGTCTCAGCCACTTGCGAACTCTGCCCGCGGAGCCCAGCAGGCGCCTGGGGTCTCTCCCTGCGACTCCCGCGTCCCGCTTGGCGCGCCCGCTCCGTGGGCGCCTTCCCAGCTGCCAGCTGCTGCAGTGGCATCAAGGAAAGAGGAGTCTGGATTTCTTTTCTCGCCACCGAGGCTCCTCCAGCCGGGCCGGGGCTATTTCTCCGGGGCTGGTGGTGCCAGGGGCATCCTCCGCGCCTCCAGCGGGAAAGTGGAAGAGTGCGCGTCCTGGATTGCAGCAGCGGCGACAGCGGTGGCCGGGGACGAGGAGGAGGCGGTGGCGACGCCAGCCGGCGAGCCGGGGAGGCAGGCGGAGGCGAGAGGAAGTGGAAGCCGGGCTCCCGCGAGCCTGACGCTCGGGCGGACCGGCGGGCGGGCGGGGCTGCGGGGGCCCCGTGCCGCGGCGAGGCCCCCGCGCAGACCCCCCCGCCCCGGGGATGCCCGGCTCCCGGCGCGCGGGGCGCGGGGCGCGGGCTGCGGCGGGGGCGCGGGCCTCCGGCCACCTCGCTTGTCGCTCGCTCGCTGCGTCCCTCGCTGGCTCGCCCGCCGCCCCGGACTTCACGTCTCCAGCCCCAGCTCCCGCGCCGCTGCCACCGCCACCGCCGCCGCCGCCGCCAGCAGCGCGCTTCTGCCCGGCGCGCTCCTCGCGCGGAGCCACAGCGCTGCCTCCCGCTTAACTCCTTGCGCGCCACCTGGCCCTCCCGCGGCCTCCCCGGGAGCCGGGCGGCCCGGGGGCCAGGCCTGCTGCGGAGGTCGGGTAACGGCCTCCGTCCCCGAGCCTCAGTTGCCTCGTCTGTAAAATGGGCTCGAGAGACCCAAGTCATGGGGTTATTTGGAGAATTAACTGAGATGATTGGCGAAGTGATGCGCTGCCTGTCACTGAGGAAGTGCTCAATACACGGGAGAGTCTTTGTTGTTGCTGCTGATGCTGTTCAAAACGGTTAGCAGGGAGCCTCGCAAATAGCAAACACCCGAAGAAGGGCAGGTTGGCTTTTTGGTAGTCTGTTGTCTTATCAGGCAGTAGGTTTAGGCTGTGTGGCCTCCAGCTGATCACTTCCTCTCTCTGAGCCTGTTTCAGAGATTCCTTCTGGGCTGTGTGACCTTGGTCAAGTCTCGCACTCCTCTGAACCTCTGTATTCTCATCTATAGGGTGGGGATGACAGCTAATGCCCACCTTCAAAGGGTCCCCAGTGGATCTCTGGGGAAGGAGCCCATGTTGTGATGTGGCCTGTGACAAAAGCCACCACTGAGTGGGAGCTGCCTGATCGCAGCTCCCTGGCCGTGTAGCTTCCTAAACATCATCTAATTAAGTCATTCAAACAACCCTAGGAGGCAGCTTGTTCCATCTCCATTTTTCAGTTGAGGGAACTGGGACCAGAGAGGTTAAGAGGCTCACCTGGGTTAGCACAGACGGAAAGGAGCAGAGCTGGGATTTGAATCCTGGACTTGCTGACTCCAAAACCAGTAAGCTTGGTACTCAAGGAGATGCTCTAAAGCGGCCATTAGCAGAGCATTCTTCACTGGGACTAGAACAAGAATTTGTATCTGCATTTCTTTTATTAGAGCACGTTGTTCTCCCAATTATAACATTAATTCTTGTCTAATGTAGATAATTCAGCAAATACTGAAAAGTGTGAAGAAAAGCAAATCAACCCTATTCCCACCACCCAGAGAGAATGATTATTAACACCTTGCCATAGTTCCTTCCAGTCTTGTTTCTATACCTCCGTATAAAAGCGATGGGCACAGGGAATCGTCCCGTGGACACGGTTCCGTCTCAGGAGACGGGGAGGGCTTGGCAAATGCATCTCACGAATCCTTTGCTAAGGCCGGACCTCCAGTTCCCCCAGCCCAGCAATCGCAGGTGGAGTTACCCCACTGGCCCAAGAGGAAGCCGACCAGGCTGGGGATTGGTGCATCCCACCCAGGGACCACCGGGCAGACCCTGCTCGGACGCTTCCCCTCCCCACTCCCCATCCTGTGCCCCACTCCTGGAAGATGAAACCATTCCTTTCTCTGGAGTCCAGGGACTAGTGATGTCACACATACCTTCCAACCTGCCCCTGCCCCTCACCCACTCCCCACCATGAGCAAAGTGTTCCCAGAGTGCCGGCCCCAGAGGGACAGAGGCAGTAGAGTGGGGGCCTTAAAAGTCCAGGCAGCCTGGCTTCAGTCCTGGCTCTGTCCCGGGCAGCTGCCACGTCTCAGAGCCTCTGTTCTCATCTACAACCTGGGGGTGTAAGTAACACCGACTTCTTGGAGTCGTCGTGAGGATTAGGTGAGATACAGACAAGTAAGTGCTCAATTAATGGCCGCTGTTGCCTTGTATTAGCGAGAAGTGATCTGAATAATATCGATTGCTACCAATTGTTGTGTCCTCACTAAATGACAAGCACAATTCCCATTAATTCTCTACAATCACTTAGGTGACGGGTATGGGAATTAGTCCATTTAAAGATGAGGAAACTTGAGGCCCAGAGAGATGAAGTTGTTTGTCCAAGGGCACACAGCAAGTTCATGGCAGAGCTTGGATTAGACCCCAGCTCTTCTGCGCCCTGCTCGGCCCCCAGCACTGTGCCAAATGGTAGACGCTGTGCCTTTTCCATGCCCTCTTCTTCCCACCACAACTCATAACCCTCTTCTTCCGCCTTGGGGACAAACCTCCTTTGGGCAGAGATCTGGGCACTGACACCTGTCCAAGGAGCCAAGCACAGGTTGGGGGGGGGTCCAGGAGGGTGCTCTTGACCTCCAGCCACGACCCAGTCCGCCTCCACCGTAGCCCACTTCCCCTGCCCCTCCCTGGTCCCCCTTGGGTATTCGAATGGGGCTGCTCATGATGGGGAAGGAGCCCCAGGCTTGGAATCACCAGATGAGGCTCGAGTGCTAGGCAAGTGTCCTTGGGTCGGTCACTCGGCCCTTCAAGTCTCTGCTCATCCTCCGTGAAAGGACTAATGTCTCCCCTGCCTGGTTGTTAGGGTTGTTGGGGAAATGATAGATTGGAAAACACCTCAAAAGTGGCAAAATCTGTAAAAATATAAAGGTGTTACAGTCATTACTGGCACCATCATATGAGCCTGTATGAACAGCATCATGGCATCGTGTAGTGGGTCAAAGTGGGAGCTCTGAAGACAAGTTTGTTTTTCCCCATATGGGTGTCCAATTGACCCATCGTAACTTTTTGAAAGAACTCTCTTTCCCCCACTGCTCTTTGGGGCCACCTTTGTCATAAAGTATCTGTCCCCGTGTGTGTGGGGGCTGCCTCAGCCCTCTTCATGGGTCCAGAGGTCAGTTTGTTTCTTTGTGCCCATGTCACATAGTCTGAGTTACTTTAGCTTTATATAAGTCTTGATATCAGTAAAAGATGTTCTTGACTTTTTTTTTTTTCCTCCTGCAAGGTTCTCGTAGCTATTCTTGGCCTTAGGCATTCACATATAAATTTTAGAATCCCTTTTCAGGTCCCTCATACAACAATAAAAGACCAATTGGGTTTGGGTTGGAATGGCACTGAGTCTACAGATGAATCTGGGGAGACTCGCTATCTTTACAATATGGAGGTTTCCCGTCCCCCTACCTCACACCACACACACAAATCGCCCCTGGCTGGGTGCAGATCTAAAAGTGCGAGACAAATCAATGAAGATTCTAGAAGCCAATAGTGGAGATAATCCTCATAACCTTAGGGTAGAGGAAGGTTTCTTAAACAAGCCAAAAGTCACTATCCATAAAGGAAAGCACTGATATGTTTCATTTCACTGAAACCATAAGAACTTCTCTTCATTCAAAGACACCAAGAAGAGAGTCAAAAGCCACAGAGTGCGAGAAGATATTTTCCAAACACATCACCAACTACGGACTCCCATGAAAATTTACAAACAACTTGTACAAATCAACAAGTTAAAGGCAGACAGCCCAACCAAACGGGCAAGAAACGGGGACAGACCTTTCACAAAAGAGGATGCTCAGAGAGCCGGCACACTCATTAAGTGGTGCTCCATCTAATTAAAAATCCAGGGCACGCCTGTGAAAACTGCAGGGAGATACCCCTGCACCAGGATTGTGAAGACCGACCATCCCAAGTGCTAGTGAGAATGTGGAGCACGTAGAAATTGAAGATGCTGCTGGGAGGAGTGTAAATTGGTACAAACGCTTGGAGAACCTGTGTGGCATTATCTACTAAAGCTGGGTATACACCCTCCCTATAAGCAGCATTTCCGCTCCTACGTATGCATCCAACAGAAATGAATGCTTATGCCCACCAAAAGACATGTCCAAGAATGCTCCCAGAAGCAATTTTGGGGTCTTATAATAGCAAATTTTCAAATAACTCCAAACCACCGAAATGTTCGCCAACAACAGAGTGGGCTAACTGTGTATGTTCCTATGATGGAATACTATATGACAATGAAAACGACTGAATTCCAGCTATGCACAACCACGGGGTGAATCGGACAAGCATACTGTTGAGTGATAGAAACTAGACACCAAAAAGTACCCTCTGTGTGATTTCACTTCCATCATGCTGGAAGGCAGGCAAAACTCGACTCCAGGGTTAGAAGCCAGAATGGCGGTACCTCTGAGGAGGATGAGATTATGATTGGGATGGAGCACGCACGCAAGGTTCCGGAGTGCTGGACAGCTTTTCTTTCTTGAGCTGGTTGGTAGCTCACAGCTGTTTGTGAAAAGTCATTGAATCCTACATTTACGTATCGAACGCTTTTCTGTACATGTGTTAAAACTTAACTCTTGAAAAAGCTGTTTTTAGCAGCAATCCTTGAGCAAAGCAGAGCTGGGTTCACACCTGAGCACTGCTACTGTCTGGCTCTGTGAGCATGGTCGATTTATTTCATCTCATTGAGACTCAGTTTCCCCATCTGTAAAATGGGAATAACAATCATACCTACTGCCTGGGGTGGTGTGAGGGTGACAGGGCTTCAAGTGAAATAACAGCTGCCAAGCCTGGGGCCTCACCCCACCCATACCGGCTGGTGATGACCACGAACCATATTCTACCGTGTGATACATGTCCCATAGTGAAGGGGTGTCTGAGAACTAATGGAAAGAACTAAGTTTGAACCTCAGAGATGATCGTCAGCTAAACTACACGACACTCAGTTAAATTTTCAGTGTAAGTCTACAATTTTACATGGAACATATTTACACTAAGCTTTTTAAATTGTTTATCTGGAATTCGAATCTAACTGGGGGTCCTGTATTTTTACTTGCTGAATCTTGCCATCCTAACCTGATAGTTAGCAGCTGTGTGTCCTGGGCTAAGTTGCTTGACCTCTCTGGCCTTGATTGCCTAACCTGCAAAATGGGAATACAGGTCCCTGCCAGTGTGGAGAGAATGAAACTGACTCAGGTAGGTAGGTCTTCCCAGCACATACCAAGCTCTCTGTATTCGTTCCTTTCCCTTCCCGTCATCTCCGTCCCTCTCTTCTTTCCTTGCCTAATTCCTAGGGTGGCCGGGCTCCCCACAAGCATCGTTAAGCCCCATTGCTGGCCTTCGAATCTAAGATATTGTGATGAGCAGGAAGGGATGAACTTGGCTCCTTCTGGACTCAGCCATTGGACGAACTGTTTTCTGCTGAGGACGCGCTGTGCTCTCTGCTTACCCCGCCATCATTCATGTGTCGGGTCTCCGACAGGAGCCGCATCCTCTCTCTGTGCCCTCTGCCTCAGCTCAGAATGTTATTGTTTCTGGCCAAAGTCTGCTGCCGGACTCGCAGAGGAGAGAGAAGAAACACAGTGATCTTTGAAATAAATTATAAAGATCAGAGCAGGGTGAAGTGAGAGAGTTTCTGAGATTAAGATCAGGTAACTCCTCCAAGCTGTGTTCATAAAAAGAGTCACTAACTCACACATCACTGTCATTTGACCCACAGCATCTAAAAATAGGATTTGCTCTAATTTCCTGAGTAGCTGATGTAAAAGGAGATAATATGAGAGTAGTGAGCCGGCTGTGTCAGGAGGTAAGTAACTCCACTTTGATGGTGTTTTTCTAAAGTGGAAAGGAGGGGACTCACCTCCAGACATGTCAGGCAAACCCCGGCAGAGCTCAGAGGGTTAAGATGAAGGACACTGGAGTCAGCCAGACCTGGGACAGAGCCCTCCTCCTAGCTGGGTGGCCTTGAGTAAATTGATTAACCTCTCTGGTCCTCATCTTTTAAAAAATGGAGAATAGTAATTCCAACCTTTGGAAAATTTTGTGCAGATTAAATGATAGACATATATAGACTGTTTACCACATCTTACACTTGTAAGATGTGCATGAGCTGTGACCTGTTATAACGATTCCAAATGGAAAGGATGCTGTTTATTCTGGACTCTGGACAGAATTCTGGAATTCAAGCCTGTGTGGGTTTCCCAGAGTCAGACTTTTTTTCAGGCGTTAAACGACTGACTGACACATCACTGTTAACGTGTGGAAGGGAGAATAAGTTCGAGAAGAGGAACCTGCAGAGGTCGCGGCGACTTTGTCCCAGGTGCAGATACACAGTGGAGGGGCTCCTTTAACTGCAAGAGGTTTGGGTACGAGGCCCGGGGTGGGCTGGTCCCTCTCTCCACAACCCTGCATCTCGGATCTCTGTCCACCCCCCGCCCCTCCATTCAGAGCCCACTGTGAGTTCCCGGCATCCCCCATTCCGTCTGATGGAGGTTGTGCCTGGTCTGCCACCCAAACTCCTGCATATCAGGAGCTGTGGCTTTTAACGACTTCTCTGTCTCTAGTGCCCAACACAGTGCCTGGCACATGGTAGGTTGTCTTAGTCTATGTGGACATCTGTAACAAAAATACCAAGGGTTGGGTAGCTTCTAAGCAACAGAAATTTATTTCTCACGGTTCTGGAGACTGGAAGTCCAAGATCAAGACGCTGGCGGATTCGGCATCTGGGGAGAACCCACTTCCTGGTTCACAGATGGCCATCTTCTTGGGGCGTCCTCATGTGGCAAGGGATTTCTCTGAGGCTTCTTTTAGAAGGGCACTGACCCCGTTCACGAGGGCTCCATCCTCATGACCTCGTCGCCTCCCCAAGGCCCCACCTCCAAACGCCATCACCAGGCAATCAGGTTTCAACAGGTGAATACTGGGGGGGCAATGACACTCAGGCTATAGCCTAGGTGCTCAGGAAAAAATGAATGAATAAAACTGCCCACGAGCAACACAGATATATACATATTAAAAGAAAACTTGGTCTATTCAGGAGGTTTCACCCAGTAAAGTTTCAATAAAAGAAGCAAAGGCACATAAACAGAAGAATGTATACGACAGCACCTTTTAATGCCAGAACATTGGGAAGAACCTAAACGCCCATTGACAAGAGGATGGATGGGTCAGTTCCGGTATATATATATATATTTTTTTTTTTTTGGTGAGGAAGATTGGCCCTGAGCTAACATCTGTTGCCAATCTTCCTCTTTGTTTTTTTTTTTACTCCCCAAAGCCCCAGCACATAGTTGTATATTCTAGTTGTGGGTCCTTCTCATTCTTCTATGTGGGACGCTGCCTCAGCATGGCTTGATGAGCAGTGTGTAGGTCTGCACCCAGGGTCTGAACCGGCGAACCCCAGGCCGCTGAAGTGGAGTGTGTGAACTGAACCACTGGGTCACAGGGCCAGCCCCACCGCCCCCACATATTCTTAAAGGGGGCACCATGCAGCAGTGGAAATTAATGAACTAGAACTCTGTATCACTGTGGACAAGTCTCGAAAATTAGTATTGTGTGAAAAGAAGCAGCTAGTCGCAAAAGGAAACATACAGAATAATACCTTTTAATAAAGTTCAAAAATCTGAGAAACAATTTAGTGTATTTTTATGAGTATAGACATGTACAGTAAAAGTGGAGAAACCTCTGGGAGGATAATGAACATCAGATTCAGGAGAGACGTCATCCTGCTCGGGGAGGGAGCGAGTGGGGGTTCCCGAGAGCTGTGCTGTGGTGTCAACGCTCTGTCTCTGACACAGTTTGGTGAAGACATACAAGTTCTACTGTTCTCTGTACTTTTTTGTATGCCTGAAATATTTCATTAGAGAAAAAAAAAGTGAAACAGCTGTTGAGAGTGAAGGCTCGAGTGGAAGAAACCTAATTCTTACCCCTGTCCTGATACTCGCTGTGCGCCTCAAGTAAGGGATTCAACCTCTCTGAGCCTCTGTTTCCTCAACCTTACAATGAGGATCATAAATCTTGACAAATTAAACGACATAATGTCAATAAATTATTTAAAGCAGCGTTAGCACTCAACTAATGATAACTTCATATCATAATTAATTATCAATAGCCAATATCAAATTATTTCAGAACTGGAAACATCTAAGAAGATCATCCTTTCTAAGCTTTCTTTACAGATGAAACCTCTGAGACTGAGGGGTTGAGTAAATTGTCCGAGGTTGCAGGGGGCATGGGAGGTAGAACTGAGGATCTGAGAGCCTCTGCGTGGGGAGGGCCCCCCTGGGTGAGGTGCTGTGTGGGGCCTCTAGTCTGCTCCAAACCTCCGTACAAAAGCCCCTCCCACTAAGCCTGCGGAAACCCTCACTTCCGTCCATGGCGTGGACGACAGTCCTATGGGGACCCGCTAAAATCGGGACACAGATCCCAGAGGCGGCAGGATACATCCTAACATGGTTTCATCCCCGTCTCACCCAATCACAAAGCATATTTATATCTTCATGAAAGAGGCTGAGAAGAATAATGTTATAAGCTTGTCCTTTTCTAATTTACATTTTTTAAATAGTCAAAAATCTGATGCCTAACCCAAACATGCATCTATCTTCACAAAAATATACATACTAGAATGCGCTATTTGTAATAACCCCAAACTGGAGACAGCTCATGTCTGTCAGTGGAAGGATGGATAAATAGTGTCGCACCCATTGACCGGAATACTGTCCAGCAATGGGAATCAGCGGACCACCGCTACCACGACCACGTGGATGGACGTCACAACATACTGTGAACAACAGAAGCCGGGCCGAGGATGCTGTCTGCTGCCGTTTATATAAAGTTCAAAACTGCGAAACAAACCAGGCTGCTGGAAGTCAGAAGAGCGGCTCCACTCGGGTGGGAGGCTGCTGCTGGAAGGGGTCTGGGAGTTCTGCTGGGGGCTGATGACGTTCCTTTGGCTGATCTGGGTGCTGGTCCCGTGGGTGTGTGCTTTGTGAACTGCATGAGCTGTACACGTCTTATTTTTACACTTACGGACGTATATTACACTCCAATTAAAATGGTTTTCAGCGTAAAAATTTGCAAATTTCAGTATTTCAACCTTTATCAGTTGGCGATGCCTATACCCCATCATAGATCAAGAGACGCATAACGAAGGGGGTCAGTGTAACCCTCTAAATTACATCCTTTCCTAAGCCTTGACCTTGAACACACCGGCTGAAACTGGCTTCCACTTCAGGCTCACTGAGAGGGAGATAGTCTGCATAGACCCGGCCAGGTGGAGACAAGGGCCATTACTCAGGACATCTGATCCAGAGAGACAGGCAGACCTCCCAAATTATCTGATTTGGCAGTTTCCTGGGATCGAATGACCCAGATAATGGTCAGACTGCCATAGTGACACCACACATCTCAGCCAAAATACCCACAGGGTGGGCCCTTTCCCTGGGGCCATATTTATAGGCAGAGGGGAGGGGGCCTGTGCCGCCCCTGGGTCTCTTTTCGGCATGAGGACCTGTGGGAGCTCTTTGAGAGTCTGCTGAAGCCACTGAAAGGCAAGACCACTCTGGACCCCGTGGGGCTCCAGGCCCCCAACTCGGTCCTGCCCTGGGGCTCTCTCACGGCCTCCCCAGGACACAGCTCTGGGCCATTATGCATGGATCTCATTTAGTCCAACAGCCCTAGGAAGAAGGTAAAATCTTTATTATTATTATTTCCATTTTGCAGGGAAGGAAACTGAGGCACAGAGGGGTTCCATGAGTCACCCAAGTGTGAACACCAGAGAGGAGTCGAGTCATTTATTTTTGAACTGATTCTCTCACCAGCCCCGCCCGCTCCCGTCGCTCCTCCTGCAGGAGCACTGCTCCCATCTCTTACACTAGGTACCCCTGCCTCAGGCTCTGTGCAAACCTCACTCTGCAGGATGCTCAGGGAGGGCAGGTCCTCCGCAAAGCAGGCACCGAGATGGAGCTAGAAGTGCACAGGATTTATTGGAGGAAACCTCTGTCGCGTGAAAGAGGGAGGGAGCAGGGCTGAGTAGGCAGAGCCTTCAGACTATGGGCAGGTCTGACACCCGGGAAAGGAGAGGTGGCAGGAAGGAGGACACTCAGGAAGAGCCTCAGAGGACAGCACAGCTCTGAGAAAGGCTCAGCCAGCCCAACAGGAGCCCCAGAGCAAAGACGTCCATTGGTGGAGTCCCCGGTTGGGCAGGGATGGCCCAGGCTGCTGGTCTTTGGTGGGCCGTGGGATCAGTCAGCACATTTTACAGAAGCAGAGTGGGCATCTGTTTATTGAGTACATTGGTTATGAGCGGGTGAGCGGAGCGTCTCTTAAGAGCGTCCGTTGTAACTATTTATTGGATGGCTGCCTTCCCCTCTGGACTGCGAGTTCTACAAGAGCAGGAATTATCCTGTGCAGAGAGCAAGTCTGGCGTGTAGTAGATGCTCAGTTAGTATTTGTGGACTGATGAACTCTCCTGAGCAGCCCCTCTGTGTTGGTTGATCGCCACACACTTCCTGAGGATGTTCCATGCCGCGTGTTTTAGTGATAAGGATGAGAGACTAGATGTCGGATCTGGATTTAAGTTTTAGCCCCAGCTCTTCCAATCTGTGTGAACTTAGGCAGCTCATCTCACCTCTTTGAGCTTCTATTTACTCATTTGTGGAATGGGGACCACAATATCGACCCACTAGATATTATTCGTCTGTTTTGAAGATCAAATGAGATACTGCTATCATAGTATTTTTCTCGTTATTATTATAACACGCAGACTTATGCATAGATGGTTACTTTTAGTGTTTGCAATTATTCAAATGAAGTAGAGAACCAAGACATGAATATTATCTCAAAGTATATCATTACCTCCATGGAAAATCATATTTGGACATTGACACACTCTCGTTGAGAGGACTGGAACGGAGCAGAGACTGTCCTGTGTCACATTTGCTTTGTGTTCAGTCCTCGGTACCCCGAGCCCGCCCTTGAAGCCGGGTCCACATCTTATCTGTCTGGGCATGGCCAGCACTTAGCAAGGGGCTCACACATTGCAGGGACTCAGTAAATGCACTTCCTGATCCCAAACTGGAGACCCGGCCATGTGACCATGTGCCACAGGCATTAGTTGACTTACTCCCCTCAACAGCCCACGTGTGAGCAGTACTGTCCCCATCCTCCAAATGGAGAAACTGAGGCCCATTGAGGTGAAGCAACTCTCCTGAACTTGCAGATCTTTGCCCGTTTCAAGTCTGGGTCGTCCTGGCTCCACACAGGGATTTTTCCACTGGGACACATGACTGTCAGCTCATTGCAAGACACGGTCTGAAATGCAGCACGATGCCCTTGTGCTTCCTGGGGACTCCAGCCTGGCCTCCAGGGAAACGCTCTTGGAACCCAGCCTCTTCTGGCATGTTCCAGTTTAGACACAGGGTCTCCAGGAGGGGAGAGCGCCACAGGCTTGTGGGCTTGAGAACTGTTACCTGGGACTTCGGGAAAAAGCCTGACGTGGTTTCAGAGCTGCCCCGGTTTCAGAGCTGCCCCAAGAAGCTTCAGTAATTTGAATGTCGTGTTTTCCCCACGTCTTCAGTGTTCAAGCTTCTTACGTGCAAGTACACTCGGGAGCAAGAGTCCGTTAATAACAACAGCAACATTTGCTGAGCTCCTCCTCTGGGCGGGTCGGGGTCACCGGTCCAGGGCCATCACATCCATTTTGGCCTTGCAACCTCATGATTGCCATGCAAGGTGGGTATTTCTACCCCCATGTTCCAGTGGGGAAACTGAGGCCCAGGGAAATACGGTAACCTGCCCAGTGTCCAAGAGCTGGGAAGTGGCACAGCTGAGATCGGGGGTGCAGCCCGGTCAAGGTCTGAGCGTGAGCCGGGAGAAAGGGCACCGGCGGCCTGAGTGGAGCTGGGTGTTCCGCCGCCCGCCTCTGAGGCAGCAGTTCCTTCAAGACACACTGGGACAGCCTCGTCCTTGGCACCCTGCCTCCCATCACAGCCTGTGCGTCCTCCAAACCCAGCCACAGTGATGTCTTAGCACACACCCAGCTCTGACTCCACCCCCTGCTTGAGAGCTCCAGTGGCTTCCTGTTTCCCGCAGCCCAGAGCCCGGCCTCCCTCCCTCAGCTCAAGGCCTCCTGCTCCTTCCCCTCCGCTCCTGGCTCCCTTTGTTCTCCCCCGCATGCCGTGCTCTTTCCCATCTCACCTCTGCATGTGCATCTCTCCTCCCTGGAATGTTCTTTCCCTCCTTCCACTTCTCCATCCCACAAACTCCTGCTCAGCTTTCAGTTTCAAATGTTGCTTCCCCTGGGATGCCTTGATTTCTAGAACCCGCAGCCTCACTATCGTAGATGGGTCGGGGAGAGTAGAGGGAACCAGTGTGGCCCATGGACTCATTATTCTCATGCCTTCTGACGTCATCGGAGAAGGGATTCCCTCTCTTCAGTCCAGCTCCAAGAAACACCTTTCAACAGCCGTTTACAGAAGCTGGGAACCCTCCCTCACCCCTCTCCCCACATTTATGGGTCCACTTGCCCGGAAGAGCACGCCCCACCTGTGAGAGCTGCTCCTCCCCAGGCCAACCCCGTGCCTCTAGAGGAAGCCATCCTGAACACGGAAGGGCATCCTTGGGTCTAGCTGGACCCGTCATAGAGTCCCAGGGCCTGGCCACAGTGACCGGTCCAGGAATTGGCCCATGACCCAAGCTCAGCCAATCAGTGGACTTCCCTGGGAGTTTTCTGACTGGTGTTCGTGGGAAACAGCCCTATTTGACGTGGTCACGAGCCTCTAGGTTTGGAAGTCCAGAGCTCCCTGCGATATTGGTTTGAGCCCAGTGAGGACGACCATCTTGAGAGCATGAACCAGCATGCAGATAAAAGGCTGAGAAAAAGTATGTTGTTGAATTAGTTCCCGCCTCCAGCTCTCCCCAAGATCAGCTGCACCCTGATTTTTCTGCAATTGAGTCGTAAAAGCCAATAAAGTCTTTGGGAAGTTCAAGTTCAAGGTGAGTTTTGGTCACTTACAACCAACCATAAGATTCTATGGTTTAAAACTCCTTCTCCAATTACAGCATGTCATAATGTAGTCAGCAAATATCTATTAAGGACCCGGCGTGGACCAGGCACTCTGCCAGGTGATGGGGACCCAACAATGAGATAAAAATATGGCCCTGTGGCAAGTGAGACTGAAGAACTGGATTATACATTTACTTTTTTTATATTTACTTAATTTTAATTATTTTACATTTAAGCAGCCACACGTGGCCGTGGCCACCGAATCGGGCAGCACAGACATAGAACATGGCCTTCAACACAGAAGATTCTATCAGATGACACCGCTGGTCTAGAGTCCTGCTGGTCAGAGTGTCATCCCTGAGACCAGCCGCATTGGCGTCACCGGGGAGCTTGCTGGAAATGCAGAATCTCATGTTCCTTCACAGACCTACTGAGTCAGAATCCTCATTTCAAGCAGATCCTTGTGACTTTGTTAAATTAACATTGGTTAAGTAGAGGGGTTGGGGGGGCGGGTGTTGGGTGTTAAGCCATGGTTAAACAAAAGACCACAATATATACGGGGATGGATGAGAACTAGACTATTGGTGGTGAACACGGTGCCGTCTATACAGAAGCTGAAATATAACGTACACCTGAAATTTACACAATGTTATAAGCCCATAGGACCTTAACAAAATAATTTTTTTTTTAAAAAAAGACCACAAGGAAAGTAGGATAGAGAAGTTTGTTACTCACAGGGCCCGGAGGTGGTACACGAAACACCTCAAGGGGCCACGCAGGGAGGTCCAGGCAGAGGGCAGCAGAGAGAGAGCGGGGCAGGACCTGGGGCGCACACCTTTGTTAGAGTCTGAGGGTGGAGTGCTTTGGGGTTCCAAGGCTAAGGCCCCACTGGTCAATTCAATGCCCCAAAAGCAGCATTTTGGTGAGCTTTGTGGCCCTGGGACACAGGGGAGAATGTTTCCCACCAGGGCCTCTGTAGGGGTCACATCAGGCCCTTCCATTTACCTAGGATTCTGCAGCCTGCTATCTAGGGCATGCGCCCATGGAAGGGGCTGCTGTCAGTTCAAGTTCCCTGTGGGCCACTGGGCTGCCCCAAATGGATGCCGAGGATGCTGTGGGGTAGTGTAGCTACACTCTCCACAGAGATGCCCAGTTGGTCCATGTGCACGTTGCAGCTTGAGAAACCCTGTCCTGACAGCCACTCTTAGTTTAGACTCCTCTGCTTAACTGTCACAACCCCCCTCCCAACCTTGAGGAGGACATGCAGGCTCGCCTGGCTGTCAGCTCACAGACCTCTCTCCAAACCACAGAATAAACTCTGTCGGCGTCCGTCCACGGGAGGGAAGCTTAAAAGAACGACGCCAATCTTCAGCTGAGGAAGCTCCCTCCCATTGCGCTCCCCAAGTCGAGAAACGGGATTTGTGCTAATAATGGCCACTAGACTAGATTGGGGCTTGGCGGCCCTCCCACCCCGGGGACCATTTCTCAATGATTCGTTTCTTCAGGGTAAAACCACGCCAGAAGGCTGAAATGATCAAGGGCTTGTGTTGTGCTATATTTTTATTTTTCCAGAAAGGGGAAGAAGGCCCTCACTGTGTAGCATAAGAGTTCTGCCTGTTCTCCTGCTTTAAGGGATTTGCCCACCCCCGTGTGGGCTGAGAGGCTGTCGATCCACCCAGCCTGATTGAGAAGCGCAATGCACTCTTTGAAAAACCTTTACACACACGCACACACACACACACGCACACTTCAGCTAATTGGTGGCACCCGACCATAACCAAGAAAAAAGGCAACAAACTGCCCATTTAAATTGCAGATCGTGACCTTTATGCCTGAAATCCGTTCAAACATCCTGTTTATAGCTTTGGGGTTCTGGCACTCAATAATCCTCCAAATTATTTTCCTCGGGCTTTTTTGTAATGGTTGTTATTATGCATTGCATACCCCCAGTTTCTGGGTCTCTCCCCTGTTTGGTTTCTCCTGAGAGTCTAGGTAATTTGAAAATGCTGGGGCAGCCTCGTGGCATAATGGTTAAGTTCCAGTACTCGTCTTTGGCGGCCCAGGGTCCACAGGTTCAGATCCCGGGCATAGACCTAGCACCGCTTGTCAAGCCACGCTGAGGCGGCATCCTACATAAAATAGAGGAAGATTGGCACAGATGTTAGCTCAGCAACAATCTTCCTCAGGAAAAAAAAGAAAGAAAGAAAATGCCGGCAACGTATCTTCTTCTCTTTCATGTTGCCACTTTATTCTCTGCAGCTGAACCGGCTGCGGAAGCTGATTTGCATGCTCGGGCCCTCCCGCTCCTAGACAGAGGGAGGTGTAAAAAGGTTGGGGATGTGTCCGGGAAAGACCAGGGCGTTTTCTCCAAGCTGAAAAACTCTAGGGTTCCAAAGATCTTTAATGCGCAGGTCAAGGCCAGCAGTCCCTAAAGTGTTAGTGACTTTCAAGAGCAGATAGTAGTAGGCGTTACAAGGAAACTGAGTTAAACCAAGATGAAAGGGTTCCTTCATGCAGGACTTCTCAGAGCCTTCAAATGCTCAAGTGCGTGAGGGGACTCTCTTTGGTATGAGATGGGGAGGCAGGTCTATTGTGCAGTTTCCCAAATTCATTTAATCAGTGTGCACCTATTCTCCTGGGCGGTCTCATAAAAAGTGGTCCGGAGCGCCCTTGGGAGACCCTGCTGGTTCTGGTTACTACGGCAGCAAGTGTCCTTATGACCCAGCCTTGGGCATCCCAGGGCATCACTTCCGCCACATTCTATTGGTGGGGCAAGTCACCAAGGCCCGCCCAGATTCATGGGATGGGAAATGGTCTCCACCTCCCCATAGGACGTGCGGCCTCTTCCAGCTACCGCCCTGCTCCAGGCTCCCAGACGGCACTTTGAAGACTCGGAGTCAGAAAGAACGGACCGTGAGCCCGGCTTCCCGGCATCATTCACGTGTCCATTTTAGATACCAACCCACCCGCCTCCCCCCAACACTGTACCCATAGCCCTGGCAGCTGGAGCAGACGCGGTTATTTCTACCTTGCCGCTCTCCTCTCCTTTTTGTTCTGGAAACAAATTCCCTTTCCTGAGAGGACACACAGATACTTAGAATCAGCCTGTTGGCACTTGATTCCTCTCTGAGAGCTGACGCCTGAAGCATGGGAAGTGTTTGATGACTGAGTGAGTGAGAGAGTGGATTGATGAGTAATTCTAGCAAAAATAACAAAGAAAAGTTAATAAATAATAATAAAGTGCCTACTGTGTGCTAGGCACAGGGATAAACAGTTTCCGTCCACTCGCCATTTAATCCTCTTACACCTCTGCGAAGTGGCCGCCACGGTCATCTCCACTTTGCAGAGGAGGACCCTGAGTCATCTGCTCCATGGCTAATAGGGAGGAAACCAGAGATTCCGGGCCAGATCTGTCTTCCATCATGTCTGAAATGCTCTAAAACAGACTCGAGGGGTGGAAGGAGGAGCAGCCAGGATCCAGGATAGTTACTATTGATTGATGGAATACCTCCCAGGCCAAGCTCTGTTCTAAGAACTGTATTTACTCATTTCACCCTCACAGCAGCCCCATCATGGAGGGCTTATTCTCAGTTGGGGAAACTGAGGCACAGCAACGTTAAGTAACTTATCCAGTGCCACGCAACGTGTCAGTGACAGAGTCGGGATTTGAACCCAGGACTCCGTGTCCAGAGAATGTGCTCATACCCACTCTGCTGTCCTAGAAGGGGGCCTTTATTCAATCATGGATGGTGACAACAGCTTGGACCAAAAGGTCAGGACTCAATTGAATTCGGCTCTTCCTGAACCTTCCAAAGTGGAACCTCAGCAAGGCCGCGGCCCTCCTGCCTTGGTTTGAGGACACATACCTTTTCAGCTCCTCTCGCTCTCCTTGGGCCAGCCCCTGTGTGCATCAAAGGATCCGGGCAGCAAAGGAAAACTACAGCTGGGCCGGGAGCCCAGACTCGGGGGTCCTGCTCGCCAGGCCTGTCTGTCTGAACAGCTCCCATGACGCCTGACCACCTCCCGGACTGACACCAGAGCAGAGAAATCTTAGCTCAGGGGCTCTGCAGGCCCACCCTGCATTCCTGGCATTCCCCACTGCCTGGGGTGGAAAGAATTTCCGACCAAACTTGGCCAGCCAACGGACTGTGGTCTGGCTGCTCCTTCTGGAAGGTGTTATGCAGCCCTGGCAGCCTAGAGACCTTTTTCCTCCCCGAATTCACTGCTAAGAATAACCAGGCCACCTCCACACCCTCCCCTGAGGCTGCAGCCTTCTCTGAGATCTCCCTTTGCTCTGTTTAAACCCTCTTTGGCAGGAGAGAAAGTAGAGAGCGAGCCCCAAGACCTGGGATGGGAACCCAGTCTGTGTGGCTCCAGAGTACGCCCTCTTGCTGTGATGGGGGAACCACCTATGTGCCGGGCTTTTCTGGAGATCAGAGCTGTTCTCCATCAGGACCGCATTCGCGGTGCAGGGAGCAGAGCCTCAGAGCCTCTGGTGCTGTCAGCACCCTGCCCATATTCCTGCGCACCCGCCGTTCCTTGGAGGTTAGTAACTTCTCAGGGCAGCCGGGCCTCTCTGCTGGAGGGTCTTCCATGAGCCAGGCCAGCTGGAGTGCAAGGGGACTGACCCCCAGGAACATCCGTCAACCAATGACAAATGAGAATTGGTAGATAAACTTGTCCCTGGGGCGGGACAACTTTGTGCCTGTTGCACACCATCTCTGTGCATGTTGCAGTCCTTCAGTGGGGCTGGGCCCCGGTTGCCCTCAGCACTCGCCTGCTCCTTAACATACCCTGTGTTGGTTTCCTTTCCCTCCCCGTCTCATCTCCCCTCCCCTACTGCTGCTCCCAAAGATCTGCTCCTTGTCTCTGTCTGCTTCTGGGGACACTCAAGTTAGAACACGCTCTGAGGCGCCTGAAAGGAAGGACGAGGGGGCCAGGCTCTTAGTTGTCTGGGCTCATGAAGGTGGCAGGGTGGAGTGGGCAAGCAGACCTGAGGCCAGCCCCTAAATCTTCAGCCCACGACCCTGGAATCCATCCTGTGGTTTCTCTGCTGGCAGCTGCTTTTCCTTCCTCAGGAGACGTTACAAATCATTTGTGGCCCAGGAGTCTGCGCCAAGCAGAAGTTCCTTCGCCTGGAAATCTGCACTGAGTGTTGACTCTGTGCCGGGCACTATGCGGGGTTCTGGGGACCTGGAGGTGAGGACACAGGAGCACTTGGCAGAGGGAATTGTCATCCCAGCAGGAAGCCAGGGAGCCTTCCCGGAGGAGGAGATTCTGATGCCTGGACCCCATCCCCAGAGATCCTGATTTGATAGGTCTGGGTGTGGCCTGGGCAGTGGCACGTTTAAAACCTCCCCAGGTGGTTCTAATTGCTGCCAGGCTGGAGACCCATTGCTTCAAGGCCTTCTAGAGCCCCATTCCACTGGTTCTGCTGGTGGGATGATGGCAGGTGAGAATGCTGATGGGGGACTTCCAGTAGCTTCCCTGGCCTCTGTTGACTTGCTGACCCTGGGCCAAAGGAAGAGGAGGGCATGGCCCATGGGAGACCTGTGGGAGAGGAGTGTGGCCTCCTGATGGCTCTCCGGTGTGCACCCCAGACACCCTACATACATACACACACACACACACGCATAAAGATGCACCCCGGGCCCCTCACTTGTGATTACACAGCCTTTGGAGTCAGAAAGAACTGGTTCTAGCCCCAGCTTCGCCGCTTACTAGCTATGTGATTTTGTGCAGACGACTTCCCCTCTCTGTGCCTCAGTTTCCTCATCGGCAACATGGGGATACCAAAATCGCCTCACAGAGAAATGAGGATTCAAACGAATAAGTCACATTGGTGCTTCCCAGTCGGGGCCGATTTGGCCCCCAGGGGACATTGGCGACGTCTGGAGACATTTTTGGTGGTTAGAACTGGGGGATGCGACTGGCATCAGGTGGATGCTGCTCCACATCCTGCAACGCACAGGGACCCCTCCCCTCCCCGGACGTTCCCCAGCGTCAGAGAATTATCTGGTACACAATGTGAGCAGTGCCGCTGCTGACAATCCCCGATCCAAGTCAATTACACGGCACTGAGCTGGACACGGAATCAGTGCGCCCAGAGCATCAGCTCCCTTCTATTTTATTTATTTGCTGCCAAAATGTCAGCCTGCTCTGGTGATCCTGGATGGTGTCTTGTGAGAAAAAATATTAATTAATACATGTGGATTGATGAGAAAGAGGCGCCAGGCCAGTACTTTCCAGCAGAAATGTGATGTGAGCCATGAAGGCGGACCACATATCATTATAAACTTTCTCTAGTAGCCACACGAAGAAAGGAAAAGGAAACAGGTGAGATGTTATAAAATTTTAATAATATTTTATTCAACCCAACCTATCCAAGATATTATCATTTTAACATGAAATCAGTAGAAAATATTATTAATAAGATCTTGTATACTTTGTAGGTTTTTTTCTTTTTGCACTAAGGCTGCACAATCTGGCATATGTGTTACCCTCACAGACCGTCTCAGTGTGGACTGGCCACAGTTCAAGCGCTCCGTAGATGCACGTGGCTCGCGGCTCCCGTACTCGACAAGACTGACGTTAGACCAAGACCTTCCCACTCACGGATGCTTGGTGATGAACGAGTCAGGCTGGGAGACACAAGAGGCGAGGAGAAACAGGAAGAAAGGAAGGTGGGAAGGGACTCTCTCAGAACCGACAAGCAGGAAGCAGGGCTAACATCTCCAAAAATGGTCTGGAGCCCTGTTCTCCGCCTCTGCCCACTGATGGCCCGGGAAGGGCATCTGAGCCCTGTCCTGTGTCTTCTCTCCAGCTCAGCTTTGGCTCGGGGGTGGTGGACACCCAGCTCAGGGGGGTTGTTCTCTACCCGCTGCCGACAGCGGGGACCCAAGGCCCCTGGGGAGGGCCATGAGACCCACCCCCATCAAATCAAAGAGATGGTGTGTGTAAGCTTCATCCGAGGCTGGTTCTGGTGACATTTTTAAATCCCCTTTGGCTTAGGGAGGATGATGCCCGCTCATTTCATCAAGCGATGACTCCCTGGACATGATGAAGCCAATTTCCACGGCTAATACGACAGAGCATTTGGAGAGTGCTGAGTCCATTAGGAACCAAAGTGGTTTCCCACTGTCAGCAGCTGAAATCCAGATGATGCTACAGCTCAGGGCGCAGGGTGGAGGCCCCGGGGTCCGTGCCTGGATTCCCAGACCAATGGTGGAGACAGGGCAGCCCCGTGAAGATCAGTGATGAGGTCATTAAGCACCTGGGACGGGCTACCTGGGTCCAGGTGCCAGCTCTGCCAGCTGCCAGCTGACAACAGGCAACAACTGAATCGCTCTGAGCCCCTGTCTTCATCCACAAGATGGATGAAGGATGGTTATTCCTTCTGGACAGTCTCTCCCAGACATCCACTTGACTCCCACGCTCACCTCTTTTAAGACATTGTTCAGACACTTCCAAGAGACCTTCCCCCCGCCTCATTAGAAATCGCGACTCCACCCTGGCTCTCTCCATCTCCTTTCCTGGCTGTGATTAATTTTTGCATAACATTGATTACAGAATATGTTCTCTCATGGGTGGATTTACACGTTTTGTTCGTTCTCTCTCTCTCCCCATGAGAATTTCAGCTCCCAGAGGGTTGGGGTTCTACCTGTTTGTCTCACTGCTGTTTTCCCAGCACCTACAACAATGTCTGGAGTGAAGTAGATGCTCAATAAACATGTATTGAAATAATTTCTTAATTAGATAAACACCAACTGAGCCTGGCACATAGTAGCTCATTAGCATGACTCGGAAGTCGGTCACGAAGCAGGTAAGGGCCACACAGTTCCTACTTTCCCTTTGTTAATTCATCTAAAAATGTTGATTGTGCGTATACCATGGACCAGGCAGTGTGCTAGGCTCTGAGGATGCAGGGATGGGCAGGAGGACTCACAGATAAGCAGAGGATTATATGGTGCCTCCCTCAGAGGTGGTTGTGGGGACTGACTGAGTAACACATGGAACATGCTTTGGGCAATCCAAACAGAGTGTGTGTATGAGTCGGCTTCTGCTGTGACAAAGCTATGTGACAAACAGGCCCCAAATCTCAGTGAGCTCCAACAAAATTATTTCTCACCTAGATGTCTGAAGGTTAGGTAGGTCAGAATGGGGTCTGCTCCATGTGTCTTTCTATTTTGGGGCCCAGGCTAAAGGAGCAGCTCCTATCTGGGAATGTTGTTCTGTGGGGAGAGCAAGAACTGGCAGACACTTGTCAGGCCTGGAGGCCGCCGCCTAGAACTGGCACGTCACCACTTCCTCCCACATTGCATTGGCCAAATCAATCCACGTGGCCAAGCCCGACCCCCATGGGGAGAGGAGACATCCTATCCTCACTGACCAGGGTGGGCGGGGGGGAGTGTGAAGATGCTGGATGACAATACAAAACACCACAGGTTTAATAAAAGGTCTTTATTATTATAAGGGAGAGAAAAATGCTTCTTCAACAAAACCCAGTCCAGGCAGTGGTCAACAGTTACATAGTCTCCCAAGGACAGCTACCTAGATGGTGACAGGGTTGGACGTTGGAAACCCATTGGTATTTATATGAATCAGAAAGCGCACCAGTCTGAAATCAAAGTGAACTCAGGATTCAAGTCCCAGCCCTAACAATTGACAATCCAGCCCCTTAGATGTCTTTCCACCTCTCCAGGAGTCATCTATACAATGAGGCTCCCACGTGACTTGGGGTGGCCGCGAGGATCAGAGGACTAATGTGCGGGCAGACCCTTTGTGAGCCATGGACTCCCCACAGCTATTGGCTATTATTCACAGCCACTAACGCTGTGATGCCAAGGGGCTGGTGAAGCAGCCTCAGCTCAGTGGGCATCCAGCTGAGCCTCGGGCCATTCCCTATGGAAATCTGCATAAAGGCGTCCTTGAAGGTGACATCGCAGTATTTCTCTGACAGCTCCTTCCGCTGCGTTGATCTAGAGTTCCAATCCTAGCAAAGAAGACATCGCAAAACAAATATTTATCAGGCATCTCAATGGGCCCAGTAGTCTGCTAGGGGCTGGGAATACGGCAGTAAGTGGGGGCGGCAGTAACATAGCACCTGCCGTCATGAAATTCATGTTCTGTAGGGGACTTGGGGTAAGTGATTCTAAGGGTGGGGATGGTTGGGGTGACGCAGGGGACAATGGATGAGAATGATAGAGCTACGTTGGAGGGGAGGTCTTACCAAGGAAGCAGCCACTATAACTCATGGTGATCAGAGGGTGCTGGAGGCAAGCTCGGGAGGCTGTGGGAACCCCATGGAGGCACCTGATCCTGCCTGGAAAGAGGTGGCTTCCTGGCGGAGGTGGGTCATGGCCATAGTGGTTGACCCGCCCACATCCATTCCATCAGAGATGACTGCATGTGTCAAAGCTGGTGATAGTGGTGTAATCATCTTCCTGCTCGTGACTGGCTCAGGGAAGGGCACGTGACCCAATCCCGGCCAAGGTGACGTGAGGGGAAGGTTTCCTTGATTCTCCCTCGAAATGAGACACGAGGAAAACAATCTCTAGTTTCTCTGGAAGTAGCTGGGTCTGGCTGTGATGCCAGGTCTGCTGCAGCTACCCTGACACCCGCCTGGGGTGAAGCTTGCAAAGCAAAGAAATGGAAGGGAGGGGGATCCTTGAGGACACCAGTGAACTGCTGCCTCAACCAAGCTGGGACTCTCCTTCCTCCCTCACCTCTGGAGGAGTTCCATTCAGTGGGATCTTAAATTGTATGGTGGGTCGTGCCAATTTGAAAGAGATTCCTATTACTTGCTGCTAAGGGCTGACATGGGTGAAACTGAGCTGGGTCTTGAAGGATGAATAGGAGTTTTCTAGGTGAAGAAGGAGGGAAGGTGGAGAGAATGGCCTGGGCAAAGGCATGGATGCTTTTGGAGAAAGATCACAAGCGGAAAGCAGGGGTCAGGCCATGGAGGGCCCGCCAGGCCAGATGCGGGAACCTGGCCTTATGCTGAGAATGGCTTCTCTACAGATGAGTCAGTAGTTTGCACAAAGTAAACGCTGGGGTCAGACAGACCTGAGTTCCAACACTGGCTTCCCCACTTGAAAGCAACTGATGTTAGACAGTTAAGATAAACCTTCCCAAGCCTCAGTTTCCTCCTCGGTACAATGAAAATACTGACACCTACATTGCAGGGCCAATGTGAGAATTAAATACGGTGATATATATGTCATTTGCACAGTACCTGAAACATGGTACATGGTAGCTTTTACTGTGACTACATTTTATTATCCTTAGATCATTATCATCACACACACTGTATCAGTTAGCTATGGCTGCCTAACAAAGCACCCCAAAGCCATAAACAATTACGACAGTAAGCAATTATTTTGCTTGTTGTCTACAGGTCAGCTGGTGGTTGTTCAGGCCTCAGTGGGGCTCACTTATGTGTCTGCATGTGGCGGGAGTCAGCGAGGTGGCTCTGCTGGCTGGGCTGGGCTGGGCTGACCTGTCTCACATATTTGGGTTCGACTGGCCGTGGGAGAACCTAGGATGGCCTTGTCTGGTGTGACTGGGTTCTCCTCTGTGAGATCGCTCGTCCTCTAGCAGACTCGCCCAGGCTGTTTCTCACGGTGGCTGGGCAAGATTCCAAGCCGGAGAGCAGAAGCATTCTAGTCTTCTTGACCCCAGAGCTGGGAACCATCACAGTTACTTCCAGCATATTCGATAGGCCAAAGCAAGGGACAGGGCCAGCCCAGATTCCAGGGCTGTTAGGGAAACAGACTCCACTCCTTAATGGGGGCAGCTGCAGAGTCACATTGGAAAAGGAGTGCGTCCAGGGAAGGGCAGAGAATCGGGGCCATTTCTGCACCTGCTTATCACACACAGCTCTGAAGGCGGGAGTTAGGGAGGCCCCCTCAGGCTTTGCCTGGTAAGAGTCCCCAGCCAGCAAACATCCAGAAACGGCCTTGGCCCTCTCTGAAGGTGTCCCCAGCCTCTCCCTCTGCTGTATTTGCATATTTTGATTGGTTCCCCTACTTATCATCAGCCCCAGCAGGAAGAGCCTTTCTTGTCACCAGTCCCTGGAGAATGATTAAAACCCTGCACCATCGTCCAGATCTTAATATGAGATTCCTGGAGGCAGAAACCTGACTTGCCCTAATTTTCCGTAATTACCTCGTCAAGACACCTGGGGTGGCTGCTGCTCTCCTGGGGGCTCTATGGCTTTCCCCCAGACCGCCCATGAGTCCCTGGTCTCCTCAGCTCAGGGGGAGGGAGGTGATGTGGATGGAAACCTGCGGTGAGCCCAGCCCTGGAGTGTGTGTCCTATGTGAGAATTCACTGCTCTTCCCACCAGCCCCGCCCCGTGGACGGTATGCTTCCCATGTTACAGATGAGCTGACTGAGGCTCAGAGAGGTCGTCAGTCACCCAATGACACAGAGTTGGAAAGTTCCAGAATGCAGGTTAATGGTTACTTGGTTACTTAGGGGCCATACCTGGGCAGATACCAAATAAACTGTGGCTTAGAGCCACTGCAGGATCCTCCTGTGGGCAATGCAGGAGGTATGGTTTGACCACGCTGTCTCTCCTACTGCCTGTCACAATGCCTGGAACCCCGCCACTAATCATTCCTTTCATTGGGATTTCTTTTTCTGCCTCTGTCACCCAGGATTAGCCCCAGGCAAGGAGACCCTGTTAAAATATGAATACTGTGGTTTTACAACTCGTGAAAAACACAGGTTCCTGAACCTCCCCTCAGACCTTTTAACACTGACTCTTTAGGAATCTGCATTTGGATTTTCCCCTCCCTCAACGATTCTGACGCATAAGCCACTGCCTACGCCCTGCCTAGAAAAGCACCCACATCGTTGTTGTTAGGTGACAGTAGTTCGTTGTGTAAAGCGTGACCTCATATTGACAAAGAGACGAGATCTCGAGTGGGCACAGGAAAAAGTCTGGAAGAATGCAGCGACAGTGGAGGGTTTCCACTCAGAGCAGGTGATGGAACCGGATCCCGGCTCTCTGTCCTTCCTCAGCATTGTGCGCTGTACTCCCTTGTCATCAGAAAAAGCAATAAGTATCTTTCAAGGCAAACATCCTCGAAAGAGAGAGGGGGCATTCGCAGCTGGAAGGCAACATCGAAGAGAGATTTCCGGCCCTGGCATCTGGCTGAGCACAAAGCCCTGTGGGAAAACGGCTCTGGTCCAGGTATCCCAGGGAGCAATGGGGAGGCGTGAAGGTCCTAGCAGCGAGAGGCCCCCAAATTCAGGTCTGCTGTTTCCATAACCTGTCATCTGGATTTGCTACCAGACGTGGTAGCCAACTGCAATTATGGCTGCAATTCTTTATCCCTCTCTATGCCCCTGTCCTTGACCATGTGACCTCAGTGCTCTCCCTTCCTGAACTGACTCAACCATGTGACCCACTTTGGCCAATGGGATTTTAGCGCACACACATTCGAATTACCACAGGACCCTGTCCCCACACCAAAGCCTGTGAATAAAGAAATAATTCATTGAACTAGAGACCAGGAATGCTGCTCAGCGCTTCAGTCCTCACAAGACAGCACAGTGGGAATCAACATTATGAGATCAAAAAAGAACCAAACATGATTCTATCAAAAAGCTGTAACACAGATAAAAGATAAAATTCATACTATGTTAGGATAATGTCCATACCGTAGTAAAGAGCTCTCATAAGTCAACGAGATAAATGACAAATGACCCATTAGAAAATGAGCAAAGGGTAAAAATTCATGGAAGAAATCTGAGTGACCAACAACTAAAGAAAGAAAAAGATGCTTAAATTCTCTAGAAGTTAGAGAAATGCAAATTAAAGTAGCAATGAAATACCACTTTATACCCATTGAACTGGCAAAAATGAAAAAGGACTATAACACCTCCTGCTGGCGGAGATGAGGGGAAAGGAAATGCTCAGGAATGGCTGGGAGGTGACGAGACGCCGCCCAGGAAGTCATCTGCTTCCCCGAGGCAGAGAAGACGGCTAATGTCAGACTCGTCCTTCAGCTCTGGGTGTTGCGCTCCAAAGCTTATGCCGTCAACCGCTGAAGCAATGACCTCATCCAGACGTTTTAAGCCTTTCTTAAAAAATTAAAGCAGCAGAAGGCTTTCTTTAAGAACATCTTACAGAAAACCCCATTCCCATGGAAGGAAGAACAGAAGAGCTGGTGCGCTGGGAGCTGGGGTGGGGGTTCCAGTCCCTGCGGCTGGGCCCCTCTCTCATTACAGAGCCGAGGGATCTCTAGAGCTCCAGGAAGCAGAGTTTGAAACAATTGGTGAAGCCCAACCCTTCCAATTCAATGGCTCAGAGAGGGCAGGAACTGCTTCAGGTCACACAGCTCCTCATGGCAGAGCTGGGATTAGGCCCGGGGTCCTCTCGCCATCAGAACAGCACTCGCTCTGCTGTGCGACTCTCAAAGTTCTTAATAATCCTAGCTGTCAGAATCCTCCTCACGCTTATCATTCACTCAGCACCTTCTAAGTGTCCAGCAATGGGCACACATCTTGTCCACTGCTCAGAACCAACAGGAGGTGATGGGACTTAGAGAGGGGACAGGGCATGGCCGATGTCACATAGGGGGGAAGCAGCCGAGACAGGATTTGAACCCAGGTCTATCTGAATTCAAAACGGAAGCACTTTCCACTGTACCAGACTGCTGCAGGGAAAGCAGCTGCTGGCTCTGGAGCGTGGGGGATGGGAGAGCCAGGCACAGGCAGGTGTGGCCCCCACGCCCGCCTGTCATGTGTTGCTCTTCCGGCAGGATCTTCACCATCTTCTCTTTCTTTGGGTCTCAGCTCTCCGCACTCAGCACTTCCTGCAGTGGATGCTGGAACATCTGTTATCTGCCGACCACTCGTTCTGAGACCAGCTATAATGCACCTCTGGAGAGAGGAGGTGGAGGCAGGGAGCCCTGGGTTCACAGTCTAATTCAGACATTTCCCAGCTGTGTGACCCTAGACAAGTTAACCCACTTCTCTGTGTCTGCTCCTTTATAGGGAAATCAAGTTTCCACAATAAGAGTGTTGCATCAACTAGGATGCTTTGGGACGCTGATAACAGAAACCCCAACCTGTACTGGCTGAAACACCGAGGAAATCTATCATGCTACGTAACAGGAAGTCCAAGAGCAGAGTGGCCTTCAGGGTCAGAGACTTAGCAGCTCAATGATGTCACAAGGATGTAGGTCCTCTCATCTTCCCACTCTGCCATCGCCAGAGTTAGCTCATCTTCTGCCTTGTGGCACATAGTGAGATGGCTGTCGAAGCTGCAGTTGTGACATCTGCACAGACTACAAGTGATGGAGAAGTGTCCATCCCTCCTATAGCTCCTTCTCAGTCATGGGGAGAAGGTTGTCAAAAGCCACTAACAGACTTTCCCCCTTCTCATGGGGCAGAACTGGGTCACATGCTAACCCCTAAACCAGTTCTTGGCAAGGGAATAGTACCCTGGGATTCGCTTATGCCAGCCATATGCAGCGCAGTGGCTGTTGGGAAGCCGGCCGTCTACCTTGAAGATGCACTGACTGAGGATCTGGCGTGCTCCATGGCCAGCACGGTGCAACTTCTGCTTCCCTCAACATTCAATCCCCAGCCCCTAGGACACGCAGACACTCAGCAACGAGTGAGTGAAGGAACGACTGAGCGAACGAAGGAAGGAATGAGGCATTTCTTTCCTCTCTCTACTTTCTCCTTTGCCCAACTCCATCATCTCGTGATGACCTCAATGCCCAAATGAAGCCACAAAAGATGAAGTATCTGGAACAAGTTAGGAAATAGCGTGAACTCTCTGGAAAGTGCTACTGAAGAAATGAGTAGATCTGAGCCAGGCCCAAGTTGTCTATATCCAAAAGGACTCATCAGCTCATTGCCAGGCTCCCCTGGGTGAGGGTGGACTCCACTTGACTGCCTTGATTTTGTTGTTGGTGTTGTTGTTGCCACTATTATTTTAAATGAACTGTTTCTAGTACTGAGACGACTTGAGAAGGTTTATTTATCAATATGGTTAATAACAGCCATTGGTGTCCAGGGTAAATAGCCAAGCTGGCTTTAGCAATGAAACAACCAAAAATTTCAGCCAGAAGAAATCGAATGGGCAGCGTTGGCCATGGATAATTGGAATTTCGGTGGTCACTACCCAACATGAGGGCTGTTTGGTGATTTTCCCTCACGGTGGACCCACAGTGGGGGTGGGAGAATGGCTATCTTCACACTCCAGCAGGAAATTAGGCTTTCCCTGGCAATGCATGCTGGAGGCTACTGATCGGAACCCCACCAGAAGGAGACGTACAGTGTCCTCGTGGCAATTTCCCCATCCCTAGGGCCGTCTGTGACTGGAGACAACATAGGAAGGGGCTCAAACTTCAGTTTCTCTATCATGGAGGTGGAGAATTCAGAGGACCTGCTAAACCTTGAGAAACAGGGCAGGCAGCGTTGGGTGAAGGATGGAGTCACATGGCCCACAGTGGTGCTGTGAGTTCCGGCGATTGTGGTGGTGATACAATTTGCCCACAATCCTTCCTCCTTTCTCCATCCTCACTAGAGTTCACTGTGGGAGAAATACACCTTCTTACCCCCTTGCTATTGGGCTGGACCATGTGACTTGCCTTGGCCAATGGGATATGTTGAAGTAACCGTATACCGGTTCCGAACTCAAGCCTTAGGTGGTGTCTGTGTTTTCACTCACTCTTGAAATTTCTGTCCTCTTCCTTTAGAAGGCCATGTCCTGGGTGGCCCACCTGGTCCAAAAATGAAAGACAAGGAGATCAGGCTTAAACCCAACCTGCAGAGCCATCCCCAACTGGTCCACAGAACTACGAGAGGGAAAATAGAGTGCTTTTGTAAATCACGCAGATTGTTGGCATTATTGCATCACTATTGCAGCCAAAGTTGACTCATCTAGAAACCTGGTCACTTATAGTAATAAAAATAATAGCCAATAATAAATATTGGGCATTTACTATATGGCAGGCTGTCCTTGCTGTTATAACAACCCCGTGACACAGGAATCATCACCCCCGTTTTATAGATGAGAAACTGAGGCTCTGAGAAATTAGGGGACTTGCCCAAGGTTGCACAACCAGAAGGTTGCAGAGCTGGGACTTGAATGGCCCCAAGGGCTGGGGGCTCTCCACATCTTCTCTGTCCACCCAAGCGAATGATCAAGAACACAAGTGAAGTTCTTTTAGGGCACAAGACCACGGCTCTGCCATCTGAGCGCCCATGGGAAAAATAGCCTTTTCTGGACTGACCCTCCCGAGAGACCCACTGGAGTCGACTCCACACTGGAAATTCTTTGGACGGCCTGGAGCCATCCCAGGTGGGTGAGCCATTGTCACCAGATGGGTCTTGGTGCCCGCCACTGTGTGAGCATCACACAGGGGCAGCCGAGAGCTGGCTGGCTCCCTGCTGCTGGGGCTGGTATTCTGTTCTTGGAAGCATTTACTGAGCAGGTACTACCTACCCGATAGAAACAGGATGGCATGGAAAACTTGAGGCTCTTTCTGGATAAGGGAGGCAAATAAGTTTTCAGGGTCCTCAGCAACACATCCCAAACTCTTCTGCTTTGGTTTTAAACAAACCCTACCGTCATTTAGGACCAACTTCTGCTCGCTTCTACCCCTCACTCACCCTGGACTCAGGCACCTGGACATTGTTATAATCCAAGCCTTCACTTAACTTGTTCCTACTGCCTGGGGTGCTCTTTGCTCTCTCCCATTTTAATGATTAATTTCTGTTCATCATGAAAGACCAACTCAAAGGTCACCTTCCCTGAGGGCCCTTCCCCAATCTCCTCCTCCAGGCTTTTTGAGTTCTAGGAAAGTCCGTCTTCACTGGCTGGTCTAGATGGGGGTGTGTCTCTCCTTCAAGCTCACGGGTTTCTCAAGGACAGAGGCTGTCCCTTGTTTGTTTTACGTCACTTCCCAGCCCAACACACAGCATGATGCCAGGCACTGGGTGGATGACCCATCTGGAAATGATGCCTTTAATATTATAAACACTTTTCAGTGTGTAAAGAGCTTGCCAGTCAGCTTCCGGGGTGAGTCGCGGACCCCCTACTCTCTCGCCCTGTGACTGGGGGACGTTGCTCACCTCTCTGAGCACCTGCCAGGTAGCATTGTTGGAGGATTCAGGAGATCATCCACGGAAAGCAACCTGCAGTGCCTGGCTCAGAGTCAGCACTCAAGAAATGCAGGCTACCCGTCAGACTGCTGTCGTCATCTGTTACCCTAGATTCTGGGGTAACAGGTACCCGTTACTCCAGGTTGTAAGAGTTGGAAAACTTTTTCTCTAAGGGGCAGAAGTAAACATTGTAGGCTTCATGGGCCACGTGCTATCTGTCGCACGACTCGGTTGTGCCTTTGTGGTGTGAAAGCAGCCATGGACACCGTATAAATGAATGAGCGCGACTGGGTGCCAATAAAACTTTATTTAGATAGTCTGGCAGTGGCCCGGATTTGGGCTGTAGTTCGCTGGCCTCTGCTCTAAGAAATTAGAGGACGTCAGAGACAGAGTGCCCACTGTACCTGTTCAGGGCTACCGTTCTTCAGCTTGGCTCTCAGGCTGTTTACATCGATTGTGGGAGTCACTGCAAGGGGAGCCCTGAGGCAGAGGGGGAAGCGTTCTTGACTTGCCAAGTGGAGGAAGAAATCATAACGCAGCGAAACATGGGCTTTGCATTCAGACAGACGTGGGTCCTGAACCCGGCTCCATCACCTGCCGTGTGTGACTTCGGGCAAGGGCCCTCTCTCTGTTCAAGCCTCGATGTCCTCATTTCGAAAATGGAAACAATAACAACCCTCATTTCCCAGACTTCAGGGAGGATAAGTTATAATAAGTGTTTAGCTACTTGCCAGAATTTGTAGGAACATCTTCAAAATGCTGAAGGGAGCATTACCTAGACCCTGGACAGCAGGAAGGAAAAAAATTGAAATGGAAAATGCTGACCTTCTGTTAGCTTCTGGTACATGGAATTTCTCAGCAAGACCTTGTAAACCGCTTAACTTTCGGTAAGGCTGACATTTGACGGATAAGCTGGGGTGCTGCTCATGACCAAGAAGCTTTTTTTAAGAGGACTCCGAGGGTCTCAGCATGGCAATCCCACATCTCTAATCTCATCCCAAATAGGTTCAGGCAGAGGACAGAGTCGCCACACCTCTGGGGCTCCAGGGCCCAACCTTCAGCGGGGCCTGGACACCTGGATCCCCCCAGGGTGGGAGATGCAGGCGGAAGCCTCATTGGTGGATGTTGTTCTCCTGATGGTCCGAAGTGGAGAGAAATTCAGGGGGAAAAGCATGGATTAACACTGGCAAGCAAGAGGATTAAAAAAGATTTAAGAGGGTAAAGAGAAACAAATGCTGATCTATCAAATGCTTCTGCACGCCAGGTTTCCCCTCCATTCCAGTAAGCTCTTTAAAAAATTCATGAGGTTTTTCTTTCTCTGCTTATTTATTTGGGTCCCCAGGATAAACTCGGGAAAAGCAGCTTCTCATCGTGGGCGAGTCCTGGGGGCAAGGTATAATTTGTATAGTTCAGGCTAATAAATTACACAATGTCGACACGTTCGGTCACTGACACCCCACGGCCATCCCAGGTCCTATTAATGAGAGGTGGCAGGAGGAAGAGAGGAATCTGTTCCCCCACCTCCTTCTCCTTCCTTTATTCCCTTCCCCTCCATGTCTGAGGGGCTTCCCGGTGCCAGGCACAGGGCTCCTAGAGATGAAAAAAGCCCACTAGAAGGTCACGGTCAGGTGGGAAAGAGGTGGCTTTAAGGGAGGGTTCTAAGGTGGTGTGATGAGTGCAAGAATAGAGGCAGGGGAGGCCTCCCCAGGGAGCATCACAGAGCAACTGCCGTGTGTTCCCGGCTTCCCTGGGGACCAGAACGGGGCAGGCAGATGCTCCAGGACAAGCCACAAAGCCAGGTAAACCCTATACCCACACCTCCCAGGGTCCCATTTAAATTGGACCCACCAGCCCCCACAAAGCTAGTACTTTTACTTAGAAAGGTGAAAAAACTGGAAACGATCTAATGTCCAACGGTAGGGGCCAGTTATGTAAATCAGGTTACTCCGTGGCATATTATACGGCCATTAAAGTAATTATGGATAAAAGTTGTGTAGCAATGTGGAAAAAATGCTTACAAAATAACACCGGGAGTGGGAGATGAAGAATCACCTTGTACCAAATGAGAAGATGAACGAACTCTCCCCAGGACCTGGTTGTCCAGGAGAGCTGACTCTGGAGGGAGGGTATGCTGATGACTGGTTTAGATGCCTGTCTCCCCACCAGCTTTGGACACTTGGCGAGCAGGGACTGTGATATCTATAGAGATAGATGTAGATTTATTTGTGATCAGCTCCTAGCCCCAACGCCTGGTGGAGGGTTCCTAATAAATGGAAGAGAGAAGAAAGGTTGTCTATGTCCCTCACCCCTGCATGCCAGGCAGAGCACAGTATCTTGCAGGTAGTAGTTGAAAGATCGATGCCGAATGATGGAGGGCTGGATGGACAAGAAGGGAAGATGGGAGGCGGGAGAGGAAAAAGGGAAGAAAATGAGAGAAAGAGAGAAATAAGGAAAGGGAAAGGACAAAGAAAGAGGAAAGGAAGGGAAGGAGGAAGGAGAAGGATTCAGCCTCCATGTAGATTACCTATATTCAGGAAGACACCTCTGCCAGGACCCAGCTAGGATCGTACACCTTGCACAACCAACTCTCTTAACAAGCTGTTGTGCTCGGAGGAGCCAGAGCCGGAGCTCCTGGAAGCGCAGCCCTGGGAGGCCCTGGGACAGCCTGGGGCCCGAGGCAGAAGAATGGGGCTGGTTCCTCTCGGTCAGCACCCACTCTGTGACCAGTCTCGGGGTGTCGAAGCCCAAAGCGCATCTGGATCCAGCTCTGAAGGCGTCGCTAGGAAGCAAGGATTTTACTGAAGGTCTAGTGGGGGCCAGAGGATGGAGATTTTTCCTAAAAATCCCCCGAAGCGTCTCTGTTTCTCCAGAGTTCCAATTCTCCAGGCAGCTGCCGCACCCCTCTCTTCTCCCTCTCTGCCAGCTTTCTCCAAACCAGCTCGTTTCTCTCTGCGCCTTGCTTCTCCAAACCCTTCAGCTCGCACACCCACCCGGCGAGGATACCAAGCCCCAGTTCTGAGCCACATGGCTCCTCTCCAGTTTCTCCAGCCTGCCCCTCAGTTCTTCCCCAGGACTCCAAATTTCCTCAGGCATCTTTCCATCTAGCATCACGTTGGAACACGGTTAGGGACATAGCTCTTTTGTTGCCAAGATCGGCTCTAAATTCAGACTTCATCTTTGCAAGCTGGGTGACCTCAGGAGAGCAATGTCATCCCCCTGGACCTGTTTCTCCATCTGAAAAGTGAGGATAATGCAAGCACATACCCACTAAGATTGCTGTGAGGGTTGTATGAGAAGACGCATGCAAAATGCTGGTCTGTGGAGAGTGTGCAGGAACTGTTAGCCATCAGTGCTGCCGTGCATCCTTTGGAAAATTCTGTGAGGTCAGGAGTGCAAGGACTATGGTTCTTATTTTGATATGAATAAACCAAGGACCAGAGTGGTGAATCAACTTGCTCAAGGTTGCACAGGAGAAGCAGCCAAGCTGAAGGTCAAATCTTGTTCCTTGAGTGCAGGGCCTTTGGATTCCAGCCCGGCTCCTTGAGGTCCAGTCCTGAGCAGCAGGTACTGGTGAGTGGGGGCCCCACAGCTCGGATGCTGTTTATACTTTCTCAGGAGAGGAAGTTCTCCTTCCTGGTCTCAGTTTTCAGAGCCTCAATGTTAAATTATGATGACATAGGACACAGGATTGCGTCACCTGCTAGCCCCTGACAATTGTATTTCTTCCAGGCATGACTCCAGAGGGCCCATTTTGCTGTTCTCAGCAGAGTCTGGAGTGGCCTACTTGTCCCTCTGCTTGGGACAGAAAGTTTGGCGCCATCATGAGCCATCCCTCACAGCGGCCGCTTGGGGACTTCCCACGTAGTTTCTAGTTTGGCTGCACGGTGCCCCTCTTTGGAGTGTTGCCATCCCTACCTTAAAACACAGAATTCAAAGGTTGTCCGCGGACACCCAACTAGCTGTCAGGATCCCCTGCCCTCCCCTGCCAGCATCACCCTTGGTACCTTACAGTACAGTGTGGTGTGTAGGGAATTCTGGACTCAGACAGATGTGGGTCTAAAATCCAGGGGTGACCCTGACTGACTCTGTGAATTTGGGTAAATGATTTAGCTTCTCTGAGTCTCAATTTCCTCATTTGTGAAATGGGTATTTGGATAATGGAAAGTGGGCAAATAATACTTCATAGGGCTGTGTTGATTCGGTGAGACTGTATCAGTCAGCTATGCCTACAATAATGCTGTGTAACAAATAACCATAAACTTTAGTGACACACGACAATCAGCAGTCCACAGAAGAATGACGATAAGTGGCTGACACACACACAAAATGGCTTCACTGCACTAGTAAGCAAAGAAAGTCAAATTAAAGAAAACCCAAGATATCATTTTTCATCTATACCTAATTGGCAATTTTTTAAAAGATAGACTTTACTTTTTAGAACAGGTTTTAGATTGATGGAAAATTTGAGAAGACAGCCCAGAGTTCCCATATGCCCCCTGCCAGGCTTGCCTATTAGTACCATCTTACTGTAATATGGGGCATTTGTTGCTGATTATGAGCTGATACTCATATATTATTATTAACTAGAGTCTGTATTTCATTCATATTTCCTTAGTATTTACTTAAGGTCCTTTTCCGAGTCCAGAATCTCATCTAAGATGGTGCATTACGTATAGTCGTCATGTCCCCGTAAGCTTCACAGACTTTCCTTGTTCCTGATGGCCTGGACAGTTTTGAAGGGTACTGGTCAGGTGCTTTGCAGAATGTATCTCTACTAGCATTTATCTGATTTTTTTTCATGAAATGACTGGGGTTATGCGTTTGGGGAAGGATGGCCAGAGAAGTAAAATGCAATTCCCATCGCATCCTATCGAGGGTACACAGAGTCAACCTGGTGTATGACTGTTGGTGCTGGCCTCGGCCACCTGGCTGAGATGGTGCTTCTCAGGTAAAGTTAACCCCCCCCCCCTTTCCATCCTGGACCCTTTGGAAGGCATTCCATGTGCAACCCAAACCTAAGGATGAGGAGCTACATCCACCCTCCTTGAGGACAGGGTATTTGTATAAATTATTTGGAATTCTTCTGCATGGGGATTTATCTCTTCTCCCTCATTTATGAAGTTATCCAATCATTTATTTATGTCAGTATGGACTCATGGCTATTTATTTAATACTTTGAGTTATAATCCAATACTTCGTTATTTATCTTGTTCAAATTGCTCCAGCTTTTCCATTGGGAGCTCTTTCAGCTGGCTCCTGTGCTCCTTTGATGTATTCCCATACATTTTTTTTGGAGCACATCCTTGCAATTTGGCAGTAGAAGATGCTTCCGGCTCACCTTGTATATTTACTGCCCTAGTCATTGAATCAGCTATTTTTCCAAAGATCCTTGGTTCCTTTTATTGGAGAAGGATATTATAAACCAAGATCTGGGCATTAGATGTTCTTTGTGGCTACTGGAGTGTCATTGCTTCTAAGCCCTCCCAGCTGACAGGGCAAGGAAATGTATGTGCGTATACTAACGCGTATATACACATATCTATAAATATTGCTGTATGTAGCAGTCTCTATCTATATTAAACTACACGAATTCATACTGATGTCCAGCTCTAATCCATCACCACATGGCTCATCCAGCCTCCTACTCTGCTTATCTGGAAACTCCCACTCCAACAGTGAGAAACCTGGCTCCACCGGGCACCATCCATTACTTAATTCTTCAATTCCAGGATCCGTGTGCAGTGGTATCAGATTGTTGACCTGGAGCCTATGGAAACAACTTTATCAACTAGAGCACAGTGCTCACGTGCAGTTCCTTTTGCCTTTAGTCTTGCAGACTCCACGCTTTTCCAAGGTCACTTGGAGAAGCACCTTTTCCTCCCCCGCCCCTTCAGTGTGGTTGTTGCATACATTTGTAATACGGCTAGATTCTTCATCACAGTCTTCATTCCTTCCTAGGATCTCTGACTTTTTAAACGATTTTTTTTAAATTGCATTCATTAAGTTTCATTCTTTGTGCTGGAAAGCTCTGTGGGTTTGATAAATGCATGATATCTTGTATTTTTCATTACAGTATGCTGCAGAATACTTTACTGCCCCCAAAATTCCGTGTGCTCCTCCTATTCACCCTCCACCCCCTCCCTAAACCCCTAACATCCACTGCTCATTTTACTGTCACTGTGGTTTGACTTTTCTCGGAATAGACAATGACATATTTAAGTGCTAATATTTAGTTAGCATTGTTGAGGGTGTGAAGAAACAGGATTTCCACATCCTGCATGTTGCAGTTCGCCCATCCTTGGACCAAATGCCTTTAAAAAGAAAAGAAAAGAGCTTGCCTACCTTTTATCTTTTGACTGGGAAAATTCCACTTCTGCACGTTTGTTAAAAGGAGATTCTAAGTGAATGCAAAGACTTCCTATAAGGATGTTATGACAGCATTTTTATGATAGGGGAACAATCCACTCATCCATTCAACATATACACATAGCACTTACCGGGGGCTGGGCTCTGTTTTAGACATGGGAGATAAAGGACACAGAAACACCTGCCCTCATGGAGCTCATATCCTAGTGTTCAAGGACAGATACACACATATGCATTGTATATACACATATATCCTCACATATGCATACACACACACACACACACACATATATGCAGATGGTGACACGGGTATGAAGAAAACAAAGCACAGTATCGGGCAATGCCAGTGTGGCTGGGGCAGGGGTTTGCTCTGCTGCCCAGAGAGCCCTTTTGAGATCAGAGGAGGGCATGCGGGACAACCGGGGCGTCCTGGGTTACTTAAGGTGGCTGATGTGAAAAGGGATAAAGGGGAAAATAAAATTATTTCTAGGAGTCCCAAGGCAGAGAGCAGTGGTGAGCTGGGAGCATTTGTGGGAGGGTCCAAGAGGAAGGGGTGGGTGTTTTCCCAGGGGCATCCAGAGCGCTGGGTCCCCTCCTCTCTCCTGCCAGTGGTGACGGGGCAGAGGGTGGGACGTCTTATCTGGAGCACACAGAGCTCGGGGTTCCTCTTGGCTGCAGGAAAGCACCACCCAGGCATCAAAAACAATGTGCTGACAGATACTTGATGACATGAAAAGATGTTAATAACATATTTTTGGTGACTAAACAGCCATTAAAGACTATATATACAATCTGGGAATATTTTGGTTACTTGAAATATAAATGCTCCCGCCCATATAAACATGCAGAGAAAGTTAAATAGGATGTTGTCTCTGGGTGGTGGGAGCATGCTTTAAAAATATGTCCTCTTTTTATTTATCTGTGTTTGCTTACGTCTCTATGGTCGATGTGTATTGCTTCTGGAATAATAAGGGGGGAAGCAAGTACAAGAGAAGAGGATGCAAGAGTGGACTCAGGAGCTGTCTCCAGAGGAATAAGAACTGATGCTGGTGTTTGAAGAGACATCACCACTCTCCCCAAGGATCCTGCTCCAGGGATCTGCTCCTTGCACCTCTGCCCGCCCGTCCAGCTGGGGACCAGGGGACACACCCTCCTCCATCCTGAGAGGACGCATATGCTTCTCTGAAACCTTCTGTGGCTTTCCCTGGTGCTCAGTGGAATTCTGGGGCAGGAGTGGGCCTGCTAGGGGCCTCCCCAACCCAGACTCAAGGATGCCATCAAGGCAGGTGGAGAGGGGGCTTCCCCCGCTTACCAGGAACGCCTCTGAGCCTCTCACTCCTGCTCTCTGGACTTAGGACCACCACGATGATAATTGCCTCCAGCCCACGTCCTGGTATTAGGTGGCATCTGCCCCGAGCGAGCCGGAGGTGGTGCTGCCCTTCATGAGGACATGGGGTGAGAACAAGGCAGCACCGTCCACAACACCGAGTGAGACCTACGCGTTGGGCACAGAAATCGGCTGCAGCGCCTCGCGTCCACTCCTCTCTCATGCTGAGAATTTACAGGACATCACTTCACTCCCTCCCCGCCACCACCCAGGCCCTGGGGGTCAAAGGCGGATCAGACATGGATCTAGCCAAGTTCAGGCAGGGATGTGAGCCACAGGCACAGTGCACCTTAATACCAGGCAGACGATGAAATACCACGCGAGAGAGCGGTTCAGAAAACAGAGCATCCTCTTCCAGCAGGACTTGGAGCCCCATGGAACACCAGGGAACTTTGTGCAAAATCATGTCCAGGAAACTGAACAGGAACTTATTCTGAGGGCAAAATCACAAGGATCGAGAAAATCAAGAAGCAATCCTGTAAATATGAGGCTGATTTTCTGACATCATTATATTCTCCCTTTCGAAAGAGAAATAGCCTTACGGTTTTTATGACTAGAAAAGGAGGTCATGCTCATTGGAAAAAATAGGGGCAGCTGTTCCAGGGGTATAGTGTAATTTAATCAATCAGTCTCATTGGCCAGACTTTCGGGTGATTTTCAAGTTCTCACTATTATAATGTTGCACTTGTCCAATATTTGCCTTAGAACAAATTCTCAGGTGTGAAATAGTTGGATCAAGAGTATTACGTTTCAAGGTTTGCGATAGATACCGCAGGTTTCCCTACATGGACTAATTTACACGCTAATTTATACACAAGAGTGGCCATGTGCCCACAATTGCCTGATTGCACATTATCATTCTTTTTAATCTGCTGGCTCTGTGGGGTGATGCCACAGGACCTCATGAGTCCCACGAGAGAAACTTGTCTGTCGCCATTCTTCTTCTTCTCTGTCCCTCCCCCGAGCTCTGGGGCTCGGATGAAAAGCTCTGAAATGCCCCATGTGCCACACCTGGAAATGTCCCTGGACTGTCTCTCCATCTCTCCCAGGGACAAGTTGAAAGCAGCCGGCTTATCAGCTCAGCCGGAAAGCAACATCTGCTTCGTCTCTCCGATCGGGAACCGAAACCCTGGGCTGGAGGCGAGGAGCCCTGTGTCGTGCTGGAGGGAAGGCCTGGCCTTTAAGAAGCATTTTATTCCCGCCCCTGGTGTGCATCGGCATTTCTGCAGCCGTGTCTGTGTCTTCCCCTCACACAGATCACTCAGGGCCTCCAGATAGAGCTCTGTTCTGAGCATCCTGTCACTCTGGGCACACACATCATGTCCCAGCCATTTGTGAGCCAATATTTCCATAACTGGGGGAGGGGCTGGGGGGGCTGGATGTTGGGAAGCCCTGGGATTTTAAGAGAATGGCTTGGGGTGGCATTTAAAAAAGAATATGCGTACAATTTCTAGTCCCAAATCTCCCTATACATTTAGTAAACCAGGCTCATTAAGGAAAACAAGTGAAGCACAGACAAGGGGCGATGTCTACCTGGGGTCACGCAGCAAATCACCCTGCCCAAAAGCCTGATGACCTGCGTCCCTGTTGGACCTCGCTGCCTCCCCCACGGCACGCTCCTGGTTCTGAATCTCTGCACACTGTGTGTCTCACGCACACATTTATGATATTGTTTATGATGCTGCATGACCAAGCTTTTAAAAGTCCAGATGGTTCCAGTTGTGGGGGTCTGTGGGCCATAAACCTGTTATCCTCATGACTCAAGCCTCTCTCGTGGTAATGATGCAATCTATCTGCAGAAAAAGTCCCCGGGTCAGGCTGTCCCCAGAGCAGGCACCCCCTTGGAGGCCCAGCCCGGGTAAGGAGTGTTCCTGAAGATTCTGTGCAGAGTCGCTTTCCTTCGCCTGTGTTCTCCAGCACGTGAGGGCCTGATGTGTTTGAGGAGATCAGGAACCAGATCTCTGTAGCCATTTCATCTCCTACGCCTCCTCCCCAAGCAGAACTGCAGGCATGCCCTCCGGCCCCCTCCGAGCCCTTGCACCCGCCATTTACACCCCCGGGAATGCCCTCCCCTACTTTCTGCTTCAAGACCAGCTTAGGTCTGTAGGTGCAAATCTCGTCTCTGAGGTTTTCTAACTCAGTGACCCAGGACAAGCCACTTCACTTGTCTGATCATTTATTTCCTTGTCTCCAAAATGGTGTCAGTGACAGATCCAGCCTCACAGAGTTGTGACAAAGATTAAGCAAACTAACCCTCATGGGCTGAGGTTGAGGGCGTTTTGGCTGCAACAGACTCCCCTCAGATCAGTTGAAGCTAAACAAAGGGCGGGGGTGAAGATTTACTCAAAACGGGTATAAATACAATCTTTAAACTCGGGGTGTGAAAAGTCACAACACGTTTACATTTCCAATTGATTGCTCAAGACCCCACACACAGGAAGTCCTACATCTTCCTCTTGAAAGTCCAACCCCCTCCAACCCATGCTGACCCTTCTTGACTGGTTCGTGGATCCGGGGCGGGGCATCCATAGGGAGGAGCTTCCACAGCAAAGAGCGAAGCCTGGAGTCCCAACAGGGCACCACCGCTAGTGTGCTGACACACCGGCAGCTGTGAAGATGGTTCTGATTCCTGCACGGACCACTTGCCTGATGTCAGAGAGCACTATCCCACCCCCAGGTGCCAGGCTGAGCCCCAGAATTGCAGTGATCAGTTCAGATTTTTTCAGTCATGTTCCACCTCCCAAGAATTCAGAGTAAGTTCCATGAGGACAGGAACTATGTCCGTCTTATTTATCACTGTGTAGCCAGCATCCAGCATAAGGGCATGACACATAGCAGCCATTATATATTAGGCAGATGGATGGATGGGTGAGTGGATGGATGGATGAGTGGATGGATAGATGGATGAGTGGATGGATGGATGAGTGGATGGATGGATGGATGAGTGGATGGATGGATGGATGGATGGATGGGTGAATAGATAGATGGATATATGGATGAATGGATGGAAGAATAGGTAGAAGGATGGCAGGAAGGAAAGAAAGAAAATAAGGAAGATGGAAGGCAGGAAGAAAGGCAAGATGAATGGATAGACAAATCATGGTGTGAAATATCAGCCCCAAGTCATGGTTAAAAAAATTTTATGAGTGAACACCTTTGGTAATTTAGCATTTTAGAATAGCTAGATATATTATCTTTTTTAAATAGAAAAAGTAAGTAATACCTTAAAAATCATAGTCTAGAAATGTGCTGACTCTGCATAAATTTGCCATCTTCACATTGCATATGTAAGGATCACAATCACACACAAATTTATTTATAAAAGACACAATCTCTGACTACATGGGGCTGATTTCTGTTGATGCCTCTGGGACAGAATTGGGTTATAAGTCACCGGAAAAGAAATGAGAGCAAACATTTATTGAGTGTCCACTAAGTGTCAAGCTGTTTAGTTAAAACGTTACCCTGTCAGATCCTCTCAACACTGCACACAGGGTAATTTCATGCCTCTTTTTCAGGTGAGGGGACTCGGATACAATGAGGTTACACATCCTGCCTGAGGCCACACAGCTAGGAAATGGCAGGCCTGGCTCTGAATGCAGCTCTGCTCAGTCCCGAACTCTGTGCTGTCGCCGTGTCCCCACACGGCCTTCCTGGGAAGAGGGTCTGATGGATAGGAAGGAATGGGAGACCCTTGTTGAAGGATCGTGCTCACCTACGAGGAAGGAACTGTCATTGTCCCCATCCAGGAGGGCAAGAAACTGAGTTTCAGAGCTGAATGCCATTTCTGAGATGGTCGACTTAATCCTCATGAAAGCTTTGCAAGGTCAACGGGACTCCATGGCGATATGGCCCCAGAGAAGGCAGACAATGGAGCTGGGGCCTCACAAGTCTTGTTCAGTACCCTAAATTCCTTTGTTACCCTCTCCTGGGAGTCCCAGTGTTTTGATTCTGGTTAAAATGCAAATTGTACCTGGAAGGGATAACACAGAAAGCCATTCTCAGCTTGGCATAGAGCCAGGCCACATTAGTGTCCAAATTCCGTTCTCAATACCTTTGGGTTTCTTTTTAATAACTTAAAAATGTTTTTTTGCAAGTAACTCATGTTCATTGCAGAAATTTAGGAAATGTAGAGAGGCAAAAATATAAATGAATACAGAAAAAAAAGGGAAAAAATGCTTGCAATCTCCCTGAAGCAGCCATTTCTTCCAGTAACATCTAGTAACAGTGCTAGAATTTTGCCCTGGGAAACCATAGGTGACTCATTCTCCACCCAACTAATTAGGGGCTGACTCCACCCCCATGCTGGTGGCGGGGGAGGAACATGTGACCCAGAAATGGCCAATCAGGGGCATCCCAGCCCTGGCCCACAGTGATTGGTTTACAGAAGGGAGCACAACCAAGCCTAGTTCATTAGAGCTCTGCCCAGAACTTCCCATGAAATCATCAGGAAAGAAGGCTTTTTTTTCCCTTGTCCTAAGCTGCAAAGAGGCTGGGAGTGGAGAGTGGCCGTTCTTGCCCCAGTCTGTGGAGAATTTGCCCCAGAATGAAGCCAATTCCACAGAAGAAAGAGTGCTGAGGCATGTGGAGAGACAGATTTCTGACATTGTCTGAGCACCTGGATCCAACTACACCTGAAGCCAGCCCTTCAATAAACTTTTCAGTTATTAAATTGAACCATATGCAATTGCCAGTATTTTACAATTTTTGACCTAGAAGTGATAACTTCATATCATTCAACTTAATCCATGAGAAAACAAATTACCTTTCCTACTTAAGTAAGTTTAAATTGAGTTTCTGACTCTTGCAACTGAAAGAGTCCTGTCCAATACACCCATCATCCAAAGAAAATCAACAGTCACGTTTTGGTATGTCTCCTCTCATACTTATTTCTCTGTGTGTATATGTTTGCATAATATAATAAATTTGTGACATTTTAATTTAATTTATTATCTGTGTAATTAGTTGTTCACTACCTGCCTTCCCCTATGGACTGAAAGTTTTAGGAGAACAACGTTTCATCCCAGCTGAACACAGTGTCAGGACCATAGCAGGTGCTCAATAAATATTTTGTTGACTATCTCAATACATGTATTTACTAAAAAATGGAAGCCAGTGTGGCAGGACAATTTAGGGGAAGTCGATCTGCGGCCAGCCATATGGCTACTCTACAAACGTGAGATATTCTGTGCCGTGAGACTGGGGCCCAGAGGCACAGACAACAAAGAAAACTGAGCCCCTGCATTAAAATAGAAATGGGAAGCTACCTAAACCTGGCAGGTGAGATAGGAGTCTGGCCGTTGCTCAGGAGAATGTGCTGTTCAACTCATCAGTGTCCTAAAAAAGTTGGCAAGGGGCAGGGATCGGTGGGGGGAGGGGGGTGGGGCACAGAGAAGAAATCCAACAGCAAGATTCATGGTTTGAAGCCCACAGAAAGAGGTTCAGCAGATGGTTTTTGTGAATCTTCTGAATGCTCATTGCTCAGACCACAGGCCATGACTCATTACAGCCTCCTTGAGGTGGTATGGCAAAATGCAGGGGCAGAAAGGAAAGGCAATCCGTCAAGCAATCAATCACGCCGCTACAATTGTCATGGGCTCATTGATCGGCAGGCCATGGAGACATGCTCTGTTGTTGTTGCTGCTACTGTAATTGTAACCATCGTCAATATTCGTGTCAACAACAGGAAGAGCGGCTGGTGGGTATTGGGGGTAATGCCGAGCAGGATGGTAAGAGGATCTCATGCGTTATTTCATTTGGTTCATACAACATCCCCATGAGACAGGGACTGTTAGGTACCCATTTTACAGATGGGGAAGCTGAGGCTCAGAGAGGCAAAGCCGCTTGCCAAATGGCTCATAGTTGAGAAGCGGCAGAGTTAAGACTTGAACCCAAGGTCCTTTTATGAGTGAGGACAGTGAGGCTCTGAGCAGCCAGCGTGGTTCTGAGGTGGGAGAAGACGCCAAATAGCTATTAGGACCTTTACATGGTTACACCTAAGTGTTGAACCTTTGGCTTTTCAGACGTGATCCTGAGCAGAGGATGACAAGGGTCCTGATGCAGCGGGCCCAAGGTGGAGTCTATCAGAAGATTCTTGCTGACGTTAGCATCACATGAAGATACTGGTCGGGAGGGCAGCCGGGGAAGCCATTCTGCGGGGGTGAGTGGATGTGGCCCCTGACCCTACAGTCCACTGCAGGGAAATCCCACGCAGGCCCACACGGGGGCACGCATGAGGATGTTTGCCACCATGCTCTCTGTGGTGGCAGCAAGCTGGGGCCTTCTAGTGTCTGTCCCTAAGCAAACGGATGAGTGAAATATGGCGGACACACACCGAGGAGTACCACGCAACAGTCCTAGATATGGGGGGGGACAGCACGGGCGGATCTTACAGTCACAGGGCCACGAAGAAAAGAATAAACAGGATGAAACCATGGCACAGGACCATTTAGGTAACTGAAAAACACCTGCACACAAAACATGTTTTCTGGGAACAAATGCAAATAAAAAGACATACAGCAAACAGATCAGACTGGCTGCCTGTGGGGTGTGTGGGGGAGGAAGGCAATGAGAGTGGGGTGTGAGTTCAATGGGAAGAAATGAAGGAGTGAATGAATGAATGAATAACACATGGGAGACGCTTGCAGACAGTAATGTGAATGTGCCATAAGCGAAGGAATGTGAGTACCTCTAGCCTCAGCACCCCAGATTCAAAAACATAAACACATCCCAAAACAAAAATCGCTCTACTAGGCTCGTGAGCAGAATAAAGTCATAGCAGGAGGAAACTGGCCTTTTTGAAACACCTCCTGTGTACCAGGCACTAGGAGTGTGTTCTCTCATTTAACTCAACAGAGCATGGGAGGGAAGGACGGTTGGTTTGATAGATGGGGAAAGTGGAGCAGAGAAGCGAGGGAACTCATTCAGGGCTACTCATTGGAGGAGCGTGGTTCTCACCTGGGTCGTCCGAACCCAAAGCCCTTTGCTTCCAGATGGCCCCAGGGAGTCCACGCTGTGCAAGCTCTATTTTCTGTGAAGGGAGCAGAAAGACATCATTAGGTGATATTAAGAGAAAAACTGTGACAATTCCATAGAATGGCCCCATTTTTTTAAGGAATGTGTGTCATGTGACTTTGCATAGAAAATAGCCTGGAAGGAGCTGTGTCCAGATGCACCCGGGGAGCTCCTGGGAGCAGAGGGGAGTCTGTGCTGGTCAGCCCTGTCCACGGCGCAGCTGGCTGGGCTGACCCACCACATTCACATATGTGAACCTGTGGATGGTGAAGGGCATATGTTCCTCTGTGCCTTTGTATCGTCTGCATGATTCAGGAGAGCGCAAACGGCTTTTATCATCAAAAAGGAACAATAAAGTATTTTCTGTTTGGAAGGAAAATGTTTGTTTACTAAGACTGAGCAGAGGGATCCTGAGGCCAGCCTGTCTGAGATTCCCGTCTCCCGTGGCAACGGCTGTGTGTCTGTTGTCAGGGATCCGTGAGCATCTTCAGCGCGCGGTCCAGGGCAGACGGCTGCAGAGGGAAAAGGCTACTGTGGACGGGAGGGGTCTGGTCAGCAGCAGAGTCTGGAGCCTGACTCCAGACTGGCACGTGATGCTGGGCAAATTCTCTGACCTCACTGAGTCTTGGCTTCCCCACCTGCAAAATGGGGACAGTACCACCCATGGCATTGGGATTAAATGAGGGAAGGCATAGAAGGAATTTAGCACCAAGCTTAGCACAGAGCAGGGCTCAACACGCAAGGATATTGCTATTGTGGGTATGGTGGGTGGGGGCTGAGGGAGCACCTCAGTGGGCGGGACAGCGGGGACAAAGGTACGGAGTGCAGACTGAGCTGGGTCCTGCAGGGCTTGTTTTCAGATTTCTACTTTTAAGGAATCGGAGCTGGGCCGGCTGGTTCTTTGTTTTTCCCCAGCCCCCTCCAGAGCTGTGCCAGGGAAGGCTTAATTCCTGGATGAAAAAGGCAGTAAAGGATCATTTGGGCCAGTTTCATCAGTGGAGCGCTCCATGCACTGGGGAAAAGATGAGGAATTATAGCACAGCCCGCGGCTTCTGGGCTGCGGCCCCAGGCCGGGTGATTAGAAATGAAGAGATGGGATTCCAGCTGAGGAAAGAGGAGGAGATGCCTGAGGATGGGGGCCAGCTCGCCAAGACCAAAGCCCTGGGAACAAACAGAGCCCCCCCCACACACACATCTATGAGGTTCTGGCAGAAGTATAGGCCCTGGGGACAGGCACACACCCCAGCTCAGGGAGCTCTATTTAGAATTTCTCTCTTTCACCTAAATCAAATCAGAAATAATGCACCAGATTGCACAACCAAGATTCACCATCTCTTTAGTTCTTGCCTTTAAAATCATACAAGTATCTATAACACACTGAGTGGTTCCTATGAGCCAGGCACTGTACTAACATCTTTACACAAATTAGCTCATTTAATCCTCCCAACAGCTGGTATCAATTAGGATTCGGACGGGTTGCAAAGACACAAACCAAAGCAACAGTGGCTTAAGGAAGAAAAAAGTTCATTTCTCTCTTGTGTTAAATGAGTTCAGAAACAGTTGGTCCAGGACACGTGTCAGTGACTACAGCTCCCTCTTTCTTGAGGCCCGTCATCCTCACCACGTGGCTTTCTCCTGATAGGCCAACACAGCTGCTTGAGCTACTGCATCACAACTGCATTCCAGCTAGCAAGTAGGAGGAAGGGACAAAGAAAGTCTCACCTCTCTCGTGTAGGGTCCTTCCAGGCAGTTGTGGGTGATGTTTATGCTCACATCTTCTCAGCCAGAATTAGTCACATGACCACCCCCGGCAGCAGGGACTGGTGGGAAATGAAGTGTTTACTCCAGGTGACCATGAGTCCAACTACAACTCAGGGAAGGAAACGGGAGGATGGCTACTGGTGGAGGGGGGGCACTTGTGGTCTCGGCCACAGAGTTACTATAACTCTGCTTCTCAGATGGGGCACCTGAGGCTCAGAGAGAGGCACTGGCTTGTCAGAAGTCACCCAGACAGTATGTGGAGAGCCAGAGTTGAATCCGTGCCTATCTGACTCTGAGCCACGGGGCCTTTTGAAATCTGTATAAAAAGATGGAGAGGGGAAGTTCCACGAACAGGAGGACACCTTCAGCATCACCGGCTTCAGGTCTTGGATTTTACACGCGGAGTTTGAAACCAGAGCCATTTTGACAACTGAACGCAAATCCCCAGGAAAGAGCTGTTTCTCGTGGAGGCGGTGAGGGAGCCTTCATTACAGCGGCCTAGAGAGTGCGGCGTCTGCAGGACTCAGGGGAGAGGGCGAGAACTCCGTTAGAATGTCCCTTCATGGCATTAAACCCGGGAGGAGGCCAGGGGAGCACCCCTGGAGGTCCCTCCAAGGTGGCGGCAGGGCTGTTTGTGGGGCCGTCTGTCTCTGCCCGCGGCGGCTCTGAGGATGTGCAGGTAAGCGTGGTCATTAGAGTTGCCTCCCAGAGCGGGGAGAGCGTGAGATCCACTGAGGAGTCGGCGAGGAAGGACCCATGCAGGGTGCCCAGCTCCTGTTCAGTCCTGACGTGCTGGGCCCACGACACCTGGCTGTGGAGCTGAGTCCTCAGCTCCTCTCTCCCCACAACCACTGTGCACATCCCCCCCCAGGAGAGGAGATACACATGACAATGACCACAGCGAAGCCACTTCACACACAAGTACCTGACTTCCTCCCCACAGTGGTTGCACATGCATCATGCCCGTTTGACAGCAGAGGAAGTGGAGGCTTAAAATGGTACAGCCGCCGCGGGAGTCCATCCGTCAGTTTCTAATGAAGGAATACCCACTCTCCCCACAAAACCCAGCACTTCTACTCCGCCGTATTTACCCAAGAGAAATGAAAACAAAAAGACATGTACAGGGGCTGGCTGGTGGCAGAGTGGTTAAGTTTGTGGGCTCTGCTTCGGTGGCCTGGGGTTTGTAGATTCAGATCCCAGACACGGACCTGCACTCTGATCATCAGCCATGCTGCGGTGGTGTCCCACATACAAAATAGAAGAAGATTGGCACAGATGTAAGGTCATGGCAAATCTTCCTCAGCAAAAAAAAAAAAAAAAAAAAGACTTGTACAGGAAACAACCCAACTGTCCATAAACAAGAGGATGTATGAAAAAAGAATGATGTAGCCACACAATGGAATACTTCTCAGCAATGAAGAGGAAGGAACCACTCATACGTGCAACAGCGTGGATGTGAATCCCACAGAGACTATACTGAGTGAAAGCAGCTGGACACAAAACAGTATACACTGGAGGATGTCATGCATCTGAAGTCCAAGAACAGGCCAGGTTACTCTAGGGGGACAGAAATCAGAATAGTGCTCCCTTCTGGGGGAAAGAGCACTGAGTGGGAGGGGCACAGGGAAGCTTCTGGAGTGATTTTATATAAGTTGATCTGGATGATACAAGAGTGTTGCATTTGGCAAAATAAATCCAGCTGTAGACTCAAGATTTGTGCGTTTTTCTGTATGTGAATGATGCCTTGATGGAAAGCGGGGGAAAATATATGAGGCGGCGCAGTGACTCGCCCTGCTACACAGCCAGAACACGGCTGAGCTGTGCCATAACCAACAGCCAGGCTGAGCCGAGCGGTGATGGCATGGCCACCCCTCTTTCCCAAGGATTGGGACGATCTCTGTTCAGGTCACACCTGTTTCTGATCTTTGTCCCTGAGCCAGGCCCTGGGCTGGGGCTCAGTGAAGATGAACACGACACTACACTCCTGTCCTGATGAAGCCCCTGCCCCAGGACAGAGGACAAGCAGACATCCCAGGGCCATGCGGGGAGCTAGGAGGGGAGCAGTGGACCCCCTGGAGGGGACGGAGTCCAGATTTCCTCGAGGAAGGGGCAGCAAAGCTAGAAAGGAAGGAGGGAACGTGATGCAGGTGTGAGGAAGAGGCGGGGCAATGACCCGTGGTGTGCGAGGAGAGGATGTGGTCCATCTGGGGCAGGAGCTGCTGGTCATTCAGTCCTCCTGGAGCTGAGATGGGGATAGGAAGGGATGGAAAATGCGGCTGATAAGAATAATAAAAGCAGCCGCACTTATGTGCTACCTACTCTGCGCCAAGCACTCTTCATACGTTAACCCACCCAATCTTCACAAGGACCCTCTGCCGCAGATTGCCCCCATTTCACAGATGATGAAATTGAGGCTCTGAGCGGGGAAGCAATTTGGCCAGGGTCACACAGCTGGTAAGTGGTAGAGACAAGATTTGAACTCAGGTCTGCTGGGCCTGGAATCTGTGCACACAGTCACTCTGCTGCACAGCTGTCGAGGTGGAGAGGGACAGACCACCACGTCCCTAACCAGCCATTTTAGGATTTCATCCGCGCGCAGTGGGAGTCACTCAGCCCCTGTCTGAGCTTCAGTTTCTGTGTCTGTAAAACATAGATGTTAATAGTTTCTACCTCGAGGTATTGTGATGGGGCTTAAAGTGGATGAAGAGTGTGGAGCCACCAGCGAAAGGCCTGGCTTGCAGCTCACTCTCCTCTAACACACCATCACACCTTGAAGAGCCAAGAGCCCAGGACCTACTGCGTGCAGGCGCCCTGCTGAGGGGTTTGCGGGAGTCACCTCATTCACTGCTCAGAGCAGCCTGTGAGTTAGACGCCATTATCATCACAGAGCCCACAGACGAAGGAAGTGAGGGGAGAGAGATTCGCAACTTGTCCAAGAGGATGCCATTAACATACACCAGTGCAGTCTGGAGCCCCAGACATCAGGCTCCCTCCGGTATGGCAGCCACACGCGGCCAGTAAGCGCTGAAACGCTCCAGTCTGACCTGAGATGCGCTATGAGTGTAAAATACACACCGGATTTCGAAGACTTCATTTGAAATATCCCGTAAGTAATTTTTCATATTGATTACATGTTGACATGACAATATTTTGATGTACTGGGCTAAAGAAAAGAGATTGCTCAAATTAATTTCACGGATTTCTTTTTACTTTTCTTTTTGACATGGCTAGTGGAAAATTTAAAATTACGTACGAGGCGTGTGTTATATTTCTAGCCGGCGGTGCTGCGCTGACCACTGTGCTACTCGGCTCCCAGCGTGTCGGGGGAGCTGTCTCCCAGCCCCCACCCTCTCCGCACAGGTCCTCCTGATGCTGCTGCACTTGAACTTCCGTCCATGAGCTGATGAGTTGACTCCCTTGTCCCTCATGCCTTAGAGTGAGTGTGTGTGCGCGCGCGCGTGGGCACGCATGCGTGCGTCCTCTTCCAAGCCATTTCCTTCTGGGCTCCCTCTTTGCCATTTTTAGCTTCACACCAGCTCGCGGAGGGTGGGAGAAGGCAGAGGGGCCCCCACGCAGACACAGAATCACAGCCCCGCCCCCCCTCCTGCTGGCCGCTCCATGTGATGACCCACAAGCCTTGCAGTTCCAGATTCTGGCCCCTGGCAAGGTTATTGAAGCTGAGATCAACTGTCCGCCCTCTCCTAGGGAAAATAAAAATATTCTAATTAAAGCTGGGGAGGCCCTGGGAACAAGAGAGCTGGCGCCGGGCGGATGGATGTAATTCAATTTGAAGCGTGAAGAGCAGGACTCCAGGCTCTCGCCGTTACCAGGCTGATTGGGGGGCAAAACGATCCCAAAGTGGATGGAACAGCCCACGTGGGGGTGGAGGTGGGGCTTCAACTGAGGGATGGAAACGGTCCTGTTCCCTCAGAAGTCAGGGAAGGGGTGAGCTCATAGGGTTTGGGGGCCCACATCCACCGGGATCCTCCAAACCTCAGTTTCCACATTTGGGAACAGGGGATCACTTTGGTCCCCGCCTCTTAGGTCCCCATGAATACTGAATGAGGCAATGCAGGTGATGGGTTTCGCTCAGGCTGGGCATGGAGTACGTGCTCCATTAAATGTGAGCCGTTCTCTTTTATTCTCTCCCCTCCCTCCACAGTGACATTGAACATCACCCATTCTCCGGTTCTCAGCAGATGCCTGGAATGCAGACAGATCCCTGGTTCTGGGGTGGCACCTGTGGGAGATGGTGAGGAGAGCAGTGGGGAGAGGCTCAGATAAGGGTCCCTGCTAAAATAATTATCGCAATTAGGTGGATAAAGTATTAGTATACTAACAGGTGGTTAAGGAAACCTTATGGCTGGGAACAGAAGGTAAGATCCGAGGGCTTTCATGTCAGATCTCCTGAAGGTTTCAGAGGAAAGTCTGAGGTGGCTCCGTATTAGACAACAAGAATACTGTATGGTTTTTTCGGGAGCCGGTAAGAAGGGGAGATTAGGAAAGCTTGAAGAGTGGAGAGGATGAGAAAAACCAGCAAGACGGCGAGAGGCGGGAGCTGGGGGAGGGAGAGCGGGGCTGAATCTCTCATCAGCACCACCAGCCCCAGGAAAGTCTCGACCAAGGGACAGCTTACAAACCGTGGTGCCTAATGCTCCATTTTGAAGTTGTTCACGTTAAGGCAACGTCAACCCCTCCTGTCTTCTACCCCACCCCTGGAATCTGCAGAAAATTCTGCTCTCCTCAAAGATGGTTGGTACAATGGGATTTCTATATTTTTTTATAGGAACTTGATCAGGGGGCAAGTTTCACATCTGCAGAGATGTGGGGCCACAAAGTGTGGAAGCAAGAAGCATGGGAGCCCAGATCCTTCTGAGAATCAACAGAAGCCTTGAGGGGGCTCTAAGCCAGTGTTGTATTAAGACTCCCGCCCCCCCTTAACCCCTCCCCCCAAATACTCCCACAGGCAGATGGTTCAGAGAGCTGGGGCCCTTCTCTCTGCTGGTGTCAGCTCTCTCTCATTTTGGAGTCTTTCAAAGAAAAAACCAAAAACAGATTGAGTCTAGTGTAAAAGCAAGGGGAGGAGACGCTGGAAAGTTCCTGGAAGCTCACAGAGTTAAGACATCGCTAAACCATTGCCCGCAGAAAGACCGGTGACCAGGGCAGGGCAGGGCCCTCAGCAGCAGGAATGATGGTCTACCCCAAAGGACAAATGCATTAATTCCTTCTGCCCCTGTGGTATCCACTCAAAGTTCACGTCCCCAAGAAAGGGATTCTGATTGGGCTGGCTTGGGTTCACGGTCAGCCCTGCAGTCAGAGGGGTGGGCTCTGTGTGTGGCAGCCCCAGTGGCATGACATGGAGGGGTGGAGGGACAGTTTTCTAAAGAAGGGGGATGTTGTTCCCAGAATAAGGAGAAAAAGGATGCTGAGCTCACACATACACACGCACACACACAGATCCCATCACGTTCCAGCCTTTGGCTGCCCAGCACCCCCCTTCTTCCCACACAGGCAAATTTAAAAACTGATCCACATCACGAAATACAATTATTCCACACACAACTACAAATACACGAGAAAAGGGCAAAGAAAGCAGCCTACTTATCTGCAAATGTCAATTTCGGGAATAAGAGTAACAATTTTGGGAAGCCATGAGCATGTAGGGCAGGGGTGAGGGGAGGAGGTTGGGGGCTGGTGCTCAGACTAGGCCCTCAGCAATAGGGAGAGTCTAGCTCCAGAGGAGGTGGGTCCACTCAGGCCACGTAGATGGGCCACTCGTCCTCAGTGTTTGGCTCTGACAGTGGCCACATCAGAGAGGAGGTGACGCCACCCAGTGGGACTTAGTCCAGCCCTGAAAGACACCATCATGGGGCACTTGGAGCTCACAAGTGCAAAGAGGAATTTGACTTGAGCAGCAGATTCCTGCGTGCCCACGCGTCCTGACAGGCTGGCGGCCCTACGTTAACACGTGCATAAGGAGGAACGTGGAGAAGTCGGAAAGGAGGGCGGCTCTGCAGGGTGGTAGAACAAGGCTTGGAGCCTCGCTCTTTGCTTCTTCCTGGGTCCACAGCCTCGGGGAGGGCTTTACTGTTGGAGCCTCAGTTTCCCCAGCTGTGAAATGGGTTCATGTCTCTGTTACAGTGCTGTCCTGAGGAGCAAACGAGCTAATGCACATCACCTGCTTAGACTAGTACCTGGAACACGGGAAAGGCTCAAGAATCTGGACCGTGCTTGTCCTCTGTGTCTGAGGGGAGAGCACACCGGGACTCGGGGGGAAGAGGTGGTGTGTCCAGTACAGCACAGAGGTCCTCAGATTTCATGGAGCAGAAACATGTGAGAGAAAGAAAGGGTTAGACGGGTGTCATTTAGTAGAAACACAATGAGTCACATATATAACTTTAGATTTTCCCATAGCTACATTTTTTAAAAAGAAACAGGTGAAACTAATTTTAACAATATATTTTATTTAACCCAATATATCCCAAATATTATCATTCTAATGTGTGATCCAAGTAAAAAATTGAGATATTTTCCATTGTTTTTTTTCTAGTAGCCACATTTTAAAAAATAAGAAGAAGCAGGCAAAATTAATTTTGATAACATTTTATTTAACCCAATATATCCAAAATGTTATTTCAACATGTGATCAATATGAAAAAGTATCAATGAGATATTTTCCATTCCTTTTATCATACCAAGTCTTTGAAATCTGGTGTTTTTACACATACGGCACATCTCAGCTTGGACCCAAGGCATTTCAAGTGCTCAGTGGCCACATGTGGCTGCCACAATGGACAGGGCAGCGGTGGACCATCTGCATCCCATTTAGTCCTCGCAGTAGCCCTATAAGGTATTAACATTCCATCTCGTAGATGAGGAACTGGTCCCCGTGAGGTTAAGTGACTCGCCCAACTTCACACAGCTAGAAAGAGCAGAGCTGGGTTTGGGGCTGTCTGGGCTGTTCTGATATAGCCGTGCTGGGACCTGGGTCCTTTCACTCCCTCTGGAGCCTCCACACACATCTCAGGGTTGTCCACCCCCCAAGCTATGGATTGCTGCCGTGATTTACGGCCCTCCTGCCAGGTAGCCCTGGGACATAATTAATTTGTCTCTGCTGGTGGAGGCCTGCCTGGACGCCCTCACCTCCCCGCACCGCCTCTGCTTCCAGCCCAGATGATCGATTGATCCCCAGCGTGTCAATGGTGCCGAGGAGTAACCTACGGCCACAGGTAGATCTGCTTAATCAGGCACTTGCTCAGAGCAGCTAGCTGACAATTTTACTGGGCCGGGAGCATCGTATTCCCGTGTCTGTTTCCACCCAGGAGTCTTGTTCCTGGATCAGTCGGGGTGGACGCTGATCTGCTGCTTTCTGTGTTACGGCAGGGTCCGGGCTCCTTCCCAGGGAGAGGAAACCCACTGATCAGAGGGACATTGACTGTCTGACCTGGACGGGGTCACCTGTCAACCGACCCGCACTTATTGAGCTCTGTGGGTGAGCTCAGCTCCAGCGGGATAGTATTACTGATGATAATGCCTGTGACTGTAACATCAGTAACAGCTAACCTTGATCCAGCCCTTCCTGTGGTCCAGGTACTGTTCCAGCATGTTGCACATATACAAACACTGCAGGGTAGGGGCTTTAATATTCCCATTTTATAGGAGAGGAAACTGAGGGGCAGGACAGTCAAGAGACTTTCCCAAAGTCACATAGCAGGGAAGAGATGAATTTGGGATCTAATCCCAAGCAATCTGGCTGCCCTGAAGAGCTCACCGCCTTGTTGAAGAGGCAAGATACACACTCAAGAAAAAGGTGATGCACATGTGAGGGGAGGAAGCAATAGGGGCTACTGTTTGTGGACTCACAATAATAATAGTATGATAGCAAATACTCATTGGAAAACACGATGCACCAGGCTCTGCTGAAAGAAATTTACATAGTGTATCTCATTAATTCTCTACAAAATCCTAGAAGTAGGCACTATTAGCATCTTATCTTACAGATGAGGAAACTGAGGCTCAGAGAGTTAAAATGGTTTGGCCAAGGTCATGGCAATGTAATCCCTGTGAATGGATGGATGATCCTGTTGTGATGCTCACCTGTATATTTGGTTTATGGCTGATTCCCTGCCTTATCTACCCCAGGGACCGGAAGGTGAGGGTGATTCCCCCAGAGGGACATCTGAGCTGCATGAAGCTGACGTTTAACTGGGCCTCCTAACTGACACAGCTTCGTTAGTTATGCCATCGTATGTGCTTTCAAATGAAAGGATGCATGAGTTTCATTGGATTCTCAAAAAGTTTAAGACCCGCTGCTCTAGAGGGTTGTTTGCAGGGAGAAGAGAGGTTCACCTTTCGATGAAAAGCATTGAACAAACAGCGAAGAGGATGCAGGATCTGGAGCTCGACCTGGGGCAAACCCTGGCACCATCACCAAATAGCGACATGAACTTGGACGAGTTAGTTACCATCCCCAAGCCTCATCTGTCATCATTCTCATCAATCCTCATCTCCCGGATGGGGATCAAAATGGTACCTAGTTATAGGGTTGTCGTTGTAGGGATGTACTGTGGACTGAATGGGTTTTCCCCCAGTTCATAGTGAGACCCTAACCCCCAATGTGATGGTAGTTGGAGATGAGGGCCTTTGGGAGATAAACAGTTCCGAGAGAGGAACCCTCATGATGCGATTAGTGCTTTTATAAGAAGAGACACAAGAGAGCTTGCTTTCTCTCTCTCTCTGCCCTGCAAGGAAACAGCAAGATGGCGGCCGTCTGCAAGCCAGGAAGAGCGCTCTCACCAGACACCAAACCCGCCGGCACCTTGACCTTGGACTTCCCGGCCTCCCGAACTGTGAGCAATAAACATTTGTTGTTTACCCCCTCAGTCTCTGGTATTTGTTATAACAGCCCAAGACATGATGAAATGAGATAACATGCAAAGTTCTCAGAAGAATGCTTGACACATAGGAGGCCTTTGATAAATGGTCGCTGTTGTAAAGTCGGTTTCTGCACTTCCCACCCCTCTTCTCCCAATCCCAACTGGGGTTTCTCTAAAACTTGAAAAAAATCACCTAAGCCTTCTCTTCGCTGTTTGCCCTCATGCTGCTCTCCGCAAGCGTCGTTTCTAACAAAGCCAGTTCTGAGCCAACAGGACCCCAAAAGATGCTTCTGCTCGAACGGAAGGTGGACATTCTCCAGAAAAGCTTAGAACCCTCCCCCTCCCTGACTCCCCATCTTTGACTGAATTTCCCAACTCCCTCTACTTCTCAAAGTCAGTCCCTCTGTCTTTTCCCATCTGCAGCCAACCGGGGAGGAAGCGTCCTCCAATGGAATGCTGGTGCTTACTTGGAAAACTTTCAGGAGAAACCTTAAGCTAAGACCCCAACTTTACACACCTGCCGTTATGGATCTTGTAAGAGCCATGCATTTCCTGTGCCCGGCACTTTCCACACATTTACCCATTTAAGTCCTCACAGCGCCCCTCAGTGGTGGAGCATATTATTACCCTCATTTTCCAGTTTAAGAAACCAAGACTCAGAGAAACGAACGTGCCTGAAGTCGCACAGTTCAAAAGTGGCAGAGATGGGACATCAGCCCCAGAATCCACATTCCTGACCACTGTGCTCCACTGCGTCCTCCCCCGAGGCCAGTGGTCTGTTTTATACACAGCAACCGTTCCGCGTGAATTTCAGGAAGAACCTATGGTCAAGTGGATTTTTGTCCAGCTCCATATCTATTATAAAGAAAGACAAATCCAGAGGGGAGGTACTGGCAAAGAGGCTGCTGCAGGAGGGAAGAAAAAGCCACCCCAAATCACACAAGTCACAGTGGGGTGTCTGCATAGTGAGGACGTGTAAATGGAGGTAGGGAGGGCACCGAGAGACAAAACAGTTTATAGCAAAGTTTTTAAAAGGTCTTTGCAAGTTAGGCTGAAGCCTTGTGCAGAAGCATAATGTTCTGGAGCATTAGCTGGGGTTGTTTCCACACTGCGTTTCCTGATGGCTCATCGTTTCCCCCTATTCAGGCTGCAAATGGCTGGCCAGGCATCTCGGTCTAAGGAAGAGCTGACGCAGAAGAGAAGCCACAATAAAGCAGGCAGGTCCCTGGCTCGTGAGTTTTGAGGACTTTCTTCTGAATCAGAGTCTCCGGGGACCTGACCTGCACACAGCGGTGGTTTGATTAAGGTCCCGGGTGATTCTGACGGTCACTGAAGTTGAGAAGCACTCTTGTGCTGCCAGTGAAGTATTTGGAAGAATGTTTAGTGAGAACTAGACATCTTATTCTCAGAAAAGCCTCCTGGAATGCAGGAAGCAGAGACTAAGAACCAGAGTGCTCAGCCAGCAGCAGGACCCCGAGAAAGAACCCGCTCCTCGCCCACCTGACCCCCAGGCCGATTCTGCGGAGCAGGGAAGCAGCCCCGGGTAGGTGGGGACATCTGAGAGCAGCAGGCTCCTGCTGCAGCCCCTCCTTGGGTGTCACCACGGGAGGGGAGATGGGAAGACCTCCGAGTTCTGAGCACCTAGCGCGGGATGGTTTCACCCGTGAGCGGGAGACCTGCCTCCTGAGAGCCCTGGACCACAGCACAGCGCGGGAGCAGAAGAGGGGTCCAGGGGCCGACCTGGGTCCTGAGGATGGAGTCTCCTAAACCCCAGAGTGCTGTGGAAGCAGCAGAGGGCTCTGACAGCACACGCAGGGGACCCGAAAGGACCTCTTGGAAATTCAGACTCATTCAGCAATGACCTAGATGGGCAGATGCATGAAGAGCAGACAGGTCAGGATGTTTCGACTGTTGCCAGGTGGAATAGACTAGAAAGGAAGGATCTGATCCCCAGCTCACTGCCCTTCTTTGGCACTAGGTATGCCCCCAGGGTCACCCCAGTTAGACTGAGACTAGGTTTCTGCTCTGAGGCACAATGGGGTCTGTAGCCAATGCTATGGTGCCCCACCACCATCCTCAGACCCTCTGTCATTTCCATGCGCACAGTCTCCCCATGTGCTCTGTCACCCTATGGCCGGCACCTGCATCTCTGTGTGGCAGGGCTGCCCTCAGGTTTCCAGAACCCCCTTGGCCTGCCCAGCCAGAGAACCCAAGGTGCCTGCGTATTCACATCCCTAGGACAGCCCTTAACTGATGCCTGATGGGTGCAGGGAGAAGGAGATGCAAATTTGTCAGCTTCCGGGGCCCCCTTCCGGAACTCTGATGTGTGGCCATCACTGTCCCCAGTGCCCTGCAGGACGGAGTCAAGGGTGCCCTCCATGGGACCTGGTTTGACTCCTTTCCTTGGAGTCTCACTTGCCTGCTCTCTGATCAGATTTTCCCGGAACCACTTCCTTATAAGTCACTTTTCCTCAAATCCTCATTTTAGGATCTGAGGAATCTGATATAAAACAGGAACTTAAAACAAAACTGAGTTTAATTATGGGAAAAAAAGTAGGTACCCCTTTATGCCTGGCTGAGTTCGTAGACTGAGCTCTGTAAGACTGCACTCGTTAATGAAGACCTTCATAACATCACCTCTTGTCAGCACTCACACGTTTCCATGAATGATCTCATTAAACCCAGGAGTCAGAAACCACTGTTACGCCCATTTTACAGATCCCAAGAGGTTCAGTAACTGTCGCTTCAAGGGCTACAAGCAGTCGGGGCCCTGTTCCAACCATGGCTCTCCGCCTGGGTCTGGCTGAATTCCAGGGCTCTGAGCAGAAGCGCTGAGGGAAGGCGGAGACCTGGTCCGGAGCTGGGGGCCCAGGGCTCCTCCCACAGGGCGGGTCTGGGCTGAGAAGAGAGAGGACAGACCTCACAGGGCCTTTGTGGCAGAAAGGGCAGGGCGCAGGCTCATAGCATAAAGGCCCCAAGTGAGGTGAACTCCCAGCGTGAGCACCTGCTTGCTGTGCGGCCTTGGGAAGGTCCTGTCACCCCTCTGAGCTTCAGTTTCCTTACTTGCAAAGTGGGCTTAATAATTACTAAAAATGCACATTCTCTGGCTAGTGATTTAGGGAAGTGGATGTGGGTTCCTGACAGGTATGATCTTAAAAGGCTCCTGCCAGAGCGTGCTGATGACCACATTCAGTGTGAAATGGGTCAGAAAAACAAGAAGGTGGGTTGATTGATAGATAAGTGATAAAACAAGAAAAATAAAATGTTACTGGTAGGATCTTTGCAATGGAGGAAATTCTTTCAACTTTGCTTTTGGTTTGATACTTTTCATAAGAAAATGTTGGGGAGAAAAAGTCCCAACAAGTGATCCTTTTCTGATGGGAATGGTCCTGTCTCTTCTTTATGAGTCATTCTGATGCCCAGCAGGAGAGCAGCAGGCAGGACAAGCCAAGGGCCTGAGGGCTTATCTCTCTAGCCTCCCCTAAGGTGGGCATGTCAGTCTTCCATTTGCCTTTTCTTTTCCTTGGGAGTTGTCAGGCCCAGAGACCATGTCCCCAGCTAGGTTCTCAGCTTTAAAGGAATGCTGGTTTTGATAGCTAGGTAGTGGGAGCAGGGCTACGGGTACCTGGAGAGAGACAGAGATGGATGTCACCGGGTGCAAGATGGATCTCGCAGCCACCAGATGTGACTTTGCTGTGGGGCCCACGCTATTTCCCAGTGCTTTGGAAATCACCCCCATTCATCACCCTTTATGTTTCTGATTCATCTTGCAGGCAAGACAGGTCGTTTTACGCCGAAGCAAGAAGGATTCCTTTTATAGCCCTCTGAATCAGTGGGCTGTTTATTCTCTCTCTCCAAAGGCTTCTGTCACTTCATGCTGGATCCATCCAGGTTCATCCTAAAGTGCCTCCCTCCGGCAGACAAAGCCACAAGAGGCCACAAACCTCATTGGTAATTCACTCAGGCCCAGAGAGTGGCCACCCCATAGTCAAAACCACGGGGGTCACGGTTAACAAGGTACCTTTTCATAGGAGTTTCCCAGGAAATGACAGGAGGACACCGGGTATCAGTCGAGGGCTGCAGGGTGGAGAACCAGCATCTATTCTGAAGTATATTTGTTCCCTTTTCACAATACAAAAATTAACTCGGCTTCTTGGTGGCATTTCAATGCCCAACACACCAAACCCAGCCACTGTCTAGCGTAGAGCCTGACCCATAGTTAATAGTCAGTACATTTTCGAATGAACAAATGAGTGGACAATATAGAAAACTACATTTTCCTTCATGGATTAATAATATAATATTGGACATCAGTTATTGAATAAATTGTGGCCCAATTATGGTTGATTGTGAAGTGACTCTAATTATTCCCTTCCCTGTATCTATACCCCTTGGTAATGTGACTTTGCATCTCCTCCAGTCAAGGGATGGGGTCTGTTTTCCTGCCCCTGAATCTTGATTGGCCTTGCGACTTGTTTTGGTCAAGAGGATGTGGCAGAAGTGACTGGCTGCCAGTTCCAATTCTAAGCCCCCCAGGCTTTGTGCATGTCCCCTCACTATCTTGGAAGCTTGTCACTAGCCAACAGCAAGATAAGAAATTAAGTAGAGCAGAGACAAGGTGGTCCAGCTGGGGCCATCCTAGATCAGCCAGCCCAATGCGGCAATTGACCAAAACGGCATGGGGAAGCTGAGGCTAGAGCCACTCCAGCAAACCCAGCCCCAACTGTGAATCAAATCGGTTGTGGTTCTAGGATCTAAGTGCTTCCTAAGACTTAGGGTTGTTTTTTCACAGCAAAAGCTGACTGATACACATGTCCCGTTTACGTACATAATAGCATTTAACCCTTACAACAACCCTCCAAAGTAGGTGCGGTGGATACAGTTATCTGTCCTCCAAAATGTGTTCTTTCCTTATCCCACAGCAAAAGAGTTTCAGCTAGGACATAGCTGCCTCACTAAGGACTAAATTTCTCAACCCCTCTTGCAGTTACGCATGGCAATGTGAGGGAGTTCTTGCCAAGGACCAGAAGAGTGGAAATGATGTTGCAACTTCTGCCTCAATTGCTTAAGATAAAATTCCCAGCCTTGGAATTCTGCTACTTTCCCCTTCCTGCTGGCTGCACCAGGGATGACTCGAGTGACTATGTGTTGGAAGGGGCAGAGCCCATCATGCTGAATTCCTGAATGTCCCTCAGAAGAGACGTGCCCTGGATTGTTACATGGACAAGAAATCAACTTCTGACATGTTGGAGCTACTATGCCATGGAGCCTGCTTGTTATAGCAGCTGGTGTTAACCAAATGCCATAGAGATTATTATTTCCGTTTTACCGGGGAAGAGGTGGAGGCTCAGGGAGGTGACACGACTGGGCCTCTAAAATTGCACTGTCCATGACAGTAGCCACCAGCCTCTTGTTGCTGTTTAGATTTAAATTAATTAAAAATCCAGTTCCTCAGTCGCACTAACCGTATTTCAAGTGCTCAGTAGCCACATGTGGCTGGTGGCTACCATATTGGACAGCAGAGATAGAGAACGTTCCTGTTATCACCGAACGCTCTATCATGATGATGGCGCTGGTCTGGAAAGTGCAGAGCTGTGATTCTAACTAGGGTCTGAGTGACTTCAGTGCTCTGCTTGTGCCTGCCTCTTGCCTTGCAGGGTTCTCTCCAAGAGTTGCTCCTCTAGCACATATACATGTTTGCTTCCAGATCATTATTATCTATTTGTCAGAGAAGCTTGGGTGGGGAGTGGAGACTTTTAATTAAAGGGTGATGGCAGCTGGCAAAAGAATCAATGGGGAAAAAAGAAGTCATCTCTGAAATGTTCACACAAAGTCATTGTGAAAATATCACTGGATTTGCCAACGTTGGCTGTGACACGGTAGAGATGTCTTCACCTCCACCAGAACCTTTAAAACAGAGTGACCCACTCTGGACAAGATTAACTTCTCCTTTCCTTGCAACCACTAAGAAAGGGACCCATGTGGGCTGTCTGCGATGGTTACGGTTGGAGAAAGACTGGTTGTTCACAGCAACAGGACTGGTGGCACTGCTGGATATATTCACCACAGTGGTCTCGTTGGTGAGGTTATAGAACGAGGAGGGCAGGGTGACCAGCCAAAGAAGAGAAGACCTATGGGTGAGGTCCCAAAGGAGGAACTGGGTGGGTGGCGTGGTCCTGCAGCAACATTCCACTCTATCCAGCCGCAGGTCAGCCTCAAGCTGAGTATTTGGGTGGATCTTCCTTCTTTTTCCCTCACTTAAGCCTAAGGATGGCCAAGATGGAAAATATGTTCGTGTGCTTTATAAATATCTGTCGAGTAAATGCAGTGCTCCAGCCAGTGTCCCAGGCACTGTGGGGATACAGCAGTGAAAAACACTCAGTTCCTGCCCTCCCAGATATGCAGTCTAGTTAGGGAGCAAGAGAAAGACGCAGGTCATGGCAGCAGAGTGAGAGAATTTCTGAGTTAGAAGGTGTGGAGGTGGGGCTGTGGAGCAAAGAGAAAGGCAACTGTGAGGGACTGAATTGTGTCCCCTCAAAATTCATATGGGGATGTCCTAATGCCCAGTGCCTTGGAAGGGGACTGTATTTGGAGACAGGGCCTTTAAAGAGGTGATTAAGGTAAAATGAGGTCAATAGGGTGGGTCTTAATATAAGATGATTGGTGTCATTACAAGAGGAGATTATGACACAGAACGCAGACCAGGGGGTCACCATGTGAGGACACAGCGAGAAGGCGGCAGCCTGCAAGCCAAGGAGAGAGGCCTCAGAAGAAGCCAGACTTGCCAACACTTTGATCTTGGACTTCCAGAACTGTGAGACGATAAATTTCTGTCGGTATTCTGTTGTGGCAGCCTGAGCCAACTAAGACAGTCACCTAAGTCAGTTTGGGGAGGAAGGAGAAGTCAGAGAAGGCTTTCTAGAAGGGGCGATGATTGAGGTACAGAATGAATGGGAGAGTCTGACGAAGGGGGTGGCCATGGGAGGTTGGCGATTGTAGGCACAGGGAACCCCATACTAGGAATAGATCATAGAGGACATTGGGAGTCAAATTAGAGAATTTGCTCTGTTTCCTGGAGGCAAATGGGAGCCACTGGGGGGATTAGGCAGAAGCATGGCACAACCAGGCTTCGTTCTACAAAGACCACCTCGAATGCATCAATATGATATATTTCAGGGGCAAGATGGGACGCTGGGCGACAGGTTGAGAGGCTAGGCAGTGGTCCACATCAGAGATGCTGGTGGCTTGGACTAGGATAGTAGCAGCAGGAAGAAAGAAAAGAGGTCATATTGGAGAGATATTTAGGGAGACAGGTGTTGAAGATGGATGGACATGGTGGCTCAAAGGGAGAAAGGAGAATCTTTAATTTGGTCTCCAGTTGTAGATCCTGAGACAAGGCTTCAACAGTGAGAATCTCATTTAGGATGTTAAGGTGGAGGAGCGGGGAGGTGAGAGAGGAAGAGAAAGCAGCCAATAAAGGATCTAGTCAACTACCACTGAGGGCAAGTGGAACTTCATCCTGCTAGGGAGCCCTGGGGACAGTGTAGGACATGACCACAGAGGGATCCCACTTGGGCAGCAAAGGAGCTGGGGTATTTATACACCAGCTTCTGCCAGTATTAGCTGAGAACTGATTCTGGGGTGTGGACACTAATTCCCCAGCACATCTGAGCCACCAGGCAGGTCACAGGGAGGGCTCTAGCAGTAAGAGAAACCCTCAGGACACAAACTGTAGGTTTGTGGCAGATGAAGTCTGTCTGGCGTACATGAAGTGGTAAGGATAGCGATACGATCTGCCCCAGGAATTTGGGTATCCCAGCATTCTGACTTAGGTATCCAGTCCAGTGTTTCATGCACTGAATTGGAGAGTGGAAGAGTAGGTGGAACGGAAGGAGATTATTTTAGACCCGCTGCCATCTATGGTGGTGCCAAGTGGGCAGTTGAGAGTGGGTCTGGAGATCCTGAGGACATCTGGACTGTGAAGCCAACGGAGGGGCCAACAGCACATGGCTGGTACCTAAAGCCATGGGAGAGGATGCCGTGGCCCAGAGAGAACTCGCAGCATGAAGAGTTCTGGGACCCCAGGGTGGAGCCCTGAAGGGTACCCACCCCATCTGATTCTCAAGTCCTGAAACTCCAGCCATTGGTCCTGTGCAGCTCAGGCTGCTGAGAGCATCCATTACATAAGCTGTAGATAAAGTCTCGGGCAGCACAGGGGACAGTGACTGCTAAGAAGAAGTGTCTGAATTAAGGAAATAATTCCCTAGCATTTTTTAATTAAAACCTTCAACCCAAGAAGCTTGTTAATTTTAGCTTCGGCAAGGTGTTCTGCCATGGCTTGGCACCCCGCTGCCTGGCGCGCTGTCTGAAGTTGCTGCCTGTGCTTTCCCTCATTCGCGAGGTGCTCACACTCTGGGTGGCAGGCGGGTGACTGCAGCCAGATGGAAAGCCAGCCCCTCCAGAAGCAGATTCCTGTTGGGTTTTTGCAGCCAGCAAGAGGCTGGAGGAAATCCTGGGGTCTTTCCTATTTCCTCCTTGCCCTCATTCCTCCTTAGATTAGATGCATTTGAAGAGTGAGAGAGAAAAATCCCAGTTGCAGGGTGGTTCACAAAGAGACCATCAAGAAGGCTGGTTGGGCACTCCCCACTGCATAGTGTTCATTCCTGATTAGCTCCACAGGCGGGGTTAATAAGAGAAGCTAATAGATCCTGAGTTCTTTCCATGTGCCAAGCACTGTGCTCCTTGCCGCTACTATCTCCTTTAATCCTTACAATAAGTCTGTGACTTAGGTGGTATTATTCCCCATCTTACAAATGATGAAACTGAGCCTCAGATTGCTATAGGAACTTGCTTAAGGTCACACAGCAAGCGAGTGGCAAGCCAGCTATCCAGATTCCAAATACAGGCTCAAAGGAAAACTACCACCGAAAACAAGAAAATCATGGAATCTGGAGGCAGAGAAATCAGTGCGGTATCACTCGCCAACATGCTCAATGAACGTTAGCTATTGCTACTGTTACATGATGGTGCTCATACTTTAAATGGGCTTGAGAAGACCACCGTCTCAAACATGCAGAGAGGAGGGCCAAGATTCACATGCAAAGTTGCTTATCCCAGCATCATTGATTCATAACTGAAAAGTTGGAGCCAATCTAGATGTCTAAAGAGGGAGGATGGGTGTAATAAATGATGGCGGATCCCGACAGCATATTAGCACGTCTGCATTAAAAGTCATTTGTTGATAAATGGTTAAGGACATGGAAAAATGTTCAAAATATATCGTTAACTTGGGAGTTCTTTTTTTTATTGAGGTCACATTGGTTTATAACATTGTGTAAATTTCACGTGGACATCATTAGATTTCAGCTTCGGTATAGATGGCATCGTGTTCATCACCACAATTCTAGTTACCAACAGTGTAACGTCTCTTGTATAAAAATTATTTGAAAAATAGGGTATGTGTGTATATGTATATATTTACATATTTATGCACAAATATATACATAGATACATTTGAAAACTGAAAAGACACTAAAAGTTTTCTCTCAATGTTGTGATTACGAATGATTTTAATTCTTTGTGTTATTCTGTGTTTTCCATATTTTCTACAATTAGCATAAATCCTTCTGTAATGAGGAAAAAAAACGTTTATGATGTTTTGAATTTTTACAGTCTCATAAACCCTTGCTCTTGTTTCATGAATGCAACTTCCTATCTTACCTCTCTAAATCGATTAATCACATTTAGTTTGTCATCTTCTGTTAGCTTTATTCTCTCTACTTACTTAGGCATTCATTTTTCTCTTTCAGGAGGGGTTTCAACACTTAGAGATTCTTGGCTGGTGCTCATGTGGGTATCTGAGGTGCCATGTGCCTACCTTTGAGTGGTATTTCTCTTTCCTGTGGCCTTTGAGGAAGATGGGGTGATGTGTGCTGCAATGTGCGGAGTGTTAGCAACTTGTCTTCTGGTGTGGGACGTCCCATCCTGCCGGGGGTCAGCAGCTCTCTGGGGCCCAGCCTGCCTTTGAGTCTCAGTGTCCACACTTCCACACCCCCCCCACCCCCGAAGTGAGGAGGGCAGAGGACTCAACCAGCCTCACTGGGCAGAGCACAGCCCACAAATAATTCCCCATAAGCCCCAGAGCCTTCCTATTCCTTCTATCTATTCACTCTCCTAGCTTAGAATTGGATTAGGGACTGTGGCTTTCTCCAGAGTTCCTCCTCCAGTGATCCGATAGCGTCTAAATGAAATCTTTCTGAAGTCATTTAAAATTTCTGGCCCATAAACAGCATTCCCTTTTCCCCTACAAAGCTGTAGATAGATTGCAGTTAAAAATTTTGTTTCTCTTATTTTTATGGAATTTGGGTCAGGAGGAAAGGAAATCTTTGTGGTAAGTTCTCCATCTTGATCCACCCTCTAAATGTTTGAAAATATTTTGTTTTCATTGAAACTAAATAAGAAATAAAAATAATTTTAAAAATATTGCCTCCTTTCTTATGAGAATTAACTCAGATAAGGTCGGCAAAAAATTGTTTTAAACTTTCAAGCATAGTTTGGGGTTATTGTTATTCCACTCGTATATTTTGTTTGTTTGTTTTTTGGTGAGGAAGATTGGCCTTGAGCTAACATCTGTGACAATCTTCCTCTCTTTAGGATGTGGGATGCTGCCACAGCATGGCTTGATGAGTGGTGTGTAGGTCTGCACCCGGGATCCAAATCCACGAACCCAGGGCTGCTGAAGTGGAGCCTGCAAACTTAACCACTACGCCACTGGGCCAGCCCCTTCACTAATATATTTTGGTGCAGAATGGAATCAAGAGGATGCTGGCAGGTGAGAGGTGGAAGTAACCTCAGAGCTGGCCCACCCAGAAGTTTCTGTTGCACATTGGCAGCAAGGCCCTTCCTGCAAAGAATTGCTTGTGTGGAAGCCCAATGAGCAGAGCTATCTAGGCTGACAGCCCCAGTGGCACAACCCCAACCTCATCCAATCCTCTTTTATCTTTTCTAGGGGCACAGGGAGCCTCTGGAAGGTGAAGCAGCTCCTCATACCCCACAGCCAGGATTCCGCACTTGAATCCAGGTCACCAGACAGCAGAGGCCACAAGGATGTAGAAGCTCCCTGGGCGAGTGACATGTCAGTGATCAAGGACTGAGCCAGCTGGATGTCTGCAGGCAGAGCAAGTGCAGCACTGGGGGTTAAGAGCGTGGGTCCCCGAGTCACCCAGACCTGGGTTCGAATCCCAACGCTCCCGCTTACCAGCTGAGAGCTCAGGCAAGCGGGTCCACCTCTCACGAGTGAAGAGTTTCTTCACTGAGAAACAGGGATAATGGTCCCACCTACCTTTAGCGTGGTGAGGAGGACAATGAGAGAATTCATTTTAACATCCTTCACAATGCCTGGTAGGTGCTCAGAAACATTAACCATGAGGCTGTTCATTCATTAAATAAATATTACTGCCCATCTACTGGGCGTCGGGCGGTGCTCCAAATGAGGGGACATAGTTGAGAGCAAAAAAGAGAAGTCCCTGCACTCCTGGAGCTTCTGTTCTGGAGAAGAGACAGACTCTAAATAGATGAGCAAGAAATACTGACTGGGGAGACGCGCTCTGAGGAGAATTAACAGAGGACAGCGTGATAAAAGCCGACGAGGAGAAAGTGTCAGTGGGGCTCAGAGAAAGCTGCTCTGGGGAGGGGCCGTAGGGCTGAGACTTGAATGAAAAGAAGGAGCCGACAAAGAGAAAGTCAGGGGAAGGCATTGCAGGTGGCAGAGACAGCTGTGCAAAGGCCCTGAGGTGGCTACTGTGGAAAGATTGGGGACCTTTGGCCATTGTAGCTGGAGCAGAAGGGCCAACAGGAGCAGTAGTTCAAGGCAAGGTCCAGGAGGTAGGTGGGGCCCAATACGTCAGGTTTTCTAAGCCACGGTCAGGAGATTGGATTTTATTCAAGGCCTCAGGAAGCCGTTGTAGGATTTCCAGCAGGGAGTGGTGAATGTGACCTCTCTTAGTTTTCATCCCATTTATCAGGCAGTCCAGTTATTGATCGACCGGCCCGAGCCTTCCACGTGTCCTGTAAACTCAGGGCAGAAACCATGCCCAATTCATCTTTACAACCCCCTCCCTCCAGGTCCTGAAAAACTGCCCTGGGCCCTTGCAAATATTTGTTGAATGAATAAAGAAACAAAGAAAAGACGGATGGACCTGTTTTCTTTTCATTTGTCTTAAACCTCCCCCTGCTTCTGCTGCCTTGTCTCCTGGGGGAAGGAGTGTCAACTTGGCACCCGTTCTCATCTTTGCGAGAGAACCCTGGGGCTGGTGCAGGGAGATTTTCCCTCCCTTGGCGGGAGATGGATGGGCAGGCTCTGCAACATTCCCAGGTGAGACCGTCCATGACCGTGACTGAGGGGCTGAGCAGAGCAATGATTGGGAAGCAGGATGGCTGGCGAAAAGGCCAGCCATTCGTTACCCAGCTGGCAGCTCGGCACAAGACAAATTGGGCCCTTGGAATTCTAAATGAACACGCCTCCCTGGATGAAATAGCCAGGGTTTGACCGCAGCCCAGATGCGTGGCCCAGGAAAGCATTCCAGAGATGCTGGTACCCAAGCTCCAGCCAAGGCAGGATTCAGAGGGGAGCCCTGTGCAGGCTCAGTCACCCTGACTCCAAGACGAAAGAAACACCCAGAGAGGAAAAAGTCCCATCTCTGACCTGTCACTTTAAGCCCTGCTAAAACTTCCCATGTTTTGTTCCCTCCCCCTCTCTTTGTCCAGTCATTTTTCAGTAGTGCCTCCTGGGGCTCTGACATCCACCTTCTACCGCATGATGCTAATGATCTGAGGCAGGGACGGCACATATGTTTCGTCTGCTGCCAGTTCAGATTGATGGGTAGTGACTGCCTGTGTTGAGAAGACTCCCGAGGTTTCATCAGGGCTCGGATGGAGAGAAGCTGTGATTGATTAGTGATGTCTGTCAGGACATATGAAGGGGGAATATGGGTCTAGTACCACAAATTCACCATCCTTCTAAAGCCTTGGAACCTAAAGTGTCTTGTCTCATAGAGAGAAAAAGGAAAAAAGAATTTTTTTCTCCAACGTATGTAATTTTGGCTTTAATTTTGCCTCAGTGGGATGATAATAATATCTATGATAATTAAGTGCTTAAAATATGCCAGACACTGGGCGAAGTGCTTTGCACATATTATCTTAATTAAACTGCATCACTACCCTAAGGTACCACCATAACTACATGACACACAAGGAAACTCAGGCTAAGAAAGATAAGGTGACTTGCCCAAGGACTCTTAGCCAATAAGTGGCAGAACCAGGATTTGAACCCAGCTCTGTTGCAATCCAGTATAATAATGATCCCACAGCTCCTTCAGTGCCTAGCGCCTGCATTCTGGCCCCTCCCCCATACACACACACACACACACACACACACACACACACACACACAAAGCTGTGTCCTGTCTTGACCTCTACTCTTCTTGCTGCAATAAAAGCACAGTTCATCTCAGAACCCCACAATCTAAATTCGAGGTTTGAGAGACCCCTGGAGCTGTGTTGCCCAGTACAGTGGCCAGTGGCCACACCTAATGATCCTTGAAATGTGGCAAGTCCAAATCGACATGAGCAGCCAATGGAAAATGTACATTGAAGACTCAGTAGAAAAAGAAGAATGTAAAATACCACACTACTAATGTTTTATGTTGATTACATGTTGAAACTATAATACTTTTGATGTATTGGGTTACATAAAACATATTGCCAAAATTATTAATGAATCTCACCAGGTGTTTTTGCCTTCTCTCTCTCTTTTTTGTTTTAACGTGGCTGTGAGAAAATTTGAGCTTGCACAGTGGCTCGCATTTGTGGCTCATGAAATATTTCCATTGGACACACCGCTCTTGAGATCAGCCGTGCCTTTCAACCCTGTCATTTGTAGCAGGTAAGGATGTCACCCACCAGAGAGGGGAAGGCACTGGCCTAAAGTCACATCATTTTTTTTTCATAGTAATGCAGATATTTTTATTGTATACATATTAAGTACACAATTTAAAAAGAAAAAACCTACTCTCTAGAACATGAGAAGAAGATAAATAGAACAAAGGTGCTATTATACACATGGAATGAATGAATATAAAAGAAACCAGGTATGTGATTTTCAATCATATTCATATTACACAGTTTTAAAACTATCTAATCCTTTACAATGACCAATGAAACTGCAAAGTTGGTAAAGGATGTATGCCGTTTAAGTTCAGAGACTCATACAATTTTATTGGTGGTATTCATGTGTAGCGAGAAGAGAACTGTCTACTGCATGTAACTATCATGTTTCACGAGACATGATTTAACAGTGAAGTTTTTATATTATAAGGAAGCAAGTTTAAGTGTTGGTTATTTTAGAAATACTACTTAAACTAGAATGATATTTATTAAATATTATATATTCTTTCTCTAACTCCATTCTAATAGTCTATAAACTATATCAAATGAAGCAACGGAAGTTAAAATTTTAACATTTTAGATTAGTCAAGTTACAAAAGGAACTAAAGAAAGGAACTCAAATTTAAAGTCTCGAATATCCACTAAGTTTGGCATCTTTTCTTTCTTACCACAAAGGATCTTTTCTTAGAAGTGGGGTATTTAGTTAACTATCCTTCTTGGTGACCTCAGCTACTACCAAAAAGAAAGAGGCCAAGAGACCACAGATGCAGGCTCACTAGCATTGACGGAAAGTGAGAGTGTCACCTAAGAACCACAGGCAGCCCAAGGGACAACAGACCACAGCAGTCCGGGTAACAAGAATTAGGTGAAAAAGCAAGCTAAATTTTCTACATATTAATATTTGAAGGAAGTCACTACACATTACAATTGTTGACTTGCATACTGAGCCAGAATCAAGGAAAGGCAAAAAAGTCAGTATTCCGTCTACAGGCAGGGATGTATATCATAAATCTTAAAAACAAGGCCATGCAAAAATATAAATTTTATTTAGAATACCTCATTTTCTGATGATGTGGCATTAGTGCACTTATATTTAATGAGTTATAATTTTTCTGTCATTTAGAACTATTAAAAGTAAAGTGAATACGCTAATATTATGATGAAACCTGTTTATATTTAAGAAAGATAGTAAACTAGTTGACAAAATTTACCTGTCTTAGAGAAGAACTCAGTTTGTTGAGACTGACAAGGTAGGATTAGCTTTCTGATGCCTAGAAGGCAACACCTGCTATAATGTGAATGTTAGTAAAGAGCTCACTGCCACGAATACTTAAGATACTTGACCAGCTCCTCACCTAAGAGACATACAAAGCCACAACAAACAAAATACCGCAGGTATAACCACCACCCCATTCCTTCTTGTAGCTTTATTTCTCTTCTGTTATTTTGGACTCCAAGTACATCCGGCACAGTGCCGCGTTAGGGCGGCATACAAAAGCATCAGTTTCACTTCCCAACTCTGTTAACTGTTCCAACGAAGACACAAACGGATAATGGTCCTTTAACATATCTGGCAATTTAGAAGTCTTCTCTTGAAGACGGCGAGAACGTCTAACTGGTGTTAGAAACTTCAGCTCTTTAAATGTAGAATTTGTTTAATCAAACTGTATCTTCTTTTTTACACTTTGCAAGTATGGTGTAGCAGACACATTGTATTTAATCAAGCAACCCGCCCTTGTTTCTGTACTGGGGGTTTTAACATCATTGGTTGTATCTTTTGTCTTGTCACCTTGCTCTTTTTCACAATCTTGAAATACCACACTTCTATGATGTTTATTTTCCATTTCCAGTCTCCCTGACTCTAGGCTAACATCTATATCTTCAACGTTGACTTCCTGGGTTTGGTCCTTGGTTGCGCAAGCCTCAATATGTTCTCCAAATTTAACGTTTTCTTGACTCTTCATTGTTAGAATATCTGCAATTGCATGTCACATTTCTTCTATAGGCTGAGCTCTTGCCAGAATGGCCTCCTCATAGATTGCGATAATATCTTCAATAGGACTCGTGAGTGGTTCAATACGTGCAAGGCATATCCAATATTTAACAAGTTTTTTGGCATCTGGAATATTTTTAATCAAGTCATTCAGGGTGACCAATATTTCTTTTTTTGGGCATCCCTCATTAATCAGGTTTAGGCATTCAGAAAACGTCTTGTTTACTTTTTCAGTAAATAACCGTTGTTCATCTTCTTCTGCCATGGTTGTCCAAAAGGACCCAACAGGCCTTTCACTTTGGTCTTTGGGCTCAGGCTGGGTAACTACTGAGTTGGGAGGTCTTTTCAGCACTTTTCCTTTGCTAGCTTTCCACTCATTCAGACGAGCTTTTCTCTCTTCTGCAGTTTCTTTGGGCTGAGCCAATCTACTATCAATAGCTGCTTTTGCTATAGTATGTCTGCGCTGGTCAGTGGTTTTTGACTTTTCCATCAGCTTGGTATTGGAAGCAGGCCTGACTACAATTTCAGATGTCATGCTTCTTGACAGTGTCTTACTTCTTTTTACATCCTGAGAAGAACTGGCTTTGAAACTGGATAAAACTGTATTTACTTTTAATAATTCTTTCTCATGAGGCCCTTTCCGAAAGGTAACATTGGCAGAGCTTCTGCTGATGCCTTGCCTCACGGTGTTTTGGGTATTATCATGGTGACTTCTAATAGGAGATCGCAGAAGTTGTCTGTTCCGAGATGTAGTGCTGACAAATTCAGTAGTCGTCATCACAGATGAGGCTCTGCCAGTATCCACTGGGACACTGCTGGTGTTGACAGGCTGAGGCTTAGTGGCTTTAGAGACAGTAGTTGCAAGTTCCTTTGTTGTTGCAGAACTCTCACCTTTGACTTGTAGGGGTTTTCTAAATGAATTAATCTTAGACTGAACAATTTGGCCACGATAAGATCCAAGCACATGTTTCTTGGGCATGTTAGCATCTTGCTTTGGTCTTTCCGTAGTCATTTGTTTCTTTTTACTATTGTTTTTGAAGTGAATGCTTGGCTTAATGTCATATGTTGATTTTGGGTATCATCTTTAATTGGTAACAACTGCAGAGTTTGATTATGATCCTCAAAATTATATGTATCAGTTGCTAAAGTTGAATGGGTTAATTCATTAGAAGATTTTAAAGGAATACAATTTTTTCCCATTGTTAAATTATTTTTGCTTCCTGTAGGTGTACTGACATTTTCTTTATTAGCCATTTTTGTTTTCAGTTTCAGTGCTTTTGTCTCTTCTCGGACCTGGCCCTCAGATGTCATCACTTTCTGGTCCCTACTACTGGATAATATCCGATTTTCCTGTTTGGATGCAAAAAAGATTTTCTTTTTAAGAGTTGTTCCTTGAGTTTTTGTCTTCTTTGCTCTCTGAACGCGGACTGGGCCCTCTGACTCGGGGGCAGCTGCAGGTCGCAGGGCACGGCTGGGGTGCTCATCGCAGCTCAGGGCGCCGAGACACGGCTGCGTTTTGAGCGCCTCGACTCCCTCCACCTGTGGCCGCCGCTCCAAGTCACATCATTTTTGGCAGCAGATAAAGGACCACATCCTAGTTTTCTTGTCCCCAGATCCTATGCCCTTTCTTCCTCAGCGAAAGAACAGCTGGCTGGAAGCCATTTTTCTTTCTTTCAAACATGCTTTCATGCTGGAGGGGGGAAAAAAAGAATGAATTTAGACCAAACAGGGAAATAGTCATTTTTTTCTCCTCCCAATGCCTGATGGAATATAAGAGGGTGGGACACCCTGGTGGTCACCATGCCTCGACTGCCTTGGCCCAGAGGGTCCCAGAGAACCCAGGGGCTGACTATGAGCCCTCTCCACATGGATGGCTGTTCTGACTGTGCCTCCTCCTGGGAGCCAGGCCACCTCCCCAGCAGGTGTGTCCCCAGAGACAGCAGCCTGCGTAGACCTTTCTCTCGGGCTCAGGGCATCTGGGACATATGGGCAACTTCAAGTGCCTTCTGAATGATTTTGCAATTAGCTGTGGCTCCGGCTGGCACTGAGAGTCTTAAGCCACAGCAACCCCCTGTCTCAACTGCCTACTGAATCCTTCCCTTCTGGCTCATGACTCACTCTCTCTACCACTGCACCACACAGCCAGGAGCCGGCATGATTCCCGCATGAACTCAGGTTGATGGACACTTTGAAATTTGATTTGAGATTTGACAGTTACAGTCCTGAAATTCAGATCTGACTCTTCCCTCTACCTACTTAAAACATCCTCAATAGCTCCCCATTGCCACCAAGATGAAGTTCATGTTCTTCAACTGAACCGTGCCCAGTAGGGGGACTCTACTGACATGCCCAGGTTGCCTCTTGTAGCAGATACTGTCAGTCCCCCCAGCGTCCCTCACACCCTTCCAATCCAGCATGCTTCAGACAACTTCAGATGCCACTGTCTGCATCTCTCTGCCCAAGCTTTCTGGTCTTCAGGAGGCTGCTGCACCTGCTGGCAGGAAATGCTGGGCAATTCGCACCATGGAGGAGCAGCCCCCAGCCAACTGAGGGCAGTGGAGGTATCAATAGCCCAGCTCTCCGTCTCTCAGCAAGATTATCCTGCAGTGGATGTTTTACACCATTTCCCAGCGTCTCCTCCTGCCATTAAGCTCCAGCTGTCTTCTGCTGCAGCTCGGGTCACTACACTCCCTGTCTTGGCTGCCCTCTGTGTCGGGTCTCACTTCCCCACGCTTCCCCCTTGCTTCCTGGGATCACCTCCTGGATAAATCACTTGCACTAGAATCCTTGTCTCAAGATTGACTTTTGGGGGGAACCCAATCTAAGACACCTCTCAAACACTGCCTCCCTTCCTTTCCTCCTGATTTCTTCCCTTAGGGAGGTCCTCTACATGAGGCAGCAACCCCATGGTGCAGGTGGGACATACACTACCCCAGCTCCAGGAGTGGCTGAGCCAATCAGTGGATCCCACCCTCCTCACCTCCCCCAGCCACAGGGATTTGTTCAAAGATGTCACAGAATTTGATCTAATAAGAGAGAGTGAGACTCAAAATTTACGTGTATTCGTCCAAAAATCTCTTCTCTTTCCCCCGGGTGTGAATATGGAAAGTTATGCCCCCAGGAAAGGCTCTGCCAGAATCTCTTTTGACCCCAAAGGAAGGTGGTGTCCAGATCAAGCCGACACATGGAAGGCAGAGAGAGGAGAACCAGGGGAACAAGATCCTTGGTGGCAACGCAGAGCTACTGGATCCAGCTTTGCCTGGTCCACACACTACGTCTGAACTTTTTGGTTACCTTAGCCCATTCATTTCTTTGATTTTCTTAAGTAAATTTTCATTTGTAACAGGGTGTCCTGCCTGGTGCTCCCACTTTGGGGTGATCTGAGTTGCTCAGTCAAGCCCCAGATGGCTGGTTTGGTAGCCCCCTACACTGCAACCAATATTTCTGGAGTTTCTAGGGATCTTCTGAGGATTAGTGAGTGTTCTTAGGGGAGCATTCTTGTAGGTGGATGAATAGGGCATGAAGTCCTGGGAAAGCCTTGATGTCACTTATCTGGTGGCAGGACAGTCAAAAGGGAGGGTCTAGAGGCCAGACAGGGGCTGGTTCCCTGGACATGATGGACATCCGTGTTGGGTGAGCCAATCCCAGGCCGCTGGGCTGGTCCCCATAGGGCTGGGCTCAAATGCTGCCCCTACAGCCACTGGGCTGGTCTTCACTGTCCACTGCCCACTAGAGAGGCTGTCTCACCAATGGAGCATGAGCTTTCAAGTATCTAGCCTGCCTCCCCCTACCCCTGCCCTGGCCCTGGGCCTTGCCTCGTCCATCCTTAAGTTCAAACTCAAAATTCTTTTATGCCACAATATTTCATGGCACATCAGAAAGAAAGTGTTGAAAAGGAACCCATGCCTTTAGCAAGCTGTGACATGCCAGGGAGGGCTCCTGACTGGAACACAAAAACCTTTACCTGAAGGGGAGAAGGAATATTTTTATTCCCCCTGGAAGGTCACCCTCCATGTAAAGATTAGCCAAAAAGCTAATTCGAATGCCTTTTTCTTCTTGTTCTTCTTCTCCTCAAAGCCCCCCAGGACATAGTTCTCTATTCTAGTTGTGAGTGCCTCTGGTTGTGTCTAATGCCTTTTAATGGGGCAGATGGGTAACTACGTATCATACAACCCTCTAATCTTAAATTACAGGCTGGGACCACCCAAGGCTGCCATCTTGATTATACACATGTATCTCAGCTTCTGGAAGATTGTGCTCCTAGAGGGCGAGGATGATGTATTCAGCCCTGTGTTTGCCCAACACTGAGCTTCATTCATAGCCCATATTCACCAGTGTTGCCTGCACTGGACTGGGGCTGGACACGAGCCAGGATAGAACATTCTTTCCTACTCCTCCACTGCTCCATGTCCAACACTCTTCCCAGTTTGAGTCAGTGACCTTGCAATACAGTTACAATATAACACTTCTCCATCCTTAGAGGAATGAGTGTATCAAATCCAGAAATTCAAGCAGGCCCAGAAAGAGAAGTGGGAACTTATCATTACCAATTATTGAGCCCTACATGGGCTAGACAAGATGTTTCACATGGATTCTCTCATTTATTCCTCGCAACATTCCTCTAAGGTGATTACAATTATGATCCCCATTTTACAGTGGGGAAAACTGAGGATCATGAAAATTAACTCACACGGTCCAGGGTCACAGAGCCAGCTAACGTCAGAGCCAGGGTTCAGTCCCATGCAGGCTGACTTCAAAAGCTGCCCCGTCAACCTGTAGTCCACACTGGGCAGGGCTGAGCATTTGCCCCCTTGGGGAGTGTGGTCTGGGCACCATTGTGAGCTACAGTCAAGAAGCTGGGAGCTTCTTCCTCCTGGAAAACGACATTATGCAATATGTTTCTCGGCTCAGCCTCCAAGAAAGATTTCTGCTGGAACTAAAAGCGATTCTGGTTTCCTTCAGGAGAAGCCAATAATTTTGATCCCACCAGAAAAGATACTCAGTGTGGTTTTCTGTTCCACTTTAGACTCCTTCTATTCTGGCTATATCCTTACTGAAAATGAAGGATCTGCTCTCCCTCCCTAACTATTGCCTCCAGAAGCCATACTCAGTTCAGCCACACCTCCTGTTCTGTCTCATCCATCCATTCACAAATCGTAACTGAAGACCTCCCATGCGTCAGGCACCGTGTTAGGGCACTGGCGACACCACAGGCAACCTCAACAGCTACAATTCTCCCCTCCAGAATCTAGAAGGTGGCTGCTGTATTTTCAGCTCCCTTCACAAAGCATCACTTTTTTTTTTTTTAAATTGGGGGGCTGGGCTGAGGGAGGAGAAACAAGGTGTGGCTGGGACACACTCTCAGGGTAACCCTCAGAGTCAAGGTGCATTAAACACAGTGGACAGACAACTGCAGTGGGGTCAGCCCAGCTGCAGAGGGAGGAAACACAGCAGCTTCTGCAGTCAGAGCTGTCCCCTGTCTCTCCCGTCCTCAGCATGCCGGTCTGCTGTGGTCCTGATGGTCTGGTCATCAGCAATCAGGAATGGAGGCTTTTCTGCAGGAGGCAGCCCTCCAGGGCTCTGAGCACTCCCCAAATGCTTTTCCTCTGGGCTCAGCAAAAAGCCTCTGCTGGCAGGCGGCTAATGGCCTGGCTGACTGTAATTCTGCCTTCCAGGAATTTGGAGGGGAGGAGTTCCATTTTTGGAGGCCACTGGGGCTGACCTTGACTTCTAGGGCAAAGAGATGCCCCTTCTTGATGGAACTGAACGGTCCCAAATGGAGCTGCATCTTCCCAGGGCCTCCGGTGGAGCGTCCCTTGGACCTTAAGGGTTATTCCGCTGTTAGGCTTTAAAGGACAGAGAAACAGGACTACTGATGCCCTCCCGGTGGAGTTGCTGTGCGGACGAATTGCAATCGTGTGTGTAGAGCATCTGGCTTGAAACTTGGCCACGAGAATCACCTAGGGGCCAGTAATCACTTAGCCCACTAGCTCTCTGTGGGAAGCCGGGCACCTTTGTGGCACTGTTCTAGATCACGTGACCATGCCTTCAACTTGGTCACAGCTGATTGGACAGTGATGGGCACGTGACTGAAGGGCAACCAATCCTGAGGCTGCTGACCAACAATGGATGTAGAGCGGCTTCAGAAGGATGCATTAGTCCGGTACTTCCGAGGGATGGGACGTACCCACATCATGGTACGCAAAACAAGCTTAGTTGACACACATATCACTTTTTAAGTTTTTAAATTATTATGCTTTCATAGGTAAATGCTGGTTTCCTATTTATGGTACCGATAAAAATTTCCATTTATGATTCATAATATTAAAATTCACAAGGAACTGCTTTTTTTTAATGTATGAACTAAATTTTAGCCCAGCTGGTTGGTCTGTGGCAAATAATCCAAGAGTGGAGGGTGAATGATTGACACATGGCAAAGTCCCAAGGCCACCTTCCTCCCTCAGGAATTGGAAAAGAGGGCAATGGATGGCTCGGGTAGTCAGCGAGGGGCTGAAGGTGAAGCGTTACCTGGCGTGGAGTCGGAATGCCAGCAAACCCAAGCCTTGTGCAGACTGCGGCTGGGAGAGAGGGAGAAACGAGCAGGGTGGGAAAACTGGTCGGTGTTGAGATGGGAGACTTGAATAAATGTGCGTAAAGGAGGCAAGAGAGATGGAGAAACAATGGAGACAAGGCAGAGATGGCGAGACAAGGAGAAAGACAGCAAGACAGAGAGAGACGCTGAAACACATAGAAATGCCCTGAGCTGCCCACTCCATGCTCTGCTTCCTGGGTCTGCCTCTACCCCACAGTGTCCTTACAATGAATCCTGTTTGTTTCCTGAGATACCTTGAGTGGGTCTTCGTTCATATCAGAAAGCCTAACATAAATGGAGGGATAGGAAGAAAATGTATTTTGAAGATTCTTGGGCACCAGCCAGCACATTTAACATACAATGACAGGCAATGGGGAGCCATTGAGTGTTCTTGACAGAGAAACAGGGAGGGACTACCTCAGGTAGGCAAGGTAGGTGAGGTGCCCAGGGATAAATTTAAGGAGATCCAGCCTTGCAAGCTCAGACATCAAATTCCAGCGGATGACTGATTTCTACAGCTCTTCTTGAAACATCGTGGAATTTACTGATCAAAAATAGTGTCTGCAAGAATGTGAGGCTCCACCCCATCCAAACCATGGGTGCCCATTTCTAGAACTTTGCTACTCTGGAGACAAATTGAAAGAACCAGTTGGTACATAATTTAAATTCTGCTAATGTGTATTTACTATCTGCACCCAATTATCACCAATCAATATAACAGTTATTACTTAATGGGTGAAAACTGCAATTCCAGTGCCCCAGATCAGCATGGGGCGTTGCGGCTAATTGAGACAGAACTTATTCAAGAGTGTAATGAAAATGTAAATTCCCACACATTAATCAAACAATTATTTCTATAACCATAAGACAGCTGATCCTAAACCTAATTAGGAAATAAACAAAGTTAATCAGTGAGCAGACAACATTTACTAATCATATACGTGTCTCAAGAAAAGAAATATTAGGCAATGATTCATTAAAACATCCCAAACCCAAGCCTCCTACAAGCCCTCATAATACAGCCTCCCAGCTTCAAGGAAGCACTATGCTAATTTTTATTAAAGCATTTTGTTTTCTGCTTTAGGGTCTAGAAGGCACAGGAGGATAAAGAAATATATTACCATCGTACCATAAATAATCACACCATTTTAAATAACAGGAGCAAGAGCTACAAATGTACTTATGTGATGTGGTGGACGCTGTCCAGCCCACTTTGAGCTTAATTATCAGAGTTGACTTCTCTTCAAGTGAGAGAGAGGGCGAAAAAGGAAGCTAATTCCAATGCAGATATAAAAATTCTAGGAAGACAGAAACCAAAGCCAATTGCATTTCTCTCGCCACTGCACATCCTTAGCTTCTTGTCAAAACTGCTTGCCTGGTACAATTTTGGGTCCAAACGTGGATTCATCTCAAGTTGCCTCAACTGCTGATGGGCTCCTGGGGCTGCTACTGTCCGTGATGGCTCTGTGAGGCTTTGCCTGACCATCAGGCAGATATGAGGATGCGCAACCCCATCCGGAGGTTTCCAAAGGGATGTTTGCTTCCTCCACCTGGAACTAGCAAATCCACTGAATGAAGAAATTTGGGAGGCTGGTGGGAGAGGAATACTGATACAAAAATTTCCCTAGGATACATGGACTGGGATCAGATCAAACACGCAGATCAAACTGCACAGTTGAACACAACAGCTAACACGTACGGAGCGTCGTCACTGAGCTATAGTATATATTAGTGCTTTATTTACACGTTGCTATGGACTCAGTGTTGGTGTTCCCCCCTAGCCATATGTTGAGGTCCTGGCCTCCAAAGATGATGGTATTTGGAGGTGGGGCCTTTGGGAGGTGGTTAGGTCGTGAGGGCTCTTTGTCATGAATGGGATGAGTGACCTTATAAAGAGACTCTAGAGAGCTTGCTAGCCCCTTCCACCATGTGAGGACACAGAGAGAAGTCTGCGACCCGGAAGAGGGCCCTCACCCGACCATGCTGGCTCCCTGATCTCAGACTTCCAGCCCCCAGAACTGAGAGCAATGAATTCCTGCTGTTTAGAAGCCACCCGGTCTGTGGTGTTTTGTTATAGCAGCCGGAACAGACTAAGACACTTCACAACAACCCTATCAGGTATGTACCATTACTATTATCTCCTCTTGTACAGATGAGAAAACTGAGGCATGGAGAGTTCGGGAAACTTGGCTTGTTACACAGTTTGTCAGTGGTAGAGGCAGGATTTGAAGCTATGTAGCCAGATTCCAGAGTCCATGGATCACTGTTTGTGTTTGACAGGCTGGATTTGGGTTTCTCTAGACGCCCTATCTGCACCCCCAGAGCCTCCCGTGCTTCCCCAATTGTGTCATGTATGAGTTGGTGTCAATGGGAATTAATTTTTCAATAGGTAATATTTCCTATAGTACACATTTCAAAAGATAACAAAGGTTCTAGGACAAAAATGCCCCTTGCCACTCCTGCCTTCAGCCACCCAAGTCCCCTCCCCAGAGGACGTCAGTGCTTCTACTTTCAATCTATATACAGCAATTACGTTGTCTTAGTTTGGGCTTCCTCCAAAGCAGACCTCAAGGTAAATGTTGGGTGCAGGTAGTTTATTGGGAGATTATTTCCAGGCAGCATGGTGAAAGAGGAGGGAAGTGAGACAGAGAAGAGAAGAAACCCCAGTGTGTGCGAATGAGCATGTTACCACTGTGGGTCCACATCTCTCACTTCTCTCCACCCAGGGGCGAGGGAGCTCGGGTATTTATCCACCAGCACCCCTCCTGTATTGGTTGAGGGTTATTTCAAGGTTTTAACTCTCTAGAAAGAGCTTCTGTGTGCATTGGAACAGTCTGCAGACAAATGCTACATGCACAGGTGTTATTTTCTCTTTCACTACAAATGGTAAAATAATACACACACTGTTCCATATCCTTCTTTAACCTGACGATGAATCTTAGTGATCTTTCTGTATCAGTACATGAAGAGCTACGTGATATTCTTGTATAGATATACTGTCGTTTCCCTAATTGGTCCCCTACTCTTGGTCATTTGGGTGATTTCCAAATTTTTGCTATTACAAATAATTCTGAAATTAATAACCCGGTACATGAGTCATGTTGTACATGGATGAGTACCTCTGTAGATTAACTTTCTAGAAGTGGAATTGCTGGGTCAAAGGGAATTTGCAGTTATAATGTTGCCAAGCTACCTGCCTAGGGCTTGTACCTGTTTAAACTTCACATGACGAATGAGAGTATCCTGCTCTGTGATGGTCAGCAACTTACTTGTCTTTCTATCCTTCTATAATTTGGGCTTCTTGGGGGCAGAAACCATTTTGGATAACATCTGGCTCATAGTAAGTGCTCGCTAAATATTTGGATGGGTGGAGAGGTGAGTGGATGGGTGGGTGGATGAATGGATGGATGGATGGATGGATAGATGGGTGGGTGGATGGGTGGATGAATGGATGGATGGATGGATGGACGGATGGATGGGTGGGTGGGTAGATGGATGGATGGATGGATGGAGGGAGAGATGAATAGGTAGGTAGGTGGATGGGTGGATGAGTACATGAATTACCCCAAAAGTATCATTCTTGAGGAGACCAAGACCCAGTGTAAAAAATAAATAACAAACTAGGAACTAGAAATTAATTATATCAGGTAGACTTCCTTCACTATATACTCTCGTAGGACGTCTTATGCTCTCTGGGGGTGGCAGGAGGAAATTCAGCCATGCCTGGCCAGAGGCAGGGTGCTCACAGTGGCCGCATAGGCCAGGGCAGGTCCCATTTCTGAAACTCATTGGGCTGGCCATTCACAGCTGTTTTGCTGCGTGTTCCTGAGAACAGAGCTGCCACTCACTCCAAAGTCTGCAGTTACAGCGTCCAGATTTCAGTGTGTGGGGGGGCTTCAACTACACTGTTCTCACTTCAATTTTAAATTACAGATCAATTAAGACAGCTAAATTGTCTAAAGATGCTTTTATCCGTACCCTACACAAGATGGAGAAAACATCCATTGTTCATATCAAAGAAGAATATTATAATTTGGGGTGCAGCTTTGAGATGATGGGGCAGGTAAAGCCCACCCCCACCCCAGCCTGTGTCAGCAAGCCCCCACACCCCACACTGTTTCTCTGCTCAATTTTCTTTCCCCAGAGCGCCGAATCCTTCCTTTCTCCAAGCTTTGCATCTTTATTCTTCCAAGGACACAGCTGGCTGAGCGATTGGAGGAACAACTTGGCTCTTCTCCCTGCTTGTTCCTGAGCAGATCTCCTTAAGCTGCAGTTTCTGTTTATTTCTTGGAATTTTTGCCAGCCAGGCAGGCCCCAGGGAGGAGCATGTGGGAGCATCAGGAGGAGACTCGAGTCCCACACTCAGAGCCATAGCAGCTCTGTTGTTAGAATCGCACGCGAAATAACATTCGCTTTCTCCAGTGTAAATCTATAATTTATATTTATATGGCAGCTTCAGAAAATACCAATAAACAAACAAAGAAAGTAAAAGTAACATAGGCCATCATACAGAGATTACAACTGTTAACATTTTGGTCAATAACCTCACAGTCTTTTTCTATCCATGTGGCCATTATTTGTCACAAAAATGGCATCACATTGTGCAAACTTTTGTGACCCACTTTTTTCCGCTTGGTGTATTTTGAGAGTCATCTCCCATCTTTCAAAGGGACTTCCATTATTTTTAATGACTGCATGATGGTCCATTGGATGGCTACAACTTAGCTGACTTAACTGTCTCCTCTTGGTGACTATTTCAGTTGTCCCGTTTTACTGTTATAAATTGATCTACTGGCAAGAATAATAGTCTTTGCAAGAGCTTTTTCTTCCCCCAGATATTTCTGAGGTTTCTCGAGGGTGACCATGCCATAGTTGATGCATCATGGAAGAGGGAACATGGCCTCTCCTATTAAGGGTGATGCCTCCTTCATCACAGGGGAGGGCGGAGCCCATGTTCCTGAGGGAGGTGAACTGGGGCTTTGCCACGGCCCTCATGCTCCCTGGCATTCTTCTCCCTGGTCTTCTCCAATTCCCACCCTGACCTCTACCTTGCCCTTTATTAATCTGTCCCTATGGCACAGCCAAGACCACCAAGTTTGCCAAGAAGTTGCCGAACATCCAGGAAGGATTTACAACCAAGGGTGTCATTTATTTCTGTTGCCAGAAGTGGCTTCTCTTAGAACCCTCGGGCACCAAGCCCGTGCCAGGGGCCTCTACCAGCTGCCCCTTTGCCTGGCAGCTGTCCCGCCTCCAAGAACGAGGGGCAGCTGATCCCACTCCACCAGGGCTACCTTGGAACACACCTACACCCCTGGGGTCAAGCTCCCCTTGTCTAAAATGCCACCTCCACTGTCCTCCTTTCCTGCCTACAATTTGATGGCAGGAATTGTGGAAATAAATGAAGACCACCCAAATGAGAATAAGCGAAGGCTATTTATTCAGAGTTGGCTATAAAGCAAGGCAGTCAGCCACCACCCCTTGCATTTGGCAGAGACTCACAGGCAGGTAGATCCATGGGGAAGCTGTAGAGTGGGAAAGGAGAAGCCTTCAGGGATGCCTTGATTGGAGGCTGTGGATGTGGAGAAGCTGGAGGTGGGTTGCCTAGACGCACAGCGTCCTTTGTAAGTGGTTAGAGAAGCTTCTTTTCCTTTCTGTGAGGGTCCTAAGTTGGAAGTAGGGGCAAAATTAGGGAAGCTGGCAGTTATTGACCAAGTCCTTACTGTTTGGGGCTTATTGCTCAGAGGTTGCGGTTTGGCTTCCTGGGCTCGCTGCAGAGGTTGTGGGTCAGAGTTCTGTTTTTGATAGGGTCTGGTCATTGTCCATTGGTATACTCAGTCTCAGAATTGTTGGCTCCCTTTATAAGAAGGCCCGCCAGATACCAATGGGGGAGGCCTGGCCCTCTGACCCCGATACAAGGCGATCGCATGGGAATAAAATCACCCAGCATCACAAAGAACAATTTCCACGGACATCAGCACTTGCCTAGGAGATACCCAAACTGACTGTTGCGTCTCATCGCAAATGGCCGTAATCAGCTAAAGGTGATAAAGGACCACGCGCTGTCAGTGACCCTGAATTCCAGGCCTCCCTGGAGGAAACCGAAGGCTCTTTCCTGACCAACAGGTCTGTATACTGACCTCGGGCCCATTTGTCCTGTCCACAGAGCTGGCTTCCGATCCTTAATCAGCATAGCACCACGAAAATTCCCTTCGAGTGCCTCAGACTCCTGACTTCATGCCTTCTGTGCGTGACCTGCTCAGTGAAATTCTTCACTGGCATTTTTTTGCTTGACAGGCGAATAGACTTGGTTTTGTAAATTTTTTGTCAGCTCTTGTGGCATTTGTGTATTTTTGCCTACACCATCTATATGACCTCAACTGCAGAGTCCAGCTTGGGCTCCCCCGAGCTGGACCAGGTTCTTTTTGAGGCTGGACTTCCTTCCGGCAGCCACCAGGACCTCTGCCCC